>NC_140584.1:1237101689-1238301689 GCF_964204655.1 Triturus cristatus | reverse complement strand
AGCAATCGAACTCAGAAATCTATAAACTAAAATTGAGGTCTAATAAGTCAGACAATTTGATTGTTTAAGTCCTCTCCAAGGTGAATCGGTTGAATTTGTCTCTGACATGTATCCTCTAGACCGAACTAGAGAGAGAAATCAGCGAAAGCAGCTGAAAAGGCATGCGTATTGTAAATCACTTCGTAGTCACTGTACAGTAACATTATTAATTTTGTTTTTTCTAAGTCTTTTGATCATCATTGTCAGCATCCTATTGCACATGTATTACCCTATTCCTAAACATGCTTATAATATAACTGCAGAACATTCTTTTAGCGAATTTCCTCCGCATGAATTGTCCTATAGATTTGCGCTGCGCAACAACACATTCATTAGTATGTTACATCATTCCCATCAAACCAGCAATGCCACAAATTGTTGGATATGTGGCCGACTCCCTCCCTATCAGAACTATAAGGGAGTCTTGCCCCTCTTTCCCTATCCGTTCACACACAATGGCTCCTGTGGAGCATGGTTTAGTTTGATTAATACCCTAGATTCAAATTCCGCAGTTTATCAAGACAACTGGGTATGGGGAAACCTGAACCTAGCTTTACTTAAAGTCTGCTACCGTAACAAGGAGGGACTTCCCAAAAGAACAGGAACTGATCTAGAAAATGAAGTATATGGATTAGGTAATTTTACACTTAACCTCATGATCCTGAACGTTGAATCTGAAGCTACACCAATCTTGCCCGCCATGTCAGTATTCCCAGTAAAAGGGGAATTATGTATAAGAAAGAATGGTTCCATACATATGGGCCATAGTAAATGCACAACTGTAATAAAATTCAGTGATCAAGGCAAGTCTACATTTAGAGCTTCCCATCATTCCTACTTCATATGTGGCCAGACCGCATATATATGTCTACCTTTAGATTGGGATGGTACCTGTTACATAGCATTCCTTCTGCCACCTGTTTTCCTAGCTCCTCCTGATTATCACAGAAATACCCATTTAGTACACAATAGACGGCAGAGAGATCTCCCAATTGTCGATTACACTGAAACAGCATGGGAGAAATACACAGATTTCAATAAAGGTTTCTTTCCCTATATAGGTACAGTCACTAATAGTAAGCTGATACGTAGATTAACCAGAACCCTTGAAGCAGTAGTGAACGAAACTATTTCCGCCTTAGGCAATTTAACAGAAGAGCAGTCTGCTATGCGGATTGTTGTGCTTCAAAACCGTCTTGTCCTTGACGTCATCCTGGCCGATAGGGGCGGAGCTTGTAGGATCATCGGATCAAGTTGTTGCATTTTCATACCAGAAAATTCACCGTCAGTATATAAAGCCATAACTCGCCTTCATAAGATTGTAAGCCAGATACACCAGAGTCCAGGCACCTGGACTTGGTCCGGTTGGTTCTGGGGCGTGTTGTCAGCCTGGGGATGGAGAATCCTATCCTTCCTAGGTATTGGCTTTCTCATACTATTCAGTTGCTGCTTATGTCTACAATGTGGGCCAGCGATTTGTGGTCTGTGTGCCACCTCGTGTATCCCACATCCAAGTTTTCGTTCGAGATCCCGGAAGAAGAAAGAAGAACAAATGATGCTATATGAACAGATCGATGGATTGATGAAGATCGATATCTCCTAAGGGTCCGAAGGGGACAAGGAGGGAATGAGGAAATATGAATTTTGTGATCAGTTATGTCCCCTATCGTAGACCCCAACGGCTCCATGTGCATGCTATAAGTACATGTATGTTCCCTCCTGCTCCAGTTCTGAAGACGCAAATATATGTGCGTCCACCGTCAACATGTCCTCTTTCAGATCCGCCATGAACGGGTCAGATATTCCATTCCTAAGTATGAAAGGCCACCGACTTTATGTGGTTCACTTTCCACATCTCACAGATTCAGGCGAGTAGGCCCGAATTCTGTCATCGAGCCTTTTCCTGCCTTCTGCCTCTGAAAGCTCCAGTCTGAGCCTGCATCCGTGACCATGAACTTTGTCCTACTCCCTGCGCGGCTAACGGTGCCTGATCCACCATATTGCCTGCCAAAAACTGTATTTCACCTTCGAGACTATCTCCTTCGCTCCTCATCCGATGCATTCCTGTCTAGTAGTTTAGGTAAACATTCTTCCAGCTACCGTGCAAAGGGCCAGGCTTCGCTGCCCCCATGCCAGTAATTCATAGCCCCGTTACCATGGAATATTCCTACCCCCTCGCATCTAGTGTAGACACTTAGACGCTTGTACACGCACTAACAGTCAGTATAGTCAGTATAGAATAAGATTCTATCCTAAGAGACCTTTCCTTTTGGATAACACAGTTCTTTAAACATAGGATATTAGATATGATTTGGAATTAGGTTGACATAACCCCAGACTTCTGTCTCCACATGTAGAGCTAAAATGTCAAGTCTCCTTCACCCTCTAGTTGCACGTCGATCACACGTCATGCAGCTGCGCGCGCATCTCTGCCACATATCTCTGCTGACATTGCAGGATTCTTTTATGGATCCACCCACTTGTAACATCATGTTTAAATGACGTATTTTAGTTACACCCATGTTTAGTTACGTATGTACAGTTTATCTGAGTTATCAGCTATCACGCCTCTTGCATCTGTTTCACTGTAATGCATTTTCTATAAAACCGCTTAACTGTCAATAATATATGTTCCTTCCTTCCTGAACTTTCGTGGTGATGGAATAGAAGGCCCACAATTCGAATTGTCTCCCTTTTTATAAGAATAAAGCCTTTTAAAAAAACCTCTAATACCACGGATTCTGCCTCTTATATTTACTGAGTTATTCTTGATAGATTTTACCGCATAAAAAATAGTACCGGTAACGAAATATTTACCACACCATCACACTCAACCAGGGGAGTATCTTTAAGATCCACTCTCCCTTTTGTTTCTTCTTCCGTTCTGAACAGACAATCATGCTGTTCAATCTCATCTGTGTCTGCTGAAATCGGTAATAATGTAGCTGGATTCAACGTATTGCACCTCTTTATGTGCACATGACTCGCTAGCAGTGTCAACTCGTAACCTGACAATCGAGCACTAGTTAAGTGCTGTGCCTTGGTCCTGTTTAATAACGTGTCCACTGCGTGTGGCACCATCACAATCAACGTGTTGTTCATTACTAACCCAGCAGACTGTCGAATAGAAACAGCTGCTGCCGCTGTGGCTCTCAAACAACTTGGCAATGCCTTGGCTACCGGATCCAAAGTCGACGAAAAATACGCGCATGGACGCTGTCTGTCTCCAAAAGACTGTGTCAGCACTGACAACGCACAACCTTCTTTCTCGTGAACATACAATGTAAAAGGTTTACTGTAGTCGGGGGTACCCAATACAGGAGCCGAACATAATGCCTTACGTAATTCCGAAAAACTTTTCTGACACTCTTCAGACCATGGGACGGGATTCGGTGTATCTTTGCATGTTAATGCTATCAAAGGTTTTGCCAGCAAAGAAAAACTCGGGATCCACTGCCTACAGTATGAAGTAATACCCAAGAAAGCACGCACTTCTCTCTGTGTTCTTGGCACGCTCAATTGTGCAATGGCCTGAATTCTTTCTGGGGTCAGTTTCCTTCCCTCTTTCGACAAGAGATGACCTAAGTAGGTCACTTCTTGTCGACAATATTGCAGTTTTGAGAGAGACACTTTGTGATGAAAGGCAGACAAATGACGCAACAATGACAATGTAGCTTCTTTACAAATCTCCTCAGTATCCGCGGCGATTAGTAAATCGTCAACATACTGAATAAGGGTGGCACCACTAGGTAAGACAATTGTATCAAGCTGCGCCTTTAAAGCCTGACTGTATATTGATGGACTTTCACAGTAGCCCTGCGGAGCGCGTTTAAAGCGGAAGCTGCGCCCTCCTAAACTAAAACCAAAAATATCCCTGCTTTCCTCTGCAATCGGAATGCTAAAGAAAGCATTCTTTAAATCAATCACTGAGAACCAAGCAGCGGAAGCTGGGATCATAGTTAACAAGGCAGTTATACAAGGGACAACCGGAAACTGTGGCACAACTATCTAATTGACCTCTCTAAGATCGATCACAAATCTGTAAACAGGTGGCTGAGAAGGGTCAGTACGTTTTAAAACAGGCAGAACCGGACTATTGCAAACATTGCCTCTTGTCTCTTCAATTACATCCTTTTCAATCAAGTCATAGATGATCGCTAACAACGCTTTCTCACCTTCTTTAGAGATCTTGTACTGGGGAATGCGTGGCAATTTAACATTGGCTTTCAAAGTGACCACATATGGCGATATTTCCAAGAGACCCACATCATTAGGACCAGTAGCCCAAACGACATCCGGAAGAGACGACAATTCAGCTGGCAGTTTATTCTTCGACAAATACATTGGAGAAATCACTTCCCTACCCAGTGTAAGTTGTACTCCCGAGGGGGAACAATATAATGTTGCATGTAATCTCTTAAACAAATCTAATCCTAACAGGTTTTCACCACAACCTGTCGTTAGGATAAGGGGTGCTTTCAGCTCACAAGGTCCAACAGAAAGGGGCATAGGACTAGAGATCGGGTTCCTAACCGGGGCGCCAGAAAAACCTACTGAAACATTCATTTCGCCAGACAAATGCGCGCCAGGGAGTTTTGAGTGCATAATTGAACTCTTTGCAGCACCAGTATCCAATAGAAAAGGCTCTGATACACCCGCTGTAGTCACCTTGACATACGGTCCACTCTGGTACACTGGCACTGAAACAACTCCCTCTCTCTGTCTATGGCTGTCCTAGTAATCATTACCTTCCGCATTTCCATCTTCTGCATAATAGTCGTTATTATAGTACTGAGCTGTCCCACTAGTTACATTGGCCTGCTGATCAAAGCTATTCATCGTATTGTGAGGCGGAAGAGGACGCGCGTTCTGGGGAACATTCCCACGCCCTCTACCTCTAGGAGCTTGCTGAACACCTCTACCTCTCGCGCCATAAGCATTATTCGTGCGCTGCAACAATATAGGACAACTATACTTAAAATGACCTTCTTGTTTGCAATACGAACACTGATTGGGACCCACAGGAACACGCGGTTGGGAATACCCGAACCTTTGCGAGTTACTCTGAAACTGTTGGTGTTGTTGATAGTTACTCTGACCTTGCTTATAGTTATTCTGATCTCCACGTGGCGGGTAAGCCTGTTGTAAAAGAACCTTCGTCTTTAATTCTTTTGTTTTCTTGTCTGCTCTATCCTTCTCATCTTTATCCCTATTTTCGTAATACTGTGCAGTAGCCAGTATTTGCGCTGATGAGGAAACAGCCCAAGAACTCTCTGAATCTTTTAATTTCTTATACAACTCGGGAAGAAAATTATGCACAAATTTATCAACAAATAACCGTTGACCACCTTCGTACTCATGTCTTGACCACTGTGGTCGATAAATGTTTCTTCAAACCTGGTGAAGAAATCGGACACTGTTTCGTCTTTCTTTTGTTTGCATGCGGATAATTTATCCCAATTCACATGCATCGCTGGCATTAAGGTCTTCATGTAGGTAATAATTCTACCAGGGAGTTCTGCTACTTGGGGCTCAGGTTTCGCACCACCAACTTGTCTAGTGTCTGTAGCAGTGATATTAGCCCATGTGTCACCTAGTTCTGCAGCATGATCTGCATTACGAATCAACCCCCACAAAGCTGCGGAATGACATTCCCGAACAACATATCAATGTCAGCCAGGTTCATGACACACGATTCTGCAGTCTGTGATAACTCCTTATAATATCCTGCGGGGTTTTTACGGGGGTCAGCAATGTCTGCTTAAGGGCTAAAACGTCTGATCGCTTCCAGGGAATATGTACCCAAACATGCTGGAAATGAGCTGGCATAGCAGCAATACCGTTGACGGCGTCAGCCGCAACCGCGTCCTTCCATACCGGAGGGACTTCAATCATAGGGTATGTAGGGTATGCGTATGTTGTGAACCAGGGGTCGTACTAGATGACCCGAAGAGAGGTGACATAAAACTAGTGACCGCACTAGCTATTCGTTGTCGAGTAGAAGGAGAGGTTGAGGCAAGAACAGGGGGAAAGACAGAGGGAAGAAAAACGGGTGCAGATACAGGTACAGGGGTCGTATCGGGAAGAGCGCCGAGGGAGGCAGCTGATGTACTAGGTAAAGTTGCAGGGAGCGCAGAAGAGATAGGCAGCGAAACCGGCGGCCCTTGAGAGGGCTGCGCCGTAGGCATGGGAGCCGGCTGAGGAGGAGCTGGCGGCTGCGGGAAAGCTTGCGGCAAGTTAACTAGAGGCTGTACATTTAAAGGCTGCGGAGGCGTTGTAGCACTCTGGGGGTGGCGAACTCAGCAAATGTGACATTAGGGGATCTTTCTCCTTTTCTTCTGACGCACCTTGCTGAAGGGGGGCCAAAACTGGGTAGCATTTATCAATCACTAATTTACGTTGCCTGTGCAGCTGCTCATTCATCTGTTCTTCTTCATTATCTTTGAACTGCAAGGCTGCTTGCATTATCGACATACCTTTCTCTCTTTTATTTTTCTTGGCTAATTTGATTTCTTTCTGCTTGGCTTCCTTTCGCCATAGGCGGAAAGAATCAAACATCGCCGGACGGGCTTTCTTTTTAAATAATTTAACCTCTAAATTATCTAGGATTTCTGTGTCGAAACTACCATTTTGGGGCCATTTTAAAACACCATCCTTCCTGGTGTATCGGATCCATACTTCATTATACGCAATGGGGCCCACGCCATGTTTCACATAAAGCTCATACGTTGGAGTTCCAATTGGAGGAACCGGACACGAATCCTCTAATCGGGAGTCCCTATTACAACCCAAACAAAACAAATTTCCAAATATACTAGAACCAGGCATCGTCGCTCACTAGTTTAGTTTCAAACTTCAAAGGATTATCGAATACGATAGTCTCGTGAAATACACGAGTCCTTCGGCTTTGGCACTTGCAAGTTCCAAATCAAAGCGATCCCGAAGGGATACCAAACCAAACTAAGGACTGGGAGATGCTCCACTTATACTTGACTGAGGTATCGCTGAGGTATCAATGACGTCACCAGAAGACTCGTTAAATCGTTTCGCTCTACCAAATCATCAAGGGTCCAAAACAGGGCGATAGTCAGGGCAGCAGTCCTTTGTAGCCGTCAGGACGCAGAGAACCTCGCAGTAAAGACTTTCGGACCACGTCGACATGCAGGGGTCGATGAAGTGGCGGCCTTCCTCCAGAATTTTCACACGAAGCTCCTCACGAACCTCTGGCTTGGACCGGTACCGCTGAAATCGCCCCGAGTTGGGCGCCAACTGAAGTACTGGGTTTTTCAGAACCAACCCAGCGGTGCCAGGGGACACACCCGAAGACTTCGAGTTCTTCCTGTTTCGGACCACAGAAACACAGAGTCTTCTAGGTGAAGTCAAAGATCGTATTTATTGGCTGCAGACCAATCACAGGTATCCGAGAAGTACAACACGGTGTATGTTCTCAGGAGACTGCTCCCAACCAAAAACCAGTCTTTTCTTATATACAGAATATTACGCTCTGGGCAACACCGCCCCTCTTTTACAAGTGGTCGTTCATATATTTTCGCTTCAAAGAAAGAGCACAGTCATGATGATAATCCCACATTTCAGCTCGGTCAGCACATCATTATTTACCCAGCGAGGCTCAGAACCCTCATCAGATATCAGCAGACCCCAATAAAACGGACACCTCTTCCTCGTAAAACAAGCCATAAAGTAGGAAACAGAGTCAGGTGTGAAAGGGATTAGTCAGAAGTCGCGTGGGATACACGACTTTATGATTTGTTGGGCCCTGATGCTAATCCCATAAGGCCGCAGTAAAAGGAACCGGCCGGACAGGATTGACTCGGGCAGTGGAGTCAGTTTGCATAGGTCACAAAGAAGTCAAAGAAAGATTGCATGTCCTTTAGGCCTAGGCATGGCCTCGAAGCGCAGCCTATGTGAGGGCAACCACAAAATGGTTACCCTTGTAAAATGGAACCCGAGGGTTCGACATGTTGTATCATATACACGGTGAATTCATCGGTGACATATGACGAAAACACTCATACATACCGCATTAGTCATTTGCGGTTCGCTGATACCAAAATCAGCAGGGTAGGACCATGCTACCAACATGGTTCCGAAATTTTACAGTACCACAAAATGCTAGGGATCACTGCCCAATATTGAAACCATTCTGGCTTGGGAGCTGCCCAAAACCCAGACAGAAGTGAGAGCCTTTTTAGAACTCACAGGTTACTACAGGAGGTTTGTCAAGGGGTATGGCTACATTGTTGCACCCTTGACCGCGCTGACTTCCAGGAAGCAGCCTAAAAGAGTGATTTGGACTGACAGCTGTCAGAAAGCTTTTAAGGCTCTAAAAACTGCTATGTGCACGGCACCCATGCTCTTGGCACCCAACTTCTCCAGAGAGTTCATAGTACAAACAGACGCTGCAGAGCATGGTGTTGGGGCTGTTCTGGCACAGATGAATGAGGAGGGCCTAGATCAACCCATAGCCTTCATCAGTGGGAGGTTACTTCCATGGGAACAGAGCTGGAGTGCTATTGAGTGTGAGGGATTTGCTGTGGTCTGGGCACTGAAGAAGCTGAGACCATACCTGTTTGGGACTCACTTCCGGGTTCAGACAGACCACAGGCCCCTCAGATGGTTGATGCAGATGAGGGGTGAGAATCCAAAGCTGATGAGGTGGTCCATTTCCCTACAGGGGATGGATTTCACAGTGGAACACCGCCCTGGTACAGAACACACCAACGCTGATGGTCTGTCCAGATTTTTCTGCCTTAGTGGTGAGAACTCCCAGGAGGTAGGGTAGTTCTCCCCACATATCAGCTGGAGGGGACACGTGTTAGATCTGACACCTTGGCGTGGGTCTCCCTTCCATTTTTGATGTTGCCTCATTTGTTTTTGCTGGTGTTAGATGCTTTAGGCACTGTGCCACTGTTGTCCAGTGCCACAGTGCAAGTGCTCCCTATTGTAAATTAATGTATGGATTAGTGATTCCATGATTGGCTGATTTGGTTTACTTGTCAGACCGTAGTACAGTGCACCAGTAGTGCCCAGGGCTTGTAAATCCAAATGCTGCTGGTGGGCTGCGTGCAGTCTGGTACTGTCATGCTGACTGGGCAAGTGCACCCACTTGCCAGTCCCTAAACATTCCCTTTTCTTCATATCAGACACCCCTATGGTAGGCCCAAGGGCAGGGTGCATTGTAAGTATAAGGTAGGACATGCCCTGATATATGTGGAATGTCCTAATAGTGAATTACAGCCATTTTAATTTTTTACTATTGGCTATCTGTTCTCCATAGGCCAGAATGGGCAGTTGGATTATTACACCTTTTAATCCTAACTGACTCAGGGAACATGGTAGAAATTTGAATTTAGTATGCCTGAACTCAGAATGATAAAATACATCTTTTAGTGAAGTTGTTTTTAACATTCTGTGTTTGAAAATACCACTTTTAGAAAGTAGATATTTTCTTGAATAACCATTCAAACCTGCCTCTCTAGGCTGTGTATTCCTTGTCTGGAGTTTGAGTGACAGGGCTGGGGGATTCCAGGACACAGGGTGAGTCAGCCCAGTGGTGAATAGAGAGATCTGCATATAGATGGGAGGGAGGAGTTGCACCTAGGACCTGAATAGGGCTGCGCCTTCCCTCCACAATGCTGGCTCCACCTCCTGTGGTGCGTCTGATATCTCTGTCCTGCTCTCTGAAAGGAAAGAAGGAGTCATTTAAACAAAGTGCTCCAGGACTGACCAGAACTGGTTTGGACTAGGCAAAGGCCTCTCTGCCTTCAGAGAACAAAGAGAAACTTGGTATAAATATTGAGACCCAAACCCAAGAACTTTAGATCACTTTTGGACAACAAGAAGAAACCTTTGCTGAGGAGAGGAACCAGAAAAAACTAAGGAGAGACTATCTCTCAGCTGAATTGCTGCTTGGGGTATTGGCCTGCAGTGGTTGCCTGACTGACAAAGAAAGCAGAAATGACTTTATTTGCACTTTATTCAACTTGTAAAGGATCTCCAAGGGCTTGAGAAAAGAACTTGCCTCCTGCTGAAGTCTCAGGGACAACAGACTTCAACCACCAGCTCCTCAAGAGTTCTTTGGAAGTGCCGGCAGCTGTATTTGGGCCTTCTGAGGGACTGCGTATCGCAAGGAGCTGGAAGCGCGATTCAAGAAGAAGAAGTGTGTCGCCATTGCAGCCGCTGCCGTCGCATCAGTGAACAAGGGTGTCGCCGCGGTAGCTGTCGCATTGCACCGCATCACGAGAAGTGTCCCGCAACACCGAAGAAGCGTGTTGCCGTCGCAGCCGCTGCCGTCGCATCACTGAACAAGGGCGTCGCCACTGGAGCCGTAGGATTGCACTGCATCACAAGAAGCACCTCGCATCCACGGAGAAGCGTGCCGCTGTCGCAGCCGCTGTCGTCGCATCACTGAACAAGGGTGTCACCGCTGCAACTGTCGCATCAAGCGGAAGCATCTCGCATCGTTGGAGATGAGTGTCGCCGCCAAATGCGCTATCGTCGCATCACTGGACAAGGGTGTCGCCGCTGCAGCTGACGCAGTGAGCCGAGACATCGGAGAAGCGTGTCGCATAAACAAGAAGACGCCATCTTTGTTTCTTTGCACACATCACCGCCTTTGCGTGTAAGGACCTACCGCATCACCTTTCCTGCAACACTTTTGTTGCCCTGCGTGTCGCATCTTAAGGTACATTGAATCAAAGTGTCACATTTAAGATCTAAAGAGAACTAAGCTAAAGTCTACAATTTTTAAAGTAACAGTATTGTGGATTTTTGTCTTGTATGGTCTTGTGTTAAATCTATTTAAAGAATACTTATTTTTAATATACAACTGTGTGGTGTCCATCTGTAGTGTTGTCACTGGATTACTGTATATGTTCACAAATGCTTTAGATATTGCCTCTGAGAGAAGCCTGTCTGCTCATGCCAAGCTAGGAAGGGGGTGAGCAGAGGTTATTTTAGGACTGTATTCCCTTACCCTGACTAGAGGCAAGGGTCCCTATTTGTCACAAATACCTACCTGTGCTAACTAGAGACCCCCAAATCTAACACTAAGTCACAGGCCAAAATGTATAACACTGGACAGGCCCTGGATACAGGAAGATTGGACCAGGTGCCTCCCAAGAGGAGAAGCATTAGGGTTAAGGCAGTGCCTTTTCCCCCCGACTCAGAATACAAATCAGCCTCCTGAGGGAGATGATCTTGGACCTAAAGAAGGAACTGTCCCAGAGGAGCTTGAACCTGACCAGGTTGAGTTCTTGGGGACAGGGGGCACTTCCAGGGAAGATCTGAGCCAAGAGCAGCAAACCTGCCCCTCTCTTGAAACCCTCAGAAAGCAAGCTGCTGATGAGGCTGCTGGGAATGCTAGTGGCACCCATACAATCTATTGTGATGATGGACTTCTTTATTCAGAGTGTACAGACCCCAAGCATGTTTCTTCCGGGAGGTTGATAATCCCTTTGAAGTTTAGGGGCTTCCTACTGACACTAGCCCATGATATTCCCCTAGCAGGACACTTGGGCCAAAACAAGACTTGGATCAGAATTATTCCTCACTTTCATTGCCCCTACATGTCTGAAGACACTAAGAAGTTTTGTTGTTCCTGTGTAACCTGTCAAGCCAGTGGGAAGGCAGGTGGAACCACAAAGGCCCCCCTGATACCACTACCTGTGGTGGAGGTGCCCTTTGAAAGGGTATGGATTGACATTGTTGGTCCCATGGATCCTCAAACAGCATCTGGGCACAGATTTATCCTGGTGGTGGTGGACCATGCCACTAGGTATCCAGAAGCAATTCCCCTAAGGACCACTACACCACCTGTAGTGGCAAGAGCCCTCTTGAGTGTGTTCTCAAGAGTAGGTTTTCCTAAGGATGTAGTATCTGACAGGGAAGCAAACTTCATGTCAAGTTACTTGACTTCAATGTAGAAGGATTGTGGAGTGAATTATAAATTCACCACACCCTATCACCCACAATGCAAAGGTTTAGTTGAAAAATTCAACAAAACCTTAAAGGGCATGATCAAAGGTCTCCATGAAAAGCTTAAGCGCAGATGTGACATCCTTTTGCCCTGCATTTTATTTGCCTACAGGGAGGTGCCACAAAAGGGGGCTGGTTACAGCCCTTTTGAACTTTTGTATGGGAATCCTGTTAGGGGTCCTTTGTGTCTGGTGAAGGAGAGATAGGAGTTACCTCTCAAATCCCCCAAATAGGACATAGTGGACTATGTACTTGGTGTCCGCTCCAGGATGGCTGAGTATATGAAAAAGGCAATTAAAAACCTTGAGGCTAGCCAGGAATTGCAAAAGGCCTGGCATGACCAAAAGGCTGTGCTGACAGTTTACCAGCCACAGCAGAAGGTGTGGGTGTTGGAGCCTGTGGCCTCAGCAGCCCTCCAGGACAAATGGAGTGGCTCCCGTACAATTGTTGAACAGAAAGGGGAGGTCACCTACAGGGTAGAACTTGGAACCCCTAGGAGTCCCCATAGGGCACTTCATGTCAACAGACTAAAACCATATGTTGACAGGGCAGACATGGGCTTGCTCATGGCTACTGATGAGCGACAGGAGGAAGAGAGTGACCCACTCCCTGACTTGCTCTCTCATAAACCTGATGATGGATCAGTAGATGGTGTAGCTTTGGCAGGCAGCCTCACTGTCCAGCAGCAAACTGACTGCAGAAAACTTCTCAGCCAGTTTAGACATATGTTTTCTCTGACTCCAAGTCAGACCACCCTTTGCACTCATAAAGTCAACACAGGGGACAGTCTCCCTGTGAAGAATACGATCTACAGTTCTACAGGCAACCTGATCATGTCAGAGACTGTATGAGGACAGAAGTCCAAAAGATGTTGGATTTGGGAGTCATTGAACCCTCAGATAGCCGTTGGGCTAGTCCAGTAGTCCTTGTGCCTAAATCTCACACCAAAGATGGCAAGAGAGAGATGAGGTTTTGTGTGGATTACAGGGGTATCAATGCAGTCACTAGGACTGATGCCTATCCCAGCCCAAGGGCAGATGAGCTAATAGATATTTTGGCCTCAGCCAAGTTTCTAAGCACATTTGACTTGACAACTGGCTACTGGCAGATCAAAGTAGCTGATGATGCAAAGCCAAAGACAGCATTTTCTACCCCTAGTGGGCACTATCAATTTGTGTTAATGCCCTGTGGTTTGAAGAATGCACCTGCCACTTTCCAAAGGTTGGTGAATCAAGTCCTTACAGGCCTGGAAGACGATAGTGCAGCATATCTAGATGATATTGCTGTCTTTAGCTCCACCTGGGAGGATCACCTGGTCCACCTGAGGAATGTTTTGGAGTCCCTGCAAAAGGCAGGCCTAACTATCAAGGCTACTAAGTGCCATAAAAGGCAGAGTCAGGTTGTGTACCTGGGCCACCTTGTAGGTGGAGGCCAGGTTCAACCATTGCAGAGCAAAATCCAGACCATAAAGGGCTGGGTTGCTCCCACTACCCAGACTGAGGTGAGGCCTGACTGGGTATTACAGAAGATTCGTAAAAGGTTATGGATCTATTGTCACCTCCTTGAATGACCTTACTTCCAAGAAAATGCCCAAAAAGTTTCAGTGGACAGTTTGCTGTCAAAAGGCATTTGATGACCTGAAGCAGGCCATGTGCACTGCTCCCATTCTGCAAAGTCCTGATTACTCCAAGAAGTTAATTGTGCAAACAGATGCATCTGAGTTGGGTGTAGGGGCTGTACTGTCACAGTTGAATGATAAAGGTCAGGATCAGCTTCATAAGCAGAAGGCTGACCCCCAGAGAGAAATGTTGGTCAGCCATTGAGAGGGAGGCCTTTGCTGTGGTTTGGGGTCTGATTTAGTTGAGGCCATACTGGTTTGGTACTCACTTCATTATTCAGACGGACCTTAAGCCCCTCTTATGGCTAAAACTGATGAAGGATGAAAACCCCAAACTTTTAAGGTGGTCCATTTCCCTACAAGGGATGGACTTTACAGTGGAACATAGTCCTGGGAGTAACCATGCCAATGCAGATGGACTCTCCAGATATTTCTACTTAGAACATGAAGACTCAACTGGTCAAGGTGAGTTTAATGTCCCTGCGTTTGGGTGTGTGTGTAGGAGAGTAGGATCTGCCACTAATGGTTACCCCCCCTCTTTGCTGCTGTAACACTGTTTTTCGACTTTAGTCTGGCTGGGGCCCTGCTATTCAGGACCCCAGCCTAGCTGCTTCCTCTCTAAATTGATTCCATGTACTTTAGGTACACCACAGATTGGATTCTGGGGTGCCCTTATAGGTCCCTAATATATGGTATACTATGTACCCTGAGCAAAGGTACCCCAGAGGCCTACCAGGGGCTGAAACATGTATTATGCCACCCCTGTGAAGCCCTCCAAAATGACACCACGGGTCTGGTACTGCAGACTGGGTAAGGTGGTGCATGCACACCTTAAAGAGATATAGGTTCACTATATCTCACCTATCACTGCACATAGAAACCTATCAGTCACCCCTATGGCAGGCCTTATCAATCCTGAAGGCAGGGTACTTGGTTTTGTGTGAGAGGGAGCCCATGTATGAGCAGAGCCCCTCTGCAACCTTTGGAATCTCTTCTCGGGGGTTGTCTGTGATGCAGCCTGACCATATACTCTAGTGCATTATAACCAAACAGTAAATGCTAACTTTGGGCTAGCTGCACGGAAACATGTTGTGTTTGGTGTCTTCACCTTGGAATCATACCCCCACACCAGTAACTGGTGTGGGAGTATGATTCCACCCTTCTAGAGGGAGAGACATGACAGCACCGGTATACCAGGTACCAACTTACAAGAGCCCTGGCATCACAAAATGGATGCAGCAGCCACAGACACGAGTATGGCCTCCAGCTGCTGACCGAACCACTGGCAGGGGAGGCCTGGCCAATAGGTTTCCTGTCACAGGGAGGTGTCACCACCTCCCAGACAGGCTTTAGTGTATTGGGGCTAGGTGGGTGCACTCTAAGAGTGATTTGAAGTCCTGCACTGGGGGCACATTTGGTGTCCCTGTGCATAGTCCAGCTCAACTCAGTTCAGGGGCTACCAGCCCCTGCTCTGGTGTGAAACTGGACAAAGGAAATGGGTGTAGCCACCCCTATTTCCAAACCCTCCAATAGGTGGGTCCCCTGAGTTAGTCCAACCCCTTCCTTGGGTATAAAGAAGGAACCTCTGTAACCAGAACTTTAGACATCCCTGGATGAAACTGAATCCTGGAACTTTCGATGATCTGTTCAATGCCAGATGATTGCAGAATCTCCCTTGGGGTAAAGAAGTTACTCCCCTGCTTGGCAGGCACCAAAGATGCCTCTGTCCGGTTTGTATCTCTGAAGCTCCCACTGAATACCAGAGACTTTGCAACTCCAGAGGTAGATTTTCTGACTTCCCAGAGGCCGAACCAGTTCTCCAGCAAAGCTGAGACCCATAGCCCTCATGGGTACAGTGGAACCAGAACCCCTGGACACCATGTACATTTGCAAGTGCATCAGCTTCTCAACATCTTATGAGACTGTGAATTGGGTTACTTGTAGCCCAGACCCTGAGCAGAGAATCCACTTAAGATTGTCAGCCTAGTCAGCCCGAGTGACCCATGGGCTGCCATTTTGTGATTCCTCTCAAAGTCCCTTCACAATCCCTGGCCCGTTGACTGGTGGGTCCCTGTGAAGGTTATTCTGGCTTTCTTTGGGCTTCTCTGGTTGCTCCAGATATGCCCTCACTCGTCCTTGCTGGGGGAGTCCCTCAGATCTTGCTGGTCTGCACCGAAGCATCTTTCTCCTTCCTGCATGGGTTGCTGTTGCCAAGGCTTGTTGTGTCCAATCTGGACACCAACACTGCAGCACTTGACATCCTTTGTGGATCAGCTCGAATCCAGCTCCTGGTTATCCTTGACACATCCTGGTCCTCGTGGCTGAATAGTCAAGCTTCACTTTCTTTACCTGAAATACCCTTCATCAGTGGGCATTTGTCTATCGTGACTCTGGTCACTAGCAAGTGACCCATACTCTGTCCCCTCTGCTTTCAGGTTCTTCACATCTTCAATCCAGGCTTGGATCTCTTCGGACACTTCGCATCTTCCCGGTAGCAGCACTTCTTCGCCAGCTTCCACTAAAAACAACAACGCGACCCGACACCATTTGACACCTATGCACCCGGCTTACCTGGGTGAGGTAACTCGAGTACTCCGGTGCTCCCTTAGGTGTTGACCCTTGAACTTTCTAAGTCCAAGAGGGTTTGGTCCTAGTCCATCTCTAAGTGTCCCTTATGTTTAAAAATCTAACCGCAACTTTCCCCATAGAAGCTAACGGGAGCTCGCGGCTGTGTTCTCACACTGCAAGCATCCCCCTTGGGTCCCCTGTGTCACTATCGTGGGTGGTTCCTTGGAGTTCCAGTGATTCTACAGGCTCTAGGCCTTGTGTCTATTTAAGTCATGGTTCTTATACCACTATTTTAGCATATGGTTTGGCTTGCCCCTAGGGCCTAACGTGTATTTGTGCTACTTTACTGTAATATTTGAAGTGTAACTTATGTGTTTTGACCTCTAGCCTCATGAATAGACTAGTAGGTTTTGTTTAGTAATAAATACATACATTTTATATATATACCTGGTGTTGTTTCCTTTCATTTAGCCATTAAAGAGATTATAGACTGGTAAAACAAGCTGCTTTACATTCCTTCAAGACTTAGTCTGAAAGCTGCTCTCCATAGCTACCACTAGGATAGCTTTCAATAATGGTTGTCTTTAACCTATCATCAATAAGACTGGTGCAACGTGCCCACTATAACTAGTGGAAAGCACATACCAGGCCAACTTCTCACAACAAGGACACAGAAGAGCTGCTATACACGAGAACTGCCTACCGCCTAAAAACTCAACAATAGAGGACAATTGTCTTGTCTTGCAGCTGCAGCTGAGAGACCTCAACAAACATCAAGGACCCACCAGCACTGCGCAAAACTGCCTAGGAACTTCTTTGGAGTAGAGGAGCTTACTCTCCTGCAACGACACGCACCAAACCCGCAGAGTCAGAACTCTTCACTTGCAGCTCCACGGCCTCGCCAATGCAGCAAATGCTCAGGAGATGGTACTTGTGCACTGGAAGGACAAATATGCCTCGCCACAAAGTTTGGAGGCACCAGGACCAACCAGGTCCATGCAGCACTAACCCTGGGGTGCCAGATGCTCTGCAACCAAGATCGACTAGGCCAGATGGGACTCCATGATCCTAAGACCCTGGTGACCTCTACACTCTTTTGAGTGCCCTTGCACTTGTCTCCCAGTGCAGCCTGTTTTTAGATGTCCCCCCTTCTTCTTAGTGCCAACGTCTTACTCTCTCTCTCCCCTGCTACCAGTTAAATCCGGGAGGCTTCTGAAACTCTGCTGGTGGAACTTTGTACCTTGGCTCCATACTACTCGCATTACTGAAGGTGAACCCCTGAATCCAAGTGCACTGTGTTTTATTGCAAATTAATTTTCTTCCCATAGAAATGCATTGTGCATAATTGCTGACCACTGTACATTTTATGTTTAACTCTGATAAACTGCTAACATACTGAATGCTTGCCTATAAATCAAGCTCTTAGTTAAAAATACACATATAAAAGGCTTGCTATTTTCTATGTTGGTCTCAAATTATTTCTTAAGTGTGTGGCCCATTTATTGCCTCTGTGAGTGCAACAAATGCTTAGCACTGTCCTCTGATAAGCCTAACTGTTCACCCACACTACCACAAAATAGAGCGTAAGTGTTATCTGTGTTGCCTCTATTAACCAATAGACGAACCACTGTACACTCTACACAGTGTATTTCATTTTTGTGCACTATTTTCTACACCTTGCTTTTATGTCAATTTAACATTATTTTTGGACTACATTTGCAGTGAGGAAATTTAGAAAGAGCTGAAAAGTAGAGGCAGAGGAGAAAGCAGTGAATAAATAAAAAGACAAAAGTGAAATTTATGAAGTGGGAATGAAAAGGGAGGATGACAGGGAGCAGGAGGGGAGGCAGCAGCAGGAGGAGCGAGGAGAGTGACTACAGGATTTGAGGGCAAGATAGAGGGCACGTTTGCGGTGTCTGCAGCTAGTAGATGGTGAATGGTATCAACTTTGATATGAAAGAACCTAATGGCACATGCATCAACAATGCCATTTGCGATTCCTTATTAGCGAAAAATAAGGATTCGCTAATAAGGAATAGCAAAAGGCTATGCATGTAGAAATCGCTTACGAAATAGCGATTTCTAAACATTCCTTAATTGCGACTCGCAAATTGCGAGTTGCAATTAAGGAATACCTCCCCATTTATTCCTATGGGCCTAGAGGCCCATGGGAATGAATGGGAAGACTTTCTCAATTTGCGATTCTCCGTTAGAGAATCGCAAATTGCTCATGTAATTTCAAGGGTGCCAGGGTGTCAAAAGGACACCCTGTTGCACCCCTGAAATCTGCATATGAGTACATCTTGCACACACACATGCCCCAAGGGCATGCGTGTGTGTGAAATGGAACTTTGAAAAATGCAATTTAGTGCATTTTTCAAAGTTTTAGCAAATTACCATGAAGTTCAACTTCATGGTAATTTGCTCCCCCTATTAGCGAAATCGCTAATATTTTTACTTTAATGCATTGCATTTAAGGAATCTCAATTTGAGATTCCTTAAATGCAATCGCAATTTAAGTAATCGCAATTTAGAGATCACTTAAATTGCGATTTTTGCATTTGGGATGATGCATCCCAAATGCAAAAATACCGGTCGCAAAGGGGCAGATTCTGAGAATCTGCCCGTTTGCGACCGGTTTTTGCTTTGATGCATGTGGGCCCTAGTTAACTCGTCATAAAGATATTGAGTAAGAGTAGATGAGGCAGAGTGTGCTAGCTGCCGAGAGCTCATTTACTACTTTAAAAAGAATCTCCTGACAATGTTGGGAGTTACTACTTTTCTCAGTAAAGTAAGTTGCAACTGATGTTGTTTGTGAGTCTGTTGTACAGTATTAGCTCAGGGTGATGGCTTGACAATTCTCCTCATTTGTTGAGTCTCATCAGATGCTCTACTTGTCACAGTCTGGTTTTAGGGCTGCAGACAGCACCAAATCAACTCTCCTTGGGGTCACAGAATGTCTTATGCAATAGCTCAATTCTGGTGCAACGGCTGCTCTCATTTTGCTTGATCTAAGTGCAGCGTTTTATACAGTGTCATATTCCATTCTGACAGGTAGACCTGAAGCCTTGGGTGTAGAAGGCTGGGCCCTGAGGTGGGTGTCCTCCTTCTTAAAAGATCACACCTTCCAGGTCTTCTCGGCCAATGTTAGATCTAAGACTTCAGCTCTGTCCTTGGGTGTTCCTCAGGGATCTATCTAGAGCCTACTGTGCTTCAACATTTATGTTCGTCCGTTGGCAAATGTTGTTGAGAAGTCAGGGCTCATTCTCTTTTCATACGCTGATGATACCCAGATTGTCTGCTCGTTATCAGCTGCTCAACATCAAGATATCTCCTTACTCCATCTGGGCCTGAGGAATGTTTCCCTCTGGATGAATAATAGCTCACTGAAGCTTAAAGGTGCTAAAACTGAGGTCTTGGTTCTGGGAAACAACCCGGAGTTCTGGGGATCTAATTATTGGCCGGATTCACTTGGGCCAATACCAGCTCCTGCGACCAAGGTCAAGAATCTTGGATCATTATTGACAACAAGCTCACCCTGAAACCACAGCTGTCCAAGGTCACTACCACCTGCTTCTCTGTTCTCAAGTGACTCAAAACGATCCTTTGGCTAATTACTCCGGCCTCCCAAAGAAACGTAAACCAAGCTCTGGTGATGTCTAGACTGGATTACATCAATGTACTGTACTTGGGCACTGATAAATATTCGATTTATCATTTACAAATCATTCAGAACGCGGCTCATTCAGAACGCGGCTGCTCGTCTACTTTTCCGGCTACCTAGAAATGCCTTGGCCTCTCCTCTGCTTCATGCCCTGCATTGGATTAGGATTGATAAGGGTATTAATTCAAAGCTTTGTGCTACATGTTCAGGGCCCGACTTGGTTCGACCCCTTTACATGTTCAAGATCTAGTGACACCCTATGTGCCTACTCAGCAGTTGAGATCTTCCAACCAGTCTATGTTCGCAACACCCAGGTATCGCCTTGCCCGGATGAAGGGACGCTTGTTTGCCCATCTGGGCCCGAATCTCTGGTACTCTCTTCTATTTGCTCTCAGGAACTGCAACTCCTTACTTACCCTTACGTAAGAAATTGAAGATGGCTTTTCTAGCTGTACACTGAGATTCTCATCTTGTCTTTTCATGCATTGGGAGACCCCTCAGGATAGCTGTGCACACTACAAATCTTGCATAATAATAATAAGTGCTTGTGTCTTAGCTGGCCTTCCTTCTGAGATAGAGTAGTAAGCCTGGCATATTTTACTCAGAATGTCTGAACAGCTGCCGGTGGCACCATTTTTGAAATACCCTATCCCCACTAATGAGTAATACCACTGGAATTATGAAATGATGTGGCCCAAGCCTTTTTTGCACTCATATGGATTTGCATTTGCCGCATAATACAGATTTAACCAAAAAAATGTGTTTCCAGATTGAATGGGTCATGAGTTACTGAAAATGCAGCAACATGTGATGATTAAGATTTGAAGGCCTTACGTCAATGATAACTTGTCATCATTAGTTACTTATTCTTTTATTTGGGTGTAGAGTAGTACTAGTGAAGTCAAATCTTAGTCCAGATGTATAAGAACGATGAAATAATGAAGTAATACTATCACACAATTAGCCACTTTACATGGCATAGTATACCTACTCTTGCCGCATAATTTAGCCAACCTTGCTGTAAAATGTGCTCATCCACTGCTATATAGTTCCAGTAGCAAGGGGGCATATCAGCAACAACCGGCAATAATTATCGCTAACCGCACTTAGCGCTAGGGGTGGGCGGAAATTGCGAAATTCACTTTCGCAAACTATCGCGAAAATGTTAAAAATCTCTGCAAAAACGCGGAAATATCGCGAAGACGGGGACGTTTTTTTCCCGCCCGTTCGCTGTATTTTCTGTGTGATTGCAGCTCGCCAACTTACCCATGCGGGTGCTCATGGGCGCGGCCATCTTGTTTTCACTTGTCTCGCTCGCTCGCGTTCGATATGACGTGCCCGCGTCCTCACGGTCTCGCTCGTGGTGGAGAATGACGTGTTCGAAATCTCAATTATCTCATACTCTCGCGGTGCGTGATCGCGCGACGAATGACGTGATTGCGCGACAAATGACGTTAATGCGGGCGCGAACTGTCGCGAGACAGCGCAAATGGCTACCAACAATCCAACATCTCGTGGAGAACGCGACCGGATCGGCAAAACTTGTCGGCGAAGGCGGGGATTCAGGTAAGGCGATCGTGCGCACGCAAGAATTTTTTTTTCGATAAGATGCGGATTGCGGAAATTTTGACATTTCCGTGCTCTCCACGGAACGCGAAAATGTCAAATTATCGCAATTTCCACGAGCGGAACGGAATTTTCGCCCAGGCCTACTTAGCGCTAGGATAATTCTCGCCGGCTAGCGTGGTGTTTTTATCGCTGAGATAGCGTGCTATTAGCAACGCTTATCTCAAAAGCGATAAAAATCCTAGCGCTAACTGCCAAACGTGAGATTATCGCTGGAAACCCAGCGATAATCCCACAAAGTTTGGCGATAGCTTGCTGATAGGGCCTCACATACTTAGCCATGATATCCACCTTCCATAGTATATCATGGCTAAGTCAGTTTCAAAGCAGGCATAAGGAAAGTAGCGATAACAGAGGTTATCGCTACTTTTCTTGTCTCTATGCTGCTTTGCGTGAGGCTTGATAATAGGAGAAATGTCGCTTAGTGACATTTCTCCCGTTATCCTGAGGAGGAACGCCCACTTTGCATCTCATTAGAGATGCAAAGATGGGCGTTAGGAATTCAGGCACTAAGGCAAGGTTTCACGCGATAGCGTGACCTTGCTAATATGGTGATAAAATTATCACCGCTTTTCGTCCGAAAACGGCCTTGTAGATATGCCCCTCTGTTTATAAGTGCTGGTGCCTCTCACCAGCAACCACTGAAACAAAGTGCTGCCCATAACCCTATATCCTAAAACCACTTTCCAGGATATTTTCTTTTAGCCACTACACGCATTGCTTTTATAAAATGCTTGCAGCTGCTCCTAATGGGTAATACACGCGATATATAAATGCAATTGCACACAATTCAATTTGTCATTTTCTGCCTTGTTTTTTTAGAAGAATTCAAAGAGTGTCAGTCAAGATGGAATGAGCAGAGATCAGCTTTGAAGTGTAGATGGTCTCTTTTATCGTAGTGCTAATAGGCAATCATTAGCTCTCCTTTTAAAACAAATAGTGAAGGCTCAAACACATTGCTCTACACAGCAAGAGCCATCAGCATGAGGTCTGCACCCTAGGATATATTGAATCACAAGTTTCTGCCACACGTTGCTGAGAAAACATTTTGTAGCAGCAGAAGTCGCGGAACCTGTCTTTTTAGGTCAAACCTTGGCAGCACATGAACTGTCTCTCCACATGCTGTATTCAATCTGTGGGCTTACAACCCGCCTCCAGCTTCTGATTGACTTTTGTCAGTGTACTTTGAAAAATGTTTCTAATTGGATAATAAATCCTGATTGTCTCACCATTTTTCTGAATTGTTGACTCCAATGGATCGCCCCTAGGACTTGTCCTCTTCCACTTGTCCTATTTTACTTTAAGATATGGAAGTTTGTATTTTATTTTGACCAGCTCTTCACTTATTTGAACACTTGCTCACTCTCCTCGGGCAGCAGCTGCCTCCTCCTCCCTCCTGCTTGTCAGGTTCTTTTCTCCCCTGCAGCCCCCGCGGCGGTGCTGATCCCCACCCCTTGTTTATTTTTGATATGTGTGTAACGTCCAGGCTTTCTCGGGGTTGGGACAAACAGACGACGGACCAGAGAAATGGAGGTTTAAGGATGATTTAATAAACAGATAAACAACTACAGACAACAAAGAATACCGGTACTGGAATCACCAGTTAAAGTACGATACCCATTCACAGCTCGTCTAACCGTCCTCCGCATGCACACCGGACCCGGTATGCTCCAACGGAGGGCACAGTGCTAAGCAGTGGCCGACAATGCCACTCGACCGCTGTGAAGGGTAGTTCCAAGGTTGTGGAATCTACGGGGGGCACGTGGGAGTCACCCGGCCGGGCTCTCTACCACCTGGGAACAGCCGCTCTACCAGTATCCCCCAGAGTGCTGCCACAACACAAAGACGCTGGGAACACCTCCTAGTGTGCGTCTCTTGTATCCGGGTTTAAGTGATGATACCCAAGGTGGCGCAGAGAATGGATGGGAGCAGCCGCTCTACCTATCCCAGTTCTCCTACTAGTGTCGATGGCTAAGACGCGGAAACACCTCCTGGATAGCGTCTTAGCTCTAAGCGTGTGTTTACCCAAGGAACGAGGGTTGGGAGCTTCGGCTCGCACCAACCTCGTTTTCTCCAAATTGTCAGGCCGTTGGGAGCTTCGGCTCTACCAACGGGACTTGTGCCCAATGACGTTGAATACGGCTCTCAGAACGGGACAGGACACGGGCAGGAAGCACACGCCAGCACCTCTCCTCCGCTCCTTAGAATGTTCCTTCCGCCGCTCAACTCACCAACGGGTCCGTGTACCTCAACCAGGTACTCCGGCAAAGATCAGAATATCCGACGCCGAGTCCCAGTGATCTTTTCCTTAAGTAGTACTCTCGGCGTTGTATAACCAGGACTTTTGAGTTGCATAACAGGAAAACTAGGCGTTCCCCTTGGTGTTATGCAACCAGAACTCTTGAGTTGCATAACATGAAAACTAGGCGTTCCCCTTGGTGTTATGCAACCAGAACTCTTGAGTTGCATAACATGAAAACTAGGCGTTTCCCTTGGTGTTATGTAACCAGAACTCTTGAGTGGCAAAAGGCAATTGTTGCCGGAGGGAATTCTGGGAGTTGTAGTCCGCTCTCCTCCAAGCGCACCAGGTTCACGGAAGTGGCATCGTGGGAGGGAATCCATGTGCAGGAGGGGATTCCTGACAGTACATCCCCCTCCCATCAGCGCCCCCCATCAGGACCAGCACAGGAAGGATATCGACGATGGAACGACGATACCAGACGAGGAGCGTGAACCCCCGCCGCAGGTTCCCATGACTGCTCCTCGGGTCCGTACCCCTTCCATGCCACCAGATACCATAGTTTGCCCCTGCGCCACTTGGAATCCAAGATACCAGCCACCTCGTACTCCACCTCCGAATCCACAGTCACCGACACCGGCGTACGAGGCCTCACCGCGTTCGCGGGTTTCAAGAGGGAAACGTGGAACACGGGATGGATCCGCAGGGACTGGGGCGGGCAGGCACACTTTCACATTCACCGGGCTGATGCATCGAAGGATCCTATATGGGCCCATGAAGCGGGGATGGAACACGCTACTTTTCTTGAATCTCATGTGCCGTGTAGAGACCCAGACGTAATCTCCAGGTTTGTAGACCGGTCCAGGCCTTCTCCTCCTATCAGAAAAGGCTTTATATGTGGCCTTAGCCCCCTCCAGGGCAACTCGAGAACTCATCAAGGCCTCCTTGATGCGGGCCACCCTCTTGGCTGTTGTCGGCAATCTGTCTTCCCTAACCTGGTGCAGAAACGGCAAGAACCGGGGATGATGGCCGTAGTTACTATAAAAAGGGGAAGCCTTGGTGGAACAATGTGTGGCGTTGTTGTACGCGATTTCCGCGATCCAAAGTAGGTCCACCCACTCATCCTTCCCTTGCTCTACAAAACAACGTAGATATTGTTTGAGCGACTGGTTCAGGCGCTCCGTCTGGCCGTCCGTCTGCGGGTGATAACTCGTGGACATGGCAGACTTGACGTGTAACGCCGAACACCAAGTTTTCCAGAAGTGCGACGTGAACTGAGACCCCCTGTCCGACACGATCACGTTGGGTAGGCCATATAGTCTCACTACATTCTTCAATAACAACTACGCCAGCTCTCCTGCCGAAGGTACCTGTTTGCAAGCGAGGAAGTGCCCCATCTTCGTGAGATAGTCCACCACCACCAGTATGGCCGTCTTTCCTTGATCCTTTGGTAGCCCGACAATGAAGTCTAAGGATATGTTTTCCCAGGGTTTGGTCGGTGTAGGAAGGGGTTGGAGGAGTCCTTGCGATCTTCTGTGGTCCGATTTCATGGATGCGCAAACGGTACATGATGAACACCAATTCCGGACGTCTGTTCTCATGGCAGGCCACCAGAACTGACGTCCTAGGCTCGCTACCGTCTTTTCGACACCCAGATGGCCGGCACAGGGAGACACGTGGCACCAGGTGAAGGCCTGTTTTCGAAGCCTAGGCGTGGGTAACAACATACATCGTGCTTTCACCGGAATCCCGTCCTTCATCTGCCACTCCTTGTGACTGCGAAGCCACCTCCGCCACATGAAGGTATGGGTCCCCTTCTGGACCCCCCTGAGGAACGTCTGTGGTTGAATCACCCCTATCACAACTCCTGGAGGGATGATGGAATGTTCGGCAACCGGCTGCGGATCCCTGCCATTCGATTGCCTCGAAAGCGCGTCCGCTTTCCTGTTCTCCGTACCAGGTCGGTATGTGATGTGGAAATTGAAACCGGAGAAAAAGATCATCCACCTCATTTGACGAGGAGACAAATGCCGCGCCGCCGTCAGAAACTGGAGGTTTCTGTGGTCCGTATACACTGTAACCACGTGTCTGGCCCCCATTAACAAATGCCTCCACTCAGCAAATGCGTCCTCTATTGCGAGTAGTTCCTTCTCCGCAATATGGTAATTGCGTTACGCGTCGTTCAATTTACGAGACATGTGCGCCACAGGATGGAGCAAACCCGACACCTCATTCCTCTGAGATAGAATGGCACCCAGCGCCACATCAGAGGCGTCCGCTTCTACCACATAGGGTAATTCCGGATTCGAGTGAGCTAGCACCGGGGCGGTGCTGAAGGCCTTCTTGAGGGCCACAAATGCTTTTTGTGCTTCCGGTCCCCACACGAACTCCTGAGACTTCCTTAGTAGTTGCGTGATCGGGGCAACCAAGCCAGAAAACCCCTCAATAAAACGCCTATAAAAGTTGGCGAAGCCTATGAAGCTCTGGACTTCCTTTACTCCTCGGGGCACCGGCCACTCCTCCACCGCTCTGATCTTGCGTTCCACCATCTCCTGTCCGTTGGGGCTCAGCATCACCCCAAGGAATTCCACTGTTGTGACGTGGAAGTCACATTTGCTGAGTTTGCAGTATAGCATGTTTTCCCTCAGTTTTTTGAGAACCGCGGATACGTGCTGTACGTGTTCTTCCTCTGAGTTGGAGTAGATGAGTATGTCGTCTATGTAAACGACCACGTAGATATCCAATACCTCCCGGAACACCTCATTGAGGAAGTATTGGAAGGCGGCAGGGGCATTGCATAGTCCGAACGGCATGACGAGGTACTCAAAGAGCCCGAACCTGGTCTTAAAGGCGGTTTTCCATTCGTCGCCGTCCCTCATGCGCACAAGATGGTATGCCCCCTTGAGATCAAGCTTTGTGTATATTTGGGCCTTTTTTACCTGTTCCAGGAGAACGCTTATGAGAGGCAGGGGGTACCGGTTTTTTATGGTTATCGCGTTCAAGGCCCTAAAGTCCACGCAGGCCCTCAATTCGCCATTCGCTTTCGGAATGAAAAAGAGAGGCGATGCGGCAGGGGATTTCGACGGCCTGATGAACCCCAGCCCTAGTAACTTATCCAAATATCCCCGTAGATGTACGTTTTCGGGTTCTGTGAGCGCATACAGTCTGCCGCTGGGAACGCTAGCCCCCGGAACCAGGTCGATTTGGCAGTCGAATGGTCTATGTGGAGGGAGCACCTCCGCTCGGATTTCATCGAAGACGTCCCCGAAACTGTGATACACTCTGGGCAGCTTTACGTCCTTTTCTGCTGCCGTGGCGAACGTGTGACGTTCGCCTACCTCACCTTCGTGGGGGTCCTGCTGCATGCCGCACCATTGTTCACAAAACGGGGAAGTCATCTCAATATGATGCGTAGGCCAATCCACCGTTGGGTTATGTTTTTGGAGCCAGGGTAGACCCAATATGACCCCGTACTGCGGGGCTCTGATTATGCTAAAATCGATACGTTCGTTATGCAGTTTTCCGAACCTCACCGGTATTTCTCCTGTGTGCTGTCCGATAGGTCCGGTCACCAGACTTCTCCCATCCACTGCATACACCTCCTCTGGTATCTGTTTGGGAAGGAGAGTGAGACCCAGTCTCCGTGCTTCATTGTAGTCCATGAACATGCCCGTGGCTCCTGAATCAATCATGGCTACCAGAGGTATCCACTGGTCCTGCACTCCTACGTGTAAGGTAATAAACAAATGTCTTCGCCCTTTTTGATTCGGGCTCAACATGGAAGGGATGTGGGTGTGACTCCAAGATGCCCCTTCCCTAGACCCGGAGTCCCTCAGTTTTCCGCCGGTGCGTCCACCACTGCTGTCACCGTTTTGTTCGCTCGGTATCGTGAGGTTTTTGGCTTGGCTGGACACTCGCGTACATAGTGCTCCTTTTTCCCGCAGTAAAGGCCTTGCTTGCGGCGTGATTCTTTTTCAGTGGCTGTAAGGCTCGCCCTTATAGCTCCTATGTCCATGGGTTCCGTCCTGGTGGAGGAGTTGGTCTCAGGGCCACCCATCGAAACATACGATGGCAGCGCTTTCCCTTTCCTCTTGTGATCGCCCTTTCTTTCGTTCAATCTATGGTCCAGCCGTAGCACCAGGTTGATCAAGCCTTCACATGTCTTGGGTTGGGGGTCGATTTGTGCTACCACATCTTTGAGCTCTTCGCTCAAGCCCTGGTGAAACAGCGCGGTTTGTTTGGCTATGGGACACTTGGTTTCAGCCACTAACCTTCGAAAAGCATTAAGGTACTGCACCAGATCATTGTTGCCTTGCCTCAGCTCCAACATCTCTCGATCGGCAGTATACGAGTCCGCCCTTCGATCAAACACCTTCAAGAATTCCTCGCGGAAGGCTCCCCAATCACATAGGATAGGGTCGTCCCTGCTCACCAGTGGGACTGCCCATTGCGCCGCGTTCCCAGCAAGATACGAGATCAGAAAGGCCACTCTGGCTTGGCTGGTAGGAAAGGCCTTTGGTTTGCAGGACAGATGCAGTGCTACTTGAGTGAGGAATACCTGCACTGTGTTGGGGTCTCCGCTGTACCTCTCTGGTGTCGCCAAAGGAATGGCTACGGGCATCTCTACCACAACCGCAGGAGCCGTGGCCGTGTGAGAGGCACCTGCCTGTAACGGATCGTTCTGCCGAGCGTCCATTCTAGCCTTAACGTCTGCTGTTTCCTGTCTGGAAGCGGTGAGCTCGATTTGCATTGCGGCTAAGACGGCCAACACATCCTCAATCGTGGCCATGTCGTTCGCCCAACCAGGAGATAGTTATGGAAGAGGTCGGATATTATGTAACGTCCTGGCTTTCTCGGGGTTGGGACAAACAGACGACGGACCAGAGAAATGGAGGTTTAAGGATGATTTAATAAACAGATAAACAACTACAGACAACAAAGAATACCGGTACTGGAATCACCAGTTAAAGTACGATACCCATTCACAGCTCGTCTAACCGTCCTCCGCATGCACACCGGACCCGGTATGCTCCAACGGAGGGCACAGTGCTAAGCAGTGGCCGACAATGCCACTCGACCGCTGTGAAGGGTAGTTCCAAGGTTGTGGAATCTACGGGGGGCACGTGGGAGTCACCCGGCCGGGCTCTCTACCACCTGGGAACAGCCGCTCTACCAGTATCCCCCAGAGTGCTGCCACAACACAAAGACGCTGGGAACACCTCCTAGTGTGCGTCTCTTGTATCCGGGTTTAAGTGATGATACCCAAGGTGGCGCAGAGAATGGATGGGAGCAGCCGCTCTACCTATCCCAGTTCTCCTACGAGTGTCGATGGCTAAGACGCGGAAACACCTCCTGGATAGCGTCTTAGCTCTAAGCGTGTGTTTACCCAAGGAACGAGGGTTGGGAGCTTCGGCTCGCACCAACCTCGTTTTCTCCAAATTGTCAGGCCGTTGGGAGCTTCGGCTCTACCAACGGGACTTGTGCCCAATGACGTTGAATACGGCTCTCAGAACGGGACAGGACACGGGCAGGAAGCACACGCCAGCACCTCTCCTCCGCTCCTTAGAATGTTCCTTCCGCCGCTCAACTCACCAACGGGTCCGTGTACCTCAACCAGGTACTCCGGCAAAGATCAGAATATCCGACGCCGAGTCCCAGTGATCTTTTCCTTAAGTAGTACTCTCGGCGTTGTATAACCAGGACTTTTGAGTTGCATAACAGGAAAACTATGCGTTCCCCTTGGTGTTATGCAACCAGAACTCTTGAGTTGCATAACATGAAAACTAGGCGTTCCCCTTGGTGTTATGCAACCAGAACTCTTGAGTTGCATAACATGAAAACTAGGCGTTTCCCTTGGTGTTATGTAACCAGAACTCTTGAGTGGCAAAAGGCAATTGTTGCCGGAGGGAATTCTGGGAGTTGTAGTCCGCTCTCCTCCAAGCGCACCAGGTTCACGGAAGTGGCATCGTGGGAGGGAATCCATGTGCGGGAGGGGATTCCTGACAATGTGAATGCTTGTCTATGTTAAGTCATTTGCTCTTCCATTTAAGTTCACTGTTAATGGTAACTCTTCTCTTGGGTAAATTCCTTTTTCCTATGCCCACCTATGTTTATTTACTTAAATATTCTGTGATTTTTTGTTGGCAGCATGGCATGCTGCGCCTCATCTTTATGCATGGTGGTTGCGTGCCTTTCTTTTGTTCTGCATGGCTCCCCACCTCTATTTATTTACTTTTATAATTTTCCTGTTCTCTTTTGAAGGGCTTTTAGACCAGGGGCAGCAGGGGTTGTTTTTAGAAGCAGCAATGTGCCCATCGGCCCCTATTCATTGGGCCACTCCTTTGTTGTTTTATGGTAGGGCAGCATCTCATCAGAAATTTTCAGGTGAGCAGTTTGCGGTGGCTTTTCACACAGTGTGATGCTGCCCCTGTCCTACATGAGACTTGCATTTGTGTGTGTGTTTTCTTTGGCCATTAACCTTTGGGTCCACTTTGGGGGTGGTGGGGAAATAGCTACAGCTCCACCGCAAGGCCTGCTCCACTGCTCCTCACTATCAGTTCTTACGGGCACATGGCTCTGTGCAGATCAATTCTGGTGACAGAACACTGTTATTGGCTTATGCCGATGGTGTCGTGATATTTACATCTCACAGATGCCAATTGTGCCAATAGCGACTTATCTGGGGATTAAGCTTACTGTAGAGGTGGATCAAATCCCAGATATAAATATTGGTCCTATAATTGATACAACTAATCAGATGTTGGAAAGATTAGACCATCTACATTTGTCTATGCATGGGCGAAGTAACGTTATCAAAATGATGGTATTGGCAAAAATATTATACCTCCTCAGGACTATCCCCTTGGTGTTTCCTGCTCCATGGTTTACAAAGATTGAAAGGATGTGTTCTAGATTCATGTGGAGCTATCACAGGTCAAGGAGAGCGGCCGAGTGGCTGACTCTTCCTAGAATGTGTGGGGGTTGGGCCATCCCTAATTTTTTGCTTTATTACTGGGCATGTATGTTGCAAAATATGGGGATACTTCTGGTTGGAGATAGGAGCCGGTGCTCAGAGGCCCAACTATTTATGTAGTCGGGTTGGGGGAGGAGGCTAATCACTGCCTGGTCAATAACCTAGTTATTATAAAAAAACAGATTCAAGACTATGCAGGCGGCTTATATTGTTTGGCGAAAGGTGCGCAACAGGTTCAAAAATCAATCGCTATACCCCCTTCTCAGCTGCTGGGGTTTTACCTTTGATTTTCCAAGATCAAATTACTCAAAGATGGAGTAATCTTGGGATTAGCACGGGGGGGATCTTGGCCAGGAAGACCAAACAGCTTCCTTTTATTCTCTGCAAGAAAAGTATGGTCTTGATAAGCTGGATTTTTAAAAAATATTTACAGATTCAAAGTTTCTTAGATAGCAAAAACAAGGTATGGGTGGCGAATTTGGGACAATATCATTAGCTGAATTGATTTGCTGGAAATCCCGGATAAGAGGGATCTATCAGACTTTGCTGGAATCCATGCCTGATGATCTAGCTAATCAAAATGATAGATGGGCACGGAAACTTGGGAAGGATGGGATTAATATTGAAGAGTCACTTGAGGTAGCCAATCAGTTTTTATTATCGGGGAGTCTTCGGAGACAACATTTTATGTCTGTCTTTGATTTGTATTATACACCGAATAAAATAACCAAATGGGGTGGGAGTGTGGGCGGCTCCTGTAACAGGTGTGGGGCGTTATCAGCAGATACAGTGCACATGTTCTTTTCTTGTCCTAGTTTAACGATATTTTATCAGGAACTGGAACTTTTCTTGGCCAAAAGTTTGGTGCTCCCTATATCTATTTCTCCAGACATGGTCATAATGAGTGTGGGGGCGAACGGAAGCTGGTCGTGTGCTGCTACTGGGTTTGTCTTTATGGCAATGGCTGTAGTTAGATTATGTATCACTTCTAATTGGATCAGCCCTGACCTCCCTACATTTTTTTAAATACGTGAATATATTATAATCTCTCTTTCTTTTTGCTGTCTAACGTCTTGCTGAATTATGATTACAATATGGGTATTTTTTTTGTTTGGTTGATTAAGATGCTATTATTTGTGTTAGGTTTTGTGATGAAATGTAGATATATTTGAGATAATTCAGGTCAGAATATTTTCTTTTTGTTTATTTGGGAATCAGGCACAAATTGGCAACATGAAATGTAATAGTGATTCGTTAACTGGTATTTTTTCCTTTTTTCTTAATATTCAGCAAATTGGTACAATGGGTCAAGTGGTACTATGTTTCTGCTCGGTATTTATTACTTTTTTTTGTGTGTAAACAACAGCAACAATACAATTTATCAAAAAATAAAAAAATAAATCAACACAAAAAATCCTAGAGACAATTTGGATAATGTTTCGGAATGTGTGACTAAGGACCTACAAAACCTTTATAATTAACTCACAAATGAAATTGCCAGAATGAAAGGGATAGAAAATCAAGGATGCCAAATATGTGCTAGTGAAACCTTCTGAAAAAAGGAGGAAATATTGTTTAGTGGAACAAACAACAATATTGTTCGGAGGCACTTATACAGTTAAATAATGTGGAATGTTATAAATGAATAAGTATGGATGAGTACTTAAATGTAAAAGAAAATGTTGATGACAGATTACAGTTATGGAGAGCTCAAGAACTCCTAAATTGGGGTGACAACAGCTTTCTAAAACAGAATCACCCAGATTTACCTGTATTCTATTTAATAGCGAAAATCCACAAAGACTTAAAAGAGCCACCTGGCAGACTAACTATTGCTGCCCAGAATATCATATTAAAGAATGTGTCAAAACATATTGATTTTTTCTTGAATCCTATTTTGGCAACTTACCATCATACATCAAGGATTCAGCGGATTTCTTGAGATGTGTATATGATGTAAAATGGGAATCGAATATGACACTAATGACTCTTGATGTGTCAACCCTTTATACTAGCATTAGACATCAAAATGGCCTTCAGGCAGCCCAACATTTATTTCGTATGAGACCTATATGATATACAATGCATCATGCCGTGATAATGGAAATGATGAGGTGGTGTCCCACTAAAAAATATTTTTGTTTTTGATGGTGAATTATTTGAGCATCAACAAGGTACCGCCATGGGCACTTGCTTCTCCCCCCAGCTATGCTCATTTGCATGTGGGCTAGTGGGAGGGGCAGGTGCTCTGGGGAGGCAGGTATAGAATACTGGACGAATCACATCTCCCCGTGGTTAGGGTTTATTGATGATTTATTTGTTCTATGGCGGGGTACTGAACATGAGGCCAACGTGTTTTTGTTAGACTTAAATTCGAACACTTTGTACCTAAAATTCACAGGAAGAACAAGCAAAACATCTATTGAATTTTTGGATATTCTAGTTTAGGGAGAGGAAGGTAAATTGGAGACTACTGTTTTCAGAAAAACTACAATGGAAATACTATTCTTCATGCTGATAGTTTTCATCCTACCCCCTTAATAAAAACCATACCTTTTGGAGAATTATTTCATGCCAGAAGGATATGTAGCACAAATGAAGAATATGAGAAGGTGGAGAAAGAAATAAAATATAGCTTCATTCAAAGGGGGATACACAAGCCATACTTAACACAGCCTTAAAAAAATCTAAGGCTTTGAATAGAGAATGCAAACAACAATCTCTCTAAACTTAAGAATAAGAGAAAAAGTGACATTAAAACACCTCACAGAATTATAACCACGCATATTGCTGATCATGCCAAGGTACGAAGAGTCATTGAGACACGACATGCAGCCTTAGAGGCAAACACTTCTTAAAGAGCATAGTGCCTTTTGAAAATGCCAGAAAGTAAATAAAAATTCTAAAAGAGAGAAACATAATTTACCAACTAGCCTCCTTAAATGAATGGCAATAGAGACAAATCTATGTATCATTTCACAGGTATATTCTGTTTGAAGTAGCCTGCATTCTCTAATTTTCAACACCCTCAAAATTGCTAAAATGAATTGCCTGCATGGTTTGTCATATAGCTGACAAATAAAAAAAATGCATCATATTATGACATGAGTTACAGTCTCAAGGGCAGGGAACCAAATGGGTATCGTGATATGGACAACAGAAGAAAGACAATTCTAGTGTCGAGACATCAGTAATATCAATACTGAAGCCAAGGCACTCCTAGCCTATTAAACATCTCCTCGATAGCTCTTCACCTCAACATCAATGAAGCATCGAACAATTTCAACTTCTGCATGGGCACCTTGATTGTGAAATTTGCACTCATCATAAGCAAATGCAGAAGACCCAAATCATTACACCCCTGGTACTACAGAGACTCTATTAAAAAAGAAAAGTGTCAGTAAGTTGTAGAAAGACTGGAGACAAGCACCCTCACCATTAGGTCTAACAAAGCTTTGTGATGCAGGACACTACTACAAAGGTCTCATCCTTAAATGGAAGGCATCACATGTCAGATCCTTCTTGGATTTCATTCAAGAACAGACCCAAATAAGAATTCAGAATTATTGTTCAAGCCAATAACCCTTCCTCCAATGCCCCCATTCAAGGCATCTGAGATCCCATGCAAAATGCATTAATATCTCCCTTCTGGTCAAACCCAACAACATAGTGGAGGAGGAAATACCTTGCGAGGCACTGCAGTCATGGTGCTCTTTCTCCACAATCTCAGAGGTAGATCTCAAGGTGAAACCTGCTAGCCATTGCTTTGACGCCAATCTGGGTTCTATCAGCAAATCCCTAGCCAACCTGCTTCTCCCTATTGGACACCCCTGATTAGCTCATCCCTGGATCAGGACTCATTCCATTGGGTCAAAATTCTCCTCGCCTGAAAAAACAATCATTGGATCCTTACAACTTTAATAACCTCAGTATCCCCGTGTGTCTACTAGGCATATTCACTGAAAATTGTTTAGCTTCTCTAATCTCATCCCACATCCAGACCAACAACCTTTTTGGCTCCCTTAAATCTGGATTCTAACAGGGCCACTGAGACTGCAATTCTGCAGATTGTGGATGATGCCCCGCCCCACCCCAAAGCTGGTAATTCCTCTCTTCTTGTGCTCCTCAGTCTCTCTGCTTCATTTTACACAATCAACCACCAGGCATTGTTAGACACCCCAAAACAATGAATGGCTATTGAATGGTTTAGTTCATATCTAGCAAACCAATCAAAAATTGGAGATGCCTTCTCAGATCTAGTGAACCTGCAACCAGGGTTACCCCAATTATAGAATTGCACTCCTTTCAGGTACTCCGTGACCACTCAGGGCAGACCTACATGTGTCAGCCAGCTTGATGACAGGACATATGAAACTGAATGACAGCAGCCCCATTCTACGCTCCCTTAAGTGGCTTACCATAGAGTTTAGAGCTCAGCTTCAAACTGCTTGCACCACAAGTTCTTCACTTCTCTTAACCTTTCTACCTCTCCCAAGAAACTATCAGGCACCTACCCAGATTAAAAGAATGCTCTATGGCTTCTCCAGAACCCCCCCACCTTCAGGAGCGGTACATGAACCAATCCTTCTTCAGATGCATCACAATACTCTCAAACTCCCCCCTGCTGAGCTTACACCTGGTCATATGTCATACCACCTTCAAAAAAATGCTCAAAGCCCTTCTGTTTGAACGGCACCTGGGTTAAGCCCTCAATTGTTCTCACACTCCCTCTAATCACATGCCATCCTCCACCTGCACAAACTATTGCTGAACCTCACATGGTACGGAACCACCTGCTTTTCATTAAGCATGGGCAGAGTTTGTGGAGTGCTAGAAATCCTTTGCCACGTTCCACGGTATTCTGCCAGTGGCGAAGTCTGTTAAGTCGTGCTGCTCCCACTGATTTTTGGTGCTGGGAGTTTGTACCGTGCTGTAAAATCAGCGTGAATGGCAGAGGGCGCTGCTGCTTTCTGCAGCTGGAGTAGATATCCTACTCGAATGTCAGCTTTCTTAACGTGAACAGCACTTTCTCAAACTGCATCACACATAGAGGATATGCCTTTCAGTATAGGAAGCTGCATGCAACCCCAAGGAGCAAGGGTGCTGCATTGGCGCTAGGCACCAGCGCAGGTGAAAAGGCAGGCATGCACCTTATTCTTTTAAATACTGTTCATTCCTGCCATTTCCATGTTGCACATTACAGCTCAGCATGACTTTTTCATAAATATGCCCGAATATCTTAATAGGTATGTGGTTGCTCCACCCTCTGCCTTTCTTTAGCTGATGTCCTGTATGATTTCTGGATCCTATAGTCTGCTGAAGTATTATGGCTGCTAGGCCTAAGCGTAATTTTAATTACGCCTGCATAATTGGAGTAATCAGGTAATTTCACGTTACTATTGAGACAAGTAATTACCCATTTTACCATCATAATGCTGTATCAGGTAACTGAGTTTCCCATTCGTATTGCGAGAATCATTGAAACAGTGCTGTGGTGTCAACTCTTGCATTTATCATTTTTGTCAAACAAAATCAGAGCTTTCAGCGGTCATTCTTTAACACCAGCGGTCACAGGAGAGCTTTTTTGGTAGATTTTTAACTCGAGTGGCTGGCAAAACAACTCAAAATGCTTTTTCAAAGTGATATTTTTCACAAATGGACTGTATGGTTATTTTTTAGCATAAATGGTTTTTTTGCTTATTATTTTTAAACAGGAAGAACATGTCACAATAAATGAGAGGGTACTGCTGCATGTCTAAAAGGGAATGGGGCACTCAGCCCTCCTCCACAAACTGATCACAGCCCCATGGACCCCATCCCGTAGTGTCCAGCTGCATTGCTAAAGAGGGTGGGTAGCACACAGCCCCCTCCCCAGGAAAATTTTGGCCCTGGGACTCTCATCCCTAGGGCGAGATTGCCCCTGCATTTCCTAAGGGGGAGGGGTTATGGCCCCAATCCCAGGCAGATTTTGGCCCAGGGCTCAACACATGTTTAAAGGTGAGGGTAGCCACATGGCTCGCTGCCCAAGCCTATTAAGGGTCTGACGATGCCATCCTTCTGGGCTGAAAATATAAGAAAATTGAGAGGGCCCCCTGGCTGAGTCAATAATAGCAATGGGGACCCCATCCCTCAGGGTTGGCTCTCATACTAGGTTCCAGGACATAGTGATTCCCCAGCCCACAGTGGCATGGGCAAGGAAACCTGTGTTTGCACTTTCTTGGCAGGAGCACATTCAAATCTCCATGGAGTGGGCTTTAGATCTGTTTCCCTGCCCATCAGTGATGCAGGGAAGGAAATATTTCTAAATATTGCTCCCACCCACAGGGAGCAGCATTATTAGCTGCTCAGTGTAGGAAGAAACAAAGCCAGCTCCTGCTGGGTGCGGGTAGCTGGCTGGTGCCATGGGGGCTTTTAGGTTTCCCCTCAGCCCCCAAACAAGGATATGGTGGGTGTCCTGGGTGGACAGCACCCCAACATTTATTCTGCAGGGCCCAATAGAATGGGGTCCCCTGGCCAAAAATCAGCATGAGTAGGTGAGCCAGATGCCCCCTCCTTTAAATATTAGCCCAGGGCACTGGAGTTTGGGGTCTCTGGGGCCATAATTGGCCTGGGGAAGTGCCCCCTCCCACTAATATTAACTCTGGGTCAAGGGGGAAGGGGTATCCTGGGCCAATAATGGCCTTGGGAGGGGGTTTGCCTGCCCCCATCCCTGACAATAATGCAGGGCACCGGGGATGGAGTTCCCAGGGTCACAATCAGCCCTGAGAGGTATACAATGTGCCTCACTCCACCTGAAAATGTCACCAGGCCCTAGAGGATGGGGTTACCCAAGGATGATATTGGCTCAGAGAGGGTAGCCCTATGCCCCCTCCCAATTAACATCACTCTAGGCCAGAGGTCTTCAAACTTTTGGATGCCGAGACCCCCCTGTCAACATTTTGAGGCGTAAGGACCCCCTCCTGACAAAAATGTCTAAACTTGTTGACTGAATTGGGTGGGATGAAAATGTAAATGAGGTTATGTGATGCCGCGTATTTTGGGATAGCATTGCTTCATTATTTTGATATTTGTTACACACAGTAACACTGAGGAAAGATTTTACCCAATCAGTACCCATTTATAACCAAAATACAGCAATTATCATCAGAAAGATTTCAAGTCAACCTTTGTGAAGGGCCTTCCACTCTGCAGCAATACGTGCTGCCACATTAGAAGCTCACCTGGCCCTGACCGGGAGAAGCAGGGGTCCCTTAAAACCCTGGCGGTTTTGTGTAGAGTTAAGCCATTTACCCATGCAGCTTTCCTCTCACCCCCTCCCTTCCATCCCTCTCTCCTCTCCTAACCCCAGATCCCTCTCTCACTTTGCAGGTCATTTTCTTTCACCCCTTTTTACAACTTCTGAACTCTCCCCATTCAACCTCTCACTTCACCTTTAATCACCTCTTGCCATTCTGTCTTTTCACTGCCCTCATCTCTAACAGTCTCTCACATTTATCTCATGGCCTTTCTGGCCCTGTCACCTCCCGTGCCCCTCAGCACTTCTCATTCACCTCGTCTCTTCATTAAAATTTTTGTCCATTTGTATCTTACACCTCTCCAGTCCCCCCATTCCTCTTTCACATCTCCACTTTGTTCTAACAGAAGCCCTCACCTTTGGATCACACTCACTTCTTGCGTGTCCACACTTCTCTTCGGCAATTCACATTTCTCCTCATCCCTGACCTCTTCAATCAAATTCTCTCACTCCCTTGCTGTCCTCTCTCATTTTGGGTGCGGATGCAAGTTCAGAATGGGATGAATGAATGTATGATTACTGATGGGCTTGTTTGAGTGAGTTGCATATTGAGTAGTGAGGGGAACAGGTGAGTGAAGTGTCACATGAGTGCAGGATGAGTAGTGTACTCGTGTGACTGCAGGTTGAGGTATAGTGTGAGCAGGACAAGTGCATTGTGAGTGCAGAGTGATCACTGTGAGTGCAAGGTGAGCGTGACAATAAAGGGCGAGAATGAGGAATGAGTTGTCTGAATGCAGGGTGCATTCCCAGACCCATGAAGTAACTCAGCATGTTATTGACGGGGGCGTAGACTTTAAGATCTAAGTTAAACTATTGCGGCATTAATCGGGGATCGAGGGTGAAGGAAATAAATAATGTGCTGATCCTGCAACAAACTTCCAGTCCTATGGTTAGGGTTACCAGCAGATTATTTTGATGGCCCAGTCGGTACAAAAAAAAGCAGTCACCTAAAGAGGTATTTTCAGCGCTTATCTGTGCATACTTCCCAGGGCCGGCTTTAGTGCTGGTGGTGCCCTGTGCGACAATGTTTGTTGGTGCCCCGCCAATGACCACCCCCACCACGGATTCTCTCACTAGCACCCTTTAACAGTGACCAAGTCTCCATAACCACACTCTCTCAGATGCATTGAATTAGTTATATAGTGCCACTCATACCAGTGTAGGGTGTCCGAGCACTTTGCATCACACACACATTACACAGAGACAATCAATCATAAGTGTGTAAATCAGTGTATAGGAAATGTTACATAAGCCAAAGGACTAAAAGTATAGGAGTCACATGTCATCCATGGTAGGCAGTATAGTTCAAGAGTGCTTGGTGTGGAGAAGCGCAAACTCAGAGTCGAAAAAGAAACATAGTTGGGAGTTTCCTTTAATAATAAGAATTGATTTCTAGCCATATTAACCCTTTTTGCAACATTAATCAATGGTCTAATAATGTATTCTTTGCAGTGTGCATGCAGTTCTAGGAGGAAAGTTAATAGCTCACTATTCTATATTAGGACTTTAAGTTATAAATTGCAAGTAACAAAAGGATGTCTCTTTTGAAAGCAGTAACCTGCTGATCTGTTTACATCACACGCACTCTTCGCAGCAGGCATATTAACCCTCTGCACTAACTTCACCCAAGTCAAAACCTCAACTATTCAAAATTCTGATCTCTCTCCAGGACGATAATTAATCACGCAAGTTATCTTGACATTTATGTGAGGCCTGGTAATTGCGGGGAAAGAAACGCTGCAGCAGGTGCTTCAAAAGGCGCCCCAAGGAAGCCAACTTTGTATTCCTTTCCATGAAATGCATTCTCACACTACCACAGTGAATGTAAAATCCATATGTAAGGAATAGGCACAGTGGGGACCCAGGGGGTACTGGCATGTAAAAATGCAAATGGTCTTTAAAGACCTGTGAAAAACACGGGGGGTGCCGGAGATAAGACTCCAGACACTGCCCAGCTGAGCCCCCAGCAGCTCAAGTTTCACTGCAGCAGCCCGGGCTGAGACACAGGACGGGGGGAAGTGTGGGGGGGGGGCTGAAGCCCTTGGGCCTGGGCAGAAGTGTGACTGAAGGCGCGACCCCCTTTGCATCACTCCACGGCCCCCCTGGGGGTCGCGCCCCACAGTTTGAAGACCCCTGTTCTAGGCCCTGAAGGTTGGGGTCTCCAGATCCAGGCCCTCTAACCAACCTCCCTCAGTACACAGCCAAAGGATGTTTGCCATGTGTGGTTGGCTGCATGTGGAGGGGTTGGCGACAGCGACTAGCTGGGGGGGGGTTGGATTTATATATTGTAATTACATATTACTTGATGTTAAGAAGAAACCAAAGAAATTTACTGAAAAAAAGTTAACTCAAGTAACTATACCTTATGCCCTAAGGTAAATATAACGTGTGCCATCGACATGCACTGTCAATTACCTCACATATTCATCACTCATGAGATGTTCTATCACATCATTGATAATATCATTGCAAATGTTGCAGTGAAATTATTGATGAGAAAACCATATATGGTGGAAGGTAAGTGATAGTTACCTTTTTTTGGGAGTTTTGTATAGCGCAAACTTGACCCGAAGGTATCAGAGCGCTTTACATGACCACTAGTTGCATTACAGAAGGACACTTTCACTTTTGGTTAAGTTATTTGCCCAGAATCACAGGATGTTGAGAGTCCCTGCCAAGACTCAAACCTGGTTCCTCAGCTTCTAGGTCAACCAATCAGGCCGTTAGGCCACATCTTCTCCCTCTCCCCTTAGGTCATGAGTTACTGTTACCTGAGATAAATATAACATTGCCAAGAATAGCCATATCTTCCCACCTTCCATTGGGCAACCCCGGCTGCAGTACCAGTAGTGTGCTATTATGATAAACATTTCCTTGCCAGAGGTACTATGTGCAGAAGCCCAGGCTCTGTGTAATATGTCACACCATCCGTTAGAGGCGAACATGCATTCACATTATCCTTCCCATCTATGTAGTGTCGGTGATTTCGAGGGTGTTTGCTGGGTATTGGGAAATGTACAGCTATCGGAGAGAAGTCTGGGACAGATTTACAAGCCCCTTGCGCCTCTTTTAAGCCGTCGTTGCATCACTTTTGTGACGCAGCGGCGGCGCAAAGCCAGCGTCATGGTGCTGGGTACTTACAACGTGTCGCATCTGGGAGATGCGTCACGTTGTAAAGTTCTGCACCACATGTAGGCGTTCCGGTGCGGAGGGGGGGGGCGTTCTGGCCAGGAACGCCTCCTAAAAGTGGTTGAGTGAAATCTACAAAATTTCACTCAGCAACTTTTAAGGCCATGCTGCGTCCAAACCCTGTGCCTGCTTGAAGCAGGCGTAAGGATTGACGCAGCATTTTAAAGATAGGGCACCCCCGAGCCTTGCTGGAGCTGCGTCGCTCTTGCGACGCAACTCCAGCAATGCGCCGTCTTTACGGCAGCAGATGCGTCACGCATCTGTCCATTTTTGCCCCATGGTGCACCGCATTGTAAATGCGGCGCATCCATGGTGGCGGAGCCATGACAAACAATATCCTGCGCATCCCTGCTGATATGCAGGGATGCGCCAGTTATTGTAAATCTGCCCCTCTGTATTTAGCGTGAGAAGCCATTTTTCCAAGGGTGTGAGGGGCCAACCAGAGTGGTGACACATCACAGGTTGCGAGACTCAGTGGTGGATGGCTGTATACTGCCAGCGAGAGGTGGTTGGGAGACACTAGGCAGACTGAATCTGGGTAAAATCCATAAGCTGAGTTATATCAAAGAGATCACCGACCCACTTGTAGTTAGCATCCTGCCACTGGAGGAAAGCTGAGCCATGGAATACAGCGGAAGCCAGGGTTCCCTAGAATTGGCGTTTTAGTTAAAATTTGAGTGGACAGTTTCCGGGAGACCTACATCTAATCCGTCACTCCCATCATAACACAGAGTATGGGACCTTCCAAATATGAATTCCCACCACTGCTGGATCTCTAAAGCACTAATGTTTTTCAGTGCCCCTTCTACCAAATAACACAGATGTGCTGCTTGGAAGTAGCATAATAAATTGGGGATACCCAGCCCACTCTCCAGCTGTGACAAGTACATCTGCCGCCGGGCCTTCTTCCCATCTCATTTGAAGTCCTCAATAAGTACCAGCAGGGGAGGGTGGATGTAGCAGAAGCAACATCTTGTTGGTGTCTAAGCGCCCCAGCCAGGAGTGACCATAGCCCTTTCATTTAGATAGATCAGTGAGTGAGGTTGCTTAAATAATGAAGTAGTTGTAATGGACAATGTGTCCAGGCATAGCACAGTCTTAAGTACAGGTATCCCTCTACCTGTGAGAAGACCAGCCACATGGGAAGCAACACTCAAGTTAGGCTTGCTCACTCTTTGGGAAAGTCAGATTTAGTATGGAGGATTTCTGTAAGTTTGTTTTAAATCCAGAGGCTAGCCCAAAAACCAAAAGCTCTCCCATCAAAGCAGGCAGAGAGGCACCACCAGTAAAACATCATCAGGGTATATGGCTAGCTTGTGATCCCTGCCTCTGATATCTGCGCCCATCATGTCATAGTTATTAGGTATCCTTTCCACACAGGGGTCCATATAAAGAGAATTCAATAGAAGGGAGAGGGCAGCCCTGGCGACTCCCCATAGAAACATTGAAAGGCTGAGCTCTCTGCCCATTGATGGGACTGTGAGACAAGGCTGATTCGAGACAGCAAAGAGCAAAGGTACGGCCAGTGCACCCAATAGAAGTACTTCTCTGCGTACATAGAAAGAAGGAGGGCCTGGATGAGAAAGCGTTGCGTCTGGTCCAGCAAATGACAAATACACTTTGTGTTGTCACTACACCCTCTCTAGGGAATGAAGCCATTCTGATCGAGATCCACTCAAACTTGCATGTAAGGAGCAAGACACTGTGCTAAGATGCCCGAGAAGATATAGGACGGTAGGAGAAGTAGTACACAGGGGGGAATATTAGCAAGAACCTCGTTAAAATTATCAGTGTTTTAGCGATAATGGGCTTGCTAATATACGTTATAGAATTCCAATAGAAGCCCAGGTTAGATGTGCAGTACATAATTCTTTATCGCCTCGTTGATGATATGCCCCAATGTTTGTTCTGATGGATAGTGGTACCGTCCGAGGCCACACTGTCGTTCACTCTGTGGTAGACAGTCTGGGAGTGAAGCGAGTGAAGGCGTTGACCAAGCAGGTGACCTGAAGCCATTGAGCCTGATGGATGGAGAACGTGAACATGAAGGAGATTCAGACACTTCAGACTGATTGATAATTTCTACTCTGGAGAATACAAGTTTGCAGATTGGGTATCCAGTATTGCTCCTGGATATTGCAGCTTTTGGACCCAACAGGTGGTAAACTAAGATTGAGACATCCCAGCGCCGCCTATGTAGACCATCGGTACCCCAGAGGTGACAAAGACTGTTGCCATTTATGAGGATTCATAAAACATGTACCATTTATAATCCATTCTCCTAATAAAAGCATTCATTCCACTGACCATTCCATTGCAGGCATTCAGTCAGTCTATGGGGAGAACCCAACATCCCCTCTGCTCCGAAACCATCCTGCCAGCAGCTCCGGCAAATTACCCTCACCTGCCAGGAAAATCACTGGCTCCACCTGCCAGCAGGTATCAGCTTCAGGTTACTCTCTGCAAGGCCCTCCACAACACTAATTACCTTAATTTGCTGAAAAATCATTTTCTTTCCGGTCAAGCCTTCTCATGAATCTGGATCTCTGCAGCAAGTAGGGCGGCCATCTCCTCCTAAGGTCCCAGCTCTGAAATAATCCTACCTTTGTTCTATTCAACCACACATCTAACCCTCAACTTGTCATCTGTTTGTAGGTTCTGGTAGCTTTTACTGCCCAATGAATGTCTGCTCTGTAATATTGGCATTACACTGTATGCCTGACATCACCAGGCACCTGTAATAGGAAGATGGCGTAGACAATCTATAGTAACACATCACAACACCTTCTGTTAGGACTAAAAGACACAGAAACGCAGGTCACCGAGTGCAAAGATGGAGCGCATACTAAATTGAAGACACGTTTTTATTCACTTAATGTTTCCAAAATCCACATTCATTAGTTGTTTTTAATGAAGTGTTAATTAATTGCAACTATTTTAATAATAAACATTCCACATTCCTATCTGCATTCAGATCTCTTTTATGAGAAGGATGGAGACTGTGGATGTAACATGTGGTTGTGTAGAAGAAACAGAAGGAACACAATATGTCCACAGTCACACATAAGGAAGAAGGACTTTCCTCAGAGGTCCCCAACATGATAAAGGAAGTCAGCCTTTGACCTTGTTCTACTAATTTGTCACAGAAATTCTTACAGAATTACAAGGTTCTCCTTACATACAGCAGGGGTTAATTATCATCTGTATTGTACTTATTCTCTTGTGACGTCCCCAAACATAAACACGTAAACACACATAATTATATGTATGCTTTAACCTATACATATTCTCAAGGCTAGCACACCTCCTGATGCGTTGAGTGTTCTGTGTAGAACTCTCCGCAGCCTATGTCTCCACTACTGACCACCCCAAAATACCACAAACCTTAAGCACAACATAATAACTAGCTACATCTAGAAATATGTTGCCTCATTGCTTTTGGTTCAGGTGTTTTAAATCTGTTACAACCAACTAGGGGGCATATTATCAAGGACGGCGTTAAAATTATAATAATGGGCTTGATGATATGCCGCAGAGAATTCCAATAGAAGCCCAGGTTCACACCAGAACATGGGCTTCTATTGCATTTCTCTGCGGCATATTATCAAGCCTATTTTCGCCGCATTAGCGGCAGTTTCCTGTGCTAAAGCGGTGATAATTTTAACGCCGGCCTTGATAATATGCCCCAAAGAGAGTCAAAGGGAGGCAATGGGAGGCAAAGGGAGGAAAAGAGAGTCAAGTAAAGCCAGAAGCAGTCAAAGAGAGTCAGAAGGGAGGCAAACAGGAGGCAAATGGAAGCAAAGAGAGTCAGAGGGAGGCAAAGATACTCAGAGGGAGACAAAGAGAGGCAGAGAGGCTGAGGGAGGCAGAGGGAGGCAGAGGGAGGCAACGAGTCAGAAGGAGGCAAAGACACCAGATGAAGGTAAAGAGAGTCAAAGAGAGACATAGGGGGCAAATGGGGAATAGAGAGTCAGAAGGGAGGCAAACAGGAGGAAAATGGAAGCAAAGAGAGTCAGAGGGAGGCAAAGATACTCAGGAGAAGGTGAAGAGCGGTCCTGTAGAAGGGGGTCCCCCTCTTCTAGCTTCACCCATTGACCAAGAGATTGGGTATGAATTTTACAGCATCCAGAACCTTCCTCCCCACTCAAACAATTCTTTGTGGTATCTACCTCAGTGTAAACATATCTCTCTGGACATGGCATGGTCCATGTTCTAGATGACGACCATCCCTCGTTGCTGCTTTAAGAGGCCTGTTGAATGGACCAATGACAGCTTGGTCTCTGAATGATACATTCATTAAGCATTGCACTTTCTTCAAAACACAAATCTTTTAAATAAGATACTAAATAAAAAAAAACATAGCCTCTGTTTTGCAACATTTATTTATTAACAGTTTTATTAAACAAGCAAATAGGCAAGACTACACTTTACATATTGGACAGGTAGACAAATATATGAAAAAATATCAAAAACACCATGATGTACAATATTTACATAAACGGAGTCAACAGTAAGGGTGGGTGTAAATTGTGTATTTGTCTCTAGCTTAATTAGATGTAATTACCACACAATTACATGTAATCATGAGGAGCATTATTAGAAATTGGGTTGCTGGTTGACTGTGGTAGGAACCTTAGTCAAACAGCAAACACAATCCTAGACAGGACAGTATCAAGCAAACCCTAAATTAACTTTGGTCATCCTCGGGGAGATTGGCACAGAGCTTAATATTAGGACAGAGGGTAAAGTATTTGTGCAACACTTTAAACAGTAAAACAGTGGAAAGTACTACACATAATCCAGATACCAGAGCAAGTTAGAAAATAGTTCAGGCTTTAATAAATAAAACAAGACCAACATGACAAAAATCCAATAAGTAGAACTTGAGAAATTGAAATTTAGATGTTTTAGATACAAATAGTGCTAAGAAGAGTGAAGAGATAAAATGGGATATCTGGACACGCTGGACCAGGACAAAGTCAAAAGTTCAGGCCAACTCAATGGAGCATTGCGTAGATTCGAGGATCCTGTTGGCCGGGCTTGCAATTTGAAGACCAGTGTCAAGGATCCATATAGCAGTCAAGGGGATGTGTCAAAAATGTGAGAGGCTGAGCTGCAATGCAGAGATAGATCATCATCACCGAGGCTTTCCTGTTTCCCACGGTATGGGAGGTGAGATGTAAATGGCGGTACCATCCGGAAATAGTAACTACCTGGATAGAGTTATACCCACAATGCTTGTTGAATTCACGACCACACAAAGCATGTTGGATGAAGGCATGCTATAGCACCCATTCTTAATGAAGCTCTTGGATGATATAGGCGCAGGGCGAGTTGGACACCTGTAATAACACCAATCAATGTTTCTTTTACAGGTGGACAGGATACCCTATGTTACCGGATGAGAGATAAGTGTTCTACTCACCAGTCCCAATAAGTGCAGCTTTCTGCACTTTATATTGAAATATAGGAAAGACCTAGTCACAGAACCAGGGAAGGAAATCCATGTGCCCTGAAAAAATCCCAGTACCCTATCGGGCCTATCAAAAGGGCAGAAACATGTTGGCAGTAGGGTCATAGGACCAATACCTCCTTACGACCCCCCCTTTTTCATTTTTAATATCCTCTACGACTCCACAAATAAAGGGACACCTGGGGCTGGAGGAGGATTTTAAATCTTTAAACCCCCTGGTCTTTTTCTCCTAAGTGTTTCCTGGAAAATGGTCGAGCACCCCTGACCTTTAGGAGTCAGGGTGAACCCGATGACACTGCTAGAGTGTGTGATTTAACAAAAAGGAATTGCTTCCTTCCCTGCATCTGAGCGATGTGCCCCACTAGCTGAAAATAGTGCCTGACCATCTCCAAATCAGGTGCGATACCATTTTGGTTTAGGAGTATGCATTACTATTGGGTGGATGGTCACATGGCTTGTCTAGCCCCCAGGTCACCCCTGTGCTAATCACCCATCTGCTTATAATTACAGCCATGTGCTTTCTCCACTTCTACAGATAACAGGAGGACCCCGGTGGCCTGGGCAGGCACTCTTGTAACATTTCGGAGCTCATGTAGCTCAGAGTGAGGCGTGTCAGTGGGTTCCCATTTCCACTCTGGTTGCAGACTAGACTTTGGGTCTGATCAATGTCTCTTTCAAATGCAAAAAGAACTATTGATGGACAGAATGCAGACCAATGTCATGCATTCACCCCAGTACATAGATCTGGGTCGAAATTCATCGCTTTATTGCTCTCCATGCCATTCCAGTTTGGACCCAGCCATATGCAAATCAGTCTTGACCCTGTGTCCAATGGGAACAGTCCAGCCCCAACTGCCAGACCAAGTCCTCCCTGGACTGGAAACAAGCATTCTAGGACCAGTTTCGGGGTTTCACACCTCTTCAGCCAGGATAGCTTAATTCCAGTGGCATGGAGAGCACAGGACTCACGTCTGAGCATACCCGTCCCACTCGGGGTGACAAATGCAAAAAGAACTATTGATGGACAGAATGCAGAACAATGTCATACATTCACCCCAGTACAGATATCTGGGCCTAAGTCCATCATTTTTTTGCTCACCATGCCATTCCAGTTTCGACCCAGCCATATGCAAATCAGTCTTGACCCTGTGGCCAATGGGAACAGTTCAGCCTGAACTGCCAGGCCAGAACCTCCCTAGACTGGAAACAAGCATCTTAGGACCGGTTTCGGGGTTTCACCCCTCTTCAGCCAGGATAGCTTGATTCCAGTGGCATGGAGAGCACCGGGACTCACATCTGAGCATACCCGTCCCATTCGGGGTGACAAATGCAAAAAGAACTATTGATGGACAGAATGCAGAACAATGTCATACTTTTATCCCAGTACAGAGGTCTGGGCCTAAATCCATCGTTTTTTTGCTCACCATGCCGTTCCAGTTTGGACCCAGCCATATGCAAGTCAGTCTTGACCCTGTGTCCAATGGGAACAGTCCAGCCCGAACTGCCAAGCCAGGTCCTCCCTGGACTGGAAACAAGCATCCTAGGACCGGTTTTGGGGTTTTGGCAGTTCAAGCTGGACTGGTCCCATTGCCTGGCTGAGACTACTTTACTGGGTACTGTAAGGTATCAAATGAATCATGGCATTAAATGTGAATTGATGCCCAAGTTGAAATTAATATCACTATTAAAGTTCAGTATGTTTTAAAAAGTTACCACTCTGTGCCCCAGTTGGTACAGTGGTCTCACACTGGCCTGGGCACCCAGCCAGCTTTCTGCCCACCTATGGAGATGTATGAATGACTCCTGGTTTAGAAATAAAGGCAGTTGCTGCAGAGTGAGGTGTGACCACCTCTCCCTTTGATGAGTACAGGCCCCAGCTAGGCCCGCAAAATACAAGGGTTCGCTCTCCTGTAACGAAAGCTGGGAGAAAGTTGGCACGGAAACTGCAAAATACAAAAACAGAGTTAACCCTATTAACCCTTAAGGGTGGTCCTACAACCTACACAACACTCTTCAGTATTGTATAGAGTAGCACAAAGAACTTGCGTACATGGTCCCCTTTTATACACAACAGAGGGGCTCATAAGTGGGTGGACGACCCTTTCAGCATTTACTGAAGACATTCGGCTTATTAGGATAATCATCATATATGTCAATTTTCATCATCTCTTCCACCTCCTTGTTTAAGTGTTTCTGATAGGTGACATTGGCAATAGCTTTCTTATCAGGAATACAAAATGACACACATAAAGAACAGAGTAAAGGACCACACTGAACACAGATGCAACAGGAAAACAGAACTGCTACAATAATACAGAGACCAGTTAAAACTTTCCATCCCCATGTAGTGATCAATGCCCAAAACCATCCAGAAAAGGTCCAAGTGCCATTTTCTGTATGAATCTCAGCTGCAATTTTATGCAATTTATTAATAGCGTTATAGACTGATGGCGTGTGGTCGGGAATAAATACACAACAACTACTTCCGATAATTCTACATGCTCCACCTCTGTCTGCTAACATAACATCTAATACCATACGATTCTGTAACGCAACAATTCTAGTGATTTGTAATTCTTCCGTAAGATTCCCAAGAGCAGCAGCAGCTTGATTTGTTACAGCCTCTACAACTCTCGTTAATCGTCGAACCTTCCTACTATTTAGGGCAGATCCAACAAAGAAAAACAATCCTAAGTTAAAATCAACATACTGCTGTAAGCTAGTGTCAGTTTGGTCAACATCATCAATAGATAGAGTACGTTTATACCTATTTACAGTTACATTGTTCAATAACTTAAAGTCTTTATGATAGGATGCAGGCGCTAAGAATACAGGGGGTAATAAGAACGCTACATAACATACTCCGGACCAGCCGGCTGGTAAGCGATAATAACCCTTATTCCCACATACGAAGTACGTATTATGGGAAGCTAAGAAAGTACTATTATTTAATCCATCTATATTCAAAACAATAATACAGTCACTAACACCAACAGGAATATGACCCACGCTCTGAACACACAGATCCGCTTGAGCTTGTGCCACTTGAATTACAAAATTTTCATTCCCAGCAGTGTCTCTGGTGTTCGTGAAGATGTAGGGGATTGATTCATTATCTGGTCGATATTCTTCCCACTCCCATATTGTCCCATTCGCTTGTGGATAGCCTTCTTTATCTTGATGACATTCCCTTGAGGAAATATGAATTTTTATGATCAATTGTGTCCCCTATCTTAGACCCCAACGGCTCCATGTACATGCTACAAGTACATGTATGTTCCCTCCACTTCAAGCTATGAAGACGCAAATACATATGTGTCCAACGTTAACATGTCCTCTTCCAGATCCACCATGAATGGGTCGGATATTCCGTTCCTAAGTATGCCTTGCCACCGTCTTTATATGGTGTACTTGTCACGTTTTTCAGCTCTGGCAAGTTAGGCCCTGAATTCTGCCATCGAGCCTTTTCCTGCCTTCTGCCTCTGAATGCTCCAGCCTGGACCTGCATCTGTATCAATGACCTTTGTCTTACTTCCTGCGCGACTAACGGTGCCAGGCCCGGCCTGTTGCCTGCCAACACTGTATTCAGCCTTCAAGTTATCTGCTCCGCTCCTCGAGAAATACATTCCTGTCTAGTAGTTTAGGTAAACATCCTTCCAGCTACAGAGCAAAAGGGCCCGGCCTTACTGTCTCCGTTCAAGTAATTCATGGCTTCTGTTGCCATGGTAGGCCCATGCCCCCTCGCATCTCATGTAGACACGTAGACGCTTATACACGCACTAGAAGTCAGTATAGGATAGCCTCTGCCTGAGAGACCTTTCCTTCCAGATAATACAGTTCCTTAAACACAAGATATTAGATCCGATTTGGGATTAGGTTGTTCTGACATCCCAGACTTCTGTCTCCTCATGTAGGGCTAAATGTCAAGTCCCCTTCACCCTCCAGTTACACGTCAATCCCACGTCATGCTACTGTGCGCACATCTCTGCCAAGTATTTCTGCTGACGTTGCAGGATTCACTTATGGATCCACCCACCTGTGTCATCATCAGAATGACGTTTCTAGTACACGCCCTTATGCACGCCTATTGTAACGCCTTTTTTCATTACGTATGTGTATTCTTATCTCTTTTCTCAGCTGTTACGCCTTCTGCATATGTCTTTACTGTAATGCATTGACTATATATATGACAACCTGTCAATAAAGTATCGCTCTATCCCTTCCCGAACCTTCGTGGTGACGGAATCCGATTGCCTGGTTCGAACCAATTCCTTTGTAAGGAATAAACCTATTTTAAACCCTCAAATACCACGGATTCTGCCTCTTATTTTTACTGAGTTATTCTTATTGAATTTTACCGCATAAATTAAGTCTAGGTAATTAAAATTTACCACATAATTGGCGCCCGAACAGGGACACCTCTCACACCCCACGCGCCGGAGGTGCGTTGCAGACCCGGTCTCCTGCCACAGCCGGACGGACAACTACGCGTACCTGCAGGATTTCCTGTATCTCCCTCAGGCCAACGGGGGTGACTGAGGCTGCGATCAACACCCAGACGAGGCGGTGAGGAGTGCGGAGGATCCCGACCAGAGCCTAGCTGAGAGAGCAAGATCCGAGGTATAAAGAGGCCCACCAGATTCCGAAGTTCCGAAGTAACTAAGTCACGAGTCGAGTCCAGTCCAGGTTGGTCTAGTCCAGACCAGACTTTCCGAGGCCTTCTGTTCCGTTCCGTGCTTCCCGGTGAGTACCGTTGCTGGGGACGCATCTAGACGTGCGCATTGGTTTGTGCCGGTCAAGACGGGTTTGGGTACACAGACCTGGTCTGCACTGTTTCAGCAGTGTATCTGTACTGTTTAGCAGTATATCTAGTATTATGCAGTTAACTAGTTTTATTCTAATTATTGTTGTTCGTTCTAAAATGTTTTAATATGTTTTAAATGTCGTGGTATGAGTGATTGTTCGACCTTCATTACTGTGTTTATTGTATTAATTGTGTTCAAGTCCGAGTAAGAACCAAGTAGCAAGGTTCAAGATGCCGTTATTCTCGAAATTAAGACAGATAAAAACTAGAAAAGGGATACTCGAGGAAGCCGTTCCCATTCCACCTAGGGACACTCCAGGGTACTTTATGTACCATAAGCATGGCCTAGATGCCGTATTATATCTCGAATTGTGGGTAGACTACACCAAGGATTTAGTAGAGAAACAGAGATGGCCCGTTGTTGGGACATGGGATGCAGATTGCATCATGAGAGTAGAAGAAGCATTATGGAGAAAGAAAGCCAGACAGTCACAGAAAGATGCCATTGAATTATGGCGTAAAGAATCGCATAGACGCACAGAGAAAGCGCTCAGAAAAGAAGAGAAAAGTAGGGAGGATTCAGACAAAGCCCGAGAAAACGTATTGATTGAGGAAGGTATCCGAGTAAAAGCAGAACAAGTAGACAGGCAACGAAACACTCTTATGAGTGGTATGTATCCTCTTCTGGCCGAGGGTTTACCTAAGGCCACCCCGGAAGTACCGAAAGATCTGCCACCTCCATTGCTTCCGACTAAATTACACCCCAAGACTGCAAAGGACATTTTCCTTTCTTCCTATTTAGATGATGTAGCCCCCGAATATGTTAACCCTCCGCCACGCACACCGCCTGCTAATGGCGCTCGACTCCGAGAAAATCTGTCCCCACTCCCGCAGCAACATACTCCTCCGTCCATTCAAAACCTTCCGCCCGTTCCTTCACTTCTCCCTGCATCTATTCTTCCTACCTTACACCCAACGAATCCTTTTGGACCTAGCACCTCAGGAGGTGCGACAGGAAGTTTTCATACGCCGCCATCAGTGCGTCGATTGACTTATAGGGATTTAGCACACCAACGTACACCGCAAACAGCGAATTATGACATACTTAAGGAGCCTCTTACAGATTGTAGATATGATCCAGTACCAGGTAAAGACGACAGAATGATGCTATCATCAGTACGTCTACGACGAGTTGCGAACTATTTAATGATACTACCAGGAATGATTGATCATCTAGACAAAATATATCACTTTGTCCAAACAGGGCAAGGTCCTGAAAGTATTGGCGAGGCCATGGCATACCAGAAAGTGGACACGCAGAAACTGTTGTTACGCTTCTTCATAAACTGCCTGATAAGACACAGAGATAGGCCAGGTGTAGACGCGGAAGAAATGAGAGCCCTTAACAAATGGGGCCAGAATATAGCAGACGGAAAACATGATAAACAGAATAGTATAGAAAGTATGTACCGAAGGATCAGGAAAAAAGTAGAACAAATATGTGAAAAAGAACAGCCTGAAAGAGAAACAGATGCAGATAAAACCGAGTCCTCAGGGGATGAGGAACAACTAGAAATGAAAACAGGACAATTACAATTACCAGCTAGAGAAACGATAGCTTATGTAGGAAAAGGAAGATCCATCAATAACCCAATACGTCCGATACGTCCAGAAAGTAAGAGAAGTTTTCAAGCAGCCATGTCAAACCCAAAGACCCCTGAACACTTATTTCAGGCTACTGATAAAATACTTCAAGAACGAATGGGGTACCATGTACTCGATTCTATGGATGAACAAGAATTAGCCAGGTCAGCAGTACAATGGGCTGACAGTTCTGATAAATATAGTGATGATGCGCTAGCACATACGTTTTTGAATCTTTCACCAGACGAACAGCGTTTAGCTGGTATATACATGATACAACATCTCCTTATATTATATAAAGGCCAACACTCCGATCCTGGTCCCCTACCTGATATACTGATAGAACTACTCATGAATAAATGGAGAGGTCTAGGTACCGATCTAATTAAAGTAATTCTAGAATATCGACACAGATATAGTGCCTTTTTGTGTCCAGAGCATGATCCAGCTCCCTCCATGGAAAGAAAGACGTATTACATAGACAGACAGAATCCCTTACGCGAAGTACACCCAGTTAGAAATGATGATAATACTTTTAGACGCGTGTTCGTGTACACGCCTATAACTAAAATAGAACTATTGGAAATGAAAAAATTAGTGCCCAGCCATGACAGAGATCCAGCAGGTTTTCACCGTGAAATAAAAGACATGTTACTCATGGGTGATTATACCTATCCTGACATTATGAAAATATTGAAAGTATTATTGCCTGCCGGTATTTACGAGAAACTCAAAGAAAAAGAGTGGGAGGTGGGAGAACAAAAGATTGATTGGACAGCATTAGAAAACGAAGACAATACCCGAACTGCAGGCCTAGGGCTTGGAGACAAAACTAAAGCGTTACCAGGATTATTAGTACAAGTGTTGCCACGTTTATTAACTACGAAAAAGGAAGACTGGGGAGCAATCTCAGCTTGCAAACAGAAACCCGATGAAGACACTAGTGATTTTTATTCCCGATTTGAAAAATGTTTCGGTATTAATAGCGGCCTGAAAGCAAGTAGCGATTCATATCCACATCTTTTTGTAACAAAATTAGTTGAGAATTCCTTGCCTCAGGTTAAGAACAGAGTATTGAAAGTAGAGAGCTCTTGGCAAGCTAATACCCCGTCACAAATGTTACAAATGTTACAGTACCACCAGAATAGAATTAGAGAAGAACAAGAACACGAACAAAGACGTATGAAAGACATGAAAATGAAAATGCTCGTCGCCCAGTCAGTTCCAGCTGACAGTCATAAAAAGGGTGCAACACAGTCCAACAATTCAGCAGTTCCTGTTAAAGGGACATGCAACTATTGTAAACAGCCAGGTCATTATATAAACGATTGTGCAGTTCTGAAACATAATATCTCTACGGGTAAAACCAAGGAGAGACCGCGTCCGCCTAGACAGGATCAGATCCAACAACAAGTACCTCAGAACGTACAGCCTATGCAAGCTTCACAACAGACCGTAGCGGTACCACAGCCCCAGCCTATTGCCGCAACACAAAACACGACACAACAGATGTACCAGTATGCACAAAATGACTATCCCGATTATCAGCGATACACATGAAACAGCCTAGAGAGGGAAGTTGGCTTACCCCTTATTGAGGTCCCTGTAGATCAAGAGGGTCCTTATGTACATAGTCAAGTATTAGGGAAAGACAGAAAGTTTTTAATTGATACAGGGGCAAGCAGAACAACTATAAGTCACGACGAGGTTCCAGGGGCACCCCTCTCAGGCTCACAGAATATTTCCCTTGGATTTTCAGGAAAGCCTATTGTTAATGAAGTATCGCAACCTCTGCCTCTTGCAGTTGGTCCATTGACACGGACTACAGATCTATTGCTTACAAAATCATGCCCAGAAAACTTGTTAGGTATAAAGACACTAAAAGCTCTAGGAGCTGTAATATGTTGTTCCCCGGAGGGGGTACGATTATTTTTGCGTGACTTTAAAGGTCACTATGTATTTAGAGACATGGATCACAGGTTACAGAATGTCCCTGCACATTTATGGGCACAAGGCCCCACTGATGTAGGTTGTATGCATATTACACCATATCGAGTCACACTCAAAGCAGGAGTGGTATTACCACGAATTCGACAATACAAGTTACCTCCAGATGCTGTAGTGGCTTTGCTGCAAATCATTGACAAGCTCATTGCACAAGGAGTGGTTGTGGAAACCGACTCCAATGTGTGTAATTCTCCTATTATTCCAATTCTTAAACGAACTGATCCAAAAGCACCCCCAGTTTATCGATTGATTATTGATCTGCGCGAATTAAATAAATGCATTGTACCACAATACCCCGTGGTTCCAGATATCTCTTCATTATTGACAGCTATTGATTCAGAAGCAACGTTCTTTACTGTAATTGACCTCAAGAACGCCTTCTTTAGCGTCCCAATTGATCCAGAAAGCCAATATTTGTTTGGATTTAGTTTAAATGGACGAAGCTTCAAATTTGCACGCGCACCTCAAGGATTCACAGAAAGCCCCAGCATCTATAGCCAAGCACTGAAAAGACAACTTGACAGTATCCACATGCCTGTTAACACTACCCTGCTTCAGTATGTCGATGATCTGCTGATCACCGCCCGAAGCGAACCCGAATGTGAAAAAGCATCACTGACGGTTTTACATTTTCTGGCCGACAAGGGGCACAAGGTGTCCCCTTCGAAGCTGCAATTTTGTGTTCAGCAAGTTGTGTACCTTGGGCACTTGCTGTCCAAGGGGGGGAGACAGCTCACACCTGATCGCATCCAGTTAATTGTAAACATGCCACCACCCAAGACACAAAAGGAGGTGCGGGCCTTCATAGGTCTCACTTCGTACTGTAGACAATGGATTCCCCAATATGCATTTCTAGTAAAGCCACTCATTCAGTTGACAACCCAGGAGGCAGCGACTTCGACTGTCCTCCCTTGGACTCAGGCACATACACAAGCTTTTGAAGACTTAAAGAAAGCCTTATGTCAAGCACCTGTTTTAGCGACAAAATGTTACAGTAAGCCTTTTACACTCTTCGTTACAGAACGCGAAGGTACTGCCTTGTCAGTACTCACTCAGGAACAAGCAGGTTCACACAAGCCGTGTGCTTACTTTTCTAGCACATTAGATCCAGTAGCTCAGGCTCTGCCTACATGCCTGAAATCAGTCGCAGCGACAGCTTTAGCAATCAGACAAAGCGATTCCATAGTATTAGGACATCAATTGACAGTGCAAGTTCCACATTCCGTGGAAGTTCTTTTAAACAGAACTCAGACTCAGCATTTGACTATAGCACGACTGACAGGTTACGAATTAACATTGTTTCAGCCACACATAGAAATCAGACGCTGTAGTACATTAAATCCTGCCACACTTTTGCCATTAAGTGGAACAGACCCATTGGCACATGATTGTATTGAAGTCATTACTATTACGACGAAACCCAGACAAGACTTGACAGACGTTCCATTATCAGATCCAGACCTGACACTTTATGTGGATGGTTCATGCATGAGAACAAGTACAGGAGAATTAGTGGCCGCTTACGCAGTCACGACAGACACCGAAGTTATTGAAACAAATTGTATTGACACATTGTCAGCTCAAGCAGCAGAGCTCATCGCTCTGACACAAGCCTGTATTCAAGCCAGAAATAAAAGAGTCAACATATACACAGATTCACGTTATGCATTCGGAGTTGTACACGACTTCGGAGTCCTTTGGCGAGAGAGAGGTTATTTGACTTCTCACGGTGCCAACATTCAACACGGTCCCCTTATTCAAGCTCTGTTAGATGCAATACATCTGCCTACTTCGATATCTATCATGAAGTGCAAGGCTCATACAAAAGTCACCGATATCATTTCCCAGGGTAACGACCTAGCAGACCGAACGGCTAAGCAAACAGCACAGAATCGGATTCATGTAACTGACTTGACAAAGACAATAGTTCCGACACCGACACACTGCATGACAGTTAAGGATCCCGCCCTTGATGTAATTGACATACAGACACATGCTACACCAGAGGAAATCAAGAAATGGACTGAACTAGGAGGGATCCAAACAGATCAGGGATGGATGACGAAGGGAAAATCTACATGGTTTCTCCCAGACTCAATGGTCCAAGTTATCATTAACACAATACATAGTCCAGCACATCTAGGAGAGAAAGCTATGTTAGACAGTATTCAAAACATTTGGTTTAATAAACACTTACGAGCTGCAGCCAAACAGAAAGTCCGTACTTGCATGATTTGTTGTCAGTTCAACCCAGGTAAAGGCGTACCAGTAGAGCAAGGTGGATTTCAACCTCCCGATCACCCTTTTGAAGTCCTCCAGATGGATTATATCCAGATGGAACGATGTCGAGGATTCAAATATGTCCTCGTAGTTGTATGCGCTCTTTCCCGTTGGACAGAAGCATATCCAGTCTCAGATTACACTGCCCCGACCACTGCCAAGCAGCTGGTTCGTGAATTCTTCCCACGGTATGGTTTGCCCCGTATCGTGTACTCAGATAATGGCCAACCGTTCTCATCCGAGCTAATGAAACACATTTCACTCCTGTTAGGTTATCAATGGAAATTCCACTGCGTCCGGCATCCCGAGGCAGCAGGTCTCGTGGAACGCCATAACCAGACTCTAAAGATTCGACTTTCTAAAATCTGTAGAGAAAAAGGCGTCGACTGGATAGTAGCCTTACCAGTTGCACTCTTTTACATGAGAATGGTAGCACATTCTCGAACAGGGCTATCCCCGTACGAGGTGGTCTTCGGTAGGCCACCAAATATGTGGGGGACGCCCATACCTCGTAAAATCACTGATGTTGATTGTAATATGCTGACAGATTACCTTGCTTCCTTGATGTCTGCACTACAATCTTGCCGTTCACAGGTAGCTGCAGCCTTTCCCGACAACACCGAGGTGAAGCCCCATGAAGTGGTTCCCGGAGATCTTGTTTTCATAAGAAACTTCGACAGGAGGAGCCCGCTGGAGCCTCGTTGGCAAACGCCGAAGTTAGTACTTCTGACCACGAGGACAGCAGTGAAGGTCGAGGGTCGCAAGGGTTGGCTACACTCGAGCCACATCAAGAAATTTCATGGACTACCTTCTGATTTGAACTCTCAGCCCTGCCCCCCTCCACAGACTGATTCAAAACTCCCCCTGGTCGAGAACACTGCTTCCCAAAACTATAAACTGAAACTAAGGTCTAGCAAGTCAGACAATTTGATTGTTTAAGTCCTCTCCTAGGTGAATCGGTTAAATTAGTCTCTGACATGTATCCTCTAGACCGAAATCGAGAGAGAGATAGACAGAAACAGCTCAAGAAACGTGCATATTGTAAATTACTTCATAGTCACTGTATAGTGACATTGTTGATTATGTTTTTTCTAAATCTTCTGATTATTGCTGCAAGTATACTGTTGCACATATACTATCCTATTTTCAAGCGTGCTCATTCTGCTTACAATGTTACTGCCGAACATTCTTTTAGCGAATTACCTTCACATGAGTTGTCCTATAGACTTGCGCTGCGCAACAACACATTCATTAGTATGTTACATCACTCCCATCAAGCCAACAACGCTACAAATTGTTGGATATGTGGCCGACTCCCTCCCTATCAGAAATACAAGGGAGTTCTGCCTCTCTTTCCGTATCCATTCACACACAATGGTTCCTGTGGTGCATAGTTTAGTTTGATTAATTCTTTAGATTCAAATACTGTAGTTTACCAGAGCAACTGCGTATGGGGAAACCTGAACTTAGTTTTGCTTAAAGCATGCTACCCTAACAAGGAGGGACTTCCCAAAAGGACAGGAACTGATCTAGAAAATGAAGTATATGGATTAGGTAACTTTACACTTAACCTCATGATTCTGAATGTTGAATCCGAAGCTGCACTAGTCTTGCCTGCTATGTCCGTATTACCAGTCAAAGGTGAATTATGTGTAAGAAAGAATGTTCAGTACATCTGGGTCATAGTAAATGTACTACTGTGATCGAATTCAGTGATAAAGGCAAGTCTACATTTAGAGCTTCCCGTCATTCCTACTTCATTTGTGGTCATACCGCATATATACGTTTACCTCTAGATTGGGATGGTACCTGTTACATTGCATTCCTTCTGCCACCTGTTTTCCTAGCCCCTCCTGATTATCATAGAAATACCCATCTAGTACACAATAGACCCCAGAGAGATCTCCCGATTGTCGACTACACTGAAACAGCATGGGAACAATATACAGACTTCAATAAAGGTCTCTTTCCCTACATAGGTGTTGTCTCTAATAGTAAACTGATACGCAGATTAACCAGAACCCTTGAAGCAGTAGTGAATGAAACTACCTCTGCCCTAGGCAACTTAACAGAGGAGCAGTCTGCGATGCGGATTGTTGTTCTCCAAAATCATCTTGTCCTTGACGTCATCCTGGCCGATAGGGGCGGAGCCTGTAGAGTCATCGGATCAAGTTGCTGTGTTTTCATTCCAGAAAACGCGCCATCCGTATATAAAGCCATAACTCGTCTTCATAAGATTGCAAGCCAGATACATCAGAATCCAGGCACCTGGACGTGGTCCGGTTGGTTCTGGAGCATGTTGTCAGCCTGGGGATGGAAAGTCCTATCCTTCCTAGGTATTGCCCTTCTCATAGTATTCAGTTGCTGCCTGTGTCTACAATGTGGACCAGCGATTTGCGGTCTGTGTGCCACATCATGTATTCCACACTTAAGTTCTAATTCAAACTCCCGGAAGAAGAAAGAAGAGCAAATGATGTTACATGAACAGATTGATGGATTCCTGAGGATCGATATTTCATGAAGGGTCCGTAGGGGACAAGGAGGGAATGAGGAAATATGAATTTTTATGATCAATTGTGTCCCCTATCTTAGACCCCAACGGCTCCATGTACATGCTACAAGTACATGTATGTTCCCTCCACTTCAAGCTATGAAGACGCAAATACATATGTGTCCAACGTTAACATGTCCTCTTCCAGATCCACCATGAATGGGTCGGATATTCCGTTCCTAAGTATGCCTTGCCACCGTCTTTATATGGTGTACTTGTCACGTTTTTCAGCTCTGGCAAGTTAGGCCCTGAATTCTGCCATCGAGCCTTTTCCTGCCTTCTGCCTCTGAATGCTCCAGCCTGGACCTGCATCTGTATCAATGACCTTTGTCTTACTTCCTGCGCGACTAACGGTGCCAGGCCCGGCCTGTTGCCTGCCAAAACTGTATTCAGCCTTCAAGTTATCTGCTCCGCTCCTCGAGAAATACATTCCTGTCTAGTAGTTTAGGTAAACATCCTTCCAGCTACAGAGCAAAAGGGCCCGGCCTTACTGTCTCCGTGCAAGTAATTCATGGCTTCTGTTGCCATGGTAGGCCCATGCCCCCTCGCATCTCATGTAGACACGTAGACGCTTATACACGCACTAGAAGTCAGTATAGGATAGCCTCTGCCTGAGAGACCTTTCCTTCCAGATAATACAGTTCCTTAAACACAAGATATTAGATACGATTTGGGATTAGGTTGTTCTGACATCCCAGACTTCTGTCTCCTCATGTAGGGCTAAATGTCAAGTCCCCTTCACCCTCCAGTTACACGTCAATCACACGTCATGCTACTGTGCGCACATCTCTGCCAAGTATTTCTGCTGACGTTGCAGGATTCACTTATGGATCCACCCACCTGTGTCATCATCAGAATGACGTTTCTAGTACACGCCCTTATGCACGCCTATTGTAACGCCTTTTTTCATTACGTATGTGTATTCTTATCTCTTTTCTCAGCTGTTACGCCTTCTGCATATGTCTTTACTGTAATGCATTGACTATATATATGACAACCTGTCAATAAAGTATCGCTCTATCCCTTCCCGAACCTTCGTGGTGACGGAATCCGATTGCCTGGTTCGAACCAATTCCTTTGTAAGGAATAAACCTATTTTAAACCCTCAAATACCACGGATTCTGCCTCTTATTTTTACTGAGTTATTCTTATTGAATTTTACCGCATAAATTAAGTCTAGGTAATTAAAATTTACCACACCCTATTAAGTCTAAAAAGTAGTCGTCCCACTGTAGGTTTCCGTGTGGCAAAAAGCAAAGTGTACCATGCTCTACAAGAGCCATTATGAGAGAAAGGAAGAGGTATAAACGGCGTTCCTCCTTTCGTCTGATGAGCTGGCATCATGCCACATATCCAACAGTTCGTAGCATTTGTAGCAACATGTGTATGATGCAACATCTGGATAAAAGTATTATTCAAATAAGACTGACGATGCTTCAATTCTTGATACGGGAGGGTGTAAAAATAGTGCTCCTCAGGCACTGGAGTAGTCAAAACAAACAACTCACGGGCAGGAGTCACATCCTCGACAAACCACATGGTTATACAAACAATAGTTCTAATGATAATAAAACTTGTCACACAAAGAATCTTCTTCTTCTCCATTTTGTAGTAAAAGTCAATATCTTCCTGAAACTAAAAAGTTGTCAGAACTCTTCCCCTTAGGCAGCCGTTGATTTCTTCACCAGCGGGCCAAGACGGGTGTCACTACACTAATGCAGGGCTGATCCCCCCCCCCCTGCCTCATTGGCTCTCCGTTTCACTAACCTAAGGGCCGTTCTGACAACGTCCTGATACAGAAAGAAATCACTTCCTCGGTCTGAGATGATATCTTCTTCCTCCAGGAATCGCTTGGTCCGGAAAGAGCTCCTCAGTATCGTTCGGGTCCACAGCACGGCCTTTCTCTGCAGTCAGGATTTCTCGATGGTTGGTCAATACAGCAGGCTCCACTAATCCAGGCGGCACTTTGCGACAGTGCAAGGAGTGGATCCAGTTCTTCCGATTGGAGACTCGCACAGCTGTCCTCGTTGCGAGCAAGACTTGCTCAGGACCAACCCATCTCGGCTCCAGACTGTTCGTCCTTTCAAACACCTTGATCATAACATGGTCTCCAGGCCGGAGGTTATGTCCTTCACCTGTGGACCGATCAGGGAGCGCTTCTCTAACCTGTTGATGAATAGAAACCAAATTATCCGTTAACTGTGCCAGATAATCATTCATCATTACACAAGGTACATCATACACTGACTTCGGTTTCGGTGGACCCCAAATATTCATTGGGCGTCCAAACACGATCTCATATGGCGTGAGACCGGTCCGAGAATGCGTTATCGATCTAATTGACAATAATGCCAGCGGTAAAGCGTCTGGCCAAGTCAAAGAAGTCGAAGCTTGGATCTTAGCGATCTTAAGCTTCAAAGTACCGTTATATTTCTCAACCAATCCCGCAGACTGAGGGTGAAACACTGCATGAAATTTCTGGGTAATTCCCAGTCCTTTCAGGACATACTTGATAACGTCTGCTATAAAATGAGGTCCGTTATCACACCACAACAATCTACAAACACCATATCGAGGGAAGAACTCCTTTAATAGCATCTTGGCTGTAGTCATTGCAGTATTGTCTTTCGTAGGGTATGCCTCAACCCATTTACTGAAGGCACAAACCACTACTAGAACATACTTCAAATTGTTACAGCGCTCAAGCTGAATGTAATCCATCTGCAAAACCTCAAAGGGTGCAGTAGGTGTTGCAAATCCTCCTGCTGGAGTTCGTGTACCCTTTCCTGGGTTATACCTCAGGCAAATCATGCAAGTCTGCACTACCCTCTTTGCCGTACTAGCGATCTCCGGATGCTCCCAAACTCGTGTGAGTAATTTTACAATTGCAGAAGCTCCGACATGCGCTAGTCCATGTGCCATCTGAACCATAGGTTGTACGAAAGCTGTGGGTAACTTCCATTTATCCATCTGCTTATTTCTCCAACACCCTTCATCATCTAATTCTCCATCATTGGACCATTGCTCCCGTTCCTCATCGGAAGCGGTCCTCTGTATCTCCAGCACTTCTCTCCTAGCATCGTGCCATCTTTCTGCCTGTGACTTCACAACATACATTGCAGTAGAGTCAGGCTGCATCGCAGTCTCTCGTGCCACCCGGTCTGCCAAAGTATTCCCTTCTCCAACTTTATCAATCACCTTTTTATGGGCACTACATTTAACTATAGCAATCTTCTTTGGATATGTTAATGCAGTCAAAAGGTTGTGAACTAACTCTCCATACATTATCTGTGCTCCATGTGGCGTTAAAAACCCTCTCTCCTTCCAGAGCAAGCCAAAGTTGTGCGCTACTCCGAAGGCATAGCGGCTATCTGTATAAACATTCACACACAATCCTGCACTGAGCTCACATGCTCGTGTTAATGCTATCAGTTCCGCTGCTTGAGCTGATTTCTGCGGTATGCGTGCTGTCTCCACTATTGTTTGTAATGTGGTAATTGCATACGCTGCTGAAGTCGTACCATCTGGTAGCTTCAGGCATGATCCGTCCACCCATAGTTCTCCATCTACATCTGTAAAGGGCGTATCCTGGAGATCAATATGACCCTTTGTCTGTTCCTCAGTCACAAGAATACAGTCATGTGCTTTTCGTGCTTCAGACTGAGTTTCCGGGAACGGCAACAATGTGGCTGGATTTAACGTTGCACACCTCTTTAACGTAATATGAGGAGCCAAAAGCGTCAATTCATATACCGTTAAACGAGCACTGGTCAAATGCTGCGTCTTTGTCTGATTAAGCAGGGCATCAACAGCATGGGGAACTAATACCAACAGCTTATGAGATAACACAATTCCCTCGCTTTGGCGTATTGACACAGCTGTCGCCGCAACCGAGCGAAAACAACCAGGCAATGCTCGGGCAACAGGATCAAGTACGGCCGAAAAATATGCACTAGGGCGCTGCTTGTCGCCGTGCATCTGCACTAAAACTGATAATGCACATCCATCTTTCTCATGTACATACAATGTAAAGGGCTTCGTATAATCAGGGGTACCTAACACTGGTGCTGAACAAAGGGCTTGTCGTAATTGCTGAAAGGCAATTTCACAACCATTTGACCAGGGAAGAGGAATTGGGGTATCTTTTGTCAAAAGTGCTAACAATGGCTTAGCTATATGTGAAAACCCCAATATCCATTGCCTACAAAAAGAAGCAAGACCCAAAAATGCACGCACGTCCTTCTGTGTGGAAGGTACTGGCGTGTCCAAAATTGCTTGAATACGATCTGGTGTGAGTGCACGCCCCTCCTTAGACAAAAGGTTACCCAAGTAAGTCACCTTTGGTCTACAAAATTGCAATTTCTTCTTCGACACTTTGTGATTGTGAGATGCCAAAAAGGAAAGCTAGGATAACGTGCACTTCTCACACAGCTCAGGAGTGTCGGCCGCCAACAAGATGTCGTCGACATTTTGTATAAGGGCTACACCATCAGGCAGAACAAAGGAATCCAATTGTCTTTTCAATGCTTGACTGTAAATACTAGGACTCTCTGTATAACCCTGAGGGAATCTGTAGGACCGATTATTCAAAGTGAAGCCGAAAAGGTACTGGCTATCAGGATGAATAGGAATCGAAAAGAAAGCATTTTTCAAATCGATAACAGAAAATGTGGTCGCCGTTGGCGGGACCAGAGTAAGCAGCGTTGTGATATCAGAAACCACTGGATACTGAGGTATCACTATCTTATTCACTTCCCTTAAGTCAATAATAAAACGATAAACCCTAGTATCGGTATCTTTATTCAAAATGGGTAAAATAGGACTGTTGCAGACATTGTAGGGAACTTCCTCCACTACTCCCACCTTGATCAAATCCTGCACAATCTGTATGAGTGCCTCCTCCCCCTCCTGGGAAATACGATATTGAGGGAGGCGTGGTAGCACAGCACCCTCCTGGACACTAATGTGGACAGGCGGAATCACCATCTGTCCCACATCAGTATCCGAAGTGGCCCATAAAGTACGAGGGAGAGAAGCTAATACAGTATCCTCTGCAACCACACACATCCGTTCCGTCATGGGGTGATTGTCATTTAATATCACACGTACTCCAGTAGGGGAGCAGCGGATCGTAGCTCTGAAGTGCTTAAGCATATCAAGACCCATAATGTTGTTAGGCGTGTTCGGAGCAAGCAAAAACGGACAGGGTGCAGACAGTTGGTCAACATGAAATGCAAGGGGTCGGGATAGAGGGCTTCGAGAGAGTGTGCCATCAAACCCTACCGATGTAACCATTAAGCCAGATGGGGGAGCCCTCGGAACCAATTGTTTGGACAGCGCACTGCGAGTAGCTCCTGTATCAACTAGGAACCGATCAGGAGAACCCAGAACATTTGCTGTAACATAAGGACCCCTCTGATGAACTGGCACTTCAACTGGTTCCAACCCCCACCCAACGCAATCCTATGCATGCTGCGAATCGTGGTACCCAGGGCGGTCATTCCCAGACATTTGATACTGATTTTGCCGATCAAACACATTAGGTCTATCTCGTTGCTGCACGGTAGCCTCAAAGCGAGCACGATCATTGGAATTCCCTCTAGAATTCGAAAAGCCCCCTCTACCTCTCGGCGGTCCCTGATCCCGTCCCTGACGGGGTGCATATAATACCGGACAATCCCTGGCCCAATGACCCAACTGTTTGCAAAACGCACATTGATTTCTATTAACATCCGTCCGACCCGAAGGGGGACCATAAAATCCTCCTCTACCTCTCTCAACACCCCGACGAGGCGGACCATACACTTGTGCTAACATCACCTTCGTTTTCAAAACTTTCGATTTCTTCTCCTCATGCCCCTTCGCTTCTTGTTCCTGACGCTCATAATACTGAGCCATAGTCAGGAGAGATGCCGGAGACGAGGTGGACCAAGAACTTTCACTCGCTTTTAAACGAGCTGCTATTCCCGGTAATAAATTCGCCACATATTTATCAACAAAAAGATGTCGACCCGTATCATCCGTAAGTGACTGGCCACTGAAATCATGAAATGTTTCCTCAAAACGCGTAAAGAAGTCTGAAACTGATTCATCAACCTTCTGTTTGCACGAGGCTAACATATTCCAGTCAATCTTTTTAGGGGGAATAATCGTTTTCAACTTAGTCAAGATAGCAGCAGGAAGATCTAAAATAAGCTGAGGCAGTTTTTGCGCGGGCTTTCTCTCCCTATCCTCATTCTCAATCTCAGACCATTTGGCCTTAAAAGCGGCTTGATCATCCACCTTCCGCACAGATCGCCACATATCCGGCGGTAAAATAAGCCCAAAGAACAAATCTATATCTGCTAAAGTCATAGTACAAGAATTCAAGGCCCCTTCGACCTCTTCATAAAAGGCCGCTGGATTCTTGCGGGGGTCAGGCAATGCATTCTTCAATGCCATGACATCAGTCCGATGCCAGGGAGTATAAACCCAATTATACACGAAGTATCCCCTAGCATCGGGGGAAGACATGTCTGAACTAGTACCCGCTCCTTTAGGAGGAACATAGAAAGGTGCCGCCTCTCGCATCGGTTTAGCATGCACTAGTTCACTCTTATCTGAATGGGAGGTAGACGACTGTTTCCCGCCAACATGTGGATTCGATTGCTCCTCCTCCCCTGTCTTTTGGCGCGCTTACTCTTTAAGTTCAAACATCGCGTCCCGCAATGTAAACAGCCGTCTAACCGCATCGGGTACCTTGGAGGGAGAAAAAACACCGTTACGTAATGCTTTAGAATCTAATACTATCGTCAGGCTCAAAAACATCAGAATATTTCCGAAAGGCAGTAACCACTTCATCAGAAAAAGTTTAAACAAAATATAACTTTTCCCTATTCTGCCAACTGTCCAAAGATGCCAATAATTCAGTAAGAGATAGCTTGCCTTTAAGCGCACGAAGAGAAATTTTCCGAAGCTCACCCATACGATCAGTTGATAACATGGACCGCGTGTCTACCTTATCCGAAACCGATCCAGAATCCTGTGACCTCGGGGCAGACGCGCCAACATAAGGAGGTGGAGAGCGATCTAATAAATGAAAATCATCTTCAAGATTAGTAAGGACAGGATAAAGTGGCTGGCGGACAGCATATTGACCCGATACTTGCAGCCTACGCTCTTTCTCTTGTCTCTCCGCCAGTTCTCTTTCCTCCCGACGCTTCGCTTCCTGCGCTCTAACATGATCATTTTTCTGTTGCTCTTTATCAATCAGCGCTTTCTCACGTTTCTCCCGCTCACGCACTTCCTTCACCCATAACCGTACACATTCAAACATGTCTTGCCGAGCACGCCGTTTACACATACACTGTTCCACATACTCAATCGTACGCATATCAAACGATCCATACAAAGGCCATCGTAACTCAGGATCCTTTTTGGTGTATTTCCTGCACACTGTGCTGTACATTATAGAGGAAAGACCATGCTTCACATACATATCCCTATTAGGAGTCCCCTCTGGGGGGGCTGGAGCGGATTCCTCAAGATTTAACCGGTTTCCAAAGCAGCAGCACCACTTACGGAGTGCGCTAAAAGCAGGCATGCTCAAAAATAATGCAAAATATGCAATATTATCAAAAAAATGGCACTTAAACGTTGCGCCGTTCAAATTTAAACAACTCCGGAGAAATATCTCCACATTACCTGCCTATATGTGTTGCAACGCATATATTCCACAGTAATCAATACAAAATATGACCGGTCATCACAAATTAAACTCAAATAGCCAACCCAGGCTTCAAAACTCGGAGCAAGTACCGTACAACGGTTCTTACCAATCAAGAGTGTCCAGATTCCAACTGCCAAGTTCCAAAATTCGCCCAAACGGCTGTCACACGGCAAACCGACAGAAGAGGTCTCAGTCGAGGACCGGCACCACCCAGATGGTCAGCTCGGAAGGGAAGGAAGAAACCTCGGGATGCCAGGACTAAAAGATGCCGCTGGCAGTGATCACATCCCCGGCCAAATTCCTTACCTTCGTCACGACCAGTCCTTCGAGCATCCGAGTCGCCGATGAGCCCCGCATTGGGTGCCAATTGATGAGTACAGGCCCCAGCTAGGCCCGCAAAATACAAGGGTTCGCTCTCCTGTAACGAAAGCTAGAAGAAAGTTGGCACGGAAACTGCAAAATACAAAAACAGAGTTTATTAACCCTTAAGGGTGGTCCTACAACCTACACAACACTCTTCAGTATTGTATAGAGTAGCACAAAGAACTTGCGTACATGGTCCCCTTTTATACACAACAGAGGGGCTCATAAGTGGGTGGATACAACATAGAGCAAAATTCATTACCATTTATGGACATTTTCGATACAGGATCAATATATGGGCGGAGTTAACAATTTCCTGAGCCCGCGAAAACATGGTCAAACAAGGACTAACTGATAACAGATGTGGTCAAGTCTGGACATGTGCCAGACGGACAAAGGAGCTATTTATAGACTGTTACTAGGCAGATTACAAGAGCAACTAGCGAAAAGGTAGGACTCTTCTCGTGCAAAGCACGTGGAGACATGACAATACAAAATGGAGTCCGGACATTAGTCAACATAAGACAAGAAACACATTTTGACTGTAGAGAACTCATGTCTTCAGTGAATGCTTAATCATATCGCTGTTTTAGTTTTCAACACCTTGAAGACCACTGAAGTTGTTAGCCCACATGGCAAGCTTCAAAAGGGAACCACCTTTTTAGGGCTGCTTGTTACAAAACTCTCAAGCATGCTGCCTTTTGTTCATGTAGACAATTTGGAGATACGGATAGAGAGGGAAAAGCTGTCCCCAAACCGGTTTCCTGTGGGCATGCAGCCCTTATATAGCCACACCTCAGGATTGGGCTACCAAGCTCCACACAATTGAGTTAAGGGCCTGACATTTTGAAAGTGCAAGAATATTGAACTTCGGGATTTCCAGATGTTACACATCACCAACACTTTGTTACCAAGTAGGAGCGGACCTTCAAGCTCTTTGTTTAGAACCTGCGTGGTGCCTTCTGCACACTTTCACAGGATAACATGGGCACTCCTGACACTCTGGTTCTCACTACACATTAGATTTGGAGGGAGAAATGACTGAAAAAGCACTTCCCTGCTGACATTGTACCTGCACAAAGAGAGGCTGCTCTGTCGGAAGGACTGCATCTGCTGAACTTTGGGCTAGTGAAGTTTGGACTGTCCTTTTGGCTCCTGGCTCAGAGACAAGTAGATTTTAACTCAAAGATAAAAGCAGTGACTCAAAGGATCAGTTTGCTGATCTCATGGAACTAGCTCCTCTAGCACAAGAACTGAAGATGCCCACACTGGCGCGTTGGTAGCCGCTGCAGATATTTGCAAACCAAGATGGCCAAAAGTTGCATCCAAGTCGTGCCCAATTCTGCTGGACCTGGGAGTGCAGTCAGAGACCAGATTCATCATTTAAGAGGGACACTAGACCCAGTGAACGATATTCACCATGACCGCTGTGTCACAAGATCAGTTATCCATCCGTAGCTGCTCTTTTATTATCTCAAAGAGGACATCATGGTACCCCAACTTCCATAGTTAAAGTTTCTGCACCTAATCTGTGGACTAAGGACTCAACCAGAACACTCTTGCGTCAACCGCACAGCACCAGGAGCTTCTTTGAGGATCTTTTCTTCCTGCATTCCCAGCATCAGGACCACTCTATTGTTGTCTCTGACAGTCATTTCCTAAAGTCTGGAAATGGACTGTAAAAGTAACCCTACTGGCCTTCAAGACTTCTGCCCTGCTGTATTTGGTTGCCCAAACCGGGTTGGAGTTGCTGAACACCAGCATACAGTATGTTGCTGGTTGGGAAGTCGACAAGGGACCACATGTTCCTTGGTGCTCAGTCCCACAGCCCCCAACAAAGCCCTACCTTGTGGATACCACAGTGGGCACTTGGGCATCTACCAATTGAAACATGTCAGGCCCACCTCCAAAGCGAGGTGGCTTGGGCAGCAGGAGTTCTTGGACGCCCTTGTCTCCAAAATAAACAGAGTTGTCAATGCTCTGTGTAGGAATCGGAGCACCCTCTTAATGAAAGATATCTTGATTTTTGCCAGCACATACCATGTTTGCTGGCTGGGGAGCTGCTGGTCCCTGGGACCCCCAAGTCCTCCTAATAAAATAAATTATGTGGGTGTCTCGGGTGGGCACTGGGACACCCACAAAGAGCTTTAAAAATCATGATTAATATATGAGCAGCAGCAGGTCCCTTGTAGAGTGGTATACCATATAACTAGGTCTAGTAAATAAAATGTGACTAGTCAGCCTGCAGCACTTATTACTACCACCCACTTAAGTAGCACCTTTAAACAAGTCCCAGATCTGCAATGCACCCTGAAGCAAATTCTAAACTATTATTTCAACTTGCCAATATAACTCCCTTACCAAGCCTCACACTTCCCTTTTTTGTTGATTATAAGTCACCCCTAAGGAATGCCATAAGTAGTCCATAGAGCAAGGTGCAGTGTACTTAAACGGTTTGACATGAAGTTTTAAGTTTTGTATGTCTTGATAGAGTAAAAGTCCTAAATATGGTTTTTCACGACTGTGAGGCCTACCTGTCCCAGAGAGTAATGTTTGGTCACTTAACAAGTGCTACCCAGTTCATGTTTGGTGTCTACGAAATTGTAATGAAAAGTCCTCTTTAATAGTAAAGTCAGCTTTGTAATTACTAATTTGAAAATATCACATTTAAAATTTTTGAATTGTACTGCTCTTAGCCCTTTGTGCCAGCAGCCGGGCTTTGATCAGATGGATGAATGTGACTGACTCCGAGTCAGTCACACAATAGAGGGATCAGGTGTGCCTGAATCAGCGTGCAGGATGGGGTGGCAGAGCTGAGAAAAGCCCCACTTGCAACTGAATAGGGTGTTCTCTGCCTTTATACAATGGACCTATCACCTGCACATTGTCACTGCATCCAGCTTAGAGCCAGGGCAGGGAAGGCAGATAATTTCAGATAACCTTTCTAAATCAACCCCAATCTTCCAGGGGAATGATAATAGGTTATTTATCAATCAATCCTTCAATCAGAGGGTCTTATAGAGAGCAGTTTGCCACACAGGAGGTTCTTCAGGCGCTGGGGTTCGTAATCCTCGGTCAGAGGGTGGTGGCAGTTGAAGAGCCAGGTCTTGAGCTGTTTCCTAATGTCCTTTAAATATGGGGACTTGAGCAGGTGGAGGGTGAGGTCGTTCCAGGACTTGGCAATGAGACATGAGAAGGTGCTGCCTCTCCAGCAGCTGCAATGGATGCGTGAGACGTGGTCCAATGGGAGGGTGGAGGATCAGAGCTCTATGGTTAGTTTATGGAATGTCAGGCAGTCGTTGATGTATGAGGGCCTGGAATTGTGGAGAGCTCTCTAGGTGTGTGTGAGGAGTTTGAAGAGACATCTTTTGTGGGCGGGCAGCCAGTGGAAGGATCTATGCAAGGGGGTGATGCTGGTTCTTCTGGGGAGGTCAAGAATGAGTTTTGCCACTGAGTTCTGGATGTTCTGGAGGAGGTTCAGGAACTGTTCCGGCGTAAAGTGTGTTGCCTTAGTTGAGATGGCTGGCAATGAGTGCCTGGGTGACTCTCTTCCTGGTTGGGACAGGGTCGGAATATCTTGCACAGCATGCAGAGGGTGTGCAAACACGCAGAGGAGATGGTGTTGATTTGTAGGCCTGGGCGAAAATTTCGTTCCGTTCGTGGAAATTGCGATAATTTGACATTTTCGCGTTCCGCGGAGAGCGCGAAAATGTCAAAATTTCCGCTTTCCGCAGCTTGGCGATAATTTGTTTCTTGCTCGCGCTGTAAAATAATACATTCTCTCGCGCGCACGATCGCCTTACCTGAATCCCTGCTTTCGCCGACAAGTTTTCTTGATCCGGTCGCGTTCTCCATGAGATGTTGTATTGTTTTTAGCCATTTGCGCTGTCTCGCGACAGTTCGCGACCGCAGTGACGTCATGCGGCACGCGATCACGTCTTTCTTCTCGCAATCATGCACCGCGAGACAACTCAAAACAAGATGGCCGCGCCCGCGAGCAACCACATGGGTAAGTTGGCGACCCGCAACCATGCAGAAAATCTCGCGAACATGCGGGAAAAAAAACATTCCGCATCTTCGCGATATTTCCGCTTGTTTGCGATAATTTTAAACATTTTCGCGATAATTTGCGAAAGTGGATTTCGCAAATTCCGCCCACCCCTATTGATTTGTTGCTTCAAAGGTAGCTGGGAGTCCAGGATGATTCCAAGGTTGCGTGCCTGGTTGAAGGGGTGGGTGTGGGACAAAGTGCAGAGGGTCACCAGGTGTCATCTCATGGAGAGGTCCTATTCCCAAAGATGATGACCTCTATCTTGCCTGAGTTGAGTTTGAGACTGTTGGTCTCATCCAGAAGGTGTTGTTGGTCATGGAGATTTGAAAGTTGGCTCTTGTGGTGTCGGCATATTCTGAGACGGATAGGATGAGCTGGGTGTTTTCGTTGTAAGAGACGATGTTGAGTCTGTGGGTGAGAGGAATGTTTCCATTGGGGTCAGGTAAGATTTCAAGAGGGTAGGGCTGAGGGAGGAGCCCTGGGGGACACCCAGGGGCAGATTTACAAGCCCCTTGCGTCACGTTTGCACTGTTGTTGCGTCACTTTTGTGACGCAGCGGCAGTGTAAAAGTTGCGGCCCATTTACAACGTGACTCATCTAGGGAGATGCGTCACGTTGTGAAGCCCTGCGCCACATTAAACTTGCGTCAGGTTTAATGTATGCAGGGTGGGCGTTCTGTCGCAGGAAGCCCCGGAAAAGTGACGCAGTGAAATCTGCAAGATGTCACTGAGTTACTTTTACGTCCATGCTGCGTCAAAACCCTGCGCCTGCTTGAAGCAAGCATAAGGAGTGACTCAGCATGTTAGGCATAGGGCGCCCCAGAGCATTGCTGGAGTTGTGTCGTGCTTGCGACACGACTCCAGCAATGCATGAATTTTCCGTCAACAGATGCGTCAGAATTTCTGACGCATCTGTCAATCCTTGCGCCATGGTGTACTGTATTGTAAATACGGCGCATCCATGGTGACGCAAGGATTTGGCATGTTGGCGCAGGGAAAGTGACGCATCTCTACAGATGCGTCACTTTCTTGTAAATCTGTCCCCAAGTGTGAAGTATTTGGGTGCGTAGGAGTGTTGGGTGGGTTGGAAAAGAGTTGGAGGTGGACCGCAGAGAAGGAGAAGATTCAGTTCAGTGCACTGCAATGAATGCAGATGAGGTGGAGTATGGTGTGATGGGAGACAGTGTTGAAGCCAGCTGATAGGACTAGGAGGATGAGGGTAGCTGTTCTACCTTGGTCGAGGAGGTGTCTGATGTCTTTTGCTGCAATGAGAGTGGTCTCAGTGCTATGGTTGGGTCGGGAACCGGATTGGGATTGGGTCAATTAGGTCGTCATATTCAAAGAGATACATGAGTGGGCAGTGGATGGCTTTATCCAGGGCTGTGGCCGGGAAGGAGAGCAGTGAGATCTGAGGGTAGTTTTTTTTAATTCATTGGGGATGGTTGAGGGTTTCTTCAGTAACGGCTTGACTTTGGCTTGTTTCCAGGCATCTGGTATGGTGGCGGGTGTGATGGAGATGTTTAGGAGATCTGTGAGCCGGTGAGCGTCTGCTTCTCCTCCCAAGTTGTACATGTGGTACGGGCAGGGGACTAATAGGGATCTGGAGTGAATGGGGTTCCTGATGGAGGTGTTGTCTTTTATAGAAAGCTGCTTTCAGTTGGTATTCGGTGAGGGTGGGGGTCGTTGGCTTGACTACAGTTGAGGTTGGGGTCTATGCCTTACAATTTGCAAATCTTGAGTTTGAGGTCCATTGTTTGGGTGTCGAAGTTTCCGTAGATGTTGGAGATCTTGTGGTGGAAGGAGCCTGAAAGGGAGTCAAATTGAGCTTGGGCGGGGCAGATCATTTTCTCAGTGGCGCATGGGTAGAAGAATTCTGTGCTGATGCCAAAAAAATTCCTTGGTGCGGTTGGAACTTGTCTTGATGTGGGTGTTGAGGACTTGCTTCTTGTTCTCTGTGCGGTGATGGTGATATCTCTTGAGGTCAGCTTTGTAGGTATTGAGGTTAGTGTGGGTCTTGTTGGCTCACCAGAATCTTTCTAGTTTCTTGCAGTTTCACTGGAGAGTCTATAGTTCTGGGGTGAACCATCTGGCTCATTTGGCGGCTTCACTTAGAATAATAGGACTTTCTGATCCACTCTTTAGTTGACTCCTTGACCTGTGGAAGACTATATCCTGCTGTTATCTACTGCATTGATGTACCGGGGAGGACTGCTTTGCTGCTTGGAGCTGGACTTGAACCCCCAATCCCATTACTGCTGTTGAGCCCTACATCTTCACCTGAACCCATGAGTGCCAGAGTGACTCCAAAGGCTAGTTTGCTGGCCTCCTGTTCAGAGCTACAGGGCTGTTTCTCTGCTTCATATATACTGTGAACATTGCCTCTAAGCTAAGCCTGACTGTATGTTGTGCCAATCTACCCAGGCTTAAGCGCAGGTTACTTTAGTGACTGAGGTTCACCCTGCACAAGGTTGTGGCGCGTATTTACAAGAGTTACATGTGTGAAACAAACACCTAATCAGACTATTCAACCCATGCAAACCCAATTTGTGGCTTTGATTGGCTTAAAAAATCTGGAGTAATGCAATGTAGCGCAAATTGCTGCGCTGCATTACTCCTTGCAGGGGAGACATTCCATGGGCATTGCATAGGTGTTCCATGGTTTTTGACACATTTCCAGATTTACCAAACCTCATCAGGGCTTAGTAAGATTAATTTTTTCATAATCGTACAGATCCATGGAAGGAGAGTCCTCACACTTATCATGGTGTGAAGCTGTAAAATGTTAAGCCTACCTCCATCTAAAGGTGAAAATGTTTGAGATGCATCCTAATGGCGCATTAGAACTTTACCTTACTAATCCCTGATGAAGTTCCACAGTTTCATTCTGGGAACGAAACGCGTTGGCTATTTTTTTGTGATTGAGTATGATTTCACAGACGTTTACATGGGAAGGAAAGAGCGAGCACACATGACCAAAGACAGAAGTATTGTATGGTGTACTACGATAAGTTTTGTTGGAAATGACCCTTTTTGCAGGGTCATCCCTAAACTTTTTGCCTTCCTCCTGTATTTTTTTCTGACCTGTTTGTGTTGATTTTATGACTCTGGGCACTTTACCACTGCAGATCAGTGCTAAAATGCATATGCTCTCCCTTTGTAAATAAGACATGTGAATTGGTATATCCATGATTGGTTTATTTGGTTTACCTATTAGTCCCTAATAATGTGGCCTGTGTGTGCCCAGGGCTGGTAAACCAAATGCTGCTGGTAGGCCTGCAGTGCTGGTTTGCGCCACCCACAGAAGCAGCTTGTAAAGTGTATCTCAGACCTGCCACTGCAGTGTCTGTGTGCAGTCTAGAACTGCCATCTTGGCTGTGAAGTGCACCCACTTCCCAGACCCTGAACCTTCCCTTGGCATCATGTAAGCCACCCCTATGGTAGGGTGCATTGTAAGTGTAAGGTAGGACATGCTATGATGTGTGTAGCATGTCCTGGAAGTCAATTACTCCCAATTTTGTTTTTCACTACTGTAAGTCTACCTGTTCTCCATAGGCCAGAATGGGCAGTTTGACTATTACACTCTATAGTCCTAACTGACCCCAGGAACATGGTAGAAAAACGAATTTAGTATGCTTGAGCTCAGAATATTAAAATACATATTTTAGTGAAGGTTATTTTTATATTCTGTGTTTGAAAATACCACTTTTAGAAAGTAGGTATTTTCTTGCCTAAGCCTTCCAGTGTTCTCTGCTGTTATGTGTATTGGCTGTCTGGGTTAGGAGTGACAGGGCTGGGGAATTCCAGGAGATAGGGTGAGGTGTCCCAGTGGTGAATAGAGAGATCTGCATCTAGATGGGTGAGAGGAGTTGCACCTGGGACCTGAATAGGGCTGTGCCTTCCCTCCACAATGATGGCTCCACCTCCTGGGGTGCATCTGATGTCTCTACCCTACACTCTGAAAGGAAAGATGCAGCCTGGTAAACAAAGTGCTCCAAGACTGTGCATAACTGGTTCTGGCTGGGTTCAGTGACTTGTGACTCTTCAGAACAAAGACTTTTGGGGTATAAATATCTGTGCTGAAACCCCTACAATTTGTATTGCCCCTGGATTTCAAGACCAACCTCTGTCCGTGGAACTAAAGAAAGATTCAGGAGAGGACTGACAAGGAGTTGTGTGCTGTTCCCTGGATTGGCCTGCAGTAGTTTTCATTGGACTGGAAAAAGGAGGGAAAAGGAGCTGTAAGAGAACTTTTTAATCTTGACCCTGCAATCACCCAAGGGCTAGAGAGAGAACTAGCCTCCTGACTGAAGTCTCAGGACCAGTAGACTCCATTTTCATCGCTAAGGCCTGTTAGCGAGCCGCCGCAGCCGAGGAGCGTGCAGAAAATCGTCGCTACACCTACAGAGCGTAAAGAAAATCGTCGCATCGCTGCCACTGAAGGCTCGCTGGCCTGATCATCGCCCCGCACGTTTGCGGCCCGAAAATCATCGCTACAGCTGCTGAGCATCCGGAAAATCGTTGCTAACCCCCGTTAGCGAACAGCCGTGACCAGACCCTAAGGAAAAACATCGCTAACCCGCTGGAGCGCCATTTTTTGTGGAGTATTTGACAACACCTCAGAACTGTGAGTAAAAAGGGTCGCAGAGACCATTGCCCTGAACTGAGCTTTGTATTCCCAATTGGAACTATTTTTGCAGCATCCAGACAGAATTATTTTTGTACAGTATTGTGGTTTCCTCGTTATTTGGTCTTGTGATAAGCCTCTATATAAAGATACCTATTTTTTGATAACTACCTGTGTTGTGTCCCTTTGTAGTGCTCCTCACTGTATTTACTGTGTATGATCATAAAACGCTTAACACACTGCCTCTGAGATTAGCCTAATTGCTCGTGCTACGTTACCACAGGGTGGAGCAGGGGTTGTCAAAGGGGTGCAGCCCTTCACTCTGACTTAGAAAGAAGGGTCCCTGCTTGGACAGTGGCCACCCACTGCCAACCAGAGACCCCCAGTTCTAACAAGTTTAATTTGCAAAAATCTATTTGGACCTCATATACACTATACTTGCACTGTCTATATACCATGCGCTATCAGTGCAGAAAGCAAGCAAGCGTTCCATAAACACTGGAAAAGCACTGTTTCTGTTGTTATTAATGGCATCAAAATGTGAAACCACTGATAACCACTGTTTTTCTAAGGTATTGAAATCACTTGAAAACACTGAAAAAAAACACCAAAAATAGAAACTGAAAACAGGAAAGCCTAAGTATGAACTTTAGAATAAAGAACTCTTTTGAGGAAATCACTATGGACTAAATTTACTTTTCGGTGCACCTCCTTTTGTTCAACAAAAATCACAATCTGTACTCTGCAACACGTGTTGGATGAGCTGTTCATGACTCTCAAAGACTTATTTGCAGCAATAAAGTGAGGTGCTATACAACAAGTCTGTCACTCTGGTTCGCTTTTGGTTCACAGACATTGCTGTTGATGCAAGCCAGGTAGAGTTGGGCGCAATCCTTGCCCAACACAATGGACTGTAAAATGCTCCAAGGAATATTGTGGATTATACCAGAAGGAGTATGTCACCTACTGAACGAGCCTATTTGCAACCTGGAAAAGAAAGCTTAGCTGTGGAGTAGGCTTGTGAACACCTCCATGTGTTTCTGTACAGAAAGCATTTCACTCTGGTGATTGATCACCAGGCATTACGCACCATTTTGGGCAATCGTAAAGCCAAAATGCCCCCTCACATAGAGAGGTGGAGATTGCAACTGAAGGAGTATGATGACACTATCATGCACCAGCGCAGGATAGATCAACATCCGGCCGACTACTTTTCACGAGTGCCGGTGCAGTGTCCCAGTACAACACCTAAAGCAGCAGAGGCTTATGTTGACTTCATCGTAAAGTCAAGTACGCCTGCTGCGATCCCAGTGGGACAAATTATTGCTGCTACGAACACAAATAGAAACTTGTTAACTCTAAAAGGCATCATTGCACATCAATCCTGGAGAAAACTTATTCAAACTCCTACTGATGACATTGAGTACCCGAAATTAAAAAATATGTGGGGTGAGATTTCCATTACCTATGAGGGCATTGCATAGAGGTTTGAGAATTGTCATACCTGAAAGTTTAAGACAACAGGTTATGGAACTAGTGCGTGAGGGACATCCTAGAATTGCTGCCACTAAAAGGGCCTCAGAGCCTGAGTGTGGTTCCCTTGCCTCGATGAAAGAGTTGAGAAGGAATTAAAGGCATGTCATTTGTGTAACTATTTATCTACCAAAACAACCCAGCCTCCTGTGAACACGTCTGAGCTTCCAAAACATGTGTGGGAGTGGACTGCCGTTAACTTCTTTGGACCCCTTGATAATAGTCATCCTTCTCATGGTAGTTATTGATGAGTACTCACATTTTACCCTCATGGAAGTCCTCTCATTAACCACTCATGACAAAGCCATTGTGAGATTAGACAGCATTTTTGTAACATGAGGTGTTCCTTCTATATTTAAGGCAGACAATGACTCATCTTCAACAGCTGAGAGTTTAAAGATTTTCTCACCCAGTTAAATGTCAAGCATCAGAAAAGCACACCTCTTTGGCGGTGAGCAAATGGCATTGTTAAACGCTAGATGGGCTCCATCAAAGGGGCTGTCCAGCACGCTGCACTGGAAAAGCTTGAGCTCAAATCAGCTCCACCTTCTGTACTTCATGACTACCGATCAACGCCCCATACCATGGCAGGTGAAAGCCCTGGCCCCGGGAAGCTTAGGAGGGCCATGGGAACTACATTTCAACAACGGACCACTAGCAGATTGATTGAAACCAATAAGATTTGCATCTCCTATTCATCTAATAAACACAAAATGAAGACCTATTATCATATGTCCTGTGTAGGCCCATTGTCATTTCCGTTTGTTAGCATGAGCACACTGCAGACAGTCCTCTGGTTTGCGCACGTTGCTTTGCTAGCACATTTTGCTTTGTGCCACACTGTCCTTTCACACAGAAACACTGTTGTTTTTACATTCTGTTCTTTCCTGGGATTAAGTCTTAAGACTGTAGACAAGGTCGAACAACAAAGTCCCTTGTTATTCTGTTCTGGTCAGGCCCTAGCACCTAGAAAAAATAACACAAATGCAGCTGTTGTTTGGAAACACATACTTTAGTCTTACAGGTATGCACAGATAGGAAACACACACTTGGAGAGGGACCTTTCTAGGGAAAATATTGAGACAGCACCTAATAGGTAGAACTTTCAGCTGTGTATGTTAATGTACAGGGGCTGCTGCTATCAGCCGGAGATCTTCTGATATATAATCATTTTACTTCTGTAGAATGGGGGGAATAGGCTACCCTGTCTTATATGATGATAGCTCCATTTATGGTTTATGGACTACTTGCTCTGCTGACCTTATTTTTGTGTAGGCAATTTCTTGCTTATTGTGGCACATGTACTGCATAGCAGAGCACAATAGTTAAAATAAACATTTTAGACATTCCTTGTGTCTCTGTCAGAACCTACTGTGGACTAGTTTGAGTGTGAGAGTGAAAGAGTGTGTCCTGGAACTGCCATTCCTGAGTGGGTTGGGAGGGTTGCTTTCTGGGGTGTCTAATCACTTGTTTCTCTGTGAGTGAGTAGGAGGGCAAGTGAGACACTGTGGCTAGTCGGTCACAGGCTCATGGGCACTCAAGTGGTAAAATGACTTAGTCCCTGCCTACTAAGGTTCTGTGATCCCAAGCACAGTTCTGTGACAATGCAGAATCCCTGCAATATGGCCCCATCAATGTTTGGTCTGGTATTTATTTACCGGAATCCTGATAGTTCTTGTGCTTGTCCACAATACCCGCCCATCGGTTTCCGGAGACGTTCATAGTGGGAGGGCTCTGCATCCTCAGTTTGTAGGGATCGCCTATTGCTATAGGTTTTTCAAGCTTGAACTTTAAAAGGTTTTTGACCTGTTTTGAGGGCTGCAGTTTGAATCCCTTTCTTTTGCTTAATGGCTCAACCGACTGTGATTCTGGCTCATTGCCAGGCAGCGGTTACTCAACATTTTCTGAAGGATGGGGTCACCAATGCAGGGTCCCCTGTTTTAGTGGTCAAAGTGGATCCTGCTTATCGTTTCGAAGTATTTTACTCCTTGGTTACGTTTCTCTCTGTGGATGTGAATGATAATTCTATTCATGCCTATACTGATGCTGCAGTTCCTGTTGCTTATCGCCATTATGAGGTTGTTAAAGTTCATCTTACAGATTTGGTTTAATGGCGCCCTACCCAATCTTACTTCTTTCTTTCAAATGGACCCCTTAAGTGTTGATGGGGCCACATGGGCTGTTTTGGCCGTCTTTACTCCGTATCCTAATTATGTTAATGCTAATTTGGCGGTAGTTCGTTTGTTGTATGATCAGGTTGTTCTCCTTTATAGACGGCTAATTCAATTTGTTGAAAGTGCTTTTTTTAATGCTCCACGTTCCATGGCTTTGGGTAATTTGAGGAACAGAGTCAAGACTGATTTGCATTTGGCTGGGTCCAAACTGGTGTGGCGTGGTTAGCAAAAGAATGATGGATTAAACCCAAATCTTTGTGACTGGGGGTGAATGTTTGCATTGTTTAGCATTCTGTCCATCATATGTTCCTTTTGCATTCACCTAGAGCTGAGCCTTCTGTGCAGGCTGTGCATGGGGCCCTTGTTACTATCCCCATTATCATTCATTCTGTGATGGGCAAATGTCCTCAAAATCGTGAGGAGTTTGCATTTTTGGGAATCAGCTTGTTGCGGTTTTCCCTCTTACGATTCCTGTAGAGAAACAAGATTCTTACTATGTCCTTGCTTAGGGGTCTAATACGTTCATTGGGCAACTGCAACACTTGGGGGACGGTGTTTGCCTCAGTGTATATAATCTGTTATGGCACCCTCTCGATGAGCGTTCTCAAACAAGTGCAGAATGAACTTACTGCCTTGGATGAAGGTACTGCCTTGGATGTGGGGATGAAAATAATGTATATTTTTCCTGTGGTCTCCAAAATGATTCTTTCTAATATTAACGATGAAACAGTGTCTTTGATGGTCCATCAACACCTTTCGGTGGTGGAGGACATTGATTGGGAACGTAAGTTGCTGATTATTATTATTGCTGATTATACATCCTTGGGATGCAATAATTTGGGAGTTGGACTTTCTACTCAGTCTCAGGGAAACCTCCCTCCTTAAATGGTGGGCCATCCAGTCTTTCCTAAAAAGACATTGGACAAGAATAAGCAGCAACAGAAGCCTGGGTCTCATGGTGGACAATTCTGAATGTAGATATGATGTACGTGATGGTTCTAAAAATTAAAACTCCTGAGAAGTTTCAGGTTCCTGATCCTCATTCTCCTCGTTCCTTTCAGGACTCGGCTGATCAACAGTACGACAGAGGAGGGCAGCAGGATCAGAGACAATGCAAATCCACTCAAAGAAAGCGGGTCCCGCAGTGCTCCTTTGAAGTGAAAGTCAAGAGCGAGGAACCACCTCCGTATAGAGCCCCGTTCCAGAAAAAAGAATTGCCGCTCTGACAGCGAAAATGCCCCCAACGGTGAGAACAATCCTCCTGGTCAGGAGTTTGGCGGTGACTCTCCTCAACAGTGCACAAAGTTACAGTAGTGTGCCAGACACTCCACCAGTTTCTGGAGGTGAAAGCAACTGACACCCACGTAACCCCCGATAGACTTCATCATGTAGACATGCAGATTGAAGGGGACTTTAAATGCACCTTAAATGCTGTTTTTTTACACAACTTGAAGTCTTCTTATGATTTTTTGTTGGCAGAGGTCGATTGGACTCCCCTATTTGCTCTTGCTTGCCCTCGTGGGAAGGATGTGATAATTCCTTCCGTTTCCCAATACGTCCCTGATGAGACTAGGCATTCCTATGCGTCAGAATGGGCTCTTGCCCTAGCTCCTGCCTAATACCAAAACCATGCTAGTTGGGATAAGGATTTTCCTTTATATGTTGTAACTATACACTGTGCTCCACAGCCTCAGTATCCAATTATTCGTTTTAGGGTTTGCCAGCCAAAGCTCTAGGATAAACAGCATTGCCCCCTCCTTTTATTTATTGTGAATTCGTCTGACAAAGCCAGCTAGACAATGGTTCCCAGATTACCAAACCCTTCTTAGCGTAGATACCTTTTTCAAGATTGTGTGCTGAAAATAGATGATCCATCCACTGCTGAAATGAAGGGGGATTGGGGTCCAGCCAATCCAAAGCGATACAAGGCCCGTCTATTGCCATAGCAATGCAAATAGGGGCCCCTGCACTTTTTCTATCTATGGGTTCTTGCACTCATAATAAAACTGTGGTAGGAGTTAGCAGAACATCTCGAGATAGAACTGCATTGAGGAAACCTTGAATCTCTTCCAACAGATGGCAAGCTTCTCACACATGGAAAACATATGTGTAGAGTCCACGCTCCATTCAGAACACCGGGGGCATTGAGTGCCTCTGCCGGTTCCCCATTTCCCAATTTAACTCAGGGTATAATATAGAAAAAAAGCACATTTTGTAGAACTGGGCTTGCAAGTTGGCCGATAGTACATCGCTGTGAGCAGATCGAAGAGCTGACTGCAAAACATTGTCAGTTATGTCTAATTTCAATTGCCATTTCCCGGGGATCCTAGCCAAATCATCCGGCATTAAGCTGATTAGAATGCCATAGATGGTCACGATTCGAGGGTATTTGGATCTGTCAGTCTTTCTATAAATTCACATTTAACAAACCCTGAGGGCCCGCCTGCCTTCCATGATAAAAAAATCCATATAGCTACGTATTTAAAAACCTCTTTACGGCTTAGAGCAAATTGTGTTTTAAGATCTTCAAATGCCAAGACCCCTTCAGGAGAATACAACTTCAACTTCAACTTCAAAACCACTTTATTCGATTAATTAAAATCATAAAAGTGTACAATACATTCAACAACAATTTAACACTCCATCTAATACATGATTAAAAAGGTATAAAATACATAAATTAAACCGGTGGTACAATTTATAAGACTAATTGATTACCTCTAATACAGCCAATCTATCCCTCCTTAGCCTAATAGAGGCTACTAAAAAGCTAGCTACATAAAACATAATTGTAGGTGATTCCATTAGTTGTAAAAACATTAAAGCAGGTTTGACTTGGACGGAAGCATTCTTTCTTATGATAGGCAGGATAAACCTTTTCCTAGCATCAAGGTACAGTGGACAAAAAAACATAAAGTGCATCGTATCTTGAACTGAAAAATCATCACATCTACAGGGGACCCCATCTTCCGGCCTACACCAACCCTGTGGGACACTTAATATTAGGTGGATCTGATTGAATCGGAATTTAGTCAGAAGCCATTTATGATAAAAATTAGAAACAGTTGACAAATATGGATGCATAGCCATAGTTGAACTAAGCAAGAGGTGAGCCCTAACTGAAGGTTTACTATACTCATGGAATTCACGCTCAACCTCGCAGTGCTTAATAAAATATGTCTTGACCCACATTATATCATCTTTACAAAGTCCATCAGGTTTTGTAAAAAGCGCAGGGCGTCCCAGTTCCTTAAAGGTTGATTTAATATAAGACAGCCACTTAATTCTCTTCCAGTTGTCTAATTTGCAACAATCTTTCAGAATATTATGGTTCAGTGTAAGGTCCGGATTCAGCCAGGTTCTGATCCATAGCAGAAGTGGGGCTATTTTTATAGTGTCTGAAATATATCCCGTCCCTAATTCAAGATGGATCGAGTGTGTCGCAGTGGATTGTGGAAGGCCCAGGAGTGCACAAAAAAATGTATTCTCTTCTATTTGGATAGGTTCCGGGTTGGTATACCCCCATATAGCAGCCCCATACCTAGCTATTGAGACAGTTTTTGCTTGATAAATTTTTAAAATAGCCTCACAAGGTTTCCCTCACAACCGTTTTGCAAAGCCCAATATGGCAGCCGAGGAGCTACGTACCGCTTTCACCTTAGTGGATACTTGGGATGCCCAAGTGCCCTTTTCGTCAAAGACGACTCCCAAGTAGGTGAAAACTTTCAAACTGGAGATAACGGCACCGTTGCAATAACAAGTTTTAAAATGATTTTTCCCCTTCCCCAGTGCCATAACATGAGATTTACCGTTGTTAACCACAAGGTCCAAGGAATTCATAAAATTCCCAAAGGAATTCAATAATCTTTGGAGACCGAGCGGAGTCCGGGCCAGCAACACAGTATCATCCGCATAAAGCAGTACAGGTATAGAAATACCATCAATCCGAGGGGTATCTGGAGAAGCAACTAGCAAACTATCTTCGAGGGAATTTATATACAACGTAAATAGCATAGGGGCAAGAATGCAACCCTGCCGTACCCCTCTACCAGACTTAAAACTGGCAGTGCACTTCCCCTCTTGCGACATCCTTATAGAGGCTTTCAGGTCTCTATGTAATTCGGCCAAGAAGTACACAAGGGGCCTATCCAAACCAAGTTCCAGGAGTTTTGACCAGAGCTTGGACCTGTTTACCAGGTCAAAAGCCGTGGACAGATCCATAAAACCTAAGAAAATCGAACCCCCTATAGCTTTGGTGTACTTTGCGACAATTAAATGTAAATTAAGGCATTGATCCTCAGTGCCCCTCCCATGTCTAAATCCATACTGTGCATTTGAAATCACACCTTTCTTGGACGCCCAATTACTAATTCTGGGCAGAATAACTTTACCTAAAATTTTAAACGAGGAGTCTAGCAAGGATATGGGCCTATAACAACTAGGGTCACCCCTTTGGCCCTTCTTGAACACAGGGATTATGACTGATTGGGACCAAGACTTTGGGGGGGCTGCTGTCACCGCTGAGTTAAAAACATTTAACAAAACTTTGGCCCAATATTTAGAGTTATCCTTGTACATGTCCGAGGGCACTCCATCAGGGCCTGGCGCCTTACGCCCAGCCGTCCCTTCAATGGCTTTCTCGACTTCTTCAATAGAGAAAATGATGGGAGAAAGGGGAGAGCTAGTAGATGGGGTCACAAATACTTCCGTCTCAAGGTTACTCCCATAAATTTTTCCAAAATGACCTAACCAATCATCCTCAGAAATATTCACTTCTAGCACAGAGTTCTGGGAACCGGATAGCAAAGGGGAATTAATTATTTCCCAAAATTTACAACTATCTTTCAGGATAGCATTATCAGTTAAAGCTACCCACGCTTCTTGTTTAATTTCCCTCTTCCGTGCTAGTATTACTTGAGAATACTCTTTCCTTAGTTGTGTCACTTGTCCTTTATCTCTTGGTTTAGCATTAAGGGACTTTTTGAGTTGGTTTAAGGCTGAAGTGCAACTATGGTTAAACCAACCACAGGTTAAGTCACTTTTAACAGTTCTGCCTTTCAAGGTGAGTTCTTTGGCCACTTGTGAACAGATGGCTTCAAAAGCCATTATTACTTCCCTATCATAGGAGGACGGATCGGAACATGTTTTTAGATAAGGGCCTGCCTTAGTAGTAATTAATTTAAAAAAATCTTCAGGAATTACCTTACTCCACTTTAGGCGCCTCCCTTGATCTTTAGTGCTCACGGAAACCACCCCAGATGTCAATGCACATTTATTCATAAGGGGGAAAACATTAGCCAAAGACAGAACCACCGGATTATGATCGCTAAAACAGGACCGTAGGGCATTATAAAAGAGCACATATCTTAAAATCCCTGCAGATAAAAATATGTAATCAATTATAGATTCACTATCCCTAGCTGCATAAGTGGGGACACGGGTATTCTTATCCTGGAACCCTACTTCAAACAAATCATTGTTTGACAGAAGGGACTCCAAGGCTTCCCCTTTCGAGCTATGTTCAAAATGTTGTGGGGTTGTGAATTGTGGACCATCAATATCTCTAAGATGGCAATTATGATTACATAAATGAACATTAAAATCACCCATCAAAATATAATAAGAAAAAGTGGTTTGATTGTCCTTATAGGATTCTAAAAACTTTGTCAACCAGTTAATATGTTCGTTAGGAGACTCTTCTTGCTGGGAATTATAGCAGTTGATTAGTACAAACTTAGTGTTGTTTGGCAAACTAACCTCCAGTATAAGGCAGTTATGGGAGGAACATGCCACCTTCTTCACGCTACCCAAGATATTTACTGAGATAAGGTACATGAGACCTCCCCTATCTCTTCCCACTATAGAGCTCTGAGCTGGGACAAAGTAAGAGATAAAACCATCCAACCAGAAATCACAGTTCTTGTCCCAGGTCTCTTGAAGGGCTATAATATCATATTGCTTTAGAAAATTAAGCCAACCACTATCACTCTTTTTGGACCGTAGGCCCGCAATATCCCAGCTCAACAATTTCACTATTTCTCCATTGTCAGATTTGATATTATCTGCATTTGATTTTACACTGCCCGGGTATGTTGTAATTACCGTAGTATCTCCGGTATCCTCAATTACCAAACTAACTGTCCCCTGGGCTCCTAAGTCCTTGCGTCAATCACAGGCCTCCAGGCCAGAGAGTGCCCCAAATCTATTGTGGGTTATAACGTTGGGTTCATACCTCCCAAAAGTATCCTCATTTGGCCCATAAGGGGCTACAGGTATCCGAAGTTCCCTAGATGTAAATGGTCTAGGACTCACGCGGTTCAGGGGTCTACCATGATGCCAGTAAAAATAGCCCAATGGTCGTACCGTCACGTTATTAACATCACAAACCTGGGAAGCTGCACGTAGCAGGACTGTATTGACATGTTGGGGATATCTGAAGTTAACTATAATGCAGTCCCCACTATCGCTTTTCCAGGATGGACCGACCCACTTCGTCCTTCTAGTAGATAAGATGTGATCTGCATATGCTAAGGGGAACCCGCATTTTCTATTGAGCCAAGACATAGTTTTGTTTTTAAGTGACTCATGTGATTCCTCGTGGAGCTGTACTTGCTGCTCCTGAAGGGTGGGCACATTTGTCAAAACAACCACGTATGGGGCACACTCTGGGGGAAGATTAGTGAAACTGGTATTAGATCCAAAACTAGGGGGAGATAAGTCACCTTGTCCCGCAGAGGTATAATTGACTGGACCACTAGGTAAAGAGGGATTAGAGGGAGCAATTTGCGATAAAACTAAAGCATGAGAAACTGGCAGGGAAGAATTGCCTAAAGTGCCATCGGGAACACCATCAGTGCTTACATCAGTAGGCTTAGAGTTCCCACTACCAGCCAAAAGGCTTGCTACAAGAACACCAAGCCTCTTCACTTCATCGTTAGCATTTTTTAGTTGGAGCATTAAAGATTGGGTATGCTCAGCTAAATTAGATTCAAATTTAGCCTCAAGGGTAGCTACTAATAGTGCAAAGTGGTCAGGTGCTAAAAAAGTACCGGCTGGGGAAATACCTTCCTGGGGTGCAATTCCAGAAACAGCACTATGTGTGGCATCCACTCGTTTAATATGCTTCCCTCTTTTACTACATTGTTTTCTACAAGTTCTCACAGGTCTCTCAGGTCTAGGGCTAGGTGGGGCTTCCTCCAAAACAATGGTAGACAAGTCCTGGGAGACCATAGAGACCTCAGCATAATCCTGTACTTCTGCCGAAGTGGGATCGTCCAATAAACCTGAGTGAGTGCTCCTCTTTGTTGGACCCACAAATGAGCCGTCAACCTCAGGATAGGAAGTGGCATCAGGGGGGGCAGGAAGGCCCCCCTTACTGAGGGAAGCACTACGGTCATTGTTGATTTTATTGACCACTTTTACTAGATAGTTGTCCATTAGCCCATTTCCAGTTACAAGTTTATCCTGTTTAGCGCTAGGCATGGTACAAACAGTAATAATATTGATCCAACAACAACAACAGTGACCAATAGGGGATCGGAATATCAACTTTCACAATACTGTCTCTCGGTAGGGCCGCACGAGGATGAATAATGTGGTGTAATATGTCCCCGTTACAAACACCCCCCACAGTGTCAGGCCTACTCACGTAAATAGAGGGCCAATACGATGATCAAAGGTCTGTGGCCCAGCCCAGCCGCGGCCAGCCACGGACGGCCACAGACGGCCCGCTCTCTGCCCGGGCTCAGCCCGGCGTCGCCCGTGCGCGTCCCGCGACGCGGAGGGGGCTGTCGGTTATCAAGCGCCTCCGGGCGCGCTGGCGGCGGCGGAAGTGGCGTCGGGAGGAGCAGTGGCTGATGGGGATTGTAGTCTCCTCGAGTGGGCTGCCGGCGAAAGAGACACCCGGCAAGGGTGCCCGGTCAGCTGTCCCCCTGCGTGTGGTCTCGCTGGGCTCTGCAACTGATGAGAGTTCAAGAGTGTGCCCCCCGCTCCACCGAGGGAGCTGTCAGTTATCAAGCGCCTCCGGGCGCGCTGGCGGCGGCGGAAGTGGCGTTGGGAGGAGCAGTGGCTGATGGGGATTGTAGTCTCCTCGAGTGGGCTGCCGGCGAAAGAGACACCCGGCAAGGGTGCCCGGTCAGCTGTCCCCCTGCGTGTGGTCTCGCTGGGCTCTGCGACTGATGCGAGTTCAAGAGTGTGCCCCCCGCTCCACCGAGGGAACTGTCGGTTATCAAGCGCCTCCGGGCGCGCTGGCGGCGGCGGAAGTGGCATCGGGAGGAGCAGTGGCTGATGGGGATGGTAGTCTCCTCGAGTGGGCTGCCGGCGAAAGAGACACCCGGCAAGGGTGCCCGGTCAGCTGTCCCCCTGCGTGTGGTCTCGCTGGGCTCTGCAACTGATGTGAGTTTAAGAGGAGAATACAGGACCCCCAGTCTGTTGATACCGGTGTTAAGTCACGTTGAAAAGTAAGAGCCCCTGAATATATCTGGCAGATTCTCCTTGCTAATTATAGGCGTATAGAGGTTCATTCTCCCAATCCCTAATAATCTATAGACAGCGGTGAAGGCCTTAACGGTTCCCACAAGGGTCTTGAACCTTACTTTCTTATAGTACTCATATTCGTCTGACACCATAAACATCCCAAGCTTCTGGGCTAAGTAACAGCTTGAACGGGGAGGGGAGATCTGTAGTTTGTGCTTGAGGCCGGTCTTGTAGCAATACAGGACATATCTGCATAATGGTGGCCCAATAATATATTTGTAGGTTTGGGAGCGCCCAGCCACCTTTCTCCCGAGGAAGAGACAGATACTTGAGGGACCTTCTTGGCTGTGAATGAGCCCATATAAACTGCGAGAAAAGAATGTCAAATTTCTTTAGCATTGAATTATTAAATTTGAGAGGGATAGCTCTGAAGAAGGATGACATTTTAGGGAAAAAAATCATTGTGAGAACGTTGCACTGGCCAACTAAGGACAGGTGTAAGTTATTTCTCCGATGCAATGCCGGCTTCATCTCTAAAACTAATGGGACTACATTTTCCCCAACTATCAACTCAGTATTGGCCACGATATTCACCCCAAGATATCTTGATTTGGTGACGACTCTAGTGTCTATCTACTTACTTTTGTAGTTCACAATTATTTGGGTTTTCCCTTATTTAATGCATATCCGGAGACCTCTCCGAAGATCTGAGCCTTGAGTTCTATTGCTTCTATTGACTTCTTTTCTTGATGCTTTTTCTTAACCTCACACTTGCGTGTTTTACTAATGTTTTGCCTTTTTGAAAAAAATTGTCTGTTCAGCTTCACAAAATTGGTCCTTGTTATTTTATTGAACTGCTGGGTTATGTTGTTATTTCCGCGCTAAGTCTATCATCTCCTTGTGTTTGCTTTGTTTGCCTTAAGTTGATAGGGTATCCCCAGACGTGGGTCCCTTCCTCACTTTGCCACTGGATTCAAGCTAGCCTGGCTGATGAGGGTTGTTACCCCAAAACCGTACCAGGATGCTTGTTTCCGGTCCAAAGAATATCTGATTTGGCAGTTTGGGCTGGACTGTTGGCATGAGGCACAGGGTCAAGACTGATTTGCATATGGCTGGGTCTAAACTGAGGTGGTGAAGTGAGCTAATGAATGATGATGGATTCAACCCAGATCTGTGACTGGGGGTGAGTGTCTGAAAAGTGTTAGTGCTCCGACCATGATCTCCTTGTGTTTGCTTTGTTTGCCATAATTTGGCAGCATAAACCCAGACGTGGGTCCCTTGCTCACTTTGCCACTGGATTAGAGAAAGCCTGGTCCCAGGATGCTTGTTTCCGGTCCAAGGAAGATTTAGTTTGGCAGTTCAGGTGGGACTGTTCCCATGAAGCACAGGGTCAAGAGTTATTTGCATATGGCTGGGTCTAAACTTGGGTGGCGAAGTGAGCTAAAGAACGATGATAGCTTGCACGATATGGCAAGCGAAATCACCAGCATCACTCCCAGCACCATAGAGAGAGCTCTATTGGAAATTAAGTGTCGTGAGCGCATAGTCCAAATTTTAGGTTTACCTGGTCTACGAGAATTGAATATCACATGGTTTCTGTCATTCAGACCAATCTGGCAAGGTTGCATCTTACCTGTTCTATGCTGCCTGCTTTGCGGTGAAGAATGCGTCCTGGACATCTGTCTAACACTCCCATCAGTCATGCCTACGGATATCGATACTCTGCTGGACCCAGTAATGGCCCATGCTGTGTGTTGTCCCCAGCGGCTACCAATTCTGATGACGGCATTCATTGAGATCTCACAGACGCAAATTGCTACTGCTGAGGTACGAGAGGAAACAACAGGCACGCAGGTAACATCCGATACGAACATTGCTGATGCGTCCAATGCTGAAGGCGATGCTTCTCACCTATGTGCGGTTAATCTTCTAAACGAGGTAATCCAACTTTCACCTACAACAGTAGACGACTTTTTGTCTACAGGGTTAGAAGATTTTATGTTTTCTCCATCCTCATACACTGACTTTTGATTCAGCACACAGTGTACCAGGAAGACTTTGAATTTGGCCCTCATTTTTTCAAAACACAGACTAAACTTGGGACTTTTTCTTCTGATTAATTTTTATGTTCTCCAAATTTGAATTGTTCCTTTTATGGCACAGTAATCTGCTTATAGTAGAACTATTCATAGAGAACAGATTTCTTTGATATACTTTCGGAGACAATACGTAATCTTGTCAAGAACAATTGATTTCTGTACCTTGACACGAAATTGTTTCGGCCTTTTTTCTTCTGTATTTATGAGCTATTTCACACTGTTTTTTTTTATATATGTATGTTAATTCGTTTAGCATTCAATATAAATATATGCTTGGAATGAAACATTGCTTTGATATGTACAGCACCAATGCATTTTTATGCATGGCAACAATTTTTATGCATTTCACAATGTGTTTTTAGACATGTTTTTAGCCATCCATATGTAGCATATTTTAGATATGTTTACCATGTTTAGAATTTAGTAATGCCGTTCATACGAAAGTGGAGTGGGTGTTGTGTGTCGATTTAGATACCGTATATAGGTGTCCCGATTTATGTCCTTATATAGGCACAATTCTCATTGCCCATATTTAGGCATAGAAATCCTACCCTTATTTAGGCATTGTCCATGCTAACCAAATACAGGCATGGCCACCTACATCCGTTCATCTACGTCACAACGAGTTTTTGGAAAACCAAACTCTTAAGCCTTTAGGACTTCCCCTTGCTTGGATATTGATTTCTCCAAGAACTCATTTATTATGCATGAACATCTATTCCTTAGGGGTTCATTCATGACGTTCTTCTGCCCGACTTTTACGTCAATACTGGCATTCCTAAACACATTCAAGGTATACATATACCTTCACTTACCATGGGAAACCACGGTTAGGCTGCCTACTTGCACGACGCGGCTCACCATGGCAAGTTCGAAAGGAAGTCAATTCCCCGCCTGACGCACTGACCACACGCTGTCATCCTCCTCGCAGAGAATCCAGCTCCAGTTTTTCTGACTCCCCTTGCGGGATGTTAGAGATCGAGACTCGGAAAGAGATTCCACCCTCACTCATTCGAAGGTATCGAGTGGACTAGAACCTAGAGGGACTTTTGGCAAATCTTGGCAACTATAGCTAAACTAGACTATAGACAGACAGCACCTACTTCTTACCTCGTACTACACTTAGGTTAGGTACACTGGGGTAGAACTAGCTAGAAGCATCAGATGAGTATTAACATTTTAGCCTGTGTTATTTATGTATGTATTTTTATGAATATCTGTCATGTTGCGGGGATTCTGCTCATGCACAGAACTATGCGCAGGAAACCAGGACCTCAGTGACTTGTGGTGTACCAGAAACTTACCTCAGAACCCAGAACCCCAATCCGGCTAGCATTAGTGTCCCATTCGTTATCCGTTATTTAGATGGCGGTCCCAATGTTTAGACAACCCAGAACAAGTGACTTAGTGTACTCTCAGGAATGGTGGGAATCAGAAATACCTGTTCGTTATTATTCTCATATCAGTCTACAACAAGAGTAATCAGAGACACGGTAAAGTTTAAAAGGTTTATTGTATTAACTACGTGTCCTAAGATGCAGTACTTTGGCTAACATAATCAGACAAATGATTAAAACCAAAACCATCAGCATTGTTACAATACAATAGAAAATGAAAGGAGAAATCATTGTATAAATGACAGTGGAATACAGCCACCTTCCTTTCACTAGTAAACTAGCATTATTAGACTAGTAGAAGGTCTCTAGGCATAAGTGGGGAACCCCATACCGTAAAGACCAGCTTAGTGGATCACATCTCAGGATCAGTTGTTCTCTGCTCCTGGGAAAGCTCTTCTTCCGAATGTGTGTGTAAGGCATGCAGACTGCAATATTAAAGGGAATCAACCTTCAGGTATTTGCAGCTGCGTGCGTGGTATGGCTAAATAGTGGGCCGATCAACCTGAACTCAAAAACATGCATTGTCTGGCAACCCAGACTGTTTCTTTACACAATGTTCAGACCAAGGTCGCAGCTCACGGCTAGGGATGTGAACAACAGACAGTTCCCATGTGAAGAAAAAGGCGAGCAAGAAGTTTTCAAATAATAATATGTAACTGCAGTGTTGTGTGCAAAAGCAGCAAAAGTGGCAAGATGGCTTTCTAACATCTAACGCGGTTATGTTAACTTAGCAATGTATGTAGGTAAAGGGCAGCCCTCACTACAGTCATAGCTACAAACCATGCTGTTGCAGTATTATTTTATCTTACTGCTAACGCTGTACGTATTATACTTTGCATTCTGTCTTACGATTGTAGCAGGTAATATCTCTTGCACGAGAAATAAGACTGTTCAATAAACCCTTTTTATTGAAACGCCCGTCTATCTATTTCTGTGTGTCTCTGTAGAAATGAAGCATGCACGATTGACTGAGTGAAACTGTTATCTATTGTTTCAACGATTCTGCGATTGTTCCGATTCTAAGGGAAACAAAGTTGTCATGTTTATGCGGTTGTCAGAAACAAATTCCTTCTTGTTTATTCGAGAAGTTTCTAGTGACCTCTGAGTTAGGTGGCACACCCAAGTAATTAAGTTTAATGTACTCAAAAGTGACATATAGACCTCAGTCCTATGTCAAAACTATAGTGTATATTGTTCCAATGTGCTGAGCATTGGAACAATACAGGAATACAGGAACTACACTACACTGCCAACTTAGGGCGAACAAAGAAAACACAAGGAGATGATTGACGGAGTGCTGAAACTTTTCAGACACTCACCCCCAGTCACAGAGCTGAGTTGAATCCATCATCATTCTTTAGCTCACTTCTCCACCTCAGTTCAGACCCAGCTATATGCAAATCAGTCTTGACTCTGTGCCTTATGGGAACAGTCCAGCCCGAACTGCCAAGCAAGTTCTTCTCTGAACCAGAAACAAGCATCCTGGGACCAGTTTCTGTATAACACCCTTCATCAGCCAGGCTAGCTTGAATCCAGTGTCCAAGCGAGCAAGGGACCCACGTCTGGGCATACCCTGCCAACTTAGGGCGAGCAAAGCAAACACATGGAGAGGATGGATGGAGCGCTGAAACTTTTTTTTAGACATGCACCCCCAGTCACAGATCTGGGTTGAATCTATCATCAAGAAGATGATGTGCAAAGAGCTGAAACATTTCAGACACTCACCCCCAGTAACAGATCTGGGTGGAATCCATCATCATTCTTTAGCTCACTTCACCACCAGAGTTCACACCCAGCTATATGCAAATAAGTCTTGACCCTGTGCCTTCTGGGAACAGTCCAGCCTGAACTGCAAAGCCAGGTCTTCCCTGAACCGGAAACAATCCTTCTGGGACCGGTTTCTGTGTAACTACCTTGATCAGCCAGGCTAGCTTGAATCCATTAGCAATCCCATTAGCAATTATTTTCCAAAATAATGCATTGCCCCCATTTTAGCAGCCATCAATAAATCAACCCAGCATATATCTTCCCTAGCTCTATTCCCCATTCTGGTTGTTTTCTTGTATGTCCCTCTTAATGCTCAAACCTCCTGTAAGTTGTTATTTTTTAATGAGGGTAACAATGCTTTTTTTGCATCACAGCATCCTTTTGTACAAAACAAATTGCTTTTGTCACTATGAAACCTGACCAGGATTTTTGTTAGGGGGCTTTGGTCAAATTATTTGGCAAGGAGATCACCAGCCTAGAGAGACCCTCAAGAAAGGCTTTATAAACTTTAACAGGAGTGCCTTGGTTTGCTATACCTGCTGGCCATTTGCATTGAAACTTTAATTAAAATATTCTCTACTTTGGGTAAAAATAGGCCTTTCCTTAAAGTGGGGGCTCCTTGTTTATCAGAAGGAGACCTTCCATTACATGCTCTCAGCCTATTTTTTACAGTGAATTGGATTACTTGTATTGCTGCCACAGCACACAGAACAAATTGCTTAGCATTAAAGGCAGGTATAGCCCAACTCTCATCTTCTTCGTCGAGAAACATGTCATACCAATACACGGGTTCAAAATTTATGTTGCGATCTCCTCTTATAACAATCCGGTGCTTAGGATCAATTAAAGAGACAGATTGCTGTAAAATACCCAGTGTAGGTGTTTCTGTGCCCCTATTCCTTTGCCTGCAATAGACATTATAAATATTCAAGCAAGCCCAACTGAGTAATGGATTATTAGACCCAGAATGTCAGGTGATACAATATCTAAGACATCAATTCTGCTATTTAGGTGAATTTTTGTTCAAACCAACCGACCCCCTAACGCCCGACCATGAGAAGATGATTCAGCATATACAAAATATGAAGTATAGCCCACTTTATAGACTGGCTCAATAGCCCATATTTTTAGGAAAACACAAACATCGAACGCTTCAATGTAGTCCATCCAATCTGGTGCAGACAGGGTGAATTTGATTCCTGCAATATTCCAGCATAAGATATCAATTATTTCATTTGTGTTGACTACAGAATGGGTACACAAACTCCCCAAATCCCTCCTCATGAACAATGAGAAATAGGAAACTAGATGGGGTGGTCTTTAGATTGAGAACAAGGCTGGTCTGTTTGAATCAGCAACCGGGAGGCAAATGCACAAAGTACTGGAGTACTCATTTGGTCATTTGTTCGTTAGGAGTTTCCCAAAACATCAAGTGCCATGTTTCTCAAAGTTAAACTTGATGGTCCAATACTGTGGGGCAGATCCACAAGGAAGTGCCGCAGCACGGCAACGCAAGCCCTTTTGCTGCGCCATGCTGCTGCACTTCTGAAGAACAGGAATGCAACATATTTACAATAATATGTCGCATTCCTATGATCTCCCCTGTGCTGGTGCACAAACTGCAGCCGTGCGCCAGCGCAGCCACCCTTGCACCATGGTGCAATAATGCCTGATTCATGGGAAGATTGTTTTTGTGCAGGAAGGGGCAATCACTAGAGGCATTTTCCTCTTTCAATGCATGCAGTAGAATGCAGCATGCTTTGAAATAGGAAAAAACAATGAGAAATAAAAACATTTCTCCTCGTTGCGCCTTGCTACGCCTCCTCAAGAAATGTGTCTCGTTCCATGGGTGTTGCATGGGAACACCCACAGCAACATCCATGGAATGCCACTTCCACGCAAAGTGCTGCGTGTGAAGGGGCCATATTTACAAGGAGAGGAAAAGTCACAAAAAGTGGCTTTTCCTTTCTTTGTAAATATGGAGATGTGAAATTCGCCTCCAGTACTTCACAAAAAGTGACTTACTGGTTGCGCAGGGGGCTTGTAAATCTGCCCCTGTGTTCCTCGTCTAGTATGGGAGGGTACTTGATGGACTTGGCCCTTTTTGCAGGGTTATCCCCTAACATTTTGCTTCTGCCTCCTATTTTTTCCTGACCTGTTGCTGTTGGTTTTAGGACTCTGGGCACTTTACCACTGCTAATCAGTGCTAAAAGTGCATATGCTCACTGTGTAAATTGTGAACATGATTGGTTAGCCATGATTGGCATATTTGACTTACTGATCAGTCCCTAGTAAAGTGCACTAGGTGTGCCAGGGCTGGTAAATCAAATGCTACTAGTGGGCCGGCAGCACTGATTGTGCCACCCACATGAGTAGCTCTGAAAATGTAACTCAGACCTGCCACTGTAGTGTCTGTATGCAGACGTTAACTTCCAAATCGACTTAGCAAGTGCACCCACTTGCCAGGCCCTAACCTTCTTTTTTCTTACATTTTAGTTACCTCTATGTTAGGCCCGAGGCACCCCTGTGGGCAGGGTGCAGTGTATGTGAAAGGTAGGACATGCCCTGATGTGTGTTGCATGTCCTGATAGTGAACAACTGCCAATTCACTATTGCAATGCTACCTGTTCCCTTAGGACAGATTGGGAACTTTGTTTATACATCATGTAAACAGAGCTGCCCCTGGGAACAAGGTAGGAAATTAAGTTTAGTATGCCCAAACTCAGAATGTTAAAATGCATCTTTTAGTGAGGGTGATTTTTACATTCTATGTTTGAAAATACCACTTTTAGAAAGTAGGTATTTTCTTGTTTAACCATTCTGTGTGCCTCTGCCTGTTTGTGTATTGACTGTCTGGTTTTGGAGTGACAGGGGCTGGGGAGGTGCATTCTCTCAGACAGCCACTGGGGGGGAGGGTGATGTGTGTCCTGACTTTCCTGAATGAATCAGTGCTGGGATGAATGGACCTGGGCTGCATTCAGAGTAAGGGGAGGAGTTCTCACTAGCACCTGAATAGGCCCATTCTGCATGTAGAGTGGTAGGAGGAGATTTCCCTTTCACCTGAATAGGGCCTGTCTGCCTTACACAATGCTGTCCCCACCAACTGCAGGGCAGCTGCACAGGAGAGGACAATACTGGTTTGGGCTGGGCTCAGAGAAACTTGCACAAAGAGAACAAAGACATTTTGGGGTATAAGTATTAGACCTAAAACCCCTGAACTTTAGACTACATCTGGAATCAAGAGGAACCTTTGTTAAGGAGAAGAGCTGGAGAAACTGAGGAGAAGTACTGCCCTCGCTGTGTGTCTGGAGTTGGCTTACAGTTGCTGTTTCTGCCAAGGAAAGGAAACTTACTTTGCTGTGTGCTGTGTCCCTTGCTTGAGGAAAGTCTCCAAGGGCTTGAGTAGAGCTTGCCTCCTGTTTTGAAGTCTCAGGAATGCAAAGACTTCACCCCAGCTCCCCTGAACTTCCTTCCTGGGAGTTCTGACCTGCCAAGAGTGCCTGTGAATGTGTGGGGCCTCTGGAGGTTGTTTATGCTGCTGGGAGCTGGAAAGCAACACAACAACAAGAAAATGGATGCATTGCTGTTCTTGCAACAGATTATCCGACACAATGCGGTGGTGCGAGAAGAATCTCCCCGCACCGCCGCAGCTGAAACCGACGCAGTGCCTGTCGCCGCTGCAAGAATCGATGCATCGAGGGATCGCGGCTGAAGAAATTGACGCAGCGACACTCGACGATGCCGCATCATTTACCAATGCATTGTCCCTGTGCGGCAAGTTTTCCCCGACACATCACCTGCGGATCAGAGTCATCTCAGAATAGACACATCTCTTCCCCCTACAGACCGGACATAATGCACCGCTCCTCCTTGTCCAGTGGAACTGTCGCATCACATCCACAAAAGTTTCAGGAATCGACGCATCAATAGTCTCTCATCTGGCTTGGTGAAATTTGTCGCAATGCAAGACATCAGCCATCCATAGTTTTCTTTGGACTTAGTTGCTAAAGCCTTTTGAAAGTCATTTTTCTTAATATTTGTATGTTGGATTTTTGTCTTTTTGGTCTTGTTAAGTTTAGATAAAGATACTTTATTTTTCGAAATGGGTGCGGTGTCTATTTGTGGTGTTATCACTGTGTTACTGTGAGTGTTGGTACAAATACTTTACACATTGTCTTTGGGATAAGCCTGTCTGCTCATGCCAAGCTACCAAGGGGGTGAGCAGGGCTTATCTAGAGTGTGTATCCCCCTTACCCTGACTAGAAGCAAGGGTCCCTATTTGGACAAAGATACCTACCTCTGCCAACTAGAGACCCCCCATTTCTAACAGTACGGGACTAGTGAAGAGGGGAAATTGGTTACATCTCCTGTAGACCCCATTTTTGTCATTCGTCCTCCTCTCCCAGTAGGAACCATATCTACTTTGGCATTGGTGAGTCAATCTTGCACGTCCATGTACGATAAGAGTTCGTAGGGATTGTGTCTAGGGATGTTAAATATTGATTGCCCAGAGTTAGAAGCGAGGCCTTTGTGCTGATAACAATCTTTGTTAAGACATGGTACAAAGGACTGGGGTCTGTAAATTTGTAAAAATAGCCCAGTGGGACAATGATTGAAAATTAGAAAGACGCTTTAAGAGAATGTCTACAGTCACGGGAGATTTAAAATTAACTACGACACAGTCCCCAGGACATTCCTTTGGATGGATGCCAAGCCACAGAGATCTTCTTGCTGATATAACATCTAGGGCTATATCATGAGGGCATCTCGAGTTGGTTTTTATCCAATGGACACACTTATTCTTCAGAGCCACTTGATCTTCTAAAGTATCCGTGGGCAGCACTGGCACGTTTTTATAAACTATACAATAAGGTGTGCATTCCTGGGGGAGTTGGGGAAGGTCTAAGGCCATTTTAGGTTTACAGGCTTCAGCTTCAGCCAACACCAGAAATAATTTTAGAAGTAGGAGCATTTTGAGGAATGGGGGATATTTGGTCTGATTCATTTGCGGTTGAGTAATTACAGGGCTAGCTAGAGATGGATCAAATGTTACTCCTTTAATTAGAGGTATCAGATTCATTAAGTCCTTTGTCGGTGAAGCAAAGTTAATCTGGTCATTAATGGAATGAGTTCCACTTTTAATTTTTTTTCAAAATGGATGACACATGTTTCCACTATCTTCAATACGGCAGTTGTAAAAACCTCTAAAACTGCCTCACTTACTATTTTCATATGCTGCCGAGGAGACTGATCAATATGTTGTGGAGCTATGTCACTTGGTGTAACTGGAAGCCCAATAGAGGAGGTTGAAGAGATTGCAGCCTTTGTTCTCTTCCTTCGCTGTTTTGGCCGTGCTACCTTTTTGGCTTTGGGGTTGGATGCTGCTGTATTAGGTTTGCCATCCGATAAGCATTGATTTGTTTGAGTGGGACTTGCTGGAAGATCTTAGGGTAAGAGTTGGTTTGTGGGGGACTTCTTCTAGCAGTACAGTGGTTACTTGGGGCTCAGAGATGGATCCAGTGGTAAGACAGAGGGGAGCTATAGAAGAGTCAGTGTTCAAAGATAATCTCATATGTTAGAGAGCAATCTCAGAGGAAACTATCCCTAGTCCCCTCTTGAGCATACAGTCTACAGAAGTGTTTTTTAATTGGAGTAGTGGAGAGCCCCCCCCGATAATTTCTTCCCCTTTACCAACCTGTACAGTCACTGGAGTTGTATTGGCAGATGATGGAATATAAAATGTATGTGGGTATGTCAAGTTTAAGCTGGAACCAAATACCGTGGCCCAGCCCAGCCTACTCAGGTCTATGATGGGCTAAGACGGGCACATCTTGGCCTGGTCTTGGTTCAGGCGTGCCCAGGCATGCCCTATGCATGTCCCATGTGCGTCCTGTGCTGTGGGATGTTGGAGCCATTTGGTAGTGCCCAAGAGCTCCTTTGCCTGAAGCACACTGGGGACTTAGTTCCACCCAGTGCAGGAGACACCGCAGTTGTGTCAAGTACATCAGCAGGGATACGGTCAGTAGGCGAACCAGTGCTGCAGGATACTGGATGTGTTTTGAAGTGCCCCAGAGCTCCTCCCTTTGCCTGATGCACAATGGTGGATGTAGTCCACCCCAGTGCAGGAGACGCAGTAGTTGTGGCACGTTCGACATCAGGGAGACAGTGACTAGGAGAACCCATGCTGTGGGATGCTGGAGGTGTTTTGCAGTGCCCTAAAGCTCCTCCCTTTGCCTGATGCACACTGGGGGACAAAGTCCCACTCCAGTGCAGGAGACACAGCAGGTTTGGCAACAGAAACACCATCAGTAGGAGAAAATAATTATTACAGGTGTGCTTGGAGTGTTACACTCGCCTAATAAATGAATTTTGAGGTAAATAGTTGGGTGCAGCTGATTTCAGTTGGGTTTGGTAAGGTGTCACCAGGAGTGTTCCCCTTAACATAGACAAAATTGTACACACACGCTCATCCTCTCTGTGTTGAAAGTCTTGAAAGATGTTGTTTATTTTACAGAATATTGTGCTTTCCCTCATTTAGTGTCTCTACCAATCCATGTTACTCTCCCTTTCTACTACCTCTTAATTCCCCTAATGCGCCCTGCTTGTCATGTAATGTATTTTAAACTGATATGCCAACAAGATTGTTGGAAAATCTGACACTCACACCCCCGATCTTACGGACCAAGCTACCCCCTTGAAGTTCCTTGGATGGCGCGCTCCTCCTGGTACACCATGAACAGAGGCTTCTCCTCAGCTCGTCAGCTCTTCTCGTCCTTGGATGTTGCACTCCTCCCGGTACACCATGAAAAGAGATTTCTCCTCAGCTCATCAGCTGTTCTCGTCCTTGGATGTTGCGCACCTCCCGGTACACCATGAAAAGAGGCTTCTCCTCAGCTCGTCAACTCTTCTCGTCCTTGGATGTTGCGCTCCTCCAGGTACACCATAAACAGAGGCTTCTCCTCAGCTCGTCAGCTCTTCTCGTCTTTGGATGTTGCGCTCCTCCTGGTGCACCATGAACTGAGGCTTCTCCTCAGCTTGTCAGCTCTTCTCGTCCTTGGATGTTGGGCTCCTCCTGGTGCACCATGAACAGAAGCTTCTCCTCAGCTCGCCAGCTCTTCTCGTCCTTGGATGTTGGGCTCCTCCTGGTGCACCATGAACAGAGGCTTCTCCTCAGCTCGTCAGCTCTTCTCGTCCTTGGATGTTGCGCTTCTCCTAGTACACCATGAACAGAGGCTTCTCCTCAGCTCGTCAGCTCTTCTCGTCCTTGGATGTTGCGCTCCTCCTGGTGCACCAAGAACAGAGGCTTCTCCTCAGCTCGTCAGCTCTTCTCGTCCTTGGATGTTGAGCTCCTCTTGGTACACCATGAACAGGGGCTTCTCCTCAGCTCGTCAGCTCTTCTCGTCCTTGGATGTTGAGCTCCTCCTGGTACACCATGAACAGAGGCTTCTCCTCAGCTTGTCAGCTGTTCTCGTCCTTGGATGTTGAGCTCCTCCTGGTACACCATGAACAGAGGCTTCTCCTCAGCTCGTCAGCTCTTCTCGTCCTCGTATGTTGCACTCCTCCTAGTACACCATGAACAGAGGCTGCTCCTCAGCTCATCAGCTCATCTCGTCCTTGGATGTTACGCTTCTCCTGGTGCACCATGAACAGAGGCTTCTCCTCAGCTCGTCAGCTCTTCTCGTCCTCGTATGTTGCACTCCTCCTAGTACACCATGAACAGAGGCTGCTCCTCAGCTCATCAGCTCATCTCGTCCTTGGATGTTGCGCTTCTCCTGGTGCACCATGAACAGAGGCTTCTCCTCAGCTCGTTAGCTATTCTCGTCCTTGGCTAAAGCTCTCCCCCCCATCACTTGCTATCTCTACCACGCAATAACACTTTCTCTGACTATGAAATCAGGTGAACGCACCTGCAAGCAAAAGAACATTTCAGCACAAGCAAAACTTTCACGTTGCAGCTTAAGCACTGAAATCCCAAATGCTTAAGGCCTTTGGTTAAGATAACTTAATAGAATATTCATATGCACAGCAAACACGAGTCGTTTGTGCATGTAAAATGGATATCTGAGTGTGCACATACAAGTACAACATTATTAAAAAAGTCACTGTACATATGCAATACATTCGATTTAATTTTAGAGAAGCGTAAATAAATATGAATGAGTTTTCATATTATTTCTGGTCATTAGAATACTCTGATACAAAATGTTTCTCATTTCTACAGTGAAACAATGAATTAGATGACTAATGCTAAACTACATATTAATAGGTTTAAGGCACACTATATATATATATATATATATATGCTGATATGTTTTACATTGTTTAAACATTGTTTGTACATTGCTCATATATTGCATTGTAACTTACAGAGATTACAGTAAGACGACAATTATTTTATTTTTGCATGATCAAATAGAATGTCGAAATTATTATACAATCCATACTAGGTCAATTGTGATACAGGTGGCCAATGCTTCACTTAAGGTAACACGAGTCGGAAGAAATATATTTTTCTGGTAGTATTTTTTTCATGTTGATCATTGTTTTACTGGTTGCTAAGCAACCCTTTGGTTTGTGTCACATGTATGGTAAATGCATAAATTAACCTACTAGAGTGAGGTCAGACACAGTGAGCAAGGAGGACTTGTCTGCCGAAACGCGTCTGGGTCACAGTGTTGGAATAAATAGTTTTCTTTGAACAGCATCCCACGAAGTCAGTGCCTGTTTCTGCATGCGAGAGACTAGGATTGGAAGAAATATTAGAGGCGTTTCGGAGTCTCTCACGCTGACCCTCCTCAATTTGGTGCTCTCCGTTACCGGAGTCTGTTTTGGATTGTCTTTGTGTACAAGGAAAACAGAGAGCCCCCCACAGCCAAGATTTCGGGACACCAAGCGCAGATTGGATTACATAGACGTGAGCGTCCTGATTCTCGTGAATGTCGGAGGGCAGACCGGGATACAGGTAAGCTCACTGTGCGATCAATTTGTGGTTTGTTAAATCCCCCCAGGTGGCTGATGGGAGAGGTAGTCCTGTAGGATTTCAATCTACGGGCAGTGGGTGTCAAGGACAAAAACTATTCCATTGAAAATGGCCGAGGATTGGGTTAAGGATCGTGAGGAGGCAGCACTTGACATCTTTAGTGATAAAGACAACTACGATGGAATGCCAACAACAAGCGGCAATGTACAATCGTCGGCTGCAGGCAGCAACTTCAAACAATTACTCGGCGAATTGGAAAAACTGCGAAGGCATGAGGTGGCTAAATGGTGGGAGTGCACATCACTAAAAAGATATCTGGAGGTAAATCAGATTCCGAGGGGTTGAGGATTCTCGTGGCGCCAACCTATGAAAATCCGGAACCCGCCATGCTTCAGGAATGGGCTGATAACAGCGCCCAGTCATCACGAAATATGCTGCAGATATTGATTAAATTCGCAACAACAGACAGAGACAAAATACTGGTGAGAATAAATGCCGACGAAGCTTTGAGTGTACACCTCTAATCATTTAACACTAGTAGAAATCTGATGTAGAAGTCTGCCTAATCTAGATTTTTAAACCAACCCTATGAGATCTGACTCACTTTTTCTTTTTACTTTTTGTTTTTTACATTATGATTCACTCATCACATTCCTATTATTTTCATTGTTTTATTTTTAATAATTGAGAGTTCCTTATGTAGTAATAATTGCTTAGGTTTGCCACCATCACTAATTTAACTAAGTCAAGTATGGGTAGGATTCGATGCCAGCGATTTATTAAAAAGCCCACTTGGGCTTCATGCTGATATGTTTTACATTGTTTAAACATTGTTTTTACATGGCTCATATATTGCATTGTAACTTTTATTGAATGAATTATTTCATTTTTGCATGAGCAAATAGAATGTCGAAATTATTATACAATCCATACTAGGTCAATTGTGATACAGGTAGCCAATGCTTCACTTACTAAGGTAACACGAGTCGGAAGAAATATATTTTTCTGGTAGTATTTTTTTCATGTTGATCATCATTTTACTGGTTGCTAAGCAACCCTTTGGTTTGTGTCACATGTATGGTAAATGCATAAATTAGCCTACTAGAGTGAGAACAGACATAGTGAGCAAGGCGGACTTGTCCGCCGAAAGGCGTCTGGGCCACAGTGTTGGAATAAATAATTTTCTTTGAACAGCATCCCACTGAGTCAGTGCCTGTTTCTGCATGCGAGAGACTAGGATTGGGAGAAATTTATATATATATATTCACTGAAACAAACATAGGTTTGAGGGCTGTTATAGTTAGCTGGGCATTTCACTCGTACAAAACCATTGAAATTCCTCTGTTATTGTTAGTTTTACTCACTATAACTCATGCGCCCGCAATCCACTGCTGATGATGTCACATATTACATCATTCATGACATGGTCAGTGACATCACTGATGACATCTAAAATGACATCACTGATGACATCACTGATGACATCATCCAGTGAATGTGGTTTGATTCGTTAGTTCAGTTCAGTTCATAAGGCTTTATTCGGAGCTTAAAAACAAAGTCGATAAAAGCACATACATACATAAAAAACTTCATCATTTTAACAATCAAACATATAAATACTTTAAAACAGTTTAAAATGACAGATTAGGCCTTGCTTTAATAGCCCGTAGAAGGAAGGTGGCAGTGAAAAAACATACATCGGGTGACGGGTTAAATAACAGATTCATAGTGTCTTTTACAGTCCTAACTCCATATTTCCTAAAAACAGGTTTTAAAAAAGCTGATCGGATATTTCCGTAAAATGAGCAGAACAGTAAGAAGTGTACAGTACTTTGTGCGGTGATATTGTCACATGGGCAAGAACCTGTTGGGTGTTTCCTAATGCTTGGAAATGCGACCAGATGATGAACAATACCAAAACGGAGTCTTGTCAGAACAAATCGATGGGAGGGTCTAGAAACAAAACTCAGGTACGGTTGAAACCCTGTCGTTTCACTAAAACTACCATAAAAACGACAGGTTGTTAGATTACCACTGGTCCTCCCTCGCTTCTCATTCCTGTGGTTCATAAAAGTAGATTTCAACTCATTTTTGGTAAAACAAGAGGCTGCATGATGATCCTCTAATACATGAAGATCATAAATTTCGGAAAAACTATCAGAAACAAATTTTACCCATGGAATCGATAAATGCTTATCGGTGGAGAGACAATCTTCAATAATGGCTCTATTTAAAGATGTCTCTTCCTTTATCCATATTGCACGCCAAAGCATAAGCGGTCTAAGGGCTACATGGTCTGAGAGATGTTGGACCCCAAACTCCCTATGCACCAGGTCGGTAGAAGCCGAAGTGGGTAGACTTAAAAGTCTTTTAAGAAAGGTATTTTCCTCCACTTGAAGACTACTACTCGGTGCATGCCCCCAAATACCGGCACCATAAAGAGTAATAGAAAGGCACCTCATTTGGTAGATTTTCAGCATATCCATGAGCCGTTTATCCCCTAATTTAGAAGCAAACTGAAACACCCCATGGGCACTTTTCGCCATTCTACCCCTTACATAATTAATCTCGTTGGACCAACTACCTGATTTAGAAAAGGTGATACCTAGGTAGTTGAAAGTGTCCACTGTTAAAACCTTTTGTCCTTCAATAAAAAAAGAATGTGGCTTCTTACAACTATTGCCACACTCCATGACAAAGGTTTTTGATTTATTGATCTTCAACTTCCTGTCCTTAATGAACAGAGAGAATCTGTCCATTAGACGTTGCAGACCGATGGGAGTCCTAGATAAAATAACGGCATCGTCTGCATAAAGTAAAACAGGAATATGGAAATCGGGGGTTTTAGGGGTATCAGCCGCAACAGTCTTTAAGTACACATCCCTGCCTGATACCACGTCTAATAGGGAACTTAGGGGTACACTCCCCAGCCGAGCCATAACGTACGCTCGATCTAAGATTGGCATAGAGCCGGGCCAAGAGGTTCGTTAGTTAAAAATGTATGATATATATAGCAATCTGCATTGAAGAATGAGTGGATATATAAGAACAATTGTTACTTACCTGTAAACAGGTGGTTCTCCAGTATTGGTGTCTTTCATAGATTCACATGCTTGAATATTCCCCGTCGTCGGATTGGGAGTCCCACGGTAAATAATATAGCAATATATACAGCCATAATATATATATATACATATACATAAGTAATCATATAAAAACAGAGATATAAGTAAGTGATAACATCAAGAATGTCCCTATATGAAATCTCCATAGAGATACATGGAAAGAGAAAAAAGACATTCGCAGTCTATCTCTGTCATTATGTTAGTCCAAACTACGGCCAATCAGGCGCCAGCTCCTCTCTAGAACCTTCTCCTCAGAGCTCCTCACCTCAGATTTTCGTAGCACCAAAGTGACTTTTAGAGTGTATGAGGAGAAGAGAGCCTCTGAAGGGAGGAGGGAGGGTCGCATGTGAATCTATGAAAGACACCAATACTGGAGAACCACCTGTTTACAGGTAAGTAACAATTGTTCTTCTCCAGTATTGGGGTGTCTTTCATAGATTCACATGCTTGAATATAGAATAGCTAGCAGTAACAATTATCATTGTTTCCATGATCACACAGCTTCGAAATTGTAATGACAATCAATCTTCTTATGCATATGACAGTACTGAATAACTGTAACAGTATAAATGCATCATTATGTCAATTATAAATGGAAACAATATGGAGGAGGGAAGGAAGAGGCTCATCTTATTTAAAAAGATTGCGAAGCACTGCCTGCCCAACTGCAGCATACTCCTCGTTTAAAGATTGTCAAGCAATAGTGTCTTGTAAACGTGTGTCTGCTCGACCACGTAGCTGCTCTGCAGATCTGATGCAAAGGCACTCCAGCAAATAAAGCAGTTGAGGAAGACATTGCTCTGGTGGAGTGAGCCCTCACTGGTGACTGCAATGGCTTGTTTGCCTTTATATGGCAGAAGACGATGGCAGCTGAAACTCAACGTGCAATAGTTGGTTTCGTCACTGGACGACTCTTGTGAAAGCGTCCAAACGCTATGAATAGTTGATCAGTCTTTCGTAAAGCAGCCGTTCTGCTGATGTAGAATGTTAAACATCATTACACATCCAGGGAATGTAATCTCTGCTCCGCAGGAGTTTGCGGATTAGCAAAGAAAGTTCTTAAAATCACTGGTTCATTAATATGAAAGTCTGAAGGCACCTTCGGCAAGAACGTTGGATTTGTACGCAATACTACAGAATCTGGTTTGAACTGTAGGAAAAAGGTGGATTTATTGTAAATGCATGAATGTCACGGACGCGACGTGAAGACGTTAGCGCCCAAAGAAGAGCCACCTTCCATGTTAGATACTTCAACTCGACCTTGTGAATCGGTTCGTACGGTGGTCTCATTAGTTGAGCCAATACGATGTTCAGATGCCACAATGGAGGAGGGTGTCTAACAGGAGGAAATTTGCAAAATAACCCCTAGAAGAATTGATGGATAATCCTTGAAGAACAAAGGGAAGTTGAACCATCCTGACGGAAACGGGAAATTGCCGCCAGAAAAAACCCTAAAGGTTGCATGAGAGAATCCGGAGTTAGCGAATGCAAGAAAAAACTGTAACAATTGTTCTGGATTGGAGTGAAAACAGGTGCAGCCCATTAGATGCACACCAGTGGAGAACCTTTTCCACTTTAATTTGTACGTTTTCACCGTAGAAAGAGCCCTCGCCTGAGCCAAAATGTCTCTACAGTCCTGTGGAATGTCTAAATGGGCAAATTCACAGTGCTCAGGTTCCAAGCTGATAAGCTCAGTGAGGAGGGATTCGGATGACAAATCTTTTTTTTTTTTTTTTTTTTCTTGTCCATCGTCAGAGATCTGCACGAGGATGTAGAAGGATTGGTTCGCATTGAGACAGTAGGAGTAGTTCTGAGAACCATGCCTGTCGAGGCCAACGGGGGGGCTATAGAAGTAGATGGCAAGGTTGCCTCCGCATCTTCCACAGAAACCAGAGGTATGAGTGGGATTGGGGGAAGAACAAACGTAGTCAAACAGATTGTACCAGTTCATCAAAAAAACATTGCCCAGAGATCCTTTGTGGGGATGCCAGCTTGCGTAATCTCGGCATTTCCGGTTCTCTGGTGTGGCAAAGAGATCCAGCTGTGGGCGACCCCATCGTTGAAATATCCTCTCTAGAGTTGGTTGATGCAACTCCCATTCGTGGGTCGAAGAGGAGGACCTGCTCAGGGAATCCGCCAGGATATTGGATACCCCCGGTCGATGAACTGTTGCAATCATGGTGCGATGGTTGACAGACCAATCCCAAATCGACTGAGCTAGTCGAGACAGTTTCGGAGATTTTGTTCCGCCCTGCTTGTTTATATAGTGCATGCAGGTTGTATTGTCTGTCTGTATCAGGACTGATTCTCCTTGGATTAAAGGATGAAAAGCTTTGAGAGCCAGAAATATATAGCCATGAGTTCCAACCTGTTGACGTGGCAGGTTTTTATTTATTTATTATTATTATTATATATATTTTTTTTTTATTATTTTTTTTTGACATATTGACCATTTTCCTTTTATTGATAAATCCTCCAAATGAGCACCCCATCCTTCCAGAGAGGCGTCTGTTATTGTCATGTCTGGTATCATTGTCAGAAAAGAAATGCCTTCCGTTTGATTTAACGGTTGTGTCCACCACTTTAGCGCCAACCTCATCCGATCTGTGACGTTTACAACATTGTTTAAAGAACCTGTAACCTGGCGTTTTTGGACATCCAGTTCTCCTTGGATGGGGCGTGTCTGTAATCTGTAATGAGAGATCAATGCAATGCATGATGACGCCATTTTCAGAAATGACTTCAATATTCTTACAGAAACTGATCTTTTTGATCTGATAAGGGTTACAAGTCGGAGAATTTTTTGAAGACGGTCTTGGGAGAGAAGTGCCCTTGCTGACACTGTGTCTAAAGTTGCTCCCAGAAAATCCGTGCGATGAGAAGGCTGTAGATGGGACCTCCTGGCAAGGATGTGTGTGTTGTAGAAGTTGAACTTTCGATCGTGATCTTAGGAGATAGTCGTCCAGATATAGAAAGATCTGAACACCCTGGAAACGTAGGACGCTACCACAGGGGCTAGCACCCTTGTAAACACTCGAGGGGCAGAGCGTAGTCCAATTGGTTATACTTTGAACTGGAAAATCCTCTCGACCCACTCGAACACGAAGAAATTTCCGATGCTGTCGTAGTGTGGAGATATGCAAATATGCATCTTGGAGGTCGATTGTTTCCATGAAATGTCCTTGTGAAAATAATCGCAAGATCTCTACAAGCGTTCGCCTATGAAAAAATTGTTTCTTTAGATACCTGCTGAGAGCCCTCAGATCTAGAATGGGCTTCCATTCCCCCTTCCTCTTGGTGATAAGGAAGAATCGGGAATAAATCCTTTCCCTCTTTTGAGATCTTGGTACTACTCCTATGTCTCCCTTGTGTTATAGAAGTTGAACTTGTTGTAACAGGTCTTTGATATGAGCCGTGGTAGTCTGGTAGGTGGTATGGGTGGAGGAATTCGATGAACTCCAAAGTGTGACCTCTTTCTATAATTTCCAAAACCCACCGGTTCCTTGTATGGAGGACCATTGAAAATAGTACCGATAGATTCGACCTCCAATTTTCTGGGACTGATACAAGTCATGTCTCTTAGGAGTGGAACCCTTGTAAGAGGATTTTCCTCTGTAAGTCTTGGAAGACTGCTGTCGAGAAGTTTGCTGTTGGTTAGAGGAATATCGGTTTGAACCCTGGTTATAAGGTCGATATTGATTGTTTCCTCTTCGAAAATTAGAGGAGGTGCCGCGTCCGCGTGCACCCCGAAAGGGCTGTTTTCGAAATTGCAATGTGCCCAGAGAGCGAGCAGTGTCTGTATCTTTCTTTATCGATTGGAGAGCTTCATCCACATGATCTCCGAGTAAAGCCTCTTCGTCATATGCCATGGTCTTTGACGGTTCCGGCAGTTGCTCAACTAGTGTTGACATATCCGCCCATACTTGACGGTCTTAACGACCCAGGACGGCTAAAGCATTAGCCGCTCTCACCATGGTGGAAGCCATCGAAGAGAATTTTCACCCTATGGCATCCAAACGACATCCACCACGATCAGGTGGTGCAGTGATCGTAGATGCAAGGTTTCTAGCCCGGCGTTGCGCTGCCTGTGTGACTACAGAATCTGGCTTCACTTGACCAGTGAGGTACGCTGGTGCTCCTAATGGTGATTTGTACTTTTTCTCCAATCTAGGCACCCATGCTGGAAAACTATTTTAGGCCTTCATAATCTTTTTGCCTTCCTCCCAAATAAATTCGATTATAGGGATTGTATGTGTTTGTTTAATAGGCTGATCTTTGAAATCGTACAGGAATTAATCCTTCGTTAATTTGAACCTTTGTGCTGTCCTAACCCTTAACTGGTGGAACTTGCACATCAACAGGTGGTGAGTCACCAGGTAGCACCGGAGAGGGAGATGGTGTTTGGGCATGATAGTTATCCCACTCCGCCATACCATCATCATCATCATCAGCATCGCCACCATCATCGAGAATCTCACCATCCTCCCTGTCCTGAGGAATTTCTTCTTCTTCTTCAGTATCATGAGGAGGTACTATCCGAGTTGAAGAATGTCTCAGCGGTACTGTAGGTATTACCACAGAAAGTATTGGAGCCGGTACCGGTTCCGATATAGATGTTGGCAGCACTGGAATAAGCGGAACCACAGACACTTGTGGTGATAAAGGAAAAAAAACGCCGATTATAGTCGTCCAACATGAGTTGCAGATTAATTATCAGTGACAATGGTAGCGTCGCAGTTTGTCTTCCCTAGGAATTTCTTCCTGATAAAATTGTACCTCATCATCACTATTATCTTCCTGGCATCTTATTACTAAATCTAAGGGACTGTGTGCCGTCCCAACCGATTCAGCTAAACCTTCTTCTGAATCTTGATCTGAGTCAGTGATAAAACAATGGTGAAGGAAGGCGGGAATACTCCACCGATAAAACCTCACCTGACATATCTTGTCAAGTACCCGGTGGTAATGGTAATAAAGGAACAGCAGCAAAGGACGAAGTAGTCGCTGTATATGTGGAAGAGATTTGGATTTTTAATGACCTCTGTGCAGAAGTCGTCTTTTTTAAACCTTTTTTTTTTTTTTTCACCGATGAGACTGCAGTCAACGGGCTCTGAGGCATAGAAGGTTATTGAAGACATCTTTGTAGACAGAATCGTCGACGGAACCATCGTCGACGGAACCACCATCGAAAGAATCATTGCCGACAGAACCATCGTCGGCGGAACCATCGTCGACGAAACCATCGTCGACGGAACCATCGTCGACGGAGTCATCGTCGACGGAGCCATCGTAGACGGAGCCATCGTAGACGGAGCCATCGTAGACGGAGCCATCGTAGACGGAGCCATCGTAGACGGTCGGAAACTTTTTTTTTTTTTTTTTAAACTGGAAAGTTGAAAACCTCACTAGCCTGAGAACTAAGTCTCGTGGGCGACACAGCAGTATTCAATGAAGAAGAAGTGGCAGATGTCATAGTCAGAGACATTTTCTTCTTTTTAAGGAAAGGAGCAGGTAACTCCTGTACACTACTGCGTTTTGAGGCTGTGAGGGAACGGCCAGAAGTAAAGTTTTCTACCTCAGAAAATTACTTCATCTTTATCCTTAAGTCTCTGGAGCCACAACAAGAGACGGCCTTCTCTGTCTTTCAGAGTTTTTGTAGAAAATTCTACTGAATTTACATTCACCCACTTCATGGCTAGGGTAAGGACAGTAAATACACTTACTGTGTGGATCTTCTGAGAATAACGTAGCTTTCCACAAAAGAACAAGGTCTAAACAAAGACTTCTTACTTGAAGTCATCCTGAAGAGAAAAAACTGAGCAGAGCTCAGGGAGACTCCCTTTCACACGACGTGCGGTAGAAAATCGGAGGTGAGGAGCTCTGAGGAGAAGGTTCTAGAGAGGAGCTGGCGCCTGATTGGCCGTAGTTTGGACTAACATAATGACAGAGATAGACTGCGAATGTCTTTTTTCTCTTTCCATGTATCTCTATGGAGATTTCATATAGGGACATTCTTGATGTTATCACTTACTTATATCTCTGTTTTTATATGATTACTTATGTATATGTATATATATATATATATTATGGCTGTATATATTGCTATATTATTTACCGTGGGACTCCCACTCCGACGACGGGGAATATTCAAGCGTGTGAATCTATGAAAGACACCCCAATACTGGAGAAATATAAATACCTGGATGGAGGAATTAGTAGCAGTGTGATTGACTGTTTACCTGACTATTTAATAGTGTCTCACTAAATATATTGGATAGTGACTAAACTGTGTGAATATCTGTATCACTTTGTCAGTTGTTGTGTAAACTGCAGTACCAGTTGGTTATTAGCTATGTGAAAGTCTATATTAGTTGTTGATTAGTTAACTGAGTATTTGTATGGGAGAGTGAATGTGTGTGTGTGGTTCGGTGGGGTGTGTGTGACTGCTGAAAGATGTGTGAATAGTTGATTCAGTAGGTATATGAGGTTAAGAGTACATGTTATAACAGTTGTTTGGGTGAGTGAATATCTTTATGAGTGTGCTGATGAGCAAATATATCTCTTAATGGTACATGTCCAACAAACTAGAAAAATAAAAGGCAGTGTATGTGACAGTTGTTGTATATAAATAAGTATACACAAGACTCACTGATTGTATGAGTGACTGTATGGATAACTGTATACTTGTAATAGTGATTTTATAACACACTAAGTATGAGTTACTATCTATATGAATACATGAAGTGGTGTTTGTATAAGTGTATAGCTGAGTAAATGTAAGTAGGATTTGTTGTTTGCATAAATGAGTAGGATGACTGCATAAGTGAATAGGATGTGTGCTGGTGTGTAATGTCGATATAGGTGTATAAGTATATTTGATAGTGTTCTATTGATCATTGACAGCATGTATGAGTGAATCTATAGGTAAGTGATTAGATCTGTGTGTAGATCTAGGAATCACTGAGTGGGTCTTTAGAAACTTGTATTGGTGTGTCAATGGATTAAAATATGGTACTCTGTATTTTACAGTGAGTGATGAAATGTTATACTAGTGTATGATGAGGTGTATATGATTGTCACATGGATGATTTAATCAGTGATGTCATTTAAGATGTCATCAGTGATGTCATCAGTGATGTCACTGACCATGTATAGTGAGTACAACTAACTATAAACGGAGGAATTTCAATGGTTTTGTACTAGTGAAATGTCCAGCTAACTATAACAGCCCTGAAACATATGGTTTTTTCAGTGAATTTCTAAGGTTTTTTAAATGCTAATTACTAACTATAACATGTCTGAAACCTATGGTTATTTCAGTGAATTTCGAAGGTTTTTTAAATGATAATTTTTAAATGTGATAATAGTTATATGTATTTTTTATACTGATTTTTACAGTTTTTTAATTGTTTATTTTTACATATTTTAATTTTTCAATTACATTATATATTTTTAATATAAATGGAAATAAAAATGTTTTTTAAAATATTGAAACTGAAATATTGTTTTTTTTGTTGAATGTATAAGTGCAGAACTATAAGTGTGTTGGTTAGTTAGGATACTGCATGCATAGTGGATAGGGGTTTGAGGCAGTCCATGTGCTAATGCCTGGCTCACTGCATGAGTACTTGGATACTGACTAAATGATTAGAGTACTGCAAGAAGAGTGCCTGGGTGAATTTATAAGTGTTAGAATTACTTTTCTGCTGAAAACCACACAATGGATTCCTATTTAAGGAAATACAAGTTACTGGTAAGTACACTTAGAATTACTTTACAGGTTCAGTGCTGGGCTGAAAGATGCAGCACTGAGTTCTCTCCTGATAACAGGTGAGTAAATCGGAATTTGTAGTGCGGCTGATTTTAGAATAATATTTTAAAGTTCCAAAACTGCACACGTAGAAAAATTTCCAAGTGAAACCCGTCAATGTTAGCCTATAAAAGGAAATTCAAGATACTGGTAAGTACGGTTAGAATTAGGCCTGGGCTAAAATTCCGTTCCACTTGCGGAAATTGCGATAATTTGACATTTTCGTGTTCCTCGGAGAGCGCAAAAATGTCAAAGTTTCCGTAATCCGCATTTTACCGGAAATTTTTTGCTTGCTCGCGCTGTAAAATAATACATTCTCACGTGCGCGCGATCGCCTTACCTGAATCCCCACGTTCGCCGGCAAGTTTTCCCGGTCCGGTCGCGTTCTCCACGAGATGTTGGATTGTTGGTAGCCATTTGCGCTGTCTTGCGACAGTTCGCGCCCGCAGTAACGTCATTCGTCGCGCGATCACGTCTTTGGCCGCGCACGCGAGCAACCGCATGGGTAAGTTGGCGAGCCGCGACCAAATAGAAAATACCACGAATGGGTGGGAAAAAAACTTCCGCCTCTTCGCAATATTTCCGCGTGTTTGCGGAGATTTTTAACATTTTCACGATAATTTGCGAAAGTGAATTTCGCAAATTCCGCCCACCCCTAGTTAGAATTACTTTTCAGGATCAGTACTGGACTCAAAGATGCAGCACTGAGGTCTCTCCATGTTCATGGGAGAACTATTAAACAGGAACAGGGGTGGGAGCACACCGCTTCACCTCCCAGCAAGGTTCGCCTCTGGCATTGTGGTAAATGCAGTTTCGGTTACTTGCTTGCTTCAAGTGTGTTCGAGTGTTTCGCCACATTTGGTGCAGATAGTGCTGATCTCTAGACACGTGTTTCTGGTTCTTTAACCGTCATCCGTAGAATTAAATTCTTTGAAATTTGGGGTTTGCGGAGTAGGCTTCTAACGTCTTTCTCAGGTTTGGTACCTCTCACAGGCATGCGTGTGCTTCATCCACGAGCTCGTCAGCTCAATGACTCACGAGAGTACTATTAAACAGGAACAGGGGTGGGAGCACACGCTTCACCTCCCAGCAAGGTTTGCCCCTGGCATTGTGGTAAATGCAGTTTCAGTTACTTGCTTGCTTCAAGAGTGTTCGAGTGTTTTGCCACAGTTGACGCAGATAGTGCTGATCTCTAGACACGTGGTTCTCGTTCTTTAACCGTCATCAGTAGTGATTACAGTCTTTCAAATGTGGGGTTTGCTGAGTATGCTGCCAACATCTTTCTCAGATCAGGTACCTCTCACAGGCAAGTGGGTGCTTCATCCACGAGCTTGTCAGCTCAATGACTCACAGGAGTACTATTAAACCGGAACAGGGGTGGGAGCACACCGCTTTACCTCCAAGCAAGGTTCACCCCTGACATTGTGGTAATTGCAGTTTCAGTTACACGCTTGCTTCAAGAGTGTTCAAGTGTTTCGCCACAGTCGGCGCAGATAGTGCTGATCCCAAAAACACGTGTTTCTGGTTCTTTAACCGTCATCAGTAGAAATTACAGTCTTTCAAATGTGGGGTTTGCTGAGTAGGCTGCCATCATCTTTCTCAGGTCAGGTACCTCTCACAGGCATGCGGGTGCTTCATCCATGAGCTCGTCAGCTCAATGACTCACTGGAGAACTATTAAACAGGAACAGGGGTGGGAGGATGCCGCTTCACCTCTCAGCAAGGTTCACCCCTGACATTGTGGTAATTGCAGTTTCAGTTACTTCCTTGCTTCAAGAGTGTTCAAGTGTTTCGCCATAGTTGGCGCAGATAGTGCTGATCTTTAGACACGTGCTTCTGGTTCTTTAACCGTCATCAGTAGAAATTACAGTCCTTCAAAAGTGGGGATTGCTGAGTAGGCTGCCAACATCTTTCTCAGGTCAGGTACCTCTCACAGGCATGCGGGTGCTTCATCCACGAGTGTCAACCACCAAGCTTTCGGTATCTCGTTCCCATCTGCTTCCAACACTCACAAAACTACATCTCCCATCATGCATTGTGAGGACTACCACCCTGTATGTTTTCCCATGCTGCTCTGAAATGCAGGTCAGCTGACTTCTGGTATAAACTATAAAGGCAGACAAAGCCCATTATCCGGTGCTTGGCTTCCTTCCTTGGTTAGTACCACGCCCCTTTTGTGAATTGCTTGAATCTGAAGAGTGAAGGTCTCTACCAGGACAGCGGATGTTAGTTACTACCACTCGCTAATAGACCCTTCATTAGTGTTATATCCTGTTCCTGGACCTGGTGTATCCCGCTGCAGTGCGAGGACGCGCTGCAGTCTGCCTCACTTTTGTTATCTTGTTCCCAAAAGCTCAGCAACGCGAGGACGCGCTGCAGCAAGTTTCCCTCTTCTGTCACCGCCCCGCTCCCGGTAACGCGAGTACGCTTTGCAGCCTGTTTCCCTCTTCTGTCACCGCCCCGCTCCCGTTAACGCGAGTACGCGTTACAGTCTGATGCATAGTGGCAAAACCTGGTTTCTTATGGACTGCTGAGAAGAGCGCGGAGAAGCGCTGACTACTGCTTTTTGGTTTTGATTGCAACGGCACACATGCCTATTTCACGGACATGGTGTGAAGCGGTAATCCAAGTTCGTCAATAGCGAGAAGCATCGCAGCAAGGATAAAGCGGCCAGTTTCCTGGAAGTGCTAGTGAGTACTTGTTTTTCTTGTATACTCGGAATCAGGCCAGCTTTTTGTTTGTTACACACAAACTCTTGTTTAACTCACACCTGATCGAAATCGAATATGCTCTGGGCCACTGGAACCTTTCCCTACATATACACGTATATAATTCTTTGTTTCCTTCATCTTCTTTGATTCTTATATTTCCTTTTTTCATTTTTCACACAGAGGTATCCTATCATGATTGCAACCGCATCCCTGGTGGTTCTTTTTGGTCTCTCCACTCCCTCTGGATATCCTTCCACCCACTGTGATCTAAGCTTCTATAGGTGGATATATCCTGCGGGAGTTTTTAGACATTCTCTTCTCTTCCGTGGATATTGGTCTGACGGGTCTGGACCATAGAATCCCAACAGAAAGCCAAGCCCACGACTTATCCTATCCCCCGAGCGAAGATGAACAAAGGGGCATCGCTTGAAGCCCTTCTGTCCGAGTCCCAGACCCTTGATAACCCCACTATCACCATGAATGAGTTGGCAGCTACAGTGGTTAGTTTACAAGCGGAACTCAAACTGTTGCGAGGTGAGAATCACCGCCTTGCAATGGAACTAGATGTATTAAAAACCCCAAAACAATTAGAGGCTTTGGTGACTGAAACACATCCTAGGTTTAAACGCAGTTATATTCAACCCGGACATTTTCAAGTCCCTGCTACAGCTACACTTACGCCCACATCTCCAACTACAGCCCCTGTTAAAGTGACAGTAGTCAGTCCCCCCCACACACCCCTGGCCATGCCGGAAAGGTTCAATGGAGACTACAAATAGTAGGGGTGTTTATGAATCAATGCCATCTTCAGTTTCTCTGTAGGGCCGCCTCCTTCCCGGACGACGCTGCTAAAATAGCCTTTATTATCTATTATTTGAGTGGAAACGCTGCACTTTGGGCGGTACCCCTGGTGGAGAATGACGATCCTATTCTGTATAATCTTACGCACTTCAAAGATAGGATGAGAAGTCTCTTTGCCCGTCACTTCTATATGCAGGCGAGTGACAATGAGTTATTCAACCTCAGGCAGGAAACTAAAGATCTACTAACCTATATTACCACCTTTAATAGGCTTGTGACAGAGACACAATGGCCCGGGAGAAGAGAACTTCTCTATTTTATAGAGGACTAAGGGACGAGCTGAAAGACATTCTGTCTCAAATAGTGGATCCCCCTGAGGATTGCTCCTCGTTTATAGATCTAGTGGTCAAATTAGACCATCGTTTGATGGAAAGGAAAGGAGAATAAACCAGAGGAGAATGCCCTCGTCTTTTCTTTTCACGTAGCGAAAAGAAAGAGACTAAAGATTCCACTGAACCGATGCAAATCGGAGGAGTAAGAGGTCCCTTTTCTATAGAAGAAAGAGATAAGCAAAGACGCCTGAATTTATGTCTCTACTGCGGAAAAGGGGGACACTTTCTAAGGAATGTCCTGTTAAACCCAAGAGTACATTCAGGAATCCTGTAAATAGAGCCGGTGCGGCACTTTTGAAGGAAAACTAACAGACTTGGAGAGTTTAGAGATCGTTCCTCCAAGTCCGACATGGTTACAGATCTCACATGTGGTAACATCGGTGCCTAAACACTTTGCGATCACTGTGGTCTTTATTCTGCCCTCCCAGCACCGAAAATCCATGTCTATTTTGATAGACTCAGGGGCTACAGGAAATTTCTTGGATATAACAATAGCCAAGGCTCTTGGGTTAGAATTCATTCCTAAGAAGCAACCTGAAAGAGTCAGAGCAGTAGACGGGACTGAGTTGTCCTCCGGACTCATAACATATCACACTCCTGAGCTGATCATGGTATGTGACAATGGGCATTCCGAGGTTATCTCATTTGACTTCATTGACACCCCCACATTTGGAGCCATCCTTGGGGTACCCTGGCTTCAAGTAGACAATCCAAACATAGATTGGGTGTCTAGAAAGATAACCTTAAGATCTCCCTATTGTCTGGTACATTGTTATCAGGAAACCACTTTGTGGCAAGCCCCTTTGTGTTGTGCCCTCTCTACGTCCGATTCCCTGAGTTTGCCCGCTGAATATGCGGATTACGCCGGTGTCTTTGATGAGGTGAAGGCCATAGCACTTCCCCTACACAGGGCCTATGATTGCAGAATCAATTTAATACCTGGGGCAGATCTGCCAGTCAGCAGAATATGCCCTAACTGAACCAGAGACCAAGTATCTCTATGAATACATACAGGAGATGTTGAAAAAGGGGTTTATTAGACATTCCATCTCACCTGTGTCGTCTCCCCTTTTTTTTATTCCCAAGAGAGAGGGAGGCTTAAGAGCCTGCTTGGATTATCGAGCCCTGAACAAAGTGACGGTAAAAAACAAATACCCTCTTCCACTCATCTCCAACCTTCTGGATCAGGTCTGTAAGGCCAAAATCTTTACAAAACTGGATTTGCGAGAGGCATATCATTTAATCCGAGTCCGGGAAGGAGATGAGTGGAAGACGGCCTCCGCACTACGGTCGGTTTATACGAATATTGTGTAATGCCGTTTGGCTTATGCAGTGCCCCTGCGGCCTTTCAGTTCTTCGTCAATGAGATACTCCGGGAATACCTTGACATCTTTATCATCGTCTATATAAACGATATCCTCATCTATTCCCAAACAGAACAGGAGCACGTAGAACATGTGAAAATGATACTGCAGAAACTACAGGACAACCAATTGTTCGCTAAATTGGATAAGTGTTGTTTTCACGCTCAGAAAGTAGATTTCTTGGGGTTTGTGATCTCCCCTGCTGGAATTCATATGGATCCTGCCAAAGTGTCTGCTATAACCAAGTGGGAAAATCCGAGAACCGTGAGAGAGGTGCAATCCTTTCTAGGATTCGCTAATTTCTATAGACGTTTTATCCACCACTTCTCGGACATGATCGCTCCCATTACCAGACTGCTAAAAAAGGGGGTGGTGTTTGAGTGGGACTCTGCTGCAGATACAGCCTTTCGGGACCTAAAAAACAGATTTACTACAGCACCCATCAAAAAACACGCAGATGAGACCCAACCTTATTATGTAGAGGCTGATGCCTCACAATACGCAGTAGGAGGAGTCTTGTCCCAAAGAGATGCAAAGTCTGGCACGCTCCATCCTGTAGCCTATTTCTCAAAAACTCAAGCGGAACAGAACTATACCATAGGTGAAAGAGAACTCCTGGCCATAAAGATGGCATTTCAGGAATGGCGCCATTATTTGTTGGGATCACCTCATACCATCACTATCTATTCTGACCATAGAAATCTGCAATTTTTTAGGTCTGCCAGAGCCCTTACCCCTCGACAGATGAGATGGGTTTCCTTTTTCAGCGAATATGACGTCGTTATAACTTTTCTTTCCAGAGTTAGACAAGGAAAAGCAGATGCTCTGTCACGATTGGGGAAGGACTTCAGGTACATCTGTGCCTATTATCCCTGAGCATAAGATCATAGCGATGGGTGAACAACTAGATATTGATTCTAACTCCTTCTTGGTACTACTAGAAAAGGAGTTCCACAAGCTGGATCACGAGGACTGGTTGACAGACTCATTGAACTCCATCGTTAAAGGTTTGTTTTATCATGAAAAACGTCTGTTTCTTCCCTCAGACCAAACACGATATATAATCATGAAATGGTGCCACACATTACCCATGGCTGCGCATCCTGGGGGAGAAAAGACACTCCGAACTTTGCAGAGATGGTTTTGGTGAAAGGGCATGAATCAGGACGTCACCAGTTTTGTCCAGACTTGTTCCACATGTGCTCGGCAGAAATCATTACATTGTGCTCCCGCTGGCCTGTTACAACCATTACCAATCCCAGATTGTCCTTGGTCCTCTATCAGTATGGACTTTATCTCCGTGGATATTGGTCTGACGGGTCTGGACCATAGAATCCTGACAATGAGCTTGTCAGCTCAATGACTCATGGGAGTACTATTACACAGGAACAGGGGTGGGAGCACACTATTTCACCTCCCAGCAAGGTTCGCCCCTGGCATTGTGGTAAATGCAGTTTCAGTTACTTGCTTGCTTCAAGAGTGTTGAGTGTTCGCCACAGTTGGCGCAGATAGTGCTGATCTCTAGACACGAGGTTCTGGTTCTTTAACCATCATCAGTAGAGATTACAGTCTTTCAAATGTGGGGTTTGCTGTAGGCTGCCAACATCTTTCTCAGGTCAGGTACCTCTCACAGGCATGCGGGTGCTTTATCCATGAGCTTGTCAGCTCAATGACTCACGGAAGTACTGTTAAACAGGAACAGGGGTCTGAGGCAATGATATTCAAGGTACTGGTAAGTGCGTTTAGAATTACTTTTCAAGATCAGTAATGGGCTCAAAGATGCAGCACTGAGGTCTGTCCTGATAACATGTGAGTAAATCCGAATTCGTAGTTCGGCTGATTTTAGAGGAATATTTGTAAGTTCCAAAACTCCACACTTAGAAGAATTTCCAAGTGAAACCAGTCAATGTTAGCCTATGGAATGAAATTTAAGTTACTGGTAATTACGGTTAGAATTACATTTCAGGAACAGTACTGGGCTTTAAGATGCAGCACTGAGGTCTCTCCTGAACAGGTGAGTATATCGGAATTCGTAGTTCGGCTGATTTTAGAGGAATTTTTGTACGTTCCAAAAATCGACACTTAGAAACTTTTCTGCTGAAAACCACACAATGGATTGCTATGGAAGGAAATACAAGTTACTGGTAAGTACACTTAGAATTACTTTTCAGGGTCAGTGCTGGGCTAAAAGATGCAGCACTGAGTTCTCTCTTGATAACAGGTGAGTAAATCGGAATTTGTAGTTCGGCTGATTTTAGAGGAATATTTGTAAGTTCCAAAACTCCACACTTAGAAACTTTTCTGCTGAAAACCACACAATGGATTGCTATTGAAGGAAATACAAGTTACTGGTAAGTACACTTAGAATTACTTTTCAGGGTCAGTGCTGGGCTAAAAGATGCAGCACTGAGTTCTCTCCTGATAACAGGTGAGTAAATCGGAATTTGTAGTTCGGCTGATTTTAGAGGAATATTTGTAAGTTTCAAAAATCAACACTTTAAAACTTTTCCAGCAAAAAGCAGGCAATGATATCCTATGGAAGGAAATTGAAGTTACTGGTATGTACGGTTAGAATTACTTTTCAGGATCAGTACTGGGCTCAAACATGCAGCACTGAGGTCTCTCCTAATAATAGGTGAGTAAATCGGAATTCGTAGTTCGGCTGATTTTACTTCGGTCCAGTATAGATAGAGCCACTTTCCTACACCATCCCCTCCCTTCACCACTGTGCAAACACGCCCTGTAGCGCATTTTAAGTTGGGGAAATAATTCCCCTTCAATCTTGAGGGTCCGTAGAGACCAACTAGCCCACTAGGTACATCCAGTAAGCGCCACAGAGCTGCGTAGCAGAGAGATGTAAAAAGGCGCACGGCCTGCACCACCTCTCTGCAACGCAGCGCAGTGGCACTTCCTGGAAGCACCTGGTGGGCTACTTGGCCCCCAGGGTCCCTCAGGATTGAAGAGGAATTTTTCTCCCAACTTAAATCGAACCAGAGGGCGTGTTTGCACAAATCCCCTCAAGCCCCGTCCCCTCCCTTCACCAGTGTGTAAACGCGCCCAATGGCGCATTTTAAGTTGGGAGATTAAGTCCCCTTGAATCCTGAGGGTCCCTAGGGTCAAACTAGCCCACTAGGTACCTCCTGTAAGCGCCACAGTTCTGCGTTGCAGAGAGGTGTAAAAAGGGGCGTGGCCTCTGAACACCTCTCTGCAATGCAGCTCCCTGGCGCATACTGGAGGTACCTGGTGCGCTAGTTGGCCCCCAGGGACCCTCAAGATTGAAGGGGAATTAATTCCTAAACTTAAAACGCGCCACAGGGCGCGTTTGCACAATGGTGAAGGAAGGGGGCGGGGCCTGAGGTGACATGTCTGCAAACATGCCCTGTGGCGTGTTTTAAGCTGGGGAATTAATTCCATTTCAATCCTGAGCTCCCCTGGGGGCCAACTAGCCCACCAGGAACCTCCAGTATGCACCAGGGGGCTGCGTTGCAGAGAGGTGTTCTGAGGCCACGCCCCTTTTTACACCTCTCTGCAACGCAGCTCTGTGGCGCTTACTGGAGATACCTGGTGGGCTAGTTGGCCCCCAGGGGACCTCAGGATTGAAGAGGAATGAATTCCCCAACTTACAACGCACCACAGGGTGTGTTTGAACACATATCACTTCAGGCCCCGCCCCCTACCTTCACCACTGTGCAAACATGCCCCGTGGCACGTTTTAAGTTGAGGGATTAAGTCCCTTTGAATCCTGAGGGTCCCTGGGGTCCAACTAGCCCACTCGCTGCGTTGCGTTGTAGAGAGGTGTAAAACGGGGCGTGGCCTCAGAACACCTCTCTGCAATGCAACCCCGTTTAAAAAAATATATATATTCTTTTTAAGAAGGGGGTCTGTGTAGCCCCTCTTCTTTTTCTTATTTTTTGGCCCTGGGGACCCCATCCCCCAGGGCCTGCCCCCTATTTTTTTTTGTTTAATTTTAAAACTTTGGAGGGGGGCCACGTGGCCCCCCTCCCGAGGCCTTACTCTGCCCCGGTGACCCCATCCCCCGGGGCATGGGCCTTTTTTAAAAATAATTTTTATTTGGAGGGGGGCTATCTTGCCCCCCTCCTATTGCCACTTATGGCCCCGGGGACCCCATCCTCCGGGGCCATCACTTTTTTTTTTTTTTAAACATTTTGGGGAGGGGGGCTGCGCGGCCCCCCTCCCGGGCCACTAATAGCCCTGGGGACCCATCCCCCGGGGCCTGGTCACCTCGTTGGGGACCGTGGGGGGGTCCCACTGCCCCCACGGTCCCAGCCGGCTCCCGCTTGCTGCGGGAGCTGGCATTGCTTTTCCACATGGAGAGCAGCTGACATGCTGCTCCCCAAGTGGAAAAGCAATCTGCTTTGCTTCATTGAAGCGAGAGCAGGTTTCCCTGCTCTCACTTCAACGAAGCAAAGCAGTTTGCAATGACAGGGTGGGAGCTGCTACGGCTCCCGCCCTGTCATTGCAAACTACAGTGTCCCGGGGGTGGGCACCCCGGGACACTGCAGGAGCCGGCCCTGGGGGGTGGCGGTTGCCAGGGCCATCATTGGCTCTAGGGGGGGGGGGGGGCGCGACGACCCCTTGCACTTAATTTAAAGCCCCGGGGGTTGGTGGTCCCCGGGGTGTGTGGGGGGGGCTTGAGCCCCCCCACACAGGTATTTTATTTATACGTAATTATACGTAATGCGTAAATTATATGTAAATAAAGCCCCAGGGAGTGGCAGTCCCTGGGCTTGGCGGGGCCTTTGAGCCCCCCCACCCATTTTTTGCAAAGCCCCGGGGGTGGTGGTCCCCGGGGCTGGGGGGGCTAAGAGCCCCCCCCACATATTTCACAAAAGCCATGGGGGTGGCAGTCCCCGGGGCTGGGGGGCCCCTCTGGTCCACCCATTACTATAAAATATTACCCCCGGGACTTGGCCCCCCCGGGGGCTAATTGTAAACGAATGGGGTCTTGGGGGTCCTTGTGGGACCCCCTGAGCAGGCCTAGGGGTCCAGGGTGTTTCTACCATGCCCCCTTTTTGCCTTTTTCTTGGTTTTTGTGCTTTCTTGGCTGCCAACACTTCCTGATTCAGAGTGTTGGCAGCCAATTAGCATAAATCTCGTGCTCGGGAGGATCCGCGGCCCTAGATATATCTATCTTTTTACTTCTGAATATCTCAGGAACTACTGAACGGATTAATACCATTTAACCAAAAGGCACAAGTGTGAACCAAGGGCTACCTTTTTGCCAAATTTGGTGTAATTCCGTTGAGCAGTTCGGGCTGTAGCTGCGTCAACAGGTCCTATGGGAAATTGCATTGGGAAAATGCGTTTTGGGACCCCCTTTTTTTCTCAGCCCCCGCTTGACGAATCACCACAAAACATTCAGAATAGGAGCAGACCGGAGCTGACCAAAAGTTTGGAAAATTTTGCGAAGATTCGTCAACCGGCGCCAGACTTATTGGGAATAGAATGTTGCGGATTTCCTATGGAAAATAGGTCCTAACTATAACTATCTACTGGCGACCGCCAGTAGATAATATATGGCATTGTCATATACTTGTATATACTGTACTCCTGCAACTAACGATGATGGAGCCTACATTCCACAGCTCCAGAACTTGAGCTTTTTTTTAGATATAAATGGTTAAACGTGTCTGCACTGAACCCTCCAGTAGCCTTCTGTCCGGCATCCAAACTCAAATGTGAGACGTTGGAACATGGGCTGTTTTTCTGCAGCGCATACTCTGCTGTGCACCGGAAATGGATTGTCCCACTATGCCACCTGTCAGAGGGGCCTCAACAGAGCTTTGCAATGAGAATCCTGAGAACTGACACAAGGAGACTGTAGTATATAGTGGAGCAAGGGCTTTATTCTCTATGTGCCTCATGGGACGGGTGCTTTTAGATTGGAAATGATATGTAATTTAATGTATGGTTTTCTAATTCTATGAGTGAATTCACCCAGTGGGACTCCTGTCTGGGTCACAGACACCCACATCTGTGCCCCAATGAGGAGCTCAATGGTGATTTGATTTTTTCTTAGTCTGAGAAGTTATCCAACCAGTGTCCATTTCTGCACATCCAGGTGTATCATAACACACAGGAAAAGATCAAATCTGTGACAATGTGAAGTCAGTGTACTTCAATGTGGTGTTGAGATGGTCATCATTTTGGTATATTCCTACCTCATGCAAGAGGCTCTCTTACACATGTGTGGTACTTTTCTTAGCAGAAACAAATAGGGAATATTTGATGGGAGGCATTTGCTTGAGTTTCTGGAGTTTTATGTCACTCAAAAGTGAAGAAAGTGTGATATATTTACACGTAGTTTTGAAATTTACAGGAATTCTGTATAACATGACGTGTTTGGCTTCTGTGAGCACCATCCACATCAATTCCTCTCTGCCAAGTGTGTGGAAATGTCTGCAGTTGGTAGGTACCCTCAGTGTTGGCAGACCCCGGAACCAAAATAGTGCAGGTTTTCCCCCGTTGGTGTAACGTGAAGCCCCCCCATGCTCTAGACCCGTCAGGTGCTCTCAGGCCAAGGGTCCGCTGGCTGCACACAGTGCCAGAGGGGCCCCTGGAGCCACTGGTGTCTCCTATGAACTTTCCTCATTTAAAATAACATTCCCGGGTGTCTAGTGTGGCTTCCTGCTCAAACACATGAAAAACCACACTCTGAGGATCCAGGCGAATTCTGATTTGGGTCATGCCAGGGCAGAGATATGTTCCTGTGTGAGGAAAACTGAAGGGTGCATAGACATATTATTGAGGGGTTTACACACCAGCAGGCAGCCCTGAATGTAATGAAAAATAAACTGTTTTGTGGGTGTAATGTGTGCATCCATGCTTGGAGAATTCTAATGCTTATATTTTAGCAAACACTCTGGCACAGGGGTTTGTAAATATCCAGGCAGTGACAGGGTTTACAGAATGTAACAATGTGCATTTCTTCTGTTTCTGCAGTTCCCTACAACAAGCTTATACTGACGCATTACAAGGATCCCTGTGTTGGGTTTTTGCGGATTAAAACCTTTACATGGGGAAGAGTGTGTAACCACCAGTGGGAGATGAAGGATGCTGCAGTGGTCTGTAGAGAGTTGGGGTGTGGAGTTCCAGTTTCAGCAACAACTGGATCTTCCTTTATTCGAAATATTAATGAACCAGTACTGATAACAGATGTACAGTGCAAGGGAAGTGAACGCAGGCTCTCAGAGTGTCCCTACAGTGACAAGGTACCTCTGGACTGCGACACCACGAAGTCCGCAGGAGTGCGCTGCACAGGTAAGAAACAATCAGGATTATGAGATCTCACTTCCTGGTACGAACTGTGACCAATGTATCTGCATCTTGTAAAGCAAACCTAACAACAAAGTAACAGAGTGCTGCACATTACAATGGAGAGCATTACAGTGTGGAGAGTAGGCTCGAGGAGGAAAGCTGGTCACAGAGAAGGTGGTGAAGAGGACGGATGTGTAACCAGAGGCTGTGAACCCAGGTATAAGTTGGGAGGAATGTAGACATTACAGAATTTTCAGATCACAGACTGTTATAGTGAAATTACATTTTGATTATGTTTTTTCAAGACTAGAGGTCTTTTTGGAAAGATCATAGCAGAGAGGTTTTTTAACACTGGAATGCAGTCCTCATTCTTGAGGCATAGACTAAACATTTTGTGTGGTTAGAAAATGTATCACAGAATCCACACAACCACTGCATTTTCAACCCAAACCAGACACCTGCCAGTATCTCGTTCGGCTTCCTTGTGTTAGATTTGTATAGGTCCAACTTTAAATGCGGCCACATAGATCTTACTTAACCCACACATCTCCACATTTTAGCAGGAGATTATGTGTATCAGGTAATCCATCATCATCAATAATCCTGACAGATACAGTCAATAATAAATTGTATTTGTTCTTGAATTATTGGAACACCTTTCCTCTCAAGGAAGCACACGCAAGAACGCCGGGTTGGTGACTGCCCACCTCAGCTCAGCCCCCTGGCTGCTATGGCAACGTGTAGGGAGGCTTAGCATAGTTCATGAAGCAAAGTATTTCTGCAGCACCAAAAGAGTAGTGAAGTCAAAACACCAAGCAATAAAAATGTAAAATTGGAATAGTAGGGTAAAATGTAATAATTAGAACCACACCAAAACAACACACATTCAAGAGACAATAGATTCAAAGGTGCAATCAGATCATATTAATTTTATGACAGAGCCCTTAAATACTCAAACCTCGCCTGTCAGTGAAGGGTTCTCCAATCTTCATGAAATAGATTTACTGAGTTATGAACAACTAAACAGGGATGAAAGAGAGCTTGTGCTAGCAGATGGCAGCTCAGAGATGGTCTCTTCAGTAAATTCTGCAACTACTGACCCTATAGAGATGACCCATTCTGAAACAACAACAATTAAACCTTGTGTATTCATCCATGGAGAACAAAGAATTGAATCTCCTGTTCAGCAGGCACCAGTGTTCAGAACTGACCTTTCCTTGATCTCGTGGAATGTAACTGGGGAAAAAGCCAAATTGGATGACCAAGACTAGATGGATTTCGTGGGGATGTATGATGTATGGCTTTTTCAGGACACCTGGGCTAACAAGAAGGTATTCCAGGATGCATTTACTGCCTGCAGTGTGGAAGCAATCCCTCCAACAAATTCAGGGCAGAGAATGGGTGGTCTGTTAATCCTAGTAATAAATGATGTTGCTTGTATTCAAGAGCTCTTAAGTATAGATTCTCTAGATATAATGGGCATTAAACTGATTTTTTAAGGGGCTTGTATTTGATCTTGTTGAACATTTGTTCACGGCATATGCCCACCAACTGTGATTCACCAGTTTTGACCATGCTGGATGAGTTGATTGAATTATGTCAACAGGTAGCTAAAATATTTGTTGTAGGTGATTTTAACACTTCTTTTGAGCCCTCATCAACAATTAGTTTGGTAACTGAAGAAGAGACCGAATACTGCCAGATCCCCAATCTGATAGGGAGCCCACATCGTACTTTTATAATCACTGCCCTACAAGTGGCCTTAGTAGTTGTTGGCCGGAGTCTGAGGGCATGTAATGGGCAAACTCCTCTTGATATAAATAGGGCAGTTTCATTCAGGAGAGGTGGACAAAACAGTACCATCGATTACGTCCTTCTACTGTGGTACTTTAAATTTTGGGACCACGTAGGAGGCATGGCCCTACCCTGCCTATTTCGGTATCAGCGAACCGCGAATGGCCAATGCGGTATGTACAAGTGTTTTGCATAACGTTTCATCGATAAATTCACTTTGTATACGATATTACACATTGACTTTGTGGGTTCCATTTTAGAGCGGTAGCCATCTTATGGTTGCCCTCACATAGGCTGCACATTAAGGACATGCACAGGCCCTCAGAACACATGTACCTTCTATTGACTTCTCTGTGACCTGTGCGAACTGGCTCCACTGCCCGAGGTCAGTCTGGTCTCACGAGCTCCCCTTCCTACGGCCACCTGTGATTAGCATCAGGGTTTGACACACCATAAAGCCTTTCATCCCACACAATCCACCGACTAATCTCTTTCACACCTGACTCTGCTTCCTGCTTTATCGCCTGTTTTACGAGGAGGAGGTGCCCGTGTTTATTGGGGTCTGCTGATATCTGATGAGGGATCTGAGCCTCGCTGGGTAAATAATTGTGGGCTGGCTGAACTGAAATGTGGGATGGTCATCATGACTCTGCCTTTTCGTTTGTAATGAATACATATGAATGACCATATCGTAAAACGAGGAATGTGTGCCTGAAGCATGATATTTTGTATATAAGGAGAAGACTAGTTTTGTAATGTCGAGCAGTCTCCTGAGAACATACCCGTGTGTACTTCTAGGATTGCTGTTACTGGCTGCAGTCAATAATAAAACGATCTTTGACGCCACCGCATGACTCTGTGTTTCTGTGGTCCAAGACAGGAAGAACTCGAAGTCATAGGGTGCTACCCCTGGCACCGCTGGGTTCCTAAATAACCCAGTACTACAGTTGGCGCCCAACTCGGGGCGATTTCAGCGGTACTGGTCCAAGCCAGAGGTTCGTGAGGAGCTTCGTGTGGAAATTCTGGAGGAAGGCCGCCACTTCATCGACCCCTGCATGTCGACGTGGTCCGAAAGTCTTTGCTGCGAGGTTCCCCGCTTGCTGACGGCTACGAAGGACTGCTGCCCTGACTATCGCCCTGTTTTGGACCCTTGATAATTTGGTAGAGCGAAACGATTAACCGAGTCTTCTGGTGACGTCATCGATACCTCAGTTAAGTATAAGTGGAGCGTCTCCTAATTCTTAGTTTGGTTCTTAGTTTTGGTATCCCTTCGGGATCGCTTTGATTTGGAGCTTGCAAGCGCCAAAGCCGAAGGACTCGTGTATTCACGAGACTATCGCGTTTTGATAATCCTTTGAAGTTTGAAACTAGACTAGTGAGCAAAGATGCCTGGTTCTAGTATATTTGGAAACTTGTTTTGTTTGGGTTGTAAAAGGGATTCCCAATTGGAGGATTCGTGTCCGGTTCCTCCAATTGGAACTCCAACTTATGAGCTTTATGTAAAACATGACGTGGGCCCCATTGCATATAATGAAGTATGGATCCGATACACCAGGAAGGACGGTGTTTTAAAATGGCCCCAAAATGGTAGTTTTGATACAGATATCTTAGACAATTTGGAAGTAAAATTATTTTAAAAGAAAGCCCGGCCGGCGATGTTTGATTCTTTCTGCCTATGGCGAAAGGAAGCCAAACAGAAGGAAATTAAATTAGCAAGAAGAAATAAGAGAGAAAAAGGTATGTCGATGATGCAAGCAGCTGTACAATTTAAAGATAATGAGGAGGAACAAATTAATGAGCAGTTACATAGACAGCGTAAACTAGGGATCGATAAATGTTACCCAGTTTTACCGCACCTTCAACAAAATGTGTTAAAAGAAAAGGAGAAAGATCCCCTAATGTCACATTTGCTGAGTTCGCCACCTCCGTATGCGCAGAGTGCTACAGCACCTCCGCAACCCTTGAATGCACAGCCTCCAGTTAATGTGCCGCAAGCTTTCCTGCAGCCGCCAGCTCCTCCTCAGCCGGTGCCTGCTCTTGTAGTGCAGCCCCCGCAAGGGCCGCCAACTTTCCTGCCAGCATCCCCTTTGCCTTCTGCGACTTTGCCTGCCTCACCAACTGCCTCCCTTGGCGCTCTTCCCGATGCTGTCCTTGCATCTGCATCTACACCTACTGTGCTTCCCTCTGTTTTCTCCCCTGTTCTTATGTCAGATTCTCCTTCTGCACGACAACGCATAACTAGTGCGGTTACTAGTTTTGTGTCGCCTCTCCTTGGGTTATCTAGTGTGATCCCTGGCTCACAACGAAAGCAGTTGCGTAGTCAGCTGCCTGGTTCTGAAGAGAGAGAAGTATTAGACCGCATGGCACATAGATGGATTGTTTACCCTTCGAAATATGATGTGGAATCTGTTCTAAGTGTTTTTCATCAATGGGAAGCACCAAAACAGAGATACGTTTTTGAACAGATGTGTGCTTTCCTTTGTCAGGAATTAGAGGATAATGGCTTAGAAGCAATTCCACAGGAGTTGTGTCGTTTACGGTTTGAATTCGGAAAAGGCACGATTGTGGGTTCTGATGTCGAAAAAGCAGTTGTGGCGTTGTTGTCTTTTAGGATTGAGGATCCTTCCCAGCAACTGTTTGAGCATGACCCCTATGGTAAAAAAGTGCGACAATACCCTATGAGAGAAGTCCCTCCAGTATGGAAAGAAGCCGTTGCGGCTGATCCCAATAATGGTATTCTTGCTGCTCCAGCTCATTTCCAGCGTGTTTGGGTGCATGTCCCTTGGAAACGATCTGAAGTAATAGCGCTTAAACAGACATTGCCTGATCCCCATAAAAACCCTGCAGGATATTATAAGGAGTTGTCACAGATGGCAGGATCATGTATCATGAATCTAGCTGACATAGATATGTTGTTTGGAAATGTTGTTCCACAGCCTTTGTGGGTATTGATTCGTAATGCAGATCGTACTGCAGAGTTAGGTGACACATGGGCTAATATTATTATTGCTAATGATGGACAAGATGGTGGTGCCAAGCCTGACCCTTTGGTAGCAGAACTCCCTGCTAGAATCATTGCTTACATGAAGACTTTAATGCCCGCGATGCGTGTGAATTGGGATAAATTGTCTGCGTGTAAGCAAAAGAAAGATGAAACAGTGTCTGATTTCTTCACCAGGTTTGAGGAAACGTTTATTGACCACAGTGGTCAAGATATGAGTACGGAAGGTGGTCAACGATTATTTGTTGATAAATTTGTGCATAATTTGCTTCCCGAGTTGTGTAAGAAGTTAAAAGATTCAGAGAGTTCTTGGGCTGTTTCCTCATCAGCGCAAATACTGGCTACTGTACAGTATTACGAAAATAGAGATAAGGATGAGAGAGATAAAGCAGACATGAAAACGAAAGAATTAAAAACGAAGGTTCTTTTACAGCAAGCTTACCCGCCACGTGGTGGCCAGAGTAATTATCAGCAACAGCCACAGTTTCAGAGAAACGTGCAAAGGTACGAGTATTCTCAACCACGTGTTCCTGTAGGCCCTAATCAATGTTCATATTGCAAGGAAGAGGGTCATTTCAAATATAGTTGTCCTATTCTGTTACAGCGCGCTAATGGCGCTTTTAGCACCAGAGGTAGAGGTGGTCAACAAGCTCCTAGAGGTAGGGGACGTGGGAATGTTCGCCAGAACGCGCATCCTCTTCCATCTCAAAATACGATTAATAGTTTTGATCAGCAAGCCAATGCAACTGGTAGGACAGCTCAGTACTACAACAATGACTATTATACAGAGGATGAAAATGTAGAAAGTAATGATTACTAGGATAGCCGTAGACAAAGAGAGGGAGTTGTTTCAGTGCCAGTGGATCAGAGTGGACCGTATGTCAAGGTGACTACAGCGGGTGTGTCAGAACCTTTTCTGTTGGATACTGGTGCTGCAAAAAGTTCAATTATGCATTCAAAACTCCCTGGTGCACCTTTGTCTGGCGACACAAATGTTTCAGTAGGTTTTTCTGGCGCCCCGGTTCGGAACCCGATCTCTAGTCCTATGCCCCTTTCTATTGGACCTTGTGAGCTGAAAGCACCCCTTATCCTAACGACAGGTTGTGGTGAAAACCTGTTAGGATTAGATTTGTTGAAGAGATTACATGCGACATTATATTGTTCCCCCTCGGGAGTACAACTTACACTTGGTAGGGAAGTGATTTCTCCAATGTATTTGTCAAGGAATGAACTGCCAGCTGAATTGTCATCTCTTCTGGACGCTCTTTGGGCTTCTGGTCTTAATGATGTGGGTCTCTTGGAAATACCGCCGTACGTGGCAACTTTGAAAACCAATGTTAAATTGCCACGCATTCCCCAGTACAAGATCTCTAATGAAGGTGAAAAACCGTTGCTAATGATTATCTATGATCTGATTGAAAAGGATGTAATTGAAGAGACAAGAGGTAACGTTTGCAATAGCCCTGTTTTGCCTGTTTTAAAACGTACTGACCCTTCACAGCCACCTGTTTACAGATTTGTGATCGATCTTAGAGAGGTAAATAAGATTGTTGTGCCACAGTTTCCAGTTGTCCCTGATATAACTGCTTTGTTAACTATGATTCCAGCTTCCGCTGCTTGGTTCTCAGTGATTGATTTAAAGAATGCTTTCTTTAGCATCCCAATTGCAGAGGAAAGTAGGGACATTTTTGGTTTTAGCCTAGGAGGTCGTAGCCTCCGTTTTAAACGCGCTCCTCAAGGCTACTGTGAAAGCCCATCAATATACAGCCAAGCTTTAAAAGCACAGCTTGATGCAATTGTTTTACCTAGTGGTGCCACCCTTATCCAGTATGTTGACGATTTACTAATCGCCGCGTATACTGAGGAGATTTGTAAAGAAGCTACGGTTTCATTGTTGCGTCATTTGTCTGCCTTCCATCACAAAGTGTCTCTCTCAAAACTGCAATATTGTCGACAAGAAGTGACCTACTTAGGTCATCTCTTTTCGAAGGAGGGAAGGAAACTGACCCCAGAAAGAATTCAGGCCATTGCAAAATTGAGCGTGCCAAGAACACAGAGAGAAGTGCGTGCTTTCTTGGGTATTACTTCCTACTGTAGGCAGTGGATCCCGAGTTTTTCTTTGCTGGCAAAACCTTTAATAGCATTGACATGTAAAGATACACTGAATCTCGTCCCATGGTCTGAAGAGTGTCAGAAAAGTTTTTCCGAATTGCGTGAGGCATTATGTTCAGCTCCTGTGTTGGGCACTCCCGACTACAGCAAACCTTTTACATTGTATGTTCACGAGAAGGAAGGTTGTGCATGGTCAGTGTTGACACAGTCTTTTGGAGACAAACAGCGCCCATGTGCGTATTTTTCATCGACCTTGGATCCGGTAGCTAAGGCCTTGCCAAGTTGTTTGAGAGCCACAGCGGCAGCAGCTGTCTCTATTCGACAGTCTGCTGGGTTAGTAATGAATAACACGTTAATTGTGATGGTTCCACACGCAGTGGACACGTTGTTGAACAGGACCAAGACACAGCACTTAACTAGTGCTCGATTGTCAGGTTATGAGTTGACACTATTAGTGAGTCATGTACACATAAAAAGATGCAACACATTGAATCCAGCTACCTTATTGCCAATTGCAGCAGACACAGATGAGGTTGAACAGCATGATTGTCTGTTTAGAACAGAAGAAGAAACAAAAGGGAGAGTGGATCTTAAAGATACTGCCTTGGTTGAATGTGATGGTACCTTATGGGTGGATGGTTCATGCTTCAAGCTCCCGAATGGTGATACGACTGCTGCATATGCTGTCACGACTTTGCACACAGTTGTTGAAACCGCACGTATACCACATAACTCGGCTCAAGCAGCAGAGCTAATTGCACTTACAAGAGCATGTGTGTTATCGAAAGGTATGAGGGTGAACATATACACAGATAGTCAGTATGCGTTTGGCGTGGACCATAGTTTTGGGCGCTTGTGGAAAGAACGTGGATTCCTGACTTCGCATGGAACCAAAATTCAGAATGGTCAGTTGGTGAATGATCTCCTTGAGTCACTGACCTTGCCGCTACAAGTTGCGATTGTGAAATGCAGTGCGCACAAGAAAGTTACCGATGATGTTGGTCGTGGTAATGCATTTGCTGATGAAGTTGCGAAAGAAACAGCAAAGAATGTAAATAATCGAATGTATGTTGCAGGCCCTGCAAGATTGGTTGGTGATGTTGGAATGTGTGAAGACACGATAGAGAGCGTGAAGTCCCTTCAAGCTGAAGCCACAGAGAAAGAATTGAGCAAGTGGAGAGAAAGTACGGGTAAATTGGATGAAAAAGGTTGTTGGGTCGATTTGTTAGAACATCAGCGTTGGTTGTTACCCGATGCGTATGTGCTTGCAGTGGTGACAATGGCTCATGGAATGGCCCATATTAGTGTAAAAGGGATTTGTAAGCTGTTGGCTCCAGTATGGCAAAACGCTGGAATTCCTAAATGTGCAGAGAATGTGGTCAAGAATTGCATGGTATGTTTGAAATACAATCCTGGTAGGGGAACCCCAACTCCAGCTGGTCATTTTGCACCTCCAACGTATCCGTTCGAGGTTTTGCAGCTAGATTTCATCCACATGGAAAGGTGCAACAATTTAAAATATGTACTCGTTGTTGTCTGTGCCTTCTCAAAGTGGATAGAAGCATACCCCTTAAAAGACAATACTGCCTTGTCCACAGCTAAAGCCCTTGTCAAATAATTTTTCCCTAGATTTGGAATACCGTGAATGGTCTGGAGTGATAATGGGAGTGAATTTGTGGGTCAAGTGATGAAAGTAGTATGTGAGGGGCTAGGGATTCAGCAGAAATTTCACGCTGCAAATCACCCCCAATCAGCTGGATTAGTAGAGTGCTATAACGGCACCTTAAAAATTAAATTGGCTAAGATTCAAGCAAGCTCTGGTCTTAAATGGCCTGACGCGCTGCCTTTAGCACTCCTGTCAACAAGAATGACTGTGCATTCGCGAGTGGGACTTAGTCCATATGAGATAGTGTTTGGCCGTCCGGCCAATGTATGGGGAGTGCCAAGGCCTACAAAATTCAGTGAAATCGAACATCCAATACTGCTTGATTATCTGCATGAATTGACGGCTAAATTGCGTGTTTTACACCAACAGGTGCACGATACTCAGCCTCAAGCCTCTGAAGCTCCAGGACACCCTATCAATCCTGGAACGTGGGTGCTGGTGAAGAATTTTCAGCGGGCAATGAATGATAAGCCCCGTTGGACCGGCCCCCATCTCGTCCTTTCTACAAGATCGGCTGTCCGAGTGAAAGGAAAGAAGAACTGGATCCACGGCGTCCACTGTAAAAGAGTCCCTTTGCCTTTGCCATATGACCGGTGGGTCCAGGAGGGGATCGCTGATTCTGAAACTGAGACCGTGCCTCGTTTTCTGCCTTTTAGTGATGCGCGTGTGAAAGGAACAAGCTCTGAGCAGGAAAGTGACAATATTCTGCAAGAAGCCGTGCCACCGTCAATCCAATTGGATACTACATCACCTGAACTTTTGTTTCAAGATCAGACAGTACCCGGACAAGAACGCTATAACTTGAGGCCTAGAACCATGGACAAATAAAAAAAAATTCTTTGATATTTTTGACAGTACAGCTCTCTCTCATCTGAGAAACTTTCTTATTTTTGGTTTTTCTTTTTCGAACCACCATCCGGGTTCAGCTGTAGGGTCGCGGTGCAAAGACTTTGGGGTACAAGCCGGAGACGTTAGGTCAACGGTTCTGGTTAGTCTGGGGCGTTCCCTGGACTGACAGGTGTATTCCTAAGCAGAAGGAACTCACCCGCCGCGAACAGCACGATTAGAGGATGGAGTTTTTCAAGATGAGGAGACCCGCTGAGGAAATGAACTTTAAGAAAAAAATATGTAAAATAATGAAGAGCAAACGTTTTGTATTATTATGTCTGTTTGTACTATTTAGTATGATGATGTTTACTGTAGGTTATGTATTCTTGTCCTCTCAAGTGCCATTTGCACCCACTGTACAGCCTATACCTCCTCCTACTGTCTCCTCGCACTCTTTCCACCCTCTGCCTGAACACGAACAAGCTAGACGGTCTGAGTTCGTAAACAACTCGTTTATTCAACTCCTGCACCAGCACCAACTAGTTATGAATACCACCAATTGCTGGGTGTGTGGTTTAATGCCACATACAAATAATAAGGGTATCCCATATCTAGTGCTGCCGTTCAGCTATAATGGATCATCATGGGCATTCCAGACTATGTTTCTTTTTGCATTAGATGCCTACTCCCTGCGACAACCGCGTTCCGTGAGACCTAGCACGAACAATAAGGCCTTAATGAAAGGAGTTGCTGATATTAGCAGAGATAGCGACGCATACTCTATTCCTAAGGATGAATTACGAGCTTATGTAGGTTGGAACGCGACGGGGTATAGCATTAGTCTGGGGTCAAAGCAGCGCAAAATTTCATCCCCAATTTGGGTCGTACCCCACCTAGGTCGGCTCTGTTTACAAGGCAATGGACAGAATCCAAGAGCTCAACTGGGGAAAAGTGACTGTACTGAAACGTACACTTTTCCATCACAGTTTTCCCCTGCGTTTTTGGCTGCCAAGGGTACATATTTTGTTTGCAATGACCGAGCATATACATGGTTGCCCCCTGATTTCTCGGGCACATGTTATATTGAAAATTTGCTACCGCCAACATTTACTGCTGCCTCTGATTATCACAAGACCAGAGTTGTGAGAGGCGTTGTTAGTCAGGAGGATACTGCCGGTCAGGAAGCGGGAGACTTCTTTTTGGGTTTTCTGCCGTTTTGGGGACCGATGATCAATAGTAGGAACCTGAGACAACTGACTCGTGTAGTTGAATCCACTGTTAATGTAACGGCTGGTGCCCTTGTTAATTTGACAGCTGAGCTCCAAGCGGATCGCCTCATGACTTTGCAGAACCGTATGGTTCTAGACGTCATACTTGCAGACCGTGGTGGGGTATGTAAGGTCATCCAATCTAGCTGTTGCATTTTCATACCAGATACCGCTTCAACAGTCTATCAAGCCATCTCCAAACTGCATAAAATATCCAAATCTATCCATGTGGATAAAGGAGATTGGTCATTGATAGGATGGTTCTGGGAACTGATATCTGCCTGGGGATGGAAGATTCTGATGGTCATTGGAATGATCTTAGCCATTCTTTTCCTGTTCTGTCTGTGTGTACAGTGTGCTCCTGCGATATGTGGCCTCTGTGCTACATTATGTGTAAGGAAACCTGTATCGAGGGACGAGCTAAGCAATAGGATGATGCTACAGCAACATCTCCATGACCTTATGAATATAGACCTGGACTCGGATTAATATGAGTATAGTTATTGCCTATGTAAGGGCAAAAGGAGGGTCTGTGGTACTTTAAATTTTGGGACCACGTAGGAGGCATGGCCCTACCCTGCCTATTTCGGTATCAGCGAACCGCGAATGGCCAATGCGGTATGTACAAGTGTTTTGCACAACGTTTCATCGATAAATTCACTTTGTATACGATATTACACATTGACTTCGTCGGTTCCATTTTAGAGCGGTAGCCATCTTATGGTTGCCCTCACATTGGCTGCACATTAAGGACATGCACAGGCCCTCAGAACACATGTACCTTCTATTGACTTCTCTGTGACCTGTGCGAACTGGCTCCACTGCCCGAGGTCAGTCCGGTCTCACGAGCTCCCCTTCCTACGGCCACCTGTGATTAGCATCAGGGTTTGACACACCATAAAGCCTTTCATCCCAAACAAGCCCCCGACTAATCTCTTTCACACCTGACTCTGCTTCCTGCTTTATCGCCTGTTTTACGAGGAGGAGGTGCCCGTGTTTATTGGGGTCTGCTGATATCTGATGAGGGATCTGAGCCTCGCTGGGTAAATAATTGTGGGCTGGCTGAACTGAAATGTGGGATGGTCATCGTGACTCTGCCTTTTCGTTTGTAATGAATACATATGAATGACCATATCGTAAAACGAGGAATGTGTGCCTGAAGCATGATATTTTGTATATAAGGAGAAGACTGGTTTTGTAATGTCGAGCAGTCTCCTGAGAACATACCCGTGTGTACTTCTAGGATTGCTGTTACTGGCTGCAGTCAATAATAAAACGATCTTTGACGCCACCGCAAGACTCTGTGTTTCTGTGGTCCAAGACAGGAAGAACTCGAAGTCATAGGGTGCTACCCCTGGCACCGCTGGGTTCCTAAATAACCCAGTACTACACTACACGTAAAAGTTATGGTCATCATTAAGGGACATGAAGGTTGACAACGTGACAATAGTAATCACTATCCCCTCTCTACTATTTCATCAGGGACAGAGTTTAATAGATCACCTCCATTTAACCTTGCGATGGCTCCTGAACCCATTATAGATAATAATTGCTGAAGGATCTCCTGGCCTAGTGTAATGTCAGATCCAAAACACAAGCTGAAACGTATCATCTGTTCTTACATTTCATGTCTGGTGTTGACATTGAGAGTGTGGATCCTTTCATTATCTTAAATGTTCATAAATGTTTTTTCAATAGATCTTTTATAGGGAACATAAGAACAAGTTCAAGTGCCCTAGGAAAGATCCTAAGTGGTTCTCAGAGGCATGTGAGCAGGCCCAGAGGTTAATGAACACAGCAGCCAGGGGACGTCATTGTGATGAATTTGTGACTTCCTGTCAAAGGTATAAGGTAATGCTAGATAAAGCCAAGAGAGAATGGGAGGATAACAGGTGGAAAGACATGCGTCAGGCTCTCAAAGTCAGAGACAACCATACTTTTTAGTCAATTATTACTCACTGGAATATAGGGCAAGAAAGTTCACGGCAATGGCATATTTCGCCTGATAAATGCTAGGACATTTTCCGGCACTTTACTCAACAGTTAGGCAAGAGGAACCTACTTTAACTTATAATGAGGAGGATCCCAGCTATGACCGGATTGAACTAGATTGCGGACCTTGCACTAAGATTTTTTAGTTTGGCGGAGACCCTTTTAGCTGCAAACAGCTTAAAATCCCAAAAGGTACATGGAGCAGATTACACACCGGGAGACCTTTATAAAGCTAAACCCAAGCTTTCGGCTTGATATGTTAATCTGTTGTCAAATGCAATCTCAGCTAGGGGTGGATCCTCGATTGTTGGAGAGGGACAGAAATAATTCCTGTGTTTGAAAAGGGAGACACAGGCTGCCCAGTTAACTATAGGCCTATTAGCTTGATAAACAGTTTACAAGAAGTCTTTGCTGGACAGGTTTTAATGAAGTTACATGAATGGATTGAAGACGCACAGATTCTGTCACCACTGCAGGCAGCATTCGGTGTTAAAATAAGCATTTTAGATCAGGTGTTTAAGCTTACCCTCCTTTATTGGAAGTATGCATTGCTGCGCCATCCATCATCCCCTTGGGTATCGCTTTGTTTGCCCTAAATTGGCAGGGTATGCCCAGACGTGGGTCCCTTGCTCACTTTGCCACTAGATTCAAGATAGCCTGGCTGATGAGGGTTATGAACCCGAAACCAGTTCCAGGATGCTTGTTTCCGGTCCAGGGAAGACATGGCTTGGCAGTTCGGGCTGGACTGTTCCCATGAGGCACAGGGTCAGACTGATTTGCATATGGCCATGTCTGAACTGGGGTGGAGGAGTGAGCTAAAGAAGGATCATGGATTAAACCCAGATCAGTTGACTGGGGGTGAGTGTTTGATTTGCTCAAACGCTCTGTCCATCATCCCCTTTGGTATCGCTTAGTAAGATTCATAAGAAGCCAAGCAGCCGTATTCTATGTGGTCTATAGCCTTATCGTCACATATTGAGGTGACCCAAGGTAAAGAGCATTGCCATAATAGAGGCAAGAGATGCTGAGGGCCTGGACAATTCATTTTTTAGCTAAAAAAGGGAACTGGTTTGAAACCTTTCTGAAAAGTCTAAGGATACCAAAGCAGCCTGCCACAACTTTTTTTTGCTGTGCACTCCTTGGTAAGACTAGAGTCTAGCCACATTCCGAGACTCTTTTTCTCCCCCTTTAAGAGTGGGGAGTCCTTCTAGACAATCAGGCAGTGGAGTTGGAACTTTCTTACTGAGGTTATTACCCGGTATCATAAGCTCAGTCTTGTCTTTATTGAGCTCGAGTTTGAACTTGGCAATCCATCTGGACAGTTCTACCGTGTCGAAGGTTAACTTACATAAATGTATATTGAATGAATACATGAATTGTATAAGAGTGCCCAAAAAGCAGCAATAAGGAAAAACACACAACAGTTTGCCCTCATGTTCAGTTACTAGGTAAGGTTACAATAGGCTGCTACAGAGGTCCTACACCTGCTCAAATAATCTATGCTTCATGAAAGATTGTTCTCCGTCTCTGCTATTTCAGTCTGTTTTTAACCCTCTCTATCAGTCTTTGCTTCATATCCCTTTAGGACATTCATTTTCCTGGAATGTTTAGGGAATATCAGTCTATAAGTTAACAAATGATTCATTACTTCCATACTTCATGGTTGGTTATGTCATGACCTCAACGAAACAATCCATGGTAATGCCGTTGTCCTGGGTTATTGGGAACATTTGGACTCCCAAGGTCTGACCAACGAGAAGGTGACGGTATGCTGAAACAATTAAAACTATGTGAGAACTCTATGAAATGTGCACAAACTATAATGTGTGTGCACCTAATGTGACCCAGTAAGACCAGTAATTTACAGAAAGCCTGTTATTCATACACTCCAGTTACATCTCTTGCTATGGTTAGGTGATTTTCTCAGTGACAACATTAACATTTTGAATTAAAAATCGACAGTGATGTCATAAATTGTGTCATAGAACATATCATCAGTGATGTCATGTGAGGTCAAAGCAGTGCATGGCGGGGTTCGCATGTTATAGATAGGGCTGCTAACTATAACTGCTGAATTTCTGTGGTTTATTTTAGTTAAAAACATTTATGATGTCACTGAGAAATTCACCTAAATATAACATTACTTTTTTACCTTTGTGTTTCCAGTGAATTGCTAAGGTGTTTTTTTAATTGAAAACTGATCTTTTTATTACCCCCAACTATATTGTTATTTTAACCTTTGTTTTTTTCTGTGAATTTCTAAGTTTAAAAAAAAGTAAATCAATTTGTTAAGTGAGATTATATACGATAGAAAGACTTTATAATATTATAAGTGTGCAGACATTATTTTGAAAGAATGTTTTTTTTATTGTAACCTAACGGAATATGGTTCACAGTTTGCAAAATGTTTCTAAAATATCTATGAGTATTAAACAGATACATTTTCAATACTTAAGTATAGATAGTGTATTTGCTCAGTTCTTGTATCTCTTATATCGAGACATGTTACCAGCAATCTATTTTTAAGGTGGCATTATTCTTGTAAGATGCTCGCAGGACACTTGCAAGATTATAGAGTTCTAAATTATCATTGTGATCTATTATATACAGTTCTTTATCATGTTTTCATTTATTATTTAATGTCAGTCTATAATAGAATAGTGATTTAGTGATGGCTCTCGCAAGATGCTTGCTGGAGCTGGAGGCACAATCCCCTTCTTGGACTCCAAGGGAGCGGTACCTCCTGTTTGGTTTTACAACATACTAGCAAGATTGCTTATTTAGAATTACATTAATTACAGTGTTTTCCTGTAAATTTGACGAAAGAAGAACATTACACATGTTGACTAAGCTAGAAAAATGAATTATGTATTGTTCTATGGAACATATAAAGCAAGTACTTTTCTTTTTTTTACATTCTTGCTAGACATTTGCAAGACTCTAGTGAGAGGCTTGGAACAGGAAGCACACCATAGAGAAGGATTGTGATTGGCTCATTTTTTTGTTTGAGTCTGTTTATTGAGTATTTTCCAGGTTTCTCATATTATAAATCACTGAATCATATTTTCAACAGTACGGTTATATGGTCACAGGGAAATTAAACTTAGAACCTATAAAAATATGTAAAAACTACATGCATTAACCCATTAACCGCGGCATAAAATCCGCCGCAGTGCAGGCGTTTCCGTGTGCGGGCGGGGCCGCGTCGGCCAACTGACGTCGCGCAGCACTACGGAGGTAGTGCTCGCGACGGGCCATTGGCCGACGCACGCAGCAAACGGGTTTAACAATATAACAAGACCTCACCAGTCCACACTGTGAATTTGTGTACATCTACTGAGTAGGGACACCATGGATAACAGGTGCACTGAGGGAGAAGCCGTCAGAGTGGTGTAATGGAAAGGTGCATCTGGGGAGCCTCCAGTGTCTGCAGTGTTATATTTCATATAGATGCCCTAATATAGGCATGATCTTAGATGCCCTTATATAAGCATGCTCTTTCACCTACATTATTTCCCTATACTAAACAATAATGAGTTCTGAGGGTTGAACCTTATCTAGTCTGTGGTCTGGGTACAGAAGGAGGGTTTTTTCCCAAACAAAGGCCTCTTATAACATCTCCAATGTGCTCATACAGTATGAATGAACATTCATGAGGGTTCTTGGAAACCAGGCAGGGGCGACAATCCACCTGCATAACATCTACATCCACGGTTCATCCCATATGTCATCCTCATACCCAACAAGTGCTAACACAAGGGACAAAGGAACTCTCTATACTTTCTGTATAAATACAGCACCTTTTGCTAACATTAGGCAGAGGGATCCAAGACTTCCAGGCCGACACACTGACCAGAGACGCTGAGGCTCCTGCATTCAGTCGCTCCAGCTGACAGTGGTCAAAACAACCCTTGCGGGGGGGCCAACTCGAGACCAGGACGGGGTCCCACACTCTCTCTATTCAGGTAATGGGGTTAGGCTAATCCTAGAGGGATTCTTGGCTTTTACACCTACTCACATACTAGGTACACTTAGGTACATCTAGATATGCATCGTAGAAGTACGCACACTTTTATAAATGCATTTTATATTCATGCATGTATTCATGATGCTTGAGCGGTCTTTGGAAAAGCTGAATGGACGGTCGGAGGAGCATGATGGCGGACTGACTCCGCCGCAGAGTACCACCGCACGGATGAGCTCCCTACATCTAATGATTTTTTTTATGTATAAGTCCGCTAACAGACAGCTAACAGTGCTCTAATTCTATATGGCATAATTACGGATCAGCAACTCACCGGTTGGCATATATTGGACCTCCCAAGGCTTCCGACCAGGGAGCGAGCCTCGAGAAAGTTGGAACGCATGTGGAAGATTGGCGAGTCGGGGGTCAGATGCTGGCTATCCACTGTTCGGACTGTTTTTGAGCTGAGGAGTATTGGGCGCAGACCGGTATGCGGATGGCTGAGGCAGCTCCTCCTAAGAGCGCCGACATCGGTGTTCGTTTCTGATCCTGATCAAGGAATGGCACCACCAAAAAACGCTCCAAGAGGCACACGAGCTAGACGAGTTCTTGCAGACGCCACAGGGGGAGATACTGACACTATTGTTACCGGCAGTAAAGAGGACAAGAGCAATGCATCGATAGTCGGTAAGCCGATTCTACGTCTTTTTCAAACAGGAAAAGTAGCTGAACTTTTAGTTAATGGGGTTGCTAACCAAACATTGACTGGTAGTGAGTTGTCAGATACATTATTGGAAGCCATTCCAGATTGTTCCAATACATCTAAGGAGTTTTCCCAGTCGGGGATATTAAGTAGCAACAAAGGTGTTAGAGCTGAGAAGATTGCAGAAACAAAGGTTGAACTTGTGAACCAACTCTCTGCAGCGGATAACTCAGCATCTTTAATAGAAATTAATGATAAACATTCTGCAGCCAGTACCCTAGGGTGCTCAGATGTCACAGAGGGCTCGGGAGATGCACAGATGACTGTGAGTAATGATGGCACGGAATCTGCCTTGGAAGAGTGGGAAGAGATGGCGTCCCCCACTGATAATGAGGCAGTAGCAGAGACTAGCACTAAAATATACACAACAGCTCCCGGGGTTAAAAAACCAAAAAACAAAACAAAAAAGAAGACACCCCAAGGGCCTGACAATCTGCGGTAGAGTATGGTACAGCAAAATTTGCCGCTCGCACGTGGGAAAAGTAATGCGGAAGACAGCCCCCTTCGTCGATGGGTACAACCAAAAGGAGGGGTCAAGAGCATGGTATCCCGAATAACTGGTAATAGCGCAACTGAGAGCTCCTCGGTAAATGAGTGTCCTAGACAAAGCAGAGAAAACTGAGAAAATCAAATGGAGAATGGAGGGAGCTCCCAACAGGTCCCTCCTTCTATAGGTCCTTCTCCTTCTATAGGAAAACAATCTCAGAAGCTTCTACCACATTCTGCTGATATAAGGGACCCATCAATCCAGCCTTCAGCAGCGTATTTGTCTACCGACACTTTAGCGAGTACGGAGCCTACATTGGCCCTGATATCACAGTTTTTGAAAGACCACAGATCAGAAGCTCAAGGTCATTACACACAGGTCAGCACAGACAATAACATAATGCAACAGACATTGCAAGAAATAACTGTAAAAATTGGAGGTCTTACTAAGGATGTATCAGAGCTTCAACAGAGGGTCGGGGACACTGAACAATTAGCCAGTCAAACAGATACTTTGGTGTAGAAACAGGCCACTCAGATCTCAACTATTAATCTCAAACTAGAAGATGTGGAAACTCGGCGACAACATAACTTACGACTATTTGGCATTCCAGAAGGAGCAGAAGGGGCAGAACCCAGGGCATACCTTGTACAGCTATTACAACAGGCATTCCCGGACTTATTTGACTGGGATTGGATTCCCAACTACAAGGAGTGCATAGATTGCCAATGGGTCAGCGTAATTTGGATGCTCGGTATCCCTGCCCTTTTCAGATTTTTTTGGGCAATTTTTTGCTTAGACAGGCGGTAGCTCTGAAGGCCCGTCCTAATTCTCCAGTAACAGTAGAATCGATTACTTTTTTTGTCAGGTCAGGTCTCTGCAAAATAACAATGGATAGATGCTGGCAACTCCGTCAATTAATAGATCAATTAAAGTCTCTTGGGGCACAAGTTTACCTTCAAGAACCAGCACGTTTAAAGGTTTTGGAAGACTGTCGCACTAATTTTGATGAACAAGAAGCTAAATTAGCGATTGTAAAATAGCAAACTGTAACAAAATAGAGGACTTAGTATAAAAGGCCGTAAGGCGGTATTGCTCTATGTGCTTAGCTCTAAGAAAGATAGAATTGGTACTGTTTTTTTTAGATTTTGGTTTCGATTTTCTTTCTGATTTGTATTACAGCTATTAGAAACTATTAAAGATAATTTAGTATAACTATGTTAGGGCAATTCTTCCTCTTTTTACACGTGGTTTTCACATTTAGAGCAGCTCTTGGGGGTGTAAGGGTAGCCACTGTTTTGGATGTGTTTCTGTTGTGTTGCCCAATCAGCAGCAACAGGTTAAAGGGAAGGACTTCTCCTTCAAGGGACAGGGTGGGGGGTGGGTGCCCAGAGATTCTCTGGGACAGGGTGGGATGTGGAAGAGTTGGGAGGTATGCAGATGGGGAAAAACGTCATCACTGGAGCATATCAAGGTTTTGTTAGGAGGCTAGTTACTAGATTACGTATTCTAAAATATTTAGCAAGAGTTCAAATGCTAATTATACATAAAGTTGATTTGATGATAAGGAATTATGGCAAGGGTTAAATGTATGATATGGAACGTTGCTGATCTTAACAACGCCAATAAGCGGCAATTAGTCTGGGAGGAATTAAGGCACTACCAACCACACATATTTTTAATCACCGAAACTCATCTGGCTTACAAGGATCGCCATTTGTTAAAACATCTGGGGTGTGAGACAGTAGCATGTACAACACAAACAATATCAATGAAAGGAATCGCTATACTAAAACATTAGAGGTTTATGTGTAAAATAACTAAGACTGACTGATCAGAGAGGTCGCTGGATAGTGGTTCAGATAGACATTCGAGGTAAAAAATATGTAATATGCGAAATATATGGGCCAAATATAGATGACCCTGCAATATTTGATTTCCTTAATCTGGAATTGCTAAACTGGGATGGGGAAAGATTGCTAATGGGGGATTTCTACTGCCCTTTGGATTGCAATATCGATTCTACAAGAAGGAAGGGTACTCGCAGAATGTGCAAGACCCGGGCAGCAATGCGAGAAATAGCGAGACTACAATTTTTAAAAGATGCCTGGAGACAAAAGTATCCAGCTCTTCCAGGCTATACATACTACTCCGCACCACATAAGACATATTCAAGAATTGACATGGCTTGGGTCTCTGATAGCCTAATATTAGACTTAGATATGGCAATATGCCCCCGGGTGACATCTGACCGTAATCCTATCTTATTAACATTTATGGCTACAGTTGAAGATAAAAAGATTACGCCATTTTCATTACTTAGACACCTTCTCACTGGTAATGAGTATATTTCTAACACTAAACAACAACTTGAGGTGTTTTTTAGGGAAAATACTGGCAAAGCGTCTCCACTAGGGGTGGGCGGAATTTGCGTAATTGCGTTACGCAAATCTCCGCGAAACGGTAAAAAATCTCTGCGAACACGCAGAAATTCCGCGAACACGCGGAATTGCTTGTTCGCGATGCTTTTTTCCTGTTTGCAATTGCTGTTTGCGTGCTCGAGGAGAAATATCTCGCAAAAATGCATTTTGAGAACGCGAACAAGCAAAAATTTCGCGAAATCGCGGAAAGCAGACTTTTGAGCAATTTCGCGTTCTCCGCGGAACGTGAAATTACGCAAATTCCGCAAATTCCGCGAGCGGAACGGAATTTGCCGCCCAGGCCTAGTCTCCACTGATAGTCTGGGACACGATGAAAGCTTTTGTTAGAGGCATCACACTGCAATATATATGGCAGCAAAATAAGCAAAGGAAGAATGAAATGGAGCCACTACTTACAGCCTTACGTGATATTGAAGCACAACATGTGGATGCCGTAGCACAAGATCAGAGAATTCCGGATCACCTATTGCTTACTTTGGTAGATGCAAGAGCAGTGGTTAAAAAGGTTTTAAGGGACAAAATAGCAGCCAACTACAATGGGCACCGTATGGAGCAATATGAAAATGGAGAACATATTGGCAAAACTTTAGCTTATCAGACAGCAGAGGCTAAGCCTCAAACTAAGATAAAAGCTATAAAGGGAGCAGATGGTATCATACACAATCGCACTTCAGCTATTTTGGAACAGTTTTCGCTTTTTTATCAGAAGCTCTATTCTTCTACTAAAGAGAAGATGGGTTTTGGTATGACCCTCTTAGATGCCGAAAAGGCCTTTGACAAGGTTGGGTGGTAATTTCTCTGGGCTACATTAAGTACACTCGGCCTTGGTGGGCAGTTTAGATGATGGGTACAAGCCTTATATTACAAACCTCAGGCTAAGTTGATATACTCAGTCTCATACTCAATTTCATTCGATATCTCTTGTGGAACAAGACAGGGCTGCCCCCTCTCCCCATTATTATTCGCTCTTTATATCGAGCCATTTATTCGCACATTACAAGCATGCACAAATATAAAACTGTTAGTGACCGCTACTAGTACACTCATGATTACGGCACATGCTGACGATCTCGCGATCTTTTCCACCAACCCATCTGAAACTGTTTCAGCCGTTGAAATAGCAGCAAATAAGTTTGGTTCTATATCTGGTTATAAACTAAACATTAATAAAACACAGGTGCTTATCAATTTTAAATCAGAATCTTCAATCACGGGGGTATGCAATACAGCCACGTACCTTGGAGTTAGGATTTCATCCTAAATAGATCAAATTATTACTCTAAATTACACCCCATTACTGAATGGAACAGTCAAGTTATTGAAGCACTGGCACAAGCTTCCTATAGGGCTTCCAGGGAGATGTAATTCAATTACAATTAAAATACTACCTACGTTTTTATACCTGTTTAGGTCTATTCCTTTACATGTCCCAAATAATTTGTTTTTTAAAACTATATGGGGTACTCAGTAGCTTTATATGGGGCTTTAGGAAGCCCAGACGGGTGATTGGCCTGCTCAGATCTCCTTACAACCAAGGTGGCCTTGGGCTGCCAGACTTTAAAATTAATTTTTTGGCTGCTTTTGCCGGACGCTTTCGCAGACTCTTCGGGATTGATCCGAAAAATTCTTTCAATCGGCTGATTTTAGGAGGCAATAGTCATTTATTTTTATATCGTACTAATGACCCAAACTATTTCAAACACGTCAGATTCAAGACAGTTAGGGACAGTATTTATATATGAAGGGCTATGGCTGGCAGAAACAAATTATCATTAATACATAATAAGCTCCCACTAAGGGGGAACCCTATGTTCCCCGATGTGTTTCATGACCCAGCGGGTAAATCCTGGTCTAAATATGGGGTTATATGCTTAGAAGATTTGTATGATATGAATGGTATTGAGTTATTTGAAGTTTTACGACTTTGTTACAAATTACCTGCTCACTAATTATATGCAGATCAAGGATTACCTGGGAAAAAAACTTGGGGTCGAATCTAATAACTCACTCCACGATCTGGGACTGTTTATACGGGGAAACTACCAAGTCTTTAATTGGTAACATGTATAGACATCTGTCGAATTTTAAATTGGATGGATGTGAAAAATTTGCAAAACGCTGGAGTAAATTATTGAATATAGATGTAACATCTGGCACGATTAAACAGGCCCTGGGCAACTTTGGGGATTCAGTCCATTTGGAGAGCTTACAATTGCAGCATTTTCGTACAATCTGTATGCTCTACTATACACCTGAAAGAATAGCTAAATGGCTGAAGGGAATAACTCTGGGGGAAAGAAAAAATGCCCCAAATGTGGGACATACGCGGCCAATCTTATTCACATGTTTATGGGGTGTACGGAATTAAAGACTTATTGGCAGAAGATAGGCCAAGCGCTCTACCTTAAATTAGGACTGGGTTCCATGTTAACCGTTTTAGAAATCATGCTAGGCTATAAGGCAGATAAACCAGCCTTGGCACATCTTTTTTCAATCTTGATGGCTGCCGCTAGATTAGCTGTTGCCCGGGCATTGGTTTCATCGCCGCAGCCATCTATTGGTGAATGGTGGACTATTATTGGGGAAACATTGGGTTTGGAAACTGCCTTGGCTAAAGCTAGGGGTTTTCGCTCCATGGTCAAAATTAGAGCAATTTGGGGGCCTATGGATATGGCGACACCATAAAAATCAAGCAAGGTGGCTAATGATATATATTTGTATGCTGTGTCATTGTTTGGAAATGTCTGGGTCACAATTATATGTCCCCCCCTTCCTTTTTTTTTTCTTCTCCTTGTGTAAATGCTTTTGGCTCCTTTCAGATTCTTATTCTTTGTTTAATCTAAATGTAAAGTCAATATTTATTACTTACCGTTATTTGTCTAATGTATACTATGTATCTTTTGCCCCATTTGATGACAATAGGAAAAATTTAAAAAAAACAAAAAAAGTATGTATTGATGATTATTGCAAGATGGTAGAACTGTACTATCCTTTTATTTTCACTGTACTGCTGATCATATATCTCTTCTACTGCCTCACGATTGTGGCAGCACATATATTTTACACTAGAAGAAAAACTGTGCAATAAATCCTCCTTGTAACACGCCAGACTGTTTCTTCTATGTAACTCTCTGAGACAGAAACAAAGTGAGCACGAGTGAAAGAGTGGAAAGTGGTACATTTTTTCCACGATTCTGAGGAATCAGGGATGTCATGTTCTGAGGTTGCCAGAAACTAATCTCTCCCCGATAAGAGGAGGTTCTAGTGGTACTGTGAGCTAGCTAATGCAAACAGGCTAACATGGCCTCATAGCAAGAGGTGTGGTGCCACGGCCAGGGCGACTGACTCCGGAATCTGGGGATCACGGTTCGATCCCCGGCGGCAGATTAGCCCAGCACCATGTGACTCTGGGCAATAGCTTGCTTAATCTTCCCGATGGCCCCCAGCGCCTAGAGACCCTTACGGGTGATTGTTTGCGCTTCACAAATGTGGATGATTATTATTATTATTATTATGTGGTGGGGGGCTCAGAGTTAGTCTGCAACCAATCCCACAGCGCAGATCCTGCATGGGTACTATAGGAACTACACTACATGGCGCCACCAACATTGGTTAGGTACTTATTTAACAGTAGAACCTGAGTAGTTCAGTCGTGCGTATTCTCAGAGACCCCTACTCACAAACGCATCTGGAGTGGGTGGGCACAAACTCCGCCACAGCTGAGTAGGCACCCTTCCCATTTATTGTGTGCTGGTTAATCAAGCTTGAGGGACACTTTGTTCCCAAAATTGTGCAAAACACCGTATCTTATTTCTTTAGGAAAGTTGTTTTCATATTCAGCAAAACAATGACTGAAGACAACGATCATAATTTAGTTCTTGTACTACACGTCCCAGAAGACAAGGATTATGTAAATGCAATACATTTTGCACCCAATGGCAGGCATTTACTCACACTCAAGCTACTTAAACGTGGTTTAACAGCCAGAGGTGGTATAGAAATATTCGTGATAGAGGCACACAAAGATTTTCAGACAAAGGTATTCTATTTATGGGTTACATTCCCAGCAGCAAATGCAATAACAAAAACTTTTCATTATTCCACACATGAAGACATACCAGCGGTCTACACTCTGTTTGAGGAGATTGAAATTCCGCTTAACTACCAGGGACATTTTTACTAGTTTAATAGCGTCCTACCCCACACAAGAAGAAGAGCAAGACTCGGTCCTTTAGGAAGACCAAGAGCAACATGGCCGATATTAGCGAACTATGATAAAACTTTACAGAAACATGACACAATTTGTCATGAGGACACTTGCGGTCTAAGCAACAGTAATTACAACAGATGCAGCTCCTACACAGAGCACAGCTACTTAAATTACTTCACAAACGTTACACGCGGTAATGGGAAAAATGCCCATGAAACGTGAACAAATCCCTTTCGGGTTGCACAGAGAATAACCCAGTTAGAAGCAGTATTCCAAAATACTACTCCATTTGAAAAACACAGAATACTGATAATCTGCTTGCCCATGGGGATTACACCACAAATCGAGGATTGTACCTCTTGGGGTACAGTCTTTGTTGCCATTTATACCAGAACACATGGTATTCAATCCTTGGCTGTAGTACCAGATGTATTAAGACAAATACAGAATAAGTACGGGGCAGAGCCTGCTCTAAACTTAGGGATGAAATTACTAGGTAATTATGCCCAGGTATCAGCAATATTATTAGCGAATATTAAAGGAGAGGCAGCATCAGTGGCAATCCACCAACGCCTACGGGAGTTCACTCCATTAGAACAGGAGAACGAACTACCCGGAATAATTGAAACTGCATATGCAGAATTAGGCAGAAACAGTTTGAAGGGAAAGCTTTAAAACCTCAACTAATGGCCAGTCCTGAAAAGGACACTTCCAAGCAGACACCGGCTTCTTCTAAAAAGAAGTGGGTCAACAGATCTCCAGACAGGAGGTAGGTCTCCTCCACAGGAGCCCTCTGAAAAGAGGTATAACCTTAGGAATAGAGATAATATTAGGAAACCTGACAGGTATCAGGATACAGATACACGTTCCTCTTGTTCTTTTCAGGGTTCTCTTACTGCAATGGATGTTGAATACAGATTTGATCCAAGTTTAAAAACACAAGCATTCCTGCAACATGAACAAGAATATCCTCTACCAACTGAAATCTTGCTTCTCGATCATTATGAATACATTATTTATGCTGACGGATCTGCTCAACCGGCCATAGGGAGTAAGCAACAATACAGCGCAGCATGTGCTTTTGTTAAAGGTCACATGCCGGATGGAAAATTCCATCCGAGTTGCGCTAAAACGCAATCTCTAGGAGACTGAATGGCACAGTTGGCCGAGTTAAAAATGAATACTGGCACTCGTAAATACAGATCATGAATTTCCCACACTAATTGTGTGTGATTCCTTTTACTGTGTGCAGTCGTATAATGAATATCTATACCACTGGGGACAAATCGGGTTCAAGGATGCAAAAGGTGGCACAATTAAGCACAAAATGCTATGGGAACAGGAAGTAGAGATGAAAAACAAACTACCACGGGCTCATGTGATCCATACACTGAGTCATCAACGTCATGGCGTTCACGTTGAAGGGAATTAATTGGCTGATGAAGCCGCAAAGTGTGCTGTTCACACGGCTTCCATAGCTGCAATCACTCATACAAAGACGAGAATAGACAGCGAGATTATGGTAGCTGTCATAGCTTCACGCAAAGGCAGCAAAGCAGTACCAAAGAAATTTCCACTCAAGTACTCCTACAAGTTAGATGCAAGCAACATTCCATATGCTCAGATTCCTGGAGTGGGGGATAGAGTAATACCAAATATGGATCTCAGACAAGGTTTGATTGTGGCAGCACACAAGGGTTTGGGTTCTGCGCATACAGGGGTTACAGCGACTATTTCATTATTGAAAGAGCGCTATTGGTGGCCAGGTCTAACAAAACAAACTAAGGACTACATCTTGAAATGTGACATCTGCCAGCAGGTGAAAGGATCCACCATAACACGCCCAGCCCAGACACCATTATTAAAATCAGAAAAACCTCTTGTACGTGTGCATTTGGACCACTGCGGCCCCTTACAATCTGATAGGGCTTACAAGTATAACATGGTTGCAGTGGATTCCTGCTCTAGATTCCTATGGGTATGGCCTCAGCGCTCGGCTGACCCTCAAAGTGTTATAAAAGATTTGCAAGTCTTTATCGGCACATACGCACTTAGCACGTTTCATTCTGACTGCGGCCTGACGTTTAGCTCTCTGGCTTACCGAGAGGCCATGGAAAGTATGGGCATAGCATTGCGGTACTCCTCTCCATACCATCCTGAGGGAAATTCAGTCATGGAGAGGAAAAAACGGGACTTAAAGCAATATTTAACTGCTAGTGTATTAGGCAAGGGCGGTAGTTGGGTCACACACCTGTATGAGGTTCAGAGAGCCCTCAATATTCAGCCAAGAAATTCTCTAGGGGGTGTCACTCCATATGATGTCCTATTTGGGAGAAGAATGTGGGTACCTGATCTAGATTGTGAAGGTGCAGTGGCGGATACGAAACCATTTCATATCCATGATCTTTTGCCTGTTTTACAGGATCTAAATTAATCCAGGACACAACAAAGTAACATCCACCTAAAGCAGACCACCATTAGGGAATTCAAGGCTGTAACAGCAAGAACTGTATGGATCCCAAAAGTCAGAGAGAAAATAGCCAACAAAAATGAATTTGGACCATCCTACAGTGCAGCTGTACCTGTCCGAGCAGTACACGGAACAAGAACTATTCTATTGCCGCCTCTTTTTGGGAAAAAGGAGAAAAGATTTGTCTCAATTGGCTTACTCAAACCACACTATGTGGCCAATACTAAGGAGTAGGCCTCGTGGACTAGCAGACGCCTTCCTCTTGCTACAATCCAAGAAGTTCAAACAGAAAGACTCATCACGTTTGAAGGCCCTCCAGTATGGAATGAAGGACTATGCAACAATGGTATGGAACTTGCTCCTCTTGAACCCGAAGTTTGACTTCAAAATCAAACTCAACTTAACACCCAAGTTGCAATTCAACCTACAACAGATGTTTACATCAATATGCCAGGTCAAGAGCAAAATGCGATTTCAACAAATCCCAATGCAATTCCAACAATTTATCAAACTGCTTGTGGCTATTTCATGACCTTTGATATGTTTTCCTTGGATCCAAGTGAACCAGAAATGACGCCAGCCCAACAAACTCACAAGCAACAAGTCATAAACTTTCTGCACTTTCTAAAAGAGACATGCCTGGTATCGCCTTGGGTAGAACTCTGGGTTATTACTGGGATACCTCAGCGCTCGGCTGACCCTCAAAGTGTTATAAAAGATTTGCAAGTCTTTATCGGCACATACGCACTTAGCACGTTTCATTCTGACTGCGGCCTGACGTTTAGCTCTCTGGCTTACCGAGAGGCCATGGAAAGTATGGGCATAGCATTACGGTACTCCTCTCCGTACCATCCTGAGGGAAATTCAGTCATGGAGAGGAAAAAACGGGACTTAAAGCAATATTTAACTGCTAGTGTATTAGGCAAGGGCGGTAGTTGGGTCACACACCTGTATGAGGTTCAGAGAGCCCTCAATATTCAGCCAAGAAATTCTCTAGGGGGTGTCACTCCATATGATGTCCTATTTGGGAGAAGAATGTGGGTACCTGATCTAGATTGTGAAGGTGCAGTGGCGGATACGAAACCATTTCATATCCATGATCGTTTGCCTGTTTTACAGGATCTAAATTAATCCAGGACACAACAAAGTAACATCCACCTAAAGCAGACCACCATTGGGGAATTCAAGGCTGTAACAGCAAGAACTGTCTGGATCCCAAAAGTCAGAGAGAAAATAGCCAACAAAAATGAATTTGGACCATCCTACAGTGCAGCTGTACCTGTCCGAGCAGTACACGGAACAAGAACTATTCTATTGCCGCCTCTTTTTGGGAAAAAGGAGAAAAGATTTGTCTCAATTGGCTTACTCAAACCACACTATGTGGCCAATACTAAGGAGTAGGCCTCGTGGACTAGCAGACGCCTTCCTCTCGCTACAATCCAAGAAGTTCAAACAGAAAGACTCATCACGTTTGAAGGCCCTCCAGTATGGAATGAAGGACTATGCAACAATGGTATGGAACTTGCTCCTCTTGAACCCGAAGTTTGACTTCAAAATCAAACTCAACTTAACACCCAAGTTGCAATTCAACCTACAACAGATGTTTACATCAATATGCCAGGTCAAGAGCAAAATGCGATTTCAACAAATCCCAATGCAATTCCAACAATTTATCAAACTGCTTGTGGCTATTTCATGACCTTTGATATGTTTTCCTTGGATCCAAGTGAACCAGAAATGACGCCAGCCCAACAAACTCACAAGCAACAAGTCATAAACTTTCTGCACTTTCTAAAAGAGACATGCCTGGTATCGCCTTGGGTAGAACTCTGGGTTATTACTGGGATACTGTTTTTTCCTTTATGGCTAGGCTTAGTAATAACTTTTAGCATGCTTATTAATGGGCAATATCTTCGACAAAGCTCCACAGCCCAAAAGGTGAACCTCATCCTGAAGCCACATCAATCATCACATCGTGAACAATGAGACTTGTCATCAGTGAACATCACAGAGGTTCCTATACCTTTGGTGCACCTTCAGCACGTCAGCGGCATAATAAGGGGAGTTGGGAGGGAGGGGCAGCTGGGAGGCGGGGAGCGTGAGTGAATGGGCGAGCGAGGGGCGACGCAGGGGACGCAGTGGCGGGGAAGGAAGGCTGGAATGCAAGAAGGGGTTATGGCGCAAAAATCGGGCGGGACCACAATACAACAGAATAACAGAATACAAACACAAAATATACAATAGAGTACAAGAGAGATAAAAACAGTGGAGCAGAATACAACAGCGGGAATTACAGCAGGGTGAGAGTCACAATCAGACAAGTTAAAGTGAAAACAGGCAGCGTCAGCAGTCAGATACCTAAGAGGGCCTCGAATCTGCGGCATTAGCGAGGTCAGGGGCACGGCACAAGCAGGTGGAGCTGTGCGGCGTGGGGAGAAATCTGCCTGGGACAGCTTTCCCTTTCTGTCCACTGTAATTAGACATCCTCCTGCACCAGGCACAGCTCTCTCCGTGCTGCTGCACAGCTCTGCTTCCTCCCCATTTCTCTGACTGCCTTTTTCTTCATTTTCCACTGCTTTGAGTGCTTTTTTATGAGTGCGTTTTTATGAGTACTTTCTGCTGCTGTTGCCTCATTTTTACTGCTTTCTCCTTCCTTTCTCCTGCTTTTCCCTCACCTTTCACTGCTTCTCCTCATTTTTCCTCATCTGCTACTCCCGCCTGCCCACTGTTTTCCTGTCTTCTGCCTAGCCCTGCCCACCACCTCTCATTGCCCCTGCCTCCTTCCACGACCTACTTAATGAAGCCGAAGTGTGACCCCACAGAGCAGGCCCTAGGGCCAGCTCTCCCTGTGCTGCTGCACCACTGTGCCCCCTCCCTGTTTCTTTGAGTGCTCTCTCCAATTTTGCCTCATTTTACTGCTTTCTCCTTCATTTCCTCCTGCTTTGCTGAGTGTTTTCCCCTTCTCATGCCTCATTTTACTGCTTTCTCCTTCATTTTCTCCTGCTTTTCTGAGTGCTTTCTCCTGCTATTGCCTCGTTTAATGCTGATTCCCCTCCCTCTCCTCTGCCTTTGTGACTACTTCCTTCTCCTCTTGCCTCCTTTTTTCACTGCTTTCTCCTTCCTGTCCCATGTTTTTCTGAGTGCCTTCTCCTACGCTTGCCTCGTTTTACTGCTTTCACCTTCCATTCCCCGCTTTTCTAAGTGCTTGCTCCTGCTTTTGCCTTGTCTTTTACCTCTTTTTCCTTCCTCTTCCCTGCTTTTCTGAGTACTTTCTTCTGCTTGTGCCTTGTTTTTATTGCTTTCTCTAACCTTCCCTCATTTTCTTAGTGCTTTCTCCTGCTTTTGTCTCATTTTTACTTTTTTTCCTTTCCTCTCCCCCATTTTTAGGTCGTGCCTATAGCGGCATCGCGCATGTGCTGCTCGCTTAGCGAGGCATGCAGTATTCAGTATGGAGTGGAAGCTCCATGGAAGCCCCGCCCATTCTTCGCCCATCGTTTTGATTGACTTAGGTGCTAAATGCTGCGTTCCGATTGGTTTTAGGCTTGTTAGTCCCTACTTATGACTGTCATGTCGTCATTTATATTGTTCCATGGTTACTGGCCCGTTTACTTCAAGTGTTGCACAGTAGATTGCGAGCACTACATTCTTCCTGTGCCCCCCCGAAGCCGGTGCCTTCTCAGCCTCACCATACTCCCGTTGTTAATGGCTTCTCACCTGCTCGCCCACACTCCCGTTTCCAATGCAATAGGTCTTGGGTAAATGCGAGTCCTATTGCATTGCAAATGCTTGTTTCTAGGAAGAAGCAAGTTAAGGGCTGCATGCTGTTTCACATCTTCACTCCTAAATGGTTCTGCAGTGGCGGTGTTCTCTCCAGCTGGGCCCGGTGTGTGTGTTTCGCAGACCTCCCTCTCCTGTTCCCAGTCCTGCATGATGTTCTGTCGTTGGCCTGTTCCACCCTCCTCCTCCCTCTCGGAATAACTTTTTGGGAGTTCGGGGTTGGACAGGGGGAAGCCCAGCTCTGGCTCTTGTTAGACCCAGACTTTGGAAGTCTGCTGCACTTTTACGAGCAGACAGAGCTGCAGCACAGCCCGCTCCAAACACACACTTCTTGGACCGGGCAGGAGCCGAGGGGCCAATGAAGGGACAAGTGGCAGAAACCGCAGCTCCTGGTGAGAAAGGAACCACCCGAGGCAATGGAAGTGCTGAAGGTGAGTGCCTAGCAGCCCAACTCTCACACAGACTGTGGAGCTGAGACCAGCTCATTACACCGTCACCTGGGAAGTCAGCCTCAGGTGTTCTGGTCTCCAATCCTGGCGTCACTCGTACACACACCGTGTGATAGTGGGCAAATGGTTCTACCTTCTATTGCCTGCTGTCTGTCATTAGAAAATCTGAAAGTTCTCTTAAGGGTGTGCAGCACAGGCCCACGGGACAGGCTAAGTGTCAGTTATGTAGGCTAATGTAAATTGTTTTCCTTTATAAGTAATTTTTTTTCTGTGAATAGCCAGGAAAATGAAAGGCAATCTTCTGGGTGTTTTCGTTTTGCAAGACATCTGGACCTCTGTGCAGAAGTCAGACTGTAGGAGCACCTGTGACTGACTCTGCCCCAGCTCTCCTGGACTTGGAGGTGTTCTGACAAACCAGCTGCCTCCCACCTGCAAATAAAAGAGAGAAACGATACCCTCGTCTGCGCCACGTTTGAAAGACGCCTTCAGTGAAAGGGAGGTCAGCTTCTTGGCTGTGAAACTTCTTAGCTGTGTGTGATGTGTTTTCACAGCCAAGGGTTCCTATGTGTACTTTATCATACTGTTTGTTACAATTTAGCACTTTACTTCCTCCCAACGAGGCCCCAAGTGCGTTTATAGGACCTTTTGTGAGGAAGAAAGTAGTTTCATATATTCACAGCATTGTGTATTAACGTAGCACATTCCACAGAGTGTATCTGCTTCTAAGCGCTTTCGTGCCGGTTCCTACGGTAATAAATAACACATGCGTAATTGTACAGCGCTCGCTCGGCCACTGGAGAGTTTTAGCGCCGAATAACAGATAATTATAGGTACCCAACTCAATGGTATTCCTTCAATCACCCTCGGAAGGATGAAAGGCTGAGTGAACCTGCCGAGATTCAAACCTGTGGCCACAGATTTCTAAAGTGGCAATGGCAGACGTGTAATCCACCTTGTGAGGATAAAAGGTAGATCTGATCCTGCCAGAGTCCTGAGGTTACAGTCGTAAACGAGTAGAGGGTGCAGTTTGCACTGAATTACCCTACCATCTGGAGTACCATGTTCACTTGTGAAAACCACATCTGGAGTAATGTGCCCAGCTCTGAGAGCCTGTTAGCTTCACTGTGCCCACCCGAAAGATGCCACCTGCAGTTGTGTTGTGAGGGCCACCCCTGGATTATTGTTGTGTACAGTTGTGCCAAGCCTCGCCAGGAGTGTGGTGCCAAGCCCTGGAGGGTCCATCTCGGATGTAATGTCAAGCCATGGTTTGAGCACTGAGGGCCATATCAGCAACGGCCAGCGATAATTATCGTTGGCCGCGCTTAGCGAAAATTTTCTTATCGCTGTCTATCTCTGCTTTTTATCACCCTGGTAGCACGTTATCATGAACGCGCTGCTCCAGGGCGATAAAACTTCCAGAGATAGCGATGTTATCGCCGTTTTGCAGGGAACATCACTGGTTTTCCAGCGATGTTCCCTGCAAAAGGGCGATAACCTTGCTGATACGACCCTGTGGTCGTATCAGTATAATCCACCCCCAATTAGGGGTGGCTTAGTCAGGATTTTAGCAGACGTTAGTTTTTGGAGAAAACAGCAGTTTGCTAAAATGCAAGGGCATCCTTGCTGATAGCGCAAAGACGCAGTATTGCTCTCCTGACATGTACTGTATGTCAGGAACACCCACCTTGCATCTCATTAGAGATACAAAGGTAGGCGTAGTGTAAAAGGGTGCTAACGTGCGAATACGCATGTTAGCACCCTCTTGCTGATAGGGCGTTGGTTTTATCTCTGCTTTTCTGGCTTTTAAAAGATAAAGCCCTAGTTAATATGCCCCTGAGTGCTTCTGGAGAGCAACGCTGTGTGTGTATTTATTGTGCAGCACTAACAACAAGAGAAGTTGCCTTTTCATAGATCACAGGCGTTGTGTGAGCTCCAGATGTCTGAAGTAGAGTACTGTGCACAACTCTAGGGGTACCAACAGGAGAACTATGCCAAGTTCAGGGGGTGACCTGGGGTGTGAGAAGGTGGCCTGATATATGCTGTCCCCCAGTTCTAGTGGGCACCTTGTATTAGTCCAAACAACCCCTTATGGTGATAGGTTAAAGACAACCTTATATGAAAGCAATACTAGAGGTAGCTATGGAGAGCAGCCTTCAGGCTAAGTCTTGAAGGAATGTAAAGCAGCTTGTTTTACCAGTCTATACTCTCTTGAATGATCAAATGAAAAGACAACCACACCAGGTATATATTCAAAATATATGTATTAAAGATAACACACACCCCTCTAGTCTCTTTAGACTTCAGTTACAAGTGTTTAAGCATCAGTAAAAGCACAAATACACGTTTGGGCCCTAGGGGCGTACCAAACCATATACTAAAATAGTGGTATAAGAACCATGACTGAAATAGGCAGTGTGCCTATTGCCTCTAGAATTGCTGGAACCCCAAGGAACCACCCAAGGTAGTGACACAGGGGACCCACGGGAGCCTTATGCAGTGTGGAAACACAACCGCGGGTTCCTATTACCTTCTATGGGGAATGTCGCGGTTGGAATTTTAAAGATTATGGACACTTCTAATCGAACTAGGACCAAACCCTTTTGGACTTAGACATTTCTAGGGCTTGCACCCTCGAGAGTACCGGAGTACTTGAGTTACCTCACCCAGGGAAGCCGGGTGCATAGGTGTCTTTTGGTGTCGGGTCGCATCGTCGATTGTAATGGAAGCCTGCAATGAACTGCTGCTGCCGAGAAGAGGAGAAGTGTCCGGAGAGATCCAATAGCAAAGAACAGAACCTCCCCCAAGACAATTCTTAATAGGCAATATGTCCACTTGTATTTGAAAACATCATTGTCCCACAGAAAATATTTTCATTTTGATTTATTTTTAAGAAAACAATATGTAGAAACAAACTATTAATATATATTCAATTTAAACAATTCTAAATCTCTTTGCATGTAGAGGCAACCCCTTCAAAATCGAAAGTGTATATACAACACAAAAAATCACAAATTCAAAATACATATACAAATAACACACATACCAGCAACACATACATAAAAAAGACAAAAAAGCAAAAAATGCATCAGAGGAGCAATAATGACAAAGGTCACAATTGAACTCTAATAACACATATGAGGCTACAAATAGCAAATGGGACGTTCTATATACAATATATAACAAAACAAGGCGCCGACGCGCGTTTCGGAAATGGACCTAAAGTCCAGCAGTTCCTTCGCCAGGGCGCAGGTGGTCAATATTCCATCCAAAATTTCTTCAGATTTGTTATATGCAAGTAGCGAGATGAAGGGGCTCCTTAATAATACAATGATTAACCATATATAATCATATAAAGATTAAAAACAATGTTAAATTTACATCACTCGGAGCTAACCAAACCAAAGAAACACCCGAGTTGTGGAGTCAGAGAAAGTAGTCAAAGTACTACCCAAGTGCAATATAAAAATATATAATGCAGCGTGGACTAAACTGCCTCAATGGAAGGACCCACGAAAGAAAAAAATAAAATAAAATAAAATGAAAACCGGAGAAAGGAAAAAATAATGAGATAAAGAGAATTGTGAAGGAATAGAAAGAAATAACCAAAAATTCCTAATATTTAGGCTTATCCATAGAATATTGAAGAAAACGTGCTGAAATAAGAGGCATAAAGTGTATAGGTGAAAAATAAACTAAAGTGATCCTATATGAATACCTACTTCTTAGGTGACTAGTCAGAGCAAGCCAATAGTTAGAGAACGGTTAGATCTGATGTACAGTGTCAGGACGTACGGGCTACCTATGGAATAACATGATATAGGTATCACAAGAACAAATAATACACACGGAGTTAAACATACTAATGAGTCAAGGTATTTAGATAATGCGAATATCAGCTTACTATGAATCTATGGGTCATCAACACAAGCTAGTGTCCGGAAATAGATATCTTGAAGTGGAGATCCTTAATTTAGCAATGCGGAGCATCTCTAAGATATAACAGACAGAGTTAAAAATCCATGTCTGGTACTACGTCATCAATTCTAAATGAATAGATGATGGCTAGTAGTCTAAAGCCAACTATAGTCAGCGCAAGTGAAACTGCAAAAGAAACACTGGTGCTACATAGTACTTACAACGTAGAAGTGAGCTATATGAGCGTGTAAAGCAAGGTCCTCGCTAAGTTCGTACTCAAGCGTTATGGGGATATATAGGACATATTGGACCCAATCCAATGAATAGCGGCTAGAAACAAGTAAAACCCATATAAATGGGGGTAAATACTTAAGAATCAATATATATTGTTATCGAGTATATTGAATAATGTGGCCGTTCTCTATTACCTGATAAGTTTTAGGAATGTCCGTTACATGAGTTCCTTTAGTTCGTCAGGGCACCCACCGCCAGCATGCCGCGAAGGCGTACATAAATACACAACTCGATAGAGAACACCTGTGTGACGTATTCACCAGGAATGTAGAATACTAGTCTGCTAATACCTAAGCGCCATCTTGAGAGTATTTAAAAACAAATAGGCACAGTTGAGACTTCCGGAAAATAACGAATAAAGATATAGTGTCCGCCTCCTTATGTTAATGATCATAAATATACATGGAGGGAGAACAATCACAAAAAAATAAAAATAAAAATAAAGACTGGAAATCTAGCTAAAGACACTCTGGTGGGCTCAAGAATGGAAATACAAGACAGATGACCGATAAGGAGAGCAGCCAACCCGCGGCATAATAAATTCCCACAATTAGAGTGCAGAGTGGATGAAAAAAAGGGAGGTAACACAGACTGCACCAAGAAGTCCCTATACAATGAAGTATAAAATATTATAAATAAACCAGAGGACTAAGTCCTGATGATCAAAACGTATGCGTTCAAGGTAATGCATACAGGTCAAAGAAAGAAACAGTATAACTAGCCAAAATGTGATAAAGATAAGAAAGAATATAAATAAAAAATAATAAAATACTGAAAATGCATAACATGAAAAATTCCTAATGAGGAATCCATTGGACCCTAACGAAAGTTATGGGTCCATAAGAGTAACATAGCTCAGGCGACAATACAATAAAAAAATGCAGAGAAGATGATCAGCTAAAGGTAAAAGCATATATTATAGTAAAGCATTTTGCCAGGGACAATATTCGTTAAGTCCTGTAACCGAAGTACGCAGTGTATATACCCAAAATACTTCTCTTTTGCCCCTGAGGCCATTGATGTTGTCTGTGGGGTTGTGGACTTTTTCTAAAATTGTCCATCTAAAGTCAGAGTCAGAATGTTGACTATCATGCCAATGTTGTACCAGAGGAGCCCCTCTTCGTTTATTTTTGATGGCTGACTTATGCTCACTGAAACGGGTTCTGAATTCTCTGCCGGTTTCTCCCACGTATCCCTGATTGCAAGGGCACAGGATTAAATAAATGACTTTGGCAGATCTGCAGTTTGTCATTTCTTTGAGTTGGAATTTTTGCTTTCCCCATATCAGTTCCGTTGATACCATGGCTGTACTACAGGCATGGCAGTTCCCACATTTGTGGTTGCCCTTGACTGGTACAGTACACATGGTAGATCTCTGGCTAGAATGTTTCGCATCATCTGTTTTGGACTTAACCAAGATGTTGCGTAAATTCCTATTTCTATGGAACGCAATCATCGGTTTGGGCAACGAATTAGACTGTTGTCCAGAGTTAAGAATGTGCCATTGTGAACATGTCACTTGGCGTAATTTATTATTGAGGGTAGAGTGTCGTGTAACACAAATGAGTTTGTTATTGTCCTCAGTTCGTTTCTCTTGGAGAAGAGCATCCCTATTGTAATACTTTGCCTTTTATAGGAATCCCTCACAAGCCTGTATGGGTATCCTTGGTTGATCAATTTACTACGGAGCTCCTCTGCATGGATCTCAAAATTTCGGATGTCAGTACAATTTCTCTGCAGCCTAAGAAATTGGCTGAATGGAATACTGTCTTTTTGGCTACGGGGGTGGAAACTTTGATATTGTATTCCTGGTCGTAGGTTTCGAGTATAGTGATACCTGAATGATTCCTTCAACCACTTGAATCCAAATATCCAGGAATTCGATCTTATATTTGCTGGTATTCGGGCTAAATTTAAGATTAGAATCACATAAATTGTGCCATAAAATGAATTTGACAAGTTGTTCTTCTGGTCCGCTCCATATAAAAAAGATGTCATCTATGAAGCGATGCCAATGATGTATATTTTCGGCAAATGGGGCAACCTCATTGAAAACAAAGCGAGATTCAAACTGGCCCATATAAATGTTAGCTACATTTGGGGCACAGGCTGCGCCCATACTGATGGAGAGATCCAAGCCTGGATCTAGGATGTAACGAACCTGAAAGCAGAGGGGACAGAGTCTGCTTCACTTGCCAGGGTGGACCAATGCCCTCAAATGTCGGGTGCTTCAGGTGAGTTGATGGGTGTCTTGACTCTTCAGCCAGGAGGTCCAGGAGGCGTTGACAAAGTCCACGAGCCGGTTTTGACCTGTTCCACAAAGTCTGTCGAGTGCTGCAGTGTCGGCGACCAGAAAGGACCCAAAATGCCTTGGCAACGGCAAGTCTCAGGAAATCAGAGAAAGGACGGCGGTGCATACCAGCAAGGTCTGATGGACTCACCCAGCAAGGGTAAGTAAGAGCAAGTTTGGAGCAACCAGAAAATCCCAAGTAGAAGTGGAGTTGCCTTCGTAGGGACCTGCTAGCCAACGGGCTAGTGATTGTGAAGGAGCCTCAAGTGGTCGCACTGGAAGCTGGCCCACGGGTCACTCGTGGAGTGGAGGCCAACAATCTTTGGTGCAGGAGGTGCTCAAGGCTGGGGCTACTCGGAGCCCAAAGCACAACTTCGAGGATGACCAGGAAGGTGTTGTTGCTGCAAAGGTTCACGGTGTCCAGGGGTCACGATTCCACGTTACCCGCAATAGCCACAGGCCTCGGCTTTGCTGTGGACTCAGGGTAGCCTCGGGGAAGTCTGGAAATCCACCTCTGGTGATGCAAAGACTTTGGCGTCCGGCGGGAGCTTTAGAAATGCAGACCGGTCAGTTGCTTCTTTGGAGCCTGCCAAGCAGGGGAGTCACTCCTTGACCCCAAGGGAGATTTCTTCCATCTTCTAGTCGTGATAGAAAGTCGAAGGTCCAGGATATATGTTTCAGAGGTTCGTCCAGGGTAATCTAAAGTCCTAGGGACCGAATTCCTATACTTATACTAACTTTAGGGGATGGACTAACTCTAAGGCCCCACCTATGGGTGGGCCTGGGGTGGGGGTGGTAACACCCCTTCCCCTTTGTCCAGTTTCGCACCAGAGCAGGGGCTGAGTGCCCCCGCAACCGGTTTGAACTGGTCTATGCACGGGCACACCTTGTGTGCCTCAGGCAGTGTCTCAAAAGCATTCACTGAATGCACCCACCCTGCCCCAATACACATCAGCCTGTCTGGGGAGGTGGTTACACCTCCCTGTGACAGGAAACCTATTGTCTAGGCCTCCCCTGCCGGAGTTTCCCCCAGCAGCAGGAGGCCAGACCTGTGTCTGTGGCAGTGGCATCCATTTTGTGATGCCAGGGCTTTGAAAGGAGTTAACAGGGTTAAGCCAGTGTGAACATGTCTCTCCCTCTAGAAGGGTGGAATGCTACCCCCCGCCAGAACTGGTGGGGGGCAGTATTCCAAAGCATTTGACACCAAACACGACATGTTTTGATGCAGCCATCCCAAAGTTAGCATTTACCTCGAGGTTATAATGCACTTAAGAGTATATGGTATGGCTGTATCATAGAACAGGCATAAGGAAGTATTTCTGAATGCTGCAGAGGGGCTCAGCTCATGCTTGGGCACCCTCTCACATAAAACCAAGCACTCTGCCTTCAGGATTGTCAAGGCCTGCCATAGGAGTGGCTAATAGGTTTATATGTGTCTGTGTAAGGTAGTGATATAGGTAGCCTATACCACAGCAAGGGGTGCAACACACCCTTACCCAGGTTGCAGTAGCAGACCTGTGGTGTCATTTTGGAGTGCTTCCCAGGAGTGGCATGATACATGCTGAAGCGCCTGGTAGGCCTCTGATGTACCTATGCCCTAGGTACATAGTATATCATATACTAGGGGCTTGTAAGGCACTCCAGAATCCAATTAGATATGTACGTAATGTACATGGAAACCATTTTAGAGAGGAAGCAGCTAGGCTGTGGTCCTGATTAGCAGGACCACAGACAGAATAAATTTGAAAAACAGTGAAACACCAGCAAAAAGTGGGGGTACCCATGTGAAGCAGATCCTACTCTCCTACATGGGGCAGTTTGGTGAGTCTAGAAACTGCATATGGAGCACTCTGTCCAGTCCTGGAAGCCTCATCTCCACTACTCTCTGTCCAGTCCTGGAAGCCTCATCTCCACTACTCTCTGTCTAGTCCTGTAAGCCTCATCTCCACTACTCTCTGTCCAGTCCTGGAAGCCTCATCTCCACTATTCTCTGTCCAGTCCTTGAAGCCTCAAATCCAGTCCTGGAAGCCTCATCTCCACGACTCTCTGTCCAGTCCTGGAACCACTACTTTGTGTCCAGTACTGGAAGCCTCATCTCCACGACTCTCTGTCCTTGAAGCCTCATCTCCACTACTCTCTGTCCAGTCCTGGAAGCCTCATCTCCACTACTCTCTGTCCAGTCCTGGAAGCCTCATCTCCACTACTCCCTGTCCATTCCTTGAAGTCCCATCTCCACTACTCTCTGTCCAGTCCTGGAAGCCTCATCTCCACGACTCTCTGTCCAGTCCTGGAAGCCTCATCTCCACTACTCTCTGTCAAGTCCTTGAAGCCTCATCTCCACTACTCTCTGTCCAGTCCTGGAAGCCTCATCTCCACTACTCTCTGTTCAGTCCTGGAAGCCTCATCTCCACTACTCTCTGTCCAGTCCTTGAAGACTCATCTCCACTACTCTCTGTCCAGTCCTGGAAGCCTCATCTCCTCTACTCTCTGTCCAGTCCTGGCAGCCTCATCTTCACTACTCTCTGTCCAGTCCCGAAAGCCTCATCTCCACTACTCTTTGTCCAGTCCTTGAAGCCTCATCTCCACTACTCTCTGTTCAGTCCTGGTGACCACGTCTGGGGTGTTTCTGGAGCTCACATCTATAATATCTCCAAAGTGTATGTAAGGAATGCAGGATTGAGCAATCCGAGCCATAATGAGATGGCAGAGAGTGCCGCCTTCCCTCATTCTTAAAGACAAGAAGAAGACAAGAGGTTGGGTTCAGTGAGCATCTGCCTACGCCTTAAAGCGCTTCAAAGCCCCTTCTTCAGGGGTAGCAGGTGTTATATCAATCCATTAACAATGCAGTGCCCAAGACGTCTGCACGTGTCTTCGTGCGTGGCTGGAATCCCTCCAAGCAGGCGTGTGTGGTGTCTGCATTCCCAAAGAACGTGGGTAGTTTCTATGCATTTAGTAGGATTTATAAAGCGCACACACAGATATAAAGCACCAGAGCAGGGTGGAGGGACAAAGAGGGGGGTTGGGGGGGGCAAACATCACACCAGATTACAGCTAGTAACCATCCTCCTGACACTTCATGTGAAGCTACGGTGATCTTTGCTGAGAAAGGCCTGCACTTTCTTCTCGAACAGCACACAGCCTCGATTCTCTCTGAACACCCTGTAATCTCTAGCCCTATCTCTTTTACTGGCCTTCACACATTGGGTTAATTATTTTTATGTGCTAGTGACCAGCCCCAAACTGGACAAAAATGTCTGTGATTGATGAACATCTTTGAGTGGCGTGTATCTTTGGCTGACAAAGGTACTGTTAAAATGGCGGCGTCTTTACTTAGGATACAGAAGTAAACTCTAGACGGCAGTAGCAAAGCGCCTCGAAGAACGGCTTGTCTTCCGCACATCCCTCCTATGCCTCTCAGTGAATGGTCGCCGGTCATTGTACTGTAAGTAAATTATCGTGGGGTTCGGGTCAGCTGGGCAGTCGGGAATGAATCACTCATATTGGAGTCCAGACATCGGCCCTCTAAACCCGGCCTTTCACTGGGTACAAAAGGAACTGTATGATTCTGAGCCAACTACGTCATATCCCTGTAACAGAGTTTGGAAATGTGTAATATAACAATATATACAATACATGAAAACGTTGCTCTATAATTTTTAGGTCGAGCATTTGAGACCTATTGTAGTTTGTCTTGTGGGCTTAAAGCCATCGCCTTTCTTTTGATTTGTTTGTTTCAGTATCATTTGAAAATCCTTGCCTGCTAGTGGTCATCCCTGCCTCATTGTCCCTCCTTTTTCCCTTCTGTTCCTCCCATGCAGCATGGACTAAGTACTATCTCATTCCGCTATGTTCCTTTATGTGTTCTATGGGGGACTCTTTATTTTCTTGGTTTCCTGGTCTGTGACTGTTTGCCTGTGTTCAGCTTCGGTGCCATAGCTGCATACGTGTAAATATAGCATTCCTCCCTCCCAACTCCTCTTAATGCCACAGTTGTGTTAATGTTGCCTCCCTCACCGTGTCTCCCGCTTGTTGATTGTATCTATTTCATTGTTTTGCTCTTTTTGTGTCCACCTCCAGTTGGGCTTCTTTTTGGTAGGATATTTGTATTGTTTTGTGCTTTCTTTTAAAGAGGATTGGGCTTGTTCAAGTCTTGTCTCACAGTCCCTCTAGTGCTGGTGTTCCCGTCCCATCCCTCACCCCTACTGCCATTTGACAACATCTGCAGCTTCTTAGGAGCCAACGTTGTATCTACTTTTCAGTAACTTCAAGTGAAAGCAAAAGTGGTGCTTTTACTTAATAAATGGTTGTTTCTCAGGTCACTGTTTGTTTTTTAAAATGGGGCACGCCAAAAAAAGTTGTGTCGTCATAGGCTGCCATATTAGGGTCAGGCAAACAAAGCTACCACTTCTTTATTTTCAAGAGACTTTAACATATTTTTACTCAGCGCTGCACCTGTTTCACAAGCGCTGCACTTTATCTTCTTGGATGGGTACAATACGGTGGTACACGTTACACTCTATCAATATTTTGAATCCATGTCAGTTTACAATCACGCTTTTCCTTCTGAAATGTTTTATTTCTCCCACCAACACAGTAACATCCTTCTTGTTACTGTCACCTGGGATGTGTTTTAGCTGAAGTTTGGGCAGCGCTACTATAATGTGACATTTACGTACTCTAATGACTGGCAAACCCTCAGTAAGACCTGCTGTTGGCAATGAGTATTTGTGGGAGTAGCATCTCATGTTCTGAGCATGCACAGTGTATTAGACAACAATAAAACACTCAGGGTATATGGCCGCCTCTCCTCCTGATCACAGGAGAGAGTGAGCTTCATCACCTGGGACTGTTCAACAACAGCTCAACCATCCAGACAATACCACCGCATTTAGCAGAGAAATAACCCAGCACTATTCAGAAGAGGCGAGCGATTCTCTTTCAGATCATTAGTCTCCATTTCAAACGCGGGTTAAACGTTCTGAAAAGAGAATCTAAAGCATACAGAGAAAGTAAACGTGAACGCACGTCCGCTCACCTCATCTGAATGCCACTGAGATATTTATTTAGTAAGTGCGGTCGGGTTCTCTTCTTTCTAGAGATAGTGCCTGTTTAAACGTTGTTGTTTGGACTACAATGGGCCCAAGTTCCCTTCATGCGAGGAGTACTTGCAGGGGGGGCACCTGCTGCCTCCCGCTTGCAACTTAAAACAGGAGTCTGTCTAGAAGCCTCCGCCGGCCGAGGCAGTGCACCCATGGCAGCATTCCTACCCGGAGAAGAGTGAGTGCTACCAGAAGCCTCCGCCAGCCGAGGTGCTGCACCCATGGCGGCGATCCCACCGGGAGAAGGGTGAGTGCTAGCAGAAGCCTCCGCCGGCCAAGACGCGGCACCCATGGCAGCACTCCTACCCGGAAAAGGGTGAGTGCTACCAGAAGCCTCCGCCGGCCAAGGCGCGGCACCCATGGCAGCACTCCTACCCGGAGAAGCGATAGTGCTAGCAGAAGCCTCCGCCGGCCGAGGGGATGCACCCATGGCAGCACTCCTACCCGGAGAAGGGTTAGTGCTACCTGAAGCCTCTGTCGGCCGAGGAGCTGCACCCATGGCAGCACTCCTACCCGGAGAAGGGTTAGAGCTACCAGAAGCCTCCACCGGCCGAGGTGCTGCACCCATGGCAGCACTCCTACCCAGAGAAGGGTGAGTGCTACCAGAAGCCTCCGCCGGCCGAGGCGCTGCACCCATGGCAGCACTCTACCCGGAGAAGGGTCAGTGCTACCAGAAGCCTCCGCCGGCCGAGGCGCTGCACCCATGGCAGCACTCCTACCCAGAGAAGGGTGAGTGCTACCAGAAGCCTCCGCCAGCCGAGGTGCTGCACCCATGGCGGCGATCCCACCGGGAGAAGGGTGAGTGCTAGCAGAAGCCTCCGCCGGCCAAGACGCGGCACCCATGGCAGCACTCCTACCCAGAGAAGGGTGAGTGCTACCAGAAGCCTCCGCCGGCCGAGGCGCTGCACCCATGGCAGCACTCTACCCGGAGAAGGGTCAGTGCTACCAGAAGCCTCCGCCGGCCGAGGCGCTGCACCCATGGCAGCACTCCTACCCAGAGAAGGGTGAGTGCTACCAGAAGCCTCCGCCAGCCGAGGTGCTGCACCCATGGCGGCGATCCCACCGGGAGAAGGGTGAGTGCTAGCAGAAGCCTCCGCCGGCCAAGACGCGGCACCCATGGCAGCACTCCTACCCGGAAAAGGGTGAGTGCTACCAGAAGCCTCCGCCGGCCAAGGCGCGGCACCCATGGCAGCACTCCTACCCGGAGAAGCGATAGTGCTAGCAGAAGCCTCCGCCGGCCGAGGGGATGCACCCATGGCAGCACTCCTACCCGGAGAAGGGTTAGTGCTACCTGAAGCCTCTGTCGGCCGAGGAGCTGCACCCATGGCAGCACTCCTACCCGGAGAAGGGTTAGTGCTACCAGAAGCCTCCACCGGCCGAGGTGCTGCACCCATGGCAGCACTCCTACCCAGAGAAGGGTCAGTGCTAGCAGAAGCCTCCGCCGGCCGAGGCACTGCACCCATGGCAGCGCTCCTACCCGTAGAAGGGTTAGAGCTAGCAGAAGCCTCCATTGTGGTGAGTGACTTGAGGGAGAAAGGCCGATGGGACAGGAACCAGCAAAGCACAGGTGTGACGAGTCCCAGGCTCTGTGTTCATTGTGCTATAATGCTCAAGCTGAACCCTGTTAATGAAGGCCAGATATATTGAATCTGGTTTAGAGTGGCTCGCGTTCCCAAGCGTAGGTTTCCAGGCCTGGTGGCTTAGGCTGGTCTATTCCTATTTGAGCAAAACACGGGCTCGTTTGCTTGAGACAACTCAGCCTTTTACATGTTTAGCATTTATTCCATTCCTTGCACACAGTGAGAGACTTGTACTCATTGCAGAACACTTCTCATCTGCTCTGGTCTGGGTGTTCCAGCTCCTACCTCGCCTTGTTTCCTTCTCTCAATTCTGCAGCCTTCATGCTCGGACTCTCTTTATAAAATTGTCTCTGCACCGTCGGAGGCTCTTCCTTTGTTTTCATCTTTTTGGATTTCCCACCTCAACTGTCCTTTGGTGAGGAGAGACAGAGGAACGCGCCTCGTTACTTGATTACTTTCAACTGCTTCATTTATAATGAGAGGGTTCATGACATCATCTCTTAGCAATGTTGTCAAGTGTGTGACAGCGAAGGTCGTCACAATGAGACCGCGTTTCATTGGCTCGGGTGCGCCGTGATGTCACCCCATTCTACAATGAAAGGCTGGTTTTGTTATGGGATTCCGATTGGACTCAAAACATGTTCCGATAGGCAGTGGGAAAAGAACCATTGATGGACAGAATGCGGCACAATGTCCGCACATTTCTAGGCTGCTGACTTCCGGCTTTCTTTTACAGGTCTCTTCAGTGGATAAACCAAGCAGGAGTCTGCGTCACAATTTTATCAACTTGCATTTCAAATGGCAGTGTGAGTCGCTTCTATTCACTCCACATGCAGGAAACCACTGTGACAGCGCAGAGAAATGACTGTCTCACTGCCAATATAAATTCTTCAGAACGTTTTTCACAAACAACCACAGCGATAGGTCACAAGAAATAGAAAAAGTGGTGGGAGGGGTTAACAAATAAGTAAATATAGCTGATACATTCCCGATGCTTCATAACAGCACACATACCACCTTCCCCTGTATCCTTTTCTGAAATGCTTTCAGTTTTATCTGATATCCAAGCCACAGTAAAACATAGGGCCATTTGTACAACAGTAGTTGCGGAGTGAGGCGTTAGCCGTCACGGCTTAACGCCTCTCTCCGCCACTTCAGAAACGCAAGGCTGCACCGCATTTACAACAATATGGTGCAGCATTGCGTTTCCCCCAGCGCTGGTGCTACACTAAGCTGTGTAGCGCCAATCCAGGACTCCTTGCACCATAGTGCAAGGGTGTCTGCGTGCAGGGGAAGGATTTTTTTATGTACAGGAAGGTCCCCCTTCTTGAAATGCCATTTTGTCATTTCTATGTGTGCTGTTAATGCAGCACACTCATGGAAGTCACAAAATGTCCTTTTTTTTAAGATAGTTTATTTGCAGGAAGGGGGACCTTCCTGTACATAAACAATAAAAGGCTTTTTGCTTTTTCCATGTGTGCGGCACAAGGCAGCACAAACGGAAATAGAAAAAACGAGGAGAAATATAGTTTTTCTCCTCGTTTCACCACTTAAGAGCAGGTTTCCCCTGGTCTTAATTTTGGCGCTGCCTCCTATTTACACTGCCCTCGTAAATAGGGAGCAGCGTCAAAATCAATGTTTGTTGCGGTGGAACGCCTACCGCAACACCCACTGCCCACCCCTTTCTCGCTAAGCATAGCATGAAAGGGGCCTTATTTAGAAGGCGGCGTTAAGCCATGCTAAGTGGCTTAACGCTGCCTTGTCAATAAGGAGAAGCCCCCGTCACCACTGAAACATCACTAAAAGAGACGTTTCTGTGGCGATAGGGCTTGTGCATATGCCCCATATTGTGCACTTTTCGTAAAGGCGCCTTACTGGTTACAAGCACTGCATATTTAAATGGCGGCAATATCAATTTTTCTCGGTGGTTTTATAGTTAGCGCTAGTTATCCGATCTGATTTATTTACTTCATGGAATTGGAGGAGGAAGGAAGGAGTGCGCGGGTTCCAACGGGCTTTGAACCTGTTGTCTTTAGTCGGCATCAGAGATCTGCAGCGCAGTGCTGTGCCTAGCCCACTCAGGTGTCTCTCTAGACAGGGGCAACAAACATCGTCTTGATCTCAAATTCTCTCACTGTCTTGGACCCACCATGTCCATATCTATGAAAATTCAGTGTCTGCTAAGTGTGTCTAACTCCCCACCCCTAATGGACTTACCTGCTGGATGTTGGCCAGAATGGGAAGGCAATAGGTTTTCTCCCAAACTTTCCTGGATTAATTGCAAACGTTGTGCCCTACCCTTTCTGGCTACCTGTTATTTGCCCCTCTCATCCTTGTGTCTCGCCATTATTTATCTGCAGAAAGGAGACCAGCAGGTGGGGAGGGCATATCCTTACCAAGTGCATTCATGTTTGGCCATTTACATCGTGTATTATGTAATTAAAAAAATATTATTTACAGGCGTTTGTGTGCCATGGAAGGCAGCCCTCAACAGCACACCACATCATTAAACTCCACTACATACCACTCCACAACACAAAGTACCATTCCACATATTTACATTCCGAACCACAGAATTCCACTCCACATAATTCCAGTACACTCAATACCACTTAATTACTATCCACATAATTGCTCAGCACACCATGCCACATAATTCCAATACATAAATCCACTCCACACAATTCCATGCCACACAATTACACAGCTAACTAGTTCAAGCCACATAAATCCACAACACACCATATACTTATACTCCATAACACATAAGTTAGAAAAATTGCCATTTACAACGCCAACAAATACAAGAAGTATTACATAAGTAAAGATTATGCGATTTCCCCAGAATCACAGGATGTGGAGCCGACACCTAGACTCGAACCTGCCTCCCCAGCGCCTAAATCGGCATCTCTGGCCTTTACGCCACATCTTCTCCCTGGTTTCTGAAAATGTGACCTCAATAAATCTCCGCGCATACATACACACAACCCTGTGTCGCAGCAACTATTGTGTTTTCCGCAACAGGTCATGGTTGAGATGCTGCTGCTCACATGAAATATTCCCTTTAATGTATGTGTGCTGTGCCTGTCTACTGTAATGTATGTGTGCTGCGCCTGTCTACTGTAATGTATATGTGCAGCACCTGTCTACTTAAATGTTTGTGTGCTGTGCCTGTCTACTGTAATGTATGTGTGCTGTGCCTGTCTACTGTAATGTATATGTGCAGCGCCTGTCTACTGTAATGTATGTGTGCTGTGCCTGTCTACTGTAATGTATGTGTGCAGCACCTGTCTACCGCTGCCCCTTGTCATCATTAGGTTTGCGGTCATAGAGCAAAAAGCAGCATCAGCATCTCAGATCAGATCCGAGCAGCAGTTCAGTGGTCCAGTGGCAGCGAGCAGACCTCTCCCTATTCTACTACTCTTTTATAATAAATTTCAGGATGACATGAAACAATTTTAGACCAAGAAAGCACGCTATTGGCTGATTGGAAACGTCCGATTTTACATCAGAATAGTTCACAATGTTTTAGGTTTTGCTTGTATGATCCAATTGTTCATTTAAACCAGTTTTTTACTTGTTCGGAGTTTGGCAGTCCACCAAGCTCCTATCCTTGACTGAGGACATGGTGAGCTGAGGTCATCAGGAAGTTCACGGAGCCATCCGAGTCTGCGCAGTAGACATCGCGCTCACGAGACGGTGGCCACTTCTGAACTCCATGTCGGGCGCCATTTTCTATGTAGGCTCAAATGCCAACTTAAGCAAAACAAACACAAAAGAATAATTAATACAAAGAAATGAAGATTCTAATGTTAAACCCTCACTAATCCCTTTATGTATTAGTATTTTCCTAGCATATAGCGACATTTAAAGCAATATATTTAACTTTACGGTCCTCCATGAGAATGCAAACGTCACAAAAGCAACATAAATCATGCGATTTTCTATTACCGCATGTACTACTATTAATATGCGTGCAGATTTTAGTTAATAGAGTTATTTTGCCATGCATGCAAATAGCAATTTCCCACGTATAATTGGTGTATGCATATGGCTGAATTAGTCTCACACTGCACTCCGTTAGTAAATTATAATCAGAAGGTTATATAATTAATTTTCACATGCAAAATAGAGGAGGTATACAAAATGTTGCTTTACCTGCTCCATCACCATCCAGTGTGATTACACCTCTGCTTAAACCCCTTTCCAACATTCTATCCAGTGTGATTACATCTTCTCCTCCTGCACCCCTTCCTCCCTGTCCATCCAGTGTGATTACACCTCTTTTTACACCCCTTTCTCCCTGTCCATCCAGTGTGATTACAACTCTTTTTACACCCCTTCCTCCCTGTCCATCCAGTGTGATTACACCTCTTTTTACACCCCTTTCTCCCTGTCCATCCAGTGTGATTACACCTCTTTTTACACCCCTTCCTCCCTGTCCATTGTTAGACTTGGGGGTCTCTGGTTGGCGCAAGGTTGCCCTTGTGTCAAGCAGGAACCCTCTCCTCTATGTCAGGGTGCAGGATAACCCCTTTTGAATGACCCTTGCTCACCCTCTAGGTGCGTGGCGTGAGCAGCCAAGGCTATTCTCCAGGCGATAGTCAGTTAAGCATTTGTAACCACACACACAGTAAATACATCAATCCCCCCAGAAATGGACACCAGGCTTGGATATGTAAAAATATGCTCTTTATGTAAAAATAGGTATATATATCAGCAGACTTATCACAAGACCAATAACGTTTTCTCTATGCCACCAGATTGTAAAGCAGGCAAATGTTCGTTGTTTGTAGTTTAAAATGTTATACTCTTCAGTCTTTTAGCAAGGCTCACTCGGGATTCCAGTCACTTACAGGGGGGTTTGGGGCAGTCTCAGCCCTTCGATGCGCTTCTTCGCTTATCTCTCTCCCTTCTGTCAACGATCAGCCCGGACCCTGCCGCGGCTCTTGAAGACGGGGAAAGAAGGCGTTGCGGGCCCCGAGCCCGGTACTAGAATGCTGAGGAACGTTGCAGTCTCTGGGGGAGCCGGCACGGGTCAGTGCGACTCCGGTGATGGGAGGGGGAGCACCTTTGGATCCTCTTGAGCGGGTGCGTGTATTCAGGCAGGCGTGGCCCACGACCCTCAGCACGGCGGTGCGGTGGGTCTCCACAGCGGGGGCGGCGCGGCCTGATCCCAGACCGAGATCGCGAAGCGGGGTCACAGGGCATGGTCCGTGCCGCTGGGGACCCGGCGGGGATCACGATCGTCGGATAGGAATTCCGGCGGGAGGGGTGATAGCGCTTCAGCGCGCTCCAGTAGCAGGCGGTGGCAGAGGCGCAGGCAGCCTAGCCCGGGGCAGAGAGCGACTCCGGGTGGAGCGAGGCTCTCACGGGAACAAAGGCAGGCAAGCTCCCGAGTGTCACGGCCCTAGGAGGGGGCGATGAGGGGCACAGTCTTTCTCCAGCTGGATGCACACACAGCTCGAGTTTTCAGGACGAGCAAAGGCACAAAGAACCCACTGGTCCTGGGGTTCAGTTCAGGGGGCAAGCTCAGATCAAGCCCTTGGAGAATGTTTAAAGCACAAAGCAGCAAAGTCTTTTCAGCAAGTCTCTTCCTCTCCTTTCTCAGCAAGGCAAGCAGCAGGCCAGTTCTTCCAGCGTCTTCTTCTTCTTCTAGTCGGGCAGAGGTTCTTTGTGGTAAAACAGGATCTGATTTCTTAGGAGCCAGGCTCCTACTTTTATACAGTGATTCTTTTGTTCTTTAGCGCCAGGGGGCCTGGGCCTGGCTCAGTCCAGTTCTGGAGCACTTTGTTATGGTGACTCTGCTCCTTCCTTTCAGCAGCAGGGCAGAGACATCAGCCGCTCCACAGGGGGCGGAGCCGGCTTTGTGGTGGCAGAGCACAGGTCTATTCAAGAGTCAAGGTGTACTCCTCCCACCCATCCTGGTGTCATCTCTCTACCCACCACCTGGCAGCCAGCCTGTCTCCTGGAATTCCCGAGGCCTGCTCCTCACTGTTACTAGGCAGAACACACACACACAGCAGAGGCGGACTGAAATGGCCAGGTCAGTAAATACTAACTTTCTAAAAGTAGTATTTACAAACGCAGGATATTAAAATAAACTTTACTAAAAGAAGTATTTTATTATTCTGAGTTCAGGCATACTAAACTTGACATTCTACCATGCTCTACGAGTCCACTGGGGTCACAGCGTGTAGTGACTCCAGCAGCCCATTCTGGCCTATGGAGAGCAGGTAGCCTTCAATAGTGAAAAACAAAAATGCCTGTAATTCACTAATAGGACATGCCACACACTCAGGGCTTGTCCTACCTTACACCTACAATGCACCCTGCCCGTGGGCCTACCATAGGGGTGACTAACATGAGGCAAAGGGAAGGTTTGGAGGCTGGCAAGTGTGTGCACTTGCCCAGCCAGCATGACAGTACCAGACTGCACGCAGGTTCTGCAGTGGCAGACCCTAGACACATTTTACAAGGCCGCTTCTGTGGGTGGCGCAACCAGCGCTGCAGGCCCACCAGCAGCATTCGCATTTACAAGCCCTGGCACTCCTGGTGCACTTTACTAGGGGCTGATAGTAAACCGAATAAGCTAAACATGTACACCAATCAATGTATACATTTTACCATAGGGAGAGCATATGCACCTTAGCACTGGTCAGCAGTGGTAAGGTGCCCAGAGTCATAAAACAGCCAATAACAGGTCAGAAAAAATACAGGAGGAAGGCAAAAAGTTTAGGGATGACCCTGCAAAAAGGGCCAAGTCCAACATCCATCCAGTGTGATTACACCTCATTTTACACCTCATCCTCCCTGTCCATCCAGTGTGATTACATCTTCTCCTCCTGCACCCCTCCCTCCCTGTCCATCCAGTGTGATTACATCTTCTCCTCCTGCACCCCTTCCTCCCTGTCCATCCAGTGTGATTACATCTTCTCCTCCTGCACCCCTTCCTCCCTGTCCATTCAGTGTGATTACATCTTCTCCTCCTGCACCCCTTCCTCCCCGTCCATCCAGTGTGATTACACCTCTTTTTACACCTCTTTTTACACCTCTTCCTCCCTATCCATCCAGTGTGATTACATCTTCTCATCCTGCACCCCTTCCTCCCTGTCCATCCAGTGTGATTACATCTTCTCCTCCTGCACCCCTTCCTCTCTGTCCATCCAGTGTGATTACATATTCTCCTCCTGCACCCCTTCCTCCCTGTCCATCCAGTGTGATTACATCTTCTCCTCCTGCACCCCTTCCTCCCTGTCCATCCAGGGTGATTACATCTTCTCCTCCTGCACCACATCTTCCCTTTCCATCCAGTGTGATTACACCTCCTCCTACAGCACTTCTTCCCTTTCCATCCAGTGTGATTACACCTCCTCATAAAGCACTTCTTATCTTTCCATCCAGTGGGATTATACCTCCTCCTACAGCACTTCTTATCTTCCCATCCAGTGTGATTACACCTCCTCCTAAAACACTTCTTATCTTTCCATCCAGTGTGATTACACCTCCTCCTACAGCACGTCTTACCTTTCCATCCAATGTGATTACACCTCCTCCTAAAGCATTGCTTTCCTTTCCATCCAGTGTGATTACACCTGCTCCCACACCCCTTTTTAACTTTCCATCCTGTGTGATTACACCTTCTCCTACAGCTCTTCTTATCTTTCCATCCAGTGTGATTACACCTCCTCCTAAAGCATTGCTTCCCTTTACATCTAGTGTGATAACAACTTCTCCTGCAACACATCTTAGCTTTCCATCCACCTGCTCCTACACCCCTTTTTAACTTTTCATCCTGTGTGATTACACCTTCTCCTACAGCACTTCTTTAATATACATCCAGTGTGATTGCACCGCATCCTCCTGCACCAGTTTTTCCCTTTCCATTCAGTGTGATTAAGCCTGTTCCTATACCCCTTCCTAACTTTTTATCCTGTGTGATTACACCTCCTCCTGCAACACATCTTACCTTTCCATCCACCTGCTCCTTCACCCCTTTTTACCTTTCCTTTCTGTGTGATTACACCTTCTCCTCCTGCAGCACTTCTTTAATTTACATCCAGTGTGATTACAACTCCTCCTACAACATTACTTCCCTTTCAATCATTGTGATTACACCTCATTGGAAAGTGTTTGATTATTAATGACACGTAGGGACCTACCACTAATAACAAGACCACAAATACAATAAAAGGGTTAGTCAAGGTCTCAGTATATGATTTCCTTTTTCAACCCTTGGTAGCTGGCAATGAGCAGGCAGGTGCAGCTTAGGAGACACGTGTGTAAAGCATTTACAAGAAACCAATACATTAAATAAGTAAGACACAATACACCAATTTATAAAAATAGACACCAAAACAACATACATTAAATATAGGGAACCAGAGGTATTATTTTTTAAATAATAAATGCGTTCCAGTTTTAAAAAACTAATAGAGCCAAATTGAGGCATCTAGTCTCAACTGAACGGGAAAAAGTCACAGTTTTATGTCAACCATAAGGGGGCCCTAGTGAGATACACTAAGCGGGAGCCTCAGTCAAAACTTTACCTTTGCACTTAGACACTTTTCTGGAGGAATTTTCCTCAACGTGGAGAGAGACTCTTCTTCAAGCCAGATTTGCATCAATGTTGTTGGCTTGATTCTCCGCAAGGCCACGGTCAGCTCCTGGAAGTCTTGGGCTCCGAAACTTTCATTGGGAGAACCTGATATCCAGGCAGATTTGCAGTTCGACGTAGACGGCTTTACCATCGACATCAGGTCAGTCACTTATTAAGCTTTTTCCAAGACTTGCTCAAACGTCTGGAACTTCTTCCTGAAATTGCTGTTGAGGGATCAAAGTGCCCAAAACATCAATCCAGTGGTCTAGAAGCTCTGAGATGGTCCTTGGAATGTTGTGACTACAATTCGCACAATGCACTTTCCAAATCCTTAAAAGTCCACTGGACGCACTCCAGGATGGAGGCTTCTTGGTGGAGATGATGCAGGTGAGCTCTGGTAACCTGTAGTTTGGAGGGAGTCCACTCCTAAATCATTGTGAAGCCGGACAAATTCCTTAGGGCTGTAGCATCAGGTTGTGCAGCAGGTGAAATCCTTCAAAGTGCAGTCCTTTAGGTGCAGATCACATTTCCAGCATGATAGTCCTTCTTCTCCTTGTTTCAGGCGTTAGATCTGAGTTGCTTGGCAACTCTTCCATATTTATGCAGTGTTCCTGGGTATTAAGCAGGGGGACAAACCTGACCAATGGGAAGCAGGGTGCCACACTCAGGTATGACCACTTCCTCCAAAGTTCGGTATATTCTTGCCCCAAAAATCACTTCTCTCACAAAATCCAAGATGGAGAACATTTCCCCTGAAGGGTTAGATCTGTCTACGCCAACCCACTGGTGTGGCTGAGATTCTTTAACACACCCCTTCAAGCCCCTTCACTAATCTAAATACAGGGGTTCCTGCGTGGCTGGGGAGGCAGGAGGTGGGGGTGAGCTTGTGTTGTCATATAGTGTTATTCTTCATTTTAAAAACAGTTTGGCTACTGCACCCCATCTTGCCTTGTGCTTCTGCAGCTGCAGTTCTCCACCCACAAGAAATCTTTGTCTCACTAGTGGGCCACTTCACACCTCAATAAGAAAGTTTGGCTTAGCCTGGCAGAGGGAGGCCAATCAGAAGATGGCAGCTGGAAGGCTGGACTTTGGCTTACAGAAAAGAAAGTTCTGCAACTTCTTTTCTGTAATATTTATTATAAATATAACAGTGCCAAGTTGTTGGCCTTATCATAACTCTCATTTTAAGTCATTGACATTTCTAGCTCCCTCCTGTCAATATTTACACTTATACTGGGAGAGGATGTATCCTTACGGCTAGAGCGGTCAACCTTGGACCTGAGAACCGGGTTCGAGGTTGGCAATGACGCTTAACATCTGTGATTCTGAGCAAATCACTTAATCTCAGCCTGCCTAAAAAAAATGAATGTGTTCATCAGTAGCGAAACTGGTGCTCATGTAAAGTGCTCTGATACCCGATGTCTCGAGTCTAGTTCGCGCTATATTAAACTCTTAAGAAAAACAAAAATTAAATATTTCTAGGGAGCTTGTATTCTACAATGGGGAAAATGAAATTGCCAGTTTTTCCTCGCCAGGGTATATAAAACATATTTTATAAAGTCCCTGCTTATAGTTACAAGGCACCCTTCACATGAGGCTCCTAAGGGAGACCTTAGGGGTGGCTTATATGTGCAAATAAGGTAGTTGGAGACTTTGGAAGTACCTTTATATCCAAAGTCGAATTTGCATAATAGCTTTTAAAATGACTGCAGGAAACACAGTAGTGCACACTTAAGTGTATTAAGTCTACTGGGCTCTAAACCTATCTGCCAGCACCAATTGTAATTTACCTAATTACCATATGCCTTATAACCAGAGCCCTGGCCCTGGGTCTGGTAAGCAGAGCCCATGCACAGTCAGAGTCAGCTACCACCAGTATCAAGCAAAATGTGGGAGCGATTAGGGCAAAAATGAAGATTTTTGCACACACCTCCTCCTGCACCCCTTCTTCCCTTTTCATTCAGTGTGATTACACCTCACCCTACAGCGCATCTTTCCTCCAAGTGGGGTGCCGCACTCTCACTATCACTGTGGAATGCTTCACTCTTACTATCATTGTGGGATGCCGCACTCCTACTATCATTGTGGGATGCTTCACTCTTAATATCATTGAGGGGATGCTGCACTCTCACTATCATTGTGGGATGCCGCACTCTCACTATCATTGTGGGATGCCACACTCTCACTATCATTGTGGGATGCCACACTCTCACTATCATTGTGGGATGCCACACTCTTACTATCACTGTGGGATGCCACACTCTTACTATCACTGTGGGATGCCACACTCTTACTATCATTGTGGGATGCTTCACTCTTAATATCATTGAGGGGATGCTGCACTCTCACTATCATTGTGGGATGCCGCACTCTTACTATCACTGTGGAATGCTGCACTCTTACTATCATTGTGGGATGCCACACTCTTACTATCACTGTGGAATGCTGCACTCCTACTATCATTGTGGGATGCAGCACTCTTACTATCATTGTGGGATGCCGCACTCTCACTATCATTGTGGGATGCCGCACTCTTACTAACACTGTGGGATGCTGCACTCTACCTATCATTGTGGGATGCCTCACTCTTACTATCACTGAGGGATCTACACTCTTACTATCACTGTGAGATGCCGCACTCTCACTATCATTGTGGGATGCTTCACTCCTACTATCATTGTGGGATGCAGCACTCTTACTATCACTCTGGGATGCCGCACTCTTACTATCATTGTGGGATGTCGCACTCTTACTATCACTCTGGGATGCCGCACTCTTACTATCATTGTGGGATGCTTCACTCTTACTATTATTGAGGGGATGCTGCACTCTCACTATTATTGTGGGATGCCGCACTCTTACTATCATTGTGGGATGCCGCACTCCTACTATCATTGTGGGATGCAGCACTCTTACTATCATTGTGGGATGCTTCACTCTTACTATTATTGAGGGGATGCTGCACTCTCACTATCATTGTGGGATGCCGCACTCTCACTATCATTGTGGGATGCCGCACTCCTACTATCATTGTGGGATGCAGCACTCTTACTATCATTGTGGGATGCTGCACTCTTACTATCACTCTGGGATGCCGCACTCTCACTATCATTGTGGGATGCCGCACTCTTACTATCACTGTGGGATGCCGCACTCTCACTATCATTGTGGGATGCCGCACTCTTACTATCAATTCAATTCAATTCAATTGTTCTTTATTCGATGGTTAAAAATCATCATAAAAGAGTACACATATATACAGTTAAGACAATATTAAATCAGTATACAGAACATTGAATGATTCTATGTGCAAACGAATAGTTCATTATTCCTAAACAGTCCTCATGGGTCACTTCCTGGGTCTAACAATTTAGCGAATCTAGAGTGCATGATTAATACTGACCTCTAGAGACCCTAAGTCTAAATGCAAATTTCAAAAAGCTAATCACTGCACATAATGTTAGAGGATCGCTAGCCCTTTGTAAAAAGGTCAGTGCCTCCATGGCTCGAGTATATCTTGCCTTTTTCAAGATATCTTTTATAAATCTACGTCTAGGGGTGGTATAAAAGGGACATAAAAGTACAAAATGAAGGGTGTCCTGCGGAGACTTATTGTCGCAGCCGCAGGCACCCTTCTGCTCAATTGATTTACTAAAACCTGCTGGTTCAGCTAATAAATATGGTAAAAGATTGAGCCTAAAACGAGTCATTAAAAACCTCTCTTGAGCATTAAAAAGAACACAAAGGTACGGTTCCATCCCAGCGGTGGTTTCAAGCCTTCTGTATATGCTCACAGTGGGTTTACTTCCTTCTAGAGTACTCCTGGCTAATGCTTTTGATTCCAAAAAAATTCTCTTTAATTTAAACTTATCCTGAGCATTAATCAGTGAAGGATTTAAAAACAATTCATGGTGACCCAGACTTTCTAGAGTGGTCTTTACGTAATGGATCCATGGGATTTTCAAGTGTTTGTCTCTGCCCAAACAATCTTGTATGATCATCCTGCTTAATGCAGCATCAGGGTTTGACCAAATTCTGATCCAGGCTAGAATTGGTCGAAGGTTGATCAAGTCCTCTAGATAGGGTCTTCCAAGTTCTTTATGGACAATGAAGGCTGATGTGCTGTTGGGGACTTTCAGTATTGACCGAAATATCTTATTTTCTTCAGTTTGCAAGCCATCCATATTTGCGAATCCCCATACTTCTGAGCCGTACGTGGTTTTTGGGCGACACATTGAATCGTACAAATTCATGGTTTGTTCTGGGGCCCAGCGGCCGACTTTTCTCCCATAACCAGAAATTGCACCAAAGGATGCCACCAATTTCCCGGATCTTTCTTGTACGAGGGGTGTGAATTTTAAAGACTCGTCAAAAAGCACCCCTAGATAAGAAAATGTTGGACCCTTTCAAGAATATGGGATTCAATTCTGTAGGTAAAGCCAGTCCTTGGCTTATTGCCTGCTGTCATTACATATGATTTTTTTAAATTGACAGACAAGTCTATTGCCTCCATGAATTTGACGAACCCATCAATGAGGATCTGCAAGCTTTTCTGGGTCCGTGCCAAAAGCACCGCATCATCTGCGTACAATAACACTGGGATGTTACGTGAGCCTACCCTTGGGCAATCTGCGTTTAAATTAATAAGGGATTGTTCCAAGCTGTTAATGTACAATGAGAACAAAAAAGGAGCTAAAATACATCCCTGCCTCACCCCACTTGTGCAGTTAAAAGATTCTGTCAGTCCCCCATCTTTGTTATAACGAACCCGTGCAGAGGTTTCTCTATGCAATTCCCTCAATATGTGGATTATCCCAGGGTCGATTCCGAGTTGGGTCATCATTACCCATAACTTGTTCCTATTGACGTGGTCAAACGCAGCGGCCAAGTCCATGAACCCCAGGTACATAGTTCATTGTTGGATGCCGCACTCTTACTACCCTTGTGGGATGCCGCACTCTTACTACCCTTGTGGGATGCTGCACTCTTACTATCATTGTTGGATGCCGCACTCTTACTATCCTTGTGGGATGTCGCACTCTTACTATCCTTGTGGGATGTCGCACTTTTACTATCCTTGTGGGATGTCGCACTCTTACTATCATTGTTGGATGCCGCACTCTTACTATCCTTGTGTGATGTCGCACTCTTACTATCATTGTGGGATGCCTCACTCTTAGTATCACTGAGGGATACACACTCATACTATCCTTGTGGGATGTCGCACTCTTACTATCACTGTGGGATGCCGCACTCTTACTATCCTTGTGGGATGTCGCACTTTTACTATCTTTGTGGGATGCCTCACTCTTACTATCATTGTGGGATGCTGCACTCTTACTATCATTGTTGGATGCTGCACTCTTACTATCCTTGTGGGGTCTCGCACTCTTACTATCCTTGTCGGATGCCATACTCTTACTATCCTTGTGGGATGTCGCACTCTTACTATCATTGTTGGATGCCGCACTCTTACTACCCTTGTGGGATGTCGCACTCTTACTATCCTTGTGGGATGCTGCACTCTTACTATCATTGTTGGATGCCGCACTCTTACTATCATTGTGGGATGCCTCACTCTTAGTATCACTGAGGGATACACACTCATACTATCCTTGTGGGATGTCGCACTCTTACTATCACTGTGGGATGCCGCACTCTTACTATCCTTGTGGGTTGCCTCACTCTTACTATCTTTGTGGGATGCCTCACTCTTACTATCCGCCACACTCTTACTATCACTGTGGGATGCCACACTCTTACTCTCATTGCGGTATGCCATACTCTTAATATCATTATGGGATGCCACACTCTTACTACCATTGAGGGATGCTTCATTCTTACTATCACTGTAGGATGTCGCACTCTTACTATCCTTGTGGGATGTCGCACTCTTACTGTCCTTGTGGGATGCCACACTCTTACTTTCCTTGTGGGATGTCGCACTCTTACTATCCTTGTGGGATGCCTCACTCTTACTATCATTGTGGGATGCTGCACTCATACTATCATTATTGGATGCCGCACTCTTACTATCCTTGTGGGATGTCACACTCTTACTATCATTGTGGGATGCTGCACTCTTACTATCCTTGTGGGATGTCACACTCTTACTATCATTGTGGGATGCCGCACTCTTACTATCCTTGTGGGATGTTGTACTCTTACTATCACTGAGGGATCTACACTCTTACTATCATTATGGGATGCCACACTCTTACTATTTAGTTATAATTCAACTGAGCTTGAATAGACTGTGAATTTTATTACATTTTGCAGCTGTTTTTGCTCTATTTATTCATCTGTTCACAATGAACCACAAAGAGACTGGGCCTATGTTACTTTTGTTTGGCATTTGTATTGATATTTTCCCATTGTACATGTAGTGTTTTATCTAATGATTTGCAATGATTTTGATTAATCGTGCAAAAATAAAGAACCATGAACCTTTCAAACATATGTATAATGTTGACACATTACCTGATTGTGCGACTCTTGCTTGATATCTGTCCACTTATGCTGTTTCCAGGTCCTGATGAGGTCCGGTTGGTGAACGGCGCCTCTCTCTGCTCCGGAAGAGTGGAGGTCAGGCACAATGGTGTGTGGGGGACGGTGTGTGATGATTCCTGGGATCTGAATGATGCTTCAGTTGTCTGCAGACAGCTCGGATGTATTTCAGCGGAAGAACATGAGTACAATCCAACATTCGGAAAGAGTTCTCTGCCTGTTGTCATGAGTAATGTCCAATGCAGAGGAGATGAGGCTGCTCTATGGAAGTGCCCACAACAAGGCTGGGAGCACAATACCTGTCCTACAGGAAGGGACGCTGGGGTGACCTGCACAGGTAAGAAATGGAAACCAAGTGAAATAAAGTTATCTTTTCTCAAGAAATGTAATGAACGTACACTGTAAACACATATTTGAGGCTAGATGCAAAGTGAAAGATTGCAACAAGCAATATACTCTGACTGCAATAACTACAGGTGTAAGTTCTAGACTGGCTAACCCTCTGAAAACTCACAGATTTGCATCAAACTTAGAGGCAGCAGACACCCTGACACCGGCACTGTGGCACCGACTCTCATTTCTGCACAGAATAAACAGAGCACTCGCTTGCCAGCATCAACACACAGATTTGGCACTACTGAACAGCATTCTGCACATAGCTGCTAGATTTGTCTGGAAGTAGGGTTCTGGATATGCCAGGAAGAGTGGCGACTTGCTGTGTGTGTGTATGGTGGTTGTAGTGTGTGTGTTGCACGGTTCTACCAGGTTGGAGAAAATGCCCGATAACCCCAGTATAAGTATGTGGATGTAAACCCACTCAAGTTACTGAAAAGCCAAGTACTGGGTACACGTTTAAATGATAAAAACAATGTTTGTTGAGGTTCTGAGCATTTGGGGCACTGAGAGAAGGATAAAAATATGAGGAGAGAGTCTGAGGGAGCGGTACAGAAATAACAAATAGCAAAGCTTATTGTGGTGATGGGTGATGTGGGATAATTAGTGATAAAGCATTATAGGCATGTTCATGTTATCCAACCGAAGAAAGCGAAATACAGCATGCTGTACATGTAACATCAACAACAATAGAAAGGGAAACAGGACACAACTTGAATAGTGATATTCTGACCATACTACAGACCACAATTGGAAATGGAGTAGTTATCGGTACAGGATATTATAGCGCCGTCTGAAGGAAAAGGGTCAAGACAGTGAGTGAATCATAGAGGTAAACGGTTAACAGGGTAAGGGGGACAGACAAAGAGCGAGGCAAATTCGGCTGGAAAGAAGACTACCTGAAAGGGATACGTAGAAGTTGTTGAAAAAGGAGTTCTCACTGCTCCGCCGGTGATAATTCCAAGCCGGCTGATCTGGGTAAAGAAAATGGTGATGAACTCCTGTTTCATCTGTTTGTACAATGCCATTTAGCGGTCACAAACCCTGCTTTTTGATACATCACATGGTTTGTGACTACTAAATAGTCTTTACAAATGTACTAATCTCATTTAGCGATTATGTGTTTAGAAATACATTACGAATCACAATTTGGAAGGGGTGTGTTTATAGCACCCCTTCAAAATTTCAATTCACAGTCCTATAGATCAATGATTTACCTTCTGTCATCTGCACAGGTAGTGGCATCACAGGATTTCCCATCATCCAACTGCAAGGAAGTGATATTAGTTGATTTCCTATCATTAATCTGCACATGAAGGGACATCACTGAATTTCCCAGCATTATTCTGCAAAGGAAGTTAAATCACTGTTTTCCCACAAAAGGTGTCTTTAAAAGAAGCAGCCAAGCAAGGAAAGTAATTTCCCATCATCCATCTGCACATGAAGTGACCTTAGTTGATTTACCATCATCCATCTGCCCAGGAAGTGACATGACTGGCTTCCTGTCAAACTGTCTTCACGTAATGGAGGCTGTAACGCAGACGTGCTGTCCCGAAAGCATGTCAAAGCCAAGCTTATCTCCAGGACCCCTAACCTTCCTCCCACCCTCCTCCCCCATCGCCATCCCACCCCACCTCACCACGCCTGAGCCCTGGTCATATCTACCAGTGCTGCTGCTGAGCTTCGCCACTCAACACTGAAGGTGCATTCTGCTGCATCATCTGCCGTTTCACCTACACTCTCCCACACCCATCTCACTCCTTCCTCACACCTCACAAACCCAACATACTCAACACACGCCCAAACATACCTGACCCCCCTACTACACCACACCACACCGCTCCATATCCTTCATACTTTTCAACATTTGCACCCTCACTAACCACACCAACGAAATTTGGGATCTGTTACACAAGCACTCACCAGACCGTCTCTTTCAGACAAAACCTTTTTAACTTCATCGTCTGCTCACGTTATTGCCATGGCAGTCCCCTGGATACAAGATCTCAGGACAAGACAAACAGACCGGCGGAATCACTGTTATCTTCAAAGAATCCATCCAATTCTCACCCACCTTGGAGAGCACCACCAGCAACATGGAACACTTGACCTTCAAACTCCTCATCATTGTGAACTACAGCCTGGGTGGCACTGTTATCTACTGCCTTCCCAACCAAGCGCCAACTTCAGTGGCACCATTGCAAATGTTGTCACCTCCCTGATTCTTGACTCAAGTGCCTTTATTTTACTTGGTGACGTCAACTACCAACTCGAGGACCTCACTGATTTCAGCACAGGCAACATCCTTGGCAGTTCGGGCTGGACTGTTGCCATGAGGCACAGGGTCAGTCTGATTTGCATATGGCCATGTCTGAACTGGGGTGGCAGAGTGGGCTAAAGAACGGTGGTGGTTTAAACCCAGATCAGTTGACTGGGGGTGAGTGCTTGCAATGTTCAACACTCCGTCCATCATTTCCTTTGGTTTTGCTTTGTTCGCCATAAGTTGGCAGGGTATGCTCAGACGTGAGTCCCTTGCTCACTTTGCCACTGGATCTAAGCAAGCCTGGCTGAAGACGTCTGAAATGCCAGAAACCGGTCCTAGGAAGTTTGTTTCCGGTCCAGGGAAGACATCGCTTGGCAGTTCGGGCTGGACTGTTGCCATGAGGCACAGGGTCAGTTTGATTTGCATATGGCCATGTCTGAACTGGGGTGGCAGAGTGGGCTAAAGAACGGAGGTGGATTAAACCCAGATCAGTTGACTGGGGGTGAGTGCTTGCAATGTTCAACACTCCGTCCATCATTTCCTTTGGTTTTGCTCCAACATCCTCGAGGGCCTGTCCAACCTCAGACTCTCTCAGTGAGTGGACCCCACACTTGCTATCAGATAACTACTAGACCCCATCTTCACCAGCTTCAGCAAACTCCCAGTAGACAAGCTGTTGGGAAGGAGAAGCCCTCTGCATGGTAAAGACGTGTACCCCTGCCCTGAGTTCCCAACTGTATTATTGTCTGGATTCCTAATGCTGACTTTTTTGTCATAGCCAAACATGGATCATGTATGTGCACCAGAACATAGGCCTGTCTCATGGTCTGCACTCATGTTGGACCGGGAGGGGCTCTTAAAGTACTATTCTTATAGTGGTGGAAGGCTACTGTCTTCAACAGTAGGTAAACAGCACAAGTGCAGTGGTGGCAGTATACCCTGTGATGTTTATAAGTAGTGACCAGATCTTTTTATCATCATAACTTTGCATGTGTAGATTTAGAATTAAAATACTTCTTTTGTGGAAATATGGATTTTTATGATCAGTTATGTCCCCTATCTTGGACCCCAACGGTTTCATGTATAAATCACAAGTACATGTATGTTCCCTCCAGTTCCAGTTATGAAGACGCAAACACATGTGCGTCCACCGCCAACATGTCCTCTTTCAGATCCGCCATGAATGGGCCGGATATTCCATTCCTAAGTACGAAAGGCCACCGGCTTTATATGGTTCACTTATGACATTTTACAGTCCAGGCAAGTAGGCCCTGAGTCTGCCATCGAGCCTTTTCCTGCTTTCTGCCTCTGAAAGCTCCAGTCCGAGCTCGCATCTGTATCCATGAACTTTGTCCTACTCCCTGCGCAGCTAACGGTGCCTGACATCAGCCTGTTGCCTGCCAAAAACTGTATTTCACCTTCGAAATTATCTGCTCCGCTCCCTACCCAATGCATTCCTGTCTAGTAGTTTAAGTAAACATTCTTCCAGCTACCGAGCAAAAAGCCCGGCTTCTCTGTCATTATGCAAGTAATTCATAGCCCTGTTACTATGGAAGATTCCTGCCCTCGCATCTAGTGTAGACACTTAGACGCTTGTACACGCACTCACAGTCAGTATAGTCAGTATAGAATAAGATTCTACTCTAAGAGACCTCTCTTTTGGATAACATAGTTCTTTAAACATAGGATGTTAGATATGATTTGGGATTAGGTTGACTTGACCCTCCAGACTTCTGTCGCCACATGTAGAGCTAAATGTCAAGTCCCCTTCACCCCCTAGTTGCACGACAATCACACGTCATGCTGCTGCGCGCGCATTTCTGCCAAGTATTTCTGCTGACATTGCGAAATTCTTTTATGGTACCACCCTATTATGACATCATACCTGATGACGTTCTTTAGTTACGCCCAGTTACACCCACTTTTGCTACACATGTATGTTTTATCTTTACTATCAATTGTTACGCCTCCTGCATTTGCTTCACTGTAATGCCTATTGTATAAAAATGATTACTTATCAATAAAGTACGGTCTTCACTTCCTGAACCTTCGTGGTGATGGAATATGGAGCTCATCGATTTAAATTGATTATGGAATAAAGCCCGTTCCGAACCTCTAATACCACGGATTCTGCCTCTTATTTTACTGAGCTATTGTTATAGATTTTCCGCATCAAATTAAGTTCCGGTAATTAAATTATTTACCACATAAATGGCGCCCGAACAGGGACACTTTCTCATCTCACGCGCCGGCGGTGCGTTGCAGGCCCGGTCTCCTGTCACAGCTGGACGGACAACAACGCGTACCCACAGGATTTCCTGTATCTCCCTCCTGCCGAGCGGGGGTAACTGAGGCTGCGATCAACACCCAGACGAGGCGGTGAGAAGTGCGAAGTATCCCGACCAGAGCCTAGCTGAGAGAGCAAGATCCGAGGTATACAGAGGCCCACCAGTTTCCGAAGTTTCCGAAGTTTCGAGTCGAGTCCAGTCCGGTTCAAGTTCAGTTCAGTTCCGAGGCCTTCCGTTCCGAGCTACCCGGTGAGTACCATTATCGGGGAGGCGTTTTGACGTGCACATAGGTTGTGCCGGTCAAGACGGGTTTGGGTACACAAATCCGGTCTGCACTGTTTCAGCAGTGTATCTGTACTGTTTAGCAGTATATCAAGTATGTCTAGTATATAATTCAGAATTTATCTAGTTAATACCGAGTATTATGCTTAGTGACTAGTTCCCTAAATGACCATCATTGTTTATTCATTAAATGTTAAATGTTAAAATGTTTTAAATACGTTCTGTATATTGTGGTGTGAATGACTGTTCATTATTGTGTTTTATGGTATTAAACGTGTTCAAAATTAGGTATCAGATCAGTTCTCAAATATGCCGCTCTTTTCGAAATTAAGACAGATCAAAACCAGAAAAGGGGTACTCGAAGAAGCTGTTCCCATTCCTCCTAGGGACACTCCAGGGTACTTTATGTATCATAAACATGGCCTAGATGCCATATTATTTCTTGATCTATGGGTAGACTACACCAAGGAATTACCAGAAAGTCAGAGGCGGCCCGCAGCTGGGACCTGGGATGCAGATTGCATCGTGAAAGTAGAGAAAGAATTATGGAAAAAGAAAGCTAGACAATCACAGAAAGACGCCATTGAATTATGGCGTAAAGAATCGTATAGACGTACAGAAAAAGCACGTAGACAGGAAGAGAAGAGTAAGGAGAATTCAAATAAAGTTCGAGAAAGTGTATTAATTGAAGAAGGTACTCGAGTAAAGTCAGAACAAACAGACAGACAAAGAAATGCCCTTGTGAATGGCATGTATCCTCTTCTGGCCGAAGGATTACCTAAGGCTACTCCGGAAATACCAAAAGACTTGCCACCCCCATTGTTTCCGATAAAAGTACATCCCAAAGGGCATCCCAGAACAGCAGAGGATGTTTTTCTTTCCTCTTATTTAGACGACGCAGCTCCCGAGTATGCTAATGCTGCGCCACATAGACCGTCCACCGAGGGGGTTCAACGCCAAGACCCTCCTTCGTCTGTACCTCTGCAACAGCAAACTCCGACACAAGTTCCGGCAAGCACATCTGTTTCTACATCCGCATCCACACCTATGGTTGCTATATCCCGTTCAACGAATCCTTTCACATCCAGCACCCCAGGTGGTGCTACCGGAGGTACATCAAGCATTTTTTCTACGCCACCCAGAACAAATAAACTTTCCTTTCAAGAATTAGCCTACCAACGTACACCCAAACTAGTAACTCCCAACACGCTCAAGGAACTTCTAATAGACTGTAGATATGACCCTGTGCCCGGAAAAGGGGACGAAATGATGCTGGCATCATTACGTATCCGACGAGCTGCAATATATTTAGGGAAGCTACCAGGAATGACTGCACATTTAGAAAATATATATCATTTTGTTCAATCAGGGCGAGATCCTGAGAGTATTACCAGAGCCATGGAGTACCAAAAGGTGGAAATACAGGGGGAACTGTTACGTTTCCTCATAAACTGTGTGATCAGAAATCAAGATCAACCAGGGGTAAATCCGGAAGAAGTGCAGATTCTTACCACATGGGGTAAGAATATATCAGAGGGGAGACATGATAAACGATCATGCATAGTAGCTATGAGCCGAAAGATCCGCAAAGAAATAGAACGAATACACGAGGAAAGATTAGCAGTAGACGAACCTGAACAAACCGAGGACGAGGAAGAATTAGAACTGCCCACAGGACAGTTAGAAACCATGGCCTATGTAGGTAGAGGAAGATCTTGCAATAATACTAGATGCTTTACTGATCCGATATGTCCGATACGTCCAGATAATAACAGAAAATTCCAAACTCCTATAATAAATATAAGGTCCCCCGAACATTCATTCCAAGCCGCTGACAAATTACTCCGAGAACGAAGGGGTTATCATATACTCGATTCCATGGACGAACAAGAATTAGCCAGGTCAGCCGTTCACTGGGTTGATAGTCCTGGAAAATATGGTGATGATACACTAGCACATACGTTTTAGAACCTCGCCCCAGATGAACAGCGTTTAGCTGGTATCTATATGATTCAACAACTCCTTATATTATATAAAAGCCAACACTCTGATCCTGGCCCCTTACCTGATATATTGACTGAATTACTCACGAATAAATGGAGAGGTTCCGGTACTAAGTTAATTAGAGAAATACTAGAATCTAGAAGACAGTATATTCTTTTTGTATGTCCTGAACATGTCTCATTGCCCATCAAGGAAAGAACGACGTATTACATGGATAGACAAAATCCCTTACGAGAAGTGCACCCGATAAAGGGTGATGACAATGAGTTTAAACGTGTGTTTGTATACACACCCATATCTAAAATAGAACTATTAGAAATGAAGAAAGTGGTACCCAGTCATGATAAAGACCCAGCAGGTTTCCATCGTGAAATTAAAGATATGTTACTCATGGGAGAATATACCTACCCCGACATTATGACAATATTGAAGGTATTAATGCCTGCGGGCATTTACGAAAAACTCAAGGAAAAGGATTGGGAGGTGGGAGACCAGAAGATAGATTGGACAGCATTAGAAAACGAAGAAAAAGCTCGAGGTCCAGGTTCAGGGCTCGGGGACAAGATCAAAGCACTACCAGGTCTACTAGTACAGGTACTGCCACGTTTATTAACTATGAAAAAGGAAGACTGGGGTGCAATCTCAGCCTGTAAACAAAAATCAGATGAAGACACTAGTGATTTCTATTCCCGATTTGAGAAATGTTTTGGTATAAATAGTGGAATAAAAGCAAGTAGCGAGTCGTATCCACACCTATTTGTGACAAAGTTAGTTGAAAATGCCTTGCCCCAAGTTAAGAATAGAATATTGAAGTTCGAGAGTACCTGGCAAGGTAACACTCCATCACAAATGTTACAAATGCTACAGTACCATCACAATAGGATTAGAGAAGAACAAGAACATGAACATAGACGCATGAAAGACACGAAAATGAAAATGCTAGTTTCCCAGACAGTGCCAGTTGACGGTCATAAGAAGGGTATAACACAGTCCAGTGTTTCAACAGGTCCTGTTAAAGGGACGTGCAACTATTGTAAACAGCCAGGTCATTATGTACACGATTGTCCAGTTTTAAAACATAATATTGCCATAGGTAACGCAAAAGAAAGACCACGACCAATTAGACAGGATCAGAACCAACAAGGAGCCCCGCAGCATGCACAGTCCATGCCAGCTCCGCAACAGTCTATGCCAGCTCCGCCATCGCAGCCTATTGCTGCCACACAAACAACGACCCGACAGATGTATCAGACCGCACAGTATGACTATCCTGATTATCAACGATACTCATGAAACAGCCTAGAGAGGGAAGTTGGCTTACCCCTTATTGAGGTCCCTGTAGATCAAGAAGGACCTTATGTACACAGTGAACTGTTAGGTCAAGATAGAAAATTCTTACTTGATACAGGGGCAAGCCGAACAACAATAAAACGTAGTGAAGTTCCAGGGGCACCCCTCTCAGGCACACAGAATATTTCCCTTGGTTTTTCAGGAAAACCGATCATTAACGAAGTAACACAGCCTCTTCCACTTACGATTGGTCCCTTGACACGAACTACAGATTTATTACTTACTAAATCATGTCCAGAAAACTTGTTAGGCATAAAACCTTTGAAAGCTCTAGGAGCTATTATATGTTGTTCTCCGGAAGGAGTAAGATTGTTTTTACGTGATTTCAAAGGGCACTACGTGTCCCGAGACATGGATCACCGACTACAGACTTTACCGACACATTTATGGGCACAAGGCCCTACAGATGTTGGTTGCATGAACATTACACCATATAGAGTCACACTAAAGGCAGGAGTGGTACTTCCACGAATGCGACAATACAAGTTACCCCCAGATGCTGTAGTGGCTTTACTACAAATCATTGACGAGCTTATTACCCAAGGAGTGGTTGTGGAAACTGACTCCAATGTATGTAATTCACCGATAATTCCGATTCTTAAACGAACCGATCCAACAGCCCCGCCAGTATATCGATTGGTTATTGATCTGCGCGAATTAAATAAATGCATAGTACCACAATACCCCGTAGTCCCAGACATTTCTTCATTACTGACAGCCATTGATTCCGAAGCAACATTCTTTACTGTAATTGATCTCAAGAATGCCTTCTTCAGCGTCCCCATAGATCCGGAAAGCCAATACTTGTTCGGATTTAGTTTAAATGGACGAAGCTTTAAATTCACACGCGCACCTCAGGGATTTACCGAAAGCCCCAGCATTTATAGCCAAGCACTGAAACGAGAACTCGACAGTATCCACATGCCAGTCAACACTGCCTTGCTTCAATATGTCGATGATCTGCTGATCACCGCTAGGAGCGAACCTGAATGTGAAAAAGCCTCACTGACGGTTTTACAATTTTTGGCCGAAAAGGGGCACAAGGTGTCCCCTTCTAAGCTGCAATTCTGTGTCCAGCGAGTTGTTTACCTTGGTCACTCGCTGTCCAAGGAGGGAAGGCAGCTTACATCAGATCGCATCCAGTTAATTGCAAATATGCCGATACCCAAGACACAAAAGGAGGTGCGGGCTTTCATAGGCCTCACTTCATATTGTAGGCAGTGGATCCCTCAGTATGCATTTCTAGCAAAACCACTCATTCAATTGACAACACAGGAGGCAGCCACATCGACTGTTCTCCCTTGGACTCAGGAACATACACAAGCTTTTGAAAGCCTAAAGAAAGCCTTATGCCAAGCACCTGTTTTAGCAACACCATGTTACAATAAACAGTTTACACTCTTCGTTACAGAACGCGAAGGTACTGCCTTGTCAGTACTCACACAGGAACAAGCAGGATCACACAAACCATGTGCTTATTTTTCTAGTACATTAGATCCCGTAGCTCAGGCTTTGCCTGCGTGCCTGAAATCATTGGCAGCAACAGCTTTAGCAATCAGACAAAGCGATGCCATAGTATTAGGACATCCATTGACAGTACAAGTACCACATGCAGTAGAGGTTCTCTTGAACCGCACACAAACACAACACTTGACTATAGCACGACTTACTGGTTACGAATTAACATTGTTTCAGCCACATATAGAAATCAGACGTTGTAGTACATTGAATCCTGCCACACTGTTACCTATAAATGGAACAGACCCACTAGCACATGATTGTATTGAAGTTATCACTATCACGACGAAACCCAGACAAGATTTGACAGACGTCCCATTGTCAGACCCAGACCTGACGCTGTATGTAGATGGTTCATGTATGAGAACAAGTACAGGAGAGTTAGTGGCCGCTTACGCAGTCACAACAGACACCGAAATCGTTGAAACAAATTGCATAAATACCTTGTCAGCTCAAGCCGCAGAGCTCATCGCTCTGACACAAGCCTGTATTCAAGCCACAAATAAAAGAGTCAACATATACACTGATTCACGTTATGCATTCGGAGTTGTACATGACTTCGGCGTGCTGTGGCGAGAGAGAGGTTATTTAACTTCTCACGGTGCCCACATTCAGCACGGACCCCTCATTCATGCCTTATTAGATGCAATACATCTACCCACTGCAATATCAATTATGAAATGTAAAGCTCATACGAAAGTTACTGATATCATTTCTCAAGGCAATGATCTAGCTGACAGAACAGCTAAACAGACTGCTCAAACTCAAACATCCGACATGACAAAGACAATAGTCCTGACACCAACATATTGCATGACGGTTAAGGATCCCGCTCTTGACGTAATCGACATACAGACACATGCTACACCAGACGAAATAAAGAAATGGACTGAATTAGGAGGGATCCAAACGGACCAAGGATGGATGACGAAGGAAAAATCTGTGTGGTTCCTTCCTGATTCAATGGTCCAAGTCGTTATTAACACTGTACATAGTCCAGCACATCTAGGAGAAAAAGCTATGCTAGACAGCATCCAACACATTTGGTTCAACAAACATTTACGAGCAGCAGCTAAACAAAAAGTCCGTACCTGTATGATCTGTTGTCAGTTTAACCCAGGTAAAAGCATTCCCGTAGAGCAGGGTGGATTTCAGCCTCCTGATCACCCTTTTGAAGTCCTCCAGATGGATTATATCCAGATGGAACGATGTCGAGGATTCAAATATGTTCTCGTAGTTGTCTGTGCTCTTTCCCGTTGGACAGAGGCATACCCGGTTTCAGATTACACTGCCCCGACTACTGCCAAACAGTTAGTTCGAGAATTCTTCCCATGGTACGGTTTACCACGTGTTGTCTACTCAGATAACGGCCAGCCGTTCTCATCCGAATTAATGAAACACGTTTCACTTTTGTTAGGTTATCAGTGGAAATTTCACTGTGTCCGACACCCCGAGGCAGCAGGTCTCGTGGAAAGACATAACCAGACCCTGAAAATTAGATTGTCCAAAATTTGTAGAGAGAAAGGTGTCGACTGGGTAGTAGCCTTACCCGTTGCACTCTTTTACATGAGAATGGTAGCACACTCTCGAACAGGGCTATCCCCGTATGAGGTGATCTTCGGTAGACCACCAAATATGTGGGGGACGCCTATACCACGCAAAATAACTGATATTGACTGTAATATGCTGACAGATTACTTGGCTTCCTTGATGTCTGCACTACAATCTTGTCGTTCACAGGTAGCTGCAGCCTTTCCCGACAACACCGAGGTGAAACCCCATGACGTAATTCCAGGGGATTTGGTTTTAGTGAGGAACTTTCATCGGAAGTCTCAGCTGGATCCTAGGTGGAAGTCGCCTCAGCTCGTACTGCTAACGACGAGGACAGCCGTAAAGATCGAAGGACGAAAAGGCTGGATACATTCAAGTCATATCAAGAAATTTCATGGACTACCGTCAGACGTAAACGACACACCTTGCGTGTCTTCCTCGAGGGACTCTAAACTCCCTTTGGTTGAACTGAATAGCCATGAACAATACAAACTAAAACTTAGGTCTAACAAGTCAGGCAATTTGATTGTTTAAGTCCTCTCCAAGGTGAATCGGTCGAATTTGTCTCTGACATGTACTCCTTAGACCTGTGTAGAGAAAGAAACAAAAGGATAAAGCTGAAACGACATGCGTACTGTAAATCACTGCGTAGTCATTGCACAGTGACGTTATTAATTTTGTTTTTCTTAAGTCTTTTAATAATTACTGCAAGTATATTGGTGCACACATATTATCCTATTTCTAGACATGTTTATAATGTTACTGCTGAACATTCTTTTAGTGAATTACCTCCGCATGAGTTGTCTTATAGATTTGCGCTGCGCAATAACACTTTTATTAGTATGTTACATCATTCCCATCAGGTTAGCAATGCTACAAATTGTTGGATATGTGGTCGACTCCCTCCCTATCAGAACTATAAAGGAATTCTACCTCTCTTTCCATACCCGTTCACACACAACGGCTCCTGTGGAGCATGGTTTAGTTTAATTAATTCCCTAGATTCGAATTCTGCAGTTTACCAGAATAACTGGGTATGGGGAAATTTGAACTTAGTTTTACTCAAAGTCTGCCACCCCAACAAGGAGGGACTTCCCAAAAGAACAGGAACTGATCTAGAAAATGAAGTATATGGATTAGGTAATTTTACGCTCAATCTCATGATCTTGAATGTCGAATCCGAAGCTACTCCAATGTTGCCCGCCATGTCAGTATTTCCAGTAAAAGGTGAATTATGTGTAAGAAAGAATGGTTCCATACATATGGGCCATAGTAGATGCACCACTGTAATAGAAATTAGTGATCAAGGCAAGTCTACATTTAGAGCTTCCCGCCATTCCTACTTCATATGTGGTCAGACGGCATACATACGTTTGCCACTAGATTGGGATGGTACCTGCTACATCGGATTCCTTTTGCCACCTGTTTTCCTAGCTCCTCCTGATTATCACAGAAACACTCATTTAGTACACAATAGAGAAAGGAGAGATCTCCCAATAGTCGATTACACTGAGACCGCATGGGAAAAATACACAGATTTCAATAAAGGTCTTTTTCCCTATATAGGTACAGTTACCAATAGTAAGCTGATACGTAGATTAACTAGAACCCTTGAAGCAGTAGTGAACGAAACTATTTCCGCCTTAGGCAATTTAACAGAAGAGCAGTCTGCTATGCGGATTGTTGTGCTTCAAAATCGTCTTGTCCTTGACGTCATCCTGGCCGATAGGGGCGGAGCTTGTAGGGTCATCGGATCAAGTTGTTGCATTTTCATACCAGAAAATTCGCCATCTGTATATAAAGCCATAACTCGCCTTCATAATATTGTAAGCCAGATACACCAGAATCCAGGCACCTGGACTTGGTCCGGTTGGTTTTGGAGTGTATTATCTACCGTTGGATGGAAGGTCCTATCCTTCCTAGGTATTGGCTTTCTCATACTATTCAGTTGCTGTCTATGTATACAATGTGGACCAGCGATCTGTGGTCTGTGTGCCACATCGTGTATTCCACCACCAAGATTTCATTCATCCCAGAAGAAGAAAGAAGAACAAATGATGCTATATGAACAGATCGATGGATTGATGAAGATTGATATCTCTTGACGGGCAAGTAGGGGACAAGGAGGGAATGTGGAAATATGGATTTTTATGATCAGTTATGTCCCCTATCTTGGACCCCAACGGTTTCATGTATAAATCACAAGTACATGTATGTTCCCTCCAGTTCCAGTTATGAAGACGCAAACACATGTGCGTCCACCGCCAACATGTCCTCTTTCAGATCCGCCATGAATGGGCCGGATATTCCATTCCTAAGTACGAAAGGCCACCGGCTTTATATGGTTCACTTATGACATTTTACAGTCCAGGCAAGTAGGCCCTGAGTCGAGCCTTTTCCTGCTTTCTGCCTCTGAAAGCTCCAGTCCGAGCTCGCATCTGTATCCATGAACTTTGTCCTACTCCCTGCGCAGCTAACGGTGCCTGACATCAGCCTGTTGCCTGCCAAAAACTGTATTTCACCTTCGAAATTATCTGCTCCGCTCCCTACCCAATGCATTCCTGTCTAGTAGTTTAAGTAAACATTCTTCCAGCTACCGAGCAAAAAGCCCGGCTTCTCTGTCATTATGCAAGTAATTCCTGTTACTATGGAAGATTCCTGCCCTCGCATCTAGTGTAGACACTTAGACGCTTGTACACGCACTCACAGTCAGTATAGTCAGTATAGAATAAGATTCTACTCTAAGAGACCTCTCTTTTGGATAACATAGTTCTTTAAACATAGGATGTTAGATATGATTTGGGATTAGGTTGACTTGACCCTCCAGACTTCTGTCGCCACATGTAGAGCTAAATGTCAAGTCCCCTTCACCCCCTAGTTGCACGACAATCACACGTCATGCTGCTGCGCGCGCATTTCTGCCAAGTATTTCTGCTGACATTGCGAAATTCTTTTATGGTACCACCCTATTATGACATCATACCTGATGACGTTCTTTAGTTACGCCCAGTTACACTCACTTTTGCTACGCATGTATGTTTTATCTTTACTATCAATTGTTACGCCTCCTGCATTTGCTTCACTGTAATGCCTATTGTATAAAAATGATTACTTATCAATAAAGTACGGTCTTCACTTCCTGAACCTTCGTGGTGATGGAATATGGAGCTCATCGATTTAAATTGATTATGGAATAAAGCCCGTTCCGAACCTCTAATACCACAGATTCTGCCTCTTATTTTACTGAGCTATTGTTATAGATTTTCCGCATCAAATTAAGTTCCGGTAATTAAATTATTTACCACACTTTCATAAAAAAAATATTTGGACATTAATTTATTGTGGGCGCTGCGTGCACATCGAGGTAATTTTATGTCTACTAATATGTATCGACAATTCCCTCCGAGGTAACGTTGACTGCTCAGGCTATCTTACCAATTGAGAGTCAGGTGAAGAAGGAGGCATATGACCCAACTGAGTGGGATCCATAGTAGGGTGGGCCCCAGGACAGCAGGAGAAAATGGCCCAACCACCTTGGTTAGGCCAGGTAACCCCTGCTTGCCCCATGGCCCTCTGAACGGGGTTCTGACACAAGCCCATCACAAGATCTCAGAAACATCTTGCTCTACAAACTCCTACACCACCAGCCTTGACACAAAAGCAAACTTCCCAAATCTATCTCTAACTTCAACACCTAGATCACCGCCTGTGCAGATACCCTGGTGCCTCTCAAAGCCACAACAACAAGACCACAAGAAAGCTGGAAAACATAAGAGCTCAGGATCACCAAATGCCACTGCAACATGAAGGCAGGATGACACTTAGAAGAGCATCGGCAAATCCGTCCTCAGATGCTACTATCAACCAATCAGAACCACCGAACACTCCATGGCCACCAACCTCATCGAAAGCAACTCCAACAAGACAAGGACATCTTTCCCATAGGTAAATGCTTCACCACTTCGGCAGCAAGCTGCACCAATGTAACCTCCTCTCAAGACCTAGGCACCCCGCTGTCCTCATTCTTCACAAACAAGAAACAAGATCACCAGCATCGATGAAGACCTTCATACAGCAACAGGTTACCAAATGATCTACTTGCCGGTTGGGTGCTAAGTCCCCTCCCTCAGCAATGGATTGTGATGCACCTTCATCTTGTATCAGAGTGTCTCGCCAACCTTGGTATCCAGGCAAACACTATATTAACAATCTCACCATGTGAGCATGGAGAAGATTGTATTTGTGGTGTGACACATGAAGTGACAACAGGCTGGATGATGCTAGGACCTGGGGAGGGATTGCAATCCAGATAAATATGTTACTTCGTTGTGGGGTCCAGATGAAACCTTCTGTATTACTTACTTTTACAGGAAAGTTTAAACACACGACTTGAAAAAGTCCACAGACTGAATAATTGCACACAAAGATACAGTATTCTCACTCTAGAAGCATAGGAATGCTAAAATATTTTTTCTGCAAGAAATGCACTTAAAGCCAGAAGAAATTGAAAACATTCATGGAAGACTCTACTCGGCCTCCTACCCAATCTATTCAAAGATGGAAGAAAACGGTGTTTATTGAATCCCTAGGCACCAGCAGTGGTGGATTCGCCAAGTTAACCCCTTCGACGCTCATGACGGAACGGTTCCGTCATGAGCGTCGGTTGAGCTGTGCTCATGACGGAACCGTTCCGTCATGACCACGCCCGCACAGGTAACGGTCAGCACAGCGGGGGAATCCGCCCCGCATGGAAGGGGTTAAAGGATGTTGTGAAACCTTCTATACTTATTCTAGCAATTTGGGCCGGTTACTTCAATGGCGTGACAGGAAAGGTTCAGGATCGGACCCCTCCGATGAAGAATGCTCACACTTGGTTAGTGAAACAGTTACGAGACATGCCTGTGCAGAGTGATCTAGTCAATGTTTATCCCCTGCAAAACCCAGGAGGTGGTACATGCTGTGTTTACTCTGAACCACAGAGATCATCTACAAGGATTGACCGGGTTTTTATTAGTAGGGAGAAACCTGACTAGTGTGTTGGAATGGAGAATTCGGGCAGGACTGTGACATTCCCATTTAACCTAATGCAACCAGATGATGACTCCGAGTTGAGGCCCTGGGTGATTGCGCCTTCCAATCAATTCTTTAAGAGGAGCTGAGTGTACATTTTTACATGAAAAGTAATAGGGTAGGATACTAAAATGTTATAATTACATATTGTCCTATATTAATATTGAAGCACAAATATGGACAGAAATATCAAAAGTCAAGCATATATAGGTAATTATAGGTCTATTTTTCTTAACTCTACAGTTAAACTAAATGTATGGCAATTAAAAAATTGTAAGTACAGTCACCTGCCCATAATCAGGGTTTTCAAGACTTTTCAGAAACTGAATTTGCACCAATCACCCCAAAAATCATTGATCATTAAGATAATCTAGGCAAAATCAATCTTTCTTGCCTCATGGGTGAACAGAGAAATGTTAGATTCCTGGCTCATGATGGAAGAGCTGAAAGCCTCATTATATTAATCAACATTTGTAAAGCTCGAACAATCACCCGTAAGGGTCTCTAGGCGCTGGGGTCCGTCGGGAAGATTAAGCAAGGTATTGCCCAGAGTCACATGGTGCTGGGCTAATCTGCCGCCGGCGCTGGGGATCAAACCATGATCCCCAGATTCCGAAGTCAGTCGCCCTGGCCGCGGCACCACACCTCTTCCAAATTAAATATGGCTAAAATAGTCTTTCACCGTGGTCCTTCAAACTCTTCTGAGTAGTCTTCTGTGTGGATAGATTTGAATTCTCTAAGCAGGAAATCTGATGCTATCAGATCCATCAGCCATTCAGAAACTATTAGTTCGGTTTGTCACAATACTCCACTGCAACCAAAGAAAGAGAATGCAAGCTCCCGTTAGAAGGTAGTTTTAAGTCGAAGACAGGAAAATGGGTCCGGGGCATGGCCACAGATCAACCCACTAGATTGAACATTACTAAACATATGTTACTTTTCTTTCTTAGACATGTATATTTTAGAAAGATTTTGTCAGAGTCTAAACAGCGATCTCAAAATAATTTGGTTAATTTTTCTAGCTTCCCCCATGTATCTTCATGGCCCACCCAGGCTTCTTCACAGCCTTCCTAGATGTAGAATCCTGGAGCTGGGCCTGATGCAGCAGCAGAATTGTCATGCCATACCATTCCTGTGGTGGGCTTATTTCCGCTTGAAGAGTCTCTATTGGCAGCCAATCCCCAAAGTGCATATGAACTGGTCCAGAAGAAAATATACCCTATGGGGCAGATTTTAAAAAAATACATGAAATGAAGCGCAGCACCCAAAGAGTCCGCAGTGCGCTGCGTGACGGGGAGGGAGCAGGAGATCTCCATATCTTTTATATGGCTATTTCCTCCCCTCTCCTTAGCGCCGGCACTGATTTTAGCTGCCGAGTGCCAAGCACAGACCTCTGCGCCATAGCGCGAGGGTGTGTGTATGAGTCTAACATACGTTTTATACAGGAATGGTACCCTTCCTGTACAAAACACCATGCCTAGACAAGTCTAAATGTTTTTCCCAATTGTATGTGTACTGCACAGTGCAAAAACATTTCTCCTGTTAGCGCCTCTTTTGAGGTGGTGTTAACTTTTAGCGCAAACCCTGTCTGCAATTATTTGTAGATAGGGTTTTGCATCAAAAGGCATAGGTGGTTGTATGGGAATACCCATGTACTACCCATGTAATGCCCCGTTGGTGCTAAGTGAAGCTAAGTAGTGCTTCTCGCGGATTTGCGCCACTTTTAGGGTACTTCCCAGCACATACCAAGTTTTGCGGAGGAAAGTAAATTCCCCCCAAAAAACTTTTGTGCTGGTTAGCATCACTTTGGTCATGGTAATCCAGCCCAACATGTTTGCAAATTTTTAAAAAATATAAGCAACGCAGCACCCAAAGAGGCTGTGCTGCGTTGCATGACCGGGAGGAAGCAGGAGAGCACCATATCTTCAGAGATATTGCTCTCTCCACCCTCTACCTAGCACTGGTGCGGATTTCAGCTGCTGAGCACCACGCACATACCTTAGCGTCATAGCGCTAGGTTTTGCGCCTGTGTCTAGCGTAGGTTTTGTATAGAAAGGGTACCCTTCCTGTACACAATACCATGCATATATAGGTGTGCTGCATAGTACAGCAGGCATGCAAAGTCGGAAAAGGAAGGAAAAATAAAATTAATTCTCCTGTTAGCGCCTCCTCTGAAGTGGCGTTAGCTTTTGGTGCAAACCTCTGTCTATAATTCTTTGTGTATAGGACTTTGCGTCAAAAGGCATGGATGGTTACATGGGAATGCCCATGTACCACCCATGTAATGCCCCCTTGGCGCTAAGTAACGCGAAACAGTGTTTTGTGCTGCTTTGCGCTACTTTTAAGGTATTTTCCAGGGCAAAACAACTTTTACGGTTTTAAAGTACATTTGAAAAAAAACATTTTATGCAGGTTAGTTCACTTTTGTGATGCTAGCCCACAACAAAATACACGCAATGCAGCACCCAAAGATGCTGTGCTCTGTTGCGTGACAGGGTGGGAGAAGAAGAACACAATATCTTCAGAGATATACAGGGCTTGAAGTGGGATGAAATAACTGCGGGGGTCCCTTAATGGGGCGGGACCACTGTAATTAAGGGCGTGGCCTAAAAGACTTAAGCTTCAAATCTGTGCTTAGCATAGTGTAGCGCCCAACTTGTATTTTGCTGTTTCTGTTATTGCAGTCAGATATATGATGCAACAAGTAACATCGCACTTACAACAAAATGTTTGAAGATCTGTCCCTAAGTGTCCTTGCAACAGAAAAGATGAGCAAACCACTTGTTAAAAAGGTAGACAAAAACCGAATGTAGCGATAGTGACGACACACTGGCCTCTAACAGAGAAAAATCACTATTTAAACAGAGTTTTCGTTTATTTGGATTTCTATCGTGCAATGTAATTGTTGCAATTAAAGAAACAACCTGTACAAAACCAGAGTTAAAGATAAAAAGCTTTTGAAAAAATAACCAACATATCAAAGAACTGTAAATTTACAATCCGAGAAGGGCTTAAAAATATCGGACCCGTCTAATGCTGCGTTATTATTATTCTCTGCAAATGATTGACATGTGCCTCTAAATATATCATGATATTCAGGTGTTTTGCTGACATTTAGTTTAAAATTGCATGATTCTTTCGATTCCTGTTAAAAGAATTCCAAAGGTTCTGCCCAGCCTTCCTGTGCAAAGAAAAAGAAAGGGGTCAGGACGTTTCCATGGTCAGCCAAAGATGTAAAGAAAGGGCTCAGGACGTTTCCATGGTCAGCCAAAGATGTAAAGAAAGGGCTCAGGACGTTTCCATGGTCAGCCAAAGATGTACAGAAAGGGCTCAGGACGTTTCCATGGTCAGCCAAAGTTGTAAAGAAAGGGCTCAGGACATTTCCATGGTCAGCCAAAGATGTGCAGAAAGGGCACAGGATGTTTCCATGGTCAGTCAAAGGTGTAAAGAAAGGGCTCAGGACTTTTCCATGGTCAGCCAAAGTTGTAAAGATAGGGCTCAGGACGTTTCCATGGTCAGCCAAAGATGTAAAGAAAGGGCTCAGGACGTTTCCATGGTCAGCCAAAGATGCAAAGAAAGGGCTCAAGAGGTTTCCATGGTCAGTCAAAGGTGTAAAGAAAGGACTTAGGATGTTTCCATGGTCAGCCAAAGAAGTAAAGAAAGGACTCAGGACGTTTCCATGGTCAGCCAAACGTGTAAAGAAAGGGCTCAGGACGTTTCCATGGTCAGCCAAAGATGCACAGAAAGGGCTCAGGACGTTTCCATGGTCAGCCAAAGCTGTAAAGAAAGGGCTCAGGACGTTTCCATGGTCAGCCAAAGGTGTAAAGAAAGGGCTCAGGACGTTTCCATGGTCAGCCAAAGATGTAAAGAAAGGGCTCAGGACGTTTCCATGGTCAGCCAAAGGTGTACAGAAAGGGCTCAGGACGTTTCCATGGTCAGCCAAAGGTGTAAAGAAAGGACTTAGGATGTTTCCATGGTCAGCCAAAGAAGTAAAGAAAGGACTCAGGACGTTTCCATGGTCAGCCAAAGATGTAAAGAAAGGGCTCAGGACATTTTCATGGTCAGCCAGAGATGTACAGAAAGGGCTCAGGACGTTTCCATGGTCAGCCAAAGGTGTAAAGAAAGGGGTCAGGACATTTCCATGGTCAGCCAAAGGTGTAAAGAAAGGGCTCAGGATGTTTCCATGGTCAGCCAAAGATGTACAGAAAGGGCTCAGGATGTTTCCATGGTCAGCCAAAGGTGTAAAGAAAGGGCTCAGGACGTTTCCATGGTCAGCCAAAGATGTAAAGAAATGGCTCAGGACGTTTCCATGGTCAGCCAAAGATGTAAAGAAAGGGCTCAGGACGTTTCCATGGTCAGCCAAAGATGTACAGAAAGGGCTCACGACGTTTCCATGGTCAGCCAAAGGTGTAAAGAAAGGGCTCAGGACGTTTCCATGGTCAGCCAAAGATGTAAAGAAAGGGCTCAGGACGTTTCCATAGTCAGCCAAAGATGTAAAGAAAGGGCTCAGGATGTTTCCGTGGTCAGCCAAAGGTGTAAAGAAAGGGCTCAGGACGTTTCCGTGGTCAGCCAAAGCTGTAAAGAAAGGGATCAGGACGTTTCCATGGTCAGCCAAAGATGTAAAGAAAGGGCTCAGGATGTTTCCGTGGTCAGCCAAAGCTGTAAAGAAAGGGCTCAGGACGTTTCCATGGTGAGCCAAAGCTGTAAAGAAAGGGCTCAGGACGTTTCCATGGTCAGCCAAAGCTGTAAAGAAAGGGCTCAGGACGTTTCCATGGTCAGCCAAAGATGTGATGAAAGGGCTCAGGACGTTTCCATGGTCAGCCAAAGATGTACAGAAAGGGCTCAGGACGTTTCCATGGTCAGCCAAAGGTGTTAAGAAAGGGCTCAGGATGTTTCTATGGTCAGCCAAAGGTGTAGAGAAAGGGCTCAGGACGTTTCCATGGTCAGCCAAAGTTGTAAAGATAGGGCTCAGGACGTTTCCATGGTCAGCCAAAGATGTAAAGAAAGGGCTCAGGACGTTTCCATGGTCAGCCAAAGATGCAAAGAAAGGGCTCGAGAGGTTTCCATGGTCAGTCAAAGGTGTAAAGAAAGGGCTCAGGACGTTTCCATGGTCAGCCAAAGGTGTAAAGAAAGGGCTCAGGACGTTTCCATGGTCAGTCAAAGGTGTAAAGAAAGAGCTCAGGACATTTCCATGGTCAGCCAAAGATGTGCAGAAAGGGCACAGGATGTTTCCATGGTCAGTCAAAGGTGTAAAGAAAGGGCTCAGGACGTTTCCATGGTCAGCCAAAGGTGTAAAGAAAGGACTTAGGATGTTTCCATGGTCAGCCAAAGAAGTAAAGAAAGGACTCAGGACGTTTCCATGGTCAGCCAAAGGTGTAAAGAAAGGGCTCAGGACGTTTCCATGGTCAGCCAAAGATGCACAGAAAGGGCTCAGGACGTTTCCATGGTCAGCCAAAGATGTAAAGAAAGGGCTCAGGACGTTTCCATGGTCAGCCAAAGGTGTAAAGAAAGGGCTCAGGACGTTTCCATGGTCAGCCAAAGATGTAAAGAAAGGGCTCAGGACGTTTCCATGGTCAGCCAAAGGTGTACAGAAAGGGCTCAGGACGTTTCCATGGTCAGCCAAAGCTGTAATGAAAGGGCTCGGGATGTTTCCATGGTCAGCCAAAGATGTAAAGAAAAGGCTCAGGACGTTTCCATGGTCAGCCAAAGGTGTAAAGAAAGGGCACAGGACGTTTCCATGGTCAGCCAAAGATGTACAGAAAGGGCCCAGGATGTTTCCATGGTCAGCCAAAGATGTAAAGAAAGGGCTCAGGACATTTTCATGGTCAGCCAGAGATGTACAGAAAGGGCTCAGGACGTTTCCATGGTCAGCCAAAGGTGTAAAGAAAGGGGTCAGGACATTTCCATGGTCAGCCAAAGGTGTAAAGAAAGGACTTAGGACGTTTCCATGGTCATCCAAAGGTGTAAAGAAAGGGCTCAAGACATTTCCATGGTCAGCCAAAGGTGTAAAGAAAGGGCTCAGGACGTTTCCATGGTCAGCCAGAGGTGTAAAGAAAGGGCTCAGGACGTTTCCATGGTCAGCCAAAGATGTAAAGAAAGGGCTCAGGACGTTTCCATGGTCAGCCAAAGGTGTTAAGAAAGGGCTCAGGACGTTTCCATGGTCAGCCAAAGGTGTAGAGAAAGGGCTCAGGACGTTTCCATGGTCAGCCAAAGATGTAAAGAAAGGGCTCAGGACGTTTCCATGGTCAGCCAAAGGTATAAAGAAAGGGCTCAGGACGTTTCCATGGTCAGCCATAGATGTAAAGAAATGGCTCAGGACGTTTCCATGGTCAGCCAAAGATGTGCAGATTCACATGTCTGCATAACAAAGGCCAAGTAATCAACTTGGCTGATGCCTGCTGGCCGTGACTGTCGGAGATGGGGGGATGGGCCCTCCTGCAGCCAATACACACACCTTGGCTACGTTAGCAGACAGAGCAGGAGGCCAGGAGCAGTGGGTGCGACTCGCTGAAAGGCTGAAGATCTGGGCAAAGCGTTTTTTTGTCTCTGCTCATAGAATAGATGCGTGGCAGTGATTATAGCAAACACCTTTCTCCAAGCTCACGAAAAACGCGTAAAAAGTATTGTTTTCAAGGCAGTAAATGGTGAGCAGTAGCATTCCTATAAAGGCTACAGCAGCCTACTTTGGACATTGGAATCCGGGTTTGCGTTCCATGGTTTGCTAAACCTCCTGTGATTATGGAAAATGTATTAATTCTCTTGGTGTCTTAGAAGAAAAAACACAGCCCAGCGATGTAATGCCCTTGGGTCAAGTTTGCACTAGAAAATAAAAATGCCAGTAGCTAAGGCACCCTCATGATTTATTAAGTGCTAAGCACCTTATACAACAGCATTTAATGAACGGAACAGCATAGTGACTTCACATGCACAGGCGTGCAGAAAGTTTAACACCAATCCTTGTTTTGTTTTATTAGAAAGCACCAATGCTTTATTTAGTTTTAAATTCATATTTCAACTTCTAGCCATTATTTTTCCTTGAGTATTTCAAATCCTCACATCTTCTTTTTTGGGTATTTTTGAAGGGGGGTACATTTTTTTTAAATTAATCAAATTCCTACTTGCAAAAAGTTGCTGCTATTTCAAACAAGCATTGGCATAGCCAATAGACCTCAACTTTGGGACCTTCTTTTTAGCCAGAGCTTTTGTCTTTCCCAATGCCTTTAAGCTATCTTTTAGAGCAGCATAGCTGCTGTGCAGCATGTTGAAAAGTTATTATAAAAAAGTGTTATAAGCATTTAAAAGTTATTATAAACAGTGCTATAAGCATTTTTGTTACCTTATATATAACCAAGAAGAAAATATGTACAACTGAACGACCATATTAAAAAAAGAACTATCATAAAAAATCATGCCCTTTTCTCTTGCGAGCCTCTAGATGGCATTGCGGTCCCGATAGTTAGTAGGCGGGTGATTATACGGCAAGGCGGGGTGCCAGGAACAGGTCTTGCAGCCAGCGTGCGACGGGCACGCTCCACTATAAACATCGGAGAGACATTTTCAGGGCCAAATATGTCCTTGACCAGGAACTCGAAAAAGGTCTCCATCCTGCCTGTGTTGGTAGATTCAGGACGGCCTGTGACACGGATGTTGTTGTGGTGTGACCCCGCCTCCCAATCTTCATTTTTTGCCTGGATGAGCACTAAGACTTTTTCCATGTGGAGTGCCTTGTCCGTCACCTCACCGAGGCCATCTTTGGTTGTGGAGACGCGCTGCTCAAGTTCCCCCATCCTTGCATTCTGCTTCTCGAGCTGGGATGACATATGGTCCAACCTGTGGTTCACCGCCACCATAGTCCCTTCAATATATTGGAGACTCTTCTGCATGGTGAGCAGAGTTGCATCCTGCGTGGGGGGCCCTCACCCTGGGCCTCCGCCTCAGAGGCCGCCCTTTGCTGCGATTTTGTGGATTTGCACACCTCAAACGTGAGACGAGGCTGCATCGTGTCAGTTCTGCCCATGTCTGCTGCTGACAAAATGAAGGGGAGTCCCACTTCTCCGCTGCCGCATCCCTGAGGCTCGAGCCCCGCAGCCAGCAGTTATAGTCGTGGCACACCGCAGGCACAATGACACACTCTCTGGGGCACAACAACTCTCTGGGCAACTCAGATTTATCCGGCTTAACAGTGAATCAGCCCCAGGTGATATACAACATGCACCGGGCACGGGAATTATCAGCCCGAAGAGGCGATCCAACGCAGAGCAGACCATCGACAATGCCGCCTACAGGGTACAGCTGCTGTGTGTATCAGAACTGCTACACCTCCAGAGTCAATGCACAACTAGATGCACCTTCAGCCACACAGAAGGCCCAGAGGGTACCAGGCCTGGATGGAATGGGGAGTCCGAAGAGAAATCAGCTAGAGCACACCATGAGGGGGAGGCCTCCCAGATCTATACGGAATATAGATGCCATCGCAGGGTGTGCAGGGAGGCACGAGCGCCACCCCGCCTCAGCCACACTCACAGGCTGCAGCATGCCGAGTGACGCCATATGCTCCATCTCTCACCCACCACCGCACCTGAGGACTAGAAGCCCAGCCGCTCCCCACTCACCACCGCCTGCAGTCGGCTCCACCAGACTTCCAGTCCTCAGGCGCAAACACAGCGGGGATCCGACGCACCTCCAGGCAAGTACCAGGCTCAGTCTGCATCAGTCTATGCAGCAAGGTAGGCCACAGATCTTCAGGTGCCTTAGAGCGCAGCAGCTGCAGTCCGGGTCACCCCCCTCACAGCACAGCGAGTGAGGATAGCAATAATCTTTGCCGTCCTGGACTCCGTGAATGCGCACTGCAGCAGTGGCAGCAGCCCCAGGACTCGGCTGGCTGGCGCGCTCCGCTGAAGGCCCCTGGTTTCGAAAGTGAGTAGTCCACACCTCGGTTCTCGGGCCACATTGGCGATCGGTCCAGCACCCTCTGATCGGCAGGATCGTCACCGGCAGATTAACCCCTCGCCAGCCGCGCGTAGAGTTGTTGCGGTGGGGAGAATTGTCAGGCTGCGGCATCTGCCATCTTGTCGCTCATCAGGCAGAACACGAAAATCTAATTTTCAGCCGTCACGCTGCCAGCAGATACCCAGGATTCATCTGCAGGTTGCAGGGTGCTATCGCGATGCGGGACAGCCGTTTACAGGCTTCGATGCTGCAATATTAGGCGGATTTTAGGCAGATAAGAGATCGGCCGAGCAGCACTAAAGTGCGGCCATCTTGCTTGGTGCCCCCTAGCGCCCCCCTGCTGACGAAATCTCTAGTGCTGGAAATGCCACTAATGAGGAAATTTTCGCTACAGGGAATGGACTTTACTGTGGAACACTGCCCTGGAGAGACCATGCCAATAATTTTGGTCTCTCAGGAATATTCCATCTTAGTGAAGGGAACGTCCAGGAGTTTAGGTAACTCTCTCCACTTTCAACTGGGAGGGGCATGTGTTAGACCTGAAAGCCTTAGGGTGGTCTTCCCCCAAGGAGTTTGCCTCCTTACCTCCAATTTTGCTGAATTGTTTTTTGTTAGACTTAGGACTCTGTGCTCTTTACCACTGCTAACCAATGCAAAAGTGCTTGTGATCCCGCCCCTAAACATAGTTTATTTGATATATACCTAATTGGCATGTTTGATATACTTGTAACTTACTGGTAAAGTGGTATACCACATACACAGGGCCTGTAAATCAAATGCTACCAGTGGGCTTGCAGCACTGATTGTGTCACCCACCTGGTAGCCCTTTAAACCTAGTCCCAGGCCTGTTCTTGCAGCCTGCAGGCAGTGTTACACTGCCATGTTGGCTTGGCATTTAAAACTCCTTGTCAAGCCTTACTCACCCCATTTATTACATATGTCACCTCTAAGGTAGTCCCTAGGTAGCCCATAGGGCAGGGTGCTATGTAATTAAAAGGTAGTGCATATGATTTTAACTTTTATATGTCCTGGGTGTGAAAAACCTCCAAACTCATTTTTCACTACTGTAAGGCCTACCTCTCTCATAGCATTAAATTGAGGATTCCTGATAACATTTAATAAGCTGTAATTCCTAATAGAGAGAAGGTTGCTTTGTCAATCAATCATGGATTTTCAGAGCATGCTAATCATCTGTGAGAGTTCCAAGCGTTAGATCCAGTCTGCTTGGGATTTCAGTTGAAGAGCGAGGTCTGGAATCCCCTTCTGAATTCCTGGAGGGAGGGAGTGATATGTCCTCAGGTAAATGGGGAGTCTGTTCCAGGATTTTGTAGTGAGGTAGGAGAAGGAATGAATTCCACTGTTGCCGCAGCTGATGCAGGGGTGTGGTGGCGGAGAGAGAGGCAGAGTACAATAGTCTTGAGGGATGGTTGAAGCTCAGGTGGTGGTTGATGTATGCTGGTCCTGTAAAGGGCTTTGTAGGCATGCGTCAGGATCTTGAATTGGCATCTCTTGTATACAGGGAGCCAGTAGAGTTTCTTCAGGTGGGGGTGATGTGAGTCTGTCTGGAGAGGTTGAGGATGAGTCTGGCTGATGAGTTCTGGATGGTCTAAAGTCTCTTGAGGAGGTGTGATGTGATTCCGGCATAAAGAGTGTTGCCATAGTCCAGGCGACTGGTGATGAGGACTTGTGTGATGGTACATCTGGTGGGTACAGGGAGCCATTCGAAGATCTTACAAAGTAGGTGGAGGTGAGAAAGTAGGCGGAGGAGACTTTGTTTATCTGGCTCTGCTTAGTACCGATGCAATGGTAATGATAAATCCTCTTTAAAGTTGGATTTATTGTTAGTATTTTGAAAATGCTACTTTTAGAGAGGCATGTTTCTGCTCTTAGCCATTTGGTGTCTGCTGCCTGTCTCTGATCAGTGTTTGGGTTACATGACTGCTGGGCTTTGTGTACTCCTTCTAGATACCCACACACAAAGGGAGCGTAGGTATGACTGAATAGGTCTTCCTGGGTGGATGGAAGGATGGAGCTGGGCACAGTCTCATACTTACACCTGAATAGGCTGTGTCCTGTCCACACACAAAGGGCTGCATATCCCCCATACTGAGTCTGGAGACAGAGCAGGAAGGGAAGACCTCTGTGCACTTCAAAGACCCTTCTTTGAAGTCTGCCCCACTTCAAAGACACAACTGGGTACAAGTACTGGACCTCGGACACCACCCACTCATTACACTTCTGGACCTGTAACCACTCTGTAAGAAGATGAACTGGTGTGCTGAAGGACTGCTACTCTGCTGGGCTGCTACTCTGAAAGAACTTCTGAATTGCTGTGTGCCCTGCTACTCTCTGTGCCTAGGTGCTAAAGATTGGACCAACACAAATTCGATCCAGAGTGACTCCAAAGGGTAGCTGACTAGCCTGCTCAACTGAAGGTTCAGGGACATAAAAGAATTCCAACTACCCTGCTCCAATTGAATCATTGGAAGTGGGCATACGGGACTGCTCCAGGGGAACCCAAGCATCCTTTGCTGAGAGAGCAGAATCCGTACATCGCTACTGTTGCGGGAACACGACCAGTGCATTGCACTTCGAACCAGCGCTTCACTGTCAGATCCACTGCATTGCCGCCACTGCATAGAAAAGATTGCAGCAGCGTGGAGAAACCCAGTGCATCGCCTTTGGAACATCACACTTCCAAAATGGTGCATTGTTTACAGAACTGATGCATCGCCAGTGCTGGGTGGAGAAAATTGATGCATCACCTCGACTGCAGAATCAACACTGATGCATTGCTTGGCTGCACCCCTCATCTTCATTGTCGCAACTGGGATCAAAGTACTTTTGTTCAGTGGGCCTAAGGGGGTCCCTGTATCCGGCCTGTGCTCCATCGCCTGAGCTTTTGACTTTGTCCTGGCCCGGTGCGACCAGATATGCCAAATGGGTGCTTACTATTTCTAAGTGATATTTTGCAGTTCATTCTTTTAAAATTCATATCTCATGTTATATTTATTGGATTTTTGTCATTTTGGTCTTGTTTCATTATTTTGTGGTGTTTACACTATGTTACTGTTTGAAGTGTTGCACAAATGGTTTACACATTGCCTCTTAAGTTACGCCTGACCGTTCTCTGCTAAGCTACCAGACGATGAGCAAAGACTACTTTTAAGGTACCTTGATGGCTTACCCTGACGAGGACAGTGGCGTAACACAGGTGCCCGCAGCCCCGGTGGTGCGGGGGCCCCCGAGCTGCAGGGGGGCCCTGAGCTGCAGGGACCCCCCTCAGCACAGTACTCTGGCCTGGGAGCTCTGGAGTAAATCAGGAGCGGGGCCCCTCCATGTACCTTGCAGGGGGGCCCCCTCAAGTTTCATTACGCACGTGGACTAGGATTCATTGCTGCCTGACCCCAGTCAACCAGGAACCCAATTTCTAACACACATATACACACACATAAATATATGTAAAGACAAGGTTAAAGGGACATTAGGACTTGTAATTATATCTTACTTTACATAAAAAAAATAAAACCTTAGAAATTCACTGAATAAACCAAAGGCTAAAGCTACATTATACTTAGGTGAAAAAGACAGTTAAAACATGCCATTTATACTAAAAACAACACTGCAATTCACCAGTTAGAGTTACCTCAAGTAATTATAAGTTGAGCTGAGTGGAAACACCAGGATTCAAACTGTGAGTGGGAGGTCAAACACTGATCTTTCAAGTGAATACATGAGTGTACAGATCCATCTGACTAATATAATCTGTTTGGCATCTTCAACATAGCATCATTGCACACATTATTGTGGAGACTTGAATTATGGTCACACACTATCAGGGTGGGGAACGTGACGTCCCTATAATCACACACCATCTCCCTGGGGACCTAGGCATGTCTATAATCACACACCATCTCTCTGGGGACCTTAGCATCCCTATAATACCAAACTATCTCTGTGGAGACCTGGCATCTCTATAATCACACACTATCTCTGTGGAGACCTGGCATTTCTATAATCACACACTATCTCTGTGGAGACCTGGTATCTCTATAATCACACACCATGTCTGTGGAGACCTGGCATCTCTATAATCACACACTATCTCTGTGGAGACCTGGCATCTCTATAATCACACACTATCTCTGTGGAGACCTGGCATCTCTATAATCACACACCATGTCTGTGGAGACCTGGCATCTCTATAATCACACACCATGTCTGTGGAGATCTGGCATCTCTATAATCACACACCATGTCTGTGCAGACCTGGCATCTCTATAATCACACAGTATCTCTTTGGAGACCTGGCATCTGTATAATCGCACACTATGTCTGTGCAGACCTGGCATCTCTATAATCACACACTATGTCTGTGCAGACCTGGCATCTCTATAATCACACACTATCACTGTAGAAACCTGGCCATCAATATAATCACATACTATTTCTGTGGGGACATGGCATTCCTATAATCACAGACTATCTGTGTGGGGACCTGGGCATCCCTATAATACTATAATGACACACCATCTCTGTGGAGACCAGGCATCTCTATAATCACACACTATCTCTGTGGAAACCTGGTATTTATGTAATCACACACAATCTCTGTAGGGACCTGGTATCAATATGATCACACACTATCTCTGTGGAAACCTGGCCATCCCTATAATCACACTGTGGGGACTTGAACATTAGTATAATATCACACTATCTCTGTGGGGACCTGGCATCCTTATTATCACATACTGTCTCTGTGGAATCCTGGCCATCAGCATAATCACACACTATCTCTGTGGGGACCTGGGCATACCTATAATCACACATTATCTCTGTGGGGACCTGGCCATTACAATAATCACACACTATCTTTGTTTGGACCTGGGCATCAATATAAACAATAACTTGCTATCTTTGCAGCAGGGCACTGCACCTGCCAATATTCACACACTTTCTCTGTGGGGAACCTGGTAACACCATTCTCACACACCATCTCAGTGAGGACCTAGACATCCTCAAAATCACACACTATCTCTGTGGGGAGCTGGGCATTCCTACAATCACACACTATCTCTGTGGGGATCTGGACATCAATAGAATTCATCACACACTATCTTCTTGAGGCATTGTTCATGGCTATCATCACACACTATCTCACTGGTGACCTTGCCATGTGTATAATCACACAGTGTCTCTGTTGGGACCTGGGCATCAATTTAATTACACTTCTGCTTTGTGGGAATTTGAACATTATTATCATCACACACTATCTCTGCAGGGATGTGAGCGTGTCTCTCATATACTTTTTCTATAGAGAGACTTGTTCTTGACAGTTGTCACACACTTTCGCTGCAGGTCTGCAGTCACTATTGTTGTGGGGATGTGGGCATCCCTATTATCACACATTATCTCCATGGGGGCCTAGGCTTCACTATAATCATACAACACAACAATCCCTGCAGGACTTGAGCAAGACTATAATCTGTGCAAGCAACTGGGTATGACTGTAATAACCGACCATCACTACAGGGACCTGAGCATTACTATTATAACATTCTCTGTGCGGGGACTTGAACGTAACTATGATCACTCACTATCTCTGTGGGATTTTGAACATAACTCTAATCACACAATATATTTGAAGGACCTTCAACATGAATATAACCACACACTATCTCAATATGGTCTTCAAGGTGAGTATAATTAAACACTTTATTTGTGGGGACCTGAGCATTAATGTAATGAAACACTATTTCTACATGAACATCAGTATGACTATCATTGTATCCTATCTCTACAGGGGCTTGAATATGACTATTATAACATTTTCTATGTGGGGACTTGAATATAATTATGACACACTATCTCTGCGGGGACTTGAATATGACAATAATCGCACACTATCTCTGTGGGGACTTCAGCATGACAATCACACACTATCTCTGCGGGGACTTGAACATGCCAATAATAACACACTACCTTTGCGGGGACTTGAACATGCCAATAATCACGCACTATCTTTGCGGGGACTTGAATATGCCAATAATCACACACTATCTGTGCGGGGACTTGAACATGCCAATAATCACACACTATCTTTGCGTGAACTTGAACATGCCAATAATCACACACTATCTTTGTGGGGACTTGACTATGACAAAAATCACACATTATCTCTATGGGGACCTGGGCACCTCTTGAATAACACACTATAAAGGCATGAACTGCAGCATGACTGTCATTGTACACTATCTGTAGAGGTACCTGAACCTGACTATAATCGGACACTGTTTTGGAGGATTTCAACATGTCTATAAACACACACTATCTGTGCGAGAACCTGGGCATCCCTATAATGACAAACTATCTCATGTGACTAAAACATAACTAGCATCAAACACAATCTTGTTGGGGACTTAAGTATTAGTATAACCACACATAATCTATGCGGGGACTTGAACATAAATATAAACACACACTATGCCTATAGGAACTTGGGAGTGACTACATTGAAACACAATTTTAAAATATCTCTGCAGTGGCTTAAAAATGATTATCATCACATACTCTCTCTGCCAGCTGTAGAACATTACTATAATAACTTACCATATCTTTGGGGCTTATCATCGCAGAACATGCAAAGTAAATGATGCCTAGTGGTGAGGTTGATGAAAAGGGCCTAGGTAATCTCAACTTGACTTTCCTATCCGACCACATTGCAGGATGTTTGGCCTCTAAATTATCTTAACGTTGTGTTGTTTCCTTATTCCTGAAAGTTTGTGAGCACTCATTAACAGGCTAAATATCTGTAAATCTCTTTGCAGGGACTTCATATGCTATAGGCTTCTGCTGAGAAATTCATTATCATCACAGTCCATGCTCTGTGTGCTCGTAGGACACAATGAGCTATTTATATATGACTAAACTATCATGTGATTTAAGTACAGCATTGAAAAATTATATTTAGCCATTTGTTTATGAAGGCATTCAATCACAAATGATAATTATTGAGTAAGTCCCCACGAGGATGGTAAACCATGTTCAAGACCCCACAAGGATGTGCACACGATTAAAAAACAATATATTTGCAAATTTGAAGCAGGATCCTGTTTTCTGAATTTATTTCTGAACATATTTCTGTTATTGGCATATTCTTAAAACATTGGGAAAGGTTAGTCCCCATAAGGAAGGTGTTCACACATAGTCCCCACAAGGATGGTGACACGTGTGTGTGTGTGTGTGTGTGTGTGAGTGCGTGTGTGTATGTGTGTGCACATTTGAAAAGTGGAGATGGCTGACATCATGGCACATTGGAGAAGAAATTTGGGTTTCCATCTATTCAAAGTGGAAGGGGAGGAAGGAGTTTAGCTCCTGCATTATGTTAGGTCGGTCTCTCTCACAATGCCTTTCCACTGCAAGATCAGGGATCTGGTCGTCTAAATGGAAGGAATTGGACAAGTGTTCAATTCCAAAGTTCCTGCAGGAATTGCACATGATGGAACGATCAGATGATGCATTACCTCCTTCCATTAAGGTGGACGCCATTCTGTCAACCTTAATTGGGACAACACTGACTCCTGGGGATTGTGCTTCAACTGAGGCCACAGATAAGAAGGTAGCTCAAGCTTTGGAAAAGGCTTTTTTCTGCAGATAATTTGGCTTTAAAGGCGATACTAACACATTTATGTGGTGCAGTCCAGGATAAGAGATTTTGATAAGTTATCAGAAGCCTTCCAGAAAGGTACGGACTGTGTGGATCTTATAGTGGCAATTGAACAGCTTTCAAAATTGTTGGCTGACATTTCACTTGACAAGTCTACAGCAATGGCAGCTGGGTCTGAGGGTTCAGTGAGAAGGAATGTATGCACCGGATAATTATCAGTAATCCTCATTACTCCAAGTCCAGGCCTCCCTCTTCACAGTCTTTTTCCATGAACATTAACACAAAACAAATTCACCCTTTCTACCCTCCCAGCATCACAGTGAGTCGTCCAGCTGTAATTGTAAGAAGAAATCCCCATGACCACTTCCTCATCCCAGTTCCTTTCGTGGGCCAGTATCAAAGCCTTCAGGTTCAGGTATTCTAAAAGATTGGATCCAAAATTAAAATGCAAGACCAATACTAAATGATTTGAATTATATTGGTCCAGAATTAATTGCTGCATTCAGAACACATGGACCCAAAGCTGAGGATGTGTTAACACCTAAAACCAGCCATTAATGTGAAACAAAAGTATGAGGCGAAGCCTAAGTGGCACCAGTGCAAAGGTCATGGATTGACAGTCCTCTAAATGCTGCCCAAGATGTTGATGCACTCCTTGCCAGGGGTCCCTGTATGATACTTTGATGAGGTAGTTCCTTTTGTCTCAGACAAAACAAAATAGTCTGTTTCAGCCAGCTCGATGTTGATGGGTCTCAGAGTCATTCTGTCAGGGAAAAATCTCACACATGGTTTGCTGGAAATGTCCCTTTCTGCAGGGTCACTCCCAAACATTTTGGCTTTTTCCTCCCCTATTTTCGGAATTTGTTTTTGTTCGCCAGTGATGACCAGTGCTAAAGTTCTTGAGCTCACTCCAACTAAACATGGTTTGATTGGCATATACTTAATTGGCACATTTAATTTACTTATAGGTCCCTTGTAGACCGGTATACCATATACCCAGGGCCTGTAAATTAAATACTACCAGTGGGCCTGCAGTGCCTGTTCTGCCTCCCACATAGGTAGCTCTGTAAAACGTGTCCCATGCCTGACATTGCAGCATGAAGGTGGTATCACACTGCCATGTTGACTTGACATTTAAAACCCCCACAAGCCTTAAACACCCCTTTTATTACATATAAGTCACCCTAAGGTAGGCCCTAGGTAGCTAATAGGGCTGGATGCTGTCTGTGTATGTAAAAGGTAGAATTTGTACTTTTAGGTTTTGCATGTCCTGGTAGTGAAGAACTGATCCATTAATTTTTCACTATTGTGAGACTTTCCCCTCCAATAAAAAAATATATTGGGGTTCCTTATTACATTTAATATACTGTAATTCCTAATTGAGAGGAGGTAAATCCGTAATGTTTAGTACCTATGGAATTGAAATGATAAATCATCTTTAATGGCAAAGTCAGATTTATTGTTGACATTTCGAAAATGCCACTTTTAAAAAGTGGCAAAATAAATAATTGATGGATCGAATGCTGAACAATGTCAAACATTCACCCTCAGTACAAAGATCTGAGTCTAAATCCATTGTGCTTTGCTCACCATGCCATTCCAGTTTGGACCCAGCGATATGCAAATCAGTCTTGACTCTGCTCCCCATGGAAACAGTCCATTAATTATACTTTTTGCATTTGACATCCTCAAGTGAGACGAGGATGCCCAGATGTTGGTTTTAGGAGGCTTGATATCCAAAACGATGGATTTAACCCAGATCTGTGACTGAGGTGAATGTTTGATTGGTTTAACATTCTGTCTATCATCTGTTCTGTTTTCTTTTGTCACCCTAAGTGGGAAGGTTATGCCCAAACATGGGTCCCGTGATCACTTTGCCTCTGGATGCAAGCTAGCCTGGCTGAGGAGGGTTGATACCCCAAAACCAGTTCCAGGATGCTTCTTTCTGGTTCAGGGAGGACCTGGCCTGGCAGTTCGGGCTGGACTGTTCCCATGGGGAGCAGGGTGAAGACTGATTTGCATTTGGTTGCCTCTGAATTGAAATGGCATCTAGAGCAAATAAATGATGGATTTAACCCAGATCTGTGACTGGGGGGGGAATGTTTGATTTATTCAGCATTCAGTCCATCATCTGTTCTTCTTTGCATTTGTTACCTTAAGTAGGAAGGGAATGCCACCTTCTTGGGTTCTGTGCTTGCAATGTCACTGGATTCAAGTTAGCTTGGCTGATGAGGGGGGATACCCCAAAACCAGTCCCAGAAAGCTTGGTTATGGTCCAGAAAGCACCTGGCATGGGAGTTCGAGCTGGACGTTTCCCTTGGGGAGCAGGTTGAAGATGGATTTTCTTATGGCTGAGTCCAAACTGGAATGACATGGCGAGCAAAAGAACAATGGATTTAAGCCAGATCTGTGACTGGGGGGAATGTTTGATTTATTCAACGACGAGGAGAACTCCGCATCACAGCACCTGCGCTCATTGGAGCTGATGCATCATTACTGCTGAACAGATCAGGACCAGTGCATCACTGCCACTGTGAGGATCAACACCAACGCATTGCTTTGACATTGATGCATTGCTTTGAATGCATCCTACATCCTCGTGGAAAGGACCTACAACGTTGACGCAACCCAGACTAATGTGCTTTTGCTCAGCGGGCCTGGCCTTCTCTCTGTAACCGGCCTGTGCTCTATCACAGTCAGCCTGAACTTTTGTCTTTTTCCCAGTCAAACGAGAGAAAAAAATCCCTTTTTTTTGCACTATTTTAACTTAATTCTTTATAAACCAGTATCTCTGGCTTTACTCATTGGATTTTTGTTGTTTTGGTGTCAAATAATGTATAAAAATATAGTCTATTTGTGTAAGTTGATTTGGGATTTTTCTTGCGTTGTGTTTTCAGTTTATTACTGTTTGTGTGCTGCATAAATATTTTACACATTTGCTCCAAGTTACGCCTGACTGCTTAACTTGCCTGACTGCTTCACAGGGTTAAGCACAAGTTAATTAGTGACTTTTCGTGGTTCACACTGCAAGGGAGTGTGCATGTTACTTACTTGACCAGGACTCACACCCCAGTCAACCAACAATTCAATTGTTCACAGTGCTCTTTACACCACAATGCACCAATATTACTATTCTTCTCCCCAAGCAGAAAACTACACGGAATAATACCTTACAGGACAAATATTCAAGATCTGAAGAAAAGAGGTTTAAATGATGGATTTTGAAGTGCAATCAAGAAATGTAATTACTTCACAGAAAAGTGCTACAAGATTTTTATTTGGACACCAAGCCTGGCAATTATACCAATGGCACCCATATGAACTCAGTGTTGCTGTATGAAACCTACAACCTCATCTGGGCAGCCTCTAGATCTGGGTTGTATCCTTTATTAGAATTTATAAGTGCTTATTCTTACCAGGCGGAATATAGTTTGGGCAGACTGTCTGTATATTAATTGTTCTTGCCTCTTCCGTGCTGTATTTAGCAAGACAGTGCAGGGTACACTCACTGGCGTGTGGAAATAGCACTGCTTTGTACCTTTGAAGCTGTCTGAGTGTCCCTCTATTTCTTCTTGTATCCTCCTTTCTGGGCTCTGTGAACACAACTTGTTCCTGGTGCCTGTGGATCACATTTAAGCGATTTCTATTACATCCGGAAGAGAGTCCTTTGCCTTCCGTTGCTCGAGTTCTACAAAAGCAAATGCTATTGAATGTAACCCCTTCTCTCATTCACAGCAGGACAGCAGGCAATAGCCTGAAAAGAGATATTGTACGCCTAGTGTTCACTTTCACAGTTAGGACTGGTCCATCGTCTTGTGTTTCTATTTGTTATTTGTATGATATATAATAATTGCTCTTTAATGTTGTGTACCACTGTTACACTTGTTGTGTTATTGATTTGTTTTGAGTATGTGTACAAAATGAGTTATGTATGATGGTATTCTAAGCAAGTGTTGTCCACTCTAAGACATGCATAACTGAGTTTGATTGTCTTTTGTAAAAAATGCTATAAATTAAGCTGAATAAAGCTTTGATGTCTCTCAATTGTTGGTCTAAGGTGCCTACCAAACTCATGACCAATAGCCTACCTGGACACATTGTTTTGTTTTCTACGCCAGAAACCTCATCATCATACTGGACAGCAAGCTTACCATGACATCAATGGTCAATGAAGTCTCCTCCTCTTGCTTCTTCATCCTGCGAATGCAGCGCAAAATCTTCAAATGGCTTCCACAGAGCTCAAGACGAACCATCACTCAAGTCATCATCACCTGCTGACTGCACTACGGTAAATCGCTCTACTTTGGAATTGCAGATCACTTCCTTCATAGACTTCAGAACATACAGAACGCAGCAGCGAAATTCGTCCTTGAGCTCCCCCAACAAACCCACATCACCTCAAGGAACTCCACTGGCATCCAAAACAGAAGAGATGCCGGTTCAAGCTACTAACCCACGCATACAAAGCCCTTCACAACTGCGGCCCCACCTACAACAACCACCACCTGAGCTTCCATCAGCCCACCAGACACCTCTTCTCTGCCTCTCTTGTGCTTGCAATCACCCCCTGTGTCCACTGATGCAGAAACGTTGGATGCTCCCTCATCACAGCAAAGATGTGGAATGGCCTCCCCTACACCTCTTGACCTCAGCTTCACCACCAGAGTTCCAAAAATCATTAAAGACCTGGCTCTTTATGTCCACACGCATTAAATCTGATCCTCAAGGGAGGTGGGTTTTAGCAGAATGCCGTCTTAATATGGAATCCTCTTTAATAATAATAATAATAATAATAAAGCGTTTTATAAAGCGCATGGCTGCACAACTGTGTATCCCCGCGCTAATTGCTGACAAAAACTCCTTACAGCTCACCGAGACAGAGAGAAGAGATGAGTTTTTAGTTTAGCTCTAAAGAGAATTTCTGATGGTTCCATTCTCAGATGAACTGGCAGGGCATTCCAATGCTTTGCTCCAAGAAAACTAAAGGAGCGACCGCCTAGTCTTGCTCTATTGATCCGGGGAAGTTTGAATTGTGACATACCCGAGGATCTGAGGTTTCTGGTAGGGCGGTGGATAGTTAGAAGATTTCTCAAATAAGTGGGTCCTTTGTTGTGTGCAATTCTGTGGGCATAGCAGAGAGCCTTAAATCTGATTCTTTCTCTAACTGGAAGCCAGTGAAGCTTGGACAAGGTTGCTGTAGCGGATGTTCTTTTTGGTAAACCTAGTACCATGCGGGCGGCCGCATTTTGAATGCATTGAAGCTGGTGCAGTTGTTTTTGGTTCGCACCTAAAAGGAGAACGTTTCCATAATCCAGGTGGGGCGTTATCAGTGCATGCACTAACGTTTTCCTTGCTTCAATGGGAACAAGATCAATAGTCTTACGTAAGATTTTTAACGTGCCCATACATTTGCCAATTGTTTTATTGACTTGTGTTCTTCCCGACAAATCCGAGTCAATCATTATTCCTAGGTTTTTGACCCTTTCGACTGGGTGGGGGCAATCGCCCAGAGTAGTAGGCCACCAAGCCTGGGACCATATGGAGGTTTTATTCCCTACCACTAGCACCTCCGTTTTGTCGCCATTCATACGGAGGCAGTTATTATCCATCCAGGTGGCGACCGCTGCCATGCAGCTAGAAAAATTGGTGGCAAATTTTTCGCTGTCTGGGGTGAGTTTGAACATGAGCTGGGTGTCGTCAGCATAACTGACAATGCCCACCCCAAAATTCTCTACGACTCGAGCTAGGGGTTCCATATAGATGTTGAACAGGGTAGGGCTCAAACTAGAGCCCTGAGGGACCCATAGCTGATGTCGCGAGAAGATGATTTGAAGGGTGGGCAATGTATATGGAAAGATCTTTTGGAGAGAAAAGATTTAAACCAGGCAAGGGCATGATCCCTTACTCCAATGTCTGATAGTCGGGACAACAGGGTGTCATGAAGCACAGTGTCGAAAGCTGCACTTAAGTCAAGCATGACAAGTGCAGCTGTCTCCCCCTCATCTACCATCTTGCGAATGCACTCCGTGGAGTAAAGAACCGCCGACTCCGTGGAGTATCCAGGTCAAGTGTCTGATTTGATCAATGAGACCGTTGTTCATGATGTCTTTAATTTTACCTAAAGGGCACACATCATTAGGGGATCCTGAATGGATACTAGTGATAATGCTGATCAACTTTTCTTTGTCAGGAGTGATAAAGCGTGTGAGCGTGGTTTTTTGGGTAAGGAGTGGTTCTTTCCCTTCTATGACATGGTTTGAAAAAGTGGCATGTATTTTCTCGACTTTATTGACAAAGAAGTCAGCTATCTGATCGCATATGTCATCAGAATATGTGTCCTGCATATCTAGGGTAGTGGTGTTTGTAAGTTCCTTATAAATGCTAAAAAGTTCTTTCATGGGGTTAGTTGCCTCTGTTCAATCTATGGGAGTACTGCGGACGATCCTGGGGCAATCAACTATATTTCCGAAGAGCTAGTCCATTGGCCTCTCCCAGTTATTATCTGTGGGGATTTTAATATCAATTTAGCCGGCAATTGGGGAACAAACAGCCATTGTAAATATATGGGTAGGAAACCCAAAGTCTTTCAAGCCTTGAAAAATGTAATGCACACACACGGGCTGATGGATGTCTGGTCCAACCTCAAGCCGAACCAGCCGGGATGCACTTATTATTCAGCCCCACATTATTCTTTTGCCAGATTGGATTATTTTCTGATATCAACTTCCCTACTTCACGAAAGCAAGATAGATGTCTTACCACAAATCTTGTCAGATCACAGCCCTTTGATCTTAAGTCTAAAGAGCACATTGTTTCACAAGCCAGCTTCAACTTGGAGCTTCGAGAGAGCACTACTGCTCGACGTAAAATATCTAAACCACATGAAGGGCTGGATCCAGGACTTTTTGGAAGTCTATACTGGATCAGCTCAAATTATGGTCATTTGGGACGCTCTGAAGGCAGGTATTCGAGGGGAGACCTTGCAGTTATCCTTAAGAAAAAATAAAATTGAGAGGGAGCAGATTTTAAACTCCAGAAAAAGCTGGGCCAAGCAGAAGAAAAACTCATTGGCGCAGTTCAGAAGGGGGCAGACATCGAACCTGCCCAGTTAGAATTAGCCATCTATAGGGCAGAAATTGACTCAATCATAGCAGGAAAAGCTGCCTCGAAATGGGTCACTGCAAAGGAAAAGATATACAAATACAGTAAGTCGGCCACCAGCTAGCGGTAAGGCCAAGGCAACATCTTACTACAAACGGGATACCCTCTATACAGACTCCCACAGGGGATGTCGCTAGCGAGCCTAGCGAGATCAGGATGGCCTTTTGCGACTTCTACTCTCGATTATATACTGAAGAAGGTAATTATTCGCAAGCTATCAGACATGAGGAGATAGATAAATATCTAGACGCAGTGTCATTGCCACATCTGGACACAGAGGACCGTAGGCAATTAGAAGATCCCCCCTCCTGGGAGGAAATAGCTAATGCCTTGGCAAATCTACCAGAGGGCAAGGCGGCGGGCACCAACAGCATCCCAGTGGACTTCTATAAAGTTTTCTCCACTCAAATTAGCTGAATTTCTATGGCTTTGGTGGGTCAGATCTTTAATGGGGCCACCCCTCCAGCTTCCTGGGTGACAGCCAAATTAATTATCTTCCTTAAAAAGGACAAATCCCCCTTAGAAATGGGCTTGTATCGCCCAATTACACTCATAAATGGTGACCTTAAAATCTATGCTAAAATTTTCACCTACCGACTATCTACCAAAATGTAACATCCGGTATCCATATGGCAACACGGTTTCATTCCGGAGAGGGGTACTACCGATCTTATTTGGAGAACCATCACCCTGTTCGACGCAGCACAGAATTCAGGAGACCCGATTGCGCTTATACTATTTGAAGCTGAAAAAGCATTCGATCGGGTCTCCTGGCTGTTTCTGTGGCACGTCATGAAAAGGATGAACTTTGGATCTAATGCCATAAAAGCCATAAAAGGTTTATACCTCAACCCTACCAGTAGGGTTCTGACAAATGGGCAATAAACCGAGCTATTTGAGATCACTCGCGGGACCCAACAGGGCTGCCCCTGCTCCCCACTGCTCTTTGCTATATACATAGACCCCTTTATCACAAAGCTAATTAACAATTTAGAAATCCCGGCTATAAACAGACACGGACTGCACACTAAAATTATGGCCTATGCACACGACTTGGCTTTCGTCACGCCCGATCCCGAGAGGGCCATTAAAGCCATAGAGCATGAAGCACAGGATTTTGGGAAGATATCGGGGTATTTGCTAAACAAGGGAAAAACCCAGATTGTCATGTATAGACAGATCAATTGGGCTGATCATAGAGTGGTAAAAAAGGCCAAATACCTTGGAGTAAATATCCTGGCAGACACCGATTTAAAAAATGAACGAGAACTTGGAGCCTCTTGCTGCAGATACCAAAAAGGCTCAGCAAATTACATTTGACTATCGTGGGCTGCTGTAACGTTATCAAATTGATGTTCTTCCCCCAAATTCTTTACTATTTTAGAACTATCCCTCTTAGGTTTACGAAGCAAGCTCTACAGAAATTGGACGCTTGTTCTCCCAATTCATTTGAGCTTATTCTCAGCCCAGAAGATCACTTGCATTTCTTGCTCTTCATCTTGAGAGAGGGGGTTGGGCCATTCCAAACTTGCGATCATATTATTAGGCTGCGGCTTTACAAGGGTGCGCCATATTTCTCCAAGATCAATTTCTACCTCCCACACAACGCTCCCATCACCATTTGAATTATTGTTGGGTTCCGAGGCTAAAGACTGTCTGTGGCGCCAATTAGAGTTTGGGTACTTTAAGAGGGTAAGATTTAAATCCCTTATCGGAGCTTAAAAGGTATTCACGGCCATGCGTAAACTACTTGGGCTGGGTAGACTTAATTATTACACCCCGACTAATAACAACTTCATTTTGCCCGGAATTTTTGAGAGTTCTTACTTTCAAAAATGGTATAGTTCGAGGATAAAAACACTAGGGGCCCTGTACTCGCCCAGTGGGGTCTTGGCCTTTCAAGAGCTTCAGACAAGATTTAATCGGAGCCAGAACGGGATTTATAAGTATTATGCAATTAGGGACTTTCTTTCACTGAAAGCCGGGGGGTCCTCGGGTTTTGAGAAACACAAACTCGTAGAGAGATTGTCTGCACCCTGTTTTCCCTGGCTAGGGTCCATCTACGCTTTGCCAAATAGACTTATGCCTGATGATATGACCTCAATTTCTAACCAATGGCAGCAGAAATTGGATATTTCAGACAATACCTTTCATCTAGCCTTTCAATACGCACAGAGCGACATTCTATCGGCCAACTTAAAAACACAATTTTATAAAACCTGTTCTTCCTTTATTATATGCCAAGCAGAATTGCCAAGTGGGGGACCGGTAAAGGTATGTACTGTCCCGATGTGATGAATATAGTGCAGTCTCTGTGCATATGTTTGCTTTGTGTATAGAATTAGGGCCCTTCATCACCCAAATACAAGCCTTTTTAAGTAAAGTAGCAGCACGGGACGTTTTGCTAACCCCCACGACCATCCTGCTGGGGATTTGTGGCTCTATTAGCAGAAGGGAAGGTGGGCCTTAATTTTTCTTCCAATGGCTGTTTACAGGCTCTGTATAACCTCTGCCTGGATTGATCCAGCTCCTCCGTTATTTTCACTCTGGTTGGCCCGGTTATTGTCAATAGGGAATTTGGAGAAGGCTATTAATGCTAAAAAGGGGGTACAAGCTAAAAACAAGCATTTGCAATGCAAATAGGTCTCGCATTTGTGAGTTAGAGCTATTGATGTTGAAAATGGCAATGTTTTTTACCTACACGTTTTATTTTTGGAGTGAATGTATGTAGTGTGCAAAATCCCTTGGAAAGGTCCTGCACTTCGTAATAAATATATTGAAAAAGATGCAAAGTGTGGATTGTGTCAACAATTGCTTGGCACGTACCTCATGGGTGAAGTGTTGCCACACATGCACACCGTGGTGCTTTACTAACGCGAAGCTCATTAATAAAAGTAGTGCTTACAGACTAACTAACGCGATCAGGATCAGAGCATGGGACCGAATTCTGGTTTCTCTTTCATTTTCTAGAGTATTTGACTCACTCTCCTGCGTCTTGGTTATCCCACAAACAGTGGGAGGCAAAGAAGTTTGCCAAGGGGGCGGGGGGGTATGGGGGCTTCGGGGATACATGAAAATGCATTAATTGCCTAGTTGTCAAAGGTTGCCCGGTGCTATTAGTTAAAAGTGTGCAGATATCATTAAGATATTAGGATTACTTTACTTGCATCTATGAGAAACTCTAGATTAACTAAACAAAATGCCAGAATGCGTGTCAGTTTTCACAGTGTTTTAGACAGTACTGGTTGCTTATTTTCACTGCATCAATTTTTGTATTTACTCTTTTACTCAGCATCCAAAGTGGGTTACCTAACCCCAAAGCCTGAGTTGTTAAAAGATCGTTAGAAGGGAGTGTTTTACAGTTGAGCAAATGTATCCAAATTTTGGTGGTGCCATGGAATGATCAGCCAATGAGATACACGATGAGCAGGTATTTAACTACACGTTCAAAACATACGGTATTGTGGCTGTTGTTTATTTGTACACAACCACCTCTCTGAATGTGTTTATTAACACAGAGCTCCACCTACCAGACAGTGCTCACAGAGGGGCGACTAAAGCACAGAACAAAATGTATTCATTATCTTGAGTGTGAAGGCACCCGGAAGGTTTAGGTGCCCAACCGGAGAGGCTAGGTATCCCAGCGCTTCTACAGACTCTGCCTTGCTCCTCTGCACCAGCAGGGCACAGCTCAGATTCTACCGCTTCTGCTACGAATAGGTGAGGGGGATGAGGTTGGGGCATGTGGGAGTTGCGGCAGATTTCCAGGTGATTGAAAGTGATGATTCTGACATGAGGCAATGGAGACTGACTTTGTCTGTTTGTCTGCACCAGTCTATTTCTCTACTGTAGGAAGGTGGAATCTGACTGCATGGTTGCCCCCACTTTTGTTCTGGTGTTTGGATGGTTTTTGACTACTGCAGCCTGGGTGAGGTAGTGTTAGCACTCCTCACTGAGATATAGGTTCCCTATATCTCACCTTGCACATACATCGAAACCTATCAGTCACCCCTAAGGCAGGCCCTATCAATCCCGAGGGCAGGGTTCTTGGTTTCCATGTGAGGGGGTGCCTCTGCCTGAGCAGGGCCCCTCTGCAGCTCTCAGAGTCTATTCTCTGTGGCTGTTTGTGGATGCGTTTAAACCATATACTCTTAAGTGCATTATAACCTTGCGGTAAATGCTAACTCTGGGATGGCTGCATCAAAAAATGTCGTGTTTGGTGTCAAACGCTTTGGAATCATACCCCCACACCAGTAACTGCTGTGGGAGTATGATCCCACCCTTCTAGAGGGGTAGACATCTACCTACTGTGGAAACACGGTAGAATCCTAAAAGATCCCTGGCATCACAAAATGGATGCCACCAGCACAGACACTGTGCTGCCCTCCTGCTGCTGACCGAAACTCACAGTGGAGGAGGCCCAACAACAGGCATCCTGTCACAGGGAGGTGTCACCAACTTCCAGACAGGATTTAGTGTATTGGGGCTGGGTGGGTGCACTCCTAGAGTGCTTTGAAGTCCTGCACTGGGGGAGCAGTAGGCTCCTCCGTGCATATGCCAGCTCAAACCAGTTCAGGGGCTACAAGCCCCTGCTCTGGCGCGAAACTGGCCAAAGGGAAGTGGGTGTAACCACCCACGCCCCTGACCCTCCCCTAGGAGTGGTCATAGAGCTAGTCCCTCCCTTTCTTTAGTATAAGATAGGGAACCCTTGTCAGCAATACCCCGGTACTGTGCACTATTTTCGAGTGTAATCTCTTCATGACGTTCTACGAACTTGTGCATTGGACCATGTGTGGTCCAAGCCTCCAGCATGGTTTCCACCGAAGATCAGAGGCCTACCTTGTCCCGAGTGACCGTGGGCTCCTGTGAAGTGAATCCTCCCGAGGCGTCTTTGCTATCCCTTGCCCGTTGGCTTGTGGGTCCTCTGAAGACTTATCTATCAAACCAAAGGGCTCCCCTGGCTGCTCCAGGCCTGCCCTGACTTGCCCTTGCTGGGTGAGTCCCTCAGACCTTGCTGGTCTGCACCGCTGATTTACTTCACATTCCACGAGACTTGCTGTTGCCATGGCTTGTTGGCTCCAATACGGTTGCCCACACTTCAGTAAGCTGCAGACTTTGTGGGACACTCTGAATCAAGCTCCTGGTTGTCGTCGACACCTCCTGGAACTCGTGGCTGAAGAGTCAAGACACCCATGATCACCTGACATAACCCGACGACTGTGGGCATCCATCTTCCTGGGCCCGGGTCACTGGCAAGTGACTTTGAACACTGTCTTCTCTGCTTTCAGGTCTTCTTTCTTCTGAATCCATCCTTGGATTCCACCGGACACTTCTCCTGTCTTCACAAGCAACAAGTCTTCTTTGGCTCCCATTGAAAACGACACCGCGACCCGACACCAAAAGACACCTATGCAACCATCTTCCCTAGGTGAGGTAACTTGTGCACTCTGGTGCTCCTGTGTGTGTTGGCTCTAAAACTACTTACCCTGTAAGTGACTTGCTTGTAGACTCCCCTGAAGTATCCTAAAACTTTAAAATTCCAACCGCGACTTGCCTTATTGAAGTCTATTGGGATCCGCGGCTGTGTTCTCACACTGCATGCGTCTCCCGTGGGTCCTTTACTTACCTGCCTTGGGTGGATTAGTGAGGCCCCAGTGCTTCTGAAGACCGCAGGCCTTCTCCCTTCTCAAGTCATTCTTCTTATACCTCTTTTTTAGCATATGGTCTGGTACGCCACTAGGGCCCCAGCCATATAAGTGCTTAACTTGTTGTGAAACATTGATTTGTGCATATGTTCCTGACTTCTAACCTCATAAAGAGATTAGCAGAGTGTGTCTAGAAATAAATACATATATATTTTATATATATACCTGTGTGGTGTCCTTCCATTTGGTAATTCAAGAGAGTATAAGGTAAAACAAGCGGCTTTACATCCCTCAGAGACTTAGCCCGAAGGCTGCTCTCCACAGCTACCACTAGAATAGCTTTCTTTAAAAGGTTGTCTTAAACCTATCTACCATAAGAGTCGAATTGGACTGGTGCAAGGTGGCCACTTTAAGTAGTGACCAGCATATCCCAGGCCAACTTCTCACATTGGTGGGAAGCGTGTGGGATTCCAGCTTGCCATTGTTTTACCAGAAAATCTCTATTTGAATTACTAACTGAAAACCACTAAAGGTACTCAAGGTACATATAAAGTCAAGCTTAGTATCAACAAGTTCTACTGAACTTGGAGCTGAGTGTGAAGGGATAGCACACCCTTGCTACAGCTCAAGCTAGGATCAGTAGGCCACAAACTAGTGTAGGTAGTACAACACTGCACAACACTAGAATGCCCTTAAGGGCTGGAGCCAGTGGGTCCACTCAGCCTCAGTATAAGGACATGACTTTCTTTGACTTGAAAGCCATGTGTGCTGCAAGGCACCTGAAGCTAGGACAGAGTCCCTCCACAATACACCTGATAGATCTGCTGACAGCATATGATCTTAGATTAGCTCTAGGAGCTAAGGGATCTGAATCAGGGGATGGGTCAACTATAGTCTCTGGTTCAGATGATGAAAATCAAGATGACCTAGACTCTGTGGTTGAAGGGCCAGATCCACAGGGGTCTGTAAAAGACAGAGGAATGCTCCCTAAGAGAACTGACAGAGTAGAGGATAGGCCTAGGTCCCTTTCTCGGGAATCTGACCACTCTTATCACTCTGGCAGAGAATCTGTCCCGCAGAGGAACTCATACCTTCCTAGAAGGAAGACCTCCTCTGAAAGAAGGTACAAACTGCTCCAGTATGAGGAAGCAAGACTTGCCCTCAGAACCAAGCAGTTGGCATTAGATAAAGAAGCCTTTGAGCTCCAGAGAGCTTCTAGAAAAGAGGGTTTAGAAACCCCTGGTGGCAGCAACAGTGTCCCTAGAGTCAGAGAATACATTCCAGCCCATAGGAACCTATCCAAGGTTGTTCCTCCCTACCAGAGTGGGGATGATATCCATAAATGGATAACTGCTATGGAAAGGGCCTGTAGAGTACAACAGGTCCCCCAAAAGCAGTGGGCAGCAATCTTGTGGCTCTCCTTTTCAGATAAAGGTACAGACAAGCTCCTCACTGTTAGAGAAGAGGATGCTGATGATTATGAAGTCCCGAAGAGTGCACTGATAGATGGGTTTGGCTTAACCACTGAACAGTACAGGTTGAAGTTCAGAGATACCCAGAAGGCGAGACACAGGACTGGGTGGACTTTGTAGATTGTGCTACCAAGGCTCTCTGGAGGGTTGGATAATTGGCAGTAGAGCAACTGACTTTAAGGGATTATATAATTTGATTATGAGAGAGCAGATCCTTAACAATTGTCAAAACCAGCTCTTATACCAGTACCTGGTGGACTTTGATCTGACCTCTCCCCAAGAATTGGGACGGAAGGCAGACAAATGGGTCAGAACCAGGGTGAGGCCCAAAAACCAAGGTGGTGACCAGAATAAAGATTCCACTAAGCCCAGAGAGAAAGGTGGGGATAATAAAAGTACAGAAAAGTCCTCTGAAGGGCCCCAAAAACACAGTTCTGGGGGTGGGTCCCAAAATCCTTCCTCTTCCAATAAGAAAACCATATTGCCATGTGTGCAAGCAACCTGGACACTGGAAAACTGACACCAGCTGTCCAAAGAATGGCAATAAAGAAAATGTTCCTCCCACTGCAGCTCCAACACCTTCTGTTACTACTAGTAGGAATCCCCCAGGTGGTGGGAGTGCACCCAAAAACTTAGTTGGGTTTTCTTGGGAAACTCAGTGGACTCTGGCCTAACCAGGTCCCCTACACAAGCAACTCTAGTCTGTGATGGTGGCATAGGGTTTGCCAACTTTACCATGAGTCCCAATACTTTGGGGAGGTACAGACAAGAGCCCATGATCAATGGTCAGAAGGCTGTGGCCTAAAGGGACACAGGGGCTAGTGTCACCATGGTGACAAAGAGACTAGTGCCCCTGGAACAGCTTTTACCTGAGTTTAGATACCAGGTGACCAATATTGATGGGATTAGGATAGACCATCCCATGGCAGTGGTAAATCTCAGCTGGGGAGGGGTCACTGGCCCAGAGAGAGTGGCAGTGTCCCCAAACTTGCCTGTAGATTGTCTACTAGGGAATGATATGGAAATCTCAGCCTGGGCTGAGGTGGATCACAATGCCCATTTAAGAATGTTAGGCATCCCTGAGAGAGTGGATGAGACCCAGAGGGCCTCACCTCCACCCCAGGAGAAATTAAGGGGAGTGAAGCCTGAAACAATGGATCACTCCCTACAAATAGGGAGCATAGGGGGTGAGGAACAGTCCTTCCACCTCCAGACTAAAGGTAAGGGTCAGCTTTCTAAGGGAACTGATCCTGCCCTTTGTGAAGTAACTGCCCCAGAAGTGGTCAGGCCTGACCTGGTCACACCTCTGATGGCAGGGGATCCTTCCAAGGTGGTACCCAGTCTGGGGCAGGTATCCTGCCCCTCTCTACCCTGCCTCAGTCAGCCCAGGGCTGCAGAGGTCAGGGATGTCAGTGGACCCTTAGTGGGCCCCTGTCGAGAGGAACCCCCTCATCAGCAGATTAGGGATACCCAGCAGAGTAGTTCTAGCCAGGTGAATATTCCTCTACAAACTGAGGGATCCCTCAGATGGACTTTGTTGGGCACAGGGAGACCTGGGGCATAGTTGCCCAAAACATTCCAATGCCCTCCACTATTCCTTCCAACCAGAGGGACCCAACCCCCAGATGTAGGCAGCCAGAGGTTGACCCTTAGGGCCAGATATGACACAGACATGGACAGAAAGGCTTCTGTAGTGACCAGGTCGGGACACGATGAAGTGAAGTAAATATATCTTTAATGATACATTGGATGCTGCGCAGCAGCCGGCTCCTTCAGCTCCTCCAGATAACAACAGTCCCACATTCAAACCTAAACATTCCACATAGAATTCTTGAGTCCAGAACAGAGTGGGCTCAAGAATTCTAAGTTAAAGCAAACACTACATTATCCTCCCCCTTACAAAAACAAATAAAAAGACAAAAATAACCCAACATGTGAAAAGTACCCAAAACAAGAAAAGAACTAACGAAATCTAGCAGGAAGAAAACGTTGTCTAGAACTCCTGCGTAAAACCTTCACATCCGGCAAAACTGCCCCGTCTAAGCGAGACGAGTTTTTCACAACACTCGGATTGACTTTCACCACTCTCGAAACATTCCACCAGTTTTTTGAATTCACTCTCACTGCATTTTTGAAAACCCTATCAACAGTGAGAGGCTCCGAAAATTTAGAATATCCTTTCCTAGAATGAACAGGAATTTTTACACGTACAACATCTCCGACAGACAAAGGCTGATCAACAGATCTTTTCCTTGAATCAAAATAGGTCTTTTGACGTAACTGTGCTTCAGCAACATTTTCTCTTACAACCCCATCCACATCACTCACAGAATCCAACATAACCCATTTAGACATCCAACCTGGACAGACTTTAGAACATGGCTTTCTCCCTCTTAGAAGCTCATAAGGAGAAATCTTCGTAGAAGAATGCGGAGTTGTGCGATAAAACCACAACATTGACCTCACGGCATTTTGCACATTACAACCACCTGCCAAAGCCGTGCGATAAAACCACAACATTGACCTCACGGCATTTTGCACATTACAACCACCTGCCAAAGCCCACTGAACACAGTTGTTAAGAACTCTGTTCATCCGCTCCACCAAACCATTGGTTTGAGGATGATAAAGTGCACTCCTAGCATGTATAATGCCACCCTGATGCAAAAAGGATTCAAACTCTTGACTGGTGAATTGTACACCATTATCACTAACAATTGTGGATGGAAACCCTTCTCTGAGAAAAATATCTTTCAAAAAGTCAATGACATTCTTAGAATTTGGTTCATCAATGAAACGCACTTCTGGCCATTTAGAATAATAATCTATAACAACAATCGCAAATCTTGAATTCCTAGAAAGAGAATTAAACGGTCCAACCAAATCTATTCCTATCTTCTCCCAGGGTCTGTCTGGTAGAATGATAGGTTGCAGAGGTGGAGTATGGACCTTCAAGCACTTATCTGAACCAGAACAGATTGCACACTCCCCCACAAACAAATCCACATCATTGTCCATTTGTGGCCACCAGAAACGTTCACGAAGTCTCCTCTTCGTGAGTGTTCTACCCAAATGGCCTTCATGTGCTCCCTGTATCAACCTCGCTCTTAACATGCCAGGAGGGACCAACCTATCTCCACGTACAAGCAAACCATCCTCTATTGAGAGTTCAGGAGCAACTTTAACAAAAGTTTGAAGAGAAAATGATATATTCTTCTCCCTAGGCCAACCTTCCTTTACACATCTGATGACATCACCCAACAACGTATCTTTAGCTAGAAAATCTCTCCATTCAACTTCACTGACAGCGCACATTTCCTCCAAACCCACAGAGGCGACAAAACACTCCTCTTCATCCTCATCCTCCATATCCAGCTTTGAGTCAACAGGATGTCTTGAAAAATAATCTGCACACACATTTCTAGAACCTTGAATGTGACTAACTTCAAAATCGTATTGCAGCAATTTAGTAGAAAAACGCGCTATCCTGGGCGTATGCTCTTTGATCTTGTCCCCAGATAAAATCGAAACCAGCGGACTATGATCAGTTCTTAGTTTAAAATGTCTGCCCCAAATATATGGATTAAACTTACGAATAGCCCACCAGCATGCAAGCAATTCTTTTTCGATTACAGAAAAATTAAGTTCAGACCCACGCAAAACCCTTGATGCATACCCAATGGTATGCTCAGCTCCATTGATCATTTGTGTGAGAACAGCTCCCAAACCCAACCCGCTAGCATCAACCGTGATAATGCAAAGAGCATCTGGAATGAACGGTTTGAGAACTCTAGGGCTGATGAGTTCATTTTTGACCCATTTAAAGATTTCATCACACTCAACGTCCCATTTAAATGGAACACTTTTCTTGAGCATGTTAGACAAAGGTTGACACTTTGTCGCATACCCAGGAACAAAACGCGAATAAAACTCACATAAACCAATGAATGATTTAAGTCCAGCTTTATCCATGGGAGGTGAGGAGTCAACAATCGCTTTAACCAACCCTGGTCTTGGTTCAACCCCTTGCTCTGACAAAACATGTCCTAAGTACTCAATCTTCTTCACCTTGAAAACACATTTCTCTTTCTTTAACACTACACCTCCTTTGCGCAAAGCCTCCAATACACAATACATGGTCTCATCATGTGACTCACCTGTTTCACCATGTACTAAAACATCATCCTGAAACACGATCACCCCTTTGATACCTTTAAGCAAATTAGACATGATTCTTTGAAACACTGCCGCGGCAGACGCTAAACCAAACGGCATCCTACAATATTGAAAAGTTCCTATGGGCGAAACAAAAGCAGTCAGATGCCTTGAGACTGGATCAAGAACAACTTGATGGTATGCTGATGCTAGGTCTAGCTTACTGAACCACTTCGACCCACTGATTAAAGACAACATCTCTGGGATGTTGGGAAGAGGATGAGAATCTATCCAGATGTTCCTGTTCAAACTGCGCAGATCAATGCAAACGCGAATCTCGCCATTCTTCTTCTTAGCGACCACTAACGGAGAAAGCTAGATTGACGACTCAACCGGCTCTATAATCCCCTTCTTGCAAAGACCAGAAAGCTCTTTTTCAAGTTGACCTCTGACACTAAATGGTACATTCCTGAGTCGGTGCTTAACGGGAACAGCACCCTCTTTCACTTTAATGGTATGCATGAACCCTTTGACACATCCAAGCCCATCACCGAAAACCTCAGGAAAACGTTCAGATAAGGAGTCAACAAAATCATCAACCCGGAGAATGGAGACCTGATCTTTCGTACCTGGTCTCAAAACCATTTTGAACAACCCTTGATGGAACCATCCAAGAATATTCAAACCTTTGATGGCTACATAAATTTTACCAAAGATCCTCTTACCTCTGAAAGACAAATAATCCTCAAAATAACCTGCCAATTCAATGGTTCTCCCTTCGTACGAGACAGGTGACCTATCTGGAGGGAACAACGAACGCACACCCCAAACCTCTTTAAACTTTTCTTGGGTAACCATAGTTATTCGTGCTCCAGAATCAACCAAAAGACACACATTTTTACCCCCAATATCCATGTCCACGTATGGATCCACGCACTCATCTTGTAGACTGCAAACTTGATTCACATCTACAACTACAACAACCATGTCTCTGAGATCATCCTGGATTTTCGCTAGTTCATCACACTTCGTTTCACACAAAGAAATATTTGCAACAGAGGAACCAGCAGAAGAGAACGGAACATTGCTGCTCATCCTTCCCTCTTGTGTGGTTGAGTAATTCCTCTTCACATTTTGGCAGACCTTAGCAAAATGACCTAACTTCCCACACGCCCTACAAGTTACACTCCTAGCAGGGCACGGACGACCAGATCTGAAATGTGGAGCATTCCCACACTTAAAACAAATATTAGTTTGCTTGAAAAACTTATTTTCCCCACGATTGCCAATAGCGTTCTTATTTTCCTTTGCTCTCACTACATTAACACACTCTTCCTCCTTTCCATTTGAAATAGTAACTTTACCATCAAGTTCTTTTACCGACAGTTTTGAAAGTTCTATGCTTTTTGCAATCCGTATTGTTTCCTCTAGCGTTGGATTACCAAGAGACAATAACTTTTGTTGTATACTCTTGTCATTACATTTACAAATAAACTGATCTCTTATCAATTGGTCTCTGAACACTTCATACTGACATTCAGCACTAAGGACGCGTAAGGCGGAAATAAAATCTTCTACCTTTTCCCCTGGCTTCTGTTCTCTTTTTAGAAATTTATGTCTTTCAACAACCAAGCTTGGTTGAATATCAAAACGCAACTCTAATTTTTTTACTGTTTCTTGAAACTCATCCATGTCCCCCTCCTCACCACCCACATGTGTTAGAGGAGGCAAATGTTTAAAAATTTCTCTCCCTTCAAATCCCAAGACATTCAGTAAAAGACATTTTTTCCTTTCTGCCCTGTACCGTGAACCACCAATGGCACCTATATACGTTAAGAATGCATCGTACCATTTTTTCCACGAGATAGGCGGATCACCAGGTGTTTCCAAAAAGGATGGAGGAGGAGACACCGATTGCATTTTTGCCTGAGTCTAACAGGAACTAATTAAAAAAAAAACAATTAATACATGCTAACATATATCACTAATACATGCTAACATATGTCACTTTTAAACTAAGCTTTTGCACACCAAAACCTTTTTCCCTTTCTTTTTTTTTTTATGTAGTCAAGTCAAGTCATAAAATTTGTATAGCGCACTACGTACCCAGAGGGTTTCAAGGCGCTTAGGAAGGGGAGGAGGATTATTTGTCAAATATCCACGTTTTAAGCTGCTTTCTGAACGCTAGGTGGTTCTGGGTGAGGCGAAGGTAGGCGGGGAGAGAGTTCCATGTTTTAGCAGCCAGGTATGCAAAGGATCTGCCTCCCATGGTGGTCTTGTTGATGCGAGGTATAGTGGCGAGGGCTTGGCTGGAAGATCGTAGTTGGCGGGAGGGGGTGTAGAAGGACAGTCGAGAGTTGAGGCAATCTGGTCCGATGTCGTAGAGTGATTTGTGTGCGTGGGTAAGCAGTCGGAAGGTGATCCTCTTATTGACGGGTAGCCAGTGGAGGTCTTTAAGGTGATCAGAGATGTGTTCGTTGCGAGGGATGTCTAATATGAGCCTGGCTGATGCGTTTTGGATTCGTTGGAGTTTCTTCTGGAGCTTTGCGGTAGTACCCGCGTAGAGGGTGTTTCCGTAGTCCAGTCGGCTCGTGACTAGAGCGTGGGTAACTGTTTTCCTTGTTTCGAGGGGGATCCAGCGAAATGTTTTTCTGAGCATGCGAAGAATGTTGAAGCAGGAAGAGGATACGGCGCTGACTTGTCTGTTCATTGAGAGTGAAGAATCCAGGATGACGCCTAGGTTCCGTGCGTGGTCTGTCGGGATGGGTGCTTTTCCGAGGGCTTCAGGCCACCAGGAATCGTCCCATGCAGAGGGGGATGTACCTAAGATGAGGACTTCAGTTTTGTCTGAGTTCAGTTTCAGACGGCTTTGTTTCATCCATTCGGCAACTTCTTTCATTCCTTCGTGTAGGTTGGTTTTGGCGGTGCTAGGGTCATTGGTGAGAGAAAGGATTAGTTGAGTGTCGTCCGCGTAGGAGATGATGTTGAGGTTGTGTCGGCGTGCGATGGCCGCGAGGGGGCTCATGTATACGTTGAAGAGGGTGGGACTGAGTGAGGATCCTTGAGGGACGCCGCAGATGACTTCAGAGGCCTCGGACTTGAATGGAGGAAGGCGGACTCTCTGGGTTCTTCCGGTGAGGAACGAGGTGATCCATTCAAGTGCTTTTCCTTGGATTCCGATGTTATTGAGGCGTTGTAGAAGGGTGCTGTGGCAGACTGTATCGAATGCTGCAGAGAGGTCGAGGAGGATGAGGGCGACTGTGTCTCCGTTGTCCAGTAGAGTTCGAATGTCGTCTGTTGCTGCGATGAGGGCGGTCTCAGTGCTGTGTTTGGCTCGGAAGCCGGACTGTGAGGAGTCGAGGGATTTGTTGGCTTCGAGGAAAGCGGCGAGCTGGTTGTTGACGGCTTTCTCGATGACTTTTGCCGGGAATGGAAGAAGCGAGATGGGGCGGTAATTTTTGAGTTCGGTGGGGTCCGCTGTTGGTTTTTTCAGAAGGGCAGTGAGTTCGGCGTGTTTCCAGTCTTCTGGGAAGGTAGCGGAGTTGAAGGAGCAGTTGATGACGTCTCGGAGGTGCGGTGCTATGACGGAGTCTGCTTTGTTGAAGATGTGGTGAGGGCATGGGTCTGTGGGGGATCCTGAGTGGATGGAATTCATCAGGCGGATGGTGTCCTCAGTGGAGATTGGGTTCCAAGCGTTAAGGGTGTTCACGGGGGGAAGGTGGTCAGCAGATGGTAGGGTGGGTTGGTTTCCGGGTTGGTTGTCAAAGCTGTTGTGGATGTCTGCAATCTTGTTGTGGAAAAAAGAGGCTAGGGAGTCGCAGAGGGTTTGAGAGGGGGTGATGTCGTTGGAGTTGGCCGAGGGATTGGAAAATTCCTTGACGATGTTGAAAAGTTCCTTGCTGTTGTGGGCGTTGTTGTCAAGTCGATCCTTGAAAGCTGTTTTCTTGGCTTTTCGAATCAGTTGGTGGTGGGTGCGGGTGGCGCTTTTGAAGGCGTCCTTGGTGCTGGTGGTTGGGTCTTTTTTCCAGGCCTTTTCAAGGGAGCGGCAGAGTTTCTTGGACTTCTTGAGATCATCGTTGAACCATGAGGCTTTCTTGCTGCCAGGTTTGCTTTGACGTTTTTTCAGTGGAGCTAAGGTGTCGGCGGTGTTGGATAACCATAGGGTGAGGTTGGCGGCGGCTTCGTTGGCGTTAGAAGAGAGGGCTGGGGAGTTTCGAAGGAGCGATGCGGAGATTTGGTCCGTGGTGATTTTGTTCCAGTTTCTTTGCAGGGTAGGTTGGGAGTGGATGATGGGTTTCGGCTTGTTGTAGATGAAGTGAACGCAGCTGTGGTCGGTCCAGAGGAGATCCGTAGTGTGGCAGAAGGAGATATGATTGCTGGATGTGAAGATGGGGTCGAGTGTGTGACCTGCGATGTGGGTGGGGGAAGTGACTAGTTGTTTAAGTCCGAGGTTGGCGAGGTTGTCCACGAGGGTGGAGGTGTTGTGGTCGTTGGTCTTTTCAAGGTGAAAGTTGAGGTCTCCCAGAAGGATGTAATCTTTGGAGGGGAGCGCGTGTGGGGTGATGAAGTCCGTGATGTCTTCACTGAATTTTGCGCGGGGTCCTGGTGGTCTGTAGAGGAGAGTGCCTCTGAGTGTTGTTTTGGGGTCGATGTGGATCTGGAAGTGAAGATGTTCGGAGTTGGCGAGATTGACGTCAGAGCTGGTTGAGATGCGGATAGATTTCTTGTGGACGATGGCGATTCCTCCTCCTGTGTGGCTGGTACGGTCTTTGCGGGTGATCTTATAGTCTTCAGGGATGGCAATGGTGATGTCTGGTGCGGAGGAAGCATTCATCCATGTTTCCGTAAGGAAGGCGATGTCCGGGGAAATGGTGTCTAGTAGATTCCATAGGTCAATGGCATGCCTATGGACCGATCGGGTGTTGAGAAGGATGCATTGTAGGTGGTTGGGGTCGGGAATCTGTGGTGTGGACGTAGCAGAGATGTTGTCGGTGCTGCTGAATTTGCAGGAGTAGCAGGAGAAAGGGCCATGGGTGTGTCCAGGAGCGGCATGGACGCAGTTGGGGGCGCGACCGGGGTCGAGGGCTAGGAGGGAGGCGGCATCGTAGGTAATGCGGGAGGGCTGGGCAGCTCGAGGGGCAGGGGGTCTGGCGCTGGGCGCGGTCCAGGCGCGGACGGGCGTAGACGGGCTAACCTTTGGCGCACCTTCGGCGCGGGTTGGGCGCGGGCGCTGCGCGTAAACGCTGCGCGTGGGAACTACTGTCATATATGGATAGCGGAGGGGGAGGGGCGAGGGCGGCTCAGCTGGGAGGCGTGGCGGGCTCAGGGGAACACAACAACAGCAGGATCAAAATGGAGGGGAGGTCAGAGCAGGGCGCCGGGGGAAATCACACACAACAATGCAATCAAAGCAATGTAAGCGCTGTGGGATAATAGCGCTATGAAATTACGAAGCTTACTAAAAATGGAGCTATGCAGATATCACAACTTGGTTACAATGCAGCAATACGATACCACGCTGTGAGGAGCAGCGAGGGGAGCGATCACTCAAGGTGGAAGCAGCGAGTGAATCACAGCGCTGCGAGGTTTGGGGAATGCTTTTGGGTGCTTGTGGGAGGGCGGCTCAGCTGGGAGGCGTGGCGGGCTCAGGGGAACACAACAACAGCAGGATCAAAATGGAGGGGAGGTCAGAGCAGGGCGCCGGGGGAAATCACACACAACAATGCAATCAAAGCAATGTAAGCGCTGTGGGATAATAGCGCTATGAAATTACGAAGCTTACTAAAAATGGAGCTATGCAGATATCACAACTTGGTTACAATGCAGCAATACGATACCACGCTGTGAGGAGCAGCGAGGGGAGCGATCACTCAAGGCGGAAGCAGCGAGTGAATCAGAGCGTTGTTTCTCTTTAACACACCAAAAAAAAACCCGAGTTTGTAACCTTTCAGACTCACCAGTCCTTCTTAAAAAAAAAATACTGTCTCACAAATGCTTTTAACCAGAGTAAATCATAACCACATTGTCCTCTTCGTTCTTTATGCAAAAGGAGCAATGTACATGCCACGTATGCTTCCTTCCACAAATAAAAGCAATACTTGCACAGCGTTCCTTTAATGACAACCAGATCGCCGAGCCTGCTGCAAGCTTTGTTGCTTTGATGTCCGCTTCTTATTAGGCTGAGTCCGCCGCGAGTTTCGTTGCTTCGTTGGTTCGTTGGTTCGTTTTTCAATCGGGACTCGGCTCCTCGTTGGCAAAATTCTCGTCCTCTATGGTTTGGTAACCATGACAGTGACGCAAAATTCTCGTCCTCTATGGCTTGGTAACCATGACACTGACGCTCTGTTCCAATGCGTCTCCTTCCACGGGTACGTGTTTTGAAGATGGCGTGCGACGTAAATCGGTGACGTCCCACTACTACACGCCTCTCTTCTCGGGCATGTACTCACCCAAGATGGCGTGTAGACCAACAGTCAAGGCAGCTAGAACGCCAACTCTTCTCCTTTGCTTTTCAACGAAACGGCAATCGTAAACACACGGAGAACGTCTTTGTCACACCTTCCTTCGCAGAAAGCTCCGCTGCTGCTTATTTTTGCCTTCTTTCGCGGTAAGTTCAACTGCTGCTTATTTCCTTGGTGCCGATTCTTTTCCTTTTCTTCGTTTTTTTTTTTTTGACACTTCCTTACACGACACGTTGCGGGTTCTGCAGCATCCAATCCCAGATCGTCGCCAATTTTGTAGTGACCAGGTCGGGACACGATGAAGTGAAGTAAATATATCTTTAATGATACATTGGATGCTGCGCAGCAGCCGGCTCCTTCAGCTCCTCCAGATAACAACAGTCCCACATTCAAACCTAAACATTCCACATAGAATTCTTGAGTCCAGAACAAAGTGGGCTCAAGAATTCTAAGTTAAAGCAAACACTACAGCTTCCATGGTGACCAGTGTCCTGAGGAAGTTGATACCACCCCAAATAGGGCCTCACTTTCAGACTCAGACACCCCACCAGACTACTTCTGTACCAAAACACAATACAGGTAATTTCCCTAGACTGCGGAGAAACTCTAGAACCCCTTGGGGTAGGATTTCCCAAGTGGACTATCAGACAGGGAGTAACCTTGCTAGTGCAGGTTCTTCCTTATATGGCCACTCGAGAAATAAAGGCTTATCTGGACAAGGTTAGCCTTATCTCCTTTTGTTTGGGGGGGGTTATGTTGGAAGGTGGAATCTGACTGCATGGTTGCCTCCACTTTTTTCTGGTGTTTGGATGGATTTTGACTAATCTGGCTGGGATCCTGCTATCCAGGACCCCAGCCTATCTGCTTACTCCCTTATAAGACTTGGAGTGTATATTAGATGCACTAGTGATTGGATACTGTGGTACCTTATGAGCCCCTAGTATATGGTACCTTAGGTACCAAGGGCATAGGTACTTCCCAGGCCTACCAGGGGCTGAAGCATGTATTATGCCACCCCTGGGAAGCAGACTAAATCTGACACCACAGGCCTGCTACTGCAGCCTGGGTGAGGTAGTGTTAGCACTCCTCACTGAGATATAGGTTCCCTATATCTCACCTTGCACACACATATAAACCTATCAGTCACCCCTAAGGAAGGCCCTATCAATCCCGAGGGCAGGATGCTTGGTTTCCATGTGAGGGGGTGCCTCTGCGTGAGCAGGGCCCCTCTGGAGCTGGCAGAGTCTATTCTCCGTGGCTGTTTGTGGATGCGTTTAAACCATATACTCTTAATTGCATTATAACCTCGCGGTAAATGCTAACTCTGGGATGGCTGCATCAAAACATGTCGTGTTTGGTTTCAAACACTTTGGAATCATACCCCCACATCAGTAACTGGTGTGGGAGTATGATCCCACCCTTCTAGAGGGATAGGCATGTACCTACTGTGGAAACAAGGTAGAATCCTGAAAGAGCCCTGGCATCACAAAATGGATGCCACCAGTACAGACACTGGGCTGCCATCCTACTGCTGACCGAAACTCACAGTGGAGGAGGCCCAACAATAGGCTTCCTGTCAAAGGGAGGTTTCACCACCTTCCAGGCAGCATTTAGTGTATTGGGGCTGGGTGAGTGCACTCCTAGAGTGCTTTGAAGTCCTGCACTGGGGCAGCAGTAGGCTCCTCTGTGAATATGCCAGCGCAAACCGGTTCAGGGGCTACCTGCCCCTGCTCTGGCACGAAACTGGACAAAGGGAAGTGGGTGTAACCAACCACACCCCTGACCCTCCCCTAGGAGTGGTCATAGAGCTAGTCCCTCCCTTTCCTTTAGTATAAGATAGGGAACCCTTGCCATTGCAAACTAGAACTAGTGGGTTCCACTACCTTTGGAAGACTGAAGAATCTCCCTTGGAGTCAAGGAGTGACTCCCCTGCTTGGCAGGCACCAAAACTTTGAATCAACGGTCGCAAACTTTCCCGCTCCCGCCGGAGTCTGAAGTCCGTGCAGCCCCAGAAGTGGATTTCCTGACTTCTCGAGGGCCATCGTGAGTCCCCAGCAGAGCTGAGGCGAGTGGACCACACGAGTGACGAGGAACAGCAATAGCCGGGTACCGTGCACTATTTTCGAGTGCAATCCCTTCACAATGATCTATGAACTTGTGCATTGGACCACGTGTGGTCCAAGCCTCCAGCAGGATTTCCACCGAAGATCAGAGACCTACCTTGTCCCGAGTGATCGTGTGCTCCTGTGAAGTGAATCCTCCCGAGGCGTCTTTGCTATCCCTTGCCCGTTGACTTGTGGGTCCTCTGAAGACTTTTCTATCAAACCATAGGGCTCCCCTGGTTGCTCCAGGCCTGCCTTGACTTGCCTTTGCTGGGTGAGTCACTCAGACCTTGCTGGTCTGCACCGCTGACTTTCTTCACATTCCACATGACTTGCTGTTGCCAATGCTTGTTGGCTATAATCTGGTTGCCGACACATCAGTAAGCTGCAGACTTTGTGGGACACTCCAAATCCAGCTCATGGTTGTCGTCGACACCTCCTAGACCTCGTGGCTGAAGAGTCAAGACACCCATGATCACCTGAAATCACCCGACGACTGTGGGCATCCATCTTCCTGTACCCGGGTCACTGGCAAGTGACTTTGAACACTGTCTCCTCTGCTTTCTGCTTCCAGGTCTTCTTTCTTCTGAATCCATCCTTGGATTCCACCGGACACTTCTCCTGTCTTCACAAGCAGCAAGTCTTCTTTGGCTCCCATTGAAAACGACGCCGCGACCCGACATCAAAAGACACCTATGCTCCTGGCTTCCATGGGTGAGGTAACTCCAGCACTACGGTGCTCCTGTGGGTGTTGGCTCTAGAACTACTTACCCTGTAAGTGACTTGCTTGTAGACTCCCCCGAAGTATCCTAAAACTTTAAAATTCCAACCGCGACTTGCTCCATTGAAGTCTATTGGGATCCTTTACTTACCTGCCTTGGGTGGATTAGTGAGGCCCCAGCGCTTCTGAAGACCTTCGCCCTTCTCCCTTCTCAAGTCGTTCTTCTTATACCTTTTTTTAGTATATGTGCTGGTACACCACTAGGGCCCCAGCCATATAAGTGCTTAACTTGTTGTGAAACATTGATTTGTGCATATGTTTCTGACTTCTAATCTCATAAGAGATTAGTAGAGTGTGTCTAGAAATAAATACATATATATTTTATATATACCTGTGTGGTGTCCTTTCAATTCAAGAGATTATAAGGTAAAACAAGCTGCTTTACATTCCTCTGAGACTTAGCCTGAAGGCTGCTCTCCACAGCTACTACTAGGATAGCTTTCTTTAAAAGGTTGTCTTAAACCTATCTACCATAAGAGTCGAATTGGACTGGTGCAAGGTGGCCACTTTAACTAGTGACCAGCATATGCCAGGCCAACTTCTCACATCTACCATCTACCGGGCTCACTGTGATGTATCCATTCATCTCTTTTTTTGTTAGAGGTGCGCGAGCCAATATATTAATTAGCAGGGAGAGCCAGCCTGAGACGAGCCAGGCGTATATGAGCCAGTGGGTCAGCCGTGAAAATGATAGGCATGTCAATCATACAGTAAACATGATGTAAATGTGCGATAATGTGTCTTCAGAATTCAAAAAAGTGCATTTCTTTAGCGCGTCACCTCAGTACACAAGATTATATCTCTGAATTGAGAGTAAGTTATTAAAAGTGCTCGTTTTAAGCCTGAGTTAAAACACTGCCGCTCCTCCCGCCCGACAACAATGCCATTTGTGAACTAAGAGTGACAGTTGCCATGCATACCCCGAATGTTGCCTAGAGTCTTATTATATTTAGAGTGACATTAAAATCTAGTTCATTAAACACAAGAAGTTTTTGTACAGCACACATCTTGAACTTGCATATTTCAAGGTGGCAATAATAAAGATGAAAACAGAAGTGCCGGCAATCAAGATAACACGAACGGGAGTGGGGGGCTCAGGGGAGGGTGAGAAGTCACAGACTGAGGGAGGGGGTGGTGGGGTGGGGAGACAGGGAAGAAAATAGTGTTAGGAGTAAAGGGGTCAATAGCCGTGGATGGATACAAATGATGAATGAGGAGGGACTAACAAGCCTCAAACCTATCGGAAGGCAGCATTTAAGACAAAAGCCAATGGGCAGAGAGTAGGCGGAGCTTCCACAAAGCTTCCACTTTACAGTATATAATGCATGCCTCACAAAGTGATGGCAATGCATTTGCGCTGCAACGCTAGGCGAGACCTAAAACGGGAATTGTAATTTGGGAACTCCTTTGCAGATGGTTCTCCCAGGTCAATCCATAATCCGTACTGTGTATCGAGCCACAAAGGTGGGACCGAATTGTATAGCCCTGTCTCTTTTGCATTCAACCCTATTCTGCAAGCACTGTATACATCCTAATATGCTGTAATATGTTCTGTCTTGCCTTTCGCGTTGTTTACATTTTTTTGCACTTTTCAGCACTGGTCACTTTATCCAAGAACTACTCAAAGGTGGGCTCATAACATTATACTTGAACTTTATATCTTGGATGGACTAAAATACATGTAGTCTAGATTGTGTTTTAAGTTCACTTCCTTCTTCTTTTGCCCTTCCTTTCATCGACCTATTTTATCTGTAATTTTATCAAGATGTAGGCTGGGGGGGTGGGTTGATGGAATGTTTTGCATCTCGGAAGATTCTTTCTTGTAAATCGCATTCTAAAATAAAATAAATAAATAAATTTTAAAAAAGACCTGGCTCTTAGATGGAACCACTAGACCCTGTGAGCGCCTGGATATTCCCATGGGTGACGAGCAGTGCTCTAGAAATCGACTAAATCATTGATTGATTGAGTTCCCTTTAGTAGCAGGACTTCTAGAGTAATTTGTTTTTCAGACAAAAAAATATTTCTGCGTTTAGCCAATAATTTTTATAAATTGATGAAGGCCTGGCAACTTTTATAACAATAAAGAATTGCGAAAACCTTAGAGAACAAAGTAAGAATTATCATAAGGCTGGCGGCCAACACCAGACCTGTTGGCTTTTGCCAATGCTAGTTTCATTGTGTGATGTGACTTTTTGTATTTGATTACTGATTTGCAATGCTCTGTCAGCCTAACTCACATGGGTTGTGCTGTATAACCCCAAAAATAAAATAAATGCAAATGGAGACATTCATTCCAGTAGTAGTGTAGCTCTTGAGTCATTAACCTGGGTTACAATGAGTAATTGAGTGAAATGGTTATCAGGGGTGTTGTGAACCCCCTGGTTCAGCAGCTGCAGTGGGTCAGAGGTTTTTTGATGGGCCTCTTCTGTCTGCAGCTCAGCAGACAAAGGTTCATATTAATGGGGAATGGGTGAAAGGGTGAATGGCTGAACGAAAGGGTGGATGGATGGGTCGATGGGTAAAAGTGTGGATGGATGGATGTGTGAAAGGATGGGTGTAAGGATGGATGAATGAAGGAATGGGTGGATGAGTGAAATGGATGGTGGATGCTCGATGGATGGATTGATGAGCGAAAGTGTGAATGAAGGGATGTGTCAAAGGGTGGCAGGATAGATAAGAGAGTGAAAGGATAGATGGATGATTGGATGAAAGGGTGAGTGGCTGGAAGGGTAAATGAATGAGAGAAAGGTTGGATGGATTAAAGGATGAATGAATGGGTAGAGGATGGACGATAGATGGAGTGAGAGGGTGAGTGGATGGAAGAGAGAAAGGATGAATGAGTAAAAGGGTTGATGGATTGATCAAGGAGTGAAAGTGTAGATGGAAGAATGGTTAACTGAAAGGGAAGTCAGAGGGATAAATGACTGGAAGAAGGATGAGGGGATGGATGGCTTAAAGGGTGGATGGATGGTTGGATGGATGGATGGATAGCTGTGTAGATGTGTGAATAGGTTTGGATATGGATATACAGACAGATGGATGGACGGAATGGGGAAAGAATAAATGATAGATGAAAGCATGAATGGATGTCAGAATGTAAAGGTGAAAAGGTGGGTGGGTGGAAGGATGAACGAATGAATGGATAGCTGCTTGGATGGCAGAGACAAGAGAGCTCTTCTGGGGAAGAGTTGCAATGAGTTGCTTCACTTTCTTGGTGCTGTAAGAGCTTTGGTTCAAAGTGGGGGATATTTAAATTTTCTAGCTACTCCCTTCAATGTTTCCTATGGAAAATTAACAAGTTTGTTTACAGATTCTTGAGCAAGATGGCACCTGAGTAGTTTGTTTCTCCGCCTGCCATCCTTACCAAGCCGTGGTAGCTCGGCGATCAGCTTTACGGACTGATGGATGCCTCCCGGAATTTGAATCCTCCTACGCTCACTGAGCCATCTCTCGCTCGGAGGACGTCGTCACCTATGCCTCGGCTCAGAATACGGGCGTGGCGGTCCTGATTTGGCCGCAGTGATCTGTTTGGTTGCTGCAGCCTCAATACTGTGTCTTTTGGTTTCCTGTGAGCCTGAGCCACTGCAACTCGGCAGGGCACATTCACATAGGGCCATGGCAGCTCGAGGTTTGAAGAATGCCAAGATGCCAGCTGCTCTGCTGAAATTTGGGGGCACGGGCGCCTCCATAACGGCCCTCATGGCTCTGTCGGAATCCTCCCATGAAGCCAACTCTCGGGAGATGTTCAACAAAGGGAAGAAAGAGACAGCAGGTAAAAAAGCTGTACAGCGAATACCCCAAGGCGCTCTGCAAGCTGAAGGGGGGTGTCGGCAGCCTTCTATCACTAGTTTGTTTCCCCCTCTCGCTCTGTAGTCTCTAATGGAAAAAACTTGGTGATACTTTAGGGGATATAGTCTCTATTGAACCTTCAGGCTGTGGGGTGGAGGTTTGGACTACACCCAGCTAAAAAACCTTTAAGTAATATTCCCGTAGCTGGGCCAGGATCGCTGTCGCGGCAGACACAAGAAGTGCAACTGGGCTCTTTGATATGTGGGCAGGTGCCCGCACCACAGGAGGACTCTAAGCAAATCACGGAAGTGGTTCAAGGTGACAACCCTCCCCTTGACACGACACTGGAAACCCAAAAAGAAACAGATTGTGGTGCTAATCATCCTACTACCCCCTTGCTCAGCATCCCCTAGGGCCTAAGGCAATGGGCGGGTTCTTCTCCCAAGACTCTGGGGGAAATTAGATTTTCACTAACCGATGGATCTGAATCCTCCATTGATGGAAATTTGTCTTCATGTGAAGAACAGCCTTCAGACTCAAACAGCAGTTTCACAGTGAAAGATTTGGTCATAACTCAATGCAAGAGATCATCATTGAATAAACGAAAAGGAAAGCACAACGGGACCAATCGCCAATTAAAATGGGACTATTCCGCCACACAGCTAACTTATCCAGATGGGGTGCATCCATTAAAGAGCCCAGTCAAGTAGGTTAAAATAAGTTTGGCACTGACATGGGGGAGCCCTCTTTGTCCCCTATTCTTCACTCCTTAAAGCAATTTCAGGAAGATGAACGGAGTTATAACTGTCAGGCTAGAGCTGCTGCCAAAAAAGTGAAGGGCGGAATAAGGAAGTTGAATAAAAAATGTAAAGACATTGTGGAATGCTTAACTTCTGTTGAAGATCGGAAGGAGAGGCTTGAGGTAGAAGTTAAAGCATTGAAATGTCAAAGTACCTCACAAGGGGCCCTTATGACTGATGTGGAAGCTAGAGGACCAAGAAAATAGACAGCGGTGGAACAACCTGCGACTTCTAGGATCCCAGAAGGAGCAGAGGGCGGCAATGTCAGGTAGTTCATGGTGAATATTTTTAATGGAGCATTCCCCGATCAAATTAAATGGGACTTGGATTCAGAGATTCAACGTGCACACCAGTGCCCCTTTATGTTAAATAAAAGACAGACAAATGAAGGTGAGAGGCCTAGAGCAATGCTGGTTTGTTTCGGAAACGTTTTGGTAAGAGAATTTGTATACGACCAAGCTCGGCCAAACTCCAATAAAGAACATGAAGGGGTGTCTTTGTTTGCCATGCCCAACTTTGCACATGCTACTGTTGAACGTAGATGGCGCTTACACCAACTCTTTGCTCTATTCCAGCAGATAGGTGCCAAAGTTTTTCTTCAAAGTCCGGCAAAGCTAAAAGTTATTTTCAATGGTTTTGCCTGTAGCTTTACCTCGGAAGTCAAAGCTCAAGAGTATCTAAACAAACTTAAGATGAAACCTGGTAGCTCTAACCAACTGATTTGAGCATCTCTGAAAGCAGGAGCGAATCGAAATCAGGTTGGGATACCTGAAACCGAATTGGAATGTGTTGTACTTACCTATGCTTGTTTAAGGTTCCTTATAGAACCTTTATGTGTAGTCATGGTTCTCTGTGGTGTATGTTCCAAGTAAAGTCAGTTGGTCCCGCTCTGCTGTCCTGAGAGGAGCGGTGGCTCGTTGTACCCACAAATAAACCTCTGTGAACCTACAACTGTGTCCTCTGGTCAAGTACATACCATAGGATACAACACCATTTTTGGCGATGACAGGGCGAGCTACCGCAACATTAAGCTGTCTAATGGTATATACATGGGAAACATTTAAAGGTATATTCACAGCTTTAAATAAGATCCATATGGAAAAAGAAACTGGAAGAGGAAAACAACATCACCTCTAACCTCTCATCTCCTCCAGCGGCTGTCTGAATTCAATGTGAAGCCTTCGTGAAAATTTGCCTTTCGAAGTGAAGCATTCGTGAAAATTCTCCAGTGGCTGTGCTGCTGTACTGGTGCATTTTCCATCTGAAGAACGGTGAGGAGGTCGACAGGAGGAGTCAGTGTGTGTCTGCTTGGGTGTTCCTCGCGGGGAGAGTCGCTCCTGGGTGGCCATGTACTGGTTCCAGGTCTCTGAAGTCTGGCGAGCGTTGAGGGCGTCCGTTAGCAGAGGGCACTTATCTCGTTGAATCCAAAGAAGAAATGATGACGCATTAGAATCTTACGGTGGATGCAGTGATTGCAAGACGTCATCAGCCTCTCTGCGCAAGTCTTCTCCGTTCGTGTTCAAGACTCTCCGTAAAGCTGAAGGTCAAAAGTTCAGTGCGTGTGCGTGCGTAAGCGTCATTCACGCTGCCCAAGTTCATGATCAATGATGCTTGGCATTTCAATCATTTTAATGGGTGCTGTGTGACTTTCCAGTTACAGTTCTTTCACGAAGCAGCGGCGATTTAAGAGAAAAGAGACAATACTGTGGTACTTTGGTCATTTTTTTTTTTAAGTTCACAGAGAAGCATCTTTCAAAAGAATGTGCAGTGTTTTAACATCTTTGACTTAGAGGTTTTTTTTTTCTCACACTCTGGGATTTATCACGCATTTTAAGTTTTCAAAAAGGATTGAAAATGTGTTAATGATGATTTCATGACGATAACAAATACTATGTTGTGATTTTCTGTGATACTTTATTTGATGTTTTGCAGAATACTGCCACCTAGTGAATCTTTTGCCACATTATTCATTTTTTTATATAGATGAATAGCTATGTAGGTTTGGAAATGTGAATGTTACTTGCTAAGGAAAAAAAAGGGTGATATATTTAGAGGCGCAGTTAGATTTGCTTTTTGGTTCGTTGTTCGTGTCTTATGTGAAGCATTGCCATTTCATACTTTCCAAGATACAATCCGTTAACCCTCCACCACCATTTCTTGAGAGCCCTGGCACACCACAGATTCAATGGAGGCCATGGTTTGACGCATTCGAAACATATATAGGCGCTATTGGTGCTTCTAGATACAGGGCTGAAAGAAAAAAGTTTCTTCTTCTAAATTCATTAGTGTTTGAAGGAAGAGAAGTTTTCAAACACCTTCCTGACATTGTGTTGACGGAGGGAGAAGTGGTTGATGAATACCAAGAAGCTGTTAAGAAATTAGTTATCAAATTTGATGTACAACCTAGTTTGGTAGTTTTGAGGCATAAATTATTTAAGCGTGCGCAATTGCAGAGGGAGAATGTGGATACATATTTGAGTGCGTTGCGCAAATTGTGTGCTGAGTGTCAGTTCGGTGAATACCGGGATCAGTTGGTAAGGGACCAGTTCATTGCACACTGTCATGACAAACAAATTCAACAAAAGTTGCTCACAATGGGTAACCCCAGTCTTGAAGAGATCATTAAGGTCGCGAAAAGTGTTGAATTGGCACAAAACTCGATTAAGGAGTTGAATGTGAGTTCTAGTTCTAAGGAAGCGGTGAATGTTGTTGCCTCTAGCAATGCTACTAACAGCACCTTACGAAAAAACAAACCAAATGAGAAATCCTTGTTTCAAAAGAAAAATATTTGTTATAGGTGTGATTACCCTCCACATGGCACTGACAATAGATTCTGTCCTGGTAAGAATGCCAAATGTCACAAATGTGGGAGGGTTGGACATTTGGCAAGAGTCTGTCAATCCAGTCTAAACTAGGCCTGGGCGAAAATTTCGTTCCGTTCGCGGAAATTGCGATAATTTGACATTTTCGCGTACCGCGGAAAGCGGGAAAATGTCAAAATTTCCGCATTCCGCAGTTTAGCGATAATTTGGTTCTTGCTCGTGCTGTAAAATAATACATTCTTGCGCGCGCGCGATCGCCTTACCTGAATACCTGCGTTCGCCGACAAGTTTTCTTGATCCGGTCGCGTTCTCCATGAGATGTTGTATTGTTTTTAGCCATTTGCGCTGTCTCGCGACAGTTCGCGCCTGCAGTGTCGTCATGCGTCGCGCGATCGCGTCTTTCCTTCTCGCGATCATGCACCACGAGACAACTGAAAACAAGATGGCCGCGCCCGCGAGCAACCACATGGGTAAGTTGGCGAGCCGCAACCATGCAGAAAATCTCGCGAACATGCGGGAAAAAAACTTCTGCATCTTCGCGATATTTCCGAGTGTTTGCGATAATTTTTTACATTTTCGCGATAATTTGCGAAAGTGGATTTCGCAAATTCCACTCACCCCTAGTCTAAACAAGGTTGAGAAAGTCAACTGTGTGGTGAAGGATGGTCAATTGAGTGATAGTGACATTGTACAAGATTTTCAAGACATGATTGTCACTGTCACAGATGATGATATCGTAACGGGTGATCCCTCTGAATGTGTGGATCCTTATGTGGATGTGTTTGTGGGTGATGTGTGTTTAAAGTTGTTGGTAGTCTCAGGAGCACGCATAACGATTATTACATATGAATTGTTCAAGAAATCTTGGTCTGATAGAACCCTTTTTCCCCCTGACAGAGCACCGGTATCTTATATGGGGCGTAAAATAGAATTGGAAGATTACATTGAGGATGTATTGGAGTTTAAAGGGCGAACGATCCAAGGCAAAATCTACGTTGCTGTTCGAGGTTTGAACCTTTCTTGGCTGGTATCACCAAGGTCTTTTTGGCATGGTGTTGAGGCCTGGTACAAGTGAACAAGTCTTAGTTGTTCAAGATATGCCTGCGTCTGCTTGTTTAGAAAAAGAATTTCCAAAAGTGTTTTCTGACACCCTGGGAAAAATTGCAGGTTTCAAGCATAGAATAAAGGTTAAAAGAGATGCTGTTCCAGTGAAGCATTGGGTCAGATCAGTCCCATTTAGCTTGAGGAGGGATCTCAAGTTAGAACTTGAGAGATTGGGGAGATCAGGGATCATTGAGCCTGTGGAGTCCAGTTTATGGTTAAGTCCATTGGTGGTCGCACGAAAACGGAATGGGGAAATCCGTCTGTGCATCGATCTGAGAAGTCTGAACAAAGAGATTTGGGTTGATGCCCATCCGCTTCCCAAAATCGGTGATTTGTTAGAGGAGATTGAAAGATGCTCAATGGTTCTCTAAAATTGATTTGGCGTCTGCGTACCACCAAATCATGTTGGAAGATGAATCACGTCATTATACTGCTTTTAATTCCCCCTTTGGTTCTTTCCAATTTTGTAGGATGCCGTTTGGTCTTGCATCCGCCGCTTCGGTGTTCCAAAGGGTCATGCAGACAGTGTTAAGAGATGTGAAGGGTGTTGTCATCTTCCAAGATGATGTACTCATTTTTGCTAGACATTTAGAAGAGCATGATAAGATTCTGAGGACTGTTCTTGGCATTTTTGAGGAAAAAGGTATGGTAGTAAAAAAAAATAAGTGTGAGTTCTGGAAGAGGGAGATTGAGTTCCTTGGACATCTTGTTTCTGCAGATGGTGTAAGCCCCAGACCTGGTTTGGTTAGGGCTGTGGTTGAATGTCCTTGCCCCAAAAATAAGGAGGAATTACGTTCATTTTTGGGTTTGTGTGAGTTTTACTCACGCTTCATCCCTGATTATGCTAGCAAGATGAAAGTACTATCCAATATGCTGAGGACCAATGTCACATTTGTGTGGGATAGCAGTTGTCAGGAAACATTTGAGCTGGTAAAATCTGAACTGGTGAATACCAAAACTCTTAGAGCATACGATCCAGCAGTGCCTTGTACCATTACTGTTGATGCTAGCAATTATGGACTAGGGGCAGTGCTTACACAATTCGAGGGTGTGAATGAGGTTACCATTAGTTATGCTTCTAGAGTTCTGAGAGATCCTGAATCGAACTATTCTGTGATAGAAAAGGAGCTTTTGGCATGTTATTGGGCATGTGAGAAATTTAGAACCTACATTTGGGGCAGAAAGTTTGTCATTCAAACTGATCACACACCTCTGATATACATTCTGGGTGGAGAACGTCTCAAGTATGCTACTCCTCGCATTGCACGTTTAACCAACAAACTCCTGCAGTATGACTTTACGGTAAAGCATATTCCAGGGAAGCAGAATGTAAGGGCTGACATGTTGTCAAGACTTCCCGTAGGTGGAGAGGAGACTACAGATGTGGAGGAAGATAAGGAAGATTGTTTCATTGCTGTTGTGGATGCTTTTGAAAATAAAGCATGCAGCGAGACTGAATTGAAGGAAGCACTGAGTCAAGATTCTAGTCTTGGTAGAGTCAAAGAATACATTGCGAAGGGTTGGCCTAGGGAGAAATCTGTGTCCCTGGATATCCAGCCTTTTTGGAAAGTAGCAGAGGAGTTGTCCATTAAGGATGGTGTAGTCATGAGAGATGGAAGGTGAGTATCCGTACTAAGATGATTGATTGTGCACATGATGGTCATCTGGGGGCGACCATGACAAAAAGGCGGGTCAGGCTACATTATTGGTGGCCCTCCATGGACAAGGAAATAGATGAGAGGATTAAGGCATGTTTTGTTTGTAGTGGCGCGGAAAAGGGAATGAAAGTTGCCACTCCTCCTCTTCAGCCTAGTCCTTTCCCCACAAAGCCTTGGCTTAAGGTGGGTATTGATATGGTTGGCCCATTCAATTTTCTACCTCACCACTTACGGTTTGCATTTGTTCTTATAGATTTCCATAGCAAGTGGCCTGAAGTTAAGTTTTGCTCCTATCCCACAGCTGGTAATGCCAATCTTTTTCTCAAAGAGATTTTTATGAGGCAGGGATTCCCGGAAGCACTTGTCTCAGACAATGGGGTACAGTTTGTCAATCAGGAAATGGGTGTATTCTTGAACGAATCTGGAGTGAAGCATCTTAGAAGCTCTGTTGGTCATCCTCAAACAAATGGTTTGGTAGAGAGGATGAACAGAGTGGTGGTAGAATGTATCAAGTGGGCAAAGAGTCATAGTTATGATGTTGAGGGGGCGGTCAGGTCCATGATGTGGTTTTACTGCACTACACCACACTCACTCACTAAAGTGGCGCCTTTCATATCTCTAAAAGGCAGAGTTCCCACTTCTACCCGTTATCCTGCTTGGCTGTTAAGGACTGTTTCTGAAAAAGTGTCATGTTGGGTTGATAATGATGAGCTGGAAACTCGTGTTAAATGTGCACAAAGAATGATGTCTGATAGGTACAATCTAAAGAAATCTGCTAAGACAGTCAACGTGTCTCCTGGGGACATGGTTCGCATCAAAAGTACCAGCTTTGTTAAAAAAGGGGGTAGGTCCTTCGGTGAACCAGTCTGTGTGGAGAAGGTTTGTGGGGGTGCTGTCATGGTGCGTGGTGGACCTTGGTGGAACCTAGCTAAAGTTGTAAAAGTCCGATCTACTGGGGACAATTGCAATGGCACCAGTCGTGTTGTGCTTTCTGAAAATTCTTCTAACCATCCAGCCGTTGTGTCTCCAGGAATTGTCTCTAATAACAATGTGATGTGTCAAATACCAAGGAAGGCTATTCGTGCTAGGCGTTTGCCTTGGAAATTACGTTGATTTTGCAGTAGTGTTTCATTTTTCATAATATGCATTTTGTGCTGATAGTAATGCTTTAAATATTTTACTTTAGGTTTTATCTTTTCTGTTTTCTTTTGGGTTTCTCATGTTTGGCTTCTCTTCACTGTTTTGCGTTTAATGTTGCGTGTGCTTCAAGAAAGAAAAGAGGTAATGTGTTGTACTTAGCTATGCTTGTTTAAGGTTCCTTATAGAACCTTTATGTGTAGTCATGGTTCTCTGTGGTGTATGTTCCAAGTAAAGTCAGTTGGTCCCTCTCTGCTGTCCTGAGAGGAGCGGTGGCTCGTTGTACCCACGAATAAACCTCTGTGAACCTACAACTGTGTCCTGTGGTCAAGTACATACCATAGGATACAACAGAATGCTTATTTTTTGGGGGGGGGGTTTGGGCATGGGGGATGGGTGGTAGGCTTACCAGTCAGACGCACATCATTCAGGTGGGTCCTGATTGCTCACTTTTGGATGGCCTGGGGGTTTGAGCTGGGGTTGGGGGGAAGGGGTCCGCACAGGGAAAGATGTATGATTTAGTTGAAGTGCTTTATGGTTAGTTTTTTCTTTCGCTGTTAAGATAAACCGCTTGTGCTATGAATATAGGTGTGACAAAGAGGTGGGGACTAGGCCCTTTCAAATGTTAGGAAATGGGAAGCTGCGGATTGCCACCCTCAATATTTGTGGCTAAATGATGTTCAGAAAAGACAAAGAGTCTCTCAAGGGTTGCGACTATTGTGTGCGGATATTTTCTGCCTACAAGAGACTCACACTGAAGAAAGGCAGAAGGATGTGTTAAAAACTCTGGGTTATACCCTAATTCGGGGACATCTCAAAGTGTATGCATATGGAGGTGGCAATTCTAGCATGTAACAATCTTATGCAGTTTAAACAGACTTGGGTGGATTCTCAAGGAAGGTGGGTTATTACCGAATGTCGGCATTTTGCTTATATGCCTCCTACCTTGTACTCAGTGTACGGTAGCATTGCTTAGAAGTGTGCAATGTGGCAGTCATACATGCCCTTAGGGCATGCATGTGTGCCACATGTGCACACATGCACATTTCAGGGATGCAACAGGGTGTCCTTTGACACCCTGGCACCCTTGAAATTTGCGATTCACAATTAAGGACTATGTAGGATTCACCAAATTATTTGCAAATCCTACATACATAGCGTTTTGCGATTCTCAAATAGAGATTCTCTAAAAATCGCTGTTTGAGAATCGCAAATGTATTCTTTGACACATATGCCTTATATTTTTTTCAATTGTACTACATAGCTGACTTTGAAGTTGTATGCCTGTTTCAAAAGTAACCAGAAGCCTCAAATTGGACTTTTCACTTCAGGCAAGTGTGGCCAGGACAGAGGTATCAGGACAGAGTGGTCAGAACAGAGTGGCCAGGACAGAATGGTCAGGACAAAGTGGTCAGGACAGTATGGGCAGGACAGAGTGGTCAGGGCAGGGTAGTCAGGACAGAGTGGTTAGGATAGTGCGGTCAGGAAAGAGTGGTAAAGACAGTGAGGTCAGGATAGAGTGGTCATATATGTCATAAACTCAAGTAACAACCATGATCCTTTCAACAATAGAACAAATGTTTATGCGACCTTTCCCTGGGGTCCTTGGGCAGTCCGTGGTTCTCAATGGTGTTGGATCACTTTTGAAAGTAATCAACTCACTAAAGACACAGGGCTGAGAAAATTCTAAATGTTACATGGAGAGCAATTGTGCAATTGTGATGGATTTCAGTGTAGTGCTCAGAGAGACGTTATGCAAGTTCCAAAAATGTATAATATGGATCACGTTCAATATTTGGCTGACATGTGAGCTATACATTATTGTCTTGAAATTTGTGCTTGGATGAGGATTTCAAACTGTGATAAAATGCAGCACATATTTTGTCAGGTAGCACTTGGCAGGATTTGTAGGGGGCATTTTGCAAAATTCACACTTCTTCAGCCCTGAGCATGAAGAAATATGTTCTGTCTCAACAGTATGCCTCATTCTGAGGTGTATAACTTGGAATGAGTAACTAAAACCACACATGATAAATACTTCACTGGGGCTGTACTTACTTGGTTCCGCACTGCCACCTCACATACGGTGTGCTTCATAATGAGTAGGGGTGGACAGAACTCAAGTATCACTCCACGGAATTCTGTGGAGTTACCTAAAACTCTGATGGATTCTGAGAAGTTCAGTGAGAGGGGTGGATTTCAGCATGTTGTGTTGCTTGTGCTGATTTTTTGCATTTGGAGCTTGTTCTACACTGTAAATCCAGTACAAATGGAACCACGTGGCGTGCCAGCGGGTGCTGCTTATTTCTGCTGCTTGAGTAAATTTTCTACTCGAGTAGCAGCTTTCTCAATGTGAACGGTTGTAACATGCAGTGACCATCCACTTTTGGAAATCTCACCGGGAGGCGGTCTAATGCCTGAAAATAACTCCAGGGTATGCAAATTCTTGTTAGCAAACACAACGTTGGCGAGCCGCGCATGACAAAAAACTCCACCATGCAGCGGGTGGCAGAGTTTTGATGGAACTCTGCATTCCATGCGGAACTCAGAGTGGTGCAAAACTCCACAAACTCTTCCGTTGGGCGGAATGTTTCGCCCACCTCTAATAATGAGCACCTCTGTGTTTTAATGCTGCTGTCATTTTCTGCAATATGCAAGAAGATGTTTCAAATTATGTGTGATATAAAACATTGACAAACTACAGCTGACTTCTTTCACTCTTTCCTGTTTCCTAAAAAGTGTCACAGGGATCAGGTTGTAAAATGTATTATCTTTTGAGCCAGAGAAAGGTACAGTAAACACAATGTTACAAGAATAACCAGGCGTTGGTCAGAAGAGGCCTTCAGACATTTGAAGCCAGGCTGTCTTTGAATAATCATTTGTGGCATGGCTTAGCAGCCCCACTTAGCAGACATGTTTTTCTAACACTCTGGCTTCGGCACCTGCAATTTTACACAATCCTCTGAGGTGAGGTTCCCTGGGGTCTTCCCAAAACCAGTCGGGGAGGAATTGTCCACAGCACTACTGCTGGGAGCACAATCAATAGTGGAATTGCCGACTTCCCTGTGAACGCAGCCTAGCTGGCCTGGGGGGGCCACTGAATACTCAAGTGGCGTAGACGAAAGTCTACGACCACAGACTGGTGATCAGTGCAATGCCTTGGAAGTGGCTCCAGAGAGATGTAGAACGGCCCTGGATGGCTGTGCACTCCCCAGATTTGCAGTATACAGGCTGGGGCATTGACTACACCTTTGATTAGGCCTGGCACCCTTCTCTCCTTAACCCCTTCAGTGCCCATAACGAGCTGGACTCGTCATGGGCTGCGGTGGCGCTGTGCCCATGACGAGCCCAGCTCGTCATGAACTCCGCCCGCTAATGGAAGGCGCGGCACTGGGCGGGGAAAGGGGCGGGCATGCAAGGGGTTAATACTTACTTAGCAGCATTGACTTTAGGTAGATGCCTCCTACTTAAAATAAAGCTCAAGGATGACCTAAAAAAGAAAAATTTCCAAATATACTCAGCTCCTCACCTCAACTTCTGAAACCGTTCATAAGCAGTATGAAGGGATACTACCCGATTAAGCCTCAACATCAATCATCCATCAGGCTTTACAAGATTCTAAAATGGCACTTGAACTAAATATGGGAGAGGTAGGGGTTGAAGTTGCTTTTTTGTGGCAAAAGCTTTGCAACACAGTAGATTGGGTGATGCAGGCTGAGGGAAGAATCTCTGAATTTGAGGACACTATCAGGTAGCTCTGATCCATGATGACTCGCATTACAGACAAATCCAAGGATTTGACCCTGTGTATAGAGGATGCTGAACGATGCACCTGCCACAATAATTTATGCTTTATTGGGTTCCCTGTGGGGGCAGAGGGTACTGAGTTTACACGCTTCCTAACTAATTGTCTGGAAACCATTGTGGCCATACTGTTATGGTCCTCAGTATGGGAAGGGGAAACCGCTTCACCCAAGAAAGCAGGGAGGCACAGGGTGGTGTGAATGGGTGAAGACTGAGGCATAAAGGAAAGATCCATAAGATCCAAGATGCACAGGGCAACCACCATGTCTTCTCCAGGGTTTGGGGCTGCCTATATAAGCCCCTTCCCGGAGAGAGCAGGTGCTTGTCAATCACTAAGAGCTGTTGGACTCTGGCTCTGTATTTGAAGTTTCCTGCCGTACCTTTTGGATATTTGGTTTCCACCTCGGATGGTCCTCAATTGCAAAGCTTTGTTCGGCCATGTAAGCCTGGAATGCTGCTGCTGCTCTGTGGTCTGGAGCACATTCCCGCTTTCTCTTGAGATCAACCACTCTGTGGTCCAGAGCACCACCCAGCATAGTGGTAATCCTGTCTCTGCTCTCTCCTTCCAACGGACTCAACCGCTTCTGGTCCAGAGCACCATGCCAGGCAGAGCATGCACCTGCAAATAGAAGCGGAGTCACCCAGCAGCTCCGCAGAGTGGTTAACTTTCTAGTGCGTTCCATTGCAGAACACTTGTTTGGAAAGGGAAGACACTTCTCTTTGGATTTCAGCCGTGACTGGGGGGAACTTGCCTTGTTTTACGGAGAAGGAAAAGCCATTGTTCTCTGCATCTGCCTAATTTTTCTCTTCATTTAGTAACATGTGGGACATCTCACACTTGGCTTATGTTTTTTCCTTATTCTTGACTACTACCTTAACAGTGAGGCTCGCGCACACTCAAATACTCATATTACTTTTGGGATCTTTGTATCTTTTGGATAGTTTCCTTGGATCACAGCTTGGCTACTTGGTCAAGCCCTATTGGGTGCTGTTATTAGTTACAGCTGGTTTCAGATAACGCCTTTCTGTGTGAACGGCATGTAAGTTTGTATTGGTGGAATTTATGATTACTTCTCTTTGCACTGATTCTTCATAGCAGGTTGTCTGACGGTAGTAATGGCTGTGCTTTCTTTTGTATGAATGGTACCGCCATTGCTGCATGATACTCCAAGTAAGAAGGGTTGCTCCTATTTACGGAAAGGACCAAAGAGTCCCAGTTTTGGTGGACCGCTACCTTTTGTTATTTTATCCCTTTCCCTTTTCCCTTGCATACTACTGTGCAGGGTAGGGTATTATATGCTCCCTGGGGAGTAGTGCAAGGAGGAACTGTACATCCCCCTGCTGGATCTGGTACTGAAGGTTAGTGGTTCATGTGCTGGTAACCAATCTGAATCTGACAGATTGACAAGCCCAAGTAGCATACCCAGCCTGGGCGATGGACATCAATGTAGTCCTCACCTCTATTCTAGAGACTATGTCTGCCATGCAGATGGAGGTTAATGATTTTTGAACCAAGAAGCAGGACCTCAAGAAAGAAATGGGTTCTATATGGAGAGAGGTGGCCGGACTAGTTAGAAAGGGCAAGCACGAGCATGGTGGGGGGTCTTACATTATGGAATGGACATTACCTCCACAACAACACCAGCAAACAGGCGGTCCTTTAGGGCTGTCAACACCCATTCCCACAGGTATTTTAGCACCCCTATTCTTCCCCATTGTCGGCATGAGGGCCGGCAACCATTCCAGTTATCAAGTGCCCACAAATTCCCTTGGCAGCCCCCAAACATTTTTATGGAGATCCAAAAAAGTTTGGTATCTTCCTCAGTAAATGTTGTTTGCATTCTTTGTGCAAACCTATGATATTCCTCGATGACAAGTCCAAAACTGCTTTTCTGATGTCCTACTTGGGTGGGAATGCAGCCAGTTAGGCGATACCCCTGATAGAAAGAGACAATCCCATATAGTATAGCTTTACCGACTTCTGCACAGAGATGCACAAGCTATTCAATAGGAAATCGCATCTGCTAACCTCAGATCACAAATTGATAAATCTCAAACACGGATCTCAGGACCTGCTTACATATATCACCACGTTTAATCGCCTCTTGGTGGAAACGGATTGGCCACAAGAAAAGAGAACCACTTTGTATTATCAAGGGCTCCGTGGGGAGTTTAAAGGATGTTCTTGCTCAAGTGATCCACCTGCCTCACAAATGTGAAGAACTGATTGAACTTACCGTACAGCTCGATCATTGGATGCAGGAAAGGAAGACTGACAAAAGCCGAAGTGTCTTCAAGTACTTCGTTCCTTGAGGTTGTCCAGCTCCCGGAGAAGTAACAAAAGCTCCAGAAGGAGTGGAAACCATGCAAATAAATGGAATACGAGGACCCTTCACTGTTGAGGAGAGAGAAAAGAGATGGAAGCACCAACTCTGTCTCTATTGCGGAAAAGGACAACACTTCATCAAAGATTGCAAGGTCAAAGTTAGGTCTTCGGAAATAGCACCTCTGTCCAAGACTCAGGTAGTATAACAGGGATAGAAGTGAAAAGTCAGAAAACTAGCAAACTCAAGCCAGCATGAGATCCCTAGCTTGGGGGAAAAAGGTCAATGAGGTTTCTCCCATGATTGTGAACACCATGCAACATTCGGTTCCACACTTAAATGTGTGCCTGTCTCGGTGGTTGAAGGACGGAATATTATTGCAAATACCAGCTTTGTTGGATTCAGGGGCAACGGGTAATTTCATCAATAGGACATACACTAAAGACATTGGAGGGCCTTGTCAAAAGAAAGAGATGCCCGAACCTGTGATGACTGTAGATAGAACAGCGTTAGCAACTGGACCCGTCAGGTATCATACACAACCTGTAGTCATGCAGTTCGGAAAGGAGCACTATGAAAGTATACAATTCGACCTGATACAACCTAAGCACTTACCGGTTGATTCTGGGGATGCCGTGGTGACGCTGCATGACCCCACGGTAGGGTGAGCCAGTTGTTCAGTGATGATGGATTCCCTTTTCTGCAGAGAGCATTGTACAAAGAACCGAGCAGTGCCGCTGAAACCATCTGATTTCCAAGCACATCTCCTATCCGTTGAATGTGAAGACCAGGTGCTAGGTTGTGTGATGTTGTTACCCCCGAGAATAACAGATAGCGCTCCGTATTCGATAAACAGGAAGCGAGTCGCCTCCCTCCCCACAGGGAGTATGATTGCAAGATCGATCTGACTCCAGTAGCAACGATCTGGTGTTGTAGTATTTACGCTTTGATGGAACTGGAGACTCAATTAGAACCTAGCAAATGGATTCATGCGTCCTTCGTCTTCCCTTGCTTGCTCTCTTCTCTTCTTCATCCCGAAGAAGGAAGGCAATTTGAGGATCTGTATTGATTATAGAGCTATCAATAGAGTCATCATAAAAAAACTGGTACCCCATGCCTCTTATTCCAGTGTTAGATGAAGGGTTTGTCTGTCTTTACGTAGTTGGATCTCCATGGTGCCTATCATCTCGTGAGAATGAAAGAGGGAGATGAGTGGAAGAATACATTCCCGATGAAATTCAGGCTCTTCTATTACCAGGTTATGCCCCTTGGCTTCTGTAACGCTCCTGCGGCTTTTTGGTACTTCATGGATGAGATACTTCAGGGACTCCTAGCTGTTATTTTCATGTTACACATTGACAACATCCTGATCTACTCCTCCAACCTAACGGAGCATGTGACACACGTAAGAACTGTACTGGAGAGACTGCAGAAGAACTCATTGAATGCCAAATTGGAAAAGTGTTTGTTCCATGCCTCTGATTTTAGAATTCCTGGGTTATGTCATAAACGCCAAGGGTATATGGATGGACACCAGGAAGGTGGATGCAATCACACAGTGGAAGCCTTCTTTGAGTTTCAAGGCCTTGCAGAGCTTTATATGCTTTGCCAACTTCTACAGGGGGTTCATCAAGGACTTTTCTAAGAATATACAACCTCTCACCCACTTATTGAAAAAAGGGGTGTCCTTCATTTGGACGGACCAAGAAGAGGCAGCCTTCCAGAGGCTGAAATACTGTTTCACCCAAGCGCCCATAGAATGACATCCAGATGCTCGAATCCATTTGTACTGGAAACAAGCACCTCATACCATGCTTTTGGGGGTATACTATCATAGAGACATCCCGAGACAGGCCACTTAAATTCTGTGGGCTTTTATTCTAAAAAACTCACCACCTGCAAAATGAACTATAACATTTCAGATAAAGAGCTACTGTGAGAAGTTGGCATGGTATATGCTGTCCACTAGTTATAGTGGGCACCTTGTACCAGTCCAAACAACCCTTATTGATGAATAGGTTTAAAGACAACCTTTATTGAAAGCTATCCTAGTGGTAGCTATGGAGAGCACCCTTCAGGCTGTCTTGAAGGAGTGTAAAGCAGCTTGGTTTACCAGATTATAACCTCTTGAAAAACTAAATGAAAGGAGAACCACACAAGGTATATATAACATATATATGTATTTATTTCTAAACACTCACTACTAATCTCTTTATGACATTGGAGTCCAAGATACACCAACGATAATAAATATCACTATATAAACTGGGCCCCAGGGGGGACCAAACCATATATTAAGAAAGTGGTATAAGAACCACAACTTGGCTAGACACAAGGCCTAGAGCATGTAGAATGGCTGGGACCGCAAGGAACCACCCAAGGTAGTGACACAGGGGACCCACAGGGGACGGGTGCAGTGTGAGAACACAGCCGCTAGCTCCCGTTCTATTCTATGTGGAAAGTCGCGGTTGGAATTTTAGAAGTTAAGGCCACTTAGGAGAGGACTTTGAGCCAACCCCTTTAGACTTAGGGAGTTCCAGGGCCAACACCCATGGGATCACCGGAGTACTCGAGCTACCTCACCCAGGGAAGCCGGGTGCATAAGTGTCAAATGGTGTCGGGAATCGTTGTTGATTTCAATGGCGATCTGCTGCAAAGTGCTGCTGACGGGAAGACGAGAAGTGTTCGGGGTGATTGAAGCCTGGGTCGAAGATCAGAAGAACCTGAAAGCAGAGGGGACAGAGACTGGGTCACTTGCCAGTGACCAGGGGCACGATAGAAGAATGCCCACCGATGTCGGGTGTTTCAAGTGCGAAGAGGTGAAGCTTGACTCTGCAGACATGAAAATCAGGAGGTGTTGATGATGACCAGGAGCTGGATTCGAGCTGTCCCATGAAGGATTTCGAGTGCTGCAGTATCGGTGCTTGGATTGAACTCAACAATGCTTGGCAACAGCAATCCATGCAGGAAAAGAAAAGATGCTTTGGTGCGGACCAGAAAGGTCCTGGGGATTCCCCAAGTGATGGAGAGTCAGGGCACATCTGGAGCAACCAGTTAAGGCCAGTTAGAATTAAAGTTGCCTTCACAGGGACCCACCAGTTGACGGACCAGGAATCACAAAGGGACCTCGAGAGAAAACACAAAGGGCCAGCTCACAGAACACTCGTGGAGTGTAGGTGGGCAATCTTCAGTGGAATTGCTGCTCGGGGTCAAGGCTAAAAGTAACCCAAAGCTCAGCTGCAGGAGTCTATGGAATGCTGATGCTTCTGCAAAGTGACGCAGTGTCCAGGGGTTCAGGTTGCACTGTCGCCACGAGGGATATGGGCCTCAGACTTGCTGTGGGCACTGATCAACCTCTAACACTACAGAAACCCACTTTCTGTGTTGAAAAGTTCTTCGGAGTCCTCAGGAGCTTCAGAGATGCAAAATGGTCAGATGCGTCTTTGGTGCCTGCCTTGCAGGGGAGTAACTCCTTTACTCCAAGGGAGATTCTTCAGTCATCCAGGTTCAATGTAGATCATCGAAGTTCCAGGATCCTGTATCGGAGTTTCGCCCAGGTGTGATCTAAAGTCCTGTAGCCAGAGGTTCCTATCTTATACCCAAGGAAGGGGTGGGACAGATTCTAGGGACCCACCTATGGGAGGGTCAGGAAAGAGGGGTAACTACACCCATTTCCTTTGTCCAGATTCGCACCAGAGCAGGGACTGGTAGCCCCTGCAACCGGTTTGAGCTGGACTATGCACAGGGACATCAAATGTGCCCCCAGTTCAAAGCACTCCTGGAGTGTACCCACCCAGCCCCAATACAGTGAAGCCTGTCTGGGAGGTGGTCACACCTCCCTGTGACAGGAAACCTATTGTCCAGGCATCCCCTGCTGGAGGTTCATCCAGCAGTAGGAGGTCAGACTCGTGTCTGTGGCTGCAGCATCCATTTTGTGATGCCAGGGCTCTGTTAAGTTGGTACCGGGTATACCGGTGCAATCATGCTTTTCCCTCTAGAAGGGTGGGATCATACTCCCACACCAGTTACTGGTATGGGGGTTTTAGTCCAAGGTGTTTGACACCAAACACAACATGTTTCCATGCAACCATCCCAAAGTTAGCATTAACCGTTTGGATATAATGCGCTTAAGAGTACATGTTTTTGGCTGCATCACAAACAACCCTGGAATAAAGATTCCGAAGGCTGCAGAGGGGCTCTACTCATGCATGGGCACCCTCTCACATAAACCGAGCACCCTGCCTTCAGGATTGATAAGGCCTGCCATAGGGGTGACTGATAGGTTTACATGTGCAGTGATATGGAGAGCTATAGTGAACCTATATCTCAGTAAGGGGTGCATGCACCACCTTACACAGGCTGCTGTAGCAGTCCTGTTGTGTCATTTTTGAATGCTTCCCAGGGGTGGCATAATACATGCTGCAGCCCCTGGTAGGCCTTGGGGTACCTGTGCCCTGGGTAAATAGTATACCATATACTAGGGACTAATAAGGGTACCCCAGAACCCAATCTGGAGTGTACCTAAAGTACTGGTAGTCAATTCTAAGATAGGCTGGGGTCCTGAATAGCATGACCCCAGCCAAACTAAGTCGAAAACCAGCAAAAGTAGGACAAAAGTGGGGGCAACCATGTAGTCAGATTCCACCTTCATACATAACCCCCCAAACAAAAGGAGATAAGGCTAACATTGGCCAGTTGAGCCTTTATTGACTAAGTGGCCATATAAGGAAGAACCTGCGCTAGCATGGTTACCCACTGTCTTTTGGTCCACTAAGCAATCCCTAACCCCAAGGGTATGGGATGATCTTGACCATTTGCAGTTACTACCTGTAGTGTGTTTTGGCAAAGTAAAAGGCTGGTGGGGTGGCTGAGTAGAGAAGTGAGGCCCTAAGAAAGTTGGCCTCAGCTTCCTCAGATCACTGGTCACCATGGAGGCCTTTCTTTCCATGACTGAATTGTATCTGGCCCTATGGGTCAACCTTTGGTTGTTTACAGCTGGGGGTTGGGTCCCTTTGGTTGAAGCACTGGGGGAACATGGTAGGTTACAAACCATTTGGTCCCAGGTTTGCCTTTGCCCAACAGAGTCTATACGGGGGAGGTCCCTACACAATGGTAAGGGGGATCCCTCAGTGTGTTGAGAATTTTCACCTGGCTAGGGCTACCAGACTGGGTGCCCCTAATCTACCGATGGGGGGTTCCTCTGGACAGGGGAATCTGTGGGGTACACTGACCTCCCTGACCTCTGCAGCCCTGGGATGACTGAGGCAGGGTAGAGAGGGGCAGCTTACCTGCTCCAGACAGAGTATCACATTGGAAGGGTCCCCTGCCATCAAGGGTGTTGCCAGGACAAGACTGACTAACTCTGGGGCAGTTCCTTCACTAGGGGTAGGATCAGTTCCCTGAGGAGACTGACCCGTACCTATAGTCTGGGGCAAAGAAGATTTTCCTTCATCCCTTGTGCTCTCTTGTGGAGGAGAGTGAGCCATTCTTTCAGGCTCCATCACTCAAACATTTCCATGGGGTTGGGCTGTGGCCATCACAGCCCCACTAACTCTCTCATGGAGGCCTAACATTCTTAAATGGGCCTGGTATTCAACTTCAGCCCAGGCTGAAAATTCCATATCATTGCCCAACAGGCAAGTTTCAGGACACAGCCACTCTCTTTGGCCCAGTGACCCCTTCCCGGCTGAGATTGACTATGGCCATTGGATGGTCTGTTCAGATGCCATCAATGTTGGTCAACTGGTACTTGAACTCAGGTAAAAGCTGATGGGGGGGACTAGTTTCCCTGTCACCATGGTGACACTAGCCCCTGTGTCCGTGAATGCCAACACCTTCTGACCATTGATTAGGGGCTCCTGTCTGTACTTGCCCAAAGAATTGGAACTCATAGTAAAAGTGACAAATCCCATGTCACCATCACAGACTGACGATGCCTGTGAGGGGGACATGTATAAATTATGGTCCACCTCTGTTCCCCATGACAATGCACCTAGTTTTTGGGTGCACTACCACCACCTGGGGGATTACTACTGGTAGTACGAGGAGGAGTGGTAGTATTGGTAGGAGGAACATGTTCTTTATTGTCAACTCTATTGCAACTGGGATCAGTTTTCCAGTGGACAAGCTGTTTACAAACATGGCAATATGGTTTCTTTTCAGGGGAGGAAGAAGTTTGGGGCCCACCCCCAGAAGAGGACTTTTGGGGCCCTAGTGGACTTATCTTTTGATTTATCCTCACCTTTCTCTTGGGTCTTGGAAGAATCTTTCTTCTTGTCACCCCCTGATTCTTGGGCTTTACTCTGCTTCTGACCCATTTGTCTGCCTTCTTATCCAATTCTTGGGGAGAGGTCAGATCAGAGTCCACCAGGTACTGGTGTAAAAACAGTTTTTGACAATTATTAAGGATCCGCTCCCTCATAATCAAATTGTACAATCCTAAAAAGTCATGCACTTTGCTGCAATGTATCCAACCTTCCAGAGCCTTAGTAGCACAATCTACAAAGTCAACCCAGTCTTGAGTCTGTGCCTTTTGGGTATCTCTGAACTTCAACCTGTACTGTTCAGTGGTTAAGCCAAACCCATCAATCAGTGCACTCTTCAAGATTTTCTAATTGTCAGCATTCTCTTCTCTAACAGTGAGGAGCTTGTCCCTACCTTTGTCTGCAAAGGAGAGCCACGAGATGGGTGCCCATTGCTCCTGAGGGACCCTCTATACTTTAAAGGCCCTTTTCTGTGCAGTTATCCATTTGTGGATAACATCCCTACTCCGGTAGGGAGTGACAATCTTGCTCAAGTTCCAATATTCATGAGTCTTTACTCCACCGCTAGGAATATTGGGGCATATCAACAAGGGCTTTATCTCTGCTTTTTTGGCTTTAAAAGCCAAAAAAGCAGAGATAAAACTAGCACCCTATCAACAACAGGGTGCTAACACGCAAATTTGCATGTTAGCACCCTTTTACTCTACGCTTCCCCTTGCATCTCTAATGAGATGCAAAGGGGGCGTTCCAGAGTAAAATAATAGGAGAAATGTCGCTAAGCGACATTTCTCCTATTATCAAGAATGTCGCTAACCCTGTTAGAGACAAAAAAAGCAGCGCTAACCGCAGTTAACGCTGCTTTTTTATGTCTGGTATTTTTCTGACTTAGCCATGATATCCTATGGAAGGAGGATATCATGGCTAAGTTTGCCTGTCCCTATCAACAAGGTAACGTGAGATTATCGCTGGGTTTCCAGCGATAATCTCATGTTAGCCTGTTAGCGTGAGGATTTTTATCGCTATTGAGATAAGCGTTGCTAATAGCACGCTATCTCAGCGATAACAATTCACGCTAGCCGGCGATAATTATCCTAGCGCTAAGTGCGCTTAGAGATAATTATCGCCGGTTGTTGTTGATATGCCCCATTGTGCTGCCACCATGGGGCTCTAATCCCTATCTTTGTGAAGCTCTCTGGAGCTCCAGGGATTCCGAATCTAATGCCAACTGCTCTCTCTTGATCCTAAGCTTAGCTGTCGCAAACTCAAGCAGTCTGCATTTTCTCTCATAGGAGGACTCCCTGTTCTGAGGAGCAGAGGTCCTATGGGAGACAGAGGTCCCTACAGATGCACCAAAATGATTAGAGTCCTGAGAAGAAGATCTGGATCTTCTTGGCACACTACCAACCCTTCCAGATGGGATAAAGTGAGGGTCACTGAGGCCTTCTCCCTCACCTTCAGGATGGATTGTATTTTCCAGGTTAGAGTCATTTTGATCCTCCTGGTCAGCATCAGAGTTCAGGTCATAGGTGTTGTCACCTCTTGGCCTTTCCTCTTCTGCTGCCCCACCCAACCTGCCTGCCCCATCAGACCCTGGGGTCTTTCTGAGATTATCTAACAGCAGAGCCTCCATGAGGCGTTGAGTGTTTACACTCCTCCCTGCCTTCAACTTCCTAGCTTTACCCATATTTCTCAATTCCATGAATGTGAGATGGTCATGCTTGGATGACAAGGAGCCAGCTGCTTCAGGTCTTGAAGACATACTAGAGTAGTGAGGTGTTGCACCTACCTAACCTAGTAGGAGCTTCTAGACTCTCTTTAGTTGAGGAAAACAGGTGCGCTGGTCCCTTTGCTAACCCAACTCCAAGTTCAGTAGAACTTATTGTATTATAGACTTAATTTATATGTACCTATGTACCTATAGTGGTTTTCAGTTAGTCACGCAAAGAGATTATCTGGTTAAGCAATAGCAAGCTTGAATCCCGCCGCTGCTACCAATGTGAGAAGTTGGCCTGGTATGTGCTGTCCACAAGTTATAGTGGGCACCTTGAACCAGTCCAAACAACCCTTATTGATGTATAGGTTTAAAGACAACCTTATTTGAAAGCTATCCCAGTGGTAGCCATGGAGAGCACCCTTCAGACTAAGTCTTGAAGGAGTGTAAAGCAGCTTGGTTTACCAGATTATAACCTCTTAAATAACTAAATGAAAGGAGAACCACACATGGTATATATAAAATATATGTATTTATTTCTAAACACTCACTACTAATCTCTTTGTGTGATTAGAGTCCAAGATACACAATAATACAGTTCTAAAACGACAATAAATAGCACAATATACACTTGGCCCCATGGAGGGACCAAACCATATATTAAGAAAGTGGTATAAGAACCAAGACTTAAATAGATACACTGCCTAGAGCACGTAGAATGGCTGGGACCCCAAGGAACCACCCAAGGTAATGACAGAGGGGACCCACGGGGGACGCGTGCACTTTGAGAACACAGCCGCAAGCTCCCGTTCTATTCTATGGGGAAAGTCACAGTTGGAATTTTAAAAGTCTAGACACTAAGGAGAGGTCTTTCAGCAAACCCCTTTAGACTTAGGGGGTTCTAGGGCCAACACCCACGGGAGCACCGGAGTACTCGAGTTACCTCACCCAGAAGAGCAGGGTGCATAGGTGTCAAATGGTGTCGGGAATCGTCGTTGATTTCAAAGGCGATCTGCTGAAAAGTGCTGCTTCCGGGAAGACGAGCAGTGTCTGGGGTTATCCAAGCCTGGATCAAAGATCAGAAGAAACTGAAAGCAGAGGGGACAGAGTCTGGGTGAATTGCCAGTGACCATTGGCACGATAGACAAATGCCCACTGACGTTGTGTGTTTTAGTTGCGAAGAGGTGAAGCTTGACTCTGCAGCCACGAGGACCAGGAGGCATCGACGATGAGTAGAAGCTGGATTCAAGCTGTCCCACAAAGGATGTCAAGTGCTGCGGTGTCTGTGCTCGGATTGAACCCAACAAGTCTTGGCAACAGCAACCCACACAGGAAGAGAAAAGATGCTTCGGTGCGTACCAGCAAGGTCCTGGGGACTCCCCAAGCAATGGGAGTCAGGGCGTATCTAAAGCAACCAGTTAAGCCCAATTAGAATTAAAGTTGCCTTCGCAGGCACCCACCAGTCGATGGACCAGGGATCGCGAAGGTACCTTGAGAGAAAACACAAAGGGCCAGCTCACAGAACACTCGTGGAGTGTAGGCAGGCAATCTTCGGTGGAATTGCCTCTTGGAGTCAGGGCTACAAGTAAACCAAAGCTCAGATGCTGGAGTCGCTGGAAAACAGATGATTCTGCAAAGTGATGCGGTGTCCAGGGGTTCGGGTTGCATGGTCGCCATGAGGGATACGGGTCTCAGACTTGCTGTGGGTACTGATCGACCTCTAAGACCATGGAAACCCACCTCCTGTGTTGTAAAGTTATTCGGAGTCCTCAGGAGCTTTGGTGATGCACTCCAGTCAGATGCGTCTTTTGTGCCAGCCTTGCAGGGGAGTAACTTCTTTACTCCAAGGGAGATTCTTCAGTCATCTAGTACAATGTAGATTGTCGAAGTTCCAGGATTCTGTATTGGAGTTTCGTCCAGGTGTAATCTAAAGTCCTGTAGCCAGGGGATCCTATCTTATAACCAAGGAAGGGGTAGGACAAACTCTAGGGACCCACCTATGGGAGGGTCAGGAAAGAGGGGTGGCCACACCCATTTCCTATGTTCAGTTTCGCGCCAGAGCAGGGGCTGGTAGCCCCTGCAACTGGTTAGAGCTGGACTATGCACAGGGACACCAAATGTGCCCCGAGGGCAGACTTCAAAGCACTCTTGGAGTGCACCCACCCAGCCCCAATAGACTAAAGCCTGTCTGTGACAGGAAACCTATTGTCCAGGCCTCCCCTGCCAGAGTTTCATCCAGCAGCAGGAGGGCAGACTCATGTCTGTGGCTGCAGCATCCATTTTGTGATGCCAGGGCTCTGTTAAGTTGGTACCGGGTATACCAGTGCAATCATGTTTCTCCATCTAGAAGGGTGCGATCATACTCCCACACTAGTTACTGGTATGGGGGTATGATTCCAATGTGTTTGACACCAAATACAACATGTTTCCATGCAGCCATCCCAACGTCAGCATTAACTGTTCGGTTATAATGCACTTAAGAGTATATGGTTTTTGCTGCATCACAAACAACCCTGGAATAAAGATTCCGAAGGCTGCAGAGGGGCTCTACTCATGAATGGGCACCCTCTCACATAAACCGAGCACCCTGCCTTCAGGATTGATAATGCCTGCCATAGGGGTGACTGATAGGTTTATATGTGCAGTGATATGGAGAGCTATTGTGAACCTATATCTCAGTAAGGGGTGCATGCACCACCTTACACAGGCTGCTGTAGCAGTCCTGTTGTATCATTTTGGAAGGCTTCACAGGGGTGGCATAATACATGCTGCAGCCCCTGGTAGGCCTCTGGGGTACCTATGCCCTGGGTATATAGTATACCATATACTCGGGACAGATAAGGGTACCCCAGAACACAATCTGGAGCGTACCTAAAGTACTGGTAGTCAATTTTAAGGGGATATCAGATAGGCTGGGGTTCCGAATAGCAGGACCCCAGCAAAACTAATTTGAAAACAAGCAAAACTAGGAAAAAACTGGGGGCAACCATGTAGTCAGATTCCACCTTCCTACATACCCCCCCCACCAAATGAAAAAGAGATAAGGCTAACCTTGGCCAGTTGAGCCTTTATTGACTAAGTGGCCATATAAGAATCTGCACTAGCATGGTTATCCCCTGTCGTATGGTCCACAAAGCAATCCCTAACCCCAAGGGTATGGGATGATCTCTACCATTTGGAGCTACTACCTATAGTTTTGTTTTGGCAAAGTAAAAGGCTGGTGGGGTGGCTGTGTAGAGAAGTGAGGCCTAATAACGTTGGTCTCAGCTTCCCCAGATCTCTGGTCACCATAGAGGCATTTCCTTCCATGACTGAGTGATATCTGGCCCTAAGGGTCAACCTTTGGCTGTTTACAGCTGGGTGTTGGGTCCCTTTGGTTGGAGCACTGGGGGGACATGATTGGTTTGGAACCTTTTGGTCCCAAGTTTGCCTTTGCCCAACAGAGTTCATCTGGGGGAGGTCCCTACACAAAGGTAAGGGAGATCCCTGAGTGTGTTGAGGAATTTTCATCTGGCTAGGGCTACCAGACAGGGTTCTCCTAATCTGCTGATGGGAGGGTTCCTCTGGACAGGGGGCCCTGTGGGGCCCACTGACCTCCATGACCTCTGCAGACCTGGGCTGACTGAGGCAGGGTAGAGAGGGGCAGGTTACCTGCTCCAGACCAGGTACCACCTTGAAAGGGTCCCCTGCCATCAGGGGATTTTCCAGGACAGGCCTGACTACCTCTGGGGCAGTTCCTTCACTAGGGGTAGGATCAGTTCCCTGAGGAGGCTGACCTTTACCTATAGTCTGGGGCAAAGAAGATTTTCCTGCATCCCTTGTGCCCTCTTGTGGAGGAGAGTGGGCCATTCTTTCAGGCTCCATCACTCCAAATTTTCCCTGGGGTTGGGCTGTGGCCATCACAGCCCCACTAACTCTCTCAGGGAGGTATAACATTCTTAAATGGGCTTGGTATTCAACTTCCGCCCAGGCTGAATTTTCCAGATCATTGCCCAACAGGCAATCTACAGGCAAGTTTGGGGACACAGCCACTCTCTTTGGGCCAGTGACCCCTCCCAGCTGAGATTGACTATGGCCATGGGATGATCTGTTCTGATACCATCAATGATGGTCACCTGGTACTTGAATTCAGGTAAAAGCTGTTGAGGGGGGACTAGTTTCCCTGTCACCATGGTGACACTAGAACCTGTGTCCCTGAATGCCAACACCTTCTGACCATTGATTGGGGGCTCCCGTCTATACATGCCCAAAGTATTGAGACTCATAGTAAAAGTGGAAAATCCCATGCCCCCGTCACAGACTGAGGATGCCTGTGACGGGGACCTCTCTAAATTATGGTCTTCCTCTGTTCCCCATGAGAATGCACCTAACTTTTTGGGTGCACTACAACCACCTCGGGATTACTACTGGTAGTACCAGGAGAAGTGGTAGTATTGGTAGGAGGAACATTTTCTTTATTGCCAACCCTAGGGCAACTGGGATCAGTTTTACAGTGGCCAGGCTTTTCACAAACATGGATATATGGTTTATTTTCATGGGAGGAAGGAGTTTGGGGCCCACCCCCAGAAGAGGACTGTTGGGGCCCTGTAGTGGACTCATCTTTTGATGTATCCCCACTGTTAGAAATGAGGGGGCTCTGGTTGACGCAGGTGTGAACCCACAACAAGCAGGGACCGTTTACTTCTTGTCAGGGCGAAGGATGACTCCCCAGAATAACCCCTGCTCACCCTCTAGGTGTGTGGCGCGAGCAGTCTAGGCTAAGTCTCAGGCGTACACGGTTAAGCAAATGCAATTACACATACAGTAAACCCCTTGCATGCACCACAAACGGACACCAATCAGGAAGTATAAAAAATAAGCTTTTATGTAGATTCAGCAGATTCAAATACAAGGCCCAGTAACGTTTAACTGATGGGGCCACAACTCTTGGAAATACGGTAAAGTCTCTTTGTTACGGAAAGTTCTTTAGGCGGGCACAAGGTAACTGTGGGCCTCAGTGCACTTCGTGCTGAGGCGGCGCCCGGGAAGCACACGGCAGATGACAGGGAAATCAGAACGTTGCGGACCCTGGATCCGATGCGAGCTCGCGGTCGAGTTCGTAAGTACGGTACCTTGTTTCTTGATGCAAAGGCGGGGGCGGGATTTCAGCGGCTCTTCGACAGAAGGACGAGGCGGCATCCGGGGCTCCCACACTTCACGATGGGGGTCTGATCTTCAGGCTCACGACAAGAGCAGGGTGTTGCAGGTGGCGGGTGAACAAAGCGGGGCAGCCGGGAACGCAGATACGTCCGGGCCGTCCGAGGCTTGGAGATGCTCACAACGCCGATTCCGGCGGGAGGGTGAAGGTGCGCAGCGGGCCTCCAGCGAGCGAGGTGACAGGGGCAGCCCAGCACAGCGTAGGGGGAGCGGCTCCGATCGAGTGAGGCTCTTCCCAAGGCGGGGGCAGCTAAGCAGTCCTGGTCACGGCTCAGGGAGGGACTGGGGCACGAGGGTCACAGCTCCGGCGAGGGAAAGGACACCACAGTCCAGCAGCAGGCAAGTGAAGATCAGGTAGAGCCCAATGGTCCTGGGGCTCAGTTCAGGGGGCAAGCTCAGTTCCAAGCCCTTGGAGATCGTTTTGGAAAAGCACAAGTCTTGAAAGTAAAAATAAAGCAAAGTCTTAAGCAACAGTTTCTCTTCTCCCCTTTGGCAGCAAGGTCACCACTGCAGGCCAATCCCCCAGGACAGGGACAGTCTTCCTCCTACAGCTTTCCCGGTGCCTCCTCCTCAGGCAGAGATTCTTCTTGGTCAAAAGCGGATCTAGTTTCTTAGGAGCAGGGCTCCTCCATTTATACAGCAAATCTTTTGTTCTCCCAGGCCAGGGGGTCCTTTGCCTAGTCCAGTCCGGTTTCTGAGCACTTTGTTTACGCGATGCAGGCTTCTTCTTTCAGAGTGCAGGGCAGAGTCATCAGACGCTCCACAGGGGGCGGAGCCGGCATTGAGGTGGCAGAGCACTGTCCTATTCAGAGCCTAGGAGTACTCCTCCCACCCATCTACCTGTCGATCGTCCTATTCACCACCAGGCTACCTAGCCCTGCCCATCTGGGTTCCCCCAGCCCTGTCACTCACACCAGCCAGACATCAGATACACATCACGCAGAGGCGGGCTGAAATGTTTAGGCAAGCAAAGGCCAGCTTTCTAAAAGCGGCATTTGCAAACCCGGAATATTAAAATAAACCTTGCGAAAAGATGTACCTTATTATTCCGAGTTCAGGCATACTAAACTCGATCTTCTACCATGTTCCCTGGGTCGGTTAGGATCATAGGGTGTAACAATCCAAGCCACCCATACTGGCCTATGAGAACAGGGTAGCCTTGCAGTAGTGAACAACAAGATGGTGGTAATTCACTACTAGGACATGCCACGCATCTAGGCTTGTCCTACCTTATGCTTACAACGCACCCTGCCCGTGGGCCTACCAGAGGGGTGACTAACATGCAGTTAAGGGAAGGTTTTTAGGGACCGGCAAGTGTGGGCACTTGCCAGTCAGCATGTCAGTATCAGACTGCACGCAGGTTCTGCGATGGCAGACCTTAGACATATTTTACCGGCCGCTTCTGTGGGTGGCACAATCCGTGCTGCAAGCCCACCAGCGGTGTTTGCATTTACATGCCCTGGCGCTCCTGGCGCACTTTACTGGGGTCTGACAGTAAATCAAACAATCCAATCATGGAATCCAACCAACATATATAATTTACATAGGGAGAGCATATGCACCTTAGCACTGGTCAGCAGTGGTAAGGTGCCCAGAGTCATAAAACAGCAAACAACAGGTCAGAAAAAATACAGGAGGAAGGCAAAACGTTTAGGGATGACCCTGCAAAAAGGGCCATGTCCAACACAACCCCCTTCCAGCCAAAACGCAGGGTAGACCAATCACCACCGTGATGGTCTTCCCTGCTTGGGGCGATAGGGGCAGACTCCATTTCTACGCCAATCTGAACCTATCGGACTCCCTCTGTCCATACTCTCAGGGCCCACCAAGCCAATCCATGGGGAACCCTTCTCCTCACCTGTGGACACCACCTGTGCAGCACCTAACCTTAACTGGCCCACAGGTGTGTCCCAACAGACAGACAGCCAAATGCTACAATGGCCACTGACAGTAGTCAGGGATGAGACCCAGGCCGTATGCCTCTCAGGGCTCTCAATCCTCTGTGGCGCCAGGGAGCGGAGGGCAGTAGCCCCAGGTGCTTGGCACCCTTTGTCCATTCTCCCCCTTGTCAGGTCAGGAATGACATCCTGGCACTGACCCACCAGCCCCAGGGCTGTACCCGGCGGCTGGACCCAAGACTGGGGTGGCCTCTCCCACACCCGGTCCTTCTCCTTGGGGCTCTGTACCCTCCCACCTGGAGTGGTACCCCCTTCCAGAATTGCCAGGGCACCTGGGGCAGGTGTCCTGCGCAATTCGCCCACCAGTTCAGGTGTTCTATCCTGCAACTGGGCGTCCAGGTCCGGGGGGACACCCTGAACCTGGCCCTCCAACCTAGGGTCTAAACCCGTCAGTTGAGCCGGGGTCAGAGGCGAGGACTCCCTCCCTCTGCACCCCCTTCCAGAGTACTGCCCACTCCCAACTGGCGTGGTACCCCAAGAAGCAACATGGGTCAGGACACTGATTACAATAGTCCCATCCTCCAGGTCAGACAACACCTGAACCTGGCTTCCCAACCCTGGGACCAACCCATGCGGTTGAACGCTCGCCTGGCGCACCAGGACTTCCCGGGGAGCACGCATGCCCCCCCTGAGGGTGACACATAACTCCTGTGTCATGCGACAGTCTGCCTGGCGCTGATCTCCCGACCCCTGTCCATCTGACAGTGCCGGAAGGTCCCCCAGGACAGAAGTGGTGTCACCATGGTCACTCACGGGGGACGCAGCCCTTCTGGCTGGCCCCCGACCCACTGGTTCTTCCACCGGGGACTCTTTCCCCTTCTCACCCCTCAATCTGGACCTCTGCACCCTCCCAAATGGAGTGGTACTGCCAGACACCAGAACTGATGGAGGTCTGATTACAGACACTCCTAGCTCACCAGACACTAGGAGATCCCGCACGACGGGCAGTCCCTCAGGACAGACTAGGCTCCCCACCTGGTGTTCCCTCAAAGAACCATCCAAGCTCTGAGACTGAGGTTGGGCACTACCGGGACATAACCCATTCTCACTCCTTCCCCTTACAGACAGGACGTGAGGCCCTACACCCCTCTCACTATTACAGGTCCTAGCTGAGCTACTCTGAGCCACTTCCACCACACTGGATTTGAAGATACCTGGACCACTCATCGTGGGATCACTCCCCAATGCCTTTCCAGACCCTCTGGACTCCACCAAAAGGTCTGCCTCCAATGGGAGCTCCCTGCGGTCAGAGAACTCACTCTCCAACAGGTGTTGGCATAGCTCTGGAAAACAGGGACTTACAATATGCTCTCCCACAAGTGGATCACACAGCCCCCTAGCAGGGTTAACCAAACTATCCTTCACCTTACCATCCAGTGCCTCACACACGCACTCCACACCACTCTCCTGAGACTGGCAAGACAGTATCTGACTGTCTCTGTCCCACAACCCACACTCTTCTGGGCGGTCTTCACACTCACCCACCAGGACTTCAATGTTGGGGGAACCCCTCTCCCTGTACCTCTCAGCTAGAGTCAATAGAGTGTCCCTCCCTCCACTAGGACTATGAACCCCTGCGCCAGTTACCCTATTCCCTTCAGGGATACTGCGCACTACTGGAGCTACCTCATGCCCTTGAACCTCCTGGTGTATGTTAACCCCCTCCTTCAAGTCAGGCGCCACATCTCTGGGTGTGCGTACTACTCTCTCAGCACTGTAAAACTCAATATTGCTGCCACCAGAGGGAGAGCGGTCTAAACTCTTGATCTTGAGATCCAACTCCCTCATTTTTAGATCATGATCTTTTTGTAGATTATTTTCTTCCATGGCTAATCTTTGTTTTTCCATATCCATCTGCCCCTTAAGTTTTGCCATCTCTACTTCGTGTGCCCGGGTTGCTGCCCTGTCTGCCAACTCTTCTGGCGACAGGCCTCTGCCAAACTCATGGACACTTTCTGGTGGAACCATTTCTACCTGATTCTCTGGTGCCTTTGACTCATACCAGGCCCTCAGCGCCTTCACGAGTTGGTCCTTCTTTTTCAATCCAGTTTGGGCAATTCTGAACTTGGAGCAAAAACCTTTCAATTCTTCATTGGTATGATTCTGAAGTGCGCTTTCTTCCCAATCTATGTCCTCAAATCCAGAAATTATAGAAGCTGCCCTTCCGGCGGGAAGTGAACCAGGCATGGCTCTAACAACGGAGATTCTTGGCAAAACAAAAACAATTGCTAGTCTTGTGGCTGCGTTACTGGTCTGCTCTCACTACGTGGTGATCAGTGGTTCACTATACGCAAACCACAAATGCAAATCCGTAAATCCTCACCGCTGCCACCAATGTTAGAAATGAGGGGGCTCTGGTTGACGCAGGTGTGAACCCACAACAAGCAGGGACCCTTTACTTCTTGTCAGGGCGAAGGATGACTCCCCAGAATAACCCCTGCTCACCCTCTAGGTGCGTGGCGCGAGCAGTCTAGGCTAAGTCTCAGGCGTACACGGTTAAGCAAATGCAATTACACATACAGTAAACCCCTTGCATGCACCACAAACGGACACCAATCAGGAAGTATAAAAAATAAGCTTTTATGTAGATTCAGCAGATTCAAATACAAGGCCCAGTAACGTTAAACTGATGGGGCCACAACTCTTGGAAATACGGTAAAGTCTCTTTGTTACGGAAAGTTCTTTAGGCGGGCACAAGGTAACTGTGGGCCTCAGCGCACTTCGTGCTGAGGCGACGCCCGGGAAGCACACGGCAGATGACAGGGAAATCAGAACGTTGCGGACCCTGGATCCGATGCGAGCTCGCGGTCGAGTTCGTAAGTACAGTACCTTGTTTCTTGACGCAAAGGCGGGGCGGGATTTCAGCGGCTCTTCGACAGAAGGGCGAGGTGGAATCCGGGGCTCCCACACTTCACGATGGGGGTCTGATCTTCAGGCTCACGACAAGAGCGGGGTGTTGCAGGTGGCGGGTGAACAAAGCGGGGCAGCCGGGCACGCAGATACGTCCGGGCCGTCCGAGGCTTGGAGATGCTCACAACGCCGATTCCGATGGGAGGGTGAAGGTGCGCAGCGGGCCTCCAGCGAGCGAGGTGACAGGGGCAGCCCAGCACAGCGTAGGGGGAGCGGCTCCGATCGAGCGAGGCTCTTCCCAAGGCGGGGGCGACTAAGCAGTCCTGGTCACGGCTCAGGGAGGGACTGGGGCATGAGGGTCACAGCTCCGGCGAGGGAAAGGACACCACAGTCCAGCGGCAGGCGAGTGAAGATCAGGTAGAGCCCAATGGTCCTGGGGCTCAGTTCAGGGGGCAAGCTCAGTTCCAAGCCCTTGGAGATCGTTTTGGAAAAGCACAAGTCTTGAAAGTAAAAATAAAGCAAAGTCTTCAGCAACAGTTTCTCTTCTCCCCTTTGGCAGCAAGGTCACCACTGCAGGCCAATCCCCCAGGACAGGGACAGTCTTCCTCCTACAGCTTTCCCGGTGTCTCCTCCTCAGGCAGAGATTCTTCTTGGTCAAAAGCGGATCTAGTTTCTTGGGAGCAGGGCTCCTCCATTTATACAGCAAATCTTTTGTTCTCCCAGGCCAGGGGGTCCTTTGCCTAGTCCAGTCCGGTTTCTGAGCACTTTGTTTACGCGATGCAGGCTTCTTCTTTCAGAGTGCAGGGCAGAGTTATCAGACGCTCCACAGGGGGCGGAGCCGGCATTGAGGTGGCAGAGCACTGTCCTATTCAGAGCCTAGGAGTACTCCTCCCACCCATCTACCTGTCGATCATCCTATTCACCACCAGGCTACCTAGCCCTGCCCATCTGGGTTCCCCCAGCCCTGTCACTCACACCAGCCAGACATCAGATACACATCACGCAGAGGCGGGCTGAAATGTTTAGGCAAGCAAAGGCCAGCTTTCTAAAAGCGGCATTTGCAAACCCGGAATATTAAAATAAACCTTGCGAAAAGATGTACCTTATTATTCCGAGTTCAGGCATACTAAACTCGATTTTCTACCATGTTCCCTGGGTCGGTTAGGATCATAGGGTGTAACAAACCAAGCCGCCCATACTGGCCTATGAGAACAGGGTAGCCTTGCAGTAGTGAACAACAAGATGGCGGTAATTCACTACTAGGACATGCCACGCATCTAGGCTTGTCCTACCTTATGCTTACAACGCACCCTGCCCGTGGGCCTACCAGAGGGGTGACTAACATGCAGTTAAGGGAAGGTTTTTAGGGACCGGCAAGTGTGGGCACTTGCCAGTCAGCATGTCAGTACCAGACTGCACGCAGGTTCTGCGATGGCAGACCTTAGACATATTTTACCGGCCGCTTCTGTGGGTGGCACAATCCGTGCTGCAAGCCCACCAGCGGTGTTTGCATTTACATGCCCTGGTGCTCCTGGCGCACTTTACTTGGGTCTGACAGTAAATCAAACAATCCAATCATGGAATCCAACCAACATATATAATTTACATAGGGAGAGCATATGCACCTTAGCACTGGTCAGCAGTGGTAAGGTGCCCAGAGTCATAAAACAGCAAACAACAGGTCAGAAAAAATACAGGAGGAAGGCAAAAAGTTTAGGGATGACCCTGCAAAAAGGGCCATGTCCAACACCCACCTTTCTCTTGGGTCTTGGAAGAATCTTTCTTCTGGTCACCCCCCTGATTCTTAGGCCTCACCCTGGTTCTGACCCATTTGTCTGCCTTCTTTCCCAGTTCTTGGGGAGAGGTCAGATCAGAGTCCACCGGGTACTGGTGTAAAAACTGTTTTTCACAATTATAAAGGATCTGCTCACTCATAATCAAATTGTACAATCCTATAAAGTCATGCACTTTTCTGCCATGTATCCAACCTTCCAGAGCCTTAGTAACTTAATCTACAAAGTCAACCCAGTCTTGAGTCTGTGCCTTTTGGGTATCTCTGAACTTCAACATGTACTGTTCAGTGGTTAAGCCAAACGCGTCAATCAGTGCACTCTTCAAGGGGCATATCAGCAACAATCGGCGATAATTATCGCTCAGCGCTCTTAGCGTGAGGATAATTATCGCCGGGTAACCTGGATTTTTATCGCTGAGATAGCGTGCTATTAGCAACGCTTATCTCCTCAGCGATAAAAATCCTAGCGCTAACTGCCTAATGTGAGATTATGGCTGGAAACCCAGCGATAATCTCACGTAGTGTGGCGTTAGCTTGCTGATAGGGACTTACAAACTTAGCCATGATATCCACCTTCCATAGGCTATCATGGCTAAGTCAGTCCTGAAGCAGGCGTAAGGAAAGTAGCGATAACAGTGGTTATCGCTACTTTTCCTGCCGCTATGCTTCATAGCGTGGGGCTTGATGATAGGAGACATGTCGCTTAGCGACATTTCTCCTGTCATGTTAGGTCAGGAACGCCCACTTTGCATCTCATTAGAGATGCAAAGCTGAGCGTTAGGAATCCCCACGCTAAAGCAAGGTTTCACGCGTTAGCGTGGCCTTGCTAATTAGGCGATGAAATTATCGCCGCTTTTCAGCCGAAAACGGCCGCAAAAGCGGCAATAATTTTTTATTGCTGTTACCAGACTAAGAGGTCCTCGTACTGGGTGGCCATACAAAAGCTCACAGGGACTGAACCCCAGAGACCTCTGTGGCACCTCACGGTACGCAAAGAGAAGGCATGGTATGAGGACGTCCCACTTACGCCTCATGGGTTCCTCAAGACCCATAATCATGCCTTTTAGGGTGCGGTTGAAGCGCTCAACCAACCCGTTTCCTTGGGGTTGGTAAGGGGTGGTGAACTTGTATGTCACACCACACTCTTGCCAAAGAGATTTCATATATTTCTATATGAAATTCGTCCCCCTGTTAGACACCACCTCTAGAGGGAATCCTACTCGTGAGAAAATTCCCATCAGTGCTCGTCCCACCACGGGGGACGTCACTGTCCTCAGAGGGATGGCTTCAGTGTACCGGGTGGCATGGTCCACCAAGACCAGGATTAACCTGTTGCCCATGGCTGTCTTGGGGTCCAGTGGCCCCACAATCTCAATCCCCACTCGCTGGAATGGGGTACTGACCACAGGGAAAGGTTGGAGTGGAGCTCTCAGCTTCCCTCCACTCTTACCACTTGTCTGGAAAGTCTGGCATGTCCTGCAGTGAGTGTCAGAACTCCTGCACATTTGAGGCCAATAAAAGTGGGTGACAAGCCTTTTGAAGGTCTTGTCCTGCCCCAAATGCCCTGCTAACGGAACGTCGTGAGCCAGCCCCAGTAGGAAGGCTCTGAACTTCTGGGGTACCACCAGCGCACGGGCTGACCCAGGTTCAGCAACCTTAGGCTCTGAGTACAGGAGGTCGTTCTCCCAGTAGATCAAGTGAGTACCGGACTGATCACCATTGGCCTGGGCTGCAGCCTGCTGCCGCATACCCACTAGAGAGGGGCACTCCTTCTGCTCCCTGCAGAATTCCTCCCTGGTGGGGCCTCCTTCTTGCTGCCAATGGGTCAGCTCAGGCAGGTCCCCGGCTATCTGTTCCCCGGTAGGCTCCAGGGCATCCCCCTCAAGGTCTGTTTCCTCCTGGGCCGTGGGAACTTCAGGAGCCGGATTCCCGTGCCTCCTGTGCCCTCTCCCTAAGGCCGGTTCCTGGGCCTCTCCTTCAGGCTCCAGGGTCCCTTCAACACCCCTACTGGCTTCCATCGACCGGGTGGTCACGCACGCCCAATCAGGTAAACCCACCATCCGCAGGTGAGTTGTCTTCTCCACCTTTTCCCAAGGGGAGCTCTCCAAATCGTTACCTAGGAGACAATCAACAGGCATGGCCTCTCTCACAGCCACTTGCAGAGTACCAGAGACCCCCCGCCACTCAAAGGGAACCTGAGCCATTGGACACTGACTCTCTGTGTTGTCGGCATTGACAACACGGCAGAATGCGTGTGGGACAACCTGCTCTTGAGACACCAGGTGTTGCTTGACAGCAGTCACACTGGCTCCTGTATCTCTAAGAGCCCCCACCCTTCGGCCATTTATGGTCACCCACTGCCCATACTTTTGAGTATTGGGGGGCAGTTGGGCCTCAGCGACCATCTCACTGTCTCCTAATGAGACTAGGGTCATCTGTACGGGAACCCCCTCCCTTTGGACATCTACCTCCCTCCCAAAGGCTACACTAGCCGCCTGCTTGGGGGGTGGAGCACCAGAGGGTGCTGGTTTACCATACATGGGGCACTTGGGATCCATGGAATAGTGCCCCAGGTTGTTACACTTGTAACATCTGGGAGGCCCTCTTTGAACAGGGTTACCTGTCGGGGCCCTGGTCTGCTTCGGGGTTGGGGGTGGCTGAGAACCTTTCCCTTGGTTCCCCTGGAAATTACTTGGGGCCCTCTGTAGAACTCCCTCTGTTTACCCTTGTCCCCCCCACTCTTCTGCTGGGGACCCTGAACACCTTTGGCGGGGCCTCCCATGGGACCCTTGTGGACCCTAGTGCTGATCCAGCGGTCCGCCTCCTCAGCAAGCTTCCTAGGGTTAGTCAGCTCGCTATCGATCAGGTGCTGGCGTAGCTCAGGAAAACAATTATCAGACAAGTGCTCCCATGCAATTAAATCAAACAGCCCTTGGCAATCATTCACTTTGCTACCCTTCACTCAACCATCTAGCGCTCTGGAAAAAAAGTCACATATTCTACATAAGTGGTACCAGGTTTCTTGGTGCAATCCCTAAACCTCTGCCTGTACAATTCAGGAGTTAACCCATACCTTGTCATCAGAGCTTCCTTCATGAGTGGATAGGATGTGTTGACATCAGAGGGGAGATCCAGCAGTGTGTCCCGCCCCTCACTCAGGTACCTTCCCCACAACCCCGCTCCCCAATCTTTCTCAGGGACCCGGTGGGAGGACATGGCTACTTCATAGGCCCTGAACCATTGCCCAATATCATCCTGCTTATAATACTCTTTCACTACATCTTTAGGAATGTGCACCCTTGACTCTGTTAAATTGCTGCCACCAGAGGGACAGCGGTCTAAACTCTTGGCCTGGAGATCCAACTCCCTCATTTTTACCTCATGCTCCATGGCCAGCCTTTGTCTTTCCATTTCCATTTGCAGTTTTGCCATCTCCACATCATGTGCTCTGGCAGCACTCCTGTCGGCCATCTCCTCTGGCGACAGGCCTCTGCTAGGCTCAGCAACACCTTCTGGGGGTATCACCTTCAGTGCATTCTCTGGGAACTTTGATTCGTACCAGGCCCTCAGCGCCTTTGTGTACTGATCCTTGTTTTTCAATCCAGTTTGGTTGATTCTGTACTTGGAGAGGTATCCTTTCAAGACTTCCTTTGTGCACTTCATCAGTGCCTCCTCTTCCCAATCTATGTCATCAACCCCAGAGAATATAGAGGACGCCCCGCCTCCATTGACTGAGCTAGGCATGGTTTCTTAAAGTGGAGATTCTTCAGCAAAACAAAAAATCAATACTGTGTGGCTGCGTTATCGGTCTGAACTCACTACGTGGCGTTCACTTAATCACTGTACATGAATCACAAATGCAAATTCAAATCCCACCGCTGACCACCAATGTTAGAAATGGGAGTCTCTAGTTGGCACAGGTATGCACTTGCGACAAGCAGGGACTCTCAATTCTAAGTCAGAGTAAGGGGATCACCCTTTCAAATAACCCCTGCTCACCCTTTAGGTAGTGTGGGGCAAGCAGTCAAGACTATTCTCAGGGCATCATAGGTTAAGCATTTGTGAACACATACAGTAATACAATGACACACCACAGATGGACACCAGTCAAGGTTATAATAAAAAAAATAGGTTTCTTTAAATAAGGCTTAGCACAAGACCAGAATAACTATTAGAAATTACCACAGTATTATTTCAGAGTTCAATGTTCTTGTAAAAAAGCTTAAAATACAAAAATAGGCTTCTTTTACTCAATTCTGCTTCTTTTCAGGCTTTGGATGGATCGTACCTGGGTGTGCGACTCGTCCTCATTAAAAACAAGGAAAGTACGAGTCAAACAATCGGTGCGGACTCCAGGGTCCATGACGCGCACGCTGCGGTGCAAACAGAACAAAGTACCTTAAGTTCGTGGAGTCCGCGACGGACAGTGCGGGACAAGTTGATGGGTCCGGGTCGTAGTTCGGTAGCGTATTCGGTCTGGTCGGGTCGCGGCGTCGGTACGCGGCGTTAGTACGGGACCTTCAGGGATACGTGCGGATGGACCGGATCAGCTTGCAGAGTCCGTGGCGTTCGGCGTTCGAGCCGTACCTCCGGTGCGGATGGGTGGCGATACTTCTCGGTGCCGTACAGCGAACGGGGAGGATCAGTGTACTGCGGCTTCTCAGCTCTGAGTACGGCACGGTGCAGTACGTTAGCAGCGTACGGACCGTACCTGCGGGTCGATGGAACTTGGGTCCGGCGTACAGGGTCGGCGGCAGCCAGTGATGTACGTCTCGAATAGGCGGGGAAGGTTAGGTGCAATGCGGCCGGGAGGGATACGGCGCGTACTAACGCTTTTGGATCAGCGTAGACGCACGGTGCCGGGTGGCAAAGACACTGCTTCGCGGCGGATGGTGTACGAGGCGTACTGGGGCCAAATCCAGCAGAAAACAAGCACAGATCGTCCAGGCAACTCAATTTTGGAAGGCAGATGAGTCCAATGGTCCTGGGACTCAGTTCAGGGGGCAAGCTCTCTTCCAAGCCCTTGGAGATAGTTGAAAAACAAAGTGCAAAGTCTCTTTCAGTCTTTTCCTCTCCTTTCTCAGCAAGGCACCAACTGCAGGCCAATCCCCCAAGTCAGGGAAAGCTACTCCTCCTTCAGCTTATTCCAGGTCCTTCTAGTCAGGCAGAGTTCCTTCGTGGTTCAATCAGGATCTGATTTCTTAGGAGCAGGGCTCCTACATTTATACTAAGTTTCTATTGTCTTTACAGGCCAGGGGGGCCTTTGCATAATCCCAGTCCAGTTCTTTTCAGTGAGGAGCACTTTGTTGTTGGGACACTGGCTTCTTCTTTCAGCAGGCAGGGCAGAGATATCAAATGCTCCCCAGGGGGTGGAGCCAGCATTGTGGTGGCAGAGCACTGCCCTATTCAGAGTCAAGGTGCACTCCTCCCACCCATCCTGGTGTAATCTTTCTATTCACCACCTGGCAGCCCCAGCCTGTCTCTTGGAACTTCCCAGCCCTGTCACTCAAGCTACACACAAAGAAGATAGCCCTCCCCTCCAGCCAGAGGTGGACTAAAATGGTTAGGCACACAAAGGCTAACTTTCTAAAAGTAGCATTTGCAAACTCAGGATACTGAAATAACCTTTGCTAAAATATGTATTTTATTATTCTGAGTTCAGGCATACTAAACATGAATTTCTACCATGCTTCCTGAGCGTGCTAGGATTATAGAGTGTTATAATCTAGCAGCCCATTCTGGCCTATGGAGAGCAGGTAGCCTTACAATAGTGAAAAACGAAAATGGCTGTAATTCACTATTAGGACATGCCACACACCTCAGGGCATATCCTACCTTATCCTTACAATGCACCCTGCCCTAGGGCCTATCATAGGGGTGACTAATATGAAGGTAAGGGAAGGTTTAGGGACTGGCAAGTGGGGACACTTGCTCAGTCAGCATGACAGTACCAGACTGCATGCAGGTTCTGCAATGGCAGACCTTAGACACATTTTACCAGGCTGCTTCTGAGGGTGGCACAACCAGTGCTGCAAGCCCACTAGCAGCATTTGGATATACAAGCCCTTGGCACCCCTGGTGCACTCTACTAGGGAATGATAGTAAACCAAATAAGCCAAACATGGAAGTCAATTCACATAATACATTTTACCATATGGAGCACTTGCACTGTGGCACTGGATGGCAGTGGCACAGTGCCCTGAGCAGCTAACACCAGCACAAAAATACATTGAGGCACAGACAAAAAATGGAAGGGTGACCCACGCCAATGGTGCCAGGTCTAACAATTGCCAGCTTGTAAATATGCCACCAAGAATTTTTAATTGTCAGCATCCTCTTCTCTAACAGTGAGGAGCTTGTCCCTACCTTTGTCTGCAAAGGAGAGCCACGAGATTGCTGCCCACTGCTCCGGAGGGACCCTCTGTACAGGCCCTTTCCAGTGCAGTTATCCATTTGTGGATGTCATCCCTACTCTGGTAGGGAGTAACAATCTTGCTCAAGTTCTTATGGTCATGAGTCTTTACTCTACCGCTAGGGATATTGTTGCTGCCACCATGGGGCTCTAGCTCCCATCTTTGTAAAGCTCTCTGGAGCTTCAGGGATTCCTATCTAATGCCAACTGCTCTCTCTGGATCCTAAGCTTAGCTTTCTCAAACTCAAGCAGTCTGCATTTTCTCTCATAGGAGGACTCCCTGTTCAGAGGAGCAGAGGTCCTATGAGAGACAGAGATCCCTACAGATGCACCAGCATGATTAGACTCCTGAGAAGGAGATCTTGATCTTCTTGGCACACCACCAACCCTTCCAGATGGGCTAGAGAGAGGGTCACTGAGGCCTTCTCCCTCACCTTCAGGATGGATTGTATTTTCCAGGTTAGAGTCATTTTGATCCTCCTGGTCAGCATCAGAGTCCAGGTCGTAGGTGTTGTCACCTCTTGGCCTTTCCTCTTCTGCTGCCCCACCCAACCTGCCTGACCCATCAGACCCTGGGGTCTTTCTGAGATCATCTAACAGCAGACCCTCCATGAGGCGTTGAGTGTTTGCACTCCTCCCTGCCTTCAACTTCCTAGCTTTACCCATATTTCTCAATTCCACAAATTTGAGATGGTCATACTTGGATGACAAGGAGCCACTGGCTTCAGATCTTGAAGACTTTTAGACCTGGCACCATTGGCGTGAGTCTCCCTTCCATTTTTCGCTGTGTCTCCTCTGTTTTTGCTGGTAATAGATGCTCTGGGCGCTGTGCCACTGCCATTCAGTGCCACAGCGCAAATGCTCCCTGTGTAAAGATGACATGTGAATTGGTATATCCATGATTGGCTTATTTGGTTTACCTGTTAGTTCCCAGTAGCATGGCCTGTGTGTGCCCAAGGCTGGTAAACCAAATGCTGCTGGTGGGCCTGCAGCGCTGGTTTGCGCCACCCACAGAAGCAGAGTGTAAAGGGTGTCTCAGACCTGCCACTGCAGTGTCTGTGTGCAGTCCACAACTGCCATCTTGGCTGTGAAGAGCACCCACTTCCCAGCCCCTGAACCTTCCCTTGGCATCATGTAATCCACCCCTATGGTAGGGTGCATTGTATGTGTAAGGTAGGACATGCTCTGATGTGTGTAGCATGTCCTGGTAGTGAATTACACCCAATTTCGTTTTTCACTACTGTAAGGCTACCTGTTCTTCATAGGCCAGAATGGGGGATTTGGCTATTACATTCTATAGTCCTAACTGACCCACAGAACATGGTAGAAAAATGAATTTAGTATACCTGAGCTCAGAATATTAAAATACATCTTTTAGTGAAGTTTATTTTTATATTCTGTGTTTGAAAATACCACTTTTAGAAAGTAGGTATTTTCTTGCCTAAGCCTTCCAGTGTGCTCTGCTGTTATGTGTATTGGCTGTCTGGTTTTGGAGGAACAGGGCAGGCTGAGTCAGACCTGGGTTGAATAGAGAGATCTGCATTGGAGTATGGGGAGGTGTAGCTCCTGGACCTGAATAGGGCTGCGCCTGGCAAGGTGAATGCTGGCTCCACCTCCCACTGTGCGTCTGATGGCAGAACCCCTCTTTCTGAAAGGAAGGATGCAGCCTGGTAAACAAAGTGCTCCAGGGCTGGGCAGAACTCGTTCTGGGTGCGTTCAGTGACTTGTAGCTTATGAGAATAAAGACTTTTGGGGTATAAATATCTGTGCTGAAACCCCTACAATTCTTATTGCTCCTGGACAACAAGAAGAACCTCTGTCCGTGTAACTGAAGGAATCTGCAGGAGAAGGACTGTCCTTGTGCTTGTGTGCTGTGCCTGCAGTGGTTACTACTGGACTTGGAAAAGGACTTTGAAGGAACTTTTATTTTTGCTACAGCAATCACCCAAGGGCTAGAAGAGAGCTAGCCTCCTGCAGGAGTCTCAAGCACATCAGACTCCACCAACAGCCTCCTGTTTCCTCCCAGTGAGGATTTCTATCTGCTGGTGAGGCCTCTGTGAGTTCCAGGGCCTCTAGTTCTACTATGGAGAAGAGAGAGCTGAAAATTGTCGCTAACGCCCGTTAGCGAGCCGCTGCAGCTGGAGAGCGTAAGGAAAATCATCGTTCTGCTGCCGTCGAGTGCTCGCTAACAGAGATCATCGCATCACCTGTCTGCGGACCTGAAAACGCTTGCTAACCCGAAGATTATCGCATTGCATGTTTGCGGGCCTGAAAGTGCTCGCTAACCAAAGATCATCGCATCACCTGTCTGCGGGCCTGAAAGCGCTCGCTAACCAAAGATCATCGCATCACCTCTCTGCGGGACTGAAAACGCTCGCTAACCCGAAGATTATCGCATTGCATGTTTGCAGGCCTCAAAACGCTCGCTAACCAAAGATCATCGCATCGAGTTCATCGCTTCACGACATCACAGAGCGGACACCGAGCATTCCCATTTTCATCGCATCGCATCAGGATCGTCGCTCCCTTGCGGAGTGCCATTTTCTTTCATCGCAACAAGACCGCACACGCAACAGGCTCGGCGCATCATCCTCCCTTCGCGGCAAGGATTTTATCGCATCGCCGGCTTAGTGAGCAGAAGTTTGTCGCTTTGTCCTGCCCACAAACCAGCGCATCATCCTCCCTTGGGGCAAGGATTCAACGCATCGCTGGTTAGCGTAAGGAAAATCATCGCTACAACTCCTTAGCGACATTTTTGTTGCTTTGCTACAGAATCCAGGTATCTTGTGAGTAAAAGGGTCGCAGAGACCACTGCCTTGAACTGAACTCCTCTTTGCACACCTTGAACTATTTTTGCAGCATTTTAAGAGTAACCCTATTTTCTAGTATTGTGGATTTTTACTGTTATTGGTTTTGTGTTTAGTCTATATATAAAGATATTTATTTTTTATAACTACTTGTGTGGCATCCCTTTCTAGTGTTCGTGCGAAGTGACCTTGAGAGAAAACACAAAGGGCCAGCTCACAGAACACTTGTGGAGTGTAGGCGGGCAATCTTTGGTGGAATTGCTGATTGGGGTCGGGGCTACAAGTAAACCAAAGCTCAGCTGCTGGAGTCGCTGAAAGGCTGATGCTTTTGCAAAGTGATGCGGTGTCCAGGGGTTCGGGTTGCACGGTCGCCATATGGGATACGGGCCTCAGACTTGCTGTGGGTTCTGATCGACCTCTAAGACCACGGAAACCTGTTACTGGTATGGGGGTATGATTCCAAGGTCTTTGACACCAAACACGACATGTTTCTATGCAGCCATCCCAAAGATAGCATTAACCGTTTCGCGATACTGCAATTAAGAGTATATGGTTTTTGCTACATCACAAGCAACCCTGGAATAAAGGTTCCGAAGGCTGCAGAGGGGCTCTGCTCATGCATGGGCACCCTCTCACATAAAAACCCAGCACCCTGCCTTAAGGATTGGTAAGACCTCCCATAGGGGTGACTGATAGGTTTATATGTGCAGTGATATGGAGAGATATAGTGAACCTATATCTCAGTAAAGGGTGCATGCACCACCTTACACAGGCTGCTGTAGCAGTCCTGTTGTAATATACACTAGGGACTTATACGGGTACCCCAGAATCCAATCTGAAGTGTACCTAAAGTACTGGTAGTCAATTGTAAGGGAAATGCAGATAGTCTGGGGTCCTGAATAGCAGGACCCAGCCAAACTAAGTCAAAAACCAGAAAAACACCAGGAAAAAAGTGGGGGCAACCATGTAGTCAGATTCCACCTTCCTACAGCTACTGGCTACAAAATGAGCATGTGAAAAGCGGAGACACCATCTACTCTGGGCCAAGCATGCAGTTGAGATCTAAGCAGACCATCGGTACTTGTTGTTTATGAAGATGGCCTGGGCTCTCACGTCACAGCAGCTGCCTTGGTCCCTTTTCTTTGCGGACTACGATTTTATCATTAAATACCGACCAGGGCCCCAACATGGCAAAGCAGACGCATTATCCACAACTGAAGTTGTCTTAATGGAAGAGGAAATTCCTGCTGCAGTACCTCCTCACATCTTACATAAGGTTGTAATTCTGGAAAAAGAAATAGACCTAATCTCTGAGGAAGACTTTTTGGAAGACCTAAAGTTATGTCTATCAGCTGTGGACAAACAGCACTGGGTGGCAGAAGACACAGCCAATAGAAGCAAGTAAAAGGATCTGCTGTACCGTCACCACGCTTTGTACCTCCTGAAGCAGGACTACAGGAACAAGTCTTTAAGCGGGCACACGGTTCCACCTTGGGAGGACACATGGGTATTTAGAAAACTATTGTGCTCGTAGAAAGACATTTCTCGTGGCCTGGGTTGTGAGAGGCCGTTAAGCAATACATCAAGGAATATACTGATGCCTGAAGACTTGTGGATAACAAATCGGAGTGTGTAGCTGGGAGGGATTGATGAAAGCCCAGTCATACAAAACCTGCTGGACTTCTGTGTCCTATCCCTATTCAACCCACTCCATGGCACACTGTCTCTATGGACTTCATCGTAGAGATGCCACTTAGCAATGGACACTCAGTGATACTGGTGTTGGTGGAGCATCTGACCAACATGGGTCATTGCATTCCCATGAAGTCGATACCTACGTCCTCCATCTTAGCAGGTGTATTCTTTCAGCATGAGGTAAGGGCACATGGTATACCATCGGTGGTTATAACGGATAGAGAAACTCATTTCACTTCATGATTCTGGCAAGAACTCTGTAAAACTATGAAAGTCAGTGCTTGCTTAGCTCCGCAAACCGATGGAAAGACTGAGCGTTTGAACCAAGCACGGAACAGTACTTACAATGTCTCTCAGTGCTCCATGAAACATAATCAGGCACCCTTTTGTAGACTGCTGAATTCGCTTACAACAATGGAAAACGCACCACGTTGGGGTGTTCTCCATTCTATTGTTTGTATGGATATCATCCCAACATGCTTCCCTTTGACTGGCCAGTGGTAACAAAACATCTTTTTATCCTAAGAACATCATGCCGGTCTCTGTGCGGTACTTCTGGAAGCAAATAATCTGTTAGCCAAGGCCCAAGAAGCTGGTGAGCACTTTGCTGACAAGAAACGGTCTAAAGAGCATATGTACCAGGTAGGGGATAAGGTTTGGTTGGCCACTAAGAACCTGCATTTAAATAAAGGGAGCCGACAAGCTAAAACTTAAATATATGGGGCCATACCCAATCGTGAAAATCATCAATCGGTAAGCCATGAAACTGGATCTGCCGCTGTCATGGCATATCAATCCTGTTTAGCATTTCTTTCATTTGGGCCTGTGCCCACCATACACGCTATTGTCTAGCACTCCTGTAGCTGTTAAAGTGGGCAGTGAACTGGAGTACGAAGTACAAAGCATACTAGATTCCAAGAGAAGGAGGGGAAGGGTTTACTACCTCATGGATTGGAAAGGTTTTGGCCCGAAGACCGTACATGGGAACCGGTTCAAAATCTGGATTGCCCATATCTCCTCAGGGGTTTCCATGCTCTTCACCCTTCCAAACCAGGATGTCCGCTGGGATGGCGGTAGTTGCAGAAGGGTACAGTCATGATCCTCCATGGGAGAAGGAGAAACAGCTTCACCCGAGAAAGCAGGGAGGCATAGAGCGGTGTGAATGCATGATGACTGAGGCATAAAGGAAAGAACCACAAGATCCAAGATGCAGGGGGCAACTACCGCATCTTCTCCGGGGTTTGGGGCTGCCTATATAAGTGCTTCTTTCGGAGAGAGCAGGTCAATCTGTAAGACCCGTTGGACTCTGGCTCTGCTCTTGAAGTTTCCTGCCGTACCTTTTGGATTTTTGGTTTCTACCTCGGATGGTCCACAGTGCCTAAGCTTTGTTCAGCCGTGTAAACCGGTTAAGCTGCTGCCGCTCCGTGGTCCGGAGTGCCGTCCTGCTTTCCCTTAAGATCAACTGCACTATGGTCCAGAGCGCTGCCAAGCACAGTGGTAATCCTGCCGCTGCTCTCTCCTGCTGACGGACTCTACAGCTCCTGGTCCAGAGCGCTGCCCAGTATAGTGGTAATACTGCCGCTGCTCCCTCTTGCTGACGAACTCAACAGCTCCTGGTCCGGAGCGCTGCCCAGTATAGTGGTAATCCTGCTGCTGCTCCCTCCTGCTGACGGACTCTACAGCTCCAGGTCCGGAGCGCTGCCAAGCATAGTGGTAATCCTGCCGCTGCTCTCTCCTTCTGATGGACTCTACAGCTCCTGGTCCGGAGCGCTGCCCAGTATAGTGGTAATCCTGCTGCTGCTCCCTCCTGCTGATGGACTCTACAGCTCCTGGTCCAGAGCGCTGCCCAGTATAGTGGTAATCCTGCCGCTGCTCCCTCCTGCTGATGGACTCTACAGCTCCTGGTCCAGAGCGCTGCCGAGTATAGTGGTAATCCTGCCGCTGCTCCCTCCTGCTGACGGACTCAACCGCTCCTGGTCCGGAGCGCTGCCCAGTATAATGGTAATCCTGCCGCTGCTCCCTCTTGCTGACGGACTCAACCGCTCCTGCTCCGGAGCGCTGCCGAACATAGTGGTAATCCTGCCGCTGTTCCCTCCTGCTGACGGACTCTACAGCTCCTTTTCCAGAGCGCTGCCGAGCATAGTGGTAATCCTGACGTTGCTCTCTCCTGCTGACGGACTCTACAGCTCCTGGTCCGGAGCGCTGCCCAGTATAGTGGTAATCCTGCCGCTGCTCTCTCCTGCTGATGGACTCTACAGCTCCTGGTCCGGAGCACTACCCAGTATAGTGGCAATCCTGCCGCTGCTCCCTCCTGCTGACAGACTCTACAGCTCCTTGTCCGGAGCGCTGCCAAGCGTAGTGGTAATACTGACACTGCTCTCTCCTGCTGATGGACTCTACAGCTCCTGGTCCGGAGCACTGCCGAGCATAGTGGCAATCCTGCCGCTGCTCCCTCCTGCTGACGGACTCTACAGCTTCTGGTCTGGAGCGCTGCCGAGCATAGTGGTAATCCTGCCGTTGCTCTCTCCTGCTGACTGACTCAACCGCTCCTGGTCCGGAGTGCCGCCCAGTATAGTGGTAATCCTGCTGCTGCTCCCTCCTGCTGATGGACTCTACAGCTCCTGGTCCGGAGCGCTGCCGAGCATAGTCGTAATCCTGACACTGCTCTCTCCTGCTGACGGACTCTACAGCTCCTGGTCTGGAGCGCTGCCGAGCATAGTGGTAATCCTGCCGCTGCTCCCTCCTGCTGACGGACTCTACAGCTCCTGGTCCGGAGCACTGCCGAGCATAGTGGTAATCCTGCCGCTGCTCTCTCCTGCTGACGGACTCAACCACTCCTGGTCCGGAGCACTGCCCAGTATAGTGGTAATCCTGCTGCTGCTCCCTCCTGCTGACGGACTCCACAGCTCCTTGTCCGGAGCGCTGCCGAGCATAGTGGTAATCCTGACGCTGCTCTCTTCTGCTGATGGACTCTACAGCTCCTGGTCCGGAGCGCTGCCCAGTATGGTGGTAATCCTGCCACTGCTCCCTCCTGCTGACAGACTCTACAGCTCCTGGTCCTGAGCGCTGTCGAGCATAGTGGTAATCCTGCTGCTGCTCTCTCCTGCTGACAGACTCTACAGCTCCTGGTCCGGAACGCTGCCCAGTATGGTGGTAATCCTGCCGCTGCTCTCTCCTGCTGATGGACTCAACTGCTCCTGATCCGGAGCGCTGCCCAGTATAGTGGTAATCCTGTCGCTTCTCTCTCCTGCTGACGGACTCTACAGCTCCTGGTCCTGAGAGGTGCCGAGCATAATGGTAATCCTGCCGCTGCTCCCTCGTGCTGTCAGACTCTACAGCTCCTGGTCCAGAGCACTGCCGAGCATAGTGGTAATCCTGCCGCTGCTCCCTCCTGCTGACGGACTCAACCGCTCCTGGTCCGGAGTGCTGCCCAGTATATAATGGTTATCCTGCCGCTGCTCTCTCCTGCTGATGGACTCAACAGCTCCTGCTCTGGAGCACTGCCCAGTATAATGGTAATCCTGCTGCTGCTCACACCTGCTGACGGACTCAACTGCTCCTGGTCCAGAGTGCTGCTGAGCATAGTGGTAATCCTGCCGCTGCTCCCTCCTGCTGACAGACTCTACAGCTCGTTTTCCAGAGCGCTGCCGAGCATAGTGGTAATCCTGATGCTGCTCTCTCCTGCTAACGGACTCTACAGCTCCTGGTCCGGAGCGCTGCCCAGTATAGTGGTAATCCTGCTGCTGCTCTCTCCTGCTGACGGACTCAACAGCTCCTGGTCCAGAGCGCTGCCCAGTAAAATGGTAATCCTGCCGCTGCTCCCTCCTGGTGACGGACTCAACTGCTCCTGGTCCGGAGCACTACCCAGTATAGTGGCAATCCTGCCGCTGCTCCCTCCTGCTGACAGACTCTACAGCTCCTGGTCCGGAGCGCTGCCAAGCGTAGTGGTAATACTGACACTGCTCTCTCCTGCTGATGGACTCTACAGCTCCTGGTCCGGAGCACTGCCGAGCATAGTGGCAATCCTGCCGCTGCTCCCTCCTGCTGACGGACTCTACAGCTTCTGGTCTGGAGCGCTGCCGAGCATAGTGGTAATCCTGCTGTTGCTCTCTCCTGCTGACTGACTCAACCGCTCCTGGTCCGGAGTGCCGCCCAGTATAGTGGTAATCCTGCTGCTGCTCCCTCCTGCTGATGGACTCTACAGCTCCTGGTCCGGAGCGCTGCCGAGCATAGTGGTAATCCTGACACTGCTCTCTCCTGCTGACGGACTTTACAGCTCCTGGTCTGGAGCGCTGCCGAGCATAGTGGTAATCCTGCCGCTGCTCCCTCCTGCTGACGGACTCTACAGCTCCTGGTCCGGAGCACTGCCGAGCATAGTGGTAATCCTGCCGCTGCTCTCTCCTGCTGACGGACTCAACCACTCCTGGTCCGGAGCACTGCCAAGTATAGTGGTAATCCTGCTGCTGCTCCCTCCTGCTGACGGACTCCACAGCTCCTTGTCCGGAGCGCTGCCGAGCATAGTGGTAATCCTGACGCTGTTCTCTTCTGCTGATGGACTCTACAGCTCCTGGTCCGGAGCGCTGCCCAGTATAGTGGTAATCCTGCCACTGCTCCCTCCTGCTGACAGACTCTACAGCTCCTGGTCCTGAGCGCTGTCGAGCATAGTGGTAATCCTGCCGCTGCTCCCTCCTGCTGACGGACTCAACCGCTCCTGGTCTGGAGCGCTGCGCAGTATAGTGGTAATCCTGCTGCTGCTCTCTCCTGCTGACAGACTCTACAGCTCCTGGTCCGGAACGCTGCCCAGTATGGGGGTAATCCTGCCGCTGCTCTCTCCTGCTGATGGACTCAACTGCTCCTGGTCCGGAGCGCTGCCCAGTATAGTGGTAATCCTGCCGCTTCTCTCTCCTGCTGACGGACTCTACAGCTCCTGGTCCGGAGAGGTGCCGAGCATAATGGTAATCCTGCCGCTGCTCCCTCGTGCTGTCAGACTCTACAGCTCCTGGTCCAGAGCACTGCCGAGCATAGTGGTAATCCTGCCGCTGCTCCCTCCTGCTGACGGACTCAACCGCTCCTGGTCCGGAGTGCTGCCCAGTATATAATGGTTATCCTGCCGCTGCTCTCTCCTGCTGACGGACTCAACAGCTCCTGCTCTGGAGCGCTGCCCAGTATAATGGTAATCCTGCCGCTGCTCACACCTGCTGACGGACTCAACTGCTCCTGGTCCAGAGCGCTGCTGAGCATAGTGGTAATCCTGCCGCTGCTCCCTCCTGCTGACAGACTCTACAGCTCGTTTTCCAGAGCGCTGCCGATCATAGTGGTAATCCTGATGCTGCTCTCTCCTGCTGACGGACTCTACAGCTCCTGGTCCGGAGCGCTGCCCAGTATAGTGGTAATCCTGCTGCTGCTTTCTCCTGCTGACGGACTCAACAGCTCCTGGTCCGGAGCGCTGCCCAGTAAAATGGTAATCCTGCCGCTGCTCCCTCCTGGTGACGGACTCAACTGCTCCTGGTCCGGAGCGCTGCCCAGTATAGTTGTAATCCTGCCGCTGGTCTCTCCTGCTGCTGGACTCTACAGCTCCTGGTCCGGAGCACTGCACAGTATAGTGGTAATACTGAAGCTGCTCCCTCCTGCTGACGGACTCTACAGCCCCTGGTACGGAACGCGGCCGAGCATAGTGGTAATCCTGACACTGCTCTCTCCTGCTGATGGACTCTACAGCTCCTGGTCCGGATCACTGCTGAGCATAGTGACAATCCTGCCGCTTCTCCCTCCTGCTGACGGACTCTACAGCTCTTTGTCTGGAGCGCTGCCGAGCATAGTGGTATTCCTGCTGCTGCTCTCTCCTGCTGACCGACTCAACCGCTCCTGGTCCGGAGCGCTGTCAAGTATAGTGGTAATCCTGCTGCTGCTCCCTCCTGCTGACGGACTATACAGCTCCTGGTCCGGAGCGCTGCCGAGCATAGTGGTAATCCTGACACTGCTCTCTCCTGCTGACGGACTCTACAGCTCCTGGTCCGGAGCGCTGCCAAGCATAGTGGTAATCCTGCCGCTGCTCCCTCCTGCTGACGGACTCTACAGCTCCTGGTCCGGAGCGCTGCCGAGCATAGTGGTAATGCTGCCGCTGCTCTCTCCTGCTGACGGACTCTACAGCTCCTGGTACGGGGTGCTGCCCAGTATAGTGGTAATCCTGCCGCTGCTCTCTCCTGCTGATGGACTCAACCACTCCTGGTCCAGAGCACTGCCCAGTATAGTGGTAATCCTGCTGCTGCTCCCTCCTGCTGACGGACTCTACAGCTCCTTGTCCGGAGCGCTGCCGAGCATAGTGTTAATCCTGACGCTGCTCTCTTCTGCTGACGGACTCTACAGCTCCTGGTCTGGAGCGCTGCCCAGTATAGTGGTAATCCTGCAACTGCTCCCTCCTGCTGACGGACTCTACAGCTCCTGGCCCGGAGCACTGCCCAGCATAGTGGTAATCCTGCCGCTGCTTCCTCCTGCTGACAGACTCTACAGCTCCTGGTCCTGAGCGCTGCCAAGCATAGTGGTAATCCTGCCGCTGCTCCCTCCTGCTGACGGACTCAACCGCTCCTGGTCTGGAGCGTTGCCCAGTATAGTGGTAATCCTGCCGCTGCTCCCTCCTGCTGACAGACTCTACATCTCCTGGTCGGGAGTGCTGCCCAGAATAGTGGTAATCCTGTTGCTGCTCTCTCCTGCTGATGGACTTTACATCTCCTGGTCCGGAGCGCTGCCCAGTATAGTGGTAATCCTGCCGCTGCTCTTTCCTGCTGGCGGACTCTACAGCTCCTGGTCCGGAGCGCTGCCCAGTATAGTTGTAATCCTGCCGCTGCTCCCTCCTGCTGATGGACTCAACCGCTCCCGGTCCGGAGCACTGCCCAGTATAGTGGTAATCCTGCCTCTGCTCTCTCCTGCTGACGGACTCTACAGCTCCTGGTCCGGAGAGCTGCCCAGTATAGTGATAATCCTGCCGCTGCTCCCTCCTGCTGACGGACTCTACAGCTCCTGGTCCGGAGCGCTGCCCAGTATAGTGGTAATCCTGCCGCTGCTTCCTCCTGCTGACGGACTCTACAGCGCCTTGTCCGGAGCGCTGCCGAGCATAGTGGTAATCCTGCCGCTGCTCCCTCCTGCTGATGGACTCAACTGCTCCTGGTCTGGAGCGCTGCCCAGTATAGTGGTTATCCTGCCGCTGCTCCCTCCTGCTGATGGACTCTACAGCTCCTGGTCTGGAGTGCTGCCCAGTATAGTGGTAATCCTGCCGCTGCTCCCTACTGCTGACGGACTCAACTGCTCCTGGTCCGAGGTGCTGCCCAGTATAGTGGTAATCCTGCCGCTGCTCCCTCCTGCTGACGGACTCTACAGCTCCTGGTCCAGAGCGCTGCCGAGCATAGTGGTATTCCTGCCGCTGCTCCCTCCTGCTGACGGACTCAACCGCTCCTGGTCCTGAGCGCTGCCCAGTATAGTTTTAATCTTGCCGCTGCTCTCTCCTGCTGACGGACTCAACAGCTTCTGTTCTGGAGCGCTGCCCAGTATAATGGTAATCCTGCCGCTGCTCCCTCCTGCTGACGGACTCTACAGCTCCTGGTCCGGAGCGCTGCTGAGCATCGTGGTAATCCTGACACTGCTCTCTCCTGCTGAGAGACTCTACAGCTCCTGGTCCGGAGCGCTGCCGAGCATAGTGGCAATCCTGCCACTGCTCCCTCCTGCTGACGGACTCTACAGCTCCTGGTCTGGAGCGCTGCCGAGCATAGTGGTAATCCTGCCGCTGCTTTCTCCTGCTGACCGACTCAACTGCTCCTGGTCCGGAGCGCTGCCCAGTATAGTGGTAATCCTGCTGCTGCTCCCTCTTGCTGACGGACTCTACAGCTCCTGGTCCGGAGTGCAGCCGAGCATAGTGGTAATCCTGACACTGCTCTCTCCTGCTGACGGACTCTAAAGCTCCTGGTACGGAGCGCTGCCGAGCATAGTGGTAATCCTGCCACTGCTCCCTCCTGCTGACGGACTCTACAGCTCCTGGTCCGGAGCGCTGCCCAGTATAGTGGTAATACTGCCGCTGCTTCCTCCTGCTGACGGACTCTACAGCTCCTTGTCCGTAGAGCTGCCGAGCATAGTGGTAATCCTGCCGCTGCTCCCTCCTGCTGATGGACTCAACCGTTCCTGGTCCGGGGTGCTGCCAAGTATAGTGGTAATGCTGCCGCTGCTCCCTCCTGCTGACAGACTCTACAGCTCCTGGTCCGGAGTGCTGCCTAGTATAGTGGTAATCCTGCCGCTGCTCCCTCCTGCTGACAGACTCTACAGCTCCTGGTCCGGATTGCTGCCCAGTATAGTGGTAATACTGCCGTTGCTCCCTCCTGCTGACGGACTCAACCGCTCCTGGTCAGGGGTGCTTCCGAGTATAGTGGTAATCCTGCCGCTGCTCCCTCCTCCTGACGGACTCTACAGCTCCTGGTCCGGAGTGCTGCCTTGTATAGTGGTAATCCTGCCGCTGCTCCCTCCTGCTGACGGACTCAACCGCTCCTGGTCCGGGGTGCTGCCCAGTATAGTGGTAATCCTGCCACTGCTCCCTCCTGCTGACGGACTCTACAGCTCCTGCTCCGGAGCGCTGCCCAGTATAGTGGTAATCCTGCCACTGCTTCCTCCTGCTGACGGACTCTACAGCTCCTTGTCCGGAGCGCTGCCGAGCATAGTGGTAATCCTGCCGCTTCTCTCTCCTGCTGATGGACTCTACAGCTCCTGGTCCGGAGAGGTGCCGAGCATAATGGTAATCCTGCCGCTGCTCCCTCGTGCTGTCAGACTCTACAGCTCCTGGTCCAGAGCGCTGCCGAGCATAGTGGTAATCCTGCCGCTGCTCCCTCCTGCTGACGGACTCAACCGCTCCTGGTCCGGAGTGCTGCCCAGTATATAATGGTTATCCTGCCGCTGCTCTCTCCTGCTGACGGACTCAACAGCTCCTGCTCTGGAGCGCTGCCCAGTATAATGGTAATCCTGCCGCTGCTCACACCTGCTGACGGACTCAACTGCTCCTGGTCCAGAGCGCTGCTGAGCATAGTGGTAATCCTGCCGCTGCTCCCTCCTGCTGACAGACTCTACAGCTCGTTTTCCAGAGCGCTGCCGAGCATAGTGGTAATCCTGATGCTGCTCTCTCCTGCTGAGGGACTCTACAGCTCCTGGTATAGAGCGCTGCCCAGTATAGTGGTAATCCTGCTGCTGCTTTCTCCTGCTGACGGACTCAACAGCTCCTGGTCCGGAGCACTGCCCAGTAAAATGGTAATCCTGCCGCTGCTCCCTCCTGGTGACGGACTCAACTGCTCCTGGTCCGGAGCGCTGCCCAGTATAGTTGTAATCCTGCCGCTGGTCTCTCCTGCTGATGGACTCTACAGCTCCTGGTCCGGAGCACTGCACAGTATAGTGGTAATACTGAAGCTGCTCCCTCCTGCTGACGGACTCTACAGCCCCTGGTACGGAACGCGGCCGAGCATAGTGGTAATCCTGACACTGCTCTCTCCTGCTGATGGACTCTACAGCTCCTGGTCCGGATCACTGCTGAGCATAGTGACAATCCTGCCGCTTCTCCCTCCTGCTGACGGACTCTACAGCTCTTTGTCTGGAGCGCTGCCAAGCATAGTGGTATTCCTGCTGCTGCTCTCTCCTGCTGACCGACTCAACCGCTCCTGGTCCGGAGCGCTGTCAAGTATAGTGGTAATCCTGCTGCTGCTCCCTCCTGCTGACGGACTATACAGCTCCTGGTCCGGAGCGCTGCCGAGCATAGTGGTAATCCTGACACTGCTCTCTCCTGCTGACGGACTCTACAGCTCCTGGTCCGGAGCGCTGCCAAGCATAGTGGTAATCCTGCCGCTGCTCCCTCCTGCTGACGGACTCTACAGCTCCTGGTCCGGAGCGCTGCCGAGCATAGTGGTAATCCTGCCGCTGCTCTCTCCTGCTGACGGACTCTACAGCTCCTGCTCTGGAGCGCTGCCCAGTATAGTGGTAATCCTGCAACTGCTCCCTCCTGCTGACGGACTCTACAGCTCCTGGCCCGGAGCACTGCCCAGCATAGTGGTAATCCTGCCGCTGCTTCCTCCTGCTGACAGACTCTACAGCTCCTGGTCCTGAGCGCTGCCAAGCATAGTGGTAATCCTGCCGCTGCTCCCTCCTGCTGACGGACTCAACCGCTCCTGGTCTGGAGCGTTGCCCAGTATAGTGGTAATCCTGCCGCTGCTCCCTCCTGCTGACAGACTCTACATCTCCTGGTCGGGAGTGCTGCCCAGAATAGTGGTAATCCTGTTGCTGCTCTCTCCTGCTGATGGACTTTACATCTCCTGGTCCGGAGCGCTGCCCAGTATAGTGGTAATCCTGCCGCTGCTCTCTCCTGCTGGCGGACTCTACAGCTCCTGGTCCGGAGCGCTGCCCAGTATAGTTGTAATCCTGCCGCTGCTCCCTCCTGCTGATGGACTCAACCGCTCCCGGTCCGGAGCACTGCCCAGTATAGTGGTAATCCTGCCTCTGCTCTCTCCTGCTGACGGACTCTACAGCTCCTGGTCCGGAGAGCTGCCCAGTATAGTGATAATCCTGCCACTGCTCCCTCCTGCTGACGGACTCTACAGCTCCTGGTCCGGAGCGCTGCCCAGTATAGTGGTAATCCTGCCGCTGCTTCCTCCTGCTGACGGACTCTACAGCGCCTTGTCCGGAGCGCTGCCGAGCATAGTGATAATCCTGCCGCTGCTCCCTCCTGCTGATGGACTCAACCGCTCCTGGTCTGGAGCGCTGCCCAGTATAGTGGTTATCCTGCCGCTGCTCCCTCCTGCTGATGGACTCTACAGCTCCTGGTCTGGAGTGCTGCCCAGTATAGTGGTAATCCTGCCGCTGCTCCCTACTGCTGACGGACTCAACTGCTCCTGGTCCGAGGTGCTGCCCAGTATAATGGTAATCCTGCCACTGCTCTCTCCTGCTGATGGACTCTACAGCTCCTGGTCCGGAGCGCTGCCCAGTATAGTGGTAATCCTGCCGCTGCTCTCTCCTGCTGATGGACTCAACCGCTCCTGGTCCGGAGCGCTGCCCAGTATAGTGGTAATCCTGCCGCTGCTCCCTCCTGCTGACGGACTCTACAGCTCCTGGTCCAGAGCGCTGCCGAGCATAGTGGTATTCCTGCCGCTGCTCCCTCCTGCTGACGGACTCAACCGCTCCTGGTCCTGAGCGCTGCCCAGTATAGTTTTAATCTTGCCGCTGCTCTCTCCTGCTGACGGACTCAACAGCTTCTGTTCTGGAGCGCTGCCCAGTATAATGGTAATCCTGCCGCTGCTCCCTCCTGCTGACGGACTCTACAGCTCCTGGTCCGGAGCGCTGCTGAGCATCGTGGTAATCCTGACTCTGCTCTCTCCTGCTGAGAAACTCTACAGCTCCTGGTCCGGAGCGCTGCCGAGCATAGTGGCAATCCTGCCACTGCTCCCTCCTGCTGACGGACTCTACAGCTCCTGGTCTGGAGCGTGCCGAGCATAGTGGTAATCCTGCCGCTGCTCTCTCCTGCTGACCGACTCAACTGCTCCTGGTCCGGAGCGCTGCCCAGTATAGTGGTAATCCTGCTGCTGCTCCCTCTTGCTGACGGACTCTACAGCTCCTGGTCCGGAGCGCAGCCGAGCATAGTGGTAATCCTGACACTGCTCTCTCCTGCTGACGGACTCTAAAGCTCCTGGTCCGGAGCGCTGCCAAGCATAGTGGTAATCCTGCCACTGCTCCCTCCTGCTGATGGACTCTACAGCTCCTGGTCCGGAGCGCTGCCCAGTATAGTGGTAATACTGCCGCTGCTTCCTCCTGCTGACGGACTCTACAGCTCCTTGTCCGGAGCGCTGCCGAGCATAGTGGTAATCCTGCCGCTGCTCCCTCCTGCTGATGGACTCAACCGTTCCTGGTCCGGGGTGCTGCCAAGTATAGTGGTAATGCTGCCGCTGCTCCCTCCTGCTGACGGACTCTACAGCTCCTGGTCCGGAGTGCTGCCTAGTATAGTGGTAATCCTGCCGCTGCTCCCTCCTGCTGACAGACTCTACAGCTCCTGGTCCGGATTGCTGCCCAGTATAGTGGTAATACTGCCGCTGCTCCCTCCTGCTGACGGACTCAACCGCTCCTGGTTCGGGGTGCTTCCGAGTATAGTGGTAATCCTGCCGCTGCTCCCTCCTCCTGACGGACTCTACAGCTCCTGGTCCGGAGTGCTGCCTAGTATAGTGGTAATCCTGCCGCTGCTCCCTCCTGCTGACGGACTCAACCGCTCCTGGTCCGGGGTGCTGCCCAGTATAGTGGTAATCCTGCCACTGCTCCCTCCTGCTGACGGACTCTACAGCTCCTGCTCCGGAGCGCTGCCCAGTATAGTGGTAATCCTGCCACTGCTTCCTCCTGCTGACGGACTCTACAGCTCCTTGTCCGGAGCGCTGCCGAGCATAGTGGTAATCCTGCCGCTGCTCCGTCCTGCTGATGGACTTAACCGCTCCTGGTCTGGAGCGCTGCCCAGTATAGTGGTTATCCTGCCGCTGCTCCCTCCTGCTAACGGACTCTACAGCTCCTGGTCCGGAGTGCTGCCCAGTGTTAGAGGTCGGATTCCTTGCGCAGTCGTTACCTGGGTTTCGACTGTGGCATAGAGATTTGCTTGCTGGCCTTGTGGTGACACACTTTTTAGACGGTCCCTTAAGGAGGTGGAGTCGTCACACGTTCCCTCCTATATAAACCCTGGTTAGCCTTGCATCCGGTGCTTGGCTTTTGGATTCCCGAACCCTGGTCCACGCCCCTTTGTTTCCTGTTTGAGCGTTGAAGTGTCCGTTAGCTTAAAGACTACGGTAGCTTGTTACTCGGCGCTTCCTTGGTGCTCCCTCTGTGTTTTTGTCCTGGTTCCTGGCTCCGGTAAGAAGGTGGGTGAGGCGCTCCCCTTCTGACATTGAGGCTTCGGAGTGTTCAGCAGTGTCAGTGAAGTCGCTGTGTGATTCCTCCGTGCCGCTCGTCTAATTCTAACTCAGGTTCCTGTTACGCTGTCGCTCTCTCCTCCTTACGGTGCAGCGTTGTTCCTGGCATTACTCTACGGCGCTGAAGCTGGTAACACTCCTATTGAGGTTTATACTACTTCAGAAATACTCGAGTACACGCATGCAACCCTAGCCGTCCTAAGCGTTCGCTTTCCCTTCATTCACGTAGAGAGATACATTGTAGCAAATTCCCCGTACTGTCCCAGAATAGCTAGAGCTTGCTCTTGCGCGACCGCGTTATTAGACTTCCTTGGAGTGTAGCAAGATAATAGCGCCCTCCCCCCTGTTGGCATTCGTAGGGCTTCATTACACACACCCAGTCCCTTTATACACTGTTTAGTGTGATAGCTGGTATACTCTCTGCAAGGCTGTTACACGGACGAGCTGACGGTGTCAGTCACATGGTGTACTTAAATGCTGGAAGAACCCTATTTCGAGTTGACGCTTATAGTCCATAAGCGTGCTGCCTGCCATCCTCCTCAAACACTGCTGAATCGTTCAGATCTTCTTACCACTCAAGGAGATGTTCAGTTGGTAAGGGACATTGTGTAGTGTGTCATACATAACGTCAGCAATTGTAAATCTCCTGTGTGTCTTGAATTAGGGGAGGGGGACAAGGTTGATTAATGATATCTTCATTGTTCTTTCTGTAGGTTGTCCCATTCTGTTCCTGCGACAAACAATCAACTGGGGGTTCCAAACAGCTGCCTTCAAATTCAGCCCCACATCTCTGAAGGTTCCCCTGTGGGTGAGCATTCCATTGAATAGGCTTGCCCATAGAGGGGCTTTAGGAGTGTGGGGACTTCCTCGTCGCTCCTGTGGATTGAGCTAAGCAGTCATTGTGGTGGTATCGGCAACAGAAAGCCAAGCCCACGTATTAAGTCCACCCGAGCGACGATGAATCTCGAGGGGGCTACTTCTTTAGCAGAGAACCCTTCGCATAGTCCCACTGTAGAGGAGTTGGCGTCAGCTCTTATAGATCTCCAAAGAGTGGTAGGGAGACTTAGAGGCGAAAATCTACATCTCCACACAGAATTAGAGAGATATCGTCACGGTGATAGCACTGTAGTAGGAGAAACACCACAAACACAGAAGCGCACTTATATACAACCTGCTCGCTTTACGCTTCCTTCTGCCTTGGTAGATAATCCCACGACAAGTACAACTAGTCCTCAAGCAATTCAGGTGTCAGTGCACACTCAGAATCCTGTCCCGTTAGCCGTTCCTGAAAGATTTTATGGAGACAGCACAAAATTTAGGGGCAGATTTATGACGACTGGCGCATCCCTGCATATCAGCAGGGATGCGCCAGTTATTATGCGCCACAGCTGCGCCACCATGGATGCGCCGCATTTATAATGCGGCGCACCATGGGGCAAAAACGGCACAGATGCGTGACGCATCTGTGCCGAAAAGTGGTGCATTGCTGGAGTTGCGTCGCAAGCGCGACGCAGCTCCAGCAATGATCTGGGGGGCCCTATCTGTACAATGCTGCGTCAATCCTTACGCCTGCTTCAAGCAGGCGCAGGGTTTTGACGCAGCATTGGCTCAAAAGTGACTGAGTGAAATCTTGTAGATTTCACTCAGCCACTTTTAGGAGGCGTTCCTGCTTCGGAACGCCCCCACCTGCCCTGGAACGCCTACATGTGGCGCAGGGCTTTACAACGTGACGCATCTCCCAGATGCGTCACGTTGTAAATACCCCACACCATAGCGCAGGATTTGCGCCGCTGATGCGTCACAAAAGTGACGCAACGGCGGCGCAAAAGTGGCGCAAGTGCAACATAAATCTGCCCCTTAGTGTTTTCCTCAATCAATGCCAACTACACTTTCTCTGTAAGGTTTCAGCTTTTCCAGATGATGCTGCTAAAGTGGCCTTTGTTATTTCCTATTTGGTGGGCAACGCTGCCAATTGGGCGGTTCCTTTAGTAGAAAGTAATGATCCCCTTTTGTATAATTTTCCTTTGTTTAAAGACAAGTTGAAAGGGTTATTCGCACGTCATGCCTATGTACAAGCTAGCGATAGTGAGTTACTTAGTTTAAAGCAAGGGAATAAAGATCTCATCACGTACGTAACAGAATTTAACAGACTAATAATTGAAACTCAATGGCCTGAGGAAAATCGGACATCCTTATTTTATAGAGGTTTAAATGACGATCTGAAAGATCTTCTATCTCACATAGTGGATCCTCCTGAAGAATGTAACGGGTTCATTGATTTGGTGGTCAAGTTGAATCACCGGGTAACAGAACGGAAAGGAGACAAATCCCGTGGAAACCCAGTGCGTTTCTGGATTGTAAGAGGAGATAAAAAAGAAAGTAAGGATCAAAAAGATACTAGCGAACCAATGCAAATAGGTGGAATGAGAAACCCATTGACGGCAGAAGAAAAAGAGAGGAGGCGAAAGCAGAACCTTTGTCTATACTGTGGCAAAGGAGGACATTATGCCAGAAGTTGTCCTTCTAAAATCGGTCCCAGTAATAAGGTAGCAGTGAGTAGTCAGGAGACAGAGTACCCTAAGGGAAACTAGAGAACTTGAAGAAGGGAGAGACCGTTTCTTCAAGTTGTTCTCAGGTTAAGGTCTCCTTTGATGTAGCCAGTGTTAACGCCCCTGTAGCACGGCATTTTACTATACCTGTTACACTTATCGTCTCTGTACAGAGTCGCAAAACACTACCCATCCTGCTTGACTCAGGAGCTACGGGTAATTTTCTTGACATACAACTTGCTCGCATATTGAGAATTCCATTTCTTCCCAAGACCAAACCTGAACCCATTCGAGCTGTGGATGGAACCGAGCGGTCTTCTGGGTTAATAGCTTACCATACGCCTGCATTAACCTTGGTATGTAGCAACGGGCATTCCGAGGAGATAGTGTTTGATTTAATAGATACACCCAATTTTGGAGCTATTCTTGGGGGCCTTGGTTGCAAGTACACAATCCGCAGATAGACTGGAATGCAAGGAAGATCACTTTAAGATCACCATACTGTATGTTACACTGTTATCAAGAAGCACAAGAGTGGGAAACCCCCTTATGTTGTGCCTTAGAAGCACCTGAATCAGCCCTCCCTTCAATGTATCGTGAATTCCGTGAAGTGTTTGACGTGGAACAGGCTTCGGCCTTACCTCCCCATAGGAGTTATGACTGTAGGATAGACTTGATTCCTGGGGCAGACTTACCAGTGAGTCGAGTATATGCTTTGACGGAGCCTGAGACGGAATATCTATAACAGTACATCTCGGAGATGTTAGAGAAGGGGTTTATCAGACACTCCACCTCTCCTGTGTCGTCCCCCCTCTTTTTCATTCCAAAACGTGAAGGAGGTTTAAGAGTGTGCCTCGATTATCGCGCATTAAACAAAGTGACCATCAAAAATAAATATCCTTTACCCCTCATTTCAGTGTTACTGGATCAAGTGAGAGGGGCCAAGATATTCACCAAGCTCGATCTTAGAGGGGCATATCATTTGATACGAGTCAAGGAGGGGGACGAATGGAAGACAGCCTTTCGTACGAAATTCGGTCTCTTTGAATATTGCGTAATGCCGTTTGGTCTTTGCAATGCCCCTGCGGCCTTTCAGTTTTTTATCAACGACATATTGCGTGAATATCTTGACCTCTTTGTGATTGTGTACATAGATGATATCCTGATTTTTTCTAACTCAGAACAAGAACATGTGGAACATGTAAAAAAGATACTGTTAAAATTGAAGGAGCATCATTTATTCGCTAAGTTGGATAAAAGCACCTTCCACACGGATAGGGTAGAATTTTTAGGATTTGTTATTTCACCTGAAGGAATCCATATGGATCCAAAAAAGATAGAAGCATTGGTCAAGTGACCTAGTCCTACCAGGGTAAAGGAGGTCCAATCCTTTATCGGGTTTGCAAATTTTTATAGACGCTTTATCGATAATTTTTCGGACCTGATTGCTCCTATCACCAGATTATTGCGTAAAGGTACTAACTTTCATTGGTCCATTGAGGTGGAAAATGCTTTCTCTTAGCTCAAGAACAAGTTCACTACAGCGCCTATCATTAGTCATGCTGACAACTCACAACCGTATTATGTAGAGGCTGATGCATCACAATATGCGGTGGGTGGTGTCTTATCTCAAAGGAATCCAACAACGGGTCGATTACATCCTGTGGCATATTTTTCCAAAACACTTCTTCCATCAGAACAGAACTATACCATAGGAGAAAGAGAACTCCTGGCCATAAAATTAGCCTTTCAAGAATGGAGGCATTATTTGTTGGGTTCTCCACATACAGTTACTATCTATACCGACCACCGTAATTTGCAATTCTTTAAATCCGCCAAGGCGTTAACACCAAGACAAATGAGATGGGTTTTATTCTTCAGTGAGTTTAATTTTGTTATTACCTATCGTCCAGGGCCCCAACAAGGAAAAGCTGACACTCTGTCTCGATTGGGAGCTGATAAAAGAACTGTGAATTGTGAGCCTCCCCCTCTCATTCCTTGCCATAAAATTGAGGGAGTTATCGAAAGGGACAAGTCACCCACTTCTTTCTTGAATAAGTTAATGACAGCCTATGGGGACATATCCCCTTTGGAATGGATGAAAGATCCACTGCACACGATAAGAGAGGGCGTATATCTCCATGAGACGAAAATGTATGTACCCTTAAAAGATCTACAACTACAGATAATCAAGTGGTGTCATGATAACTCATTGACAGGTCACCCTGGGAGTGAAAAGACCATACAACTTTTTCAGAGATGGTTTTGGTGGAAAGGGTTAAGTCAAGATGTGCTGGCTTACGTATCTGCTTGTCCTGTTTGTGCCAGACAAAAATCGTTGCGCTCTGCTCCTGCAGGATTGTTACATCCTACACACATTCCTCCAGTCCCCTGGCATACTTTGAGTATGGACTTCATTACGGATTTGCCTCCCGTGCAAGGTTACACTACCATCTTAGTGATGGTAGATTTGTTCACCAAAATGGCACACTTTATTCCTTTGAAAAAATTGCCATCATCCAAGGAATTGCCACAAGTGTTCATAGATCACATTGTGAAGTTACATGGGATTCCCTCTGTGATCATAACTGATAGAGGTGTCCAATTCATGTCCCGTTTCTGGCAAGGGTTATGTGCGAATTTAGGAATAGATCACAGATTGTCTACAGCCTACCATCCTCAGACTGATGGACAAACAGAAAGAACTAATCAAACCCTAGAACAATTCCTTCGATGTTTGTTGTCCACTATCACGTCCAATTGGGTACTCGCTCTATCCTTAGCAGAATTTGCATACAATAATTCCACACATTCCTCTACTGGGGTATCTCCCTTCTTTTTTGCTCATGCACATCATCCTCGATTCCTTCCTTTTCCAGCACCCAGTCATTTAGACAATATTCCTGCAGTCCAACAACATCATGCCACCCTGTTAGAGATTTGGGAAACTGCCACCAGTGAATTAAGAAAGACCAAGGAAGCCATGAAAATACAATCAGACAAACACCGTCGTCCTGCTCCCGATTTTCAAGTAGGCAATAGAGTTTGGTTGTCCACCAAGAATTTAAGACTAGCAGGTCCCAAGAAGTTACATCCCCGTTATGTGGGTCCGTATAAAATCCTGAAAATCATCACTCCAGTGTCACTTAAACTTGAGTTACCAGACGACATGCAGATTCATCCAGTATTCCACACCTCCCTACTCAAAGAATACAAACCCTCTCTGACTCCTGAACAACCACCTCCTCCTCTCTTAGTGGGTGGGGAACCGGAATATGAAGTTAAACGAATCCTAGATTCCCGTAGACTCAGGGGTAAACTACAGTAATTGATTGACTGGGTAGGATATGCTCCTGAAGACAGCTCTTGGGAACCTGCTGAGAATGTACACGCCCCTGCCTTAGTACGTAGGTTTCATTCCCTCAATCCCTCTAAACCTCGACCGGTAAGACGGCCTTTGGGTGGGAAAACTGTTAGAGGTTGGATTCCTTGCGCAGTCGTTACCTGGGTTTGGACTGTGGCATAGAGATTTGCTTGCTGGCCTTGTGGTGACACACTTTTTAGACGGTCCCTTAAGTCGTCACACGTTCCCTCCTATATAAACCCTGGTTAGCCTTGCATCCGGTGCTTGGCTTTTGGATTCCCGAACCCTGGTCCACGCCCCTTTGTTTCCTGTTTGAGCGTTGAAGTGTCCGTTAGCTTAAAGACTACGGTAGCTTGTTACTCGGCGCTTCCTTGGTGCTCTCTCTGTGTTTTTGTCCTGGTTCCTGGTTCCTGGCTCCGGTAAGAAGGCGGGTGAGGCGCCTCCCTTCTGACATTGAGGCTTCGGAGTGTTCAGCGGTGTCAGTGAAGTCTCTGTGTGATTCCTCCGTGCCGCGCGTCTAATTCTAACTCAGGTTCCTGTTACGCTGTCGCTCTCTCCTCCTTATAGTGCAGCGTTATTCCTGGCATTGCTCTACGGCGCTGAAGTTGGTAACACTCCTATTGAGTTTTAGTGTACTTCAGAAATACTCGAGTACACGCATGCAACCCTAGCCGTCCTAAGCGTTCGCTTTCCCTTCATTCACGTAGAGAGATACATTGTAGAAAATTCCCCGTACTGTCCCAGAATAGCTAGAGCTTGCTCTTGCGCGGCCGCGTTATTAGACTTCCTTGGAGTGTAGCCAGACAATAGCGCACTCCCCCCTGTTGGCATTCGTAGGGCTTCATTACACACACCCAGTCCCTTTATACACTGTTTAGTGTGATAGCTGGTATACTCTCTGCAAGGCTGTTACACGGACGAGCTGATGGTGTCAGTCACATGGTGTACTTAAATGCTGGAAGAGCCCTACTTCGAGTTGACGCTTATAGTCCATAAGCGTGCTGCCTGCCATCCTCCTCAAACACTGCTGAATCGTTCAGATCTTCCTACCACTCAAGGAGATGTTCAGTTGGTAAGGGACATTGTGTAGTGTGTCATACATAACGTCAGCAATTGTAAATCTCCTGTGTGTCTTGAATTAGGGGAGGGGGACAAGGTTAATTAATGATATCTTCATTGTTCTTTCTGTAGGTTGTCCCATTCTGTTCCTGCTACAAACAATCAACTGGGGGTTCCAAACAGCTGCCTTCAAATTCAGCCCCACATCTCCGGAGGTTCCCCTGTGGGTGAGCATTCCATTGAATAGGCTCGCCCATAGAGGGGCTTTAGGAGTGTGGGGACTTCCTCGTCGCACCTATGGATTGACCTAAGCAGTCATTGTGGTGGTATCAGCAACACCCAGTATAGTGGTAATCCTGCCGCTGCTCACTCCTGCTGACGGACTCAACAGCTCCTGGTCCGGGGTGCTGCCCAGTATAGTGGTAATCCTGCCGCTGCTCTCTCCCGCTGATGGACTCTACAGCTCCTGGTCGGGAGTGCTGCCCAGTAGAGTGGTAATCCTGCCGCTGCTCTCTCCTGCTGATGGACTCAACCGCTCCTGGTCCGGAGCGCTGCCCAGTATAGTTTTAATCCTGCCGCTGCTCTCTCCTGCTGATGGACTCAACCGCTCCTGGTCCGGAGCGCTGCCCAGTATAGTTTTAATCCTGCCGCTGCTCTCTCCTGCTGATGGACTCAACAGCTCCTGGTCTGGAGCGCTGCCCAGTATAATGGTAATCCTGCCGCTGCTCCCTCCTGCTGACGGACTCAACCGCTCCTGGTCCGGAGCATTGCCAAGCATAGTGGTAATCCTGCCGCTGCTCCCTCCTGCTGACGGACTCTACAGCTCCTTTCCCAGAGCTCTGCCGAGCATAGTGGTAATCCTGACGCTGCTCTCTCCTGCTGACGGACTCTACAGCTCCTGGTCCGGAGCGCTGCCCAATATAGTGGTAATCCTGCCGTTGCTCTCTCCTGCTGACGGACTCAACAGCTCCTGGTCCGAAGTGCTGCCCAGTATAATGGTAATCCTGCCGCTGCTCCCTCCTGCTCACAGACTCAACCGCTCCTGCTCCGGAGCGCTGCCCAGTAAAGTGGTAATCCTGCCGCTGCTCTCTCCTGCTGACGGACTCTACAGCGCCTGGTCTGGAGCGCTGCCGAGCATAGTGGTAATCCTGACACTGCTCTCTCCTGCTGACGGACTCTACAGCTCCTGGTCCGGAGCGCTGCCGAGCATAGTGGCAATCCTGCCACTGCTCCCTCCTGCTGACGGACTCTACAGCTCCTGATCTGGAGCGCTGCCGAGCATAGTGGTAATCCTGCCGCTGCTCTCTCCTGCTGACCGACTCAACCGCTCCTGGTCCGGAGCGCTGCCCAGTATAGTGGTAATCCTGTCGCTGCTCTCTCCTGCTGACGGACTCTACAGCTCCTGGTCCGGAGCACTGCCGAGCATAGTGGTAATCCTGCCGCTGCTCTCTCCTGCTGATGGACTCTACAGCTCCTGGTATGGGGTGCTGCCCAGTATAGTGGTAATGCTGCTGCTGCTCTCTCCTGCTGATGGACTCAATTGCTCCTGTTCTGGAGCGCTGCCCAGTATAGTGGTAATCCTGCCACTGCTCCCTCCTGCTGACGGACTCTCCAGCTCCTGGTCCGGTGTGCTGCTCAGAATAGTGGTAATCCCGTCGCTGCTCTCTCCTGCTGACGGACTCTACATCTCCTGGTCCGGAGCACTGCCCAGTATAGTGGTAATCCTGCCGCTGCTCTCTCCTGCTGATGGACTCTACAGCTCCTGGTCCGGAGCGCTGCCCAGTATGGTGGTAATCCTGCTGCTGCTCTCTCCTGCTGATGGACTAAACCGCTCCTGGTCCGGAGCGCTACCTAGTATAGTGGTAATCCTGCCGCTGCTCTCTCCTGCTGACAGACTCTACAGCTCCTGGTCCGGAGAGCTGCCGAGCATAGTGGTCATCCTGCCGCTGCTCCCTCCTGCTGACGGACTCAACAGCTCCTGGTCCGGAGCGCTGCCCAGTATAGTGGTAATCCTGCCGCTGCTCTCTCCTGCTGATGGACTCTACAGCTCCTGGTCCAGAGCGCTGCCCAATATAGTGGTTATCCTGCCGCTGCTCCCTCCTGCTGACAGACTCAACCACTCCTGGTCCGGAGCGCTGTCGACCATAGTGGTAATCCTGCCGCTGCTCCCTCCTGCTGACATACTCTACAGCTCCTGGTTTGGAGTGCTGCCGAGCATAGTGGTAATCCTGCCGCTGCTCCTTCCTGCTGACGGAGTCAACCGCTTCTGGTCCGGGGTGCTGCCCAGTATAGTGGCAATCCTGCCGCTGCTCTCTCCTGCTGATGGACTCTACAGCTCCTGGTCCGGAGTGCTGCCCAGTATAGTGGTAATCCTGCCACTGCTCTCTCCTGCTGACGGACTCTACAGCTCCTGGTCCGGAGCGCTGCCCAGTATAGTGGTAATCCTTCCGCTGCTCTCTCCTGCTGATGGACTCTACAGCTCCTGGTCTGGAGCGCTGCCCAGTATGGTGGTAATCCTGCCGCTGCTCCCTCCTGCTGACAAACTCTACAGCTCCTGGTCCGGAGCGCTGCTGAGCATAGTGGTAATCCTGCCGCTGCTCCCTCCTGCTGACGGACTCAACCGCTCCTGGTCCTGAGCGCTGCCCAGTATAGTGGTAATCCTGCCGCTGCTCTCTCCTGCTGACGGACTCTATAGCTGCTGGTCCAGAGCGCTACCGAGCATAGTGGTAATCCTGCCGCTGCTCTCTCCTGCTGATGGACTCTACAGCTCCTGGTCCGGAGCGCTGCCCAGTATAGTGGTTATCCTGCCGCTGCTCCCTCCTGCTGACGGACTCAACCACTCCCGGTCCAGAGCGCTGCCCAGTATAGTGTTAATCCTGCTGCTGCTCCCTCCTGCTGACGGACTCTACAGCTCCTGGTCCGGAGTGCTGCCCAGAATAGTGGTAATCCTGCCGCTGCTCTCTCCTGCTGACGGACTCAACCGCTCCTGGTCCGCAGCGCTGCCATGTATAGTGGTAATCCTGCCGCTGCTCTCACCTGCTGACGGACTCTACAGCTCCTGGTCCGGAGCGCTGCCCAGTATAGTGGTAATCCTGCCGCTGCTCCCTCTTGCTGACGGACTCTTCAGCGCCTGGTCCGGAGCGCTGCCGAGCATAGTGGTAATCCTGCCGCTGCTCCCTCCTGCTGACGAACTCTACAGCTCCTGGTCCAGAGCGCTGCAGAGCATAGTGGTAATCCTGCTGCTGCTTTCTCCTACTGACGGACTCAATCGCTCCTGGTCCGGACCTCTGCCCAGTATAGTGGTAATCCTGCCGCTGCTCCCTCCTGCTGATAGACTCAACCGCTCCTGGTCCGGAGCGCTGCCGAGCATAGTGGTAATCCTGACCCTGCTCCCTCCCTCTGACAGACTCAACCGCTCCTGGTCCAGAACGCCGTCCGGAGCACGCGCCTGCAATTAGAAACACAGTCACCCAGCAGAGTCAGAGCCTTTCTAGTGCCTTCAGCTGCAGAACGCTTGCTTGAATGAGAAGCCATCGTTCTCTGCATCAGCCTCATTTGTCTCTTTATTGAGTAACGCATGAGACATCTCACGCTTGGCTTATATTTTTTCCTTATTCTTGACTACTACCTTAACAGTGAGGCAAGCGCACACTCTCAGGACGAGAGTGATTCCGCGCTTATAATACTTTTGGGTTTATTGAATCTTTTGATCGTTTCCTTGGATCACAGCTTGGCTACATGGTCACGCCCTTTGGATGCCGTCATCAGTTACAACTGCTTTCAGATAACACTTTTCTGTGTGAACGGCATGTACGTTTGTATTGGTGGTGGGGGGACTAATGACTGCTTCCGTTTGCATGGATTGTTCATATCAGGTTGTCTGACGGTGTGCTGGTAACCAGTCTGACACAAATAGAAATTCTCTAATTACTACAATGTTTCATTATAGAACGAGTGCACCATGCCCTTGGGCTTCAGCCATGCCCACCCCCCCCCCCCCCGGGGCTATGGCTTGACTGCCAGATTTCTAAAGAGGATTAGATCCTAAAGGAGGTACTGTCTATAAATGATATCAAATATGATTGCTAAAATGTAATGATATTCCCAGATAATACTAAACTTGTAAAGAAACAGCGAAGTACATTTGACGCCGTGAAACAGAAACTCAGGCCAATGTCCCGCTAAGCTTAAAGTATTCCACCACTCAAAATATCTCTTCTGTGACCCTCCCAAACTGTCCTGGAGTTGGATAGAGGAATGGCAATCTAGAGCGACATGCACCATAAGAAAGATAAATGATACGACAGACACAAATGGCAAGGTGGCAAGTGTCCACAACAAGAATTTCAAGGCCAATATAAGGATAAAAACGCTGCTTACCCATCCAAATCATCTCTCAGGGAATATGTGACAATGGAATGCTTAGATTCAGGACCACGATGGAAAATCCTTGTTACGCCCACTTGATCGGGCTTCACTCTCCTCTCCGTCAGACGCAGAACTGGATATCATGCTGAGACAGGCCTCATAAAGAAGATGGTCCGCATTGGACTGCTGTGGTTGAGGTGACAGAAACACACTTGTCTTGCTTTCGCCTGCTCTGATCTTGTTTCCTGAGGCATGTTTATTCTCCAGAACTCATATCCTGGGAAGCCTCACTTTGCTCTTTCACTTTATTTAATGGAACCATGACCCCTTGTTATTCTTATGCAATCAATATTTTCTTTATTTACTTGTTCTATGGGGTATTTGTTTTAGGGATACAGCCTACGGGGCTCACAACAACTTGACTGCAGTGATGGGGGACACAGGTTCAGGTTAATGTCTACAGGTATTTCACTGTTTATGTGGGTGGGGAAACAGGTGTAGTTTGTTTGTTACTAGATATACGCATAACATCAATTGCAGCACACCTTTTTATTTCTACATGTATTTAAGATATTTCCATCCATACATTTTAGTAGCCAAGCACATGCACAATATAGCTAGCCCCCTCCATTGCCTCACTTTGTCAACGGGCGTGTTAACAAAATCAAACATGGAGCTGCGCTTAGGAGGGCTAACAAATCAGCATACTATTTTCACTACTGCAAGGCTTGCCTCTCCCATAGGATAAGATTGGGTTGCATTATTACACTTAATAAGGGGTAACTTCTAAATAGGAACAGGTACACAGTTCATGTTTAGTGTCTTTGGAATTATAATTAAAATCCTCTTTAATGGTAAAGTCGGATTTTAAATTACAGTTTTGTAAATGCCACTTTAAGAACTTTGGCATTTTCCTACCTTAGTCATTTAGTGACTGCCCTTGGGTCATATTATTAGCTGAATTTGGCATGTTGGAGTTTGTGTATTCTGCCCAGACAGCTGCACATAATTAAGAGCTTGGGTATGCCTGGATGGACCATTACTGATAGGATGAAGGGTGCAGCTGGACACAGACCCACTTGCAACTGAATAGGCTGAGTCCTGCCCTCACATAAAGGATTGCATACCCCCTGTAGTTAGGCTGGAGCCAGAACAGGGGAGCCAGGAAACCTGAGAACTTCATAGGGAATTCTCTAGAAACTTCTCCCATGACATCAGGTATAAATGTTGGACCTCAAACACCAACTCTCCACTCAGTCCACTTCTGGACTTGGGGAGGACTCTACCAGGAAGAAGGACTGCAGTGCTGCTGAAGAACTGCCACACTGATAGACTCTTGCTCTGCTGGACTGCTGACCTACTGTCCTGTTGCTCTGCTGCCCTCCTGCCGGAGTGAAACCTAGAACCACCAGAGTGAGTCCAAGGGCTAGTTGGAAGGCCTCCTGATCAGAGCCTTAGAAACAGACCAGGCTCCAACAACCTTGAACCCAGAGTCTGGCCTCTGGCCTCTGTGCAGCCTGCCCTCCAAAGTGGTGCCAGCCCAGTCCTGGACCCTTGGAAGTGAGTCTGAAGGTGCTCTGTCAGCACAACTGTGGTCTCAGCAGAACTGATGCATCACCTCTGCTGCATGACGCAAATCCCAGCAGAACCAACGCATCTCCTCTGCTGTACCATGTCCAATATTCGGCATTTACAATCATGGAAGGCAACCTCAATGGCCTTGTGGATGCAACAGTCAGCAGAGTTGGGTCCCTTCTGGTGGCCACTCAATCTCACACTTTGCTTGAGTCCTTTTGTTGCAGCCCATGACCTGTGTGAGGCGTGGTGCAAACATAATCTAGAAACTGGGGTTACGCTTTCTTTTCTGGGTTGCATAAGTAATTTGTTCACCTGATTACTTCTTTCTGCTACATGCCTAATTGAACTAGATTGTCAGCATGACAGTACATTTAAGAGAACTGTCCAATCATGCAGCCTTGTAATTCAAATACGAAACACCCATTCCCATTCTTCTCCACCATGGAGAACTAATGCACAAAAAGTCTTTAGAGATAGCCTTAGGAACATTTCCATAAAATATTTCCAGATCAACATGGGGTCTGTTAGATCTCCTGAGACAAACTGGAAGGCATACGGAGCGGGATTGGGGGAGATGTGGTTTTGAAGTTGGCCTTCCAAAAAAAAAGAGAAATAACAGAAAATCTACATTCTAAGAATTCTCTCCACGAAGCAGAGTGTGAATATCAACTGAATAGATCTGATATATCAACAATTATCAAGGTTGGGGTAGTTCCTCCTTGGTCAAAATGGTCACCAAACATTGATCCAAGTGGCTGGTAGTCCTGTCGCAGGAAGACCTAAAGTTCAGATCTTGGTGCCATCACACAGCTGTTAGGGTGTCACGCTTCATCATTGGGTGCTCCTTATCAGGGCGGCGCTGCAATGCCTGATGGGCCTGGGGGATCTTTGTCAGAGATCTTTTTATCCGAAAAATGCCGTATCGATGAGAGCAAGTGAGGAACCTAACTAACCGTGTAACTAGTGGAGTGAATGAGTGGTGACTAAAATAGGCTCTAGCATCCTAAAAACAAATCTTTATAGGAGAAGGGTACCAGGACTAGATACAAACAGTGATGCTATCATGTAGTCATCAAGTACCAGGATAGCTGCTAGTGAAGTGTGGCCAACATGTTTCGTGCCTCGACAGCCCAAGGATCAGGCGGCACTTCGTCAGGACCAAAAAAACAATAAATGTATGCCCCTATCTTGGGCTTCAGGTCTCCCTTTTATCAAGGGATGACCTAACAATATACACCGGTCTACCCCTAAATGCTTGCTGGCCTATGGTTCTACCTAAAGAGAGGCAAAGTAATCATCCAGAGGCAAGATGGAGGGTTCCGGTCAATTTGAGGGACACTTGTCGGCGTTTGATACTCTGTGATCTCACCTATCCGCCTCCATTGTCCTGCAACACAGTTCTTAGAAATTACATATTGAGTCACGCTTGAACCCAAACAAATTTATTTGATTAGGCCAAGATATTGTGAAGGCCTCTCAATGTTACTATTATGAGCACGGAAATAAAACTGGGAAATTATTGCACTGATTAAGACAAAGTAATGAGAAGTTCACACATTTAGTTAAAATTGAGAATGGGTATGGCATCCTCCATCAGGGACCAGCTGGCATAGTGCAGACCATCGCTCATTACTATGTAACATTATATAGAAATTCATCACATGTATCAATGGGATGGCAGACATAGCTGCGTAAAAGACGTCCAATATGCATGACGTACTCCTGACCAAGCATCTAATATTGGTAAATCCATCTCACCGGATGAAGTGGCAAAAGCTATCTCCCAGATTTCAACTCAGAATTTTTCAGACCTCAATGTCCTCCCTATTGAGTTTTTCAAATGTCAGGCAGACATATTGGGACAGACACCTCTGTACCTCTATGAAAAGGCTAGGTGTGGAAATGAGCTCAGTAAAGGAATCAGCAATAAATTAGAAACCAGAAGGCCCTACATTGATAATATACTGGCTGGAGCACATACCTGAGGAGAAACGCAAATGAATCCAATAAGAAAAGGCCCAGCAGGGCCTAAGATCTCTAATTATAATAATCATACCACTTTAAGGTGGCCTTTTCCAGGTTGCTGGACTGCAGAAATGTGCCCCACGTCTCAATGTTTATGAAGTGCATCCATGGGTGCGCAGCATCTCAGGATTCCAGCACAGAAAGAGTGCACAGTGCTCCAAACTTCCCCTCTCAAAGGGAGGAACAATGTCCAAAAGAAACTAGCAGAAGCCAGGCCCATCACAGTGAATGACATGTTCGCCGACAGGCAAGGCTAGTGCCTAGGGCGGCCCTCCATCCACAAGCAGAGTGTTGCTCGAATGATTCATTTTTGCCCCAGGTGGGAGGAGCTAATCGTTGCCACAATCCAGGTAGCCTCAGAGCCTGAGTGAGAAGCCTGTGAGGCAGATGGTTGTCCCATGATTGCTTGTCCCCTGGCTCTCTCTTCATAAATGAAAGAGCCATGCTGGGAGAAGGAGACTTGGGACGGGGGGAGAAAGGACCCCAGCAGCTGGCCCCCACCAGCAAAAGAGCAAATGCCTGGTAGGTAGGAGCCAACTGGACTGCATAGGCGTAGGAACCAATGCAATCTTTGGAGGAAGCATGCGGGTGCCCTATGACTGCAGTAGGAGCACCCACTCCTGGTAAGAATAAAGCCCACTAGTGGCACAACAGAAAGATGGAGAAAAAGAAAAATGTACCCGCCTTGAGCAGCTGAGTCAAGAGGCCACTATAGGGTCAGGTGCTTACGAATAAATGCACACTGGACTCCAGTGCCCCAAGAGACCTAAACGGGAGTGCCCACCCTAAGGATCCTGGGCTCTGCAGGAGTGACCATCGGAGAAGTTTTTATCTGAAGTAAGTATTTTAGGAACTGGTGCTTTTTCAGGCATGCTTTCGGTGCCTGGATCCTAGCTGTTAGGTTCTCGAAAGGTTGCTGAAATGAGATGTGAGACTCTGATATGTTCAATGTTTTAAACCTTCATTGGGATGGTCAATTGAAAGCTATCATAAGTGCATGTTTCTGATAACATCTAAAATAGATGTACGAGTAAATTACATTTTAATAGAAGAGCTTGTATTCTGTGTTGAATTAATATGGTTATAGTAGACACAGCTTGTTGATCTGCCAGTTTATCAAGCAGCTCTCCTTGTTGTATTAGACGCTGAGGAGAATATTGTATTTTAGGGGTTATGGCTTGCTGCTGCACAGACTGTTCGAGGTGCTTCCAGTATGGGCTCACTCGGGTGCAATAAGGGCCTGATTTATATTTCAGCATTCAGGGTGCTATGTCACAACGGGGATGGATATCCCGTCGGCGGAAACATGCATTTGATTATATTCCATGGGATTTATATTTCTGCAGATGAAATATCCTTCACCGTTGTTATGGAGTAACCTGCCCAGCAACATATAAACCAGGCCCTCAATGGATTACTTGACCTTTGGGAGCTTGCTTTGCTGTAAAGCGTTTTTCTATATATAGTATGGTTGTGTGACCTCACTGTGTAATAAACTCACTACCTGTATTGGGTCCATTGAGGTCTGGTTGTAAAACCTTCGCCCAACAAGCCCTAATGTTCTTGTCCCACTGGTAAACTTGTACAAGGGCTAATTGCAATGTTCTACCTTTGTAGACTCATAGTGAGTGTTATCTTTAAGTGGAAGTACCCAGTAATGGATTAATGCTCACCTCTGACATCTGCTGTGTCCTGCACATCATGAGCTCAGAGCTTGGAACTCAGCATCTCAGGTTCTGCGGTCAATAATTTGAGTACAAACAAATGAAGTAATTGTAAACCTTGGTAATTACAACACCTAGAATAAAAGAATGTATGGGATGAAATGCTATAAACAAAGGAATCATTAAGGGCAACAGTAACAGAGTACCTTGGCTGCCTAACACTCAGTCAGCTCACCCAGTTTAAAGTCTGGTGGACCACCAGGTTTACACCGATAGAGCAAAATTTACCCATTCAGCGTAAACCTTCCTCCGAAGGCCAGAGAGAATATGGAGCTTTAGCGGTAAGCCATTCTACCCTATTTAGAATGGGTAGTCAGATGTCTTTATACTGTCTACCAAATCCATGAATATCCTGGAGGTGAGGGAATGTTAAATTAAAAATATAAAATAAAAACTATCCTTACACCATGGGAGAAAACTCCACTGGTGTTGGGGCTATTCATTTTTAATTTGCCAAAGCAAACTCCCACTCTAAATAACTTTGTATAAAACGTTGAGAAAGTGGTTCATACAAACCCATAGCGTTCCCTCAGGGCCGACAGTGAACTTTAAATTGGGTGGGTGAAGTGTTGCCGGACATACCACCCTGACCGCCTTCACTCCACCTGCCAAAATCTAAATTGGGCCCTAAGAAGTGGAGTCATACACTGTACAATTCTATAGTCTAATTGTTTAACGTTCTTCTAAGATAGACTCTAATGTTGTTAAAGGTATGCTTCTAAAAACTCCCATGGAACTGATTTTTTTTGCAGATGCACATGATTGTGAAACACTAGTCACTAATGTTGCATTATGTATTATCAACTGTTAGAAATGAGGGGGCTCTGGTTGGCGCAGGCAAGTACCAGCGACAAGCAGGGACCCTTTACTTCTAGTCAGGGCGAAGGATGGCTCCTTAGAATAACCCCTGCTCACCCTCTAGGTGCGTGGCACGAGCAGTCAAGGCTAAACCTCAGGGCGTACACAGTTAAGCACTTGCAATTATACACACAGCAAATACCTTGCATGCACCACAAACGGACACCAGGCAGGTTGTATACAAAAATATTTTAAGCAGACTTAGTACAAGTCCCAGTAACGGTGAAACGGTGGGGCCACGTTCTCTATGATTACAGAAAGTTCTTTTTATACGGAAAGTTCTTCTTATGCGGGGCAACAAGGTGAACTGTGGGTCTTAGCGCGCTTCGCGCTGAGACGGTGACCTGGTGGCACGCGTCAGACGGCAGGGAAAACAGAACGTTGCGGACCCTGGATCCGATGCGAGCTCGTGGTCGAGTTCGTATGTTACAGTACCTTGTTTCTTTTAGTAAAGGCGGGTGCGGGGCGTCCAGCGGCTCTTCAGAAGGGCGAGGTGGCGTCCGGGCCTCCCACGCTTTACCAGGGGGGTCTGGTCCTTCAGGCTCACAGCAGGAGCGGGGTGTTCATGTTGGCAAGTGAGCAGAGCGGGGCAGCCGGGTAAGTTTTCCATGTCCGGACCGTCCGAGGATTTTGGGATGCTCACAGCGCCGATTCCGGCGGGAGGGGTGAAGGTGCGCAGCGGGCCTCCAGCGAGCGAGGTGACGGGGCAGCCCAGCACGGCGTAGGGAGAGCGGCTCAGATCGAGCGAGGCTCTTCCCAAGGCAGGGGCAGCTAAGCAGTCCGGCCACGGCTCAAGGAGGGACTGATGGGCACGGGAGTCACGGCTCCGGCGAGGGAAGGAACACCACAGTCCAGCAGTAGGTGAGTGAAGGTCAGGATGAGCCCAATGGTCCTGGGGCTCAGTTCAGGGAGCAAGCTCGCTTCCAGGCCCTTGGAGATCGTTTTTGAAAGCACAAGGTTCTTGAAATACAAATGAAGCAAAGTCTTAGTAAAGAGTTCCTCTTCTCTCCTTTGGCAGCAAGGTCACCACTGCAGGCCAGTCCCCCAGGATAGGGACAGTCTTCCTCCGTACAGCTTTCCTGGCGCCTCCTCCTCAGGCAGAGATTCTTCTTGGTTCAAAGCGGATCTGATTTCTTAGGAGCAGGGCTCCTTCTTTTATACACCCTTTCTTTTGTTCTTCCAGGCCAGGGGACCCCTTGCCTAGTTCAGTCCAGTTCTGGAGCACTTTGTTTACGCGATGCAGGCTTCTTCTTTCAGGGTGCAGGGCAGAGCCATCAGACGCTTCACAGGGGGCGGAGCCAGCATTGTGGTGGCAGAGCACAGCCCTATTCAGAGTTCAGGTGTACTCCACCCACCCATCTACAGGTCAATCTTTCTATTCACCACCAGGCTACCTAGCCCTGCCCATCTGGGTTTCCCCAGCCCTGTCACTCACGCAAGCCAGACAGCAGATACACATCACGCAGTGGCGGGCTGAAATGGTTAGGCAAGCAAAAGCCAACTTTCTAAAAGTGGCATTTGCAAACGCAGAATATTAAAATTAACCTTACGAAAAGATGTACCTTATTATTCCGAGTTCAGGCATACTAAACTCGATTTTCTACCATGTTCCCTGGGTCTGTTAGGATCATAGGATGTAACAATCTCAACCGCCCATTGTGGCCTATGAGAACAGGGTAGCCTTACAATAGTGAAAAACTAAAATGGCTGTAATTCACTATTAGGACATGCCACACACATCAGGGCTTGTCCTACCTTATGCTACAATGCACCCCGCCCTTGGGCCTACCATAGGGGTGACTAACATGAAGTTAAGGGAAGGTTTAGGGACTGGCAGGTGGGTGCACTTGCCAGTCAGCATGTCAGTACCAGACTGCATGCAGGTTCTGCAATGGCAGACCTTAGATACATTTTACAAGGCCGCTTCTCTGGGTGGCACAACCAGTGCTGCAAGCCCACCAGCGGCATTCGTATTTACATGCCCTGGCACTCCTGGTGCACTTTACTGGGGTCTGACAGTAAACCAAATAAGCCAATCAGGGAATCCAACCAACATATACATTTTACATAGGGAGCACTTGCACTGTGGCACTGGTTGGCAGTGGCACAGTGCGCTGAACGGCCAACACCATAGAAACATATGAGGCACAGCGACAACAAGTGGAAGGGAGACTCACGCCAAGGTGCCAGGTCTAACATCAACAGTCTATTGGTACACAATTAATATACTTATGCATTTAATGGTGAGTTTCTGCTAATAAGCTAGAATCTCGAAATGGCATTATTTATTTAAAGACTATTGCTAGATCATATTAGGTAAATTCAGGATTCACAGAGACAATGCTCAGCTTCTCAGATCTGTTTGTCCATCTGTGATCTCAGGGAGGAGAAGCAGTGAAACCTGCTGACTGCTGATATTGTATCTCTTTACTGACCTTTGAATGTCTCCCTTCTAGAAGTGGTCACTGTACTCAATATCTCTTCCCTTCTCTCCCACTGGCCACAGGTGGTGCCGATGAGATCCGCTTGGTCAATGCTGGTGATGCCTGCAAAGGGAGAGTGGAGGTCAGGCATGGGAAGCGATGGGGGACGGTCTGCGATATTCACTGGGATAAGAAGGACGCTGAGGTGGTCTGTAGACATCTTGGATGCGGATCAGCTTTAAGAGCACTAAGTGGCAATGAAGTGTTTAGAGCAGGATGGCACAGAGTGTGGCTGAGTCGGATTCGATGCACAGGAGCAGAGGCGTCCTTCTTCGACTGTCCTCATGATGCGTGGGGACATAATCCCTGTCACATCAGACGTGATGCTGGAGTGCAATGTTCAGGTGAGAGAAAGGAGCACAAAGGGAAATATTCAGTTATGAAAACTAATATCATGAACAATAAGAATGTAGTAATGTTGTGATTGCTGAAGAATTGGACAGCGCTAATTGAGTGCAGTGGGTATATGGTAATACCTCATCTCCAGGTCTATCACTTGGTGATTCACAACCATTTGGGTATCCCAGAGTGTGATGCAGGATGACTCATTGTTTGTGGCAGAGGCATCCATTTTGTGATGCCAGGGCTCAGGAAAGTCCTACCGGGTTTAGCCAGTGTGAACATGTCTCTCCCTCTAGAAGGGTGGAATGCTACCCCCGCCGACAGAAATGGCAGGGGGGGGTAGTATTCCAAAGCGTTTGACACCAAACACAACATGTTTTGATGCAGCCATCTCAAAGTTAGCATTTACCGCGAGGTTATAATGCACTTAAGAGTATATGGTATGGTTGTATCACAGAACAGCCATAAGGAAGTATTTTCGAAAGATGCAGAGGGGCTCAGCTCATGCTTGGGCACCCTCTCATATAAAACCAAGCACTCTGCCTTCAGGATTGTCAAGGCCTGCCATAGGAGTGGCTTATAGGTTTATATGTGTCTGTATATAGGTGTGGATATAGGTAGCCTATACCACGGTAAGGGGTGCAAGCACACCCTTACCCAGGCGGCAGTAGCAGACCTGTGGTGCCATTTTGGGGTGCTTCCCAGGGGTGGCATAATATATGCTGCAGCCCCTGGTAGGCCTCTGAGGTACCTATGCCCTAGGTACATAGTATACCATATACTAGGGGCTTATAAGGCACTACAGAATCAATTTGATAAGTACCTAATGTACATGGAAACCATTTTAGAGAGGAAGCAGCTAGGCTGTGGTCCAGATTAGCAGGGCCACAGCCAGACTAAGGTCGAAAAACAGTGAAACACCAGCAAAAAGTGGGGGTACCCATGTGAAGCAGATCCTACTCTCCTACAGTGACTCTTCTTACCACTGCCACAGTGTCCTCAGTCTTCATTTTGCAAGGACTGAGGAGCCCGGGGTTTAAAATACTACTGCACATGTAGGTAACCTCTTCCCAATCACTGATCTAGGGTTCTCAGTCTGCATTTTGCCAGGTCTGGGGAGCCCTTGGTTTAACATTAAAATTATACATGTAGGTAACCCCTCCCCCACCACAGCCCCATTGACCTTAGTCTTCAATATGCAAGGTGTGAGTAGACAGGGTTTAAGATAAATATTATGCATGTAGGTTTCCCTTCCCCACCACCATCCCAGTGTCTTCATTATGCAAGGTGTGAGGAGTCCAGGGTTTTTGATAAATATTTGACATGTGGGTACCCCTCTCCCAACACCACCAAGTGAACTTAGTCTTCATTATACAAGGTGTGAGAAGCCCAGGGTTTAATATAAATATTACACATGTCAGTAAACCTTCCCCTACCACCACCGCAGTGTTTGCAGTCTTCATTAGGGAAGGTGTGAGGAGTACAGCATTTAAGTTAAATATTACAACTGTAGGTAGGTCCTAGCCCACCACCACCCCAGTGATCTCAGTCTCATTATGGAATGTGTGAGGAGCTCAGAGTTTAAGGTAAATATTACAAATGTATGTAACTCCTCTCCCATCACCACCCCAGTGATCTCAGTCCTCATTATGCAAGTTGGGAGGACCCCAGGGTTTAAGGTCAATATGAAACATGTATGTAATCCTTCCCCCACCACCGCCAAAGTTGTTTCAGTCTTTATTATGCAAGGTGTGAGGACCCAAGGGTTTAAGATCAATATTCCACATGCAGTAACCCTTACCACCACTGCCATAGTGTTCCCAGTGTTGATTCTGCAAGGAGTGAGGAACCCAGGATTTAAGATAATTATTACACATGTAGGTAACCTCTCCCCAATCACTGATCTAGTTTTCTCAGTCTTCATTATGACAGGTGTGAGGAGCACATGGTTTAACATTAAAATTACAAGTTTAGGTAATCCCTCCCCCACCATTGCACCAGCGTTCTCAGTCTTAACTATGCAAGGTGTAAGGAGCCCAGGGTATAAGATAAATATTGCATATGTACGTAACCCCTCTCCCACCACCACCCCAGAGTTTTCAGTCTTCATTATGCAAGTTGTGATGAGCCCAGAGCTTTTGGTAAATATTTTACATGTATTTAACCCCTTTCACACCACTGCCCCGGTGTTTTCAGACTTTACTAGTTAAGGTGTGAGGAGCCCAAGGTTTAAGGTAAACATTTGTTTCTTTATCAATTTTGCTCATATACAGTTATAACAGTCCAACGTAATGAAACATACAAGGCATGTCCATCACAGCTTAGTACAATATTATTCCAGATTATATAATATACCAGTTGTTCATCCACCTAGCACACATTTCAACTCATTTATATATTACAAATTTCTGCCCAATTTTTTCATTTGTCCGACATAGTATCTCTCATTCACAGAAAGTAAGTAAGTCGCCAGAGGGGCCCATAAGTCATTAGGCCTGGATGACATAGGGAGCTCTTCAGCATAGCATGCCAACTGGTCTCTGCAAAAATCATTTTCCTTGCCCTGGCACCTTTTAACTATCCCAACAATTAGCCATATTCCTCTTAGCTAGTAGCAAAGCAATAAGAACCAATCGCCTTGTCTGTGGTTGCAAGTGTCCAGCTAGCCCTAGTAGGCACATTTGTGGTGTGCATTCCACTGCCTCCAAAACCATTTCAGAGAGGGACTTTCAGGCACATGCATCAAGAAAAGCGAATATTAAGGAATCGCAATTAAGGACTGTCAAAAACCTATGCCTGTAGGAATCACTATTAAAATAGCGATTCCTCAACATTCCTTAATTGCATCTCGCAAATTGCGAGTCGCAATTAAGGAATAGCTTCCCATTCATTCCTATGGGCCTACAGGCAATTCAAGGGTGCAAAGGTGTCAAATTGACACCCTGTTGCACCCCTGAAATTGTGATGTGCACCCATGTTGTGCACACACATGCCCCAAGGGCATGTGTGTGTTTAACAGAAACCCTTGCCTTGCCTGTAGCGGGTACTCGGGCCTCCCACACAAGTGAGGCACCATTTTAATCGGAAGACCTGGGGGAACGCTGGGTGGTGGGAAATTTTTGTGAGCCCGGTGATGCCACAACTTTCCAGCACAATAAAATGTGTGAAGAAAGTGATTTTTTCAGCAATAATTGAGGTTTGCAGGGGATTCTAGGTAAGGAAAAGATGGAGGATCCACGCAAGCCATACCTCCCTGGAAGCCCCCAGGTGTCTAGTTTTCAGAAATGTGTGGGTTTGGTAGGTTTCCCTAGATGGCCGCCAAGCACAGGGCCAAAAAACCAGGTAACCACCTTGCAAACCCAGGTGGTTTTGAGATAGTCAATTTTATGTCACCTCACTACATTTTGGGCCCTTGCCTGTCACGGGTACTTGGGCCTCCACACAAGTGAGGCACTATTTTTATCAGGAGACCTGGGGGAATGCTGGGTGGTGGGAAATTTGTGTAAGCCCTGTGATGCCACAACTTTCCCATACAAAAAAGTGTGAAAAAGTGATTTTTTCAGCTAAAATTGAGGTTTGCAGGGGATTCTGGGTAGGGAAACGTTGGGTGATCCATGCAAGCTATACCTCCCTGGAAGCCCCCGGGTGTGTAGTTTTCAGAAATGTGTGGGTTTGGTAGGTTTCCATAGGTGCTGGCAGAGCTAGGGTTCACAAACTACAGCTAGGCACTTTGCCAAAAAAGGGTCATTTTTCACAGCGAAATTGAGGTGTGACCACATTGCGTTTTGCGCCGTTTCCTGTCGCGGGCATTAGGCCAACCCACACAAGTGAGGTACCATTTTTCTCGTAAGACTATGGTTAACGCAAGGTGGGTGGAAATTTGTGGATCCACGCAGATTCCAGAACTTTCCACCACAGAAATGTGGGGAAAATGGGTTTTTTTGACAATTTTTTAGGTTTGCAAGGGATTCTGGGTAACAGAACCTGGTGGGAGGCAATCAAGTCACCCCATCCTGGATCACCCTTGGATTCTAGTTTTCAAAAATGTATAGGTTTGCTAGGTTTCCCTAGGTGCCGGCAGAGCTAGGGTTAAAAAACAACAGCAAGCCACTTTGCCAAAAAAGTGTCATTTTTCACTGCGAAATTGAGGTTGTGACCACGTTGCGTTTTGCGCCGTTTCCTGTCGCGGGCACTAGGCCGACCCACACAAGTAAGGTACCATTTTTCTTGGAAGACTTTGGGGAACGTGGGGTGGGTGGAAATTTGTGGATCCACGCAGATCCCAGAACTTTCCACCACAGAAATGTGGGGAAAATGAGTTTTTTTGGACAATTGTTTAGGTTTGCAAGGGATTCTGGATAGCAGAACCTGGTGGGAGGCAGCTAAGTCACCCCATACTGGATTCCCCTTGGTGTCTAGTTTTAAAAAATGTATAGGTTTGCTAGGTTTCCCTAGGTGCCGGCAGAGCTAAGGTTCTCAAACTACAGCTAGGCACTTGGCCAAAAAAGGGTCATGTTTCCCTGCATAATTGAGGTGTGACCAAGTTGCGTTTTGCACTGTTTCCTGTCGCGGGCACTAGGCCGACCCGCACAAGTGAGGTACCATTTTTTTAAAAGAATTTGGGGAATGCGGGGTGGGTGGAAATTTGTGGGTCCACGCAGATTCCAGAACTTTCCACCACAGAAATGTGGGGAAAACGTGGTTTGTTTGATAATTTTTTAGGTTTGCAAGGTATTCTGGGTAACAGACCCTGGTGGGAGGCAGTCAAGTCACCCCATCCTGGATTCCTATAGGTGTCTAGTTTAAAAAATGTATGCTAGGTTTCCCAAGGTGCCGGCAGAGCTCGGGTTAAAAAACTACAGCTAGGCACTTTGCCAAAGAAGGGTAATTTTTCACTGCGAAATTGACGTGTGACCACGTTGCGTTTTGCGCCGTTTCCTGTCGCGGGCACTAGGCCGACCTGCACAAGTGAGGTACCATTTTTCTCGTAAGACTTTGGGGAATGTGAGGTGGGTGGAAATTTGTGGATCCACGCAGATTCCAGAACTTTCCACCACAGAAATGTGAGAAAAATTTGGTTTTTTTGACAATTGTTTAGGTTTGCAAGGGATTCTGGTAACAGACTCTGGTGGGAGGCAGTCAAGTCACCCCATCCTGGATTCCCCTGGATGTCTAGTTTTCAAAAATGTATAGGTTTGCTAGGTTTCCCTAGGTGCTGGCAGAGCAAAGGTTAAAAAAATACAGTTAGGCACGTTGCCAAAAAAGGGTCATGTTTCCCTGCGAAATTGAGGTGTGACGACGTTGCGTTTTGCACCGTTTCCTGTACCGGGCACTAGGCCGACCCACACAAGTGAGGTGCCATTTTTCTCGCAAGACTTTGAGGAATGCGGGGTGGGTGGAAATTAGTGGATCCACGCAGATTCCAGAACTTTCCACCACAGAAATGTGGGCAAAATGTGTTTTTTTTCACAATTGTTTAGGTTTGCAAGGGATTGTGGGTTACAGAACGTGGTGGGAGGCAGCTAAGTCACCCCATCCTGGATTCCCCTGGGTGTCTAGTTTTAAAAAATGTATAGGTTTGCTTGGTTTCCCTAGGTCCCGGCAGAGCTAAGGTTAAAAAACTACAGCTAGGCACTTTGCCAAAAAAGGGTCATGTTTCCCTGCGAAATTGATGTGTGACGAATTTGCGTTTTGCACCGTTTCCTGTCGTGGGCACTAGGCCGACCCACACAAGTGAGGTACCATTTTTCTCTGAAGACTTTGAGGAATGCGGGGTGGGTTGAAATTAGGGGTGGGCGGATTTTGCGGAATTAACTTTCGCAAATTATCGCGAAAATGTTTAAAATTATCGCAAACAAGCGGAAATATCGCGAAGATGCGGAAGTTTTTTTCCCGCATGTTCGCGAGATTTTCTGCATGGTTGCGGGTCGCCAACTTACCCATGTGGTTGCTTGTGGGCGCGGCCATCTTGTTTTGAGTTGTCTCGCGGTGCATGATCGCGAGAAGGAAGACGTGATCGCGCGACGCATGACGTCACTGCGGGCGCGAACTGTCGCGAGACAGCGCAAATGGCTAAAAACAATACAACATCTCATGGAGAACGCGACCGGATCAAGAAAACTTGTCGGCGAACGCAGGGATTTAGGTAAGGTGATCGCGCGCGCGCCAGAATGTATTATTTTACAGCGCGAGCAAGAAACAAATTATCGCCAAGCTGCGGAAACCGGAAATTTTGACATTTTCGCGCTCTCCGCGGAACGCGAAAATGTCAAATTATCGCAATTTACGCGAACGGAACGACATTTTCGCCCAGGCCTAGTTGAAATTAGTGGATCCACGCAGATTCCAGAACTTTCCACCACAGAAATGTGGGAAAAATGTGTTTTTTTTCACAATTTGTTTAGGTTTGCAAGGGATTGTGGGTAACAGAACATGGTGAGAGGCAGCTAAGTCACCCCATCCTGGATTCCCCTGGGTGTCTAGTTTTCAAAAATGTATAGGTTTGCTAGGTTTCCCAACGTGCCAGCAGAGCTAGGGTTCAAAAACTACAGCTAGGCACTTTGGCAAAAAAGGGTCATTTTTCACAGCAAAATTGAGGTGTGACCACGTTGCGTTTTGCGCTGTTTCCTGTCGCGGGCACTAGGCCGACCTGCACAAGTGAGGTACCATTTTTCTCGTAAGACTTTGGGGAACGCGAGGTGGGTGGAAATTTGTGGATCCACGCAGATTCCAGAACTTTCCACCACAGAAATGTGGGAAAAATTAGTTTTTTTTGACAATTGTTTAGGTTTGCAAGGGATTCTGGTAACAGTCTCTGGTGGGAGGCAGTCAAGTCACCCCATCATGGATTCCCCTTGGTGTCTAGTTTTCAAAAATGTATAGGTTTGCTAGGTTTCTCTAGGTGCCGGCAGAGCAAGGGTTCAAAAACTACAGCTAGGCACTTTCCCAAAAAAGGCTCATTTTTCACTGCGAAATTAAAGTGTGACCACGTTGCGTTTTGCGCCATTTCCTGTCGCGGGCACTAGGCCGACCCACACAAGTGAGGTACCATTTTTCTCGGAAGACTTTGGGGAACGTGGCGTGGGTGGAAAATTGTGGATCCACGCAGATTCCAGAACTTTCCACCACAGAAATGTGGGGAAAAGGTGTTTTTTTGACAATTTTTCGGTTTGCAAGGGATTCTGGGTAACAAAACCTGGTAGGAGGCAGTCAAGTCTCCCCATCCTGGATTCCCCTCGGTGTCTAGTTTTCAAAAATGTATAGGTTTGCTAGGTTTCCCTAGGTGCCGGCAGAGTTAAGGTTAAAAAACGACAGCTAGGCACTTTGCCAAAAAAGGGTCATGTTTCCCTGCGAAATTGAGGTGTGACGACGTTACGTTTTGCATCGTTTCCTGTCGCGGGCACTAGGCCAACCCGCACAAGTGAGGTACCATTTTTCTCGTAAGACTTTGGGGAATGCGGGGTTGGTGGAAATTTGTTGATCCACGCAGATTCCAGAACTTTCCACCACAGAAATGCAGGGAAAATGTATTTTTTAAAATCATTTTTTAGGTTTGTAAGGGATTCTGGATACCAGACCATGGTGGGAGGCAGTCAAGTCACCCCATCCTGGATTCCCCTGGATGTCTAGTTTTCAAAAATGTATAGGTTTGCTAGGTTTCCCTAGGTCCCGGCAGACCTATGGTTCAAAAACGACAGCTAGGCAATTTGTCAAAAAAGGGTCATTTTTCACTGCGAAATTGAGGTGTGACCATGTCGCGTTTTGCGCTGTTTCCTGTCGTGGGCACTAGGCCGACCAACACAAGTGAAGTACCATTTTTCTCGCAAGACTTTGGGGAACGCGGGGTGGGTGGAAATAGTGGATCCACACTGATTCCAGAACTTTCAACCACAGAAATGTGGGAAAATGTGATTTTTTCACAATTTTTTAGGTTTGCAAGGGATTCTGGGTAACAGAACCAGTTGGGAGGCAGTCAAGTCATCACATCCTTGATTCCCCTGGGAGTCCAGTTTTCAAAAATGTATAGGTTCGATAGGTTTCCCTAGGTGCCGGCAGAGCTAGGGTTCAAAAACTACAGCTAGGCAATTTGCCAAAAAAGGGTCATTTTTCACTGCGAAATTGAGGTGTGACCATGTTGCGTTTTGCGCTGTTTTCTGTCGTGGGCACTAGGCCGACCCACACAAGTGCGGTACCATTTTTCTCGGAAGACCTTGGGAACGCGGGGCGGGTGGAAATTTGTTGATCCACGCAGATTACAGTACTTTCCACCACACAAATGTGGGGAAAATTTGTTTTTTTGACAATTATTTGGTTTGCAAGGGATTCTGGGTAACAGAACCTGTGGGAGGCAGTCAAGTCATCCCATCCTGGATTCCCCTGGGTGTCTAGTTTTGAAAAATGTATAGGTGTGCTAGGTTTCCATAGGTGCCGGCAGAGCTAGTGTTCAAAAACTGCAGCTAGACACTTTTCAAAAAAAGGGTAAATTTTCATTGTGAAAATGTGGTGTGTTCATGTTGGGTATTGAGCCATTTCCTGTCATGGGCACTATGCCTACCCACACAAGTGAGGTACCATTTTTATCGGGAGGCTTAGGGTAATTCAGATTTGTAAAGCAACTGTAATTACCTATTGATTTTTGATGCATTTCTGCCTTCCAAATGAAAGACATTGTGTAAAAGAAAAGTCATTTTGAAAAATGACCGATAATTCTCATGCTAGTATGAGTATTCCCAATTTCGAAAATGTGCAAATATGTACTGTTTCTAAACTCTATAATTTGTTTCCATTTCAGAAATACATAGGTGTCTTTCATACCGATTTTTCCATGTATACATTTTCCCAAAATAATTGCTATATACCCAGAACATAATAAAAAACAATTGAAAATTGCTGCTCAGTTTTTGACTCTGGGTTCCTCGGGTTCTTGGTGAACCTACAACTCCTATATATCCCCTCAACCAGGAAGGTCCAGCGGATGTAACGGTATGTATATTGCTTTCAAACCGATGTCATAATTAGAAGAAGTTACAGGTGAAAACATTGACACAAAGGGCTGTTTTTTTCAACTAATTTTCAATGTTTCCTTTATTTAACTGTTAGTTTCTATAAAGAAACCTTGATGGATCTCCACAAATGACCCCTTGCTGAATTCAGAATGTTGTCTACTTTTCCTAAATGTATAGTTTTCCAGGATCCATTATTGCTTTCACACCCATTTCTGCCATTAACTGTAAGGAGGTTGAAAGCACAAAAAATAGCAAAAATAGGCTATGTCCCAGAAAAATGCCAAAACTGTGTAACAAATGTTGGTTTTCTGACAAAAGTCTGTCATTCCCTAAAAGCTGGGGAAGTGGTGATTTCAGCCCCACAAACGCACAGACCATTTTTCCAATTTTTCACAAAAAAAACTACATTTTGCTGTATTTTGGCTAATTTCTGGGACCCTTCTGGGGGAATCCACAAACCCTGGGTACCTTTAGAATACCCATGATGTTGGAAGAAAAGGACGCAAATTTGGCATGGATATCTTATGTGGTCAAAAAGTTACAGGGGCCTAAGCGCACACTACCCCAAATAGCCCTAAAAAGGCTTAGCACAGGGGGGGGGAAAGGCCTAGCAGTGAAGGGGTTAAGGTAAACATAACACATGTAGGTAGCCCTACAACGCCACCGGCCTATTTTTCTCAGTCTTCATTGGGGAAGGTGTGAGGAGCAAATGGTTTTAGGTAAATATTACACATGTAGGTAGCCCCTACCCCACCACCGCCCCAGTGTTCTCAGTCTTCATTAGGGAAGGTGTGAGGAGCAAATGGTTTAAGGTAAGTAATATAAACGTAGGTAACCCCTCTCCCTCCACAACCCAGCGTCATCAGTCTTCATTTATGTTAGAAATGGGGGTCACTAGTTGGCACAGGTATGCACTTGCGACAAGCAGGGACTCTCAATTCTAAGTCAGGATAAGGGGATCACCCTTTCAAATAACCCCTGCTCACCCTTTAGGTAGTGTGGCGCAAGCAGTCAAGACTATTCTCAGGGCGTCATAGGTTAAGCATTTGTGAACACATACAGCAATACAATGACACACCACAAATGGACACCAGTCAAGGTTGTATCAAAAATAGGTTTCTTTATATAAGGCTTAGCACAAGACCAGAACAACGTTTCAAATGACCACAGTATTATTTCAAAGTTCAATGTTCTTGTAGAAAGGCTTAAAATACAAAAATAGGCTTCTTTCACTCAATTCTTCTTTTCAGGCTTTGTACGGTTCGTACCTGAGTGTGCGACTCGTCCGCATTAAAAACAAGGAAAGTACGAGTCAAACAATCTGTGCGGACTTCGGGGTCCGTGACGCGCATGCTGCGGTGCGATCAGAACCAAGTACCTTAAGTTCGTGGGGTCTGCGACGGACAGTGCGGGACAAGTTGATGGGTCCGGGTCGCAGTTCGGCAGCGTATTCGGTCTGGTCGGGTCGCGGCGTCGGTACGCGGTGTTGGTACGGGACCTTCAGGGATACGTGCGGATGGCCGGATCAGCTTGCAGAGTCCGTGGCGTTCGAGCCGTACCTTCGGTGCGGATGGGCGGCGACACTTCTCGGCGCCGTACAGCGTACGGGGAGGATCAGCGTACTGCGGCTTCTCGGCTCTGAGTACGGCACGGTGCAGTACGTTAGCAGCGTACGGACCGTACCTGCGGGTCGATGGAGCTTGGGTCCGGCGTACAGGGTTCGGCAGCCAGGGATGTACGTCTCGAATCGGCGGGGAAGGTTAGGTGCAATGCGGCCGGGAGGGATACGGCACGTACTAACGCTTTTGGATCAGCGTAGACGCACGGTGCCGGGCAGCAAAGACACAGCTTCACGGCGGATGGGGTACGAGGCGTACTGGGGCCAAATCCAGCGGGAAACAAGCACAGATCGTCCAGGCAACTCAATTTTGGAAGGCAGATGAGTCCACTGGTCCTGGGACTCAGTTCAGGGGGCAAGCTCTTCTTCCAAGCCCTTGGAGATAATTGAAAAACAAAGTACAAAGTCTATTTCAGCCTTTTCCTCTCCTTTCTCAGCAAGGCACCAACTGCAGGCCAGTCCCCCAGGTCAGGGAAAGTTACTCCTCCTTCAGCTTCTTCCAGGTCCTTCAAGTCAGGCAGAGTTTCTTCGTGGTTCAATCAGGATCTGCTTTCTCTGGGGGAAATTAGAATAAAGCGCTCTCCAGGCGCTATGTGGAGGACCAGCACGAAGTCATTGATAGATCCAGGAACAGAAACAAAAGGTCCCACAAAGTCCATCACGCATCCAGGGGCTGGGCAGGGCCCAGGGAGGCAAGCCTTCCGTTTGGCCCCAGCAGCAGCACGCCCCTGGTTGTTTCAAGTTAAGCACAAGAACAAGAATATTTTCATGGGGTCACAGCCCCTCTTTTATACACAGAATCCTTTGTCTCCAAAGGTGCAGGGGAGGGGCGAACCAGATGCAACTGGTTCCTGAGCACTTTGTTTTGCTCAGCCCCTCTCCCTATTCACAGAGCAGGCCAGGGTCATCAGCCGCACCACAGGGGGCGGAGTCAGCATTGTGTGGGGAAAGCCCAGCCCTATTCTCAGAACAGGCCAGGGTCATCAGTCGCACCACAGGGGGCGGAGCCAGCATTGTGTGGGGAAAGCCCAGCCCTATTCAGGTCCTAGGTGTACTACTCCCACTCATCAACTTGCAGAGCTCTCCACCCACCACTGGGGCAGACCCACCCTGACTCCTGGAGCCAGGCACACCAGCCAATCACACGCCAGACAGTCACTGCACATTTATGCCAGTGTCTAGAAGTGGCGCTTCTATACTAGCTACAGTAACGCCGCACACATCATTGCGCAGCATTCACTCTCACGAGTTTGCACATATCAAACTCGACCCTGCACTCCCCACGCATCAGGAACTAGCACGGTCACTCAGATCCCCCATGCATTCCTATGGGAGGGCAGGTCAGTCTCATTCAACCACACAGAGCGCACGCGCTTTCCAATGGGACACAGTGTGAAAGCGCCTAGAGGCCTAAAACCAATAGTACAACACAGGAAAAAGGCTAGGATACTGCAAAAAGTTCTTGGGGTAAACTTGCCAGAAGGGCCAAGTCCAACACCCCCCCTTCCAGCCAAAACGCAGGGCAGACCAATCACCACCGTGATGGTCTTCCCTGCTTGGGGCGATAGAACACAGACGCAGGCCCGCACTGCAGGGACACTCTCCGGTTCTACGCCATTCTCAATCAACGTGGATCCATCTGAAAAAACATCCCAAAAAACTCAGGCCCAACTAGGCTACCCCACTGGTACTACCTAGTTGTCCACGGCCAGGACCAGGCCCTAGGCCACCCAGATACCACTGGTCCTTGCCAAACCCAGAGTGGGGGGTAGTAACCCCTGGCATACAAGCCATTCTCCACTCTCCCTCTCAGTGAAGTTCCCAACTACCACTGATCCTTCAACCTAGGGTCCGCACCCTCAGGCTGACCAGAGGTCACGGGCAAGAATGCCCCACCCTACCTCTACTTCTGGGGTTCCGCACCCTCCCAGGGAAGCACCAACCAGAACACAACTCTCCCACCAGTTCAGGACCTCTCTCCACCAACTGGTCTACCACCTGGGATCCACGGGGGTCAGAGGCGAGGACTCCCTCCCTCTGCACCCCCTTCCACTGTAGAGCAGGGTCTCTTCTCCCAAGATGAGCCTCCCCTGCCCTCAGGACTACAGCTGCCCTTACGTCCAGATCCGGAAACACCGACTACTGTTCAAAGTTCAAAGTTCATTTATTTGTTTCGAGGGTTAAAAACCATCATGAAAATACATAATAATCATAATGTAATCACAAAAAGAACATTCACAAAAAGAACATTCTGAGCAACGTCACAATTGTTAAAAAGTAGACAGAGAGAAAGTTTATCCAAATAAAAAAGTTAAGTTTTTGTAAAAGATAAAAACCTGTGAGCAACAGTGAAACAAGACCCCGTATTATAATAATGTTTCCCGTACCTCCCTAACCCACCCTTCATCATTCCCTTGTGTTTCTCAATTTAAAAGCAATTTTGAGGAAACTTATAACAGCGAATAAGGTTCGCGTTTCAGCGGCTCTTTGCAAGAACAATAAGGCAGGTTTAGCATGGATAATATTTGAGACCTTTAAGACATCTACTAAAAATCTTTGGCGCGGTGTTTTATAAAAAGGACACAATAATACAAAATGAAGGGTGTCCTGCGGAGACCTATTGTCGCAGCCGCAGGCACCCTTCTGCTCAATTGTTTGAGTAAAACCTGATGGATAAGCTAAAATATGATGCAACGAATTGAGCCTAAAACGAGTCATTAAAAACCTCTCGTGGTGACTGTACAATAAAAAGAGGTATGGTTCCATGCCAGCTTGATTAGAGACAAGGGAGTGGGCAACTGCCGAGGATTTAGCTAAATCCAACTCCTTCCTCCTGCCATTGAATTTGTCCAACAATGAGCTTTGAACATAGTGTCTGGAGTATATGTCCACCCTGGAGGGGTCCTGGAATAGCATTTGTTCATCAATATCCCCCAGAGTGTCTTTAACATATTTCAGCCATGGGATTTGAAGACATTTCTCTTTCAACAAACAATCCTGGATGATCTGTCTGGATAGTCCTGCATTTGGATTTGTCCAAATTTTGAGCCAGGCCAGTATAGGTCTCAGTCTGATAATGTCAGCAATATATGTGATTCCCAGCTCTTCATGAGTAATTGCTGCAGTGATGCTCGGCGGAAGTTTTAACAGTTTTTTTAAAAATTTGTCTTCCTCACTTTGAATTAGTTGTGCCTCTCTGCAGCCCCACACTTCTGCTCCATAGATGGTCTTGGAAATACTAACTGATCTATACAAAGTCAACACCTGTTCTGGTGACCAACGACCCATTCGACGTGCAAAGCTCAGTATTGCCCCATTAGCAGACACTAGTCTCCTTGCCCTCTCCTCCATCAGTGGGACAAAGTTTAACTTATCATCAAATAGAAGGCCCAGGTATGGGAATGTTTTAACAGTGTCCAGGACCTGATCCCCCAGTTTGAATACAAATTTCTTTCGTGGTTTCTTCCCCGCTATCATAATGAATGATTTTTTCATGTTGACGGAGAGATCCAAATTCCTCATGAAATCCGCGAAACCCTTGATTAAAAGTTGCAGACCAACAGCTGTTCGGGCTAGGAGCACCGCGTCATCGGCATACAAAAGCACTGGCAGATGACGCGTGCCCACCTTAGGACAATCAGTTCCCAGTGCAACGAGGTCATTCTCCAGGCCATTTATGTAGAGGGAGAACAAGAATGGCGCCAGGATACACCCCTGTCTCACCCCGCCCGAGCACGGGAAGGGATCTGTGCTCACCCCCCCCGCACTGTAGCGGACCTTGGCAGTGGTGTTCCAATGTAGCTCCCTTAAAATGTTAATGAGATCCGGGTCAATGCCTAGGTGAGACATAAGTATCCAGAGTTTGGCTCTGTTGACATTGTCAAAAGCTGCTGCTAAGTCCATAAACCCCATATACATGGTGCCTTCAGACGTCTTGGTATACTTAGCAGTGATCAGGTATAGGTTAAGGCATTGGTCGGTGGTTGACCTGCCTGTTCTAAACCCATACTGGGTGTCCACCAGGGTGTTATTGGTGTCAGTCCAATCTATTAGTCGATTGAGGAGTGCCCTTCCTAATACCTTGGCGGAGACGTCAATGAGCGAGATTGGTCGATAACACTGCGGGCTGTCCCTACAGCCTTTTTTGTAAATAGGGACAATCACCGCAGTGGACCATGATCTCGGCAGACCCGTTTTAATTGCTGCATTCAAAACTCTTGTTACCATTGGAACCCATAGCTCAGTGTTGCTAAGAAAAAGATCCGGGGGGGTCCCGTCCGGGCCCGGGGCTTTGTTGCGTGTTAGGCCTAAAATTGCTTTGCGAACTTCATCCAAAGATAGTTCAAATTTATCTGCCCTTGGTCCTCTCCATATTCCATCACCAGTGTCCCTCTCCTGTTGGTTATACAGGGATTTGAAATGAGCAATCCAGTCTTCTGGTAAGATGTTAGAGCTGATGACTGGAGAGTTTGAGTCGTGGAAGCAAGGTCTATTCATAATTTTCCAGAACTGGGCATAGTCTTTATTCTCACCAGCCTCCCTAAGGTCTGCCCATACTTCTTTTTGAAGGGTCCCTTTCCTGATCTTTAATTGATTTTTGTAGTTTTTTCTGCAGCGAGCAATTTCTGCCTTGTCCCTTGGGGTTTTTTTCAGGCTCAGTTTTAGATCTCTTAGCGCTTTGGAACAGATAGAATCAAACCATCTTGGCGAAGATGACTGCATTGCGGGCTTCTTGGTTGTTAGGAGTCTCTCGATTATTTTGGTCAAGTTCTCAAACGCCTCTACTACTCCTTTGTCCTCTGAGGTGTGTTCTAAACAGGTCTCTATGTGGACTTTCCCTTCATCCATTAGTTTGACATAAAATTCCTGGGGGTTGATCACTGACCACCTTAAGCGTCTTCCTTGGTCTACTGGTTGAATTTCAGATTGATGAATCAACCCTGGGTCTTTTTTTGTTAAATCATTCCCTTTGAGTTCTATTATAATGGGATTATGATCACTGTGGGGGCTCCACTCTGTCCAGGTATTTAGGATCTGATCTCTTGCGCTAGTTGAGATCATTATGTAATCTATTATAGACCCCCCCCTCTGCCCTTAAATGTTGGTGTTAGGGATTCACCTACATTGAGAGCAGCTAAGTCCATGACATGAGTGAGGGCAAAGTCTTCTAATAACTTCATCAGAGTTGTTCCCTCTTTGCAATGAGAAAAGTGGGGGCCCTTTTCTAACGGGCAAGCTGACAAGTCAGGGGTTGGAGGGAATAATTTGGGGCATAAATGACAATTAAAATCACCCATTAACAGAACAGTTGGTTCTGGCCCCTTCGTCCTTTGCTCTAGTTCCTCATTTAGTCTGCTATCCAGCTCCGCTAATATTGGAAATTTCCCTTCCACTGGGCCGGAGTTATAAAAGTTTACTAACAGTAGACTCTCCGCCTTGTGGAGAAGTCTAACTGTTTGTATGTTGTCTGAGGAACAATCTGGGTAAGACCATGTACCTTTCAGGTCTAAGTCCACATAGACTACTAGGCCTCCTTTTGCCCTACCCGAGTTTGTTCCTTGTGCGGGTCTGAAAAAACACTTGTAGCCCTCCAATTGACATGGGCCTGAATCCTTTGCCCAAGTTTCTTGGAGTGCTATGACATGGAAGGATTTTATAAATTCTACCCATTCCTTACTTTTAAATTTAACTTCCAACCCTGCAATATTCCAAGAGAGGATGGTCAAACCCTCCATCTTGTCCTTGCCTTTTGTTGTGGGAGTCAAAGTAAAACTGTCCTCCCCAGCTATAGGTAGATCAAAATTGGATGAATTGGTTCCCCTCTGCCTCCGTGGTGAGTCCAATCTCCCAGATTGGGTACTTTCCTCAGTCCCACCTGTGCCCCATAAGTCTAAGCCAGAGCAACCACTGGTAGCCAGGCTTACTACGCTAGTGATTTCTGTGGGTGTGAGTCAATCAATATCTTCTAATGATTGAAATGGGGCAAATCTATTTGTCCATTGTGCGCGATCTCTGGGGGGATAGGGCTGTTCAGGGCGGCTTGCTAGTCTTGTATCCAAAGAGCAAGGGGCACCCCCACGCGGCACAATATGGGTAGAGATATAGGGGAATAAACAGCCAAGCAAAAAAAACACACAAGAAACTCTACCCCTATGCTTGAAAAGTACTAAGTATCATAGATTTTACCCCCAAAGGGTATGGCACTCAAGGAAAAGAAAAAGGATATTGTGACGAAATAACAGAAAATGGAAAAAGAACAATACAAGTGCAATACAATGCAAAAACGATCACAATGGATAGAAAAAAGTTTCCTTTTTATTTAGAAACATATTAGTATGGGCATTCGATGACTTGCTTATGTATTTTTATAAAAAATCAATAACACATAAGACATACTGGAAAGTTATTCAAAAAACAGAAATATAATACAAAAATAAGCCACAAAAAACAGGTTCCCAGGCAGGGGGGGAAAGAAAGAAAATATGGAGAAGGGGAACGATTTTCAATCAAAAAACAAACACTCAACTTCAAACAGCTCGCATTCATACATCATTCCAAAAATCATTCAACATAGGCCAAACAGCCTTTCGAGGGCCCATTCCCAAAGGGGTGATCACAAAGAAATCTAGCAATAGGTCAAGATGGTAACAGTGAGCTAGAAATCAAGCTATATGGAGAGTTTCAGGGGCGGGAATGGCAGGCCCAAAGAAAAACGCCGACGCGCGTTTCGGTGAAACCACTCCTAACCAGGAGCACCACCTTCCTCAGGGCGTAGCAGACAGACCCCCACATACAGGCTGGGACCTATAAGGATAAGAAAAAATAATAAAAAAATAGAAATAAAGAAAAACACTATAAAAATAGAATAATACATTTTTGAATAAACAGACAAATCCACAAACTGAGTGCCATAGTCCCTAAGGAGGAAACACATTACTGTTCGAGTATAACTTCTCTATTATATTTTAGAAAACAATGATACGGCTTGCTAGTCTTGGTCTGTGTGGGCGCTGCGCTCTAACCCGCGTCCACCCTCCCTCGTCACCCCCATAATTATTATTATTCCTGGATCTAGGGTAAAAATACCCGAGTGGGACTAGTGTCCGTGAAGTGTGCAACTATGCAATCACCTCTAATGTCTTTATTCCTTCCCCCAATCCAGCTTGCCCTTCTTACACTTGCTATCTCTCCTCTCTCCCCCATGCTTAAGGGTCTATGGATGTTCAGCCACTTGGAGATTTTAGTGAGCAGTTGATAATGGGTTTCTCTCTCATTAGGCCTAATTTCCGGGACCCCTGCAAAAATAACTACAAAAGGACACTCCTCGGGGGGGAGATCTATGTGTGGAGCGTTGTTGTTATAAAAGGGATCAGGGTCTGTATAACAATTATTATAATTCCCTTCCCTCTGGGTACAATCGTCCTGTCTCCATTGCATTAAAGGTTGAGGGATCGGTTTCTCTCTTTGTGTATTACTTGCACCTTGATTGTATCTTCCTCTGGGCTTATCGTTAGTACCCCCTTTAGGGTTTTGGGCAATTTTGGGGGCCTCATGAACCTGGACTATTTCTTGATGGGAGTGACTGACACAATTGTTATTTTGTGCTCTCTTTGAGTCTGCCTTATCATTTGTGGTTTCCTCAGTTGAATGGGGTGGAGCAAGTGGAGTTTTTGTAAGTGTGTGCTCTAGGGCTTTAGATAGTTTGGTGAGCTCACACATTATTTTATCCACCTTACTTATAATAGGCTTTAATTGTGTCGTGATGAAAGATTCTAGCTGTATTTTCAAATCCAAAACTACCGTGTCAATCCACCCTGGTGGTGCGGATTCTACTTGAGAGTCATTTGCTGCTATTGTGTGCTCTTGGGTGCATGATAGAGAATTGTCTCTTGGTAGTTCTTTCCGCTGTCTCTGATGTCCCTTAATTCTCCCCAGTCGATTCCTTTTTTTCCTACTGGGCATGTCATTAAGCTCAGAGGTTTCTAAGCCTGCGGTTTGTGCACAGTGGACGTCTTCTATATCATTGGTTGTTTGGGATACACTGCCCTGAGTATTTGGGCTATCTACTATTACGACATCTCTGTAGGGTGTTTGAATGATGGCGTTAAGGTTAGGAGAGGAGGATAAACTCCTTTCCATGCGTTCAATTTCGCCAGTCACTTTCTTTAGCATTAAGTCGATTGCAGTTGGTTTCTTCCCATTTGCAGGGGCGCCCTCCTTCGTAGTTTCCCCCCGAGTTGGTTTAGGGGTGGGTTTTTTGTTTGATTTATTCCCAGCAGAGCGAGTGTTGGGATGAGTGGACATAATTCCCCTGATGTCAAGGGTAAAACTGCTGTTTTTCAAAGAGATTCAGTACCCTGTCCGACTTCCCTGCGCAAACAGGTAGTACAATACCTGGGACTATTCACCAATGCAAGCGCTGGGACCAAGGGGGGATGCCCGTCCCGTCCCTCGTCGTCCCCGGCTCCGCCCGGCGACGCCCGCGCGCGTCCCGCGACGCGGGGGGAACCTCTGCTGAAGTAGCGCCTCCGGGCGCGCTTTCCGGCGGATGTGGGCGGGTCACTGGAGGGCTGCTGGGGACTGTAGTCCTCCTCCACAGCGGCCTCGGTGTAGTGGGAGGCGGCGAGGGAGACTACCTTCGACTCTCTGTCCCCCAGCCCAGGAGCCAGGTAAGAACTGTTGCGTGGCGCTGTGTTTGTTGCTCAGGCTACGATCCCCGACTACTGGCTCCCCAACCGAGGGATGTACCCTTTGGTCAGATGCCTGGCGAACCAGGACTTAACGAGGGTGACACATGACTAATGGGTCGTGTGACAGTCTGCCTGGCGCTGATCTCACAACCTCCTGTCCATCTGACAGTGTGTGCAGACCCCCCAGGACAGAAGTGGCGACACCACGGTCACTCAGTGGCGACTCAGCCCTCCCGGCTGGTCCCTGACCCACTGGTTCCCACTGGGGAATCCCTCCCCCTCTCACTCCTCCCTCTGGACTTCCGCACCCTCCCAACTGGAGCGGTACCGCCAGACACCAGGACTACTGGAGCTCTGATTACAGACACTCCACGTCCTTTAGACACTGGGAGATCCTCCTCAAATGACCTATTGGTACAGCCTAGGCCCCTGACCTGATGTTCCCTAAAGAAACCATCCAGGCCCTGAGACTGGGTTTCGGGCACCTGGAGAAACGCAGTCCCACCCACTCCTTCTCCGCAGAGACAGGACGTGAGCCCCTACACCGAGACCTAGCTGGGCTACTCTGAACCTCTTCCACCACGCTGGGCTGGAAGACACCTCAGCCACTCCTTGTGGAATCACTCCCCAATGCAAGCTCCCTATCCCAGAGAACTCACACCCACTCAACCAGCAAGTTCCTTATTTCAGAGAACTCACACCAAAGTATTCAGCAAGCTCCTTATTTCAGAAAACTCACACCATTCATCCACACCCACACACCCCCCAGACTAGTAAGACAGTTTCTACCGCCCCTGATTTCTCAACCTGACCACCACGTGACACAGGTACCATTACTCTGGGAACTGGGAATGGGACGTTCACATTCATCTAGCGCATTACACATTCATCCCCACCCCTCCCAAGACTGGTAAGACAGTTTCTACCGCCCCTGATTTCTCAACCTGACCACCACGTGACACAGGTACCATTACCCTGGGAACTGGGAATGGGAATACATGCACTGGACACACATCTGCTGCCACCACTGGATCCCACCCTTACTGGTGAATCCAGAAACACATTTCCACAGAAATGACACTTAAAACAAACTTAGAACAATAATCCCTTTCCTTTTGAAGCTTTGCCATCTCCACTTCATGTGCTCTTGCATCACTCCTGTCGGCCATCTCCTCTGGCGACAGGCCTCTGCCAGGCTCAGAAGCACCTTCTGGGGGTATCACCTCCAGCACTTTCTCTGGGAACTTGGATTCGTACCAGGCCCTCAGCGCCTTGGTAAACTGCTCCTTGTTTTTCAATCCAGTTTGGTTAATTCTGTACTTGGAGAGGTATCCTTTCAAGACTTCACTTGTGCACCTCAGCAGTGCCCTCTCCTCCCAATCTATGTCATCAACCCCAGAGAATATAGAGGACGCCCCGCCTCCATTGACTGAGCTAGGCATGGTTTCTTAAAGTGGAGATTCTTCAGCAAAAACAAAAATCAATACTGTGTGGCTGCGTTATCGGTCTGAACTCACTACGTGGTGTTCACTCAATTACTGTACATGAATCACAAATGCAAATTCAAATCCTCACGGCTGACCACCAATGTGAGAATTGGGAGTCTCTAGTTGGCACAGGTATGCACTTGCGACAAGCAGGGACTCTCAATTCTAAGTCAGGATAAGGGGATCACCCTTTCAAATAACCCCTGCTCACTCTTTAGGTAGTGTGGCGCAAGCAGTCAAGACTATTCTCAGGGCGTCATAGGTTAAGCATTTGTGAACACATACAGCAATACAATGACACACTAAAAATGGACACCAGTCAAGGTTGTATCAAAAATAGGTTTCTTTATATAAGGCTTAGCACAAGACCAGAACAACGTTTCAAATGACCACAGTATTATTTCAAAGTTCAAAGTTCTTGTAGAAAGGCTTAAAATACAAAAATAGGCTTCTTTTACTCAATTCTGCTTCTTTTCAGGCTTTGTACGGTTCGTACCTGGGTGTGCGACTCGTCCGCATTAAAAACAAGGAAAGTACGAGTCAAATAATCGGTGCGGACTCCGGGGTCCGTGACGCGCATGCTGCGGTGCGATCAGAACCAAGTACCTTAAGTTCGTGGGGTCCGCGATGGACAGTGCGGGACAAGTTGATGGGTCCGGGTCACAGTTCGGCAGCGTATTCGGTCTGGTCGGGTCGCTGCGTCGGTACGCGGCGTTGGTACGGGACCTTCAGGGATACATGCAGATGGCCCGGATCAGCTTGCAGAGTCCGTGGCGTTCGGCGTTTGAGCCGTACCTTCGGTGCTGATGGGCGGCGACACTTCCCGGCGCCGTACAGCGTACGGGGAGGATCAGCGTACTGCGGCTTCTCGGCTCTGAGTACGGCACGGTGCAGTACGTTAGCAGCGTACGGACCATACCTGCGGGTCGATGGAGCTTGGGTCCGGCGTACAGGGTTCGGCAGCCAGGGATGTACGTCTCGAATCGGCGGGGAAGGTTAGGTGCAATGCGGCCGGGAGGGATACGGCACGTACTAACGCTTTTGGATCAGCGTAGATGCACGTTGCCGGGCAGCAAAGACACAGCTTCACGGCGGATGGGGTACGAGGCGTACTGGGGCCAAATCCAGCGGGAAACAAGCACAGATCGTCCAGGCAACTACATTTTGGAAGGCAGATGAGTCCAATGGTCCTGGGACTCAGTTCAGGGGGCAAGCTCTTCTTCCTAGCCCTTGGAGATAATTGAAAAACAAAGTACAAAGTCTATTTCAGCCTTTTCCTCTCCTTTCTCAGCAAGGCACCAACTGCAGGCCAGTCCCCCAGGTCAGGTAAAGTTACTCCTCCTTCAGCTTCTTCCAGGTCCTTCTAGTCAGGCAGAGTTTCTTCGTGGTTCAATCAGGATCTGCTCTCTCTGGGGGAAATTAGAATAAAGCGCTCTCCAGGCACTATGTGGAGGACCAGCACAAAGTCATTGATAGATCTAGGAACAGAAAGAAAAGGTCCCACAAAGTCCATCAGGCATCCAGGGGCTGGGCAGGGCCCAGGGAGGCAAGCCTTCCCCTTGGCCCCAGCAGCAGCACGCCCCTGGTTGTTTCAAGTTAAGCACAAGAACAAGAAAATTTTCATGGGGTCACAGCCCCTCTTTTATACACAGAATCCTTTGTCTCCAAAGGTGCAGGGGAGGGGCGAACCAGATGCAACTGGTTCCTGAGCACTTTGTTTTGCTCAGCCCCTCTCCCTATTCACAGAGCAGGCCAGGGTCATCAGCCGCACCACAGGGGGCGGAGTCAGCATTGTGTGGGGAAAGCCCAGCCTATTCTAAGAACAGGCCAGGGTCATCAGTCGCACCACAGGGGGCGGAGCCAGCATTGTGTGGGGAAAGCCCAGCCCTATTCAGGTCCTAGGTGTACTCCTCCCAATCATCAACTTGCAGAGCTCTCCACCCACCACTGGGGCAGACCCACCCTGACTCCTGGAGCCAGGCACACCAGCCAATCACACGCCAGACAGTCACTGCACATTTATACCAGTGTCTAGAAGTGGCGCTTCTATACTAGCTACAGTAACGTCGCACACATCATTGCGCAGCATTCACTCTCACGAGTTTGCACATATCAAACTCGACCCTGCACTCCCCACGCATCAGGAACTAGCACGGTCACTCAGATCCCCCATGCATTCCTATGGGAGGGCAGGTCAGTCTCATTCAACCACACAGAGTGCACGCGCTTTCCACTGGGACACAGTGTGAAAGAGCCTAGAGGCCTAAAACCACTAGTACAACACACAAAAAAGGCTAGGATACTGCAAAAAGTTCTTGGGGTAAACTTGCCAGAAGGGCCAAGTCCAACACACCCCCCTTCCAGCCAAAACGCAGGGCAGACCAATCACCACCGTGATGGTCTTCCCTGCTTGGGGCGATAGAACACAGACGCAGGCCCGCACTGCAGGGACACTCTCCGGTTCTACGCCATTCTCAATCAACGTGGTTCCATCTGAAAAAACATCCCAAAAAACTCAGGCACAACTAGGCTACCCCACTGGTACTACCTAGTTGTCCACGGCCAGGACCAGGCCCTAGGCCACCCAGATACCACTGGTCCTTGCCAAACCCAGAGTGGGGGGTAGTAACCCCTGGCATACAAGCCATTCTCCACTCTCCCTCTCAGTGAAGTTCCCAACTACCCATGATCCTTCAACCTAGGGTCCGCACCCTCAGGCTGACCAGAGGTCACGGGCAAGAATGCCCCACCCTACCTCTACTTCTGGGGTTCCGCACCCTCCCAGGGAAGCACCCACCAGAACACAACTCTCCCACCAGTTCAGGACCTCTCTCCACCAACTGGTCTACCACCTGGAATCCACGGGGGTCAGAGGCGAGGACTCCCTCCCTCTGCACCCCCTTCCACTGTAGAGCAGGGTCTCTTCTCCCAAGATGAGCCTCCCCTGCCCTCAGGACTACAGCTGCCCTTACGTCCAGATCCGGAAACACCGACTACTGGCTCCCCAACCGAGGGACGTACCCTTTGGTCAGATGCCTGGCGAACCAGGACTTAACGAGGGTGACACATGACTAATGGGTCGTGTGACAGTCTGCCTGGCGCTGATCTCACAACCTCCTGTCCATCTGACAGTGCGTGCAGATCCCCCAGGACAGAAGTGGCGACACCACGGTCACTCAGTGGCGACTCAGCCCTCCCGACTGGTCCCTGACCTACTGGTTCCCACTGGGGAATCCCTCCCCCTCTCACCCCTCCCTCTGGACTTCCGCACCCTCCCAACTGGAGCGGTACCGCCAGACACCAGGACTACTGGAGCTCTGATTACAGACACTCCACGTCCTCTAGACACTGGGAGATCCTCCTCAAATGACCTATTGGTACAGCCTAGGCCCCTGACCTGATGTTCCCTAAAGAAACCATCCAGGCCCTGAGACTGGGTTTCGGGCACCTGGAGAAACGCAGTCCCACCCACTCCTTCTCCGCAGAGACAGGACGTGAGCCCCTACACCGAGACCTAGCTGGGCTACTCTGAACCTCTTCCACCACGCTGGGCTGGAAGACACCTCAGCCACTCCTTTTGGAATCACTCCCCAATGCAAGCTCCCTATCCCAGAGAACTCACACCCACTCAACCAGCAAGCTCCTTATTTCAGAGAACTCACACCAAAGTATTCAGCAAGCTCCTTATTTCAGAGAACTCACACCATTCATCCACACCCACACACCCCCCAGACTAGTAAGACAGTTTCTACCGCCCCTGATTTCTCAACCTGACCACCACGTGACACAGGTACCATTACTCTGGGAACTGGGAATGGGACGTTCACATTCATCCAGCGCATTACACATTCATCCCCACCCCTCCCAACACTGGTAAGACAGTTTCTACCGCCCCTGATTTCTCAACCTGACCACCACGTGACACAGGTACCATTACCCCGGGAACTGGGAATGGGAATACATGCACTGGACACACATCTGCTGCCACCACTGGATCCCACCCTTACTGGTGAATCCAGAAACACATTTCCACAGAAATGACACTTAAAACAAACGTAGAACAATAATCCCTTTCCATTTGAAGCTTTGCCATTTCCACTTCATGTGCTCTTGCAGCACTCCTGTCGGCCATCTCCTCTGGCGACAGGCCTCTGCCAGGCTCAGAAGCACCTTCTGGGGGTATCACCTCCAGCACATTCTCTGGGAACTTGGATTCGTACCAGGCCCTCAGCGCCTTGGTAAACTGCTCCTTGTTTTTCAATCCAGTTTGGTTAATTCTGTACTTGGAGAGGTATCCTTTCAAGACTTCACTTGTGCACCTCAGCAGTGCCCTCTCCTCCCAATCTATGTCATCAACCCCAGAGAATATAGAGGACGCCCCGCCTCCATTGACTGAGCTAGGCATGGTTTCTTAAAGTGGAGATTCTTCAGCAAAAACAAAAATCAATACTGTGTGGCTGCGTTATCGGTCTGAACTCACTACGTGGTGTTCACTCAATTACTGTACATGAATCACAAATGCAAATTCAAATCCTCACGGCTGACCACCAATGTTAGACTTGGGAGTCTCTAGTTGGCACAGGTATGCACTTGCGACAAGCAGGGACTCTCAATTCTAAGTCAGGATAGGGGGATCACCCTTTCAAATAACCCCTGCTCACTCTTTAGGTAGTGTGGCGCAAGCAGTCAAGACTATTCTCAGGGTGTCATAGGTTAAGCATTTGTGAACACATACAGCAATACAATGACACAGCACAAATGGACACCAGTCAAGGTTGTATCAAAAATAGGTTTCTTTAAATAAGGCTTAGCACAAGACCAGAACAACGTTTCAAATGACCACAGTATTATTTCAAAGTTCAATGTTCTTGTAGAAAGGCTTAAAATACAAAAATAGGCTTCTTTTACTCAATTCTGCTTCTTTTCAGGCTTTGTACGGTTCGTACCTGGGTGTGCGACTCGTCCGCATTAAAAACAAGGAAAGTACGAGTCAAACAATCAGTGCGGTCTCCGGGGTACGTGACGCGCATGCTGCGGTGCGAACAGAACCAAGTAACTTAAGTTCGTGGGGTCCGCGACGGACAGTGCGGGACAAGTTGATGGGTCTGGGTCATAGTTCGGCAGCGTATTCGGTCTGGTCGGGTCGCGGCGTCGGTACGCGGCATTGTTACGGGACCTTCAGGTATACGTGCGGATGGCCCGGATCAGATTGCAGAGTCCGTGGCGTTCGGCGTTCGAGCCGTACCTTCGGTGCAGATGGGCGGCGACACTTCTCGGCGCCGTACAGCGTACGGGGAGGATCAGCGTACTGCGGCTTCTCGGCTCTGAGTACGGCACGGTGCAGTACGTTAGCAGCGTACGGACCGTACCTGTGGGTCGATGGAGCTTGGGTCCGGCATACAGGGTTCGTCAGCCAGGGATGTACGTCTTGAATCGGCGGGGAAGGTTAGGTGCAATGCGGCCGGGAGGGATACGGCGCGTACTAACGCTTTTGGATCAGCGTAGACGCACGGTGCCGGGCAGCAAAGACACGGCTTCGCGGCGGATGGGGTACGAGGCGTACTGGGGCCAAATCCAGCGGGAAACAAGCACAGATTGTCCAGGCAACTACATTTTGGAAGGCAGATGAGTCCAATAGTCCTGGGACTCAGTTCAGGGGGCAAGCTCTTCTTCCTAGCCCTTGGAGATAATTGAAAAACAAAGTACAAAGTCTCTTTCAGCCTTTTCCTCTCCTTTCTCAGCAAGGCACCAACTGCAGGCCAATCCCCTAGGTCAGGGAAAGTTACTCCTCCTTCAGCTTCTTCCAGGTCCTTCTAGTCAGGCAGAGTTTCTTCGTGGTTCAATCAGGATCTGCTCTCTCTGGGGGAAATTAGAATAAAGCGCTCTCCAGGCGCTATGTGGAGGACCAGCACAAAGTCATTGATAGATCCAGGAACAGAAACAAAAGGTCCCACAAAGTCCATCAGGCATCCAGGGGCTGGGCAGGGCCCAGGGAGGAAAGCCTTCCCCTATGCCCCAGCATCAGCACGCCCCTGGTTGTTTCAAGTTAAGCACAAGAACAAGAACATTTTCATGGGGTCACAGCCCCTCTTTTATACACAGAATCCTTTGTCTCCAAAGGTGCAGGGGAGGGGCGAACCAGATGCAACTGGTTCCTGAGCACTTTGTTTTGCTCAGCCCCTCTCCCTATTCACAGAGCAGGCCAGGGTCTTCAGCCGCACCACAGGGGGCGGAGCCAGCATTGTGTGGGGAAAGCCCAGCCCTATTCTCAGAACAGGCCAGGGTCATCAGTCGCACCACAGGGTGCGGAGCCAGCATTGTGTGGGGAAAGCCCAGCCCTATTCAGGTCCTAGGTGTACTCCTCCCACTCATCAACCTGCAGAGCTCTCCACCCACCACTGGGGCAGACCCACCCTGACTCCTGGAGCCAGGCACACCAGCCAATCACACGCCAGACAGTCACTGCACATTTATGCCAGTGTCTAGAAGTGGCGCTTCTATGCTAGCTACAGTAACGCCGCACACATCATTGCGCAGCATTCACTCTCACAAGTTTGCACATATCAAACTCGACCATGCACTCCCCACGCATCAGGAACTAGCACGGTCACTCAGATCCCCATGCATTCCTATGGGAGGGCAGGTCAGTCTCATTCAACCACACAGAGCGCACGTGCTTTCCACTGGGACACAGTGTGAAAGCGCCTAGAGGCCTAAAACCACTAGTACAACACAGGAAAACGGCTAGGATACTGCAAAAAGTTCTTGGGGTGAACTTGCCAGAAGGGCCAAGTCCAACAATTTATGTAAACTGTAAGAAGCCCAGGGTTTTAGGCAAGTATTTGACATGTAGGTGACCCCTCCCCCACCACCGCCCCATTGACCTCAGTCTTCAATATGCAAGGTGTGAGGAGACAGTGTTTAAGATGAATATTACGCATATAGGTATCCCTTCCCCCACCATCATCTCAGTGTTTTCAATCTTCATTATGGAAGGTGTGAGGAGCCCAGGGTTTCAGATAAATATTACACATGCAGGTAACACCTCTCCCAACACCATCAAGTGATCTTAGTCTTAATTATACAAGGTGTGAGAAGCCCAGGGTTTAAGATCAATATTCCACATGCAGTAACCCTTACCACCACTGCCATAGTGTTCTAAGTGTTGATTTTGCAAGGAGTGAGGAGCCCAGGGTTTAAGATAACTATTACACATGTAGGTAACCTCTCCCCAATCACTGATCTAGTGTCCACAGTCTGCATTATGACATGTGTGAGGAGCACATGATTTAACATTAAAATTAAACATGTAGGTAGTCCCTCCCCCACCATCGCACCAGCGTTCTCAGTCTTAATTATGCAAGGTGTAAGGTGTAAGGAGCCCAGGGTATAAGATAATTATTACACATATATGTAGCCCCTCGCCAACCACCGCCCCAGGGTTTAATATAACTACTCCACATATAGATATCCCCTCACCCACCACTGCCCATGGTTCTCACTCTTCATTAAGCAAGGCGTGTGGAGCCCAGGGTTTAAGGTAGATATTACAAATGTAGGTAACTAATCTCCCACCACCATCCAAGTGTTCTCAGTCTTCATTAAGGAAGGTGTGAGGAGTCCAGGACTTAAGGTAAATATTACACATGTAGGTAACCCCATCCCTCCTCTGCCCCATTTAATTCAATTGTCTTTATGTGAGGTGTGAGGAGTCCTGGGTTTAAGATAAATATTACACACATAGTTAGCCCCTCTCCCACCACCACCCCCAGTGATCTCAGTCTTCATTATGTAAGTTGTGAGGAGCATAGGGCATTAGCTAAATATTACACATGTATTTAACCCCTCTTACACCACTGCCCCAGTGTTTTCAGTCTTTATTAGTTAAGGTGTGAGGAGCCCAAGGTTTAAGGTAAACATAACACATGTAGTTAGCCCTTCCACACCACCGCCCTATTGTTATCAGTCTTCATTATGCAAAGTGTGAGGAGAAGGTTTTAAGAGAAATAATACGGATGTAGGTAACCCCTCCACTACCACTACCTCAGAATGTCCAGTCTTAATTATGCAAGGTGTGAGGAGCCCAGGGTTTAAGATAAATATTACACATGTAGGTTATCCCTCTACCAACACCGTCCAAGTGATCTCAGTGTTCATTATGCAAGGTGTGAAGAGGTCCGGGTTTAATATAAATACTACTCATGTATGTAACCCCCCTTCCACCACCACCCCAGGGTTCTCAGTCTTCATTAAGCAAGATGTGAGGAGTAGGCCTGGGCTAAAATTCCGTTCCGCTCGCGGAAATTGCGATAATTTGACATTTTCGCGTCCCACGGAGAGCGCGAAAATGTCAAAATTTCTGCAATCCGCATGTTACTGGAAATTTTTTGCTTGCTTGCGCTGTAAAATAATACATTCTCGCGTGCGCGCGATCACCTTACCTGAATCCCCGCGTTCGCCGACAAGTTTTCCCGATCCGGTCACGTTCTCCACGAGATGTTGGATTGTTGGTAGCCATTTGCGCTGTCTCGCGACAGTTTGCGCCCGCAGTAACGTCATTCGTCGCGCGATCACGTCTTTCTTCTCGCGATCATGCACCGCGAGACAAGTGAAAACAAGATGGCCGCGCCCGTGAGCAACCGCATGGGTAAGTTGGCGAGCCGCAACCACGCAGAAAATACCGTGAATGGGCGGGAAAAAAACTTCTGCATCTTCGCGATATTTCCGCGTGTTTGCGGAGATTTTTAACATTTTCGCGATAATTTGTGAAAGTGAATTTCGCAAATTCCACCCACCACTAGCCAGGAGCCCAGGGTTTAAGATAAATATTACATATGTAGGTAATCCCTTCCGCACCACCACCGCAGTGTTCTCAGTGTTTTTTATGGAAGGTGTGAGGAGCACAGGGCTTGAGGTAAAAATTGCAACTGTAGCCCCTACCCCACCATTGCCCCAGTGTTCTCAGTCTTCATTAGGGAAGGTGTGAGGAGCCTAGGGTTTAACATACATATTACAGATGTAGGTAATCTCTCTCCCACCACTGCTCTAGTGTTCTCAATCTTCATTATGTAAGTTGTGAGGAGCCCAGGGTTTAAAGTAAATATTAGAAATGTCGGTAACCCCTCTCCCACCACTGCCCCAGCGTCATCAGTCTTCAGTGTGGGAGCTGTGAGGAGCCCGGGGTTTATGATAAAATGTATAAATGCAGGTAATCCCACTCCACAACACCGCCCCAGCATTCTCAGTCTTGATTATGCAAGTTCTGAGGAGCACAGGGCTTTTGGTAAATATTGCACATGTATTGAAACCCCTCTCACATCACTCTCCCTGTGTTCTCAGTCTTCATTAGTTAAGGTGTGAAGAGTCCAGGGTTTAATTTAAATATAACACATGTAAGTACCCCTACAACACAACTGCACCAGTGTTCTCTGCCTTCATTACGGAATATGTGAGGTGCCCAGGGTTTAAGGCAAATATTTGATACGTAGGTACCCCCTCCCCCACCACCGCCTCATTGACCTCAGGGTTTAATATAACTACTACACATGTAGATATCCCCTCACCCACCACTGCCCATGGTTCTCACTCTTCATTATGCAAGGCATGAGGAGCCCAGGGTTTAAGGTAGATATTACAAATGGAGGTAACTAATCTCCCACCACCATCCCAGTGATCTCAGTCATCAATTTGCCAGGTGGGATTACCCCATGGTTTAAGATCAATATGAAACATGTATGTAATTGTTCTCCTACCACCGCACCAGTGTTTTCAGTCTTCATTGTGCAAAGTTTGAGGAGCCCAGAGTTTAATATAATTATTACACATGTAGGTAACCCCTCCCCAACCACAGATTTGATTTTCTCAGTTTCCATTATGCCAGGTGTGAGGATCCCAGGGCTTACGATAGATCATATTACACATGTAGGTAACCGCTCCCACACCACCTCCCCATTGTTCTTATTCTACTTTCTAGAAGGTGGGAGGAGTCAAGGGTTTAAGATTAATATTACACATGTGTATAACCCCTCTCCTCAACACTGCCTCAGTGTTATAACTCTTCATTATGGAAGGTGTGAAGAGCCCATGATTTAAGATAAAGACTAGAAACATAGGTAGCCCCTCTCCCACCACCACCACAGTGCACTTAGTCTACAGTATGATAGGTGTGAGGAGCCCAGGGTTTAAGAAAAATATAACAAATGTAGGCAACCCCTCTTTCATCAACGTCCCAGTGTTTTCATTCTTCAATATGGAAGGTGTGACAAGCACAGGGATTAAGGTAAATATTACACATGTAGTTAGCCCCTTCCCCACCAACTCTCCAGTGTTCTCAGTCTTCATTAAGGAAGGTGTGATGAGTCCAGGACTTAAGGTAACTATTACACATGTAGGTAACCCCATCCCTCCTCTGCCCCATTTATTTCAATTGTCTTTATGTGAGGTGTGAGGAGTCCTGGGTTTAAGATAAATATTACACACATAGTTAGCTCCTCTCCCACTACCACCGCCAGTGATCTCAGTCTTCATTATGTAAGTTGGGAGGAGCCTAGTGTTTATGGTAAATATTACACATGTAGGTAACCCCTCTCCCATTACCACCCCACGGTTCTTGGTATTCATTATGCAAGGTGTGAGAAGCCCATGGTTTAACATAAATATTACACATGCAGGTAATCCCTCCCACACCACTGCCCAGTGTCCTCAGTCTTAATTATGCAAGGTGCAAGGAGCACAGGGTTTAAGGTAAAAATGACTCATGCAGGTAATCCCTCCCCCACCACTGCCCCAGTATTCTCAGTCTTCGTTATGCAAGGTGCGAGGAGCCCGGGGTTTAAGATGAATATTACATATGAAGGTAACCCCTCCCCTACCTCCACCCAGTGTTCTCAATCTTCATTAAAGAATGTGTGAGGCGTACAGTGTTTAAGGTAAATATTATACATGTAGGTAACCCCTCCCCCACCTCCACCCTGTGTTCTCAATCTTCATCAGGGAAGGTCTGAGGTGAACAGGGTTTAAGGTATATATTATGCATGTAGGTAACACCTCCCCCACAACCGCCCCAGTGTTCTCAGTCTTCATCAGGGAAGGTGCACCTAAATTCAAATGCTTCTAACTACATATGCCCTCATTACTAACATCTGAAACACCCACCCACCACATTTGGTGGATAGAGTTAAGTGCTAAAGATGTATGAAGCACAACTCATTATCTCAATCTCCTCTGATCTCTTAAAGTCCTTTCATCTATTTACATTCTTATACTTCCAGCCCACTGGAGCACGGCTTCCTTCAGAGGTTCTACTTATACACACTCACTGAATATGGGCCTCGTAGAACTGTATCATTGATAGCTATGCCCTGACTAACTTCTGCTTCATCTCACAACTTACAATCAATCACGCGTTCTAGCACACTCCTATTCCTTCATTCACTCCCTTGTACTCACTTTCACTTATTCATACAAACTCTCCAACTTTGATTCACACTCACTTTCACTCTCATTGATACTCTCAAACACACTTTCAATCAATTCTATTCACTCTCAGTGACTCACAAATGCACTCATAATCACAGCCACACATGCAGAGAGAAATAACATTTTCATTTTACTTAACTTGCTTACCTAGCTGGCAACTCAAATCTTTGCTGGGCATTGCAAGCCATTATTCCCTCAGAGGGCAGGTTTGAAAGGGAAGGTCCCACCTCAATCCCTCTCCCAGTACTTGATAGGACTGGAAGCTTCACCCTATCAGAAGTGTGCACAGTGCTGAGGATAGAGCAGCACGGGCAGGTTTGAAAGGGAAGGTCCCACCTCAATCCCTCTCCCAGTACTTGATGGGACTGGAAGCTTTGCCCAATCAGAAGCGCGCACAGTGCTGGGGATGGAGCAGCAAGGGCAGGTTTGAAAGGGAAGACCCACCTCAATCCCTCTCCCAGTACTTGATAGGACTGGAAGCTTCGTCCTATCAGAAGCGTGCACAGTGCTGGGGATGGAGCAGCAAGGGCAGGATTAAAAAGGGAAGGACCCACCTTAATCCCTCTCCCAGTACTTGATGGGACTGGAAGCTTCGCCCTATCAGAAGCGTGCACAGTGCTGGGGAAAGAGCAGCAAGGGCAGGTTTGAAAGGGGAGGACCCACCTCAATCCCTCTCCCAGTACTTGATGGGACTGGAAGCTTCGCCCTATCAGAAGCCTGCACAGTGCTGGGGATGGAGCAGCAAGGGCAGGATTAAAAAGGGAAGACCCACCTCAATCTCTCTCCCAGTACTTGAGAGCATGGGAAGCTCCCCCCTATCAGAAGATGGCACAATGCTGGGGACCCTGCCCCTGATCCTCTGTTGGGCTATTCATTGGCTTCAGGGATACACTAATGTGACCCCTGACAACCACCTTTAGATATTCCTTGCAAGCTGAGGCATGTGCAGTATGTCTGCCAAATAAAATGGATTGTCCCTGTATGTGGGGGTCATTGTAGAACTACACCCCTCAGACATGTGCAATCCAGACATTCAGATGCAGAGTGTTTTTTAAACAACCCTCTGTAGCAGGATCTTGCCTCAGCCCCCGCAACCCCACCCTCCTCCTTCTGTCATAAGAAGCCTGGAGATGAGGCAGAGAGGGCTTTGCCATTGTTTATGAAAACTTTATTTTCATTGGTTAAGTTATGTGAACTGGATTTGTATAGCACAGTTTTTCACCGGATAAGGTTTGCAGATGCTGGAGCAGGCGTATAGGAACAAGGGTTGTGTGGGTGGTTAGCTGAAGAGCCAGATTGAAGCATTCCTGTTAAATGACATCAGGACACAGGAAGGCTGTTTCATCTTAGGTTTATTCCATAGAGATCCCATCCATGCAGCAGCAGACATCAACAGCAACTGAACAAGTTTACTTCCAAATCTTCTCACATAGAATACGGTGACATCACAGATGACACCACTAACATTCCTAACCTGACATCTAATAATAACATAAGGCAGATTAAATGTATGTCAGTACATTAACATACTACACACCTCCCTTCTTTACACAAAAAAACAAATGTACAAAAGTTTATACATAACCAGAAAGATAAGATGGTTTTCTACAAATTCTGGATGAAGAACGATTTTTATCATTTCCAGTTTCTCTTCGATAGATACCATCTTCAGTTTTCTCAAGACTATCATTTACTCTCCCTTTTACAACCACTACTCTATTCAAGTTCCCAATTCTATGATCCTGTGTCTTTATAGCATTCTTAAATACATTAATGACTCTTATAGGTTTCATTAACTTTGCAACAGAATTACCCATCAAGCCAGGATGTTTGATCACTACCAAATCCCCAACCAACACTTTTGTTGTTCTTAGCATCAAAATAACATTTCCTCTGTTTTCCTTTTTCGTCTTCTCTTTTTTGAATTATGTCATTGTCACATTTATTTTCCTTGCCTTTACTCAACTCATACTTACTAACCCATGTAGGTTCAACATTGGTATTTGGAACTCTGCCTCTGAATAAAGAAAAGGTGTCTTACCAGTGATGGAATGAGGAGACCATCTGTACTCCTCAATTTTCTTTAATACTTCATCTTTACAATTCAGAGACATAGATTTAGCTAAAGCAATTGTCTCTTTAATCACTCTGTTAAGTCTCTCCACCGTTCCATTGGCCTCGGGGTGATAGAAAGAACACGTCTTGTGTACACTACCTTTAGATGCTAAAAAGTTTTTCATCTCTTCCGACACTAGCTGAACTCCATTATCTTTTAATAAGGATTCAGGTATTCCTTCTTTAGAAAACAAGTTTTTAATCATTTAATTATGTGACCTATATCAATGCTTGATAAAAAGAAAACTTCAGGTCATCATGAGAACATGTCAATTACAACCACTACAAAAGTTTGAGAGCCATTGCTATGAATTGGACCAAGAATATCTAAAGCAATATCTTGCCAAGGATTAAAAGGACGTCTCCTTAAGACCATTGGCTGGACACGAGTGCTCTTGGACTTCTCACTCAATGTGCATGGGATACAATCACGTTTTGCACATTCCACTTCTATGTCCATGCCTGGCCACCAATATGACATTCTCAATCGTTCCACACATTTTGTAATCCCAGCATGTGAGGAATGGACTAGATCTATGAATTCTTTCCTAAGACTGCAGGGAGGAACTAACCTCATTCCCCGAAATACCAGATTACTGTCCACTGATAATTCTTTACCCACTGCCCACCATTTTTTAGTGCTCCCAGATCCTTCCTTGTTGCTGTTCCAACCCTTCTTAATCAGATCTAAAACTTCATTTAGAACCACATCCAGTGCCATTCCATCACACCATCTTTTTTCACTAATGATCTGTTGATCAATGATACAAACCAATTCATCAGAATCCTCCCAATCATTTTCAAAGTGTTGGGTGTAAGACGTGACAGCACATCTGCTACGTTATTTTCAACTCCTGGTATGTATTTTATCATGAAATTATATTATTGTGGCCATATCACCCACTTTGTTATTTTGCTGGATATGGCATCGAGGCCCTTTTTACTAAATATCTCCACCAGGGGCTTATGATCAGTTCTCACTTCGAAATCAACACCCCAAAGGAACTTTTTTAATTTTTTTATAGCCCAAAATACTGCAAGGCACTCTCGTTCCACAACTGAATATCTAGTTTCAGGATCTTTTAGACTTCGTGACCAACACATAATGGTTTGCATCCCATAGGAACCCTTCTGTTGCAAAACAGCTCCCAGACCCTTTTCACTTGCATCAGTGATGAGTATGGGTTTGATCTTAGGGTTAAAACTAGCAAGAGAAGGTGCGCTATTAGCAAGGTTCTTTACAAATTTCGAATAGTATTCAACTACCCCTAAACATTTCATGAGTTCACTTTTGTTGGACGGTGAACTCATCTCTTGAATTGTATTAATTAGATCAGCTTTAGGTTTCACACCATCACTAGTAATGTTGTGACCTAAGTAATCTATTAATTTTGTTCTAAATTTACATTTTTCAGCCTTAATTGTGAAATTATGATCTGAAAGTCTCCCCAAAGCTAGTTTCAAACGAGAGTCATGTTGACAGTTATCATCCCCATAGATTAATATGTCATCTTGGTAAACATAGACACCTGATAAACCTTGACTAATAATTTCCAGTACTCTCTGAAACACTGAAGAGGCTGATTCTAATCCAAAGGGCATAAGTATAAATCTATATGTGCCGAAAGGTGTTATGAATGAAGTTAAATCCCTACATGACTCTTCCAATTCTATCTGGTGATACGCCGAGGTAAGATCTATTGTACGAAAAACTATGGCTCCACCCAACAGAGACAATAATTTGTTTATGTTTGGCAAAGGATATTTGTCGATCACTGCACATTTGTTTAATTGTCTCAAGTCAATGCAGAGTCTCAAATCCCCATTGGGTTTGTGCGCTGCCACTACCGGAGCCAACCATTCTGTCCCTTCAACCTCTTCTATGATTCCCCAATCTTTTAAGTTTTTCAATTTCTTTTTGCATATCCTCCCTTACTGAAAGAGGAACTTTCCTCACTTTGCAACATACAGGAATAGCATCTTTTTAAAGTATAATTTTATGCTTGTATCTCTTTCTTAAGATCATCAACCAAATCCCCACTTTCTTTTTTCATAATAAAATTGATGTCACTTCTTAGTTGAATGGGAGGATCAGCACTGGGGTCAAGGAAGACTCCAAGGTCACCTTGATGGATACAACTGATGATGCTATCACCTTTTATTAATACGTAAATTTTACCTGAAACAAATTTCTTTTTGTACTCGATCAGCCCTGTGAAATACCCTTGAAGTTTATTGGGCTCTCCCCCATAAGCCAATTGCCTTATGTCTGGCTTCAAAAGTTTAACTTTACCTTTCAAATTATTCATATAAAATCCACATGAAACAATTGTAATTTTCGCTCCTGAATCGAATAAAACTCTAGTTTGTGCTCCTTCAACTAAGATTTAATCATATGGACAATTCTTCTTCTTTTCTCCACTTACCACCTGTACAACTATCTGACCACATTCATAATCTTCAGAGTTGGATTCATCGTATTCACAATCATTAACATCAACTTCTTTAACCTTAGATATCACCTTACTATTACACATTGAGGCAAAGGAACCTTTCCTTTTGCATTTAGGACATGTTAAACCTAAAGCTGGACACGTTATATTATTAGCCAAATGTCCCATTTTACCGCACCTGAAACACTTACTATTGGTCCATTTTTCATTTATTTTTTCTTTGTTTGATGAGGCTCCTTTGTAACTCCTATCTTTAGATCCATAACTCACTTTACCTTTGTTCTTAATTTCTTGAACCTTGAACTCTTTCATGGAATCTGTCTTCAAAACTGCAACACATTTCATCGAATGTTCAATCCTTTTGGCTACAACGAGAACCTCATCTAGGGTAGGCTCATCACGTGACCATCATTCTTCCCTGACTTTCTCCATATTGCATCCAAACATGAAATGATCACGTATACGTTCATCAGTTAAGCCATCAAATTTACAAGAAGAAGCAAGTTTCCTTAAAATAGTTACATAACATTCCACCGTTTCCTCATCACCTTGCATCCTCTTAGCGAACGTATACCTTTCTAAAATAGTGCTTACCTGTGGCAAGTAATGATTATCTCATTTTTTGATGCATATTTCATCGTCGTTGAGCCCATTCGCTTCTTCACGTGATAAGTCTGGTAGGTGGTCAAAAACATCTTGCCCCTCCAACCCTAAACAATGTCAAAGTAATGAAGACTTTCTCTCTGCACTAAGTGAAGGGCTACATACCCTAGCGTACCTTTCAAATACAACTTTCCACTTCTTCCATTGTATAGGAGGATTACCTGCCTAAGATAAAAAAAATGGGGCTGCAGTAACATTTTGCATTTTTAGATTTCTATTATATAGTCAAATATTTTGCATGAATGTGTGATGTGTTACTTATATAACAACCATACAAACTGGCTTAAATATTAAGCTAATTATACAATTATGCTTATTGCGAAGTATATTCTATTTAGAGAAATTACTGTTATGTATATCTGCTAAGGGCAGTAATCTCGTAGCCGTGTATGTCAGCTTCAAGCACACTATATCATAAAGTCATTAGTTCATGAGCAAGAGCTAAAACAAATACATTTTTAGCGCCTCCCAAATGTAGCTCAAAGTTATAAATCTGTGCGTATCAGCGTAAATTGTGATGCTGAGCGCACGATGAACAAAACTAAGTAAAAGCCGTGCGCATCGGCATGTAGCTTCCGATAGTGATGCTGAGCGCACTTCAGGTTGCTAGGATACTCGAAAGCGTCGCTTTCAAAATGGCCTCCACGTAGGATTATACTGCGGAATGACGTCAGACGCCTGCGTGACTGTAGCAAGATGACGTTCACTGTGATTGTCGGAAGAAGAAGGTTCCTGACGCGACATATGAAGAAGTTCTATTCCTCGTTCGTAACGACAACAAAGAGACGTTGGTGTTTAATTTTGAAGCAATAGCAACTTTCAAATTATATGCAGTCTCACGAAGAAACTCAATGCCTTTTTCAATGTGATTGACAATTATAAAACAACTATTAAGCGCTATACGAGCTGCAAATCAAATTCCAAGCGCTGAGTCATCAATCAAAGGCGCAAAAACACAAAGAGTAGCTAATGTTACTGAATGTTATCAATGACGCCAAAGCCCCAAGGTTTTGTCAAAGTTACCGATAATCGACTTCTTCAAATTAAGTCATCAGCAAGCATAGAAATTATGTTTTTGAAAATCAGAGAAGTTAGTTTTAAAACAGCACTACTCCAAGATTCCGATGGTCTCCACGACAATCCTAAGCGTGCTTAAATGTTCTTAAACAATTCTCAAAATAGAAATATTATTTACAAATTAAGTCTTGCATGAGGAACTTCTATCAAAATTAAAGGATGAGACCGTATCGGAAATGTATTTACTCAAACTTTAATACATATGCGGCGAAGCTCCCAATCATTATTAAAATGAAATTTGATAACCAAATCTTGCTGAAATTAAATTCTGGTAAAGTTATGTAGTATTAATAAAAACATAAGGCAGATTAAATGTATGTCAGTACATTGACATGCTACACAGATCTTTAGCCTCTTGCAGGATTCAAGAATGGAGGAGGAGGCCCTGAAGTGAAGAGAGAGGTCGTAGCAAGGAGCGATGTGGAGAAATCTAGGCCTCACATTCTACTTTTGAGGAAACAGGGTGCATGTGCGAGAGGTTGTGAGGCTGACGACAGGGTCTGGTGGATTGGTGGAAGTGAAGGCGGCTATTAAGATATGCTGGCCCTATGTTATGCAGTGTCCTGAACGCGTGTGTGAAGTCATTAACACTGCTACTCTGATAAATGCACAGGGGCCTCGAAGGAGGCAGGGTGGCTGCACCCTGAAGCCCCTGATAGGCAGCAACTGCTGTTGATTATAGGTTTGCATGTTCAAGATTAGAAAACTTGGTTTTAGGATTTTTAAGAGTCAGACAAAGTGCAAAGAACGTTCAAAAGTAATTCTTCATGTTAACCATACAGTTGGCAATTTTTGTCTCTAAATTGTGATGCCCATGGAAAGACACGGTCCAAAATTGCTAAAGTGATATTTTTAGAATTTAAAATTGAATTCTAATGAGAAAGGAGAATCTAGATGTTGTATCTCCTTTGTAATAAGGGCTTTACAGTCCATTTAAGTGACTGGTAACTGAATGAGCTTTTATCTTGGTCAATGGAAATGTGTTTTCAGTTTTTATTTGCCAGTTTCTGAAATAATAGGAGGCTCATTTGAAATGAGCATGCATCCTCTAAGAACAGTTATTTCCAATCGGTGATTAGAAGAAACCTCCACTGATTTCTATGTCCACTATGATTTGTGTTGATGTCTCTCCAAATGAGCTGAACTAATGTATTATCATTACTCAATCTCATTTAATGCATTTATTTACTGGAAGCAAAATCTTGAATAATATTCAACTAGTTTATTGAAAATTCAAACCTGGTTTGTGACTTGGCCAAATTCGTAAAGTCTAAAAACGTGTCTATACATTTTACTTGTTAAATGATCAACGTGTCCGGCTACTGATGAAGGTTGGGCAGCGAGGCTAAGTGTTATTGTTGGGAGAGTTTTGTTCATGCCTGATGGAGAGTGGAGCATGCAGGGAATTGATGTTTTTTTTATATCAATTCGAATGCCAGAGCAAAGAAAGTTGCCTTTTGGGTTAGTGAGTTTCTGTTAGGTTCGACGGTGCCTCGATATTCAAACAATAAGCCCAAGTATTTATATTCATGAGCGGTTTCTATTTTTTCTTATGAAGGTATTTTGGGTTTTGTTTCCTCATTGTTAATTTCTAGTTTACTTGGGTCACAGTAAGAAATTATGTGATTTAATGATCTTTATAGACCTGCAGGGGTTTTATAGAGTAAGATTGTATCATCTGCACATTGCAGGATCGGCAGGTCTTGACTAATGGATAGCCAGTTTGGGTGTGTCTACTTGTGACGTGTCGATCACATCATAGAGAGCCACAATGTCAATATTAAATAAGATGAAGGCTAATATGCAGCCCTGTTTCAGCCCATTAAAAGTCCATATTTTTCTTGACATTTTTCATCTGCATGCAAAATGATAATATAATATGGATTTGTAGAGTGCTGATTTTCACCCATGAGAATATCTTGGCACTGAGTAGGTGAGTGTAGGTGTGTAGTGAGGCTGGGCCTAAATACAGGCAATCTTGGCGGTTTGGGATGCCGGTGTAGAGTGTATTGCCATAGTCAACACTTCTTGTGATTAGGGACTGCATGATGAAATGTCTGATATCCAATGGGAGTCACTTGAAGATTTTACATAGCATGCAGAGGATGTGGATGCATGAGGAGGCGACGGGGTTGAGATGGGTCTTTATCGTGAGTATTGTATCCAGGCTGAGAACTAGGTTCCAAGCATGGTTTGATGGGGAGGGTGTGGGTCCAAGTTTGGCGGGCAGCCAGGTGGAGTCCCAAGGTGAGCTGTTATTCCCAAAGATCAGCACTTCAATTTTGTTTGTGTTGAGCTTGAGGCCGTTTTATTCCATCAAATTAGCCACGCTGGTCATGCATTGCTTGAAGTTTGCCTTGGTGGTGACCTTATTCATCTGAGAGGGAAAAATGAGCTGGGTGTCATCAGCAAAGGAAATGATGTTGGTTCCTTTGGATCTGATGATGTTTGCCAGAGTAGCCATGCACAAGTTGAAAAGTGTGGGGCTGAGTGACAATCCCTGTTGGACTCCATAGATGAGGTCATTGGGTTCTGATGTGAACGGCATGAGTCTGACTTGTTGCGTTCTTCCAAAGAGGATGGAAGCTATCCATTTGAGTTCTGGTCCTGGTATTTAGGGGTGGGCAATAAATTCTACTCCGCCATTGGAGTTCACAGAGTTTTGGCCACTCCGCATTACAATTATAACCACGAGTTATGGCAAAACTCAGCCAACTGCTGTAAGACAGAGTTTTTTCTCATGCGTGGCTCGCCAGTGGTAAGTTGGCGAGTGTGAGTGGCATTCCCTAGCATGATTTCCAGCCGCTGGGAGGGCACCTGACAATATTTCCTCAATGCGAGCAGTCACAACTGTTGGCGGTGAGAAAGCTGCTGCTTCAGTGGAAAATCTACTCAAGCTGCAGTAAAGAAGCAGCACCCTTTGGTGTGCCAAGGGGTAACATTCTCACTGATTTTGCTGTGTGGAACAAGCTCCCTGAACTAAAAATCATTGCCAGTAGCGCGATGTGCCAATTTCTGCCCGTTTGCGGAACTCTGAAGAATTTTCATGTAACTCCTTGGAATTCCTTGGAGTGAAACTCCACAAGCTCTACCCACCCCTACTTGTATTACTGCTGTGTGTAGTCTAGCATTGAAAGTGTGGTGGAAGATGGTGTTGAAAGCGGCAGAGAGGTTGAGGAGGATGAGGGTGGCGGTCTCTCTATGGCAGAGGTTGATGTGGATGCCATCTGTGGCAGGAATGAGGACTGGTTCAGTGCTGTGGTTGTTTTCAATTCCTGATCGTGAGTCGTACAGAGCTTGTGGTGTTCTAGGCTATCAGAGAGTTGTTTGATGTTCTTCTCAATGACTTTGGCTGGGAAGGGGAGCAGCAAGATGGTTCGCTAATTACTGAGTACATTGGAGTTGGCTGAAGGTTTTCAAGGATGGTGGTGACATTGTCATGTTTCCAGCTATCAGGGAAAGTGACTGTCTTGAGGGAGGTGTTAATGGTTGAAGTGAGTGCAGTGCTGTTCATGGCTCTTCCCAGGTTGCAGTCATGGTGGAGGCAGGGTTCTGTAGGCACCCCTGAGTTGACTGTCTTCTTTATTGCTGCAGTGTCCTCGATAGATAGAGGGTTCCATGCTGTCAGTTGGTGGTCTTTGGTCAAAGAGGTTAGCAGGCTGGGCAAGTCGATGAGGGGTGGCTGGGGTTCAAAGTTGCTATAGACCTTGGTGATTTTTTTGTGGAAGAAGTCAGAGAGGTTGAAGCAGAGTTCTTCTGTATGTGTGATGGCGTTCCTCGCAGCTGTTGAGTTGGTTCATTTCTTGACAATGGAAAAAAGTCCCTTGCCATGGTTGGAGCTAGATTTGAATCTCAGGTTCAGGGCCTTTTTTTGGTCTTTTTGACTTGATGGTGATAGTATCTAAGTACGGCCTTGTAGGTGCTTATTTTGGTGGTTCCTCTGGTGATTTTCCATTTCCTTTCAAGCTGTTTACAAGCTCTCTTGGATTCCTTGAGGTCAGTGTTGTACCAGCTTTCATCATGTAGGCTATCTGAATGGCATTCAGCAGTGGTACCGGAATATTGCATTGTTGCAGTTTTTACCACAGAATATTATGCTGGACCTTGTCAAAGGCCGCTTTGAAATCTCTAAATTTTGAGTGTAATGATGACTTTTTTCCAATGAGTTTTCCCACGAGTATAGTGAGCTCTGCAACTGAGTCATGACGAAAGGCGGTCTGAACAAACAGGTTCAGAGACTGTTTTTCAACCCGACCATCCAGATCTTCTAAAATGCCTCAATATCTAACTAGGTGTTAAGCTTACAGTTTGCTAGGTTCATTTGGTCTCCTTTTTAATAAATAGTTTCTAGGTTTTTTTGTATTACCTACGTTGTTCTTCAGTAGTTAAAGAGTTAAGGAGAGAACTAGGTGCCTTTGCCTTGTCTTACTGTAAGGAAAGGCCTCATTTTGCATGACCACCGGAAAGTGTCGGACTGATACTGCTGGTTTTGTGACTGTGAGAGTGCACAGGGGACTGCATACCAGAACTTAGTGCCAATGCTCTGAGCTCTAAAGTGTATGTTTGATTGGCTTAAATCCAATTGGCATAAGTTAACTTACCAAGGGTACCCAGTGCATGTAAGATAAGGAGTCTCTCATGGGCTGCAGCACTTTTTGTGCCACCCTGAGAGCAGCAAGGTAAAACATGCCCCCTAGCCTGCACCTGCAGGCTGAGAGAGCAGCTTGAAACTGATAACCCAACTTTGCCATTTAAATTAATGACAAATCCCAGACCTCCTTTTTATAATATATATATAAACCCCCCCCTTAGGTAGGGCTCTAAAAAAAATCCAGGACACGGTGCTGTAAATTAAAAGATAGAAGATGTATTCATCATTTTTACTGTGGAATGGCTTGTTACCCCATTAGCGAGTGCAGAGTTACACGCTGACACATTAGCTGTGCTAAATTGTGAATGAGACTGCTAAGTTTGGTACACCAAGGTATGAAACAAATCGTTACCTTAAACCCAACTTCATGCCCAGGTCGAATTTAATGTAACTTCCACATAAAAGCAACTTTTAGAATGTTGCCATTCTGTTGCCGAAAGTTTTCCCAGTGGCCATTTGCAGATGCTGGCTAGAAGACAGTCTTTCGCTGTCCTGGGGGTGTGGTGAAGAGTGACTTCCAAGGGGAGCCACAATAGAGTCCTGCGTTTGGAGGAGGTATGACCTCTCCCTGGCAAGAAGAGTCACAGGGTAAGATTATAAGGGAAGCCACATTTGAAGGGCAAATGGTAGACACAAGAGGTGCTGATCTTTTGTCCTGATAGACAGGTTAGCATCAGGGACAGAGATTGGTGCCAAGTGGCCTAAACAGTTTTCCCATGGGTCTGTAGCCCACACTTAGTCATACCTCTTGGGTGGGCTACAAAGCTCTACACATTAAGAGAAGTATTAGGCCATCTTGGGAGTGGGCAAAAAAAGTGCACTCTGGGATAGCTAGTTTCCACACATTGCAGGAAGTCATCATCAGGAGGGAAGGGAACAGGTAGCCTTTTGGCTAGTAACTACCTCATTCCCCAAGGGCATTTTCTGGTCATTAATATGGCACCCCTAACACCCAGGCCTCAGATCACATCTGGACTTGGAAGAGGACTGACAAAGGACTGCAGTGCTGTTCCCTGGACCTGGCAGAAGAAGAGACTCAAGGAGTCAGGTTGCTGACTTTGTGTTCCCACTGCAGGGCAATAACAAGCTGAAGAAGCCCACCTGGCAAGTCAGTAACCACAATCACTCGACCACCACTGACTATTGACGAGCAGCCTGAAGACCAAGGCCCAACAATCAAAAGTTAAACCTATGTCTGCTGGTCCCATGAGAGTCATTGGAGTGAAGTTTGGTTGCCCAAGAAGGACACTCGCCCCCATCAAAAGGAACTGCTGGGCTCGCTGTGACCGGAAACCAGTAGTCCAGTGACAACTGAACATTTGCTGCCCTGACCAGGACTTTGAGTGACATCGAGCCCTGTGGGGAACGTCACTCCACACTGATTGTGGACCGAGGAGTAGCACCAGGTAGATCACTGTTGATTACACATTATCCTCAGCATCATACGGCATCTTCAGCATCTTATATTCCTTGCATCAGAACTATTCCATTCATGTCTACAGAGATTCTTCGCTTGAGCTGGAACTGGACTTGAAAAGGCTCCGGTGACAGGTAACTGTCCGACTACTCCTCACTTGTCACCTTGGCTTGTTTTCTGCTGGAGTTGGTCATCCAAAGTGGGACACGGTACCCAAACACAACTCTTTAACAAGTGATCCAAAGTATCTGCTAACTGCAGTAGTTGCCAATGCTTGCTGATAATTGAGTGAAAAGCAGTCATTTACGTTTTACTTAAAAATCTATATCTCTGGTAGTTTTTCTTAATTTTTACTTTCTACACATTCATAAAAATATGTGTTGTGTGACTTTCTCAAGTGGTTATTCTGGTACTTCCAAATTCTTTGCACTTGTTTTTTTGTTGAAGCATTACTGCTCATAGTCACAGCTACTCAGGGTTGAGCTATAGTTTTAAAAGTGAGCCTGACTAGACTCAAGATAGTATTGTGAGTATATTACATGGTGACGTCACACAACTGCTCCATGTAATACACCACTTTCCTCACAGTTGCCCTTTGCTTTCAAAAATGTGCAGCTGGAAGAGAGTTTGGCCGGGTGCACTGTCATGCCTTCCCTTGTCGTATTGTGGTAAGTAATAATGACTCATTTATCCTCTCGGACGGTAATACTGATGGAATATGTGTTGCTATCCTCTTGTCGACTGCCCTGGGATGATATGTTTCAGTTAGCTCTGCTTGGCTTTCTGTTTGTCCATCTGTAAAGAGCCATTATAAATTGATACCAACTTTCCTTCAGAATCATCTTGGGGATTCTTTTTTGTTTTCTGGCTATCCTATGGATTGCATTTTTCTTCTCCATTAGGTCCTTACTGAACAAAGAGGAGCTATTATGCAGTATCTGGACGATTGTAAAAATTCTTTCTTGGATTGTTTTGCATTTCATTTTTGGTGTTGGATGGACATATACATTAATTCATATTAGCGATTTTTTTTTAGAATAATTTACAGTTTCATATTCAGGTGGCTTGGATTTGGTTTCTTTCAAGTGGGAGCTTTGCTATTTTATCCTTCTTAACCGAGTTTAGGAAAACGGCAAGACGATCCTTTGCGCGACCTTACTTCTTTTCTTTTCTTGTATGTCAAATTTGAGAATTCTCATTGCAGAGATTCAGTCCCAAGTGCAGAGACTCACCCACTCCTAAGGGGCATTCACCATGAATGCAGAGGCCCTTTGTGAATCTGGCATATAATATATTTCCTTGGATCAGCATACCCAGTTGTCCTTTTGAACTATATTGTAGTCACAAAATAATCTAGTTACAGCTTTCCACATGATCTAAGTTGACTTAAATGTTTAACAATGGTGGACTTTAAAAATGCCTTAATGTCATGTTAGCTGACACCACTGCATGTTAAGATCTGGCATTATTGGCACCTGGAAGTTGGCAAAAAGGTAATCGAAACTCAGACAAAGACCTAAATCTTTGGTCTTTGCCACTGAGCTCTGTCCTCAAAGACCGTATCAAGGAAAGGCTAAAGAGAATTGATCCAGCCCACACTGTCCTGCAGAATCCAGCCTTTTTCTCTTCCTCAAATTTTGTGCCCCACATTTCATTCACTCGCCTTATCATACATTGACGGATGCAACACAGTACTTGCTGGCCCTAATTTACACCAATCAAAGCTTTTCTTCAGTCAGTAGCATAAATATTGTTTCGCAAATAGACTTTGAGAGAAACTCCCTTACAATGGAAGAACTGCATTGGGTCCCTCTCCCTGACAGAATCCGTTTCACAGTCTGTAGTTTGATCTTGAGTACTCTCCATTCAAGTAAACCCTGCTATCTTGCCTCTAACTCAATGTTTCCAGATTCGAACGAACTACGAGGAGGTCATTCCTGATCAGACAGAAATCCATAAGTCTTACAGAAAAAACAGACATCAACAGGCTTTCTCTGTATCTATCAAAAAAGAGGACGGGGAGATTACCAGTCCAGAATACACTCACCACCAAACAACCAAAGTCAAATACCACTATACTGTTCCAAAGGGATTCTGTATCCACCTTTCTCTCACAATGGGATCCCCGGCCCGTAGACTTTACCTATGCGCATGTTTACATCGACCACTTTGGCAGAATGGGTTATGTTGGGGCAGAACACTACTCTTTTACTAGTGGTAGATTGAGGGGGGGGTGGGTGCGCTCATGTTAGATTTTTAATGACACTTTCAACAGATATTTTTGATCTTGTGCATTTATATATCCACTTTTTTCATTTTATTTTTAAGCAGGTTATCTTAAACCAAGTGCTTCATTAGTACAGTGCTCGAAAGTTGTGATAAGATGTCAGCCAGCACCTTATCACCCACGCATTTGAGTTAAAGAGCGCCTCACTCTACTGAGAAGATTAGGTCACATCATATACTGTTGGTCCTGACAAAATAGCCCTAGATCGCTCCACGACTACCTTAGGGATGAAATATGTTGACCTATAACTTAGACCAGAGCTTGCTAGACGGTCTATAGGTGACAGATTTACACTCTCACTTGAAGAGACACAGACCATAGTATCCTAAGTGTCTCTGCCTTCTTTTTTAACCTCAAGATCTACCGGGGATATCACATTAAATATTCTGTTGGCATCTGGTTGACTGTTGATTTTATCTTCACACCATCACCGATCTTCTCACATTGCAGGACACACCATTCCTTGTTCTACGGTGCTCAATTGGCATATTTATTAACAGATCTTCAACAAAGAACCCTCTTGTGGGGCCCACCAGGCATTTCAGCGCCGGCCTGGCGAGGAGCACCGCCCTATGATGAAGCAAGTCACCATCAGGTGAATGAGGGCAACTGTACTTACAAGCACATGCTTCCCGTGGGACCTGCTTACAGCTAGGGATACTTTCTCTGGGGCTGAATACCCTCAGAGCCTTTTCTCTGTTTATAGATTGAGACTCAGGAACAAACTCCCTTTCACCCTCAAACTTAATTGGTGGAGCAAACTTGGGAACGTCTCAACACAGACTGTGTGCCTGTATCCTCCATGTCTCACCACACTGTGATGCCGCTTCTGATGTAGTCTGTAGTAGTACAATTTGTTGTTTGGAATTTTATTTCTATTTAAAACAAAGATCAATGATCTTATCTTCAATTGATTTTTTTTACAGAGAATCGGAAATTGCGCCCCCAGATCTACAAAGGTAATGCATTTTTAGCAATGTATGCAGATTATTAGACATGCAATTCATATAGCATGTATTTTAATTAGGATCTTTGTGTATGTATTTCATATATATCATGTAGGGAAATACCTCTTTTTGCATGATCACTCCAAAGTTTTGAACTGATGCTGATGGTTTTTGGCTCTGGTGAGTGAGGTGTAATCAGTGCCAGTGAGGTCTTTGTCTGAGGAGCTCTACCACCATTGGCATATGTTAACTTACTTATAAGTACCTAGCATATGGTACCAAGTGAACTCAGGGTCTGTGAGTTAAGGTATCCCTCATGGGCTGCAGCAGTTATTGTGTCACCTGATTTTGATGAGGCAAATGTATGTCTCCGAACCAATCACTGCAGATGGGTAGGACAGTTTCACTCTGCTAACTCGACATGTTTTTATAAATTATTGTTTTTACAAATTGCCATTTTGCTGTGGAAAAGATAATAGCCACATTGGGGAGTGCAGGGTCACAGCAGACAACCCAACAGTGCTAACTCCTGCATAGGACTACTAAAATTGATACTTCAAGACATCAAAATAATTGCTACATTAAACCTGACATGATGCTCAATTCAAATTTAATATACCGTTTGCACATATAGCAAATCTAGACAGTTGTTACTTTGTTGCCCTCCGTTAGCCAGTGACCATTTATGGTTGCCGGGCACAAGACAGCCTTCTGCCCTCCTGGGGGGAGCTATGAATGACTCTCAGGAAGAAATACAAGGGGCCTGACATTGGAGGAGGTGTGACCTCTCCCTGGCAGGAAGGCCAAACAGGGTGTGAGCAGAAAAGTTTAACTTCAAAGGGAAAGCAACCTTTGATGAGAAACAAGCAAGAGGGGATTCTCTTTTGTTCCTTGCAGACAGGGTGGCATCAGGGGCATCAGGGACAGGCTGAGAGAAGCCACTGCTAAACTGCTTTTCTTTGGGCATCCAGATAGTCGCATCTTTGGGATGGGCTAGGGAAGGCCACACAAATAGATAGGGGTTCTGACATGCTTACACTGGACAGAATGTTGCATTTTGAGCTAGCCACATGCCACACTTCACAGAAAGTCATCACTAGGTGGGAGGTGACCCGATAGCCTATTGGCCAGTCATTGCTGCATCCCTCCAGGGGACAAACTGGGCTTAAAAGTGGCACCCAGACCTTGGATCACATCTGTACTAGAGGAAGGAACAAAGAAGGACTGCTCTGCTGTTCCCGGGACCCGGCAAAGAGAGAGACTGTACAAAAGACTGAGCTGCACCTGCTACTCCTTGGGCCAGCAAAGAAAGAACCGTGCCTGTGATGCCCTACGCAAAGAAAAGTCATCCCCAAGGCCCAGACTGGAGATGTGACTCCAAGAGTCAGTTGGCTGACGTCCAGTTATTTGTACAAGGCCACAGACGCTGAAGAAGCCTGCCTTTGTGAGTTGGTAGCCAAAGACGCCTGATCACCATTGAGTGCCGATGTTTAGCTTGGGAGACAGAGTCCCAACCGCTCAGAAGTTGCACCTGAGTATGATATACCTGGGAGAGTCATCGGAATGCAGTGTGATCACACAGCAAGGATGTTACCATTAGTTAAAGGGAACCACTGGATGCACTGTAAGTGGAGACCAGTAGACCAGTGGCAACAGTTTTTTGTCTGGGCGTCACCCAGACATCGAACCCTGTGGCTGCGGTCTTATCACTGTGTTTGTGGACTGATCAGTGGCCCCAAGATAATCCCTCTCATCAGCTCAGCATCCTCAGTATCCTTGAGCATACTCAGCATCCTGTATCCCTTGCATCAGGACCACTCCAATGATTCCCCTTGTCACCAGCTCAGCATCCTCAGAATTCTTGAGCATCTTCAGGATCCTCCATCCCTTGCATTAGGATCAGTCCATTAAAGGCTATGGTTGTTCACCCCTAGAGCCTGGACCTCAACTGGAGGCTGATTTGATGGCAGGGTAACTGTGCATCCAGACCTTATGGCCCTCTGCGACCAGAACCATGATGGATTTAGAGACCCCAAGCGTGCAGGCAAGGTAACTGTGCATCCAGACCTTATGTCCTCTGCGACCAGAACCATGATGGATTTAGTGACCCCAAGCGTGCTGGGATGGTAACTCTACATCCAGACCTTATGGCCCTCTGCGACCAGAACCATGATGGATTTAGTGACCCCAAGCGTGCTGGGATGGTAACTGTACATCCAGACCTTATGGTCCTCTGCGACCAGAACCATGATGGATTTAGAGACCTTAAGCGTGCTGGGATGGTAACTGTACATCCAGACCTTATGGCCCTCTGCGACCAGAACCATGATGGATTTATTGATCCCAAGCGTGCTGGAATGGTAACAGTGCATCCAGACCTTATGGCCCTCTGCGACCAGAAACATGATGGATTTAGAGACCCCAAGCGTGCTGGGATGGTAACAGTACATCCAGACCTTATGGCCCTCTGCGACCAGAACCATGATGGATTTAGTGACCCCAAGCGTGCTGGGAAGGTATCTGTGCATCCAGACCTTATGGCCCTCTGCGACCAGAACCATGATGGATTTAGTGACCCCAAGCGTGCTGGGAAGGTAACTGTGCATCCAGACCTTATGGCCCTCTGCGACCAGAACCATGATGGATTTAGTGACCCCAAGCGTGCTGGGATGGTAACAGTACCTCCAGACCTTATGGCGCTCTGCGACCAGAACCATGATGGATTTAGTGACCCCAAGCGTGCTGGGAAGGTAACTGTGCATCCAGACCTTATGGCCCTCTGCGACCAGAACCATGATGGATCTAGTGACCCTTGCGCCATGTTGCGCCCCATTTACAACGTGACGCATCTAGGGAGATGCGTCACGTTGTAAAGCTTGCGCCACATTTGGGCGTACCTGCACAGGGGGGGCGTTCCGGCGCGGGAACGCATCCGAAAAGTGGCTGAGTGAAATCTACAAGATTTCACTCAGTCACTTTTCCGGCCATGCTGCGTCTAAACCCTGCGCCTGCTTGAAGCAGGCGTAAGGATTGACGCAGCATTGTAACGATAGGGCACCCCCGAGCCTTGCTGGAGCTGCGTCGTGCTTGTGACGCAACTCCAGCAATGCGCCAACCTTCTGCCATCAGATGCGTCATGCATCTGTTTATCCTTGCGCCACGATGCGCTGCATTGTAAATGCGGCGCATCTATTGTGGCGCAAGGGTAAACTTTTGTGACGCATCTTTCCTGGCGCATCCCTGCTGATTTGCAGGGATGCGCCAGGAAACATAAATCTGCCCCCTAGTCTTTTAACACATGCTTTTCAGCGGCGTTAATTTTTGCCACTAAATCCTGTCTACTAATGTTAGTAGATAGGGTTTAGCGTCAAAAAGCATGGGTGGTTGCATGGGAACGCCCATGCACTACCCATGTAATGCTCCCTTGACGTTAGTTTTCAATACAAACAAATGCTACAACCAATTAGCATTGGTTTGTTAATCCCCAGAAAGGTTTAGCAAATGGTTAGCATTCAAAAAGTAACTCTAACCCATCATTAAACCTTTGAGAATCTGGGCCCCGGAGTCTCCGCTCTTGGGTCATAGACTCCACACTTCGGACGGAGCACTCCGCACAGAAAGAGATAGGACAAATGGGATTGCAAGACTGCACATAGGTCCTTAATCAGATACCACATCATGTAGTATATTTGTAGTACTGCAAATAGTAGTACAAAATGCCAAATATTTGCAATCTCAAGCCTCCACCTGTTCCATATGCACAAGTGTGCAGTTCACATAAAAACAGCAGAGTGTGGCAACATTTACCTATACATTGGAGTACATAATGGGTGAGGAACACATGCAACTTGGGTGACAAATGCCAGCAAATGTGGATGAAATGTGAGGGGAATAGAGAGAAGTAATGAGCTACATTGAGAGTGTCTTTGAGGGATTTGAGACGGTCCTCACCCACCACCAAAAGATTGTCACCAACATCAAAATCCAGGAAATTGGGGTGTTGTTGCAAACAGAGGGCAGGGCATGCAGGTGCGGGAGCAGCTGGTCAATACTTTTTTCTCTTGAGCTACTAGTTGGGTTATGGCCTTTATGGAGGTTCACAGTCTGTTGTCAATGATGACTGGAGGAGAATTAACACTGTCCATACATTCCATCCTGAAACAACTCTGGAAGCCTTTCATAATGTATGTGATTCAAATCAGTACTAAAGAGCTAAGAGATAGGCCAAGATAACAATTGGTCAAATGTGTTTTTACTCTTTCGGGGCTATGGAGTTAAGGGTTCCTTACCCTTTCGGGAGTAAAGATTCCTACAATTTTCAAATTTCCCCAGCCCAGTCGACATCTCTAGCATAACCTGCAACACCCAGCTTGACGGTTGATGTCTATGCATTGAGTGAGTGAATGAATTTTTTATTGTGTCGTTCTAATGAAAAAGTGTCTCATCGAAATCAGTGGGTTGCAAAAACAACCAACAATTATGCATCTCCCTTGGGTATCAGGGGTCATGCTGTGTGGCGTATTGTCCTATCTTCACTGGCCATTATGACAGACACCATTGCAAACCTCAAAGTTTGGCAAAAACACACACATTCTCCTCAAATTTCTGTGCAAGAAAGTTAAGAATCTATAGTCATCCACAAATTTCCTACCACTTCGGGTTCCCAACTGTCTCCCGATCACAACAGTACCCCACTTGTGTGAGTGAGCCAAGAGACCGCTACGCATAACACCCTAAAGCATGTAAAAAGATCAACAATATGGGTAGCTGGTGTATGGTAGGCACCGCCCCAAATATTATTTGTGGCCGTGCTTACCAACCACAGACCTTTTTGAAAACTAGACACCCATGGGATTTCAGGGTGGTGTGTCGTGCATGGATCCAGCAAGGTTTTCTTACCCACAATGTCTGCAACTTCCTTTGACCTTCATTTGAGTTATTCCTGTTGTGGCACTAGGCCCAGCCACACAACTCGGGCAGCATTTGTTTTGGACATGTGTAACATTACTGGGTGGTAGGAATGTGGTGGATTCCTATTGATTTTGGAAGATTCCATCACGGAAATGTAAGACGAATGTGTGATTTTAGGAAAGGGTGAAGTTTGCAGACCATTTTGGGAATTTTTGGTAGGAAAACCTGGTGAGTGCCAAACAAGGTACACCACCCTGTAATTCCTGTGTGTCTAGTTTTCAAAATGTGTAGGTTTACTGGGTTTCCCTTAGGTGCCGGCTGAGCTAGGGTCCAAATTCCAAGCTCAAAAATCCACAGTTACCCACATTGCGAGAAAAAATATGATGTGTCAATGTTGAATGTTAGGCACTTACCTGTCATTGGCACTGTTAGAAGATGGCCTGGTACATGCTGTCCACGAGTTATAGTGGGCACCTTGTACCAGTACAAGCAACCCTTATTGATGAATAGGTTTAAAGACAACCTTTATTGAAAGCTAACCTAGTGGTAGCCATGGAGAGCACCCTTCAGGCTAAGTCTTGAAGGAGTTTAAAGCAGCTTGGTTTACCAGATTATAACCTCTTGAATTACTAAGTGAAAGGAGAACCACACAGGGTATATATAAAATATATGTATTTATTTCTAAACACTATCTACTAACCTCTTTATGAGATTAGAGTCCAATATACACAATAATACAGTTCTAAAACAACAACAAATACAGAATATACACTGGGCCCCGGGGGGGGGGGGACCAAACCATATATTAAGAAAGTGACATAAGAACCAAAACTTGACTAGACACAGTGACTAGAGCACGTAGAATCGCTGGGACCCCAAGGAACCACCCAAGGTAGTGACACAGGGGACCCGCGGGGGACGCTTGCAGTGTGTGAACACAGCTGCGAGCTCCTGTTCTATTCTATGGGGAAAGTCGCGGTTGGAATTTTACAAGTTTAGGACACTTAGGAGAGGACTTTGAGCAAACCCCTTTAGACTTAGGGGGTACTAGGGCCAACATCCACAGGAGAACCAGAGTACTCAAGTTACCTCACCCAGGGAAACCGGGTGCATAGGTGTCAAATGGTGTCTGGAACCGTGCTTGATTTCAATGGCGATCTGCTGCAAAGTGCTGCTGTCCGGAAGAAGAGAAGTGTCCGGGATGATCCAAGCCTGGATCGAAGTTCAGAAGGACCTGAAAGCAGAGGGGACAGAGTCTGGGTCACTTGCCAGTAACCAGGGGTACGATAGACGAATGCCCACCGATGTGAGGTGTTTCAGGTGCGAAGAGGTGAAGCTTGACTCTGCACCCACGAGGACCAGGAGGTGTTAACGACAACCAGAATCTGGATTCGAGCTGTCCCACAAAGGATGTTGAGTGCTGCGATGTCAGTGCTCGGATTGAGCCCAACATGCCTTGGCAACAGCAACCCATGCAGGAAGAGAAATAATGCTTCGGTGCAGACCATCAGCGTCCTGGGGACTCCCCAAGCAATGGAGAGTTAGGGCACATCTGGAGCAACCAGGTAATCCCAATTAGAATTAAATTTGCCTTCACAGGGACCCACCAGTTGACAGACCAGGGGTCGCAAAGGGATCTTGAGAGAAAACACAAAGGGCTAGATCACAGAACACTCGTGGAGTGTAGGCGGGCAATCTTTGGTGGAACTGCTGCTTGGGGTCAGGGCTACAAGGAACCCAAAGCTCAGCTGCAGGAGTCATTGGAAAGCTGATGCTTCTGCAAAGTGACACAGTTCCAGGGGTTGGGGTTGCACAGTCGCCACGAGGGATATGGGCCTCAGACACGCTGTGGGCAGTGATCAACCTCTAAGAACATGGAAACCCACCTCCTGTGTTGCAAAGTTCTTCGGAGTCTTCAGGAGCTTTAGAGATGCAAACCGGTCAGATGCGTCTTTGGGGTCTGCCTTGCAGGGGAGCAACTCCTTTACTCCAAGGTAGATTCTTCAGTCATCTAGTTCAATGTAGATCGTCAAAGATCCAGGATTCAGTACCAGAGTTTCATCCAGGTCTAATATAAAATCCTGTAGCCAGGCATTCCTATCTTATACCCAAGGAAGGGGTGGGACAAACTCTAGGGACCCACCTATGGGAGGGTCAGGAAAGAGGGGTGGCAACACCCATTTCCTTTGTCCAGTGTCACACCAAAACAGGGGCTGGTAGACCCTGCAACCGGTTTGAGCTGGACTATGCACAGGGACACCAAATGTGCCCCCAGGGCAGACTTCAAAGCACTCTTGGAGTACACCCACCCAGCCCCAGTACACTAAAGCCTGTCTGGGAGGTGGTTACACCTCCCTGTGACAGGAAACCTATTGTCCAGGCCTCCCCCACCAGAGTTTCATCCAGCAGCAGGAGGGCAGACCAGGGTCTTTGGCAGCAGCATACATTTTGTGATGCCAGGGCTCTGTTAAGTTGGTACCGGGTGATACCAGGGCAATAATGTTTCTCCCTCTAGAAAGGTGGGACCATACTCCCACTCCAGTTACTGGTGTGGGGGTATGATTCCAAGGTGTTTGACACGAGACACAACATGTTTCCATGCAGCCAGTCCAAAGTTAGCATTAACCGTTCGGTTATAATGCAATTAAGAGTACATGGTTTTGGCTGCATCACAAACAACCCCGGAATAAAGGATACGAAGGTTGCAGAGAAGCTCTGCTCATGCATGGGCACCCTCTCACATAAAACCCAGCACCCTGCCTTCAGGATTGGTAAGGCCTGCCATATGGGTGTCTGATAGGTTTATATGTGCAGTGATAGGTGAGATATAGTGAACCTATATCTCAGTAAGGGGTGCATGCACCACCTTACATGGGCTGCTGTAACAGTCCTGCTGTGTCATTTTGGAAGGTTTCCCAGGGGTGGCATAATACATGCTGCAGCCCCTGGTAGGCATCTGGGGTACCTATGCCCTTGGTATACCATATACTAGGGACTTATAAGGGTACCCCAGGATCCAATCTGGAGTGTACCTAAAGTACTTGTAATCAATTTAGAGAGGAAGCAGCTAGGCTGGGGTCCTGTTTAGCAGGGCCCCAGCCAGACTAAAGTCGAAAAACAGTGAAACATCAGCAAAAAGTGGGGGTAACTATAAGAAGCAGATCCTACTCTCCTACAGGCACAACTTCTACCCAAATGTAATTGGGCAAAAGATAAGCTAGTGTGTGAGAAATAAGACATTTTGAAAATGCCCTATTAATCATATGCCAGTATGGATACCCACAAATTCAGAGATGTACAAATACCCACTTCTTCCATGCATAGTATTTGCTGCACATTTCAGAAATACGTAGATTTCTTTCATACCCATTTTTCACTCTTAATATTTTACCATATGAGTTGCTCTATTCTCAGCGCACAATGAAAGATCACTGTAAGGTGGCACTCAGTTGTTGGCTCTAGACAACCTGAAAACACCATATATCACCACAATCAGGACGGTCTAGCGAGTAAAATGGTTTATTGCTTTGGTAAATCAACGATTGTGTCAAGTGACAGAAAGAAAACGTTGCCATAAATGGGTGCTTTTCCTACTCATTTTTTTAGTTCGATCCGCATATTCTTGAAAGCTGGTAAGATGGTGACTTTGGCACAGCAAATCCTTAATTTATGCCATTTTTGGGAGAAAAAAATTAGACTTTTTTGCAGAGCACTTTTTTCCTATTTTTCCTAAGACAACTACGAACTTAGCTATATTTTGGCTATTTCTTGGTACCCTCCAGGGGAATCTACAAACCCTGGATTCCCTTTTAATCCCCAGGATGTTTGACAAAATAACACAAATTTGGCATGGATGTCTTATGTGAAAAACGTTATGAAGGCCTAAGTTTAAACAACCCGAAATAGCCAAAAGGGATCAGCACTGGTGTGAAAATGCTTCAGCAGTTAAAGGGTTAAGAAATACTCAAAGGTGTTGGCAGCTGGTGACCTTGCATTGACTCTCCTATGTTTGTGTTGATAAAATACAGGAATCTTAAAGATCATTTGGTCTGTTCTGCCTTTCTTGCCACCCACCCTCAGTGACATCTGGGGCACTCCCCCCTTTGTTAGACATTTAAAATCTGGGCCCTGCAGCATCTGCCCACTTATTAATGAAACCAAGATGATTATACATGGTAATGTCCGAGTATCACCCCAGAGGTTTTCTAACTGCAGTATTTATAATGTAGTGTATGTGATCACCTGCCTTTGTGGCAAACTATACATTGGCCAGACTACTCAGAAGGTTTACATTTGAATTTAACAGCAGAAGAGTCGCATCGGATGCAAAGTCCTGACTGCTCCCTTGGTTGAGCATTTTATTAACTCACACACGCCAACATTTCAGAAGGGGAAGTGGGAGATGAGGAGGATGGATTTCTCCCATTGACTTCTAATGAGGCCAGAATCGGGTCTATTGTCATGTACTGGGACGAAATGAAAATATCATTATTTTTACCTTACCTGTCATGAACTTTGAGAAAGTGCAATGGTGGGTAGAGAAAGGGTGACAAGAATGTTGTGCTCTGACCTTCAGGAGCAGGCTACTGACAGTGTATTCTATCATTCACACAAGACCAGTCCCTGTCTGCAGAAACCTGATGAGGATTCAGGCTTTTGCTTAGAGTAACTGGGAGGCAGGAGACTAGCCTTGAAATCAGTAATCTCCCACCCGAATCAGGAGGGTTGACATGTATGTTAACTGTGGACATTCAGTTACTGATTGACCATCTCAAGTTATTATGGTGATAACGGGAACCGAGACAATCTCTCTGGAGTAGCTGTGCACTCTACAAATGCCATTGTGTTGTACTGAATTGTGTTGTGCGGTGTTGTATTGTGTTGTGTTGTGTTGTGTAGTGTTGTGTTGTAGTTGTATTGTATTGTATTCTATTGTATTGATATCTACACCTAAAAGAAAAAGCAGCATTGAACAAATACGGAATAAATAATTCATTTTGGAAATGGACACTATGAGAACCGGATTGAACCAACAAGAAGATTGAACCACTCTCATAATGTCCTGTTAACGACCTGTTACCTTATTGAAAAAGACACAATGGACGGAATGCAGAACAAATCAAAACATTCACCCCCAGTCAAGAGATCTGTTTTAAATCCATCGTTCTTTTGCTCACCATGCTACCCCAGTTTAGACCTAGCCAGTCTTGACCCTGTTCCTCATGGGAATAGTATGGCCCAAACTGCCAAGCCTTGTCCTCCCTGGACCAGAAACAAGCATCCTGGACGGATTTCCGCTTTTCACCCCTCATCAGCGAGGCTAGCATACCCAGCGCACTTAGGGCGAGAAAGCAAAAGACACACAAATGATGGATGGAATGTAGAACAAATCAAAACATTCACCCCTAGACAAGCGATCTGGGTTAAATCCATCATCATTCACCTGTTACCTTATTGGACAGGGACTCTTCTGTTGTTAATTTTCAATATTTATGAGTTACTTTCCCTATATCATTTGCATTCTTGTCTAATGCGCACCAGTCCCCTTCTTACCTATGTCTATTGCTGCCTCTGTCTGTTGCACGCCGCTCTGGATTATGTTAATCTGTTTCTCTCCCGTTACTTTGTTTTCTGGCCCTGTGTATTGGCAGAATTTTCATCAAATGCAAAAGAAGTACAAATGCTTTCATGCTAGCTTAGCCTGCTTTATTTACGCTACAAAAATGCACCACTACATTTCCACATCAGCTTAGTGACCTCTCGGACCTTACCTCACCACATAATTTATAAGTCTACCATGAAGTGGCCTGCAAAGATTGCGGGGTTACTATTGACAAAATGGGCTCTTAATTCTTTTAGCATCAAAAAATAATCCAATCTTGCAGGTGAAGTATATCCAGGGCTTGTGTAAGTGTATTGTCTTCCAAATATCCCTAAGTTTGTATACTTGTATTATTTTGTCTAATGGTTCCTATTCACTATTGTTCCATCTTATACATTTAAGTGTCTAATTTACCTAAAACCATATTGAGATCCTATCTCATAATCAATCAATCCTCACTCAAAGAGCAACCACTATCCTTGTTAGGATGAAGTTGCGAGTAAACTCAAATTAACCTGTGCTGAAACCTATGGTAGCTTGGCACAAAGCAGTCAGGCTTAACTTAGAGGCAATGTGTAAAGTATTTTTTGCAGTAATTAAAACAGTAATAAAATGCAACACAACACAAGAAAAATCCCACATCAATTTTGAAAAATAGAGTAAAACGTAATATATAATTTAAGGCTAAACAACTATAATACAGTAAATAAAACCTGATATGGAATTTTAAATATTTAACTGAAAATGGCATCAAAAAGCACAAAGCACCACCCGAGGTCATCTGGTCGTGACGGACCGAGACATAATCACAAGTTAAGGCCACCCACGATAGAGAGAGAGTCGGATATAGGGTCCAGGTTTGGTCCGTTGAACAAAGTTGTTGAGTCAGCTGTCGAGGATTTGTCAAGCAGCAGAGGTGATGCGAGGATATGGGTTGAGCTGCAGTGGATCCGATTGGCTCTGAGGAAACGATACTTGCATGGAGATGCATTGCATCATGGTGGTTCTAAGTGGCTGCAAGACTATGATGCAAAGTCCTTGCTTTGAGATGCATCTTGCAGCTGTGCTTCCAATGGGGAGCGATGTGATGTTCTTGTGTGGAGATGTGTCATGCAGCAGAGGTTCTGTTTGTCTGAAAAGCTGCAATGCAAAGTTCTTGCATGGAGATGTGTCATGCACTAGCGGTTCCGATGGGCTGCAATGCGAAGTCCTTAGGTCTGGGATGCCATGCAACAGAGGAGATGCGTCGGTTATGATGGGGTTTGTGCCACACAGCAGAAGAGATACTTTGGTTCTGTTGTGTCCAAACGTGGACTGGCAGAGCACCTTCAGGACCACTTCCAAGGGCCCAGGACTGGGGTGGCAGCACTTGGGATAGAAGGGTTCACAGAAAAATGAGTCTAGGCCCTGGGTTCAGGAGCCTGTTCTGACCTTGAGGCTCTGATCAGGAAGCCAGCCTTCTAGCCCTTTGAGTCACTCTGGTGGTCCTGAGTTTAAGGTGTAGGTCCAGGACTTCTCATTCAGACAGGAGGTCAGCAGAGCAGCAAGGCAGCGGTCCAGCAGGGGAGCAGCCCAGCAGGGCAGCAGCCCAGCCTAGTGGTAGTCCTTTCAGCAGCACATCAACCCTTCTTCTTGGCCAAGTCTTCCACAGGATCAGACATGTACTGAAGAGGTGGTGCCTGAAATTCAATATATAAACCCAGTGCCTTCTTTGAAGTGGGAGAGGTTTCTAGAGAATGAAGCGCTCTGCTTTCCAGCCTCCCCTGACTCCAGCCTAACTACAGGGAGCATGCAATCCTTTGTGTGAAAGCAGGACACAGCCCATTCAGTTGCAAGTGGGGCTGTTCTCAGCTCCACCCCCCCATTCTGTCAGTGATGTCCCATCCAGGCACACCTAAGCTCACTATTGTATGTGGCTGTTTAGGAGGAATACACAAAGTACAACTGCCAATGACACCCAGTCATATGAGACAGGGGCAGGCTGCAGGCACTGAATGGCTAAGGCTGGAAAATGACACTTTTATAAAATTGGCATTTTCAAAATTGTATTTTAGAATCTGACTTTACCATTAAATAGGATTTTTAATTACAATTCAAAAGAAACCAAACATTCCAAAGTTAGCCCTTATTAAGTGTAATTATGCAACCCAATTTTATTCTATTGCTGAGTTAGGTCACACAGTAGTGAAAATGAATGACTGAATTACACCCTTTCTTTTTAGTTTATATATAAACTCCTTCAGAGAAGGCACTTTTGGACACAAAAGCTGACTGTCCCCAGGTAGGCAAGTGTAACCTTCCTGTCCTCTTATATGCGGAAGACGCAGTCCTATTGGCGAGGACAGCTAGGCATCTACAACTTCTCCTGAACTCTTTTGCCCTCTTTATGGAAGACCTGGACCTGTCGGTTAATCACTCCAAATCTCAGTTGGGACCCCGCAAGGCTAAGCAGTCTACCTTCAAGCTCAGACACTCGTCAATACCAAAAGACTAATGTTTTCTCCTACATGGGAGTAGTGTTTGACAACACCTGTAGTTGGTGCCCCCTGCTTACGTGGAAGAAAGGAGAATTAGTGAAAGCTTCTGCAGCTGTTTTTAACTTTGCCAGCAGAGTGGGAGGGAAACCAATTAGGGCTCTTTTGAAGATTTATCAAGCCAAATGTATTTCAATGGCCAGCTATGGGAGCGAGATATGGGGCTGCATTGAGGTAGGGTCTGTGCAAAGTGCTGAAAACTCTTTCCTGCGACGGGTCCTTTCCGTTCCGCAAAGCCCCCGGCCTATGTCGTGCACGAAGGGTTGGGGATGTCTTTCCTCTCAGATGTACTGGCCTTCCGTCCCTTGGCATTGTGGCTTAAGATCTGGGCTAAGCAAGAGAACTCACTTAGCAACCACATCCTATGGGATTGTCTATCTCTCGACCATGTTTGGCGCATTGGGTGGCTACAATACATAAGAGTCCACCTCTCGAGGCTAGGCAGAGCTGATCTATTTACCAAACCCGAGTGCACATGTAAGAGGGACCTTGTTTGGGCCAAAGAGTGCTTCTTAAGAAGGTGCCACTGTGAAAGAGAGGAAAAAGAGCTGTGTAAGCCTAGCGTGCGTCAGTACATTGTGTTGAAAACACTGCCAACCACTGAGCCATATCTTTTAGGGCTCAAAAGTATTCACAATCGTTTTTTCTTGACGACGTTTTGGCTCGACCATTTTCACTATCTTTTGGCTCATCCCCGTGGCTCCCACAGAGGTCAGTGCCTCATGCCCTGTGGCTGGGACAGAGAGTCTCCTCAGGACATGATGCAAGTTTTAATATTTTGTATTTTTTATGCTGTTCCAAGAAAGTTATTTATTATTCCCATCCTAAAAAATGGGTTTTAGGAGGGTGAGACCAGCTTTTATCTTTTTACAACTCCTTTCTAGTGACACTGTTCTGTATACTCTTAACTTTTTTCGGGTTGCCGTCAGACTTAGGGCAATCCGCGATTAATCTTTTGATTGCAACTCATGTACTTTTTAACTTGTGTTTAGATTATCTGGGACGTATCTTATTTGTCATTCTGTAACCTGGACGTTGATTTATTGTTGTTTGTATGACTTTTATGGTTTTATTTATAAAACCGAAAACAGTTTATTGAATTGAATATTGAATGAAATACTTTATTTTGTATTGTCATTAAAACCATTACAAACTGGTTGATTAAGAATATAAAAATCAGGTAATTGATCAATAATATAGAGGCAACAGACAACAATACCTAACAGAACATTTCATCATGTATGGCTGATAAAAACGTTAAAAACAGTTATTTGAAAAAATAATATTAATTGATGCAGTAAATCAATAATCACTTAAAAAGACATGATCAAAGACGAGGCTAAAAAAGAACCTAGTTATAATCCCATTAATGTGTTATAGTTGACTGTGTGACCAAAGTAAGTGTGCAAGTGGCTGTCCTTCGCTGACCTTTTCTCTACCAGTATCAAAAACTCTGTAAAGCGGATATGTGAGTGCAAATTGTTAGGGTCCAAGTGCCCAGTGGTTGCCTCTCTACGGGAGAGAATACCCTGTTTGTTAAACTATTTCATCGACAGGGATCTCCGTTCAACTAGTAGACGGGAACAAATGCACACGTTGTGAATAGTAGTCTCCGTCGCTGAATGTCATCGCCTACAGATCCTGCGAGGCTTGGATCTCATCAATGGTGGAGCCAAGTCATGCATTGGCAGACTTACGGATTTAAAGTGCATATACTTTCTTTTTTAAAAGATTGAATGGCACACAAGTAAGGTAGCCTGTTATTAACTGTACAATAATTAAAAATCATCCATGCATAGCAGAGTTTAGATAAAAGATTCTTGCCCTGTGTTCTTGACAGCCGTTGCATGAATTATTTGTTTTAATTCTTTAAATGAAACGGGCATAGCCCACAAATCTCTTAATTGTATGAATCTAACGCTGCATCCAAATATTTCCCAAAGGAAGATGTTCTATTCAAAGTGGCTTTTTCCGTCCAGCTTGTGTAGTCCTGGGAATTGGGTAAGATGGAGGTGAGCCTGAAATGGTTTGGTTGATGGTTGATTTTGTTGCTGAAATATTCTGATTGGTTATTGCATTGGTCTTGTGATGCGGTAATGCTTTTTATGGTTTAAGTTGTGGTGGAGAGGTTTTGAAGGTCACAGAGATTTCTTTTGCAGCTATTCAAGTTGTTATCTATGTGCTCAGCTAAACTATTTTCAGCTATTTGAGCTGCTATCTAAGTGCTCAGCTAGGTCATTCTTCTTGGTTTCCTTGATCAGCTGGTGGTAGTGTCTCATTGCTGCTCTGTTAGTGCCCTTGTCAGTTTCTTTGTGGTTCATTCTTCATTTCCTTTTCAGTTGTTTGACATGTTGTTGGGTTGAGCTGAGTTTCTCAGTGTACCAGCTAGCCTGCATCTGAGTTCTCTTTTGTTGTGTTTATGGGGTGCCAGGAAATTGGCTCGCTGTGATCCAGGAGTCAAGCTGTTTGAATATCACTCTTTAGGTCCATGGTGGAGTTGGGCTAGGTAAGTTCCAGAGTGTGGGACTAATTGCAGTCCACAATGCTGCTCTAGCTGCATCAGGCCAGGCTGGTAGTAGCAGATTTTGTTTGGCGTGGGATGTTGATTTGGAGGTGGAAGATGGCATAGTCAGTCCAGGTGAGAGACAAGGTTGTAGTGATTTTGATGGACTTAAAGTTGGTGAAGATGGGGGGGAGGATGTGTCTGGAGGAGTGTGTGGGTTTGGTGCCATGTGTTAGTGCACATATTCCTAGGCTTTCAGGAAGTTTGGTTGAGCTGGGGACATTCTGGTCTTCCACGTAGAAGTTGAGGTCTCCTAGTAGAATGTAGGCTTCGGATTCGATAGAAGGGGGAGCAACAAAATCTGTGATGTTGTCACCAAAGGCAACTTGTAGTCTAAGTGCCCAGTAAATGAGGTTTCTGTTCGTGGTGTAAGTTGCTAAGATTCAGTTTGCAATCCGGCTACTCCAGGAAGATGGCTGTGTTCTTTGTGATAAAATGTATGTTTTTTTTAAAGATTATCGTGTTTCCTCCTCCAGGTTTGTGTTGGCAGTCCTGTTGTGTAATCTTGTATCCTGCCTGGATGGCTGTGGCAATGTTGGGTGCTGACTTGGTGGTAAGCCACGTTTCCGTAAGGAAGATGAGGTGCAGGGCATTGTTGTGCAGGATGTAAAATATTTCAGTGGCGTGTTTGCTGAGTGAGCAGGTGTTGAGGAATATACATGATAGTTTATCTTAGTATTTGCTAGTGGGAGTGGGAGTTTTGCTGTGTGCAGGCTGGGTCACTGCTAATATATTTTGTCATGGTGGTTGGGTTGTTGCATGTGAAGAAACACTTGATGCAATCAAAGTCTACTTCATTCCTTGTTGTACGGTGCAGTACGGCAGCAGCAATGGGATGAGAGTTCTGGGTTGAGTGACCAGAGGAGTGTTGCAGTTTATTGAAGGGGCGGATGGATCAGTGATTATGGTGCTGGGCAAGGATAAGCACAGTGTGAAAAAAACAGTCTATTATATGGTGTTGTTCTGCAACCTCACCATGCAACAAACTCAGTAACCTGTCTTTCTCATTTGGTAAACCTTAGCTGTACCCTTAGTAGATGTCTCTTCTAGCAGTAAGGCTTTGTCAAAGAAATAACTGAAAATCGTTTAAAAATATCAAAATAGTTGAATAAGAAAGAAACATGACGCAAACCAAAGGTTTCCAAAGAGATGAATTATCAACTAAATGATAAATCACTGCTTTTCACTCAAATTGTAAACAATAATTGGCAACTACTGTGCTTAGTGGTTACATTTGAAACTTTGGGAAACTTTTATGAAGTTTCAAAGTACTAATCTTGTCCACTTTGGGTGAGTGGGTGATTACCTTCAGCAGGGAAAGAGTCACAAGGGCCAGTGAGGCTTGGCAGGTAGGTTATCTAGCAGTCAAAGGAGTCTCCAGTCCAGTCCCAGGTTCTCTGGGTGCACCACCATAGACTTCAATTGAGTGGCCCTGATGCAAGGGTGAGAGCAGGATGCTGAAGAATATAGAGAATGATGACTGGGTAACAAGTGTATAGAGAATGATGACTGGGTAACAAGAGTATAGAGAATGGTGACCGGGTAACAAGGGTATAGAGAATGATGACTGGGTAACAAGAGTATAGAGAATGATGACTGGGTAACAAGAGCATAGAGAATGATGACTGGGTAACAAGAGTCTAGAGAATGATGACTGGGTAACAAGAGTATAGAGAATGATGACCGGGTAACAAGAGTATAGAGAATGATGACTGGGTAACAAGAGTATAGAGAATGATGACTGGGTAACAAGAGTAGAGAATGATGACTGGGTAACAAGAGTATATTGAACGATGACTGGGTAACAAGGGTATAGAAAATGATGACCGGGTAACAAGAGTATAGAGAACGATGACTGGGTAACAAGAGTATAGAGAATGGTGACCGGGTAACAAGGGTATAGAGAATGATGACTGGGTAACAAGAGTATAGAGAATGATGACTGGGTAACAAGAGTCTAGAGAATGATGACTGGGTAACAAGAGTATAGAGAATGATGACCGGGTAACAAGAGTATAGAGAATGATGACTGGGTAACAAGAGTATAGAGAATGATGACTGGGTAACAATAGTAGAGAATGATGACTGGGTAACAAGAGTATAGAGAACGATGACTGGGTAACAAGGGATAGAGAATGATGACCGGGTAACAAGAGTATAGAGAACGATGACTGGGTAACAAGAGTATAGAGAATGATGACTGGGTAACAAGAGTCTTCCTGGGACCACTCTTCAGTCCACGGCCATGGTAGGTTTACATAAAAGTTACATTCAATTTGATTTGGGCATCAGGTCAGGTTTAAAGCAACAATTATTTTGATACCAAGAAGTACCATCTCTAGTAGATCCATTCAGCAGTATCACAGCTGAGTGGTCAGTGTGTAACACATTGGGGCTACTAGCCTTGGTATAAAAAAAAATGTCAATTTGGGGTTTATACTGTCAGGACATGTAAAAACAAATGCCCACCTTGTGTAATGTAGAGCAATCTGCCTCAGGGCTCAATAGGCCTGCATTAGGAGTGAGTTATATATCTTAAAAAGGTAAGTTAGGACTTTGACATTATTTTAAATGTAGGGAGAATTAAAACTATTTCTTTTCACTGATGAAATCTTGATCTCACTGACCAACCAAAGAGCCTCACTAGACCCTCTTCTGAAAGACTTATCAGCCTTTGAGGGGGATTACGATTGCTGACAGCCCACAAGCCTCCCTAGACCCACTTCTAAAAGACTTACGGGACTTTGTGGGGGATAAGGATTGTTGACCGGCCCCGGAGCCTCCATAGACCCCCTTCTGAAAAACCTTACAGGCATTTGGCGGGGATCAGGGTTGCTGACCAGACCCAGAGCCTCCATAGAACACCTTCTGAAAAATCTTACAGGCATTTGGGAGGGATTAGGGTTGCTGACCAGACCCAGAGCATAATTAGACCCGCTTCTGAAAGACTTACGGGCCTTTGTGGGGGATGAGGATTGCTGCCCAGCTCCAGAGCCTCCCTAGACCCCCTTCCAAAAGACATACAAACCGTTATGGGGGATCAGGATTGGCAACCAGTTCAAGAGCCTCCCTAGAACCCCTTCTGAACAATGTATGAGACTTTGTGAGTGATCAGGATTGCCAACTGGCCCAAGAGCCTCCCTAGACCCACTTCCGAAAGAGTTATGAGCGTTTGTGTGGGATCAGGATTATTGATAGGCCCAAGAGCCTCCCTAGACCCCCTTCCAAAAGACTTACAAACCTTTGTAAGGGATCAGTATTACCGACCAGCCCAAGAGCCTCCCCAGACCCCCCTTCGAGAAGACTTACAAGCCTTTGTGAGGGATCATGATTGCCGACTGGCCCAAGAGCCTCCATAGACCCACCTTCCGAAAGACTTACACACCTTTGTGAGGGATCAGGATTGCCCTCCAGCCCAAGAGTTTCCCTAGACCCATTATCGGAAATACTTACCAGCCTTTATGAGGGATCAGGCTTGCCGACCAGCCCAAGAGCCTCCCTAGACAAGTCTTCTGAAATACTTATGACCCTTAGTGAGAAATCAGGATTACCGACCAGTCCAAGAGTCTCCCTAGACGATCCTTCTGATAGACTTATGAGCCTTTTTTGAGGGATCAGGTTTGCCGACCATCCCAAGACCCTACCTAGACACACCTTTCAAAAGACTTGCAAGCCTTTGTGGGTGATGAGGGTTATCGGCCTGCCCAAAACCCTCCCTAGACCTCCTTCCAAAAAACTTATGAGCCTATGTGTGGTATCAGGTTTGCCAAACGGCCCGAGAGTCTCAATAAAGCCCATCCTGAATGATGTATGAGCCTTTGCCAGGATGAGCATTGCTGATTGGAACAATAGCATCCCTAAACTCACCTTCCTAAAGACTTACAAGCCTATGTGAGGGATCAGGATTGCAGAATGACCCATGACGCTCCCTACATCCCCCTTCCAAAAAAAATATGACCCTTTGTGGGGGATCAGGATTTGTGATCGGTCCTAGAGCCTCCCTAGAACCCCTTCAGAAAGACATACAACCCTTTGTGGAGGATAAGAATTGCAGACCGGTCCAAGAGCCTCCTTAGACCCCATTCTGAAAGACTTTCAAGCCTTTTTTGGGGATGAAGATTATTGACCTGCCTGAGAGCTTCACTAGACCCACTTCAAAAGACATATGAACCTTTAAGGTGGATGAAGATTGCTGACCAGCTTGAGAGCCTCCCTAGACGCCCTTCGGAAAGACAAAGGAGCCTTTGTGGGGGATGAGAATCGCCGACCAACCCAAGTGGTTGCCTAGATCTCTTCTGAAAGACTTACTAGACTTTGTGGGGGATGAGAATTATCGACCCGCCCAAAAACCTTCCATGAATCCTCTTCCGAAAGACTTAGGAGTCTTTTTGGGGGATCAAGATTACCGGTCGGCCTGAGAGCCTCCCTTGAACCCCTTCCAAAAGAACTACAAATGTTTGTTGGGGTTGAGGATAGCCAACCAGCCCAAGAGACTCACTAGACCCTCTTACGAAAGACATAGGTGCCTTTGTGGAGGATGAGGATTGCCGATTATCCTGAGAGTCTCTGTAGACCCTCTTTCAAAAAATGTACAAGCCTTTGAGGGGAATGAGGATTGCTTACCTCCTGAGAGCCTTTCTAGACCTTCTTTCGGAAGACATAGGAGCCTTTGTGGGAGATGAGGATTGCGGACCAGCCTGAGAGCCTCCCTAGACACCCTTCCGAAAGATGTCCGAGCCTTTGTGGGGGATGAGGATTGCTGACCGGCCCAAAACCCTCCCTAGATTTCCTTCTGAAAGACTTACGAGCCTTTGTGAGGGATGAGGATTGCCAACCAGCCCAAGATCCTCCATAGATCACTTTCTGAAAGACGTGCAAGCCTTTGTGAAGGATGAAGATTGCCAACTGGCCCAAGAGCCTCCCTTGACCCCCATCTGAAAGACTTATGAGCCTTCGTGAAAGATGAGGACTGCCGAAAAGCCCAAGTGCCTCCCTTGACCTTCCTTCTGAAAGATGTATGACCCTTTGTGAGGGATCAAGATTGCTGACCGGCCCAAGCATCTCCCTTGACCCCCTTCTGACCCTTTGTGGGGGATCAGAATTGCTGACCAGCCCGATAGCCTTCCTAGGCCCCCTTCTCAAAGACTTCTGAGCCATTGTGGCTGATGAGGATTATCGACCAGCCTAACACCCTCCCTAGATCCCCTTCCGAATTACACTCAAGCCCTTGTGGGGGAGCAGGATTACCGAACAGCCCGAGAGCCTCACTAGACCCACTTCCGAAATACAAATGAGGCTTTCTGGGGATGAGGATTGTTGACCGGACCAAGAGCTTCCTTAGAACCACTTCCAAAAGATGCAGGAGCCTTTGTAGTGAATGACAATTGCCTACTGGTCCAAGAGCTTCCCTAGACCCCCTTCCCAAATACTTACAAGCCTTTGTGAGGGATCAGGATTACTGAGCAGCCCAAGAGCCTCCCTAGAACCTCCCTTCCTAAAAGCCTATGAGCCTTTGCGGGGGATCAGGATTACTGATTAGCCCAAGAGCCTCCCTAGACCCCCTTCAGAAAGAATTACAAGCCCTTGCAAGGGATCAGGATTATCGACCAGACCCAAGAGCCTCCCTATTCCCCCCTTCTGGAAGACTTAAAACCCTTTGCAAGGGATCAGGATTGCCGACCAGCCCAAGAGCCTCCCTAGAGCCCATTCCGAAAGACAGGAGAATTTGTGGGGGATTAGGATTGCCAACCTACCTGGGACCCTCCCTAGACCCCCCCCTAGACCCCCTTCTGACAGACATAGGAGACTATGTAGGGGATGAGGATTTCCAACTGGAGCTTCCCTGGACCCCCTTCCAAAATATGTTTGAGACTTTGTGGGGGATCAGAATTGCAGAACAGTGCAAATCCTCCATAGACCACCTTCTGAAAGACTTACATGCTGTTGTGAGGGATCAGGATTACCGAATGGCCCGAGAACCTCCCTAGACCCCCCTCCAAAATATGTACAAGCCTTTGTGGGGGAAGAGGATTGCTGACCGGCCCACAAGCCTCCCTTGACCTTCTTCCGAAATATCTATGAGCCTCTGAGGGGGATCAGGACTGCCGACCAGCCCAAGAGCCTCCCTAGACCCCTTCTGAAAGATGTAGGAGCCTTTGTGGGGATTAGGATTACCGACCAGCCCAAGAGCCTGCCTAGACCCTCTTCCAAAAGAAGTGCATGCCTTTGTGAGGGATTAGGATTGCTGACCGGCCCGAGTGCCTCCCTACACCCCATTCCTAAAGACATAGGAACATTTGTGGGGGGATTAGGATTGCTGACCTGCCTGAGAGCTTTCCTAGACCCAATTCTGAATGACGTAGGAGCCTTTGTGGGGGATGAGAATTGCTGACTGTCCAAAGAGCCTCCCTTGAACCCCTCCCAAAAGTTGTAGGAGCCTTTGTCATTGGTGATGATTGCCGACTGGACCAAGATCCTCTCTGGATTCCCTTCCGAAAGATGTAGGAGCCTTTGTGGGGGATTAGGATTACAGACCGGCCCAAGAGCCTCCTTAGACCCCCTTCCAAAAGTCCTAGGGACCTTTGTAAGGGATGAGTATTGCTGACCAGCCCAAGATCTTCCCTAGCCCCCCTTCTGAAAGACTTGCGAGCCTTTGTGAGGGATGAGGTTTGCTGACCGGCCCTAGAGCATCTCTAGACCTCCTACTGAAAAATAACCTTTTTGAGGGTTGAGTATTGCCGCCCAGCCCAAGACCCTCTCTGCACCCCCCTTCTGAAAGACTTACGAGCCTTTGTGAGGGACCAGGTTTACCGACAGGCCCAAAAGCCTCCCTAAACAAGCCTTACAAAAGACTTCTGAACCTTTATGTGGGAGGAGGATTGCCGACTAGCCCTAGAGCCTCCCTGGACCCCATTCGAAATACTTCCGAGCCTTTGTGAGTGATCAGGATTACCGACCAGCCCAAGGCCTTCCTGGATCCCCCTTCCAAAAGACTGACAAGCCTTTATGAGGGATAAGATTACTGACCAGCCCAAGAGCCTCCATGGATCCCCCTTCCAAAAGACTAACAAGCCTTTGTGAGGGATCGGGATTACCTACCAGCCCAAGAGCTTCCCTGGACCCCTCTTCCAAAAGACTGACAAGCCTTTTTGAGGGGTCAGGATTACCTATCAGCCCTAGAGCTTCCCCGGACCCTCCTTCTGAAATACTGACAAACCTTTGGTAGGGGTTGAGATTATCGACCAGCCTGGGACCCTCCCTAGACCCCCTTCTGACAGACATAGGAGACTATGTAGGGGATGAGGATTTCCAACTGGCCTGAGAGCTTCCCTGGACCCCCTTCCAAAATATGTTTGAGACTTTGTGGGGGATCAGAATTGCAGAACAGTGCAAAATCCTCCATAGACCACCTTCTGAAAGACTTACATGCCGTTGTGAGGGATCAGGATTACCGAATGGCCCGAGAACCTCCCTAGACCCCCCTCCAAAATATGTACAAGCCTTTGTGGGGGAAGAGGATTGCTGACCGGCCCACAAGCCTCCCTTGACCTTCTTCCGAAATATCTATGAGCCTCTGAGGGGGATCAGGACTGACGACCAGCCCAAGAGCCTCCCTAGACCCCTTCTGAAAGATGTAGGAGCCTTTGTGGGGATTAGGATTGCCGACCAGCCCAAGAGCCTGCCTAGACCCTCTTCCAAAAGAAGTGCATGCCTTTGTGAGGGATTAGGATTGCTGACCGGCCCGAGTGCCTCCCTACACCCCATTCCTAAAGACATAGGAACATTTGTGGGGGGATTAGGATTGCTGACCTGCCTGAGAGCTTTCCTAGACCCAATTCTGAATGACGTAGGAGCCTTTGTGGGGGATGAGAATTGCTGACTGTCCAAAGAGCCTCCCTTGAACCCCTCCCAAAAGTTGTAGGAGCCTTTGTCATTGGTGATGATTGCCGACTGGACCAAGATCCTCCCTAGATTCCCTTCCGAAAGATGTAGGAGCCTTTGTGGGGGATTAGGATTGCAGACCGGCCCAAGAGCCTCCTTAGACCCCCTTCCAAAAGTCCTAGGGACCTTTGTAAGGGATGAGTATTGCTGACCAGCCCAAGATCTTCCCTAGCCCCCCCTTCTGAAAGACTTGCGAGCCTTTGTGAGGGATGAGGTTTGCTGACCGGCCCTAGAGCATCTCTAGACCTCCTACTGAAAAATAACCTTTTTGAGGGTTGAGTATTGCCGCCCAGCCCAAGACCCTCACTGGACCCCACTTCTGAAAGACTTACGAGCCTTTGTGAGGGACCAGGTTTACCGACCGGCCCAAAAGCCTCCCTAAACAAGCCTTACAAAAGACTTCTGAACCTTTATGTGGGAGGAGGATTGCCGACTAGCCCTAGAGCCTCCCTGGACCCCATTCCGAAATACTTCCAAGCCTTTGTGAGTGATCAGGATTACCGACCAGCCCAAGGCCTTCCTGGATCCCCCTTCCAAAAGACTGACAAGCCTTTATGAGGGATAAGATTACTGACCAGCCCAAGAGCCTCCATGGATCCCCCTTCCAAAAGACTAACAAGCCTTTGTGAGGGATCGGGATTACCTACCAGCCCAAGAGCTTCCCTGGACCCCTCTTCCAAAAGACTGACAAGCCTTTTTGAGGGGTCAGGATTACCTATCAGCCCTAGAGCTTCCCCGGACCCTCCTTCTGAAATACTGACAAACCTTTGGTAGGGGTTGAGATTATCGACCAGCCCAAGAACCTCCCTGCACCACCCTTCCAAAAGACTGAGGAGCCATTGCAAGGGTTCAGGATTGCTGACCAGCCCAAGAGCCTCCATGGACCCCCTTCTAAAGACTGATGACTCTTTGTTAGTGATCAGGATTGCCGACCAGCCCAAGAGCCTCCATTGGCTCCCCTTCTGACAGACGTACAAGCCTCTGTGAGGGGTCAGAATTACCGACCAGCCCAAGAGTCTTCCTGGACCCCCCTTCCAAAAGTCGTATGAGCCTTTGTGAGGAACTAGGATTACCAACCATCCCAAGAGCCTCCTTGGACCCCCTTCCAAAAGACTAATGAACCTTTGTGAGGGAAGAGTATTACCGACAAGCCCTTTGTATGGGATCAGGTTACCTACCAGCCCAAGAGCCTCCCTTGACCCCCCTTCAGAAAGAATGACAAACCTTTGTGAGTGCTCAGGATTTCCGACCAGCCCAAGAGCCTCCCTCGACCCCCATTCTGAAAGAATGACAAGCCTTTCTGAGTGATCAGGATTGCCGACCAGCTCAAGAGCCTCCCTGGACCTCCCTTTCAAAAGACTTCTGAAAGATGTAAGAGCCTTTGTGGGGGATGAGGATTGCCAACCGGCCAGAGAGCTTCCCTAGACCCCCTTCTAAAGACATTTGAGCCTTTGTGGGGAATGAGAATTGCAGACCGGCCCATGAGCCTCCCTAGACCTCATTCCAAAAAACATTTGAGCCTTTGTGGGGAATGAGGATTATCAATCCTCCCAAAACCCTCCCTAGACCCCCTTCTGAAAGACTTATGAGCCTTTGTGGGGGATCAGGATTACCGAACGGCCCGAGAGCCTCCCTAGACCTCCTTCCAAAATACGTACAACCCTTTGTGGGGGAAAAGAATTGCTGTTCGGCCTGTGAGCCTCCCTAGACCCCCTTCCAAAGACATTTGAGTCTTTGTGGGGGATGAGGATTGCCGACCAGCCCAAGAGACTCCCCCCACCCCCTTGCTAAAAATATAGGAGCCTTTGTGGGGGATTAGGATTGCCGACTGGCCTTATAGCCTCCCTTGACCCCCGTCTGAAAAATGTAGAAGCCTTTGTCAGGAATGAGGATTGCTGACCAGCTCAAGAGCCTTCCTGGACCGCCGTTCCGAAAGACACGTGAGCCTTTGTGATGGATCAGGATTACCGACCAGCCCAAGAGCCTCCCTAGACCCCCCTTTCAAAGGTTTACAACACTTTGTGAGGGATTACTGACATTACTGACCAGCCCAAAAGCCTCCCCAGACCCCCGTATGAAAGTCTGAGGTTCCTTTGTGAGGGATCAGGGTTCCCAACCAGCCCAACATTCTCCCTAGATCCCCCCCTTAAGAAAGACCAATGAGCCTTTATGAGGGATCAGGTTACCTACAAGCACCAGAGCCTCCCTTGATCCCCCTTCCGAAAGAATGATAAGCCTATGTGAGTGGTCAGGATTTCCGACCTGCCCAAGAGCCTCCCTGAACCCCCCTTCCAAAAGAATGATAAGCCTTTGCAAGGGGTCTGGATTGCTGACCAGCTTGATTGCCTCCCTAGACCCCTTTCCAAAAAACATACGTGACTTTGTGGGGGATTAGGATTGCTGACCCACCCGAGATACTCCCTAGACCCCGTACCCAAAAGACATAGGAGACTTTGTGGGGGATTAGGATTGCTGACCTGCCCGAGAGCCTCCCTAGACCCCCTTCCGAAAGATGTAGAAGCCTTTGTGCGGGACGAGGATTGCCAACTGGCCTGAGAGCTTTCCTAGACCCCCTTCCAAAAGACATTTGAGCCTTTGTGGTGGATGAGAATTGCAGACTGGCCCAAGAGCCTCCTGAGACCTCCATAGGAAAAACATTTGAGCCTTTGTGGGGAATGAGGATTATCAACTCGCCCAAAAAACTCCCTACACCCCCTATGAAAGACTTACGAGTCTTTGGGGTAGATCAGTATTACCGCATGGCCCTAGAGCCTCCCTAGACCCTCTTTCAAAATACATACACGCCTTTGCGGGGGAAGAAGAATGCTGACTGGCCCAAGAGCCTCCCAACACCCCCTTCCTAAAGTCATAGGAGCCTTTGTGAGGGAATAGGATTGCCGACCGGTCTGAGAGCTTCCTGAGACACGATTCCAAAAGACGTTGGAACCTTTGTGGGGGGTGAGAATTGCTGACTGGACAGAGAGCCTCATTTGACCCCCTTCCAAAAGATGTAGGAGCCTTTGTCGGGGATTGGGATTGCCGACCGGTCCAAGGTACTCCCTGGACCCCCTTCCACAAGACTTGCAAGATTATGTGAGGGATGAGGATTGCCGACCAGCCCAGGATCCTCCCTATAACCCTACTGTAAAATGTATGAGGCTTTTTGACGGTTGAGGATTTCCACCCAGCACAAGGCCCTCCCTGGACCCCCCTTCCAAAAGACTTACATGCCTTTGTGTGGGATCACTGACCAGCCCAAGAGCCTCCCTAGACCAGCCATCCAAAAGACTTACATGCCTGTGTGTAGTATCAGGTTTACGGACAGGCCAAAGAGCCTCCCTGGACCCCCTTCCGAAAGACTTACGAGTCTTTATGAGTAATCAGAATTTCTGATCAGCCCAAGAGTCTTTCTAGATCCCTCCTTCTGAAAGACTTACGAGCTATGTGAGGGATCAGGACTACCGACCAGCCCATGATCCTCCCTAGACTCCCCTTCCGAAAGACTCACAAGCCTTTGTGAAGGATAAGGATTATCTACCAGACCAGGAGCCTCCATAGACCTCCCTTCCGAAAGACTTATGAGACTTTGTGAGGGATCAGGATTACTGACCATTCCAAGAGCCTGCCTAGACCCTCCTTCCGAAAGACTTATAAGACTTTGTGAAGGATGCAGATTTCCAACCAGGCTAAAAGCCTGCCTAGACCCCCCTTTGAAAAGACTTACAAGCCTCTGTGATTGATCAAAATTACCAACCAGCCCAAGAACCTCCCTCGACCCTCCTTCTGAAAGAGTTACAAGGCTTTGTGAGGGATCAGGATTACTGACCGGCCCAAGAGACTCTCTAGACCCCCTTCTGAAAGGCTGACAAGCCTTTGTGAGGTGCAAAGATTTAAGCTGAATGTGGTCAAGTCTAAATGCTTTGGTATTATCTTAGTAACCAATGTCTGGCGTTGGGAACAAGAACACTCCCCTTTCCAAGTAGTAAGAGTAACCATTAAATACTTGTGGGTCCACATTGCAACCTTCCTAACAATGGTGTGGGAGATTTAGAGGAATTTACAAAGTTGCCTTAGTGATGTGCTTTCATGACAGGGGCACATAGAATCTATCAAGATGAATGTGTTGCCATTGGTGTTATTTCTGTTACAGTCCATCCCCTCGGGGGTTGAATAGGAGATTATTAGACACATACAGCACACATGCTTAGATTTCCTCAACAGAGGAAAAAAAACAAGAATAGCTGTGAAATACACATCACCCCCTAGATGTAGGCATACATTTCAATTTAGTGGTACTGTTGCAAGGGATACAGGATGCTAAAGATAGTGAAGGATGTTTGCAATGCTGTGCCCGTGATATGGGTCTTCCTGGGGCTACTCCTTGGTGTAGGAAGCTGGCTCTGTGTATACTACACGAAAGTGAGGTATAGTGTGCACAGAGTCCAGTGGCACCCCAAAGGTAGGCAGAGGTAAAGTTAGATAGCACCTTACTCTCTATTTGTGGTAGTGCGGTCGAGCAGTAAGGCTTTATCAGAGGACAGTGTTAAGCATTTGCTGTACACACTCAGTCAGCAAATGAATTTACACGCTCAAAGACTTCAGACAAATTGTTTTTGTATAAAAATATTCTTTTAGTTATTTGATTTCCTAGAACCAAACAAGCCTGGCACAGGTAAGTGATAAATACTTTGCATTAAATATACAGTTGTAACACAGTTTGAATTGCAATGGTAAATGTACTTTGATTTGATCACAATAGTGTTACCGATAATGCAATGCTTTTCAGGATACAGTAATATACTTTGTATAGGATTTTTAGCAAAATTACAGGTCAGTTACTTTTGAGATTACTTTTCTTACACAGTGCAGTATGCCTAGATACTGCACTTGGGACATTTTCTGTAAACAGGTAAGTAAAAGAGTTTTGGTTAGTTAGTACAATTTTAAAGAATTTCTTTATGTATTCCAACTTCACACTTAGAAACTTTTCATAGAAAAACAGTCAATGTTATCCTATGGAGGAAAAAGTGTTATTAAGGTAAGTACTTTGTTGTGGGAGTTGGTATTCTGAGGTTCAGACTCAGGAATCCCTCAGGGTCAAGGATGCACTCATGTTACACCCTCAGCGGCACTAGGGCGGCCGGGTGCAGAGTGCTGAGGCCCAATGTTATCCAATGGGTGATTGGGGGCCTCAGGTTGGTGGCTGCTGACGAGCAGGCCACTGGGTTGTGGGAGCAAAGCACCTGGACTTAAGCTCAGGGCAAATGGGTGTTTAGGCCAGCACAAAAGTTGCACCTTCGGCGACACTGGGGCGGCCGGGTGCAGTGTGCTGTTTTGGCATCGGAAGCCCTGTAGCTTTGCAAAAGAACTTCAGTCTCGGGGACGAGGGTCTTCTGGGTGCGACCACTTGGAGAGGTAAGTTGGATTGTTGGAGGTAGGTTATGCACTGTCGGTTGGGCCACCCAAGGCCGTGGGGCATCGGGTGCAGGGGTGCCTTTTAGGGTAGGATGTTCTTACCAGCTCCTGGTCGCTGTTGGGGAGACCATCTGGTTTGAGGCTGTAGGCGTTGGCTGGAGGCTTGAGGCAGGTCAGGGGTCACCAGATCTCGGGTCAGGATCACCGGGGAGACCTCCTACTTGTGTTTTCCCACTCGAGGTCCTGCCATAGACGGCGGGTGCAGAGTCGTGCGGATTCGCAGTTCCTAGCCGGGGCCAGAGGTTGTTGATGAACAAATCCGGTGTTCACGGGAGACACAGTCTTTGTGGTTGAAGGCAGGCAGGTCCTCCGGGGTTTTTGAGGTTGCTGCCTGCAGGACACACCGGGATTTCTCAGGACCAGGTTCAAGGTGGAGACAGACCGGTAGGGCTGGGCCCAAGTCAATGGGCATCTTCATCTTGTTTGCTTTGGCATGGCTGTTTGGTCCTTCTTTTCTTTTCTTGTAGTTGGTTCTTGCCTTAGGAAGCATGGTTCAGGGGTGCCCCTAAATACTAGATTTAGGGGTGTTACAGGTAAGTAAAAAGGTTGGGACCAATGGGTCACTTCTCTGGGGTGGGTATACCCCCTATTATGCCACCTTCCAGTGGGAGGGGTGCATAAGCTTTTCCCTGGTTGGATGCGTCCCCCATCTGCAAGATGGCAGGGACTGAGAGTTGTGCTTCACCTCGCCTCCCCACCTGAGAGGTGGAGTTGGCAGAGGCGGGCACACCTCTCTTCCTCACTTGTTTTTCCCACCGGTTCTCCCACACAAAGTGGGGGTCAGAACCAGTGGGGACCAGAAGCTGAAATCAGCAAGTGGCCTGGGGAAGCTCACAAAGGCGACAAGACTTTGAAGCTTCCCCTTCATGAACCCTGCCCATCCTGGGGGAGGAGCCGTGGCACCTATTTGCAATGTTTCAGTCCCCCGAGAGCGGCAGACTCTCTACGGAGGGGTCCAGAAACATGTCTGGTGGTGGCAGCTGAAAGCAGCCACTTAGCCTGGACACTAGTGGTAGGTCATTTTTCAGGGGGCTTTTCTAAGATGCCCTCTGTGTGCATTTTTCATTAAGTACCACACTGGCATCAGTGTGGGTTTAATGTGCTTGAGAAATTTTGCACCAACACCTGGGGGCAGCACCTAGGGCCAGTGCCATCTGACTACCCTGAAGGGAACGTTATGGAAAGTTCTGAGGGTTCGGCAGACCTAAGAAAGTGTATGCAGAAAATCTAGGGATGGAGGTGTGAAAAGCAATGTCAGCATCAGAGAGAATTTTGTCCCAAAATTTAGTACATTTTGGGTCATGCCATAAAAGATGTAGGAGAGTCCCTGGACTTCCACACCCCCATGAGCAATTCCCAGAATACCCTGAGTCCCATCTATAAATACAATATGGTGTTAGATACCAGTTAGAGGGGATCTTGTAAGCAGATTCACTTCTGGCCTTATTGTTTGCTGAATGGTGAACTCTGTGAAAAAATATGAGATGTTTATCATCCTTTTACAGCACTAGCCTTTTCTCGAAAGGGGTCAGAGGATGTCCTCACCCGCCTGATATTCAGAGGTGGTCACCAAGTGCCGCAGCTTTAAATATTGAGTATGCTCCGCCATTGTAAGAGAGTAGTTAGCTTATAATTGATTAAAGGGCATAAGCTCATTCTGGTCAAAGAGAGATCCCATTCATTTGCAACCCCCTTCATGTCACTGTTGAAACATTCCCAGTGCCAGCCGTGGAGGGAAATTCGGATTATCTCAAACTGGTTTCATCCAAGACGGAAATGAAGTGACGTCAAATCACACCGCCACCGAATGCCATACTTTGAGCATGGAGCTAGTGATCGGGGAAGAGTATATGCCCTAGGCTCTGTGCTTACATGCTACCCAGTCCTCTTTCCAGATATTAGAGCCTGCAACTGCTTGATCCTTAATGTTTTTCAGAGACAGGGTGGCTCCATTCCACCAGGAAACAGAGTAGTCCCCCCTGGCAATATGGAAGCACCATTGGTACCGCTAGGCGCTCGTCCTTTTTCTAATGATGAAGTAGCCCTTGATGGAGATGCCATGCCACAAGTAGTTATATATCTCTAATTGCAAGGTTCACAGAGCTTTAGGAGTAGTGGTCAAGGAAAGCGCCTGGAAAATATATAAAATGCGGGGGAGTATAGAAATTTTTAGGCCAAGTCTAGCGTTGCAGCGCATGCGCTGCTCGCTTTGCAAGGCATGCAGTATTCCGTATAGCGTGGAAGCTCTGTCGAAGCTCCGCCCACTCTCTGCCCATCTTCTTCATTGGCTTAGGTCCTAAATGATGCCTTCTGATTGGTTTTAGGCTTGTTAGTCTCTCCTCATGACGGCCATGCCGTCATTTGTATCCTTCCATGGTTACTGGCCCCTTTACTCCGAACACTATTTTCTTCCCTGTCCCCCCCACCCTCTCCCGCAGACTGCGACTTCTCGGCACCCCCCTACACTCCCCACTCCCATTTGTGCCTTCCCGCTTGCACACTCGTTTCCAATACAATAGGTCTTGCGTAAATGCGAGTCCTATTGCATTGCAAATGCTTGTTGTGGTTTTGGGACTAAGTGGCGGAGTTTGACGTTACCTTCTCTATGTGTCGATATGAAATGACTGTACTTGACGTGCAACACCAGTCATCCCAGCAATGCCTTATGCTAGATACAGCCTTTAAAAAAAATCAATGTAACTTATTTTTGGACTTCCAGCACTGTTTCCAGTTTCAGCTGGTCCTTGCAAAGTTCACAGAGTTTCAGGAGCATTGCCAAATGTCTGTAGCGAACAGTCCCTTAAAGTTGGTGGCACTAGCACGTTGTCTCCTCTATCTCGCACATACAATTCTGAGAGTTGTGCATCATGTCACAGATCAACAAGTAAGCAAACATGCCGTTGAAATTCAGTCAGAGAATATGGATGCATAGGGCTAAATCCCAGTTTCCCAAGTTGCCACTACCGGAATGATAAACAGATATATGAAGGCAGCATACTTTGCTGCAAGAAGCACCACTGCATTCGAATGGTATGGTTTCTCTTTCACTGTGATGCACTCCTATAGAATTTATAACTAGTCTTCTTGGTGGTATGCTTCAAGGAGTCCCCGCGAGAGATGGGGAAGGAGAAAATTGAGACCTTTCAGAATAGAAAGGTTGTCGTTTGCCCAGAGAGGACTATCCCTGCAGCAGAAAGATGCCTTCCAGACAGTGCAGGTGGCGGCATGTGGGCCTGAGACCAGCACAGCCATTCATTCCAAACCTCTGCAGGAATGATCCTGAACTTGAGGACCTGGGATCCAAATGTTCCCACAACCCAGTCTCCACCGGCTTAACTTCCTTCGTAGCCAGGAAAGACATCTGCATAGGCATGGAAATACCAGGCTCCAGAGAGCATAAGACTCCTGATGACCATGGCATTTATTTAGGTTATTTGACAGAACAAACCTACCCCAAGAGCACTTCTCAGATTTACAGAACAAGACGACTGGCTTTACATTAAATAGGTAAGATGATGTGGCCTGCTTAGTGATATGCCAGGTGGAACTCAGAAGTCGTTTCCAGAAGGCAAGTGGACTGGGTGCTCACAAATCCAGCAGGGGAATATGAGATATGTGAGAATCACTGGAATAATATGAAGTCTCAATGTAATTATATCTCTTCAGTTTAGATGTGGCTCAGATGGCTTTAGCTGTTCGGAAAGCCTCATGTCCTCAATTCTTTAAATAAAGTACAATAAGGAGTACACAGATGGTAGGATTTGTATCTGGCCCCTAAGCCATTGGCTTTCATCAGTTCTTTAGGGTTTGCCATCGCTTTGTATGGGCAGTCTATCACGGCCATAGCATTTTGTGGATGATTACCATATCCCATTTATGCTCCAGTTCAGATTTAGTGATGGGGCATCAAGTCGAGCATTCAAGACCTCTTGTATCTACTTTAGTATATACTTATATGTGTATGTACTTTGTGGGCTTTGGAGATCAGCACTAGGACTTGTCTGCTTTCACTTAGGGACTTTTGTTTCCTGTTCAACGTCTCTATTTGACTGTCGTAATAGAAAACGACCAGTAGAGGTCAGTAAAATACCAGAACTGCGTTCTGCTTATTTAACTACCTCTATTTAACGTTCTTGATAGAAAACGACCAGTAGAGGTCAGTAAAATAGCAGAATCACTTTAGCATTCTCAAAATTCCAGTCCATTGAAATTGTCTTCCACAAGCACCTGTAAACAATAAAGTTTTTTACAAATCTTGTATTTTTTGTTATATGACCACCGAAGGCCATGATTTTATATTAAAAACAGAGATTTGGATTATACCATTTCACGATGTATGATCTTGAATGACCTCTAATTCAGAGACCAATTTTTCTAAGAGTAGTCACTTATCTCAGCATTTCTGGTTCTCGGCCGCTGGGAGCGTGATAAGTTCTCATTGAACTACAATTTTCAGGGCCTTCCAAACAGAGGATAAAGGAACCTCACCAGTATCATTGGTCCGGTGATACGAACGCGAAGAGAGTCTACTGTCGCTGGGGACTGCAGCTAAGAATCTCTGAGTCGTCAGTGAGAGAGCCCTGATTGAGTCGTATTGATTTGGAAAGATATGGAGAGGAGGGCATGATCTGACCGTGATCAGGGGGCAATAACCGTCTCTAAAATAAGGACATGAGAGTTGGGGTTTCAAGGAAATAATCTATGCATGCTTAGATTTTATGGGCAGCTGAATAAAAAGTGTAATTTCTACACAGTGGGTGGAGATGGCGCCAGTCATCTTGAAATCCTGATGCAGAAATGCTCTGATTTGGTCAGAGCAATGCAAAGAGCGGTGTAGGTCACTGTCCATTACTAAGTTCAGGTCACCATAGATCAGGATGGTGGAATCCGGGGACCTGAGAACAGGGGTCAGGGAATTCAGGATGAAGGATTCTTGGGATAAATTATGTGCATAAATGTTTACTAGAGTAAAATGAAAAGTACCCAGTGTAAGTCTAACAGCAAGAAGACGGCCCTTGACTTCAGCAACAGTATCTAGAATCTCCCCTTTAAATCCACGGGAGAACAGGATGGCCACCCCTCCCTTCTTGATGAGGCCCGAAGAACAGATTTGGTGTGGGAACCACCAGGGGTGCATTCTAGGTGTATCTTTTGAATATCACTACCGGAGTGTTCCAGAAGTGAAAGCACAGCAGACCATTTAATGGGAATGTTAAGGACCCACACGTTGAGGATGGTTATTTTAATGGTCTGGAATGTGATCAGGGGGACAAGGGCTGTGAGAACTGGTGTCTCCCAAGAAGGGAGAGCCTGGATCACATGGAGGAGCAAAAGAAAAAGGGAAACCCCTGTCAAAAAAATTGTCAAACAAGAACATATAAAGAACAATAGAAAAATTCCATCATGTCAGTGTGAAAAGTCACGAACATGAGCCTGATACAGGCAGGGAGCACGAACCATGGTCACAAGAGCGGACAATTTCCAAGGAAAGAGACAAGAGGTTATCACTCAAGCGGGTGATTACCAAAGAAAGAGGCAGCAGGTTATCACTCAAGTGGGTGATTCCCAAGTAAAGAAACAGCAGGTTATCACTCAAGCGGGTGATTCCCAAGGAAAGAGACAGCGGGTTATCACTCAAGCGGGTGATTCCCAAGGAAAGAAACAGCAGATTATCACTCAAGTGGGTGATTCCCAAGGAAAGAAACAGCAGGTTATCACTCAAGTGGGTGATTCCCAAGGAAAGAAACAGCAGGTTATCACTCAAGCGGGTGATTCCCAAGGAAAGAGACAGCAGGTTATCACTCAAGCGGGTGATTCCCAAGGAAAGAGACAGCAGGTTATCACTCAAGCAGGTGATTCCCAAGCAAAGAAACAGAAGGTTATCACTCAAGCGGGTGATTCCCAAGGAAAGAAACAGCAGGTTATCACTCAAGTGGGTGATTCCCAAGTAAAGAAACAGCAGGTTATCACTCAAGCGGGTGATTCCCAAGGAAAGAAACAGCAGGTTATCACTCAAGCGGGTGATTCCCAAGTAAAGAAACAGCAGGTTATCACTCAAGTGAAGGCGCTCAACGCCCCCATCCCAACCAGCAAGGTGCCTTCCTGCCAAATCTGGTACTATCATGTGGAAGAAAATACAAATAGGTTAGGGTGTGTCGGATTTGTCAGTGCCCTCTATCTTCAGGTGTTTCTTGAGCCATAGTCCCAGGGTCTGGTTTCATTTTTGCACTGGAGTTGCCAACCTGACACCAGCAGGACCATTTACAATGTGGGCGTACGTGTGAGGCGGTGTGATGAGGAACATCCAGGGAAACAGTAATACCAAGGACACTGCATGCCTCAGTTAGAGATCTGAGTTGATACAATTTGCCTCATTGCGAAAAATGATCCAGAAAGGGTACTCCCAAGAATATGATATGCCAGCCTCTCTAAGGTTGGCAGTGGCAGGGCGGAAGTCTCTGCATTTCTGAAGAGTTATAGCTGCCAGATCTTGGTATAGCACGTGAGCATGACCTCAAAACTGAAAGAGATGGGCCTCCCGTGCCTTATGAAGGATAGTCTCTTTCATCCCAAGTGGTGCTTCATCTGGTCAGGGCAGGTCCACGTGGAGAACTCAGTCCATTTTAATTTCAGTATTGTCCGGTTTGCCCAAGTTGTCCCAGAAGAGAGCCTCAAAATATTCTCTCAGAGCAGAACCTTCAGCTAAAGTGGGGACTGCTTTGATGCAGATATGGCTTCTCCTAGAGTGATTTTCTAGATGTTCAGCGTGAGCCTGGAGATCGAGGTGTTGGTACTTCAGCCTGAGAACTTCTTGTTGTAGTCATTCTACTTCTTCATCACGGGACGAGTCAAGCTCTTCTAGGGCAGACACCTTATTGCCGCCCTCCTCTAGGTACCTGCAAACTTCACAAAGATCAACTGAGAGATATTCTTTAACTGCTTGTAAGTCATCTCAAAGTAAGGTGAAAAGAACTTCTAGAAATTATTTTGTCACTGGGTCTTCCGGATCCTCCAGTTTGGTATTAGAGCTCTTAGCAAGCATATGTGTCTTGTCTCCTAGGTCACTCACAGTGGGTCTCGTAAGCATGTCCCTAAGAGATACTTTTTCGACCTGGTGGATGACATAGCAAAGAGCTGACCACTGGCAAGTGTGGAAATAAAGAGGCATCCACTCACACATCAACAGGGGCCCAATGGCCAGAAGCACAGCGGCGAGCCATAGGGATCCACCAGCAACAAAGCTGCAATCCAGATCGTAGGCGATTAGGAAGCTGTCAAGGTCAGGGATCACCCAATGCAGAGTCTTAAAGGGAAGCTCCTTCAAAACCCACCTGCTAAAGTTGCAAAGTCGAAGAGGTGAACAAGGAATCTACGTACTTTCAGGTGGGTGACAGAGTAATAGCCCCAGCAAAGACCACGACTGCCTGAAGGAAACGTTGCAAGCATCCAGGGGCCGCAGATGTGTCACAAGCAGTCAGATCTTGCAAGGAGAGGATACAATGTTTTGTGGGATGAGGAGGGACAGGTATAGGGCAGTTCAGGTCAATCTGAGGGCTTTTTTGGGGTGGTTTGGAGGTTTGTTGTTTGATGAAATTGAAAAGCTATTTAGTTTTTTTTGGCCTTATCTAGAGTATTGCGGAAGAAGGTCAGGCACTCACACCCAGACACAACACAGAAATGCAGCTTTTGTTTATGAACATGTGAACCTTGTAATATAGGTATGCACAGTAATATAACACACAGACATGTAAGTATAAAAAAGGAAACCTGTTATAATTTGAAATGTAAATAATAAATCTTTTAAACATTATACAATTACAATGTTTGAAGACATAACGGCAGAAAGAGCAGATATATATCACATCACAAAAGGAAAGCAATTATTATGTCACATGGGCTACACGTATACCAATAATGCACATCGATGGAAACTATAAATTGGAAATGCACTACATATGACTGTAATGCATGCATGCATGAATGAGAAACTAATCCTAATATTATCTACAACAGATAACTTACTAAAACTAAGCCATTATCAAACTTGGATGAGGGACAGGATCTTCAAAATATGTCCCAAACCATTCACTCAGATGTACACCATACATCGTGTATATTGCAAGTCAATTATACCTTTTGTATATTCCCTATTACAAAGTAAAACAAGTAGAACGTACTACAAACTCTTAAATCACATTAAACATAAAACAAACAACTACTACCTTCAAAAATAAAATTAGACAAGCTATAAGTCAAACCATTTTAAAAGTCTACCAACACACAGCCATTCAAGGCTGTAACTATCATTGCAATCAAAGCAGATGAAGACATCTGCAACAATCTACACTAAGGTGCCGATTCCGATCCTGTTAAAAATGTTCCCGTACGACTCGTATCCATATTTTTTTACGTACGAACCGTACAAGTCCCGTCCCAGCGGTGAAGTACGATTCGTACGTGAAAAATACATACGAATCATATCGGGAAAAAGTCCCCGAGACGTCCCCGGACTTCAGTTTTATGTACAAATCGTAAAACTGAAGTCCGATCTCACAAGTACGATCCGTACCAGCCTTCCGAATTCACAAGCTTATGGAAAACGTCCCATATGGACCAAACTCCGTACGACTCAAATCCCGGGAAAACTTGTGCCCGGGATACGAGTCGTACGGAGTTTGGTCCGTGCGGGACGTTGCATGTCAGCACCATACCCCCGTATGTCAGCACCGTACACCCCCCTGTATGTCGGCACCGTACCCCAGCCCCGTACTTGTACGCACCGTACTCCAGCCCCGTACCCCAGCCCCATCCTTGTACGCACCGTACCCCAGCCCCGTACTAGTCAGCGCCGTACACCAGCCCCGTACTTGTACGCACCGTACCCCAGCCCCGTACCCCAGCCCCGTACATGGATGCACCGTACCCCAGCCCCGTACTTGTATACCCCGTACCCCAGCCCCGTACTAGAACGCCCCGTACACCAGCCCCGTACCCCAGCCTCATACTAGTACGCCACGTACACCAGACCCGTAACCCAGCCCCGTACTTGGACGCACCGTACCCCAGCCCCGTACTAGTATGCCCCGTACACCAGCCCCGTACTTGTACGCACCGTACTACAGCCCCGTACTAGTACGCCCCGTACACCAGCCCCGTACTTGTACGCACCGTACCCCAGCCCCGTACCCCAGCCCCGTACTTGGAGGCACCATACCCTAGCCCCATACTAGTACGCCCTGTACACCAGCCCCGTACCCCAGCCGCGTACTAGTACGCCCCGTACACCAGCACTGCCCCCAGCATCATGTATATACGGACCTTGCAACAACCTCGGGTATGCCAGCACAGTACAACAACATTGCGTATGTATGCACCTTACATACGGGAGGTTGAAATGACTCGCACTGAACCAGGACACTGGAAAACACCACAAGGAGGCTCAATTTGACTCGCACAACACCACAAAACACGTCTACAGTCAACAAAACATCAAAATCACTGACCATGGCCACATCCAAACAGGCAAACAGAGGCCCAAAATCACAACCAACCCTTATAACACACCCACCAACATTTCAAACTCAGGCACACCCACAAATGGACCAATAAAAAGGGCCCACACACACTAACCATGAGCCTTTGCAACAGACTCACTACAGCAACAGAGCACACCCCAACAACTGCACCCATACACCTTAACATATACACCGTAACACAACCTCCTTCACACAACCCCCTCTTCACATTCACACACACCTTCACATTCACACACACACACCCACAACCAGCCACACCCTCACCCCACATCATGCCCACAGACAAGAATCCAAAGTTCACAAGGGAGGAGCTGGACATCCTTGTCAACAAAGTCATCAGAGTCGAGCCACAGCTCTTTGGAACATTGGTCAGACAGACCAGCATAGCATGAAAATTCACGCCTGTGGCAGAGGATCGTCGATAGGGTGAATGCTGTTGCACCCATCAGAAGGACCAGAAACGAATGCCAAGCCAGGTGGTACGATCTGCGGAGGGCAGTCAAGAGGAAAATGAACGAAGCCTACGCCCAGAGCAACATCACTGGAGGTGGGCTGCCCCACAGACCGGTACATTACCATCCCTGGGAGGAGAAGGTGATGGCCCTGCTCCCGCCGGTGGGAGTACACGGACTACAAGGACTTCCAGAGCCTGGTGAGTATACAAACAACTCATGGAACATGTGGGGAATGGCAGACACACCCCAATTACACAAACTGCACGCAACTACCCCCAAGCCCTCACCGGACACAACCACACTCAAAAACAACGCTCATGCCACTAACATGTGTATGCCACATTCACAAGGCCATGCCATGTCCCATGCTGCACGAACCACCAACACAAGAATGGATGTCCGCTATGCTGGGGGGGCCTCACAAAACTCATTGTTCAACTCACAATCACACTCCATTGCCCTCATCCCATATGGCACAGGTACATACCCATGCACCATGCTCAATGCACAGGGACTGGCAAAGTACTGACAAGATAGCTGACACTTGGCCCTGCTGTAGACAGCACAAGGCCCTCCTGTGACCAGTGCAAACACAAACACCAAGACAACAAGCTCAGATATCTAGGACAGGAACTCACACTCACTGTCATGGCAGCATGCTCCATGGGGGGACAGCTACATAACCTGGGAGACCCACAACCAAATCACACTACACCCACCAGCAGGCCCTGTCACACACACCCCTCACACAATCACACACCCCCAGGACAGCCAATGGATTCACCCACTCTCACAATGGACAGGTCACACAACAAGAACATTACATAGCCAAAGAAGCATCCAAGACAAGAATCAACAGGTCAAAGACTCAGGAGCACATATCAATCTGTCCCCCACAACATACCCATCCACAATTGAAAATTCAGGAGAATGCTAGGCACATACAACTACCTGGAGGAACTGTGCCAACTTGAATATGTATGAAACATGCATGTCGCATGATACAGCATTAACATTGTCTTTCTCTCACACACAGGGCACCCTGATGGCTCTCCCCCAACAATGGGGGGAAGAATCACAGTCCCAGTATTGATGGTGACCTCAGCTAGGCCTACCAGTGCAAGGGGTTCGCCCTTCTCTGCACAGAGTCCTCAGACCAATAGGAAGAAGTTGGCACAGAAACTGGAATAGAAAATACAAAGTTTAATAAACCTCATGAGGTGGAACTACATTCACACAGCACCCTTCGGTGTTGAGTGAAGTAGCACACTGAACAGAAGAAGCATGGTCCTTTTATACCCACACAGGGGCTGAAAAAGGCGGCACAAGTACACATGAGAAGAGTTATGCACATAGGTGGTCATACAGAAACTGCACAGTCAACAAGTAGGAGGAGTAATAAGTTGCTGACATCAGTTAGAACAGCCTGACAGTTCTATACTAGGAACAGGTGCACTCTACTAGCTAAGCACATCTGCGCATGTGCAAGACTCTGGGAGAGGGAAACAGCAAATGTCCAGCACATAGCTAACTAAAATGGCTGCCAAGTACAAAATGGCTTTCAGCTCATGCTAAGAGATTAATGCAATCTTCAACAGATGGTCCTTTTAGCATGAGCTAAAGAAATTCCCATAATCCAGTAGGAAATATGCATATTAATTTGTTTTCATAAATTTATCAATATCCTAATTCATTGCTTGGTGGGCATTTCTCATTCTAAATATTGTTAAGCGGGTATGTATAAGGTATAAGCAGGAGTACAAAGGGAACAGAGCATTGGGTCATACAGATAGCAGGAGAGAGTAATTACTATTATCAGAAACAGAACTATTAGCTTTCTAGTCCTAAGCAAATCCTAGAACCATCCAGTAAAAACATTTTCAAGACTCCTATGCATTGCAGTGACCATCAATTTCAACTTAAAAATAGCCAACAGCACATATCTAATAAAAACATTTTCACTAGCCTTTTCCAGTGTTTCCTTTATGAGGGCTAGAGTATCAATCAAGAAAAGGGTAAAGTAACATTTGTCAATTGCTCAGATGAACTTTTCTCTCGCAGAATAAATATTATTCCTAATACAATTATGAAAGCAGTCAGACATATTATTACAAAAATGATCCTGGATCCAGAGGACCAGGAGGACCACACAGGACCATGAGAATTAGGACGAAGAGCTGCAAAGGGCTGCTCCTCCTCAAAAATGGGACGACCAATGGGGTACATTTTCAACAAAAAAGAAAAGGAAGTCCTTGGGAAATTAAAGCCGCTGTACAACCAACCAGAGGGGAGTCTTCTCCCTGTGTCCGTTTGAGCCTCACAGGCAGGCTCTTGTTCCCACGGTGGAGCTGCACAACTCGCAACTCAGGAATCACGGCCCAGTTTCAAGGGAAAAGTTTCTTCTTTCAGGATAGGGCAATCACCCACCAGGGCAAATGCTCTCAGCGATCCTGTCCAGTGTCTCAGGCAGTGCACCAGTTTTCTTCATTTCAATCTAACAGGCACCAGAGACACAGCACCTGTACCCTGAACTCAAGTCCTTCCCTAACTCCTGTATTGCTCTGCTGGCACATTGCTCTTTCGTTGGGGCCATAGATTGCATTCAGTGTGCCCAGGTATCTCTTGACCAACAAAGGTGAAAACTTTATAGCCAGCATTCAGGAGCGTGATGCTGAAGTGCCTGAAGCAACCCTTGTTTCAAAGGGGGTTACCTCAAGCAAAAACTTTCTCGCCTTCCTGGTCGGTCTGTGACTCTCGGCTGGGCATCAAAAACTTGATCCACGATTTCTCCTTTCTGATTTGTGACCCCGTCTTTCGCCCAAGACAGTGGCAGGGGTACACACTTCACATCCCAGGGCTTCCGGCCTTCTACCTTCACTGAGGTCCTGGTTGCCAGCAATGCCTGTGCTGGTTGCCTTCACTTCAAGCTGGACTGGTGCTGACTCCTCAAGCTGGATCTGATGTCCGCGCCCCTCTGGCAATGGTTGTAAGGCAGCAAATATCTATTGGTGGACAGAACAAAAGGTCTTTAGACAAGGCACAGAAATAATCTATCAACAGAGAGGTTAGTCTCAGAATACTTCCTAGTCTTGGGACGCCCCATATATTAGCAAGGCACCCAAGAACCACTTTCATCTATGTGAGAGTAAAAGAAACAACAGCCTGGACCTATTGGCAAGTATAAAATGAACTCTTTGGTGAACTGACAAGAGTAATACGTCACCCAATCCCAAGCAGCCAAGGAAGTCTGTGTTCATTTATTAAATTCTGAGGGAAAGAGAAAAACAATACAGACATACTCCAAATCCTTACATCTGTATATTCCTATCTTAATCATCTAAAGACCCTCAAGCAAAAAGGAAATGTTCTACACTTTTACTCATAGCCTTTGCATTACTTGTACAGGACTGCAGACACTTCTAAAATGATTTCTCTTAATAAAAGCACCTACATTTTATGCTTAGGACCCTGCTCTCATGTTATAGGAGCAACAGGAAAATCTAAAACTGTTAATTTAACAGGGATTCCTATTACATAAAGAACTAAAAAACTTCAACATAATGGGTACATTTTCTCCAGCAGAACATCTTGTGACAAACAGACTCCTATAAAACAATATTTTCCTCAACAATGTTTGCTAAGGATCACATGGGCATCTTCTCTGCATTCTATTTTTCACAATCCAAACTATGTAACATCAGCTCTAGTAAGGACTGTCAGTTTATTTACACAGACTAGCTAATAAAAACTAGCAATGCCCTTGCAAAACTGTATGTAGCATGAGAATAACAAACAATAGTAGTGTTATCACCTGAGAATTTCAGAACAAAAACTACCCACAGCTAGTTCCCTTAAAGATCAAATAAGGAAACCACAATCTAGACTACTCATCCTTTCATAATTTCATCAGACAGGATGGGCAGTAACATAGCAAATTTATTTATTCATTTTATTAATGCTAATAATGTTTAAAACAGTATTACTGAAAAGCCAATTAAATGTCTCATGGCTATTTCACAGACAGTTTAGACAAGCTCAAAAGAAATTGAGAAAAAGAGAGAGAACACATAAATTTGCCTACCCTTAATTTGTAGAGGAGCTAGCCTCCTTCCCCCATTTTTGACAGTAGAAAACCTGTAACAGGTTTCATTCTGTCAACACTATCAACCCCAGTTTGTAGCAACTGGGCAGTAACAAACTCTGAGGAGCTAAATAGCACATTCAGCTAGCTAAAGAACATATTCCTTTAGCAAATGTACAAGTGTGACACGAGGGCACATGAATTAAAACTAAATCCCATTGGTTCCTTAATACAGCCTTAAAAGCATTAGTGCTACATATATGGCAGAGCCATTGTCTTATAAAAGCTCACATATACCGTTATTATTATGCAATCTATTCATGTGAGTGAACAAAAACTTGCTTTTGCCAAAAAAGTAAGCAAAACCTCTTTCTGTCCCTGCCCTGCCATTTCATCTTTCAAATGTCGAAATGTCAAAGCAAACATTGCGCTGAGCCCTGCAGGCTTCTAAATGTAGGACTTCGGCCTTTAACCTATGCAGCTGTCCCATCTTGCGTGCAAGGTTTTCATGGGGGTGTCCCAATTCAAAGTGACCCTGGAGACTGAGAGAGCAACAACAACCCACTCTATTCCTGTCTACCAGCAATTCAGAGGTAAGCTTAATAACTTCTGCCAGATTTTTTGTACATATTTATATTTGTAAGCAGTGTGCCGAGTGCTTGTCTAGCAGTATAGATGTCAGCTATTCATTCTATGCTTACATATGTGCATTTACTCTAGCCTGAGGCAGTTTAAAAGCTGCTCTGATTGGAATAACCTCATTTAAATAGTGAATTTTACTCAATTTCGACTTTGATGTTTGGGGCACTTAAAAATGAATATCCTACAATGTTTTTGCATAATAGTCATCCCCAGAATGTCCTCTACATATCCCAGAGATGTGGCATCAGAAATGTATAATGTATACCCTTATAAAAATGAGTTTTGTATGCCTGGGTAAAGTGACATTTCACATGTAAGTGACCCTCTATTGCTGTATAGCATGGCTTAAATTCAATTTGGATGCTAGGAGGTCACAGCATCATTATTAGGCATTATAAATATTAATAAAACGAATTTAATGCACCTATTTTAAATAACATTTTTATATAATCAAAATATTTTTTTTTGTTTTTTTTAATAAATCCAATCATTTTGATGAGTTCACATATAAAAAGCAAGCTGCATCCCTTACCTATCATATTTAAACGCATTCATTCATAGCCCTAAGAACAGAAACCTAATTTGAAAGTCTGCGCCACTTTTAAAGGACAGTCATTAATATTTAACATCAAAAACCACTCTTATCCTTATTTAAAAAGGCATTAAGAAAAGAAATCCCTACTGTCAATCTGTCCTCTGTTTATCAAAAATAATGAAACTATATTTCTAACTTTTAAAACAGCAGTCTGAAATGCAGTATTTTACACCGTGTTTGACTTCAGCTGTTTTCTGTGTCCGGAGTCAGAAATACCCACGTGCTGACACAGCTGCTTTACACGTAAAGGCGTTGAATTCACACGCCTTTCAAGTCAGTCTTTCCACAAATCTGTCGTTCTGTAATTTATTCAGGTCTGCAACAACCAACTCACTCAGATAATGTGAATGCCTGTTAATACCTAATACAGAAGGATAAATGCTGTGACATTTTGTATCTAAATTTATCTATTGCAAAACACACAATTTCGTTTTTTGAAGCTTTTTTTATTCCTATTAAATGTGGATTCTAATTTTATCTTTAACATTGTGGCAATTTGCACACATATATAGTCTCTTACTCTGTCAATTTAATGATAGCGTGCAGCTATTGAGCATATATTATATAATTCATTGCTGGATTCTTTTAAAATGTATTTTATTTTAATGATATTTGGCATAACAGAATGATGACAAAAAAAAAAAAACATTGAGCACATTCCAGACATTTTCAAAACGGTGTCATACACATAATACTAGGCACTTAAGGCTAGCCATTCTTGCACCAAGAGCGCAATAGCTACTTACAAGTACCACTAATAACAAACCCCAGACATTTAAACACACATTTAACCCACAGATCAACACTTAGGACAGAAACAAAAGACAGCCCGCAGACTGCACTTAACCCAAACCATTTGTAAATACTAGCTGTAAGTCATATTCACTAGATTTGGCTGGCAGAACACCAAGAAAAAAAACGCTCTGCATATCACCACTTATGAATGTTACTAAGTGCACAGACCAGGATCCTTTCAATGTACATATTTAGTTCCTCGGGGTACTAGTCACCAAAGAAGAAATACTTTTATATACCTAAACCTAGTTAAGTATCCCCTCTAGGGGAGCCGGCTAATTATATACAATTTTAAAAATGGTACATCCAAGAAAGCAACACATTCATAAATTCACCTGGGGGAAAACAAAAAGACCATCACGCATTTGCCTACAATTAACTGCTTTGTTCTTCAACTCTAATGCTTTCACATAAATGTTCTTTCGCTGTTCTTTTTCAATCAAGGATTGCTCATGCTTCATTCGTTCACGCACTTCTTTATCCCACATTCGTACACAATCAAACATCTCTTGCCTAGTCTTTCGCTTAAACATACGTTGTTCCACATACACAATCTTTCGTAAATCAAATGACCCATACATAGGCCAACACAACTCAGGATCCTTACGAGTGTATTTATTACATAATGCGCTGTACATTATAGAAGAAAGACCATACTTAATATACATATCCTTATTAGGTGTCCCCTCCGGGGGCCGTCTGTGCTTCATCTAGTCTCAAATTGGTACCACTACAAAAGCAACACATCCTATGAAGTGTGCTAAAAATAGGCATGCCAAAAATAGTGCAGAATATGCAGTATTATAATCAAAGTAGCACTTAAGGTACCTTTAGTACGATGTGCCGTTCAAATCAATTCAGATAGAGAAAATTCTCCTCATTACCTGCCTATATAGATTGCAATCCATATATATATCTCATAACAAACCAAGTTGGCCAACACCAATTCCAAAATCCAAAAGCCACAGTAAGTGTTACTAAACTACCTTACCAATCCCAGGCATCAAAACCAACAGCAAGCGCCACAGAGGGACACTTACCAATCACTTGGTGTCCAGGTTCCAACTGCCAAGTTCTAAAATCGACCAAATGGTCACTGCACGGCAAATCAACAGAAGAGATCTCAGTCGAGGACCGGCACCACCTGGATGGTCAGATCAGAAAGAAAGGAAAAACGCCGTGGTTGCCAAGACTCAGGTCTCATCGGGCAGCGATCGTGTCCAGAGCGAGATTCCAATCCTTCGTCGCGACCAATCCTTTGGGCATCCGAGTCACCGATGAGCCCCAGTAGTTGGGCGCCAATTTGTTGATGGTGACCTCAGCTAGGCCTACCAGTGCAAGGGGTTCGCCCTTCTCTGCACAGAGTCCTCAGACCAATAGGAAGAAGTTGGCACAGAAACTGGAATAGAAAATACAAAGTTTAATAAACCTCATGAGGTGGAACTACATTCACACAGCACCCTTCGGTGTTGAGTGAAGTAGCACACTGAACAGAAGAAGCATGGTCCTTTTATACCCACACAGGGGCTGTACAAGTACACATGAGAAGAGTTATGCACATAGATGGTTATACAGAAACTGCACAGTCAACAAGTAGGAGGAGTAATAAGTTGCTGACATCAGTTAGAACAGCCTGACAGTTCTATACTAGGAACAGGTGCACTCTACTAGCTAATCACATCTGCGCATGTGCAAGACTCTGGGAGAGGGAAACAGCAAATGTCCAGGACATAGCTAACTAAAATGGCTGCCAAGTACAAAATGGCTTTCAGCTCATGCTAAGAGATTAATGCAATCTTCAACACCAGGCTCGGAAGGAACCAGATCCCACCTGCAGCGACGCCTCTCAACAATCCGCGGATGACCCCGATCCACCTGGACCCTCTGGTGTCCGAGCCCCTGCAGCACCTGCTTCAGGAACATCTGTGCTAACCACCACCCCAATTCCTGCCACATCCCAGGAGACACCCAGGAGCCCTGCCCGCACTGAACAACTGAGCCAGTCTGACCTGGAGGGACAAGGCTCGCCGGGCACCCAGGAGGAGGCAGACAACCCCACAACTGCAATCCCTCAGGGGTCCCGGAGACCCGATGTGCCCACAACGGCAGGCCAGGCTCGGGTGGGCAGGGGTGGTGGGAGTGGAGGCAGGTGGAGGTGAGATCCTGACCAGCCAGCTGAAGGTACCGGTATGTCACACGTATGCAACATCATCGAAGCATACCGGCGTGACACCAGGGTCCTCAGCCAGGTAGTGGAGACCCTCACAGAGATCAAGAACCAGCAGGCCGAGCAACACGCCAGTCAACAAGAACACCAAGGACGGATGGAGGCAAGACTGGCTGAGCTCCTGGTGGTGCAAACGGACATAAGCCATTCACTCCGTCGGATCGCCGACAACATGGGCAACCCTCCCTGTGCCACCAGGCGAAGACCAACACCAGCCACAGGGAGGGAGGAGGAGGAGGATTCGTCCGACGGAGCGTCCCAAGCATCGTCAAGGCCTGCATATGAGGGTCCCGCGAGGAAGATGGGTCGCCCACCGAAAAGACCGTGAGAGGCAGCAGGCCATCCACATCTCCCAGGTCACCTGGCATGGCACCTGGCCTTCATGTGCAGCTGCATTCACCTCATTGACTGACATTCTCTGCCACATGGACTTGCTGGTCACAGTCTGACCAATGATGCCGAAGACTGTGGTCTGGACTATGATGACTTCAAATGGCAAGGATCCCATCTCCCCCTGTGAATTTTGGATTCTAGGATCCCTGTATAGCACCTATTTTTTTGCACAAATCACACCCCAGACCTACAATAAAACAAATTATTTTGAATTTGATGTTGCAGTCATTTAGCATGAGTCCACAACATACGTGTGGGGAAATGTCAAACTATGCCTGAGTGTTGAACTAATGACAGCCATCCATAACCTGGGATCTGAGTCTGATCGAGGACACATATGGGTCGCAATGTATCATCCAATACAGACATGTAGCACAATAAACAACCATGATGGCCTCAAGCTGCTGAGGGGGGGCTTTTAATACTGTGCGGACAGACCGATTTTGAAGAGTATCATGAAGACGTAAAGGTCATGGGTCATGTGGAGGGGCCCGGGGAGGGAGTCCCAGGTCTGTTTGGCCAGGTGGGAGAACTATCTCCTGCATGCTGTAGTTCTGTGGATGTGAAGAATGGTGGACCGGGCAAGGTTGGATGCAGGGAGTTGGACAATGGGGTCTTGGATGACAGACGTCCAAGGTTGGTTTGGGGTCTGGGGTTGTGGACTGGCTCCTGAGTGTTTTGTGAGGATTCTGAAGGTCATCCTGCAGCAGACAGTGAGCTATTGCAGCTATCTCAGGTGGACGGTGATGAGGCTGCGGCGCGCGATGTTGAAGATGAGCTGTGCAGATGCACCCGGGATGTGGACAAGTTATCCTGATTTCGGCTGTTCTTGCTCCATAGAGGGTGGTGCTGTAGTTGACCCGGCTGGTGTCGTGGACCTGGGGGACGGGCTGTCTTGCCTTGGAGTGGATCTATCTGTGGATCATGTGCATCAAGCGGAGGGTGTTGCAGCATGAGGTACAGATGCTGTTCATTTGCATGGCAATTGTGAGCAACGAGTCCATGATGAACACCAGCTTGCGTGCGTTGCCACTGGGTGCTGGTGCAGTACCCCGGTCGGTGGGACACAAGGAGTTGACACAGCTGTAAAGGGACAATCCTCAGATGAATACCCAATTCATGGCCAAGTCCATCCTCAGGTGGCTGATGTGCAGCCATTTGGTAACGCACCTTGTGCCTTCTTTAAGTTAGGAACTGGAAACGGCATGGTCTTTTGTGAGTGTGAGGAGCAGCTGGCTGTCAATGGCATACGAGATGATGATGAGGTCGTGTGCGCATGTGATGGAGGAGAGAAGGGTCATGGACACATTGAAGATTGACACGCTGAGAGATTACCCCTGGGGCATGTTCCAGATGACCACAGTGTACTAAATGCCTAAGGCTCCAGGCAGACTCCCAGGGACTTGCTTGTGAGCTAATACTTGATTTCATTATGGTCCAGCCTCTGGATACCAGTGTTGGAGATGTGTGAGCTGACAGTGTGGTAGCACATAGTGTAGAATGCTGTTCAGAGTTCAAGGGGGGTGGCCTCACCATTGTTGAGCGGTGCAAACTGGTTGGTGGTGGTGGCAATGCTGACGGTTGCAGTGGTGTGATTACTGTGGAAGATGTTCTTGTGCAGGTTGCCTGGAGCTCTTAGCGTTTGCCTCAGTTTGTCAGTTGCTCGTTGCCTGTCTTCTTGATGACATTTCCTGGTTAGGGAAGCACGGTGATGTTCCTTGCGAACCTGCGGGCCTGCCGTCCGTTGTCTAATAAGGGCCTGGGTCACTGCATGCCTCCATCTACCATGGAATGTGCCTAACTCAAAGGATACATACATGATGTGCTGGACGGGGGCTACAAGGATGGGGAATAATGTGTAACAGATGTTGTGTTGGAAGGGGCCTGATGTAGATCCCCAGTGGATGTTGCACATGAGCCGGGTGTTGTATTTCCTGCAGATGGAAGTCCAGAACCTGAGGGGGTTTGTTCACGCGGATAATAGTGCTGTCTGCCTCTGTGTGCCAAGGCTGGCATGTATGTCCATGAGCCAGCAGTGCTAGAAAGTTGCAAGGGATTGCCTCTGCCTTGTAAGGGTGGGCTGTCTTTTGGATGGAGAGCTAATGTCAGTGCACTCACAATGCTGATGAGCTCCTTGATGTCCTGTGTTGTGGTGCCTCGGCCCTATCTGAAGGATCTCAAATTGTCCTTCATGATGATATGGTGATGTCTGTGTATGCCGTTTTACAGGCTTGTAAGGCCAACGATGGTTCATTGGGTCGCAAGCTTGGCCCAAGAGTCCGGCTACACCTGTATGAGTCCAGTAGGTCTGCCTTGTCCCAGGTGGCTTAAAAGTTGTTGTGCTTCACAGGAAAGTCCGTCAATGTGGCAAGATTGGTGGATCATTTGCTGATCCAGTGTGTGAGGTTGCAGGGTGTGGCGGTGGTGTTGGTTCCAGTGTCCCACACAGCTTGTCTGTGTTGACTTACATCAAGCATCTTTGGACGATTGGTAGTGGGGTGTGGGGCAGTGTGTTGCCTGTCCGAGACGTGGATGCAAATGTTGATGGACCAATGATGGATGGTGGTGTGCTTCTCCTCCAGCAAGAACTTACTGGCCCCCATCCACATGTAGCCTGTGGAGGTGAGGGCGTGCGTGAAGATGGACGTGTTGATGGCTTTGCGGAATTGTGGATGTAGGCCTGGAGATCTGTAGAGGAGTTTTACCCTGAGGGTTGCCAGGGGGTTGGTGCAAAGCCGGATTTGTGACTTTGAGGGTGGACTTGTGAATAAATTGCAATTCATCCTACGGGATTCTTGGTGCCGTCCCTGCGGGTGATCTTGTATCCGTCTGAGATGGCAATGAATAAGATGTGTGCTGAGGATGCATTTATCAAGGTCACTGCAATGAAGGTGATGTGTGGCCCTGTTGTGTTGAGGAGGTAACAGACTCAAATGGCGTGCTGTTGGACGGAGATGCTGTGGAGTAGGAGGGTCATGACCTGATTGGTGTGACAGGGCCTGGAAGGCGGGGCATCGTTGTGTAGGCAGTTGGAGTTGCACACTCTGCATGCAAAGGGTTCGTGTGTGCGCTTAGGGGATGCCTGAGAGCATGCAGCAGATTTTTGTTTGGACATTGCTTGGAGGGTGGCTGCAACATGAGCCTGTTGTGTGATGTGGGTCAAGCAAGGGCATGAGGGCCGTGCACTGTGCACGTTGCAGGCGCTGATGGTCATGCATTTGGCACGGCGTGGCCGCAACAGTGGCACAGACAAGCTGATGACAGCATGATGAATGTGTGGAGGGAGGAAGGGAGGAGCATCTTGGAGGCGTGTGGCTTTCCGAATCATGGAATTTGGTGGGCCCGTGCCGCAGGGGTCGCAGCAGCAGGCGGAAGGTTCTGGAAACTAGGCCAAAACTATCACACAAAGCCAAGGAGGTCATAAAGGACACCTGCAACAGGCGTATGTAAATGAAGGAGTGTCAGGTTACTCGTGGCTCACTCAGAGAAAATGGATGAACAATCATCAAAGATGACTGACACAGGATCTGTGAACAGAAGGACGAGCAGCGCACAGGAGACACATCCTCAGCATGCGGTGACAGCCCGTTGGGGGGAGCAACCTGCACAAATACATACACAACCATGGACTTCATGCACAATAGAGATTATTATTAGCCATTAAGAACTGCATGCATGTTGCGGAAGTACACATACACTCATTTGCACAATCTGTGACAACTATGCCATAGATGACGCCTGCAAAGTGGCAAGAGACGTGCAGTGACAGAGATGAGGCACTTTGGAGGCTGAGGAACACCTTTAAAATGTAAATTGATACTTGTATAGCGCACTACTCACCCGCAAGGGTGTCAAGGCGCTTGTACGAATACCGCTGTGGAACCCATCCTGGCTTTCCCTGTGAGGCGTCCCCTCCTGGGCACCCCCAAGGTGGAGGCCAGGCATCCTTAGCGCTGTGGGGGCCGTTGTGGAGATTAAGCAAGCTATTGCCCAGAGTTGCAGAGTGGGACTCCATGATTGGAATGGCACCGAGGCGAGAATTATCAGGTCCATGGAATTTTTGAGCCCAAGACCCGCCGAGGCTGGGAATTGAACCCTGGTCCCGGGCTAGACCTCTGCATCAGGGTCTGTGGCTCTAATCATTGAGTTACACTTCTCCACCTTTCTTACACAAACTCAGCACCAAGGGAAATGCATCCATATGAACAGACTCACATGTCATTTGACTTAACATGTGGGACATACGCTGGACACCCCCTTCACAACACAGATGTTCTAAATCCAAATGAACTGGCACACAAGTTAAGGGGATGAGCCAAACACCTCCTGCTGCACACAGAGCAGCTGCAATTTACCATTGAGCCTGTAATGGGGATGTCCCACACTATGTCCACCGTAGCATCACATATGTTTCTGAGGGAAGTGTTACCCATACTGATGCCTTAATCAGAATCCTAAATCGTATACAGATGACTGTCACGAAGGGTGACTATCAATTCATAGGAGTGATGATACATGTAAAGTGCCCCATGGTGAGTACACATGTATGCATGGTAAAACAACATGCACAGAAGCAGTCCCCACACATTCCCAACACGTACCACCACCAAAAAGCCTTACTGCAAACCTTACCCAAACTGACATTTCCACATGTCCGTGCATGGAACGCTGATTCAGCACACTGAAGAACCAGAACCTTTTGGGCCTGGCGGCGCAGGGTACGCCTTAATCTCCTGGGTTCTCCTGCTCAGCTACACAGAGGCATGGGACACTCTGTTAGGCGTTAGAAGATCGCATATATTAGCTGCAGCTAGTACAGTTATCCCAGAAGTACACAAGGTAGGTTCTCAGGAGACTGCCACTTCACTCCGTGGCACATAAACTTTTATTCCCTATAGGTAACATATACATTAACCAAATATACACCCAGAATATACAAGAGAGAGCCAATAAGAAACATTGAAAAACAGGACAGAACCTATAGGAGAGATTTGAAAACAAAGTGTCAGATGACTCAAAGAAACCTCTCCTCCAACTATGTTTGTCACCCCTCCCTCAAACTAATTCATTAACGGATTCATAACTAACTTGCAGGTGGAGAGATACGTTTGTGTGTGTTGGAGGACAGTTGTGAAACGAGAGAATGCTAGCAGAGGACAGTGAAAGCCAGACGATAAGATAAAGTCAGGAAAGAATAGTGTGAACCAACAGATAGTTGAGACGGGGATTAGAAAAACCAGACAGGGATTAGTGTACTCGGCCAGTCCTAACATCAGCTTTGCAAACAGAGGCAGAAGGCGTATTTTGACATGAGACGGCAGAAAAAGCAGAATAGACTTTGTTCGCCGTGCTGTCTGAGTAATGGCAACACAAAATGGTGGCGGAGCACAAAATGGCGGGTCGATTCTATCACGATCGAAAATCGAAGTTCCTCAGACCCTCCTTTTGCCAGAACTCAGGCAAGATAGACTCATTTTAGTCTGAGTCAATGTCGATGGTCATGAGGTCATCAAGCTGTTGCTGTAACATCATTCTTATGTTCTCTGTTACTTGTGGTTTGGGTTTAGGGATGCACATAGTAGCACACAAGTCGCAGATGACAGGACCACAGTGCATAAAAAGGCAACAAGAGAAAATAATGGTCAAAATCTTTCCAAGGAATGTCAACGCTTTCCAACCCTATTTGGACAGAAGTCCCCAAAACCACTCCGTAAAAGACCAATCTCCCTCGTCCTGGTGAATCGATTCAGAGATTATGTGCAACTTGGAGATAGCTTGGTATACTGTTGGAGCGTCTTTAGGTATGAAAATACAGCAACTTGACCCGATCAATTTGCACACTCCACCGCGATCGGCAAGAACAAAATCTAAGGCAACTCGATTTTGTAAGGTCATAATACGGTCCACCTGTAGTTCTGTCGTGATATTACTTAAGGCTCCTACAGTGATGTCTAATGTGGTTTCTACGACACGAACCAGTTGTCTTATATTCCTGCTGTTAGCCATTGGACCCCAGAAGAGTAGAAATCCTTTGAGGAAATCTCCTCCCTCTTGTCCTGCTGTGTCTTTTGAATCAATAATCCCTCTGCCATATCTGTTTCGATGATAGTTTGCAGAAGTGGTGTATGTAGGGGGAAGAAGAAAAGCTATATAGCAGGTACCAGAAAAACCAGTTGACAACCAAGTGTAAGCCCTATTGTGGCAGATAAAATACGTGCCTTGAGATGGCACTAGAGGAGGCGAGTTCTGAGAGGAGTAGACATATGTGTGGGAACAGTTATTTCTTTGTATGGTGTCAGAAGAGCGATCATTTATTTGCAGACAGAAATTTCCCTGATGAGGAATAGTCCAAATTGGTGGAGATTTCCTTTTTTGCATCTTGTCATTAAGGCTAGTGACATAATGGGTGACGTTCCAGTTTGTATACGCTTTGCTTTCGTCAACGGAAATCTTACTATTTTCCATGATTTTAGCCATAGCTACCATTCCCTTTATCAACGAGCTATGACTAAAATCTGGACCACCAATATGTGAACTAATGGATCGTTTGAACTTACTTTGGTAGGCATTGGAGAAGATGACAAAATAAGCCCAAGCAGAACCCTCATAAGAAAACGGGAGAACTAAATATGGTATTCCTTTCTCTGTGGTATGTGGCATAAGTCCGCACACCCAGCAGTCAGTTGTATTGATCACTAACTGGTGTTGATGTAAAAACTGGATAAAGGAATTGTTATAATATTCAGTTCTTCTAATGAGTTCATGTTGAGGAAGGGTATGAAAGAGATGTGGAGAGACAGTAGAAGAAGACGAAGAGGAAGAAGAAGAGACAACTTTCCGTTGCAGAGCATAAATAATCCAACCTATAAACACCAAAATAATACACAATAATATAATAATACATAAGGTTCTTTCTTCATTTATCCTTTCTTTCTCTTTTGCCTAGTGTAGTTTCCATCTTTCTAATGGATGCTCACGGCAATCTTCCTTGATCACTCAATTATGATTATCTGCCGTCCTATGACACTGCAAGTCCTGCAGGCCTATTGCCACTACTCAGGTCACAATTAAGACTCCTACCGTGACCCTGCAACCGGAACAGAATACTACACAGGAGAGAGAAAAAATCTTAAATGTTCTTTGGTCTAGGTCTTAGATTATAGTGTTCTTTATCAGGAACGGTTTGGTTTTGGAACAATGTTCGTGGATTTGTCGTATCCAAGCGACGATGTGGTGTGATTGCTTCCTGCAGAATGTCGTCGTCCTCTTTCTCAGACAGTGTCCCATTCAGGCGTGCATCGCTAAAAGGTACGAATTGTGGAACTTTTTCACTTTCAGAGTCACCAATGCCCCTACGCACCCATTGATCATAAGGTAAAGGCAAAGGCACTTTCTTACAATGCACGCCGTGAATCCAGTTTTTCTTTCCTTCGACTTTGACTGCTGTTCTCATGGTCAAAAGCACCAAACAAGGCTCCTTCCACCTGGGCTCCAAATTTCTCGTCCTTTGAAAATTCTTGGTGCAGACCCAGTCACCTGGTCGGATGGAATGACCTGGGTATGTCCCTGCCCTGCCATTTCATCTTTCAAATGTCGAAATGTCAAAGCAAACATTGCGCTGAGCCCTGCAGGCTTCTAAATGTAGGACTTCGGCCTTTAACCCATGCAGCTGTCCCATCTTGCGTGCAAGGTTTTCATGGGGGTGTCCCAATTCAAAGTGACCCTGGAGACTGAGAGAGCAACAACAACCCACTCTATTCCTGTCTACCAGCAATTCAGAGGTAAGCTTAATAACTTCTGCCAGATTTTTTCTACATATTTATATTTGTAAGCAGTATGCCGAGTGCTTGTCTAGCAGTATAGATGTCAGCTATTCATTCTATGCTTACATATGTGCATTTACTGTAGCCTGAGGCAGTTTAAAAGCTGCTCTGATTGGAATAACCTCATTTAAATAGTGAAGTTTACTCAATTTCGACTTTGATGTTTGGGGCACTTAAAAATGAATATCCTACAATGTTTTTGCATAATAGTCATCCCCAGAATGTCCTCTACATATCCCAGAGATGTGGCATCAGAAATGTATAATGTATACCCTTATAAAAATGAGTTTTGTATGCCTGGGTAAAGTGACATTTCACATGTAAGTGACCCCCTATTGCTGTATAGCATGGCTTAAATTCAATTTGGATGCTAGGAGGTCACAGCATCATCATTAGGCATTATAAATATTAAAAAACGAATTTAATGCACCTATTTTAAATAACATTTTTATATAATCAAAATCATTTTTTTTTGTTTTTTTAATAAATACAATCATTTTGATGAGTCCACATATAAAAAGCAAGCTGCATCCCTTACCTATCATATTTAAACGCATTCATTCATAGCCCTAAGAACAGAAACCTAATTTGAAAGTCTGCGCCACTTTTAAAGGACAGTCATTAATATTTAACATCAAAAACCACTCTTATCCTTATTTAAAAAGGCATTAAGAAAAGAAATCCCTACTGTCAATCTGTCCTCTGTTTATCAAAAATAATGAAACTATATTTCTAACTTTTAAAACAGCAGTCTGAAATGCAGGATTTTACACCGTGTTTGACTTCAGCTGTTTTCTGTGTCCGGAGTCAGAAATACCCACGTGCTGACACAGCTACTTGACACGTAAAGACGTCGAATTCACACGCCTTTCAAGTCAGCCTTTCCACAAATCTGTCGTTCTGTAATTTATTCAGGTCTGCAACAACCAACTCACTCAGATAATGTGAATGCCTGTTAATACCTAATACAGAAGGATAAATGCTGTGACATTTTGTATCTAAATTTATCTATTGCAAAACACACAATTTCGTTTTTTGAAGCTTTTTTTATTCCTATTAAATGTGGATTCTAATTTTATCTTTAACATTGTGGCAATTTGCACACATGTATAGTGTCTTACTCTCTCAATTTAATGATAGCGTGCAGCTATTTAGCATATAACATATAATTCATTGCTGGATTCTTTTAAAATGTATTTTATTTTAATGATATTTGGCATAATAGAATGATGACAAAAAAAAAACATTGAGCTCATTCCAGATAGTTTTAAAACGGTGTCATACACATAATACAGGGCACTTAAGGCTAGCCATTCTTGCACCAATAGCGCAATAGCTACTTACAAGTACCACTAATGACAAACCACAGACATTTAAAGACATATTTAACCCACAGATCAACACTTAGGACAGAAACAAAAGACAGCCCGCAGACTGCACTTAACCCAAACCATTTGTAAATACTAGCTGTAAGTCATATTCACTAGATTTGGCTGGCAGAACACCAAGAAAAAAAACTCTCTGCATATCACCACTTATGAATGTTACTAAGTGCACTGACCAGGATCCTTTTCTATGTACATATTTTGTTCCTCGGGGTACTAGTCACCAAAGAAGAAATACTTTTTTATACCTAAACCTAGTTAAGTATCCCCTCTAGGGGAGCCGGCTAATTATTTACAAGTTTAAAAATGGTACATCCAAGAAAGCAACACATTCATAAATTCACCTGGGGGAAAACAAAAAGACCATCACGCATTTGCCTACAATTAATTGCTTTGTTCTTCAACTCTAATGCTTTCACATAAATGTTCTTTCGCTGTTCTTTTTCAATCAAGGCTTGCTCACGCTTCATTCGTTCACGCACTTCTTTATCCCACATTCGTACACAATCAAACATCTCTTGCCTAGTCTTTCGCTTAAACATGCATTATTCCACATACTCAATCTTTCGTAAATCAAATGACCCATACATAGGCCAACGCAACTCAGGATCCTTACGAGTGTATTTATGCCATAATGCGCTGTACATTATAGAAGAAAGACCATACTTAATATACATATCCCTATTAGGTGTCCCCTCCGGGGGCCGGTTGTGCTTCATCTAGTCTCAAATTGGTACCACTACAAAAGCAACACATCCTATGAAGTGTGCTAAAAACAGGCATGCCAAAAATAGTGCAGAATATGCAGTATTATAATCAAAGTAGCACTTAAGGTACCTTTAGTACGATGTGCCGTTCAAATCAATTCAGATAGAGAAAATTCTCCTCATTACCTGCCTATATAGATTGCAATCCATATATAAATCTCATAACAAACCAAGTTGGCCAACACCAATTCCAAAATCCAAAAGCCACAGTAAGTGTTACTAAACTACCTTACCAATCCCAGGCATCAAAACCAACAGCAAGCGCCACAGAGGGACACTTACCAATCACTTGGTGTCCAGGTTCCAACTGCCAAGTTCTAAAATCGACCAAATGGTCACTGCACGGCGAATCAACAGAAGAGATCTCAGTCGAGGACCGGCACCACCTGGATGGTCAGATCAGAAAGAAAGGGAAAACGCCGTGGTTGCCAAGACTCAGGTCTCATCGGGCAGCGATCGCGTCCAGAGCGAGATTCCAATCCTTCGTCGCGACCAATCCTTTGGGCATCCGAGTCACCGATGAGCCCCAGTAGTTGGGCGCCAATTTGTTGATGGTGACCTCAGCTAGGCCTACCAGTGCAAGGGGTTCGCCCTTCTCTGCACAGAGTCCTCAGACCAATAGGAAGAAGTTGGCACAGAAACTGGAATAGAAAATACAAAGTTTAATAAACCTCATGAGGTAGGACTACATTCACACAGCACCCTTCGGTGTTGAGTGAAGTAGCACACTGAACAGAAGAAGCTTGGTCCTTTTATACCCACACAGGGGCTGAAAAAGGCGGCACAAGTACACATGAGAAAAGTTATGCACATAGGTGGTCATACAGAAACTGCAGAGTCAACAATTAGGAGGAGTAATAAGTTGCTGACATCAGTTAGAACAGCCTGACAGTTCTATACTAGGAACAGGTGCACTCTACTAGCTAAGCACATCTGCGCATGTGCAAGACTCTGGGAGAGGGAAACAGCAAATGTCCAGCACATAGCTAACTAAAATGGCTGCCAAGTACAAAATGGCTTTCAGCTCATGCTAAGAGATTAATGCAATCTTCAACACCAGGCTCGGGAGGAACCAGATCCCACCTGCAGCGAAGCCTCAACAATCCGCGGATGACCCCGATCCACCTGGACCCTCTGGTGTCCGAGCCCCTGCAGCACCTGCTTCAGGAACATCTGTGCCAACCACCACCCCAATTCCTGCCACATCCCAGGAGACACCCAGGAGCCCTGCCCGCACTGAACAACTGAGCCAGTCTGACCTGGAGGGACAAGGCTCGCCGGGCACCCAGGAGGAGGCAGACAACCCTGCAACTGCAATCCCTCAGGGGTCCCGGAGACCCGATCTGCCCACAACAGCAGGCCAGGCTTGGGTGGGCAGGGGTGGTGGGAGTGGAGGCAGGTGGAGGTGAGAACCTGACCAGCCAGCTGAAGGGACTGTTATGTCACACGTATGCAACATCATCGACGCATACCGGCGTGACACCAGGGTCCTCAGCCAGGTAGTGGAGACCCTCACAGAGATCAAGAACCAGCAGGCCGAGCAACACGCCAGTCAACAAGAACACCAAGGACGGATGGAGGCAAGACTGGCTGAGCTCCTGGCGGTGCAAACTGACATAAGCCATTCACTCCGTCGGATCGCCGACAACATGGGCAACCCTCCCTGTGCCACCAGGCGAAGACCAACACCAGCCACAGGGAGGGAGGAGGAGGAGGATTCGTCCGACGGAGCGTCCCAAGCATCGTCAAGGCCTGCATATGAGGGTCCCGCAAGGAAGGTGGGTCGTCCACGGAAAAGACCGTGAGAGGCAGCGGGCCATCCACATCTCCCAGGTCACCTAGCATGGCACCTGGCCTTCATGTGCAGCTGCATTCACCTCATTGACTGACATTCTCTGCCACATGGATTTGCTGGTCACAGTCTGACCAATGATGCCGAAGACTGTGGTCTGGACTATGATGACTTCAAATGGCAAGGATCCCATCTCCCCCTGTGAAATTTGGATTCTAGGATCCCTGTATAGCACCTAATTTTTTGCACAAATCACACCCCAGACCTACAATAAAACAAATTATTTTGAATTTGATGTTGCAGTCATTTAGCATGAGTCTACAACATACGTGTGGGGAAATGTCAAACTATGCCTGAGTGTTGAACTAACGCCAGCCATCCATAACCTGGGATCTGAGTCTGATCGAGGACACATATGGGTCGCAATGTATCATCCAATACAGACATGTAGCACAATACTCAACCATGATGGCCTCAAGCTGCTGAGGGGGGCTTGCAATACTGTGCGGACAGACCGATTTTGAAGAGTATCATGAAGACGTAGAGGTCATGGGTCATGTGGAGGGGCCCGGGGAGTGATTCCCAGGTCTGTTTGGCCAGGTGGGAGAACTATCTCCTGTATGCTGTAGTTCTGTAGATGTGAAGAATGGTGGACAGGGCAAGGTTGGATGCAGGGAGTTGGACAATGGGGTCTTGGATGACAGATGTCCAAGGTTGGTTTGGGGCCTGGGGTTGTGGACTGGCTCCTGAGTGTTTTGTGAGGATTCTGAAGGTCATCCTGCAGCAGACAGTGAGCTATTGCAGCTATCTCAGGTGGACGGTGATGAGGCTGCGGCGCGCGATGTTGAAGATGAGCTGCGCAGATGCACCCGGAATGTGGACAAGTTATCCTGATTTCGGCTGTTCTTGCTCCATAGAGGGTGTTGCTGTAGTTGACCCGGCTGGTGTCGTGGACCTGGGGGACGGGCTGTCTTGCCTTGGAGTGGATCTCTCTGTGGATCATGTGCATCATGCGGAGGGTGTTGCAGCATGAGGTACAGATGCTGTTCATTTGCATGGCAATTGTGAGCAACGAGTCCATGATGAACACCAGCTTGCGTGCATTGCCACTGGGTGCTGGTGCAGTGCCCCAGTCGGTGAGACACAAGGAGTTGACACAGCTGTAAGGAATCAATCCTCAGATGAATACCCAATTCATGGCCAAGTCCATCCTCAGGTGGCTGATGTGCAGCCATTTGGTAACGCACCTCGTGCCTTCTTTAAGTTAGGAACTGGAAACGGCATGGTCTTTTGTGAGTGTGAGGAGCAGCTGGCTGTCAATGGCATACGAGATGATGATGAGGTCATGTGCGCATGTGATGGAGGAGAGGGGGGTCATGGACACATTGAAAATTGACACGCTGAGAGATTACCCCTGGGGCATGTTCCAGATGACCACAGTGTACTAAATGCCTAAGGCTCCAGGCAGACTCCCAGGGACTTGCTTGTGAGCTAATACTTGATTTCATTATGGTCCAGCCTCTGGATACCAGTGTTGGAGATGTGTGAGCTGACAGTGTGGTAGCACATAGTGTAGAATGCTGTTCAGAGTTCAAGGGGGGTGGCCTCACCATTGTTGAGCGGTGCAAACTTGGTGGTGGTGGTGGCCATGCTGACGGTTGCAGTGGTGTGATTACTGCGGAAGATGTTCTTGTGCAGGTTGCCTGGAGCTCTTAGGGTGTGCCTCAGTTTGTCAGTTGCTCGTTGACTGTCTTCTTGATAATAATTCCGGGTTAAGGAAGCACGTTGATGTTCCTTGCGAACCTGCGGGCCTGCCGTCCGTTGTCTAATAAGGGCCTGGGTCACTGCATGCCTCCATCTACCATGGAATGTGCCTAACTCAAAGGATACATACATGACGTTCTGGACGGGGGCTACAAGGATGGGGAATGATGTGTAACAGATGTTGTGTGGGAAGGTGCCTGATGTGGATCTCCAGTGGATGTTGCACATGAGCCGGGTGTTGTATTTCCTGCAGATGGAAGTCCAGAACCTGAGGGGGTTTGTTCACGTGGATAATAGTGCTGTCTGCCTCTGTGTGCCAAGGCTGGCATGTATGTCCATGAGCCAGCAGTGCTAGAAAGTTGCAAGGGATTGCCTCTGCCTTGTAAGGGTGGGCTGTCTTTTGGATGGAGAGCTAATGTCAGTGCACTCACAATGCTGATGAGCTCCTTGATGTCCTGTGTTTTGGTGCCTCGGCCCTTTCTGAAGGATCTCAAATTGTCCTTCATGATGATATGGTGATGTCTGTGTATGCCGTTTTACAGGCTTGTAAGGCCAACGATGGTTCATTGGGTCGCAAGCTTGGCCCAAGAGTCCGGCTAAAACTGTATGAGTCCAGTAGGCCTGCCTTGTCCCAGGTGGCTTAACTGTTGTTGTGCTTCACAGGAAAGTCCGTCAATGTGGCAAGATTGGTGGATCATTTGCTGATCCAGTGTGTGAGGTTGCAGGGTGTGGCGGTGGTGTTGGTTCCAGTGTCCCACACAGCTTGTCTGTGTTGACTTACATCAAGCATCTTTGGGGGATCGGTAGTGGGGTGTGGGGCAGTGTGTTGCCTGTCCGAGACGTGGATGCAAATGTTGATGGACCAATGATGGATGGTGGTGTGCTTCTCCTCCAGCAAGAACTTACTGGCCCCCATCCACATGTAGCTTGTGGAGGTGAGGGCGTGTGTGAAGATGGACGTGTTGATGGCTTTGCGGAATTGTGGATGTAGGCCTGGAGATCTGTAGAGGATTGTTACCCTGAGGGTTGCCAGGGGGTTGGTGCAAAGCCGGATTTGTGACTTTGAGGGTGGACTTGTGAATAAATTGCAATTCATCCTACGGGACTCTTGGTGCCGTCCCTGCGGGTGATCTTGTATCCGTCTGAGATGGCAATGAATAAGATGTGTGCTGAGGATGCATTTATCAAGGTCACTGCAATGAAGGTGATGTGTGGCCCTGTTGTGTTGAGGAGGTAACAGACTCAAATGGCGTGCTGTTGGACGGAGGCGCTGTGGAGTAGGAGGGACATGACCTGGTTGGTGTGACAGGGCCTGGAAGGCGGGGCATCGTTGTGTAGGCAGTTGGAGTTGCACACTCTGCATGCAAAGGGTTCGTGTGTGCGCTTAGGGGATGCCTGAGAGCATGCAGCAGATTTTTGTTTGGACATTGCTTGGAGGGTGGCTGACGGTCATGCATTTGGCACAGCGTGGCCGCAACAGTGGCACAGACAAGCTGATGACAGCATGATGAATGTGTGGAGGGAGGAAGGGAGGAGCATCTTGGGGGCGTGTGGCTTTCCGAATCATGGAATTTGGTGGGCCCGTGCCGCAGGGGTCGCAGCAGCAGGCAGCAGGTTCTGGAAACTAGGCCAAAACTATCACACAAAGCCAAGGAGGTCATAAAGGACACCTGCAACAGGCGTATGTAAATGAAGGAGTGTCAGGTTACTCATGGCTCACTCAGAGAAAATGGATGAACAATCATCAAAGATGACTGACACAGGATCTGTGAATAGAAGGACGAGCAGCGCACAGGAGATCCTCAGCATACGGTGACAGCCCGTTGGGGGGAGCAACCTGCACAAATACATACACAACCATGGACTTCATGCACAATAGAGATTATTATTAGCCATTAAGAACTGCATGCATGTTGCGGAAGTACACATACACTCATATGCACAATCTGTGACAACTATGCTATAGATGACGCCTGCAAAGTTGCAAGAGACGTGCAGTGACAGAGATGAGGCACTTTGGAGGCTGAGGAACACCTTTAAAATGTAAATTGATACTTGTATAGCGCACTACTCACCCGCAAGGGTGTCAAGGCGCTTGCACGAATACCGCTGTGGAACCCATCCTGGCTTTCCTTGTGAGGCATCCACTCCTGGGCACCCTCAAGGTGGAGGCCAGGCATCCTTAGCGTTGTGGGGGCCGTTGTGGAGATTAAGCAAGCTATTGCCCAGAGTTGCAGAGTGGGACTCCATGATTGGAATGGCACCGAGGCGAGAATTATCAGGTCCATGGAATTTTTGAGCCCAAGACCCGCCGAGGCTGGGAATTGAACCCTGGTCCCGGGCTAGTCCTCTGCATCAGGGTCTGCCGCTCTAATCATGGAGTTACACTTCTCCACCTTTATTACACAAACTCAGCACCAAGGGAAATGCATCCATATGAACAGACTCACATGTCATTTGACTTAACATGTGGGACATACGCTGGACACCCCCTTCACAACACGGATGTTGTAAATCCAAATGAACTGGCACACAAGTTAAGGGGATGAGCCAAACACCTCCTGCTGCACACAGAGCGGCTGCAATTCACCATTGAGCCTGTAATGGGGATGTCCCACACTATGTCCACCGTAGCATCACATATGTTTCTGAGGAAAGTGTTACCCACACTGATGCCTTAATCAGAATCCTAAATCGTATACAGATGACTGTCACGAAGGGTGACTATCAATTCATGGGAGTGATGATACATGTAAAGTGCCCCATGGTGAGTACACATGTATGCATCGTAAAACAACATGCACAGAAGCAGTCCCCACACATTCCCAACCCGTGCCACCACCAAAAAGCCTTGCTGCAAACCTTACCCAAACTGACATTTCCACATGTCCGTGCATGGAACGCTGATTCAACACACTTAAGAACCAGAACCTTTTGGGCCTGCCGGCGCAGGGTACGCCTTAATCTGCTGGGTTCTCCTGCTCAGCTACACAGAGGCACGGGTCACTCTGTTAGGCGTTAGAAGATCGGATTTATTAGCTGCAGCTAGTACAGTTATCTCAGAAGTACACAAGGTAGGTTCTCAGGAGACTACCACTTCACTCCGTGGCGCATAAACTTTTATACCCTATAGGTAACATATACATTAACGAAATATACACTCAGAATATACAAGAAAGAGCCAATAAGAAACATTGAAAAACAGGACAGAACCAATAGGAGAGATTTGAAAACAAAGTGTCAGATGACTCAAAGAAACCTCTCCTCCAACTATGTTTGTCACCCCTCCCTCAAACTAATTCATTAACGGATTTGTAACTAACTTGCAGGTGGCGAGATACGTTTGTGTGTGTTGGAGGACAGTTGTGAAACAAGAGAATGCTAGCAGAGGACAGTGAAGGCCAGACGATAAGATAAAGTCAGGAAAGAATATTGTGAACCAACAGATAGTTGAGACGGGGATTAGAAAAACCAGACAGGGATTAGTGTACTCGGCCAGTCCTAACATCAGCTTTGCAAACAGAGGCAGAAGGCGTATTTTGACACGAGACGGCAGAAAAAGCAGAATAGACTTTGTTCGCCGTGCTCCCTGAGTAATGGCAACACAAAATGGTGGCAGAGCACAAAATGGCGGGTCGATTCGATCACGATCGAAAATCGAAGTTCCTCAGACCCTCCTTTTGCCAGAACTCAGGCAAGATAGACTCATGTTAGTCTGAGTCAATGTCGATGGTCATGAGGTCATCAAGCTGTTGCTGTAACATCATTCTTATGTTCTCTGTTACTTGTGGTTTGGGTTTAGGGATGCACATAGTAGCACACAAGTCGCAGATGACAGGACCACAGTGCATAAAAAGGCAACAAGAGAAAATAATGGTCAAAATCTTTCCAAGGAATGTCAACGCTTTCCAACCCTATTTGGACAGAAGTCCCCAAAACCACTCCGTAAAAGACCAATCTCCCTCGTCCTGGTGAATCGATTCAGAGATTATGTGCAACTTGGAGATAGCTTGGTATACTGTTGGAGCGTCATTAGGTATGAAAATACAGCAACTTGACCCGATCAATTTGCACACTCCACCGCGATCGGCAAGAACAAAATCTAAGGCAACTCGATTTTGTAAGGTCATAAGACGGTCCACCTGTAGTTCTGCCGTGATATTACTAAAGGCTCCCACAGTGATGTCTATTGTGGTTTCTACGACACGAACCAGTTGTCTTATATTTCTGCTGTTAGCCTTTGGACCCCAGAAGAGTAGAAATCCTTTGAGGAAATCTCCTCCCTCTTGTCCTGCTGTGTCTTTTGAATCAATAATCCCTCTGCCATATCTGTTTCGATGATAGTTTGCAGAAGCGGTGTATGTAGGGGGAAGAAGGAAAGCTATATAGCAGGTACCAGAAAAACCAGTTGGCAACCAAGTGTAAGCCCTATTGTGGCAGATAAAATACGTGCCTTGAGATGGCACTAGAGGAGGCGAGTTCTGAGAGGAGTAGACATATGTGTGGGAACAGTTATTTCTTTGTATGGTGTCAGAAGAGCGATCATTTATTTGCAGACAGAAATTTCCCTGATGAGGAATAGTCCAAATTGGTGGAGATTTCCTTTGTTGCATCTTGTCATTAAAGCTAGTGACCTAATGGGTGACGTTCCAGTTTGTATACGCTTTCCTTTCGTCAACGGAAATCTTACTATTTTCCATAATTTTAGCCATAGCTACCATTCCCTTTATCAACGAGCTATGACTAAAATCTGGACCACCAATATGTGAACTAATGGATCGTTTGAACTTACTTTGGTAGGCATTGGAGAAGATGACAAAATAAGCCCAAGCAGAACCCTCATAAGAAAACGGGAGAACTAAATATGGTATTCCTTTCTCTGTGGTATGTGGCATAAGTCCGCACACCCAGCAGTCAGTTGTATTGATCACTAACTGGTGCTGATGTAATTACTGGATAAAGGAATTGTTATAATATTCAGTTCTTCTAATGAGTTCATGTTGAGGAAGGGTATGAAAGAGATGTGGAGAGACAGTAGAAGAAGACGAAGAGGAAGAAGAAGAGACAACTTTCCGTTGCCGAGCATAAATAATCCAACCTATAAACGCCAAAATAATACACAATAATATAATAATACATAAGGTTCTTTCTTCATTTTATCCTTTCTTTCTCTTTTGCCTAGTGTAGTTTCCATCTTTCTAATGGATGTTCACGGCAATCTTCCTTGATCACTCAATTATGATTATCTGCCGTCCTATGACACTGCAAGTCCTGCAGGCCTATTGCCACTACTCAGGTCACAATTAAGACTCCTACCGTGACCCTGCAACCGGGACAGAATACTACACAGGAGAGAGAAAAAATCTTAAATGTTCTTTGGTCTAGGTCTTAGATTATAGTGTTCTTTATCAGGAACGGTTTGGTTTTGGAACAATGTTCGTGGATTTGTCGTATCCAAGCGACGATGTGGTGTGATTGCTTCTTGCAGAATGTCGTCGTCCTCTTTCTCAGACAGTGTCCCATTCAGGCGTGCATCGCTAAAAGGTACGAATCGTGGAACTTTTTCACTTTCAGAGTCACCAATGCCCCTACGCACCCATTGATCATAAGGTAAAGGCAAAGGCATTTTCTTACAATGCACGCCGTGAATCCAGTTTTTCTTTCCTTCGACTTTGACTGCTGTTCTCATGGTCAAAAGCACCAAACGAGGTTCCTTCCACCTGGTCTCCAAATTTCTTGTCCTTTGAAAATTCTTGGTGCAGACCCAGTCACCTGGTCGGATGGAATGACCTGGGTCTGTGGAGGCCTCTGGTAAAGCACTCTGAACCTGTTGATGGAGAACACGCAAATTAGTTTTAAGTTCATGCAAGTAGTCAATCAACATTGGATATGGCAAGTCTGAGTATTTCCTACAGCGAGGGACTCCCCATACGTTAGCTGGACGTCCAACGACCACTTCCTAAGGGCTGAGTCCCAAACGAGAGTGCACAGCAGTTCGGGTGGACAGGAGAGCCAGGGGCAAAGCATCGGGCCAATTAAGTCCTGTACTAGCTTGGACTTTGGCCAGTTTTAACTTCAAAGTTCCGTTATAACATTCCACTAGACCTGCTGACTGTGGATGATTTGCCGCATGGAACTTTTGCTTGATACCAAGACCTGCACAAACTTTTTGCATGACTTGGCCAACAAATTCGCTCCCATTGTCACTCCAGACAACACGCGGCAAACCAAACCTGGGGAAAAATTATTTCAGTAAGATTTTGGCTGTGGATAAGGCTGTGGTGTCTTTTAGAGGGTATGCTTCTATCCACCTAGAAAAGGCGCATACTACCACCAGAACGTATTTGAGATTGTTGCATCGTTCCATATGTATATAATCGATCTGCAACACTTCAAATGGATATGTCGGAGGAGCAAAGTGACCCGCTGGAGTTGGGGTTCCCTTTCCTGGATTGTACATTAAACAAACAATACAATGTTTCACTACATTGTCTGCACATTTTGGAATCCCTTCGTTTTGCCACACTGGAGCCAAAAGCTTGCATATACCTTTCGCACCATGTGCCATAGTAACCACTGGTAGTACATAGGCATCTGGTAACAACCAACGTTGGTGTTCAGATAATTCCACCCAACAACCCATCTCATCTAACATTCCCGTACTTTCTTCCCACCTACTTCATTCCTTCTTTGTAGCCTCTTTCTGAATTGACTTTACACTTTCTACTGTATTCTCATACATTCCTCTCTCTCTGATCCAATTCGCAGGACCCGCCACAGACATTCGACTTGTAACGTCTCTCGCTGTCTTTTTCGCTACTTCGTCTGCGAATGCATTTCCTCGGCCAACATCATCTGTAATCTTTTTGTGCGCACTACACTTCACGATTGCTATTTGGGTGGGCAAGGTAAGTGATTCAAGAAGATCAGTCACTAACTGACCATGTTGTATTTTGGTGCCATGTGAAGTGAGGAATCCCCTTTCCTTCCAAAGACGCCCAAAGTTGAACGCTACACCAAAGGCATATTGGCTGTCGGTGTACACGTTCACTTTCTTCCCTTTTGACAATATACATGCTCTCATTAAAGCTATCAGTTCTGCTGCTTGAGCTGAATTGTGTCTGATGCGTGCTGTTTCAACAACTGTATGTAAAGTAGTTACAGCATAGGCTGAAACTATGTCTCCATTAGGCATTTTAAAACAAGAACCATCTACCCATAGAGTTCCATCCGGATTCTCTAGCGGCGTATCTTTCAAGTCAATTCTACCTTTTGTCTCTTCCTCAGTACGGAAGAAACAATCATGTTGTTCGTCAACACTTTTCTCATCTGGAAGGGGCAACAGAGTAGCCGGATTTAGGGTATTACATCATTTGATGTGTACGTGACTAGCCAAAAGTGTCAGCTCGGACCAAGTTAGACGAGCACTCGTAAGATGCTGCGTTTTCGTTCTGTTTAGTAAAGTATCCACTGCATGTGGCACCATGACAATGAGAGTATTATCTAACACCACCTCAGCAGACTGTCGAATAGAAATTGCTGCTGCTGCTGTCGCTTTGAGACAACTAGGCAATGCTTTTGCTACGGGATCTAACGTAGCTGAAAAATAGGCACATGGCCGCTGTTTGTCCTCAAATTGCTGTGTTAAAACTGATGATGCACAACCCTCTCTCTCATGAACATAGAGTGTAAAAGGCTTACTGTAATCAGGGGTGCCTAGTACAGGAGCAGAACATAGAGCAGTACGTAAGTCAGTGAAACTCCTTTGACACTCGTCAGTCCAAGGAAGGGGCTGAGGCGTATCTTTCAACATGAGTGCCAACAAAGGCTTGGCCAACAGAGAGAAGTTAGGGATCCACTGCCTACAGTAAGAAGTAATACCCAGAAAGGCACGAACTTCCCTTTGTGTGGATGGCACAGACATTTGCGTAATCGTCTGAATTCGTTCTGGTGTTAATCGTCGTCCCTCCTTTGATAGGAGATGACCCAAATAGGTAACCTCTCGACGGACATATTGTAATTTGGAAGGTGAAACCTTATGATTCAGATTAAACAAGTGGCGTAACAATGCAACAGTCACATTTTTGCAAATATCTTCTGAATCAGCGGCGATCAACAAGTCATCCATGTACTGTATAAGGGCAGCACCGGATGGCAAATAAAAAGTATCAAGATGACATTTTAAAGCTTGGCTGTAAATGGAAGGACTTTCACAATAGCCCTGAGGTGCGCGCTTAAACCGGAAGCTTCGGCCTCCAAGAGAGAAGCCAAAAATGTCCCTACTCTCTTCTGCAATGGGAATACTAAAGAAGGCATTCTTTAGATCGATTACAGAGAACCAAGTCGCTGTGGAAGGTATCATTGTCAACAGAGCAGTGATATCTGGGACAACAGGAAATTGTGGTACAACAATTTTGTTTACCTCCCGAAGATCAATTACGAAACGATATACAGGTGGCTGAGAAGGATCGGTGCGTTTAAGAACAGGAAGAATAGGACTATTGCATATGTTTCCTCTTGTTTCTTCAACCACATCCTTCAGAATCAAATCATGAATGATTTCCAAAAGCGCTTTTTCACCTTCAGTGGAAATTCAGTACTGCGGAATACGAGGCAATTCAACATTGGGCTTGAGAGTGACAACATAAGGTGGAATCTCAAGACAGCCCACATCGTTCGGACCCGTGGCCCAAAGCGTTGTCGGAAGAGAAAGCAATTCAGGTGGAAACTGATCTTTGGACAAATACATAGGAGAAATCAGTTTCTGTCCTAGAGTAAGATGTACACCAGAAGGAGAACAATATATCATAGCATGCATTCTTTTCAATAGGTCTAGCCCCAACAGATTTTCACCGCAACCATTCGTCAAAAGAAGTGGAGCTTCCAAATCATACGGGCCAATTGAAATAGGCAAAGGGCAAGAGACCGGATTACTAACAGGGGTGCCAGAAAATCCTACAGATACGTTCGTTAAGCCAGACAAAGGTGCCCCGGGGAGTTTAGAATGGATGATAGAACTTCTCATCGCACCAGTATCTAGAAGAAATGGCTCTGAAACACCCATTGTAGTGACTTTAACATAAGGTCCATTCTGGTCTACTGGAATCAACACAACTCCCTTACTTTGTCCATGGCTGTCCTAGTTGGCATGAAGGCTTTTATTCCCGTCTTCAATGTAGTGGTCTTCATTATAGTACTGTGTAGACCTAATATTTTGCTGATCAAAGTAATTCACAGAATTAGGAGGAGAAAAGGTACGCTGTTCTTGAGTCAACACACCTCGACCTCTACCTCTGTTTGCTGACTGAAGGCCAGCACGACCTCGTGAAGCAGATGGTGTGCCATTACGCTGTAATAAAACCGGACAACTATTTTTAAAATGACCTTCTTCTCTACAATAGGCACATTGATTAGGTCCTAACAAATGTCGCGGAATATATGGCTCAGGCTTTTGATACACCCTCTGAAACTGCGAAGGCTGCTGAAACTGGGGCTGAGCATAGCGAGGAGGATAAGTTTGTTGCAAGAGAACCTTTGTTTTTAATTCTTTCGTCTTTTTCTCTTGCTTTTCTTTTTCCTCTTTATCTCTGTTTTCATAATATTGTGCAGTAGCCAATATCTGGGCAGAAGAAGAAACGGCCCATGAACTTTCTGAATCTTTCAATTTATGTGACAGCTCGGGAAGCAAATTAAATACAAATTTGTCCACAAACAATCGCTGCCCACCCTCTGTAGCCATATCTTGACCACTGTGATCAATAAATGTCTCCTCGAAACGAGTGAAGAAATCAGAGACACTTTCATCTTTCTTTTGTTTGCATGCCGCTAATTTATCCCAATTAACTCTCAATGCAGGCATCATCGTTTTCATTAATGTAATAATCCTACCAGGGAATTCTGAAATCAAGGCCTCAGGTTTTGCACCACCCACTTGGTCTCTATCGGTGGCAGTTATAACATCCCAAGTAGCACCTAATTCCTGTGCGTGGTTCTCCTTACGAATCTTAGCCCATATTGTCTGTGGGACTACATTTACCATTAACATATCGATATCAGCTAGGTTCATGATGCAAGCATCAACTGTCTGTGTTAATTCTTTATAATACCCCCCAGGGTTTTTACGAGGATCCGGTAGAGTCTGTTTAAGGGCTAAAACTTCAGATGTCTTCCAAGGGACATGTACCCATATACGCTGAAAATGAGCGCTAATAACTGGATTAGCACCTACTGCTGCAACCTCTTCCTTCCATACTGGGGGAACCTCTCTCATGGGATAATTTTTCAGTGTCAGTTTAACCGACGGATCAGAATCAAGGAAAGTCTGAGAGGATAATAAGTTTCTAAAGGAAATCAGTGTCCGTACAGCATTTTCAACTTTGGAACCCATAATAAGTCCTTTATCAAAGTCAGCCTGAACATCTAACAGACCCTGTGGAACCGAATTTAAATTCACATCCTCCCTTTTTTTAATGAGAGTATCGCACATTACATCGAAAACATATCTTTGCGTGGGTGCATTCCATTGTGAGAAGGTAGGCATAATATCAAGTACACTGTATTGGGGACCCTTTTTTATCCATCTATGTGCAAGAGATTCCAACCTCTCTCGTTCTTCCGAATCTGGGAACTGACTACGAGATTGTCTTCGAGCAAAAGCCGGAGATACATTTAAAGCTTCAAAGAAAGGAGATAGAATACCAGTGACAGTGTCCGTGAGTCGCTTACGCATAGACGGAGAATTAGACATGAGAATAGGAGACAAAGTATTAGGCGAGCTAATGGAAGGAGACCCAATAATTGCGGGAGGTGCAGAAGGCAAAGGAGATCGAAGATCAGCAGATGAGGGTAAAGGAGTCGAAGTTAATGGTAAAACTGTCAGCGGCGGAAATACTGGAGGAGGCAAATGCGGAAGAGCCGGAACATGCGGAGGTACCACTGGCGGCTGAACAGGCTGTAACAACTGGGGTGCATTGGCACCTTGTGCATAGGGCGGAGGCAATCTCAATAAGTGAGACATTAGGGGATCTTCTTCTAAATCTCTCTTGTTTTCGGAAGGGGAAACAGGCAACACCGGATAGCATTTATCTATTGCCATAGATGCTGACTCTCTGAGATTTCTGTCGCATTATAAATTTCATCGTCTTTAAACTGTTGGGCAGCCTGTATAATTGTCACACCCTGTGCTTTTCTATCTCGTTTTGCTTGCTTAATTTCTTTCTGTTTGGCTTCCTTACGCCAAAGGCGGAAAGAGTCAAACATTGCCGGCCGGGCTTTTCTTTTGAATAGAACTGTTTCTAAATTATCTAGAACATCAGGATCAAAACTACCATTTTCTGGCCATTTTAGAACACCATCTTTCTTTGTGTATCGGGTCCACGCCTCGTTGAAGGCAATGGGGCCAATACCATGTTTTGAATAGAGCTCATATGTGGGAGTTCCAACCGAAGGAATCAGACAAGAGTCCTCAAGCCGGGAATCCCTATTACAACCAAAGCAACAAATTCTTCCAAACTTAGTCAGACCAGGCATCTCGCGATATCACCGGACTGTTCACAAACTTCAAGGGGGTAAAACTCAGTTTACGCAGCACAAATGCACTTACCCTCGGCTTCGGCTATTTCAATAGTCGAATCTAAGGACCAAAGGTACTAAGGAACAAAGGACAAAAATTGTGGACGCGACCCACGAAAATACTTAACTAAGGACGTCTTCTTACACCAACAGAGGCCTGTCTATCGTCTCGCCTTACCATACATCACCAAAGAAAGGGCCAAGGCAGGGCGGCAGTCAGGGCAGCGGTCGTCAGTAGCCGTCAGGAAGGAGTAACCGCGCTGCAAAAGACCTTCGGACCACTTTTGACATACAGGGGTCGCTTAATGTGGCTCGCGAACCCTCCGGAATTTTCTTGCGGGGTTCCTCACGACCCTCGGGCAGAACCGGTACCACTGAAGCCGCCCCACGTTGGGCACCAGTTGAAGAACCACAACCTTTTGGGCCTGGCGGCGCAGGGTACGCCTTAATCTCCTGGGTTCTCCTGCTCAGCTACACAGAGACACGGGACACTCTGTTAGGCGTTAGAAGATCGGATTTATTAGCTGCAGCTAGTAAAGTTATCCCAGAAGTACACAAGGTAGGTTCTCAGGAGACTGCCACTACACTCCGTGGCGCATAAACTTTTATACCCTATAGATAACATATACATTAAACAAATATACACCCATAATATACAAGAAAGAGCCAATAAGAAACATTGAAAAACAGGACAGAACCAATAGGAGAGATTTGAAAACAAAGTGTCAGATGACTCGAAGAAACCTCTCCTCCAACTATGTTTGTCACCCCTCCCTCAAACTAATTCATTAACGGATTCGTAACTAACTTGCAGGTGGCGAGATACGTTTGTGTGTGTTGGAGGACAGTTGTGAAACGAGAGAATTCTAGCAGAGGACAGTGAAGGCCAGACGATAAGATAAAGTCAGGAAAGAATACTGTGAACCAACAGATAGTTGAGACGGGGATTAGAAAAACCAGACAGGGATTAGTGTACTCGGCCAGTCCTAACATCAGCTTTGCAAACAGAGGCAGAAGGCGTATTTCGACACGAGACGGCAGAAAAAGCAGAATAGAATTTGTTCGCCGTGCTGCCTGAGTAATGGCAACACAAAATGGTGGCAGAGCACAAAATGGCAGGTCGATTCGATCACGATCGAAAATCGAAGTTCCCAAACACGTTGCAATACTCATGAGGGATAGTAGGAGGACAACGATGACACGGGCAGACAACAGATGCAACAACCTGGGAATGACAGACAAGAAGTCAGCACAAAGAATTTCCTCTGCACACATGGTCAGTCACTGAACATGAACAATGTTGTACCCATGCAAATTTCAAATAAAGTCTCTCAGCAAAACTGTGTGGCATGACATCATCATTCGAGTGACACATCAGAACACACATCTACGTCACTTTGCCATCACTCAGCTGGACACAAACATTGCAACACATGCCACCCAAGGCTACAAGCGTGCACACTCAGACCCAGAGACTCACCATTATGAGAAGAAGTTGCGTATGAGCTGACTCCGGATATTCTCCTCCTCCTCCTCCTTTTCACTTGCCTCGTGCCCAAGCCCTTCATCCTTCACGGGTGGATGTTCCTGCTCATCCTGCTCCAGGATGAGTGGCACTGCCTTCTCCACTGCCATGTTGTGCAGCATGCAGCACACGATGAAGATTTTGCAGACCTTCTCCGGTGCATATGGGAGTGACCCGCCGGTTTTGTGAAGGCACCGGAATCGACTCTTCAGGAGGCCAAACGTCCTCTCAATCACTCGCCTGGTCTGCCCGTGTGCATTGTTGTACCGGTGATCTGCAGCTGATGTTGGGTTGCGGAGAGGTGTCATCAGCCATGGCATGTTCGGATATCCAGAGTCCCCTACATGGAAACATCATGTAAAGTGGGTCAGGAGATGCCGTAAGAGGCAAATATGTCGCAACACACAGGACAAACAGAGTATACCCAACAACAAGACATGCTCGTTCGTTGTGCAGCCGCAGCATCATTTCAGGCACCCTGCTATGCCTCATGATGTAAGCATCGTGTGCTGACCCTGGAATCCGTGCACAGACATGGGAAATCAGCATGTTAGCAAGACACACCACAAGGGCATTTATAGAGTGGTAATGTTTACGGTGCGATAGGCTACCTCCTGTGCCTGTGGTGGTACCAAATCCACATGTGTACCATCAATGGACCCAATGACATGGGGCATCACTCCCAGGGCATAGAATTCACCTTTGACATCTCTCAACCCTCAGGAGTAGGACATTTGATGAATTTATTAAGGTGCGCCAACATGGCTGCCAAAACATCACGCAGGACACGGCTAAACATTGTCTGTGACATCCCCCCAACATCAGCTATGGTAAATTGAAACGTACCTGTGGCAAAAAAATTTAAGGATGCCATTACCTTCATCTTGGGGGTCAGCGCAGTAGGATACCTGTGTTGCGGTTGGAGGTGTGGTGCCAGCTTGTCCGTCAAATCCTCAATCAACTGTTGAGTGAATCTGTAACGCCGGATGCAGTCACGTTCCCTCATGGTAGCCAAGTCTGGCATTGCTCGGGGGACTGGCGGTGCCCTGCAGAAAATTGTATTGAATAACGAAGTTTGAGAGTCTACAAACATCAATGTCAATGAACAGAGCACATGCTAAACTGACACTGGACATTATATAAATATGGAATCTGGTCTGTACAGTACATCCAGGGCACATATGCCAGCTTGGTGAGACTCCGACGAAAAGCCAGATACACCTGTTGATTGTCAAGTGTACCTGACATGCCATGAAACGAGCTGGGGGCCAGTCGGAGTGAACAGGCAGAAACATCACAGGAGTGACATACATCCAACGAGCTGCATTTAAAGCAGGGCATCTCATACAGACAGCTGACGGCAAGCAAGACACACAGGTCACATGGAATGTCAAATGTACAGCTCAAACACATTGTGATGAAGGGGTACACGTGGAAACAGAATACACAAACATTGCGACGACGACGATATGTCTTCCTGTGAAAATATGATGTCCGATGCACACAGAGCCTGCCTCCGTGGAAGTCCACATGGAGCATGGTGTGCGTAGATGTGTGCCAGGCCCATCTCCACACAGACACATGTTAGATGCAGTAACTGCAGATGAATTTGACGGAACACTAACAGCAAGCTCATGGGAACACAGGACACACACAGGACATAGTCACATAGGGGCACGCTGATCGTGACATGTCAGTTGATAGAGTGTCCCTGTCCCTGGTATCGGGGACAGGTGCGGTTGGTGGTGACAGCGCCATACCAGTGAGGCTGTGCTTCACACGTTTGTACTACAGGCACACATGTGCAAAGTGAGAAGGGGAAATGTGCCACATAGTGCCCCATCACACATGACATGTGAACACAGCTCTTCACTCATCAATTGTGCAAATAAATGAGAAGACATGTGCATTGTCACAGCCTGACACACCTAGGCCCTTCCCAGGTAATTCTGCAATGATAATGACTTGATGTTCAGCCTTGTGTGAGTCTGCAACATCCATTCCTGGCGTGTGCGCCTCTATCACCAGTGTAAGCATATGAAACGCACCGTACACGCACTCTGAGAGCGTGTGTACGGCCCGTATCACTAGAGTAGTGTTGGCGTAGGAGTACGCCTGGTAAGGACCGTACACACGCTCTCAGAGCGTGTGTACGGCCCATATCACTAGAGTAGTGTTGGTGTAGGAGTATGCCTGGTACGGACCGTACACACGCTCTCAGAGCGTGTGTACGGACCGTATCACTACAGAAGTGTTGGTGTAGGAGTATGCCTGGTACGGACCATACACACGCTCTCAGAGCATGTGTACGGACCGTATCACTAGAGTAGTGTTGGCGAAGGGGTACACCTGGTATGGACCATACACACACTCTCAGAGCGTGTGTACGGCCCGTATCACTAGAGTAGTGTTGAGTATGCCTGGTATGGACTGTACACAATCTCTGAGAGCGTGTGTACGGCCCGTATCACTAGAGTAGTGTTGGTGTAGGAGTACGCCTGGTATGGACCGTACACACACTCTGAGAGCGTGTGTACGGCCCGTATCACTAGAGTAGTGTTGGCGTAGGAGTACGCCTGGTAAGGACCGTACACACGCTCTCAGAGCGTGTGTACGGCCCATATCACTAGAGTAGTGTTCGCGTAGGAGTATGCCTGGTACGGACCGTACACACGCTTTCAGAGCGTGTGTACGGCCCGTATCACTATAGTGGTGTTGGCTTTGGAGTACGCATGGTATGGACCGTACACACACTCTCAGAGCGTGTGTACGGCCTGTATCACTAGAGTAGTGTTGGCGTAGGAGTACGCCTGGTACGGACCGTACACACGCTCTGAGGGCATGTGTACGGCCCGTATTACTAGAGTAGTGTTGGCGTAGGAGTACGCCTGGTACGGACCGTACACACGCTCTGAGAGCGTGTGTACGGCCCGTATCACTAGAGTAGTGTTGGCGTAGGAGTACGCCTGGTACGGACCGTACACACGCTTTCTGAGCGTGTGTACGGCCCGTATCACTATAGTGGTGTTGGCATTGGAGTACGCCTGGTACGGGCCGTACACATGCTCTCCGAGCGCGTGTATGGCCCGTATCACTATTGTAGAGGTGCCGTATGTGTACGCGTGAAACGCACCGTACATGTGTGTGTAGTTTAAATTTCATATTGTACAAGTATTAGGCCCAAAATGGATGCTGGTTGTTATGGATACAGAGATTTCAGTTGCAATGTGTCCATCAGGTGGGCAGGAAGAGTCAGTTGGCCAAAAATTACAATGTTGCAAAGTGGTGATTGCCTTGCAATGATGCTCAAAATTTGAATCTTGCAAATTTGTGTCATCGGTGTAGGTTTAAAGGGATTGGTGTAAACGTAGGATGCTAATGAGTCTGACCAATCACCATGTACTTCTGTAAGTGAAAGGCCCTGAGCAAGACAGATATAGGGCAGCCAGCACCCCTGAGAGGGCACTTGCCTGCACATCTTTCCTGTTGACCACATTGCTGCTGTCTCGGATTCCTCTGGCACCATGTTGCGGTCTGTGGAGAGGGCCCAGCCATTCACCCTTGAGGAGAATGAGGCATTGCTGGATATCCTCCTCCCACAGTACCCCTAGCTGTATGGGCGACCAGGGGTTCAGGTGAGTGCTGACTCCACTACCTTTGACTGTGCACCTTTTTTGTGACTATCACTTCTGGGATTGTGTCCCAGAGGGATAGACATGCAATGTTGTTTAGAGTGGGTCCCGGGGGGGAGAGGCTTATGTCCCTCATGCAGAGCATGATGTAGTTCCTGTGTGCACTCCTGCCTTGTATTGTGCTTACTGTGACATTCACTGCATAGTGCATGACACATTCAGCATGGCAACTCCTTTGTAGATTTGAAAAATACAGTCCTAAGGTGATTGGGTGGTCCCCCCGGTGTGACAGGTGACTGTACTTACAGATGTGTCTGAGTTGAGTGGACCTGTGGGGAGAGTATCCAAGTGATGTGTATGGCCTCCTGGACATTGATGTGTGTGAATGTTCCTTGTCATGTGGGTGAGTGTCTATGTGAAGTGTTGCACCACAGCTGCATGGAGGAGGCAACAGCTCTACCCATCTGATGTGAGAAGTAAGCTGTGCTGTGTGTCCGACTTGCTGAGCTAGCACAACACCTGTGACACCCCACAGGCAAGTGGCACATGTGCAGAGTGAGGGTTGTATCCGCTGTTGTGAATGGCAGGTGATTGCTCAGTGCCTGGGTGTGTCTGTGTACTCTGCTGGGGTGGCATCAGTGGACTGGGGCATGTGACTGCTTGGAGGTGCTATCCATCAGCCTGCTGTTGCATGTGAAGCACAGTGTGTGCCATGATCATGGAGTGTGTCGCACCCCTTCTGCCACCTGTGTACTTTCAATGCCATGTAGTGCATTGGGGCTTCCACAGAGGACAATGTGTATTTGAGATTACAGCAATTCCTTGGCAGCATCCTCTGCCCTGTTCAACATATCAAAGATGTTAAAATGTGTGTCTATGGGACATGGAGCTGGTGTAGTGATGTTGTCTCACTTTGTCATCCTAACAGGCAACTGCCTACGAGAAGGGGGAGATCTGGAAGCGGATCATCAGGGCCGTGAGATCGGTGGGGGATCGCAGTTGGCACCTAGCCCAAGTGAGAAAACGCTGGCAGGACATCCGGAGGTGTACCCGGCGGATTGCCCGGGTCCAGCTGGAGCTCTCACCACCTCGCCCCCATGGCGGGCGCCGACGCCTGACCCCCCACATGATCCGTGTCCTGGCGGTGGTATTCCCAGACCTGGATAGGCAGTTACAGGAGAGACTGCAGCAAGGAGGGGGTAGGTACATGGCTGTTTGTTGTGTTGTGTGTCACCAGCTTTTGGAAGTGCTCTGTAGCCTGGATACACTGCCGTAGTTAATATGTGCTGTGCATTTTCAGTTCCCCAATGTCAACCGGTGCTCTTATTGATCCCTTCCCCCTCCTTGACATGTGTCCCCTGTCTGTGTGTAATCAGATTTGCACATGGTCATCTAGGCTGCCAGTTAATCCATTGCACATTGCTTTCTGCATCATGTGGGAGGGTGGTCTGTGACATATGTTGGTACCTTGCCTGTGCCCTGACCTGTTCACTATGTTGGGGGTCCATATTTGTTTGCACTGATGATGAGTCTCAACATAGGAGTGTGAGGTTTCAACTGAACACCCTTGCAGCATGCATGACCAATGTTGTGGGCTCAGACATGATGTGCATGAGTGGGAGATATGGATAGTGCCCTGACGGTTGCTCATGTTAGAGTCAGCTAATACCATGCCCACGGATCAGTGTGCCCACCACAGTCCCCTGAGACACCCTGGCCTCGTAATCATGTGTGTCACCCAACTCTTTGCCCATTCTCTGTGTGTTCAGCATAGTTCTTCCTCTGTGGCATTGTTCCCTGGCCTCATTTGTATTTATCAAATGTGTGCTACATGTGTCCACTGGACAGGGAGACACCATTTGTCTTGTGCATACTCACACTGGGCAGTGCCTGTGTGGCTATTCACAACAATCTGTTGATGGTTGTATGTCACAAAAATGTAATTCCAGCTTCAGGAGGTGATGTTGTGTGCATTTGGGAATTGTTGCGGCACATTTTTGTTATCCCTGGTTAAGAGGTGTCATTTCTTGATCTGTCTCAATCACATTGTCTCAGGTATGGGGGGTTTGTGCGGTAGAGGCCTACATGCACTACCCTGATTTCTCATTGCCAGGTCTGACCTGTGTGTGCGAATTGGCTGGACAGAGAATCACCGTGCAGTGACCCAGTGATGTTGGCGCAGGGGTTATTGTTTGTGTTTTGCAGCCTGTGTTATTTGTTTAAGAACATGATTCCTGCTCATGCATTTTTTGCACCTGTGTGTGTTTCAGCTGAAAGGCATTTTGGTCTTTGTGTGCTGACATCTGTGTGGACATTCTGGCTTGCCATGAGGGTGTCTCCACAGTACAGCTATGCTTTTTGAAAAAACATTTGCAGGCCCATTAGCTTATGCATTGTCCTGGGTTTGGACATGTGTGCCACTCCACATGACAGGCATTGTGTCTAATGTGTAGCCAACTGTGTCATCAGGTAACGGATGCCCATGTGCCAACTGACATAATTCAAGTAGTTATTCAAGAATGATTGTCCCTTGCCAATCCCAACACTCTTCAACAGCTCTTCATGTTTTAAAGGCTTGACTTTGATGTTTTGTTGTTCCGCACAATCATGTGCCTGCATGACAGATGTCTCCAAAGGAGGTGCACACCAATCCACTTTGACACTTCCATGTAACACGCTGGCACATTTGTAGAGAAGCCACTGTTCTAAATAAACAGGTTTGCAGATTATACATATTCATGTTCCCACAGTGTTATGGATTTTGTGCACGTCCTTTGTTGTTGGTGATACCAAAGTACCTGTGTCAAGTCATCCAGACCTCTGTGGGCCCATGTATATGTACTTTCAGCAACACCATTTATTTCTAACAGTGGCTTCTTTACAAAAACTGCAAGATCCTTCAATGACTGTGTAAATCTGGTTTTGTGTGCACCTCCTTGGGAGGCATCTTTCATGCAGGCACATGTGTGTTCTGTTCACAAAATGGCACATTCTAACATTCTAAACATGTTGATTGTGTAAAGTCTTGTGAGTCCCAAGGGATCGAGGAGGCGGAGGCTGCTACAACAGCTGGCATCAGCACAACATCTGTCCCCGCCTCCTCCATTCCCATCACCGCCCTCCCAGTTGCTCTGGTCCCTTCTGTCCGTGCAGAGCGCCACCATGTCTCCTTCGGGCCAGGTACCGCACCCCCTGCCCCTGTCACTCCTGCTGCCCTCAGTGAAGAGTCTGTGGACTTACTGCGGCAGTTGCAGGTTGGTCAGGCATCGGTGCTGAATGTCCTCCATGGGCACACTAAACTGCTGACACAGATGGTGTCGTTCATGGAGGGCATGTCAGCAATGATGTCTGACCAACGCAGGATTCTGCGTTCCATGGACTCTTCCCTGACGGCAGCAGTGACCCTCCTGCAGCGCTCCATCCCCCCAATACCCCGGCCCCATCCACACTTCCCTCTCCCATACCTGTCCCAAGCACACCCAGACATTCCCACACACGCACCCCACCAGACACAGGCAGCACACCACCAAGTAAGGGCAAGTGCACACCTCCTGGCACGCACACTCAGGGGGAGGTAGGCACACCCACAGGGTCGGGGACAAAAAGACATACACGCATCCACAGTCGGAGTCCGCAGGCCTCACAACCCTGTCCCTCCCCAACCACTCCCCTTGGCTCCCCTGCCAAACGGTCACCCCAGCAGCTGTTTCTGGCTGGGCTGGACCTCGCCCCCGCTGATCCACCACCACACAAGCAGGCGAGGAAGTCCCCAGGCAGGGGAGTTGAGTCCCCCACCATCTCAACACCCTCCCCCATGAGCGCTGCACCTCATCCCGCGCCCACCACACCCTCCCTTGACCCTGGGCAATCCTCTGGTGCAGGGGTTACCCTGGACGCACTGGCTGCGGTGTGCAGCGTAGAGCTGACCACCACCTTTGGCGATGCCACCCCCCTTGTGTTGGACACGTCCACCCCTGCACCTACCACACCTACCCTTCCCCCTCCTGTCCCTGTGGTGCCTGTGCCTTCCCCACATGATACCCCCCCCCACGGTCAACGAACCTGAGGGTTCCAGTGTGCAGGCAAGCTGGGGGGAAACTCTCCCATGTATTCCCCCATGGACTTATGTTATGGACTTGCCATATGGCATTTGTAAATATTGTTATTTAAAGCCACTTTTGTTTATGCTGAATAAAGCATTTTGTTTTCTTTTGGACACTATTGCATTGCAGGTAATTAATGTTGGTGCTGAGGGTCCATGAATTGGGGTTGTGGTGATGTGTTATGGTTCTGAGAAATGTTTTAGTCTGATGGTCATGAGGTTGACCATGGTATCTGCGTGCCATTACAATGTCTCTGCAAAGAATCATTGTTAGTGTGTGTTACTTTGGATTGGAGACATTGTCCCAAGGAGTGTTCCTTCCTCTGTGGCACCTGACATCTTCCCTGCAAAGAGTTGCACAATTGTTGTGCTGACATGTGTCTACATTTCCTTTGTTGGTGACGGATCCCTTCAACTATGGCCATGCCTGCTCACCGATGTCTCCGGATGCATCGTCTGTGCCATCCTTGGTAGTCACTGTACTTGTGTATTGAGTATGTCGAAATGCATTCATTGAGAAATTCTCCCTTTTCAGCACTATGCATGTGTGTAATCACGGCCTACCACACAAATGATACTTGTTATGCAGGGTATTTGGGCACCTGACTGACAATTGTGGGCATTGTATCTGTGGGAATTCCATCCTATTCCTTCCATGAGAGACAACATCTTGGTGGCTGGCCCAGCACCTGTACATTCCTATCAGTCCTGGGATGTGCATGACAGTGTGTGTTCCCTTTGTCTCTCTTAGTTTTGTGGGCAGTTACATGACAATACAGTCTTGTGGCCTGATCTCAGGGTGTATATTGTGTTGCATCTACCATGGGTGGGTATGCATGTGTTATTTGTCCTCACACCCACATGTGGTGTGTCATGCATTGGGGGAAAGACATCCATCTTCCTGGGAGTGGGACACTGCTGTCAGTGATGTGTTGTTACGGCACTATCATCATAGTCCAAACTTAGCGATGCGTACATACACCCATGGAGTTGTGGGCATCTGATAATGATGTACACCCACCCATGTCTATATCCACTGCTGGTAGTGATATGCACCCACCCCCATATCTCTGCCCACTGCTGGTATTCCTCTGCACTCACCCCCATGTCTCTGTCCACTGCTGGTATTCCTCTGCACCCACCCCTCACATGTCTCTGTCCACTGCTGGTATTCCTCTGCACCCACCCCTCACATGTCTCTGCCCACTGCTGTGAGTCCTCTAAACCCACCCGCATATCTCTGTCCACTGCTGGTATTCCTCTGCACCCACCCCTCACATTTCTCTGTCCACTGCTGGTATTCCTCTGCACCCACCCCTCACATGTCTCTGTCCACTGCTGGTATTCCTCTGCACCCACCCCTCACATGTCTCTGTCCTCTGCTGGTATTCCTCTGCAGCCACCCCTCACATGTCTCTGCCCACTGCTGGTAGTGATATGAACCCACCCCCATGTCTCTGCCCACTGCTGGTATTCCTCTGCACCCACCCCCATGTCGCTGCCCACTGCTGGCATTCCTCTGCACCCACCCCTCACATGTCTATGCCCACTGCTGGTATTCCTCTGCAGCCACCCCCATGTCTCTGTCCACTGCTGGTATTCCTCTGTAGCCACCCCTCACATGTCTCTGCCCACTGCTGGTAGTGATATGCACCCACCTCCATGTCTCTGCCCACTGCTGGGAATCCTCTAAAGCCACCCCCATGTCTCTGTCCACTGCTGGTATTCCTCTGCAGCCACCCCTCACATGTCTCTGCCCACTGCTGGTAGTGATATGAACCCACCCCCATGTCTCGGCCCACTGCTGATATTCCTCTGCACCCACCCCCATGTCTCTGCCCACTGCTAGTATTCCTCTGCACCCACCCCTCACATGTCTCTGCCCACTGCTGGTATTCCTCTGCAGCCACCCCATGTCTCTGTCCACTGCTGGTATTCCTCTGCAGCCACCCCTCACATGCCTCTGCCCACTGATGGTAGTGATATGCACCTACCCCCATGTCTCTGCGCACTTCTTGGAGTCCTCTAAAGCCACCCCCATATCTCTGTCCACTGCTGGTATTCCTCTGCACCCACCCCTCACATGTCTCTGCCCACTGCTGGTAGTGATATGCACCCACCCCCATGTCTCTGCCCACTGCTGGGAGTCCTCTAAAGCCACCCCCATGTCTCTGTCCACTGCTGGTATTCCTCTGCACCCACCCCTCACATGTCTCTGCCCGCTGCTGGTATTCCTTTGCAGCCACCCACCTACCCACCCCCTTGGTGCAGTATACTGCTGTCCTGGGCATAAACACACCCCAATATGAAGGGAACATGCTGCACCAGGCCGTAAGCCAACATTCGTGGCGTGTGTACGCCTTGTATCCCAAATGTACTGGTGCTGTAGGAGTACGAGCGGTACGGCCCGTACCCCCGCTCTGAGAGCGTGTCTACGGGCCGTACCAGGCGTACTCCTACGCCAACACTACTCTAGTGATACGGGCCGTACACACGCTCTCAGAGCGCGTGTACGGTCTGGACCAGGCGTACTCCTACGCCAACACAACTCCAGTGATACGGACCGTACACACGCTCTGAGAGAGCGTGTATGGCCCGTATCACTATAGTAGTGTTGGCGTAGGGGTATGCCTGGTACGGGCCGTACCCACACTCTGAGAGCGCGTGTACGGTCCGTACCACGCGTACCCCTACAGCAACACAACTATAGTGATACGGCCCGTACCCACGCTCTGAGGGCGTGGGTACGGTCCGTATCACTTATGTAGTGGGGCTGTAGGGGTACTCGTGGTACGGACCGTACCCACGCCCTCAGAGCATGGGTACGGGCCGTACCACACATACCCCTACGGCCCCTGTACGGCCCGTACCCACGCCCTCAGAGCGTGGGTATGGTCCGTTCCACGCATACCCCTACGGCCCCACGACTATAGTGATTCGGACCGTACCCACGCTCTGAGAGCGTGGGTACGGGCCGTACCACGCGTACCCCTACGGCCCCTGTACGGACTGTACCCACGCCCTCAGAACGTAGGTTCGGGCCGTACCACGTGTACCCCTACGACCCCACTACATAGGTGATACGGACCGTACCCATGCCATGTATGTGTGTGCACGGGCCGTATGATGATTGTATTGGGGCCGTAGGGGTACGTGTACATGTCCACTTCCATTGTTGCCGGATGCTGAGATTGGTGGACACGCCCCCCGAAGTGACCAGACCCTGGAGGTAATGTATGTCCACATTACTGTAGGTTTTGATTTGGGTATGGGGTATGTTTCCTGCCCCTCACCCCCCCTTGGCCCCTGGGTGTGTTGTTCTGACCTTCTGCGGCATCTGCGTTGGGCTCGTTGCACCAGGTCGTAGGCTATGAGGGCCGGGATGACACGTAGGATGGGGTCCATGGCTGTCTGTCGCGTACCGGGGCTCTGTTTTCACGTCGGACTCAGACTTCCGGGAGTTTTTGGCTGCCGTAAAAAAATAGCTGTGTGGGGTGACGTAGGGACGAATCGTACTTGGTGGTCCGTAGAACGCTGCCTGACTCCGTACGGACGTCGCGTACGCGCTGTCCAGGATCAGACTCGTAGGTATTTTTTTGCCGTACGGTCTTTTGTACGATTCGTACGGAAATAGTATTTCTGTACGAATCGTACTTGCTGGATTGTACGGTGAATTTCCCGGGTACGAGTCATTCGGGAAATAAGCTCCCTACGACCATTCGTACCCGGGTTTTACAGGATTGGAATCGGCACCTAAGTGCAGACGATCAATACAATGAAAACACCAGCCCATGTCCCTGTCACACAGATAGCTAACCTCTACATTTCACTAATGAACTCCTTACTAACAACAAAATGATGCAAACTGAGCCCCTAATGGAATATTTTGAACACACTTGGGTTAGGAGACTAAGGGCCTGATTTAGATGTTGGCAGATATGGTCCCACCATCGCATTTCCGCTGGCTTGGCAGGCCGTCTGCTGTATTTAGATGATTGCATGTCAATGGCAGGAAGACCGTCAGAGTCCCAGCAACTCCACCGAGATCTCCCTCCTGTGTTGACGGCAGCAGAGGCTGAAGCGGCTGTTGGAGGAGGTCTCGCCAAGAATGCCACCGAGCCAATTATGATGTTGAGACAACTGTGGTGGGGACACCTCCAAAATCAGTTGGTGCAGAAACAAAGGAAAGTGGTGAAAACTTACCTTTTTTCGTGTTCCCACTTCAGTTTCCATCTTGTACCCCTCTTTCCCGGTCCTTCCTGTGCTGCTACCTCTCCACAATGCTTAGTCACGCCGTGGTAACCGGAACCTAAGCTAGACTTCTGTGTCACTTGTCTCAATGTGAAACATGTTTTGACATTTGCATTAGCCTTGGGTATGTTTATGTTACTGTCACATGCACTTTTTTTATGTGTATTCATCTTAAAACTTCTCCTACTGACACTTAAATAACATATTTATTTGGTTGGTGTGGGTGTTGTACTTGTGGTGCCTGTGGGTGTACACTCAACAGTGCGTATATGCTGTTGATATGCAATGTTATATGTAAGAAAAAGGACATTAAACATTACCTACCTATACATATTGATAGAGTGCAAACATAGATGTGTAGTGTGATAATGATAAGTAGTACTCACTTGTCTTCACACCACCCTGACCTCATTTTGTCATGACTCCGCCAGCACAACAGGAACATCTAAATTAGAACAGAGCAACACCACTGGGTTGACGGCGGCGGAGTACTGGTAGCCAGAAGAGAAGACCTCTCATGCGGCGGGAACCAGTCTGTTGATGGCACAACTAAATATGGCTGGCAGAAATCTGTCAACTCGACAGAGTACTTGGAACTACCACCACAGCGGGATGACGGTAATATAGTCAAGTTCTAAATTAGGTCCTAAATCTCTCTGGACACATAAGCCATCTCAATTTCCAAATAGCACAGAGGAATGTCTATGACAGCACCTTGGCACAGGAAATCAAATTAAACAATGCAGTAGAAAGATAGCACAATACCTTCCAAACCACACTAATAAGACCCCGGCCTACACTTTATATATTTATGGAAACCCTACAATAAGAAAAAAAACTACAAACAACTATGAATGGAACAATCAGTAACACACAATAACCCTAAGTAAAACTCTTCAAAAAAAACATAGGAGTAGCCTAATGTAAATACTAACCTATAAAAAATACAACAAAACCAAGATTTTTTAATATCAATAATAAATATGTTCTCTTGTTAAAGCAGTCAAAAAATTAATTAATACCCCAAGTTTAAATAAGAATGATATTATAAAATAATGAGTATACTATTTATACAAAAACCTAAACATCACCAACAATAAAACTTAAACAACAAACCCCAAACTACCCAAAACCCTAAAAATTCCCTTGCCACCCAAAAACCCATACCCACCCGAAACTCTAAAAAAAACCTTGCCACCCAAAAACCCATACCCACCCTAAACCCTAAAAAATGAATTATCACTTAATAAACCATACCCACTCTAAACCCTAAAAATGACCTTGTCACCCAAAAACCCATACCCACCCTAAAACCCCAAAAAATCCCTTACCACCCAAAAATCCATACCTACCCTAAAAAATAATTACCACTCAATAACCCATGTCCACCCTAAACCCTAAAAAAAGCCTTGCAACCAAAAAAAAAACATTTCCACCATAAACCCTAAAATCAATAACTATTACCTACTGGTGGTTGCCAGTAGGTTGTTATAGTTAGGACCAAAGTTTTCATAGGGAAAACGATTTTTGTTTTGCCAATAACTTTGGTGCCACTTGAGGAATCTTCACAAAATTGACAAACAACTTACACTGTTTGGGGGCCGAGAAAAATGGTGGGTCCTAAAACATGTTTCCCCCATGTTAAGTCCATGGGGATTTTTCATTTTTTAACACAACTTCAGCCCGAACTGCTGAACGGAATTACACCAAGTTTGGCAGAAAGCAAGATGTTGGTCCGTAAAGTGTGCATTTTTTTATTTGGTGTAAATCTGTTTAGTAGTTATAAAGATATTTAAGTTAAAAAAAAGATATGTGGTAGCTCAAAAACCTACTGAAATGCTACTGAAATTTGATTGGCTGTCAACACTTCAACCAGGAAGTGTTGGAAGCCATCTTGGGACTTATATCCATGATAGCACCCCATTGAAATGCTGTTGTTGTTGTATAAGCTTTATTCGACAGAAATGTCATAAAAGCTGCAATTTAAAAAACACATTTTTACTTTAGACCGGAAATACATACATAAAACATTTCCATTATCCCCTTCGCTGCCAGGCCTTTTCCCCTCCTGTGCCACGCCCTTTTTTGGCTATTTGGGGTAGTGCGCGCTGAGGCCCCTGTAACTTTTAGACCACATTGGAAGACAGTGAGTCATCCAATTTTGCTCGAGAGATTGGAGGGCATCGGGATAAAGGGACGGGCACTGCAGTGGTTCCGTTCCTATCTGACAGGGAGACAGCAGATGGTAACCTTGGGACCATTTACATCTAGGACTTCTTCTATAGCCCATGGAGTACCGCAGGGCTCCAGTATCAGCCCCATTCTTTTTACCATTTACTTACAACCACTCTTCTCTATTATTAAAGCATTCGGGGTTGAACTGGTCAACTATGCTGATGACACGCAATTGGTATTCTCCATGGAGGGTAAACATGCTGTCCCCACGGAACGATTCCATGAGTGCATGCGGCTGACCACAGACTGGCTGCAGCGTAACTCTCTACAGTTCAATGGAGGAAAGACTGAGATACTGTACTACTCACCAGCAAGAGTACCTCTACTATCTCCGGTGGAATTCAGGCTTGCCCCAGAGGAAGATTCGTTGACCCCGACTAAGACAATACGCAACCTGGGGGTCCTTATAGATAACAACCTCCAAATGGAATCTCAGGCAGGCAAGACAGCCAGTGTGTGTTTTGGGCTACTGCGCTTGTTGCGCCAGATCTTACCGATTCTACCGAATGAGATGCGCTCCCTGGTCGTGAGCAGCACAGTGTTAAGTAGGATGGACTACTGTAACTCCCTGTATCTGGGGGCCCCTCAATATATCATCCAGGGGCTGCAAAGAGTCCAATCAGCTGCAGCCAAATTAGTGTTAAACCGTAGACGTGCTTCATCCTCTACTCAGGCTCTGAGAGAGCTTCACTGGCTGCCAATCAAAGAACGGGTCCAATTTAAATCCCTCTGTTTGGTATATAGAGCAACACATGGGATGGGCCCAATACCCCTCCAGGAAAAGTTCACCTGGTACCTCCCACAGAGACAGCTTCGCTCTTCCAGCGCTAACCTGTTGGTAGTTCCTAGATTCAAACGGTCTAGGATGGGCGGACGGGCTTTCAGCGTGGCAGGAGCCTTGCTGTGGAATGAGCTACCACAGAAGATTAGACAACTTGACTCATTAACCGACTTCAGAAAGAGCCTTAAAACCTGGCTGTTTCCGAAAGCCTAATCCCCCGTCTGTTTATCATCTCGAACCGGTAATAGTTGTGCTATATCAGAGCGCCAGGATACCCGTAGGGTCACAGTAGCGCTATATAAGAATCAATACAATACAATACAATACATAAGGTATCCACGCCAAATTTGCGTCCTTTTCTTCCAACATCATGGGGATTCTAAAGATACTCAGGGTTTGTGGATTGTCCTAGAGGGGTCACAGAAATGAGCCAAAATACAGCAAAATTTTGTTTTTTTTCGGAAAAATGGGAAAAACGGGCTGCAAATGAAAGCATCTTGGTTTTTCCCTGCAAATGTTATCAAAAAAGGGTTTGTGGGGTTGAAATCACCATTTTCCCAGCTTTTCGGGGATACCAGACTTTTGTCAGAAACCCAACATTTTTTACACAGTTTTGGCATTTTTCTGGGACATAGCCTAATTTTGTTATTTTTTGTGCTTTTGACCTCCTTCCAGTTAATGGCAGAAATGGGTACAAAAGCAATAATGGATCCTGGAAAGCTATACATTTTCGAGAAGAAGACAAAATTCTGAATTCAGCAAGGGGTCATTTGTGTAGATCCAATAAGTTTTTTTATAGAAATTAACAGTTAAATATAGGATAAATTGAAAATAGGTTGAAAAAAACAGCCTTTTGTGTCAACGTTTTCACCTGTAACTTCTTCTAATTATGACAGCTCTTTGAAAGCAATATACCATTACATCCGCTGGACATTACTAGTTGTGGGGATATATAGGACTTGTAGGTTCACCAAGAACCCGACGAACCCAGAGCCAAAAACTGAGCAGCAACTTGCAATGGTTTTTTATTATGTACCCCCAACGTTTCCTTACCCAGAATCCCCTGCAAACCTCAATTTTAGCTGAAAAAAATCACATTTTTCACACATTTTTGTGTGTCGCGGGTACTTGGGCCTCCCACACGAGTGAGGCACCGTTTTTATCCGGAGACCCGGGGGAACGCTGGGTGGTAGGAAATTTGTGTGAGCCCGGTGATGCCACAACTTTCCCACACAAAAATGTGTGAAAAAGGTGATTTTTTCAGCTAAATTTGAGGTTTGCAGGGCATTCTGGGTAAGGAAACGTTGGGGGATCCACGCAAGCTATACCTCCCTGGAATCCCCTGGGTGTCTAGTTCTCAGAAATGTGTGGGTTTGGTAGGTTCCCCTAGGTGGCCACCGAGCACCGGCCAAAAACCCAGGGGACCCCCCTTGCAAAACCAGGTCGTTTTGATGTAGGCAATTTTCATGTCGCCTCAATACGTTTTGGGCCCTTGCCTGTTGCGGGTACTTGGGCCTCCCACACGAGTGAGGCACCGTTTTTATCGGGAGACACGGGGGAACGCTGGGTGGTAGTAAATTTGTGTCAGCCCAGTGATGCCTCAACTTTCCCACACAGAAATGTGTGAAAAAGGTGATTTTTTCAGCTAAATTTGAGGTTTGCAGGGCATTCTGGGTAAGGAAACGTTGGGGGATCCACACAAGCCATACCTCCCTGGAATCCCCCGGGTGTCTAGTTTTCAGAAATGTGTGGGTTTGGTAGGATTTCCCTAGGTGGCCGCCGAGCACCGGGCCAAAAACCCAGGTGACCACCCTTGCAAAACCAGGTCGTTTTGAGGTAGGCAATTTTCATGTCGCCTCAATACGTTTTGGGCCCTTGCCTGTCGCGGGCACTTGGGCCTCCCACACGAGACAGGCACCATTTTTATTGGGAGACCCGGGGGAATGCTGGGTGGTAGGAAATTTGTGTCAGCCCGGTGATGCCTCAACTCTCCCACACAAAAATGTGTGAAAAAGGTTATTTTTTCAGCTAAATTTGAGGTTTGCAGGGCATTCTGGGTAAGGAAACGTTGGGGGATCCACTCAAGCCATACCTCCCTGGAATCCCCCAGGTGTCTAGTTTTCAGAAATGTGTGGGTTTGGTAGGTTTCCCTAGGTGGCCGCCGAGAATCAGACCAAAAGCCCAGGTGACCCCCCTTGCAAAACCAGGTCGTTTTGAGGTAGGCAATTTTCATGTCGCCTCAATACGTTTTGCGGCCTTGCCTGTTGCAGGTACTTGGGCCTCCCACACGAGTGAGGCGCCATTTTTATCGGGAGACCCGGGGGAACGCTGGGTGGTAGGAAATTTGTGTCAGCCCGGTGATGCCACAACTTTCCCACACAAAAATGTGTGAAAAAGGTGATTTTTTCAGCTAAATTTGAGGTTTGCAGGGCATTCTGGGTAAGGAAACGTTGGGGGATCAACGCAAACCATACCTCCCTGGAATCTCCCGGGTGTCTAGTTTTCAGAAATGTGTGGGTTTGGTAGGTTCCCATAGGTGGCCGCCGAGCACCGGGCCAAAAACCCAGGTGACCCCCCTTGCAAAACCAGGTCGTTTTGAGGTAGGCAATTTTCATGTCGCCTCAATACATTGTGGGCCCTTGCCTGTCGCGGGTACTTGGGCCTCCCACACGAGTGAGGCACCGTTTTTATCGGGAGTCCCGGGGGAAGGCTGGGTGTGTAGGAAATTTGTGTCAGCCCGGTGATGCCACAACTTTCCCACACAGAAATGTGTGAAAAAGGTGATTTTTTTCAGCTAAATTTGAGGTTTGCAGGGCATTCTGGGTAAGGAAACGTTGGGGGATCCACTCAAGCCATACCTCCCTGGAATCCCCTGGGTGTCTAGTTTTCAGAAATGTGTGGGTTTGGTAGGTTCCCCTAGGTGGCCGCCGAGCACCGGACCAAAAACCCAGGTGACCCCCCTTGCAAAACCAGGTCGTTTTGAGGTAGCCAATTTTCATTTCGCCTCAATACGTTTTGGGGCCTTGCCTGTCACAGGTACTTGGGCCTCCCACACGAGTGAGGCACCGTTTTTATCGGGAGACCCGGGGGAACGCTGGGTGGTAGGAAATTTGTGTTAGCCCGGTGATGCCACAACTTTCCCACACAAAAATGTGTGAAAAAGGTGATTTTTTCAGCTAAATTTGAGGTTTGCAGGGCATTCTGGGTAAGGAAACCTTGGGGGATCCATACAAGCCATACCTCCCTGGAATTCCCCGGGTGTCTAGTTTTCAGAAATGTGTGGGTTTGGTAGGTTCCCCTAGGTGGCCGCCAAGCAGCGGGCCAAAAACCCAGGTGATCCCCCTTGCAAAACCAGGTCGTTTTGAGGTAGGCAATTTTCATGTCGCCTCAATACATTGTGGGCCCTTGCCTGTCGCGGGTACTTGGGCCTCCCACACGAGTGAGGCACCGTTTTTATCGGGAGACCCGGGCTAACGCTGGGTGGTAGGAAATTTGTGTCAGCCTGGTGATGCCACAACTTTCCCACACTAAAATGTGTGAAAAAGGTGATTTTTTCAGCTAAATTTGAGGTTTGCAGGGCATTCTGGGTAAGGAAACGTTGGGGGATCTACGCAAGCCATACCTCTCTGGAATCCCCCGGGTGTCTGGTTTTCAGAAATGTGTGGGTTTGGTAGCTTTCCCTAGGTGGCCGCCAAGCCCGGGGCCAAAAACTCATAGGACCCCCTTTGCAAAACCAGGTTGTTTTGTGATAGGTAATTTTGATGTCTCCTCAATAGGTTTTGGGCCCTTGCCTGACGCGGGCACTAGGCCTACCCACGCAAGTGAGGTACCATTTTTCTCTGAAGACATTGGGGAATTCAGGGTGGGTGGAATTTTGTGGACCCACGCAGATTCCAGAACTTTCCGACAAAGAAATGTAAGGAAAATTTGTTATTTTGAACACATTTTTAGGTTTGCAATGGATTCTGGGTAACAGAACCTGGTGAGAGCCAATGAAGTCACCCCATCCAGGATTCCCCTCCGTGTCTAGTTTTAAAGAATGTACAGGTTTGCTAGGTTTGCCTACGTGCCAACTGCGCTAGGGCCCAAAATCCACAGGGGGGGGCAGAAAGACTGGAATTTCTCTGGGGGTGGGGTGGGGTATTGTCATGCCCAGTTTGGGGAGCCCCTACCCCTACACTAATAAAACAAAAAAAATCATGGTTTCTAGTGGGCTACAGCTCCCATCTGCCTCCTGGGGGACAGAAAGGCTGTCATTTTTGTGGGGGGGAGAGTGGGGGCATTGGCGTGCCCGTTTCAGGCAGCCCACACCCTAAAAACAATTGCGCCAAAAAAATCCTTGGTGTTTAGTGGGCTTTCTGCCCCCCCCTGAAGGGGCAGATTAGGGGCCAATGCCCCATCTGCCCCCTGGGGTGGCAGAAAGACTGTAATAATTGGGGGGTGGGGTGGGGGCATGGGCCTGCCCGTTTTGGGCAGACCCCACCCCTATTTTTTTTTTTTTTACAATTCACTGGTGTCTAGTGGTCTTTTTGCCCCCCCCCCGGGGGGCAGATTGGGGGCCAATGCCCCATCTGCCCCCCAGGGGGGGCAGAAAGGCTGTAATGGTGGCGGGTGGGTGGGGGCATTGGCGTGCCCGTTTCAGGCAGCCCCACCCTAAAAAAAAAACAGAACAAAATTCCCTGGTGTATAGTGGGCTTTCTGCCCCCCCGAAGGGGCAGATTAGGGGCCAATGCCCCATCTGCCCCCTGGGGGGGGCAAAAAGACTGTGATAATTGGGGGTGGGGTGGGGGCATGGGCCTGCCCGTTTTGGGCAGCCCCACCCCTATTGTTGTTTTTTATAAATTTCTCTGGTGTCTAGTGGGCTTTTTGCCCCCATCTGCCCCCCAGGGGGAGCAAAAAGACTAAATAATGCCCAAAATAAACTGGGGGGAGCAAAGGCCCTTGCCCAAGGGGCCGCTCCCCCCTCCCTGATGTCTAGTGGGTGGATCCCTGCTTGGGGATCGCCCTCCTGTGGCGATCCCCAAGCAGGGATCTACTGGGGAGGGGTACCTCTCCCGTCTTTCTACGTGCTCAGGCGGCTGAGATAGCCCCCTGAGCACGTAGAAAGTGAAACTGAAATGAGCCACTTGGCTCATTTCAGTTTCACTTTCACTGTAATGACGTCGGCGTGACATGCGCGCCGATCGTCATTACAGTGAAAGGGGGGGGCCTCGGGAGCTGGGGAAGCTCTTCCCCAGCTCCCGAGGCTATTTTAGCAGAAAGGGAATCCCTCTGGTGCCCGCACCAGAGGGATTCCCTAGGGAATGCCTCATGACGAGCTGGACTTGTCATGGGCACAGCGCGACTGTGCTCCATGACGAGTCTAGCTCGTCATGGGCATACAAGGGGTTAAATGTAAACAATGAATACAATAAAATAGACACTTGATCCCTTGATTCGATGAACGATGTTTCGTTTTCAAACTATTAAAAAGACGAGATGAAATTGTCAATCAATTTATCAAATGTGTTTCTACAATTAAAAGTATAAGAACAATCAATTCATCATCAGAAATGGTAAGAACCACTTTCCTTAATTGTTATTAAAATATTAAAATGTAAAGCTATACCATTCCTAGCAGCAAAGATCTAATAATTAAAGTGCAAGTGAGAAAAAAGTGCAAAGTATTTATAATGTTGAATCGTGACTTTGTCGCTGTCCCAGTTTCAATTAAACTTATACCACTTTTGCAAGGGCTTTACGTCTAAAAAGCCATGCTTGTCCCAAAAATGTTGCTAAGCAACATGCAAAGAGCAACCTAGGATTGGACCTGAGGATGTGTAGTGCTGTGTGGTGGTCCCGTGTGGCCAATTGCTGGCAGAGCGGTTTCAGCCATTTAGCCCGTGGTGTTTTGTATTCCGGGCAGGCAATTAATAGATGGGCAGTGCTTTCTACGAGGGCCGAGCAGCATTGACAGTTTTTCCCATTGCTGGTGACCCACTTTGCTGTCGCATCGCGGACAGGAAGAGTTCCAAACCTAAAATATATCTAAAGCATTCTATCACTTGGTACGTGGATTAGGATTAGGCTTGGAATTCTCCCGTTGGTCCACCCAACCCCAATATTGGCGTTTCATTTCTTCTCTCATCGGGGGTTCCTGGCTGACCCAATAGGTTCTAAGACCTATGTCTATCAAGGTTTTTTGATGCCAGCTATCCAACCTATTTTACAGCCAGTGTCTAGGCGGGTTATTTCGGGGAGGGCATCAGCAAAGGAGAGAAGTTTGGGAGTCCACCTAATGCGGGGCCAGAAAAGTACAGGGCGTAACCTGGCTACGTCAGCTATTGACCACCTGCCCATATCCAAAAATAAGGGAGCGAGAGGGACGTATTTAGGTACCATAACCAGGTCTCTTAGGAATTTGTGCTCTGATCTACTAAGCTCTTCAAGTTTGTCGAAGCTCCAAAGCTCTGCACCATAAAGGGCAGAGCTAGCTGCTTTGACATCATATATTTTAAGGGCAGGGGCTATAGGCCTGGTATGCGATAGGCGATGCTCTTTCCCTATTACTCCGGCCACGCGCTTGTGGGCCATCAGCATCTTTGCTAAATGGGGTCTCCAAGAAATTTTTTCAGTAAGTCTTACACCTAGGTAGTCGAAGGTGTCCACCTTTTCAAGGGGTGCCCCTCCAAGCAATGGGCCGTTTCTGAATGACCAGTGGCAGTTAATGACCATAAATTTGGTTTTTTAGAGTTATTTATTACCAGACCCCAGTTGTCACAGAAGATTTGGAACCTATTGATAAGATGTAATCCAGCTGGGGTCTTTGATATCAACAGGGTATTGTCTGTGACCAACAGGGTTGTTATCTTGTTGCCCCCCAATGTAGGCGAGTCTGCAGGCTCCTCTAAGAGGAAATTGACCACCCCGTTCACACAGAGGGAGAACAGAGTTGGAGCCATGACACATCCCTGTTGTTTTAATTTTGGCAATTCCGCATTCCACGTAGAACGTGAAGGTGCCAATATACTCTGCATTCCGCCATGGAGAGGAGTTTTTTTGCGTTGGCGCACCTGAAATGCATTTTCACGCGCGTGGTACCGACTCACTGTTCAAGAGTGCCACGAGATTTCCTAGACGGCCACATGGTCCAGCAAGAGTTGCAGTCGGCAACATGTCATTCGGTTGTTCCAGAGGTGTTCCGGTGGGGGTTTTATGACAAACGTGATCCCGAACATGAAGGATCTACTGCGATTGCAATCTGGAGAAGGTTCTCCCCCCGAGCAGCATCTAAACCTTCTCAAAATGACGATTTGGAGTAAAAAAACTCATCAGAGTGACATTTGGCTTCAGTTTTTTTGTGCAGAGTCCTTTTTAAAAGAAAATGTTTTCAAGAGAAAGGAAGTGTCCCAGAGTCTCCAACTTCCTGTTCCTGTCCAGCAGGCTCCTCCCAGTGCTTTGTCCATCTCCTGGTCACTTTTTATTTGGATTTGGAGCTCAAAGGATCACTCTTTGTGTCTGCTGTATAATATTTTATTGGATTTGAGGACCTCAAATTTGAAATTTCACAAGTAAGTTGGAAAACTGGTGTTCTTAGATTGATTGGTGACATGCACCTAGATTTTATTTGTACTTTTCATCAATTTTTTTAATTTATGGTGGTGGGTGGCCTGTAGTTTCAGTAGCGGCCTAGTTGTTTCTTTGTAAGTAATTTTTCTTCTTTTATAAAGGAAACATGTTTTCCATGGTTTGAAATCAATTTGCAATATTGATTTAATTCATTATGTAGCCCAGCAGTCTGCCAATAGGCCTTTTGGCCAGCAGGCCCAGGGCTACTCATGGCCGCATGAAACAACTGTTTCTGTGGTTTCTGTTGAATTTAAACATCATTCAGGTCATGGATGGCATTGGATTGAAATACAACATGTGTTTTTTATGGTATTTCACTTTTTTCATGTGTGTCAATGCCTTTTTTGGATGTCTGTGGTTGTTGTAACTTGCAAACCTTTTTAGCCCTGTAGATTTTCGTTTTTGGCATTGTTGCATTAAACTTAAAGATGTGTTCTTTTTTAGCATGCCTTCTTTGTCTGGCCAGTGTGTTAGTGTATTTGCATTACACTAGTAGGCCAGCATTTGCCTTGGTTTCGGATGTTGCCAGGGGCAATTTTGTAAAGTCTGTGTCCATAGGCCTGCTTGTGTTTATTATTTTCCAGGCCTCCTGCTTCTTGTTGTTGTGACCATTTGGCTGGTGGCTATTTTGTGAAGGCAGTCAGTGTGCTGTTTTTGCCATAGGCCTGCATGTCTTCACTTTGTTCCCCTTGCCTTATTGCCTCTTGTTGTGGCCTGGCCTTGTGATACAGAGACTAGGTATCCGATGTTGTAGACCAGCTCTCATTCATTTAGAATCCCTATGTTCACACAAAACTGTTTTCAGTGTTTGTTCCTTCCTGAAAGCAGCACTCAGGGCTAGAAACTCCATGATGTTATAATTGTATATGCTTTGTGGCTCAGCATATGGAGTTGGCAGAGATGTTGGGTTTACTTTTGGGGGATAGTAGGAGAGCATAGCAGACCCTATTTGAAGTTTTTGTTCTCTCTCTATCCCCTCTTCATACTTTTAACAATTATTTTTAATTGTTTTTAATCTACGATAATTTTTTAGGTGAAACTATAGCTATGTGCACTATTTCTATGTACTTTTATGGCCTATTTGTATTAGACCAAATAAAGTTATATTGATTGATTGATTGATTGATTGAGTGTGTGTGCATTGCAATAGTAGGCCATCAATGCATTTGCCTTTGTTCCCCATGTGGCGGGGGCGGGGCATTTTGTAAAGTCTGTGTCCTCCATAGGCCTGCTTGTGTTCATTGTTGTCCAGCCTTTCTGCTTGTTGTTGTTGTGACCATGTGGCTGGCGGCCATTTTGTAATTGCAGTCAGTGTGCTTTTGCCATAGGCCTGCATGTTTTCCCTTTGTTCCCCTTAGCTTATTGCTTCTTGTTGTGGCCTGTCCATGTGGATGGCAGCCATTTTGTGAAGGCAGTCAGTCAATGTGCTTTTGCCATAGGCCTACATACCTTCTCTTTGTTCTCAAAGGCCTTCTTCTTGCTTGTTGTTGTTGTTGATGATGATATACCATGTGGCACTGGCTTACAGCCATTGTGTGCATTCAACCAGTGTGCCCCTTTGCCATATGCTTGCATGGATGGTTGATCAATGAGATAACAGCAGCTTATACTTGAGCGTAATTTTTATTTTGTACATATTTATAAAAAATAGTTTTCTTTTGTTTTTTTTGTTTTTGTTTATTTTAATTTGTTTTTTCATTTACATTTTTTCATTTTTCCAATTTGTTTAATTCTTTTTTAATATTTTCAATTTTTTTATATTTTTTCCTTCAATTTTTTCAAAGTTCTTTTTTCAAATGTTGTCTATTTTTTCAGTTTCATAAGTAACATGATTTGGCATCAATGTGAATGAACCATTAACCCAGTGTCTGATAAATGACATGCACAGCAGTATAGGGTTTGTTCCATTGTCATTTGTCAGCTGCAGCTCCCCGAGTGCCACAACCCACATGATGCTTGACACAATGCACATGAAGCAAATCGTTACATTTGTAATGTGTTGTTGTTCTTCTTTCCTATCCTTCCTGAGTGTACTGTACAGTACACCATGAAATCTTATGTTGTTGTCATCTCACAAATGGTTACACTGAATTGTTATTTTTTTTATAACTGAGTTAGCAAGTGTGACCACACACTAAATGATATTATATTTGTTTGTACTAGTGGGTGAACTGTAACAATGCCACATTTCACTGATGTTCTTCTTGCTTCTTTGCTTTTAGGTGCACAAGAGGAGGAAGAGGCAACATCACCCATTGTACTGCCAGACAGAAGACCTACGCATGACGTTATGTGTGACCACAGACATCTCTTCAACTTGTGTGAAGCTAAGTGCCGCTGCTAACTGACAGCCTCAAGATGGCCCCAAAGAAGAGAGGTACCAGTACCAAGAAAGTTGCCAGTGAGAAGAAGGCACTTATCACCACCAGTATGTCGTCCAAGACATTTTTGGGGAAAACAGAAATTGTGCCTGCAGCAGCGGTGTCTGGGAAGCAAGCTGGGAGCAGTACCCCCGCATCAGCGGATGCACCCCACCAACCTAGGCCGAAGCCCATGTCTGTCTCAGAGGCAGCCAGTCGAGCAGTGATATTGAAATAGACTTATCTTTATCGCAAAGTAGTACCCAATCAATGCAGCAAACTCAGATAGGTGGACAACAACAGCCACAACCACCAATAGTAGTTCCTCCCGAAGTGGGTGCAGTTCAGGAGACCGAGCTTCCTGCTGAGGAAAAAGAGCAAGCCACTCTTTCAGAAGATCCATTGTCTTCCAGATCGCCAGCAAGAAAAAGGAGGGTTAGTCCACCAACTTCTTCTCCAAGCTCTCCTTCTGATGATCTAGACACTACTTGGATCCCGCCTCAGTGTGAGAATGAGACATGCCACAAGACGAGGCTAGGGAAAAGGAAGGTTTCTGAAAGCCTTAGAGTTATGGACGTAAATGTAGAAGAGGAGGATGATGACAAGGCAGTCATCATGGAAGTTAGCCACTCCACAGTGGAGAGTGAGACTGACATTACCCCATCCCAAATTGCTGTGATACCACGAAATCAGATACCACCAACACCACCTCCAGCTGCCATATTTACAAAGTCCTGACAGTGACTTACATCAATCAATTTGTATCAATCAGTATTGCATTTGTAAAGCACACTACTTACCCGTGAGGGTCTCAAGGTGCTGGGGGGAGGGGAAAACTACTACTGCTCTAAAATCCAGGTCTTGAGGAGTCTTCTGAAGGTCAGCAGGTCTTGGGTCTGCCGTAGGTGGATGGGGAGGGTGTTCCAGGTCTTTGCGGCGAGGTGGGAGAACGATCTGCTGGTGGAGGTTGCTCTTTGGATGCGGGGGACTGTGGCGTGGGCGAGGTCAGCAGAGCGTAGCTGGCGGGTGAGAGTGTAGAAGCTGAGTCGTCTGTTGAGGTACGCTGGTCCGGTGTTGTGGAGAGCCTTGTGTGCATGAGTGAGGAGCTTGAAGGTTATCCCCTTGCTGACGGGAAGCCAGTGCAGGTCTATCAGGTGGGGTGTGATGTGGCTGCGGCGAGGGATGTCGAGGATCAGGTGTGCAGAGACATTCTGGATGCGTTGGAGCCTTTTCAGAAGTTTTGCCGAGGCTCCTGCGTAGAGTGCACCACAACAATCACCTCAGTAGAAGTAGGTACAACAGCAGCGTCAGAAAGTTGACCTCCCAAGATTGGGACTTCTTTTCGGTTAGCAGGAAGGAGGTGAACATTGCTATATGCTCTATTTGTGGAGCATGTGTTATTCGAGGTAGGCTTGGTACAAAGCAGTGCAGTGGGATCGCCCACATCATCATCAGCAATATCGCAATGGCACTAGAGTCAGGTCGAGACACTAAGGCAAGAAAGTACAGTGACTGCTACACAATAACGCACATTGAGCCTACCAATGTCTGCTAAGAAGTCACCTGAATGAATTGCACCAGAAAAGAAAAAAATCTATGCTACCATTCTCGGCATGTTTAGGCCAGAGGGGCAGTATGAACGCAACCACTCAACGGCATGTTTATACAACACTAAGCTGGCTAAAATTATAGCACTGGACCTCCTCCCTTTTTATTTAGTGGAAGGGGTGGGTTATCTTGAATTTGTGGCAGCCATCTGTCCAAAATGGAAGGTTCCCGGCTGTCCTTTTTCGTCAGAGTTGCTGTTCCAGTGCTACATCACAACATGCTGTAATTGCTTGGACAAGCTTTGCAGCGGACTGCTGTTCACACTATCCATCTGACAACAGACATGTGGACCATTGCCAAGCCACTGATTACATGTGCATCACTGCACTCTGGATCTCTTTTGTGGGGGTTGGAGAAAAGATATCTGCAGGTGTTGACACTGCTGAGATTTTTAATGGCACTCGGAAGCATGCAACAGTAGTCATGTTCCCCATAGAGAAATCCCATACTGCTACAAATATTTTGGAAGAGTTTCACAGCAAGGTCTTTGAATGGCTGCGACCAAGAGGGCTTAACATTGGTTTTGTTGCCACAGACAATGGGTAACATAGTTAAGGTCATGGCTGATGGTGGCTATTTAAGGTGCCTGTGTTTGGCTCAGTGCATTAACATCATTGTTCAAGACTTTCTGAAAAAAAGAACACAGAGTCAGCAACTTACTGATCACCTGCAAAAGAATCTGCACACATTTCAGCTATTCTTTCAAAGCCGGGAAGCAGCTGAGGATAATTCAACGTGAAAATAGAATGGCAGTTAAAGCACTCATCCAGGAGGTGCCAACATGTTGGAACTTGACTTATTACATGCTTGAATATCTGTTTGAGCAGTACAGTCCAATCAATGAATATGTCATAAAAAGAGGGGATAAACTGTAAAAGGCATGATCGTTGAGATGGACCAATGGGGCATAGTTAAATGCCTGACAGAGATGCTGCTTTCTCTTGAGGTGTTCACACATGAAGTCAGCAAGGAGGAGAGTTCCATCTATCCAAGCTATCCCACTGTTGCACATACTACAGGAGTCTAATCCTTCGCTTATCTGCAAATACAAGGGACATTGTGTCATCCAACCATTACATTTGTGCCACAATTCTTGATCCACTGTACAAACCATTACTGGACACTTTCATTTCTTTTTCAGACGGGGATGTTGCCAACTACAAAACTTGGATAGCTGTGCAAGCCAGTCAGCTAGAAAAAGAACGGCTGGGAATTAGAGGCCCGCTCCTCCAGGGCACAACAAGTCCTACTGGGCAGCCTTCAAGTTCAACTTCAGAGCCTGAGGGCAGGGCAGTTGTCTCACAGCAGCCAAAACCACCAACAGCAAGAACAACAACATCAACAAGAGCAGGAGCATCAGCCCCAAAATTGGCAAAGGAATGGTTTCTACTGGCAGAGCTCAAGTTCATAGCTGAAGCAAAGGCAAAAGAGGTAAAGCAATGCGGAGCATCCATGACCATTGAGCGGATGGTCTAGGCCTATCTGGATGACCCAACAGAGCTCTACTTTGATCAAAACCCATTGCTGTATTGGTATGGGAAAAGGCGCCAATGGCCAGTGCTCAGTAGCCTGGCGATAAACTATCCGGCTTGCCCCATAGCCAGTGTCTCTGCTGAGCGTATTTTCAGTGCTGCTGGTGCCGTTCTGACAGTGAGAAGGACTAGTCTCTCGCCCCAAAACATTGAGAGATTTACCATGATCAAAATGAATCCACACTTTATACCACCGGATTACATCATACATGAGGTACCAATGCAGGAAGATGATAACGACTCAGGTCATTGAAGTAGTGTGTTAGATGACCAACTTCTGGGTGAACCAGCAGAGTTTGAGGAGAAGCTCTACTTCCCTGACAACTAGGCTTTCTTGGTAAGTTTTTTCTTTCTTTGACGCCCCAAAAAAAACAAAAATATATAGCTAAAGAACTAAAATTTACTTTATTATTTGTGTGTGTCTGGTTCACAAACCCATCCCCATCGTCTTACTCTTTGACACATTTTATTGCCGGATTAGAGTTGCAACTGCGTGCAGTCAGTGAAGAAGTAAGTCCTGACTCACCCTAAAGCCATGGAGCTTGGAGCTTGTTTTTGATTCCAGCGATGTTCCAGGATAAAATCCTTAGCATATGGCCAGAGGAGGTAATACCGCCACATGCCTCCTGACTGATTTTGTGAGAGCTACGAATGACAGCTAGCCGTGCCAACAGGATAACTTTGACTTCCTCCATTGTAGGGGCTGGGCTGGGAATTACATAATCCATAAGAGTTGAGGCTGAATTATTGAGAATGGCTGGGCCTAACTCATGATAATTAAGGGCTCCTCCTGGAGGTGAGGGTAACTGTACCCCTGATTCGTGGTCTTCGCTACTGAGGATGTGCTGTGTCAGTGGCCCACTGACGTTCACCCCTGCTGCATTCTTGGGTCCCCCGTCCCTATATTGGGGTTGAGGCCCCCTTGCAACCCCAATCAATCCACCTCCTCGAGGGACCCATATCTGTTTGCTAATTGAATGTTAAAAAGTGGTCTAAGGGGTTGACCTGCATTTTTAAATGGCTGGAATCTGTTTATTGGAGCCCTAAGTGCTGGAGTCCAGGGCATGATGTGATTGACTTGTTAAAAAATGTCCAGAGTATGGGCACGGACCACGGTGTGCGGAAAATGAGTGCTAACAAACTGACCTGCAATATTTTGTACGGTCAGGAGATTGCTAAAATTGATGACTATACAATCTCCTTGAGTTGTTTTTGGATTGTTGCCCACCCATCCCACTCTTCAGACCATTAAGATTTTCCCAGCCCTGTCAAAGGAGAACTGCTTGTGCCTAGTTAGCCAAAAAAGACACATGTTTCTGAGCTATAGCTGCGATTCTTTCTGCCCATGGTTAATATCAGGGACCCCTGTTAAAATAATGACATAGGGGAGTGAGTCAGGAGCTAGATTTATAGTCGGTGTCATCGGTATTGCTGGACCTGTGTCCTCAGCCTCTGCTGGGTATAGCCTTTCCCTGCCTCCCCTCTGCTCTGGGTGGATAGGCCCTCTTCTACGTGAGTCCTCCCTAGGGGGGGCAGGGCAGGAGATTACCCTAGGCTCATGGGACGGATAAATGGCAGAAGTTTCAGAGTGCGTCAAGGGGTTAGCAGTCAGCAGGGCAGTAAGAGCCTCTGCCCTTCCATCGCTTGATAGTGCAGCAGAGGTTGGAGCCACATAGGCCCCTTTTTGCCAGTGGACGATTTGGCTATGCTATCGGTCTGTGAGCTACAATCTTGCCTCTTCCCTAAGACAATGGTGGTTGTGCCAGGGGGGTTGCCCTTACTGCTCAACCCAGTCTGTTGCCCTGCTTCTAAATGCTTGAGTAGGAGAGCAACTTCTTCTTTTACAATAGCTCTCATCTGGTGCTGCAGCTCCACTATCAAGTTCCTCGCCCACGGAGGACAATCAGAAGCTGTCAAGGGATTGGTGGGGTTCAGTCATACTTGCACTACTAGCTATTCCCTCAGCACTGTTTGTTAAAACTGGGTTTTTCCTTCTCTTATTTCCTATTGCATTTCCAGTCTTGCGTTTAGTGGTCTTAAGGGTGGGAATGATGGTGCCACCTTTGCGGGTGGTTGGCTTCACTGAGAGTTTTTGTGGTGAAGGTGAGGATGACTCTAATGTTCTAGACAGGGATTCTGTTGGTCTCAATGGCGAACCAGGGGTATTTGGTTGGGGGTTAAGTAATTCTGACCCTGGTCTAAATAAATCTGGGGTTAGAGACAGACGCCTCTCTGTCAATTCTATTTCATTTGAGACCACCCCTATAGCCCTCTGGAGCATCCTGTCTATTGAAGTTTGGGGCAAAGGGGCCAGAATGGCGGCCTGGGGCCCTTTTTTGGCTGCACATATGCACCTACCCATGTTCAGTTAAGTAAAAAACAAAAAATAAAAAAAAAAATGGAAAAAAAACCACAAAAAATGCCTCAGATTCAAGCCTAAAAGGCGTTGGGCCTCCTAAGGCACAGAGCCAATATTATAGATTAAAACAGGAGATTGTTGCTGCACACCCTGTACGCCAAAGTAAAAGATATTAAGATGCTTGGTAAAAGTAATGAAGGGTCAGACTATGCATATGAGTTGTGTCACAATTAAAATACGGCTTAGAGTGGAACAGTTTGGCTGGTTTGTGCTTGTGGGCCACTTGGTTACATGTGCTCTAAATCCACCCCCAGGTCCCGCTAAAGATTTGGGGAAGAACCACACAGCTGCAAGAAGAGTTCAATGCGCCGGTTAAAAATAGCTTAATTCAAAAGTCCCAAAGCAGTCTTACCAGAGTCTCTGAGGCGGAGATTCAAAGGCCAAGGGGGGTGGCCCTACCCTGCTCTTCCTGGCAATGACGGGAAAGGACGGGCCCGCCCTTGGCCCAGGCTTTTCCCAGGCGCCGCCCGCGCGCGTCCCATGCCGCGGTGGGAGAGGTAGCGCTATAAACGCGATCACCACGAGTTTCCCTTACCAGCGGCACCTGGTGTGATGGCTAGGGATGTTGGGATTTGTAGTCCTTGGAGCAAGGGTTTGGCGCTATGGTGCCAAGAGGCGCTATGTAGCCCGGAGTGAGTGTCAGAGCTCCAGACCTCCTCTGGTCCGTCCCGAAGTTGATGTGGCCCCCAGACAACAGAGCTCAAGTAGCAAGACAGCAACAATGGACCCCCTATAGCAGCAAGGCAAACCACATATAGGCACAAGGATGAAAGGAAGACCCTGAAGTCAAACTGTGAACAGCCACACATCCATTCAACTATTTCACGGGAGTACACCAGCAGCGCTACACACATGGCCCATTGACACACTCCATGACTGACAAACACCAGTAGGAATCTACACACATACCCCCCCAGCAGCACACAACACCAGTGATAAACACACTGAAGGCTGGCAATACTTGCCAGCCAATACACACACAAACAACCACACACCCTGGAGGGTAGCCACAAACATCACACACACAGGGATGCCACAACAAATGTCTGCACAAAAACAACACACAAACACATAACTCAACAGAAACACACACAGAACCACAACATCAACAGACATGCCCTGTGCAGCCAAACTGTGGAAAAACAATGGGAGCACAGACACAACAGGAGTGCACAACCTCATCACTCAGGAGCAATGTACAGACAACATACCACAACACACACAACAACACAGCCGCATCAAACAAACAACAGATGCACAGTCAGAAAAATCACATAGCAAACACAGCTGGACATCAGGGGATGCTCACCAGGCAGTGACAAATCAACATACACACACAGCACTGCATGCACAACAAGCAGTGTGTGCATACCAATCCTACCAGCCACACACAGAAATCAGTGACAGACCAGCGACCCACATAACACCAATCAGCACAGTGCAAAGACAACAGCATACCCAGGAAGTGATAGGCCTGGGCGGTAAATTCCGTTCCGTTCACGGAATTTGTGGAATTTGGGCAATTTCGCGTTCTGCAGAGAATGCGAAATTGCCCAAAATTCCGCTTTCCGCAACTTCGCAAAATTTTTGCTTGTTTTCGTTCTCAAAATGCGTGTTCGTGAGATATTTCTCCCTGAGCACGCAAACAGCAATTGTGAACAGGAAAAAAGCATCGCGAACATGCATTTCCGCGTGTTCGCGGAATTTCTGCGTGTTCGTGGAGATTTTTTACCGTTTCGCGGAGATTTGCGTAACGCGATTACGCAAATTCCGCCCACCCCTAGAAGTGAAGCAAGAACACAGCCAACACACACACATCCAACACAACACCAACATATGCACAAGTCTGGGACACAAATGTGGAAACAACTTGACCAGAGGACTGGGCAGTACACACAGTTGAACTGCATAGGAGCAAACATGACTGGCAAACAGCAACAGAACATCACATACAACCCATAGGGGAAATGCCCTCAGTGACACATTGACCCTGGCCAACGAACAGCACCACAAAGCAGAGTGTCACTAATGAAGCGAGGGGGGAACACACACACATGTAAAACAAGGGGACAGCTGACACCAAAGTGAAGTGTACTGTATGTCAGTAGGGGACATGGCAGGAGTGTACCATACACAAAGAGAAGGAGTGCAGACCCACAATGGGTAGGCACATGAAGTACAGATGGGGGATGGCATGTCAACACACACAACATGCCACACTGGAGGCAAGAAGGCCCCATGTGACAGCAATGCATGAGAAAACACAACCACAATGACAGTGTGAAACAGCAGGTCTGCACAGTCTCCACAAACAGCCACAAGACACATGGATGAGCAACAAAACATAACACTGACTTGCCAGTCACACGCTCTGCATACTCACAAGTGACAAAAAAAAACAAGTAGGAGTCAGACAGAACTGCAAGGACACACAAACACACTGCACAGTGCACAACATACAACTCACACATGTGCATACAGTCACATCCAAAGTGCTGAACAATGAAAACAACAGACACACAACTCCTGGGTGACACATGTGTGTAGTTGACAATGCAGGAGCATACATACATCAACACTTCCCACAAACCCAGCCCCTTCACACTGCACACTACCTCGCCATCCAAGAGCACACATGGAAAGTAATCCATGGGACTAGGATGACTGCCCATCACAATATGACCACACACATACACCAATGGGCACATATAAAGGAAGAAAACACATACACAATGACCCTGGCCAGCCTGCCTGCAATACTGTGTGCAGAAACCCACACTCTGCTGGCAGTGCCCTCCAACCTGACGTGTATAATATAGCCAACATGAACTAAGTAAGCAAATGACCACTGCTAACCATTGTAAATTGCCACAACAAGTATCTGGGTCAGGAAGAACTGAAGACCCTGCCACCCCTGAAAATACTGAGCCCAAACATTGACATGTGGCATGCAGACCATGTGGCACAGTAAACCATATACACACAGCAAAATAACTTTATTCAGTAAGAACACTGACAAAATAGACAACTGGAGCAACTGTCTTTATTCACATATTGCACAGATAGGCACCATGAGTAGAGAAGAGCAAGGCACAGTATGTCCATGAGAAGCTGCACAGGCAAGGGCAAAACAGCAAGTCCAGTGGCCAGTTCAGGGTGCAGAGTATGTCCATGAGAAACTGCACAGGCAAGGGCAAGACAGCAAGTCCAGTGGCCAGGGCAGGGTGCAGAGTATGTCCATGAGAAGCTGCACAGGGAATACTTGAACATAGCAAAGAGCGACAAGGCCAGTGGCAAAAAAAGAAGTGCAGAGTATGTCCAGGAGAGGCTGCACAGGGAATGTGTGCGACTGTACCTTTCCATGGTCAGCAACACAGTCAGGGGGTAACAATGGGCCATACAGGCCCACCTGTGTGAGAGACAGGTGTGTGAGGCTGACTAACACTCAGACTTGGCTGTCAGGCGGACTGGGAGCTGGCTGTGTCTCGGGGACTGATGGGGCACTTGACCGGGGAGAGAGTGGAACAGCTGAGGTAGAGCTATCAGTTGTTTGGCAAGCTGGAGGGCTGCTTGAACCAGGTGGTGTGGTGGCACGTGGAGGTGGAGTCATGTAGACAGGAGACACACTGTGGCTGGGAGATTGTGGAGGGGTGCCTTTCCACTTCTTGGGGATCCTAAATGGCTTGACTGACTCTGGATCAATGGGAAGTGGTGTGGGCACAACAGGCACACTCACCACCAAAACAGCATCAGGTGCAAGCACTGGCACCCCCTCTGGTGATGTGCTCGACACAGCAGAACGCTTTGCCTGGCTTCGCCTCTGCCCCCTTTCCCCTGCTTACTAGGTGTCACCCCTACAGTGCCCTCCGGCCCCTGCTTCACAGGGCTTGGAATGAGAGTCGAGGTGGTGGGGGAATCTGCCTTGGAGTCCTTCCTAGGTGTACCCTTGGCATGCACCACCTCCTTGGTGAGCACTAACACTGTATGCTTCTCTTTGCGTGATGCTTTAGGGCAGGAGAGTCCTTGGATGGGGATGCCTCTGAGGGCTTTTCTCCCTGCACTCTGGGGTGGCTTTGGCCTTCTGGGGGATGGTGTCTGCGCCCAGGACTGCTTGGGTTTCTGCTGCTGTGTGCTACGTGTGTTGTATCATGACTTGGATGTATGTTGACCGTGGTCATTATCATCAGACGTGGCCACTGCCAGGGGGATGGACAAAGGGACCGGAGCCGGACTGTGAGTATGTGCCTGTTGAAGGGCAGACATCACTGTTGATGACAAAGCCTGGACTATCCGGTGCAGTCCACCCTCGTCTGAATGAATGCCCTCCATGAAAGCAACCAGCTGGGCCAATTTCTTGTTGTGGTCAATGAAGGCATTGAGGAGAGCTGTCTGGCCTACACACAGCTTGTGCAAAAGGTCCACAGACTCTGCACAGATGGCAGCAGGGGGGACAGGGGCAGCGGTGCAAGGGGTGAAGGACACTCGTCCCCTCTTACTGAGGTGGACATGGGCAGCATCAGAGAAAGTGGCTGGGAGGGTGGGCACTGGCCGCTGTGTGGTGGAAGATGATGCATAGTCCCCATTCCTTGTGCCCTCCAACATGGATGCATCCCCGCTGGCATCAGATGATGTGGTGCTTTGCGTCTCAGGCTGGGATTCCTCCAGCAGACTCCTGTTCCCCTCTGAGGCGCTGGTGACATCTGTGTCACTGGGCTCCTGTGCAGCTGCTGTGCTAGTTTCACCCCCACTGGTGTCCGTCTCCTGTCCCTCCGTGACCACAGGAGATGCTGCATGAGAGAGAGAGATGTAGGGCCAGGTCAGTGGCAGTGACCGACCAAACATATGCAAGCAATTTATTACAAAAGATGACCAAATCTACATGTTGCACACCACCCTGTGTAATCACATCCTGCCAACTCACTATATAGACTCAAGCAGTGCATGGAAACTGTAAACCCAGGCATGAGTGAGCCATGTGATAACCACACAGCACAACACCCTGCTTGTGGATCTGTTCAACTAGATACACAACTAGCTCTGAGCACACCTAGGGACTTGATGGGGGCACACAACTTGTTGCCAATGACCGATCTGGCTGGAACAGGAGGGGACAACACAGACACAGACTACAACATGACAGTCCACAATGGACATTAGACCATGCCACCCACCATGTTGTACTTTGGGGACAATAGAATGGTGCACATTGTTGTCAGATGTGTAGGCCTCCCCAATCTGGGTGCATGCAATGGATGCATTGATGAAGGAACAGTCAGATCGAGGACACTGTCATTCCCTCCCATGGATTCCCAAGACTACCCCAATGCAGAAGAAACCTGAAGAGCACAACTCAGGATGTAATGTGAATGCACAGCATCCAAACCACCTTTGTAAGTACAGTAAGGGCAAATGCATGGCACCCAGCCCAGCAGCCACTTACATGCCACAGCATCACACTACCAACATCACATATGCCAGCGCTGGCATAGGCTCTGTACACATGCAGTCACTCCCAGCCAAAGTCAGTCTCCGCAAATGCTCACCCCTGGCTTGCTGCTGATGCTCCTTCAAACATTTATCCAGCTCAAGCTGTCACTGCCAAGATGCGCCCCATTAGTGGTGTCATGCTGCGCCGTGCCAAACGCCCAGTGTGAGGAAGCATCCCCAAGGTCATCTCTGCCATGTTCTTTGCCAGCAGGCTGATGTCGTCCCATCTCTTGTGGCAGTGGGTGCGCCATCGGTTTGACACCCCCAGAGCTCGCACGTTCGCTGCAATGGCCCTCCCCAAGGCCTTATGCTGGTGTACCTTGAGCTGCAGGCATGGAAGACAAGAGGGGGAAATGATCAGTGACACAGTGTCATGTACCGACATCTATCATAATAGCAGCAAAATACGAACTCATCACATTTCCAATGATATGTCTGACGGAGACTAGAGTACATCTCACATGGTACACCTGCATGGGAAAACCTGATGTAAAAGCATAGAGGTGTGAGGGGGAACACAGTCCCTGCACAACTCACACACATGCAGGATCCCAGCACTAAAAAAGCTATGTAGCCTGCCCACATCGCCAGTCCATTTTTGGCTTGAGCAACACATACATCATATGTAAAAATGTGTTTGGGGGTAGACTCACTGTGTCCAAAACTGCGCAGCCCTCAATGTCACTGCCCTGTGAATAGATGATTGTGTCATGGATGTCACATTGAGAGACATAATCTCATGAATCCAAAATCCTCTTCACAGTGTTTGCAATCTACAGCGCTGACATGGACCATAGCTGGAGTGCAATGTGAAAAGACTGATGTAATAATCTGTGGCTGAAGTGATGTGTCCTTATCTTTGTTGGTGGGGACTGTGCTGGCCAGTTGGGCTCACACTGAGATGGACTACAAGGGCACACACAGCCAGTCAGCCAAGCAATCACTGTCCTGACTCCTGCATGAACAACCTTCTGTATCATTTTATGGCCAACAACACAACACAGGTCACTCATACGTCCATGTGCAGGCAGGCAAACCTGTGGCATTGGGTACACACACCCTCCCCCTGGAGACACCATGTCAGGCAGTGCATGACACAACCCCACACTCCCAGCCAAATACTGCATCAGTCCAACTACATGTGTGCACCTCCTGCCCTCCCCCCCTGTTGAGGACTTACCACGACATTTGGAGCACCATATAGCCTTGGGTACTGTGTGAGCACCTCGCCCACCAGGACCTCCACCTCCTCGCTCGTGAAAGGACTGGCACGGATCTTCGCTTTCCTTGCCATCACTGTGGACGTGAGACAGCAGCAGAGGATTTTGGTGGCGAGGGTCCCCAGGCAGCAGTCCCTGGAGGCAGCAGCAGGTGAGGGGTCTCTGGCAGCAGTCCCTGGAGTCAGAACCAGGTGAGGGGTCTCTGGCAACAGTCCCTTGAGTCAGCAGCAGGTGAGAGGTCTCAGGCAGAAGTCCCTGGAGGCAGCAGCAAGTGAGGGGTCTCTGGCAGCAGTCCCTGGAGGCAGCAGCAGGTGAGGGGTCTCAGGCAGCAGTCCCAGGAGGCAGTAGCAGGTGAGGGGTCTCTGGCAGCAGTCCCTGGAGTCAGCAGCAGGTGAGGGGTCTCTGGCAGCAGTCCCTGGAGGCAGCAGCAGGTGAGGGGTCTCTGGCAGCAGTCCCTGGAGTCAGCAGCAGGTGAGGGGTCTCTGGCAACAGTCCCTTGAGTCAGCAGCAGGTGGGAGGTCTCAGGCAGAAGTCCCAGGAGGCAGCAGCAAGTGAGGGGTCTCTGGCAGCAGTCCCTGGAGGCAGCAGCAGGTGAGGGGTCTCAGGCAGCAGTCCCTGGAGGCAGCAGCAAGTGAGGGGTCTCTGGCAGCAGTCCCTGGAGGCAGCAGCAGGTGAGGGGTCTCAGGCAGCAGTCCCAGGAGGCAGTAGCAGGTGAGGGGTCTCTGGCAGCAGTCCCTGGAGTCAGCAGCAGGTGAGGGGTCTCTGGCAGCAGTCCCTGGAGGCAGCAGCAGGTGAGGGGTCTCTGGCAGCAGTCCCTGGAGGCAGCAGCAGGTGAGGGGTCTCAGGCAGCAGTCCCTGGAGTCAGCAGCAGGTGAGGGGTCTCTGGCAGCAGTCCCTGGAGGCAGCAGCAGGTGAGGGGTCTCTGGCAGCAGTCCCTGGAGGCAGCAGCAGGTGAGGGGTCTCAGGCAGCAGTCCCAGGAGGCAGCAGCAGGTGAGGGGTCTCAGGCAGCTGTCCCAGGAAGCAGCAGCAGGTGAGGGGTCTCTGGCAGCAGTCCCTGGAGGCATCAGTAGTCCCTGGAGGCAGCAGCAGGTGAGAGGTCACAGGCAGCAGTCACAGGACGCAGCAGCAGGTGAGGGGTCTCAGGCAGCTGTCCCTGGAGGCAGCAGCAGGTGAGGGGTCTCAGGCAGAAGTCCCTGGAGGTAGCAGCAGGTGAGGGGTCTCAGGCAGCAGTCCCTGGAGGCAACAGCAGGTGAGGGGTCTCAGGCAGCAGGCTCTGGGAGCAGTGGAAATGTGAGGCTCTCTCCCACACATATATTGCCCCCTGGGGTCATTTCTAAGGTGCCAAGCTGCAGCAATTGATGGTCCAGGGCTGCCTCTTTCAAATGCATCCAATGGCCGCCTCCGCGGTGGCGGAGCACGCCTACCGCAACCTTCAAAATTGCATCATGCCACCGCTATCAAGGTTCCCATTGGCTCTAGGGCAAGCTCCATGGCGGTGACACACCGGTGGGGCCCGGTGTGCGCTACCGTGATTGTGCATCTTTTAAATGCATCCATTGACCACCCCCGCGGTGGCAGAGCACGCCTACCGCAATCTTCAAAATTGCATCATGCCACCGCTATCAAGGTTCCCATTGGCTCTAGGGCAAGCTCCATGGCGGTGACACACCGGTGGGCCCGGTGTGCGCTACCGTGATGGTGCATCTTTCAAATGCATCCAATGACCGCCTCCGCGGTGACGGAGCACGCCTACCGTGATCTTCAAAATTGCATCATGTCACTGCTATCAAGGTTCCCATTGGCTCTAGGGCAAGCTCCATTGTGGCGACACACCGCCGGGGCCAGGCGGTAGCTGCCGTGACATGGATGGCGGTGCATTGCTACCGCCATTTACCCATATCTACATGCTTATCACTACCGCACTTGTGTGAATGGGGGGGTGCTGGTCACACCGCTGGGTACAGGTGGTAGCTACCGTGATTTGTGTGCCATACATTCACATGAGGCACCGCGATTTGGGCAGCAGAGTATGCCAACCGCCATTTGGGCATGTCTCCATGCCTATCACTACCACACTTGTGTAAATGGGGAGTGCTGGTAATGCACCGCTGGGGACAGGCGGTAGCGACTGCGGCATGGATGGCGGTGCATTGCAACCACCACTTACCCATGTCTATATGCCTATCACTACCTCACTTTGTGAATGGGGGTGCTGGTGACACACCGCTGAGGACAGGCGGAAGCTACCGCGATTTGGGTGCCATACAATGGCAATGGCCATCTGGCAAAAATCCACAGTGCGCAGTGCCCACATGGTCAATGGCACATCATCATTGTGCACACGATGCCAATGTCCCATTTACTCCACTGGTGACTATGCATGCCATGTTTGTGTATGTGCAGTTGTTTATTGGCCTGTACTCCGTCACATGTCACTAATGGATTTGATGATCGGGTATGCAGGACAGTGTTGTCCTTGGCTCTACAATGTGTACACATGTCAAAGTGTTGAGGTGCATTGACAATCACAGTAATGCTTGGCTCAATGTATGATGATCCTTTTTGCAAGGCCTCTTCTGTCTGCTCATGCACACATTTGACATTTCTGCACCGACTGTGGTCATTGTGTAGTGGAGATGTGCCATGTTGAGATGATGCTTGAAGGTGTGACAGGTACAGCAGCTATGTAGGAGACTGTGGGGTTGATTTGTTACACATGTGATGGATGCTATACTCCCAGGCATACCCATGTGAAATGTGCCCATATCCCTATGTGCATTCACATTGACCAAGGTGCAATTTGAGCTACTTGTTTTGTGTAAGTTGACAGGTGTGCCTTTTGTGTAGCTGAAGGTGTTCCCACATGTAAGCTGGTCTGTAACTTAATTTTGTGGCAGTAATTGTTGTTGTTGTGCCATCCAGAACGTGAGATGCTGTGCCCATCTCATGATGTATTGCATTGACATGTGTCCACTTTCATCTCAAATAGGAGGAGGCCAAATCTGATTTGTCACTTGACGGTGCTGGAGGACATGGAGGATGTTGTGATAATCTGAAAATGCAGGCTGGATCAAGCCACCCTGAAAAACCTTTGTGACCTGTTGGAGCCCCACCTGCAGCCTCGCAGGGCATATCCATTAGCTTTCACCCCTACGTTCAAGGTCATGGTGACCCTGCATTTTTTTGGCACTGGATCGTTCCAGGAGACAGTGGCCAGCGCTGGTGGGATGTCACAACCGATGTTCAGCGTGGTGCTGCGTGATGTACTGTCCAACATGATGATATACAAGGACAGATACATCCATTTCCCCAGGGGTGCTGAATTGCCAGCTGTGAAGGGAGACTTCTATCCCCTTGGACACATCCCCAATGTCGTAGGTGCCACTGATTGCACCCATGTCGGTCTTGCGCCGCCACAGGCAAGTGAGAACATTTACAGGAATTGCAAACATTACCACTCCATCAGTGTGCAGGTGGTGTGCCTGGCAGATATGATCATCTCCCACGTATTGCGTGCTGGGTGTGTGAGCTGCTGCCCTCAGCCTCAGCGACATTGCAATGTCTATTTGTGTTTGTCATACCTAGGTGACTCTGCATATCCCAACCGTCCCTGGTTGCTGAGCCCATTGGGTCCCAGCCTCCTGGTGTCCGTGGGTGACCCTGCCCCTCCCACCTGCCCTGCTGCCACAGACCTGTTGCCTCACCACTGTGGGCACCCGCATACTCTCCCTGCCCTCCTCCATCGGTGGTGTGTGCTGGTCATCCTCTGGGACAGGGAGGGTGTTGCAGGCAGCACTGGTGGTTGTGGTGGTGTTGGTATTGGCAGTAGCCGCACAGGCCGTGACAGCAGGGGTCTGCTGTGAAGTTGTTGTTGCCGCAGATGTGGTGGGTGGATGATGGGGTCCTGGGACCTGTTGCTCCCTGGCACACCAGATGGCCGGCTTCGGGCTCATCGTCCATGGAATCCCGGGAGTTAACATCCGAGAGTCCATGTACCGGGGGGGAGACTGGCTCTGCAGAATGCTGGTGTTGTCCTCTGCAGTGAGTTCTTGGTCACCTGTGGGTCAGATGGGAAATGGTCATTGTAGTGCACCCAGCAAGCTTTGTGTTAGCTGTGTGTCATTCACTTTTTGTACACTGCACAATTGACTGATCATCACATTGTTTCCTATGTGCACTACTGTGCTTCCTGACATGATGCAGTGGTGCATGCATGACTTGTCCATGGTGTGAGGTGCCAAGGCATACCATGCGACCCGTGCACAATTAATGATTACAGGGACTTGTTGCCATCTAGGGCCTGGCACAACATGTTTTTAATTGAGGACTCATTGTTGATTTGTCTGACCTGGCAGGCGTCACATCTGGCCATGGACTGGCCATTGTCATCTCCTGCATACCTTTGTCCTGTCATGTGCATATCTTGATTTGCACCACCACACATGCTTTCGTATTTTTCGAATGATCCTTGTTGCACTTGCCCCATGGCGATGCACATGTAAATAGGTGCTGTGCATGATTGTGACCTGACTTTCTTCTACTTGTGCTTTGGTGTGTCACACTTTGGTAGCTGTGCCAGTTTCCTTAGCTTACCTGTGTGCACATTGTGCTTGGCAATGGGGTCGGTCTGCATATTTGTGCAATGAGAGGGCTGGTGTTGTCATATGGCACCATTTAATTTCTGATGAATGGGTGGGTGCACCTACTGGCTACTTACCTGTAATGTGCCCACATTTGGGTTTGTTATGTCACACGTGCGTGTGTGTGGTGGCAGCTTACATCCTCCTCAGTGGGGTCACAGGCCAGTATCATATGTCTACCTACCAGTAATTGTGTTTGGTGTACTGCAATGGCTTCCAACTACTTCTGGGTGGGGTGGGGGAGGGCTCCATTTTGCTGAGGTGTGGGACAGGGAGCATGACGGGAGTAGTAGTGCAGACCTCCCACACACAAACACCCTCCCAGGGAAGATGGCTACCTGCCTCTAAGTTTGATGAAGGTAATGTAATGGCTGACACATGCTTCTGGGTGGTGTGGAGGGAGGGCTCCATCCTGCTGAGGTAGGGGTAGGGGGTATGGTGGGAGAAGTGGTACAGGCCTCCCACCCACAAACACCCTCAATGTGAAGATGGCTACCTACCTGTAAGTTTGTTTGGTGTACTGCAATGGCTTCCAACTGCTTCTGGGTGGGGTGGGGGAGGGCTCAATTTTGCTGAGGTGTGGGACAGTGGGCATGGTGGGAGTAGTAGTGCCAGCCTCCCACCCACAAACACCCTCCCACAGAAGATGGCCACCTACCTGTTAGTTTGATGAGTGTAATGTAATGGCTGACACATGCTTCTAGGTGGGGTGGGGGAGGGCTCCATCTTGCTGAAGTTGTGGGACAAGGGGGCCTGGTGTGAGTTGTAGTGCTGTCTGCCTGTACACATGCCCCCAGGGTAATGTTGCTAGCGATGTTTGGGGTGAATGGGAGTGAGTGAATGTTGGATCTGTGAGACATGTTTTTGTGAGTGTGTGGTGCAGATGGATGGAATTTGTCCTAGGTGTTGTAGCTTTGTAGTTGTGCAAGACAGTATGTATCAGTGTGGTGCTAGTCATTTGTTTGTACTTACCAGCCTCCACTCCCCCAGCTACTCCTGTGAGACTCTCTGGCTGCAGTATGGCAAGCACCTTCCCCTCCCATGGTGTGAATGGTTTTGGTGGAATGGGAGGGCCCCCACCAGTCCTCTGAGCCAGCTCACGGTTCTTGCTTCTCCTCTCTTTGACAACCCTCTTCAGATCATGCCACCACTTCATGATCTCCTGTTTGGATCTTGGGGTGGTCCCTACTCCATTGACCCTTTCGACTATCCTTGCCCACATTTGTGTCCTTGTGGCTAATGGTGTCTGTTGGACCAGGGTACCAAACAGTTGTGTTTCCACTCTGACTATCTCATTTGCCGTAACCTTCAACTCACTCTTAGTGAATTTGGGCATTTTCTGTGTTGCCATGGTGTGTGATGTGCAAAGTGGTTGTGGGTGCAGGAGTGTGAGTGGTGGGTGTTTTTGTGGTGTGTATTGTGTGTGATGTGCAGGGGGGTTAGTGGTGCAGGTGTGGAAGTGGTGGTGGTGCTGTATGTGGTGTGGCTAGTGATGTTGTGTTCTTTGCCTCTCCTTTAAGCTGGGGTGTGTGTCCCTTTTGTTCTGGAGTATTGCAAAGGATTGGGGTCAGGGAAAGGGATGGTTTTGTACTCAGCTATGTGGGTGTGTCCAATTGGGGTATTGCTGTCAGGTGTGGTATGTGTGTTGTCCTGGGAGATGTATTTTTCTTTTTGCCATGTAGTTGTGTCATTGGGGTGTGTTTTGTGTATTTGGGGGGCATGGCTAGTTTGCTGTCTGCACTTTTTAGCCTTATTGTGGGTTTTTGGCTTCATCCGCCATGTTTTTCATGGATCGTCTGCAGCGGTGGCTGTGCTGCAGCTCTTCCGCTGGCTCTCCCATTCATCCCAGTGTGCGATCGCGGCGGTCGGGAACAGCGGTACGTACCGCGGGACTGTCGGGGATATCCTAATTTCCCGTGCGGTGTCTCCGCTGTGCTTGCAGCAGGTGGGTGTTTTTCTGCCACGTATCCGACCGCAGCGGATGGATTTTGGCACTCACCGCCCTCTACGGGCATTTTTTCTTGGCCCCGTTCCGCCGTGGTTGGTATTTTTTGGCGACTGATCCTAATTTGGCTGCCGGTTTTCCCACGGGACAGGTGGGAGGTTGTTTTCCGCTTCCATAGCGGTCAGGGTGGTTTTCCGACCGCCATCCTAAAGAGCCCCTAAATGTTCAACATACTCTTGTCACCCAAAAACCCATACCCACCCTAAGCCCTAAAAAATCCCTTACCACCTAAAAACTTAGACTCACCCGAAACACTAAAAATTCCCTTGCCACCTCAAAACTCATTCCCACGCTATACCCTAAAAATTCCCTTGCAATCCATAAAACCCATACCCACCCTAAACCTTAAAAAAACCCTTATCACCCAAATACCCACAAACTCCCTAAACCCTTAATATTCCCTTGCCACCCAAAATCCCATAACTACCCTAAACCATAAGAAATTCCCACCTCCTTAAAACCCATACCCACCCTAAACCCTAAAAAGTTCATTGCCACCCAAAAACCCAAACCCACCCAAAATCCAAAAAAATCCCTTGCCACCCAAAATCCCGTACCCAACTTAAACTCTAAAAATCTCTTACCACCCAAAAACCCGTAGCCACACTAAAGCCTAAAAATGCCTTTGCCACCCAAAAACGCATACCCACCCTAAACCCTAAAAATTCTCTTGCCACCCTAAAGGCTACCTCAGTACCCAAAAACCCATAACCACCCAAAACCCTAAAAATTCATTTGCCACCCAAAAACACATACACACCCTAAACCCTAAAAAAGACCTTACCAGCCAAAAAAGCTAAACCCTAAATGATTCATTACCACCCATATACCCATACCCACGCTAAACCCTAAAAAATCCCTTACTACCCGAATACCCATACCCACCATAAACCCTAAAAATTCCCTTGCCACACAAAAATCAATACCCACCCTAAACCCTATAAATTCCTTTGCCACCCTATAACCTATACCTACCCTAAAATCCCCAAAAATCCTTTGCCACTCAAAAACCTACACAAACGCTAAACTCTACAAAATTCATTACCATGCAAAACCCAATCCCACCCTAAACCCTAAAAATTCCCTTGCTATCCAAAAACCCATACCCACCCTAAACCCTAAAAATTCCTTTTCCACCAAAAATCCATACCCACCCTAAACCCTAAAAAATTCATTATCACTCAATAACCCATGCCCACCCAAAATCCCCAAAAATGCCTTGCCACCCAAAGCCCATTCCCACCTTAAACCCTAATATCAATATTTATATATATTCACTAAAAAAAACAAAGGTTACAGGGACATTATAGTTAGGCTCAGATTTCACACATTAGGAGTACGGTTGCCTGTATGAGTGGTGTTCTTTCTGCACGGTGTGAATGATAACTGTGGACCCTTATTAACAATCATGTTCTCAGATTATTAACCCCTTCAGTGCCCATGACGAGCTGGACTCGTCATGGGCCGCGGTGGCGCTGTGCCCATGACGAGTCCAGCTCGTCATAGACCCCGCCCGCTAATGCAACGGCCGGCACTGGGCGGGGAAAGGGGCGGGCACTGAAGGGGTTAATGTGTTACTTCTCATTTAGAGGGAATAAAACAGATTTTATGGTTTTGCAACCGTTTTATATAAAAAAAAATTTAAGATATTTGTGCAAAATTATGTGGTTGTGATTATTATATTTGTGTTTCAATTAGATGACAAGATTTTGCACCAGCAATTGTAGTACTAGGAGAGACAGTTGTTATTCTAGTCCTGATGAAGGTGGTCTTTGATTAATCTAGTGTCACCAAAACGCGTCAACGCCCTTTTTGCTGCTTTTAGGTTATATTCAAGGGACTTTCCATATCTAATCTCGTAATTTATTAATAGATCTTTATGAAATCGATTGATCTACTTAAAATAACCTCATTATGATGATTTGATAGTTTTCACATGTCCACTGTCTCCTGTGTTTTGTACTCTTTATTTGTGACCTATTATCATATTTTTGTTGTGTCTATATTATTATATTCTTTCAGAATTTTTTTTTTTACACTCATTACAGTTTGTTATTAATGTGTTTATAATTGTTTTTTGGGGCAAATTTGTGGGGAATGCAAGATCCTTGAGGAAGTGGATGGTTTGAAGATTCAAGTAGAAGCGTATGGTAGTTGGAAATTACATTTGTTCCAAGAGAGTTACTTTTTACCGTGTCAGATTTCACATACACAAAACCAGTGAAATTCAGCAGTTATAATTAGCTGAGCTACTATAACTCATGCCCCCACAATGCACTGCTAATGACCTCACATATTACATCACTCATGACACGGTCAGAGCCATTACTGATGACGTCTCAAATTACACCACTGATGACATCATCCAGTGACTGTAAAGGCCTAATTACGATGCGGTCGGAAACGACTCCGACTGTCGGTCAGAGCTGTTCCGACCACATCGTTATATGCTGGTCAGATTCCTTTCCAACCACCTCATTACGATGGAGTCGGTCGGAAAGGTGTGTGAACAGTCATTCCCACTGTCTTCCGAAGGGCTCAGAGAGCCACTCCGTCAGTTGGATTGCGCCCAGTAATCTCAAGGGCGGCTCTTTCTGCCCTTGGGAATATGATGTCGGGTTTAGACAGCCTTTCTGTGCCGGCCTTTCCGACACAGAAAGGCTGTTGGAATTCGACTTTGGGGTCCACCAGAAGGGCTTCTTTTGGTGTGCAGCCTCTGACTGGAGGCTGAGGGGGCACCTATGGTTCCCCCCTGTTGATCCCTGCACCTTGTGGCATGCACAGTGCCTGCCACAGGGTGCAAGATTGAGCTTTATCTCAAATTTCAAAATGGAAGCATGAATTCCGTCCGGAATGCATGCTCCCAATGTAAAGTATAGCAGTGCGACCGAGTGTCGGTCGGTTCCTTGACCAAGATGATTAGTGTTTTAAAAAGTTCATGAATGTTAAATATCTATACCAGGGTGTATTGGTGAATCAGTGGGTCCATAGGTGCCTGTATGGATGATTCAGTGGGTGCATGAATGACTGCATAAGTGAGTGATTAGGTTTCTCAGTGAATATATGGGTGAGTGACTAGGTTGTGCGAATGTCTCTATCACTCTGTCAGTTGCTATCTGAGTGGCTGTATGGGTTGGTGAGTGGATATGTGAGGAGCTGTATGGGTGATTGATTATCTGTCTGAGTACCTGTATGAGTGTCTGTTTGGTTAGGTGAGAGGATGTGTGACTGCTTATATGGATGAGTGAGTGGGTGAGTCAGTGGCTGCATGGGTTAGTGAATGCGAAATTGAAGGGCTGTATAGGTTACTGAGTATGCGTATGGGTGTGTTGGTGAGTGAATGGATGTGTCAGTGGTATATGGGTGAGTAACTGTATATGTGAAAGGCAGTATAGGTGAGTGTTGGAGTATTTGAATGACTGCATGTGTGATTAAGGGATTATGATGGCAGCTGTATAGTTGAGTGTGTGCTTGTGCGAGTGACTGTATGGGTGAGTAAGTATAAGTTAGTACCTGTATATATAAGTGAGTTGGTGTGTGTATAACTGTGGGTAAGTAAGTGGCTGCCTAATTCACTCTATAAGTGACTGAGTAGGTGTGTGAGTTGCTCTATGGGTGACTGACAGTGTGTGAGTAGCTATATCAGTGGCTGTATTAGTGAGTGAGTTGGTGTATGAGTGGCTGTATGGATAACTGAGTAGATGTGTGTATAAACCTATGAATCAGTGAGTAGATGTGTAAGTACTGCTATGGGTGTTTCAATGGTTTGGAAAATGCTAATGTGGAATTTGGAATGGGTGTATGAAAGGTTATATTGGGGAGTGAGTGGTTGTGTCAGAGATTCTGTGGATGATGTCATCAGTGATGTCATTCGATATGTCATCTGTGATGTCACTGACCATGTCATGAGTGATATATTGTGTGAGGTCATAAGCAGTGCATTGCAGGGGTGCGAGTTATAGTTAGCTCAGCTAGCTATACCTGCTGAATTTCTCTGGTTTTGGGCCTAACTATAACATCCTTTGTTTTTTTCAGTGAATTTCTAAGTTTTTTTAAAATTCTATTTCCTAACTATAATGGCCCTGTAACCTGTGGTTTTTTCAGTGAATTTCTATGGTTTTTAAAAGCTAATACATAACGATAACATCCCTTTAAGCTTTGTTTTTTCAGGTAATATCCATCTTTTTTTAAGTGAGCCTCTAAGATTTTCATATTTTCCTTCTATTATTGTATATTGTATATTATATTATATACCACTCATTGTTTGATTTTGTATGTGTTTATCAGAAAGTACATTTATAACTGATTTTGAGTTTAACAATTTTTTGAGTCAACACAACATTGTCGCATTTACTGTGGTCAGCAAATGTATTTCACATACTGAAAAATAAACTTAAAGAAATATTTTAAATAAAGTTTAACTGTAAATATTTAGTAAAATATTATTTTAACTTTTCTTTCTGTGATCAATTTAGGAGAAAACCAACTTTACAAAAAATGTCATATTCACGACTACTGACATCATCACAGTGACATTGGTAGTCACGAAGAGCGCAGATTGTGTACAAAGTGTAAAACTTATATATAGAAATTTAACAGTAGACTTTGATTAGTGTACTTTTCAAACTCATATTTTTGTAGTGAGTTTCCAGAAAAATCATCTTCAAACACTATTTTCCGTTTTCGCAAAGACTGAGGAAGTCACGATGATGTTGATAATTGCAGATACCACGTGTTTTTCAACAACTCTGAAACATATATATAGAGGTATTGTGAACAAGTTTCAGTATAGCTGTTCACTATTATAGTTTTGAAAGCTCTGCTTTTCTTTCCATTTTTAAAGAAAACTACTTTAAACTTGTATTTTGTATTTCCGCTTTTGTGCAGTAACTGCGAATATGTCAGTCACCGCGAATATCACATGCCCGGAATAGCAAGGAATATGATTGGATAATATACTTTTCAGCAAAATCAATCGGAAGTTTGTAGTGACTTAGTCCAGACGTGTAGAGGATCTTTAGATGTTTATTTGTAGATAGTTACAAGTCATCTAGTTAAATCCAATACAAGACCCATACAAAGACCCCACCAGGAGCTGCCAGGATGGTGCAAGCATGACAACAAAGCCAGGATATAACATATCCCCTTTCCTTCCATATAAGACAATGAACGAAAAGAAAGCTAGAGGAAAGACAAAGTGTAAATAAAAAACATCGCAACCCAATGAGATAACAAAACAACCAAAAGAAGATGTGAAAATATAAGTGAGGGAAGCAGAGAAGAAAGACAAAAGGTGAGAATGCCATAAGAAAGACAAAAGGTGACTTTGTCCAGACGTGTAGAGGATCTTTAGATGTTTATTTGTAGATAGTTACAAGTCATCTAGTTAAATCCAATACAAGACCCATACAAAGACCCCAGCAGGAGCAGCCAGGATGGTGCTCAGTCCTCCTCAACTGACATCTCTGGCTCCCAACATTCTGTAACACATCATTGGATGAACATTCCACTGGCAAAGCAAGAGATTGCATGCATGACAACATAGCCAGGATATAACAAAGTTCATACCCACTCCTTCTTGAATCTTCTTTCATAGAACTTTATTCTGAGCAGGTAGATCGACCTCACTGTGGAGAGTTTGTGCCCTTTTAATTCATTAAAAGTGGCAACACAGGAAGGAATTGGGGGTCAGCAGCAACAACAAGACCAGGATGTGGAGGAGGTGGAGACTGGAGATGAGAAGAAGAGGAACCTCCACAATAGAGAGCCGGTGTAGCATGGGATTTTTTCAAAATCCCATCTGGGGAATCTAAAACTGCTGCAAAACTAGTGCAATGCACAATCTGCGACAAGACCCTCTCTAAAGAGACAAACAAAAAATATTCACGGGAGATGACGTCCATGTTATATCATCCTAAAACCTATAACAGAAAACGTCTCCGACCGGTGATCAAGCAGAGGGAAGCTGGAGGACCATCTACATCAGTGGCAGCAGCAACAATTCCCGGCCAGAAAGTTCCTTCAGAGGTGTAGACTACTAAAACGGTAACAAGTCACAATATCGAAAAAAAAATGTCGACTGGACAGAATATCGAGTTTTTAATATAGAATGGACAGAATATCGAATTGCAAAACTATAGTGGTGGAGAATATCGAAATTCAGGTAAGAAATATTGATTTTCAAAATATCGAAGTTAGTAATATTGACAGTCATAATATAGTTGTTAAAAATATAAAAAAATGTATAGGGTTTTAAGTGTTATTATATGTGTAAAAGTATGTATTATTTTTGTAATGTATGTTTGAATTTCTTTAAAGTAATGAATTTTATGTTATTTAATTTTTGCGTAATTTAATTCCGTAGCAGGTTGTGGGTTTAAAGGGAAATAGGGTGGTAAGTAATTTAATTATAGTAAATTAAATATTAATTTTTAGGAATTATTAATTATTTGAAATGTAATTTTGTGTTTTAGTTCTGTAGCGGGTTGTGGGTTTATAGGGGAATAGGGTGGAAAGTAATTTAATTGTAATTAAGTAAATATTTATTTGTATGTATTGGTATAGATAATTAATTTATTGTTAATTAATTATTAATTGGTCATTAATTTTTATTAATTGGTTAATAGATAATTACATTAATTGTATTAATTTATTATTCGGAGCGGGTTGTGGGCTTTTAGGGGAATAGGGTGGGAAGTAGTTTATTTGTAATTATGTAATTATTGAAATTATGTTTGTGTAATGATAATTAATTTACTGTAAAATAATTATTGATTGGTAATTTTTAAATAAAATATTTGGGTGCCGATTCCGAGCCTGTAAAACCCGGGTACGAATGGTCGTACGGAGCGTATTCTTTGTACGACTCGTACCCGGGAAATTCACCGTACAATCCAGCAAGTACGATTCGTACAAGAATACTATTTCCGTATGAATCGTACAAAAGACCGTACGGTGAAAAAATACTAACAAGTCTGATCCTGGACAGCGCGTACGTGACGTCCGGACGGAGTCAGGCAGCGTTTTACGGCCCCGCAAGTACGATCCGTCCCTACGTCACTCCGTACAGCAATTTTTTTACGGCAGCCAAAAACTCCCGGAAATCTCAGTCTGACGCAAACACGGAGCCCGGTACGCGACGGAGAGCCATGGACCCCGTCCTACGTGCCATCCCGGCCCTCACAGCCTACGACCTGGTGCAACGAGCCCGACGCAGATGCCGCAGAAGGTCAGTACAACCCCCAGGGACAAGGGGGAATGAGGGGTAGGAAACATACCCCATACCCAAATCAAAACCTACAATAATCTGGACATACATTACCTCCAGGGTCTGGTCACTTCGGGGGGGCGTGGCCAACAATCTCAGCGTCCGGCAACAACGGAGGTGGACGTGTACGCGTACACCTACAGCACAAATACAATCATCATACGGCCTGTACCCATGCTCTGTGGGCGTGGGTACCGTCCGTACAGGGGCCGTAGGGGTACGCGTGGTACGGCCCGTACCCATGCTCTGAGGGCGTGGGTACGGGCCGTACAGGGGACATGGGGTGATGCATGGTATGGACCGTACACACGCTCTGTGGGTGTGGGTACGGTCCATACAGGGGCCGTAGGGGATCGTGTGGTACGGGCCGTACCCACGCTCTGAGGGCGTGGGTACGGTCCGTATGGGGGCCGTAGCGGAACACGTGTTACGGGCCGTACCCACGCTCTGAGGGCATGGGTACGGTCCGTACAGGGGACATAGGGGGACGCGTGGTACAGCCCGTACCCCCGCTCTGAGGGCATGGGTACGGTCCATACAGGTGCCGTAGGGGTACGCGTGGTACAGACCGTACCCACGCTCTGAGGGCGTGGGTACGGTCCGTACAGGGGCCGTAGGGGTACGCGTGCTATGGCCCGTACCCATGCTCTGAGACCATGTGTACGGCCCGTATCAGGCGTACTCCTATGCCAACACTACTATAGTGATAAGGCCCGTACATGCACTGTCAGAGCGTGTGTATGGCCCGTATCACTGGAGTAGTGTTGGCGTAGGAGTACGCCTGGTATGGGCCGTATACACGATCTCAGAGCGTGGGTACGGGCTGTACCAGGTGTACCCCTACGGCCCCTGTATGGACCGTACACACGCCCTCAGATCGTGTGTAAGGGCCGTACCACGCGTACCCCTACGGCCCATGTACGGACCGTATCCACGCCCTCAGAGCGGGAGTACGGGCCGTACAACGCATACTCCTATGCCAACGCTACATTTGGTGTACAAGGCGTACACACGCCACAAATGTTGGCTTACGGCCTGGTGCAGCATGTTTCCTACATATTGGGGTGTGTTAATGTCCAGGACAGCAGTGTACTGCCACAAGGGGGTGGGTGGGTGTTTGGGTGGCTGCAAAGGAATACCAGCAGTGGGCAGAGACATGTGGGTGTGTGCAGAGGAATACCAGCAGTGGCCAGAGACATGGGGTGGCTGCAGAGGAATACCAGCAGTGGTCAGAGACATGGGGGTGTGTGCATATCACTCCCAGCAGTGGGCATAGACATGGGGGTAGCTGCAGAGGAATACCAGTGGTGGGCATAGACATGGGGGTGGCTGCAGAGGAATACCAGCTGTGTGCAGAGATATGGGGTTGGGTGCAGAGAAATCCCAGCAGTGGGCAGAGACATGGGGGTGTGTGCAGAGGAATACCAGCAGTGGGCAGATACATGGGGATGGCTTCAGAGGAATACCAGCAGTGTGCAGAGATATGGGGGTGGGTGCATATCACTACCAGCAGTGGGCAGAGACATGGGAGTGGATGCCTATCACTACCAGCAATGGGCAGAGGCATGGGGGTGGCTGCAGAGGAATACCAGCAGTTGGCAGAGGCATGGGCGTGGTGCATATCACTACCAGCAGTGGGCAGAGACATTGGGGTGGGTGTATATCACTACCAGCAGTGGGCAGAGACATGGGGGTGGCTGCATATCACTACCAGCAGTGGGCAGAGACATGGGGGTGGCTGCAGAGGAATACCATCAGTTGGCAGAGACATGGGGCTGGCTGCATATCACTACAAACAGTGGGCAGAGACATGTGGGTGTGTGCATATCACTACCAGCAGTGGGCAGAGATATGTGGGTGTGTGCAGAGGAATAACAGCAGTGGGCAGAGACATGGGGGTGGCTGCAGAGGAATACCAGCAGTGGGCAGAGACATGGGGGGGGTGTGCAGAGGAATACCAGCAGTGGGCAGAGACATGGGGGTGGCTGCAGAGGAATACCAGCAGTGGGCAGAGACATGGGGGTGGGTTCATATCACTACCAGCAGTGGGCAGAGACATGGGTGGGTGTACATCATTATCAGATGCCCATAACTCCATGTGTGTATGTACGCATCCCTAAGTTTGGACTATGATGATAGTGCTGTAACAACACATCACTGACAGCAGGGTCCCACTCCCAGGAAGATGGATGTCTTTCACCCAATGCATGACACACCACATGTGGGTGTGAGGACAAATAACACATGCATACCCACCCATAGTAGATGCAGCACAATACACACCCTGAGATCAGGCCACAACACTGTATAGTTATGGAACTGACCAGAAAACTAAGAGAGCCAAAGGGAACACACACTCTCAAGCACATCCCAGGACTGATAGGAATGTACAGGTGCTGGGCCAGCCACCAAGATGTTGCCTCTTTTGGAAGGAATAGGGTGGAATTCCCACAGATACAATGCCCACATTTGTCAGTCAGGTGCCCAAATACCCTGCAGAACAAGTACCATGTGTGTGCTAGGCTGGGATTACACACATGCATAGTGCTGAAAAGGGAGAATCTCACAATGAATGCATTTTGACATACTTAATACACATGTACATTGACTACCAAGGATGGCACAGACGATGCAGCCGGAGACATCGGTGAGCAGGCTTGGCCATAGTTGAAGGGATCCGTCATCCAACAAAGGAAATGTAGACACAGGTCAGCACAACAATTGTGCAACTCTTTGCAGGGAAGATGTCAGGTGCCACAGAGAAAGGAACACTCCTTGGGACAATGTCTCCAATCCAAAGTAACACACACTAACAATGATTCTTACCAGAGACATTGTAATGGCACGCAGATCCCATGGCCCACCTCATGACCATCAGATTAAAACATTTCTAAGAACCATAACACATCACCACAACCCCAATTCATGGAGCCTCTGCACCAACATTAATTACCTGCAATGCAATAGTGTCCAAATGAAAATAAAATGCTTTATTCAGCAGAAAAAACAAGTGAATGTTAATAAAACTATGTACAAATGCCATATGGCAAGTTCATCTCAGAAGTCCATGGGGAGAAAACATGGGAGACTTTCCCCCTAGCTTGCCTGCACACTGCAACCCTCAGGTTTGTCGACCGTGGGGAAGGCACAGGCACAGCAGGGGCAGGAGGGGGAAGGGTAGGTGTGGTGGGTGCAGGGGTGGACGTATCCAACACAGGGGGGGTGGCAGCGCCAAAGGTGGTGGTCAGCTCTGCACTGCACACCGCAGCCAGTGCATCCAGGGCAGCCCCTGCACCAGAGGATTGCCCAGGGTCAAAGGAGGGTGTGGTGGGCACGGGATGGGGTGCAGCGCTCATGGGGTAAGGGGTTGAGGTGGTGGTGGACTCAACTCCCCTGCCTGGGGACTTCCTCGCCCGTTTGTGTGGTGGTGGATCAGCAGGGGCGAGGTCCAGCCCAGCCAGAAACTGCTGCTGGGTGACCAAGGGGAGTTGTTGTGGAGGGACAGGGTTGTGAGGCCTGCGGACTCCGACTGTGGCTGCGTGTTTGGCTTTTAGTGCCCGACCCTGTGGGTGTGCCTACCTCCCCCTGAGTGTGCGTGCCAGGAGGTGTGCGCTTGCCCTTCATTGGTAGTGTGCTGCCTGTGTCTGGTGGGGTGCATGTGTGGGAAAGTCTGGGTGTGCTTGGGACAGGTATGGGAGAGGGAAGTGTGGATGGGGCTGGGGTAGGGGGGGATGGAGCACTGCAGAAGACTCACTGCTGCCGTCAGTGAAGAGTCTATGGAACGCAGAATCCTGCGTTGGTCAGCCATCGTTGATGACATAAACAAAACCATCTGTGTCAGCATATAAGTGTGCCCATGAAGGACAGTCAGCACCGATGCTTGACCAACCTGCAACTGCCGCAGTAAGTCCACAGACTCATCGCTGAGGACAGCAGGGGTGACAGGGGCAGGGGGTGCGGTGCCTGGCCCGAAGGAGACATGTTGGCGCTCTGCACGAACAGAAGGGACCGGAGCTACTGGGAGGGCGGTGATGGGAATGGAGGAGGCGGGGACAGATGTTGGGCTGCTGCCACTGTTGGAGCAGCCTCCGCCCCCTCGATGAGGTCAGCCTCGGACCCGTCTGCGTCGTAGTTGGTGTCGCCACCAGACAGGTCCTTCGACTGACTCTCCTCGCCCTCCGTGCCACTGGCTCCAGCAGACTGCTCAGCACTGGTGGCACTGGTGCTGGGTCCCTCCTCCAGGTCCGTGCAGGTATCTCCCTCGGTTTCCGTGGATGATGCTGTGGGAAAGGAGAAGGAACACAAACCATCAGTCACCAGGAAACATCTGACACATGAGTACAAAAACAATAGGCCACACTGTATATCAGGCGATGCATCATGAGGAACAGCTACATTACTCCGCACTTATCTAAGCCCTGTACTCCCCAGTTGGTAGACCCACTATGCCCCTTGGACACAAAGTAAAAAAGGACATACCAGGACAATTCTTTCATGAGAAATACACTGAGAAGCTAGTGTCTGTGAGCAGGTGAGCACAGCAATACAATCAAGTCATGCCACCTCTAGGTTACCCTGAAAGAAACAGTAGTGGTGCACCCAAGCACAAATGACACACCTCAATACTCAAGGTGTCCCCACACCTTGAGACCTGTAAGTACTGTGCAACACAAATTCAAAAACACTGTGATCCCTTGGGACTCACAAGACTTTACTCAATCGACATGTTTAGAATGTTAGAATGCGCCATTTTGTGAACAGAACACACATGTGCCTGCATGAAAGATGCCTCCCAAGGAGGTGCACACAAATCCAGATTTGCACAGTCATTTAAGGATCTTGCAGCTTTTGTAAAGAAGCCACTGTTAGAAATAAATGGTGTTGCTGAAAGTACATATACATGGGCCCACAGAGGTCTGGATGACTTGACACAGGTACTTTGGTATCATCAACAACAAAGGACGTACACAAAATCCATAACTCTGTGGGAACATGAATATGTATAATCTGCAAACCTGTTTATTTAGAACAGTGGCTTCTCTACAAATGTGCCAGCGTGTTACATGAAAGTGTCAAAGTGGATTGGTGTGCACCTCCTTTGGAGACATCTGTCATGCAGGCACATGATTGTGCGGAACAACAAAACATCAAAGTCAAGCCTTTAAAACATGAAGAGCTGTTGACAAGTGTTGGGATTGGCAAGGGACAATCATTCTTGAATAACTACTTGAATTATGTCAGTTGGCACATGGGCATCCGTTACCTGATGACACAGTTGGCTACACATTAGACACAATGCCTGTCATGTGGAGTGGCACACATGTCCAAACCCAGGACAATGCATAAGCTAATGGGCCTGCAATTGTTTTTTCAAAAAGCATAGCTGTACTGTGGAGACACCCTCATGGCAAGCCAGAATGTCCACACAGATGTCAGCACACAAAGACCAAAATGCCTTGCAGCTGAAACACACACAGGTGCAAAAAAATCCATGAGCATGAATCGTGTTCTTAAACAAATGACACAGGCTGCAAAACACAAACAATAACCCCTGCGCCAACATCACTGGGTCACTGCACGGTGATTCTCTGTCCAGCCAATTCGCACACACAGGTCAGACCTGGCAATGAAAAATCAGGGTAGTGCATGTAGGCCTCTACCGCACAAACCCCCCATACCTGAGACAATGTGATTGAGACAGATCAAGAAGTGACACCTCTTAACCAGGGATAACAAAAATGTGCAGCAACAATTCCCAAATGTACACAATATCACCTCCTGAAGCTGGCATTACATTTTTTTGACATACAACCATCAACAGATTGTTGTGAATAGCCACACAGGCACTGCCCAGTGTGAGTATGCACAAGACAAATGGTGTCTCCCTGTCCAGTGGACACATGTAGCACACATTTGATTGATACAAATGAGGCCAGGGAACAATGCCACAGAGGAAGAACAATGCTGAACACACAGAGAATGGGCAAAGAGTTAGGTGACACACATGATTACGAGGCAAGGGTGTCTCAGGGGACTGTGGTGGGCACACTGATCCGTGGGCATGGTATTAGCTGACTGTAACATGAGCAATCGTCATGGCACTATTCATATCTCCCACTCATGCACATCAAATCTGAGCCCACAACATTGGTCATGCATGCTGCAAGGGTGTTCAGTTGAAACCTCACACTCCTATGTTGAGACTCATCATCAGTGCAAACAAATATGGACCCCCAACATAGTGAACAGGTCAGGGCACAGGCAAGGTACCAACACATGTCACAGACCACCCTCCCACATGATGCAGAAAGCAATGTGCAATGGATTAACTGGCAGCCTAGATGACCATGTGCAAATCTGATTACACACAGACAGGGGACACATGTCAAGGAGGGGAAGAGAACCGGTTGACATTGGGGAACTGAAAATTCACATCACATATTAACTACGGCAATGTATCCAGGCTACAGAGCACTTCCAAAAGCTGGTGACACACAACACAACAAATAGCCATGTACCTACCTCCTCCTTTCTGCAGTCTCTCCTGTAACTGCCTATCCAGGTCTGGGAAGACCACCGCCAGGACACGGGTCATGTGGGGGGTCAGGCGTCGCCTCCCCCTGTGGGGGCAAGGTGGTGAGAGCTCCAGCTGGACCCGGGCAATCCGCCGGGTACACCTCCGGATGTCCTGCCAGCGTTTTCTCACTTGGGCTAGGTGCCAACTGCGATCCCCCACCGATCTCACGGCCCTGATGATCCGCTTCCAGATCTGTCCCTTCTCGTAGGCAGTTACCTGTGAGGATGATAAAGTGAGACAACATCACTACACCAGCTCCATGTCCCATAGACACACATTTAAACATCTTTGCTATGTTGAACAGGACAGAGGATGCTGCCAAGGAATTGCTGTATTCTCATATACACATTGTCCTCTGTGGAAGCCCCCATGCACTACATGGCATTGAAAGTACACAGGTGGCAGAAGGGGTGCGACACACTCCATGATCATGGCACACACTGTGCTTCACATGCAACAGCAGGCTGATGGACAGCACCTCCAAGCAGTCACATGCCACAGTCCACTGATGCAACCCCAGCAGAGTACACAGACACACCCAGGCACTGAGCAATCACCTGCCTTTCACTACAGCGGATACAACCCTCACTCTGCACATGTGCCACTTGCCTGTGGGGTGTCACAGGTGTCGTGCTAGCTCAGCAAGTCAGACACACAGCACAGCTCACTACTCACATCAGATGGGTGGAGCTGTTGCCTCCTCCATGCAGCTGTGGTGCAACACTTCACATACACACTCACCCACATGACAAGGAACATTCACACACATCAATGTCCAGGAGGCCGTACACATCACTTGGACACTCTCCCCACAGGTCCACTCAACTCAGACACATCTGTGGGTAGAGTCACCTGTCACACCGGCGGGACCACCCAATCACCTCAGGACTGTATTTTTTAAATCTACAAAGGAGTTGCCATGCTGAATGTGTCATGCACTATGCAGTGAATGTCACAGTAAGCACAATACAAGGCAGGAGTGCACACAGGAACTACATCATGCTCTGCATGAGGGACATAAGCCTCCCACCCCCGGGACCCACTCTAAACAACATTGCCTGTCTGTCCCTCTTGGACACAATGCCAGAAGTGACAGTCACAAAAAAGGTGCACAGTCAAAGGGAGTTGAATCAGCACTCACCTGAACCCCTGGTCGCCCATACAGCTGGGGGTACTGTGGGAGGAGGGCATCCAGCAATGCCTCATTCTCCTCAAGGGTGAATGGCTGGACCCTCTCCACATACCGCGACATGGTGCCTGAGGAATCTGAGGCTGCAGCAATCTGTTCGACAGGAAAGTTGTGCAGGCAAGTGCCCTCTCAGGGATGCTGGCTGCCTCATATCTGTCTTGCTCAGGGGCTTTCAATTACAGGAGTACATGGTGATTGGTCAGAATCATTAGCATCCTATGTTTACACCAATCCCTTTAAACCTACACCGATGACACAAATCTGCATGATTCAAATTTTGTGCATCATTGCAAGGCAACCACCACTTTGCAACATTGTCATTTTTGGCCAACTGACTCTACCTGCCTACCTGATGGACACATTGCAACTGAAATCTTTGTATCCATGACAACCAGCATGCATTTTGGCCCTAATACTTGTACAATATGAAATTTGAAAAAACACACACATATACGGTGCGTTTCACGCATACACGTACACGTACGGCAACTCTACAATAGTGATACGGGCCGTACACGGGCTCGGAGAGCGTGTGTACGTCCCGTACCAGGCGTACTCACAATACAACACCACTATAGTGATTCGGGCCGTAAACGCGCTCTGAGAGCGTGTGTACGGCCCTTACCAGGCGTACTCACAATACAACACCACTATAGTGATATGGGCTGTACACGCGCTCGGAGAGCGTGTGTACGGCCCGTACCAGGCGTACTCCTACGCCAACACTACTCTAGTGGTACGGACCATAAATAAACACGCTCTTCGAGCGTGTGTGTACGGTCCGTACCAGGCGTACTCCTACGCCAACACTACTCTAGTGGTACGGACCGTACACATGCTCTGAGAGCATGTGTACGGTCCTTACCAGGCGTACTCCTATGCCAACACTACTCTAGTGGGAGGGACCGTACACACGCTCTCCGAGCGCGTGTGTACGGTCCATACCAGGCGTACTCCTACACCAACACTACTCTAGTGGTATGGACCATACACATGCTCTGAGAGCGTGTGTACGGTCCGTACCAGGCGTACTCCTACGCCAACACCACTCTAGTGGTCCTGGACAGTACACACGCTCTCCGAGCGCGTGTGTACGGTCCGTACTAGGCGTACTCCTACGCCAACACCACTATAGTGGTACGGACCGTACACACGCTCTGAGAGCGTGTGCACGGTCCGTACCAGGCGTACTCCTACGCCAAAACCTCTATAGTGGTACGGACCATACACACGCTCTGAGAGCGTGTGTACGGTCTGTACCAGGCGTACTCCTACGCCAACACCACTCTAGTGGTACGGACCGTACACACGCTCTGAGAGCCTGTGTACGGTCCATACCAGGTGTACTCCTACGCCAACTCCACTCTAGTGGTACGAGCGTGTGTACTGTGCGTTTCATACATCTACACAGGTGATAGAGGCGCACATGCCAGGAATAGATGGTGCAGACTCGCACAAGGCTGAACATCAACTCATTCTCATTGCAGAATCACCTGTTCAGGTCCTAGGTGTGTCAGGCTGTGATGATGCACATGTCTTCTCATTTATGTTCACTATTGATGTGTGATGAGGTATGTTCACATGTCATGTGTCATGTGGCACTATGTGGCACACTTCCCCTTCTCACTTAGCACATGTGTGCCTGTAGTACAAATGTGTGAAGCACAGCCTCACTGGCATGGCACAGTCACCACCACCCTCAGCTGTCCCATGATACCAGGGACAGGGACACTCTATCAACTGACATGTCACGACCTTCGTGCCCCTATGTGACTATGTCCTGTGTGTGTCCTGTGTTCCCATGAGCTTGCGGTTAGTGTTCCGTCAACTACATCTGCAGTTACTGCATCTGAAATGTGTCTGTGTGGAGATGGGCCTGGCACACATCTACACACACCATGCCCCATGTGGACTTCCACGGAAGCAGGCTCTGTGTGCATCGGACATCATATTTTCACAGGAAGACATATCGTCGTCATCGCAATGTCTGTGTATTCTGTTTACATGTGTACCCCTTCATCGCAATGTGTTTGAGCTGTACATTTGACATTCCATGTGTCCTGGGCGTCTCGCTGTCGGTATGCGATGCCCTGCTTTAAATGCAGCTCGTCGGATGTATGTCACTCCTGTAATGTTTCTGGCTGTTCACTCCGACTGGTACCCAGCTAGTTTCATGGCATGTCAGGTACAAATGACAATCAACAGGTGTATCTGCCTTTTCGTCGGAGTCTCACCAAGCTGGCATATGTGCCCTGGATGTATTGCACAGACCAGATTCCGTATTTATATTATGTCTAGTGGCAGTTTAGCATGTGCTCTGTTCATTGACATTGATGTTTGTAGACTCTCAAAGTTTGTTATTCAACCCAATTTTCTGCAGGGCACCGCCTGTCCCCCGAACAATGCCAGACTTGGCTACCATGAGGGAACGTGACTGCATCCGGTGGTACAGATTCACTCAACAGTTGATTGAGGATTTGACGGACAAGCTGGCACCACACCTCCAACCGCAACACAGGTATCCTACTGCGCTGACCCCCAAGATGAAGGTGATGGCATCCTTACATTTTTTCGCCACAGGTACGTTTCAATTTACCATAGCTGATGTTGGGGGGATGTCCCAAACAATGTTCAGCCGTGTCCTGCGTGATGTTTTGGCAGCCATGTTGGCGCACCTTAATGAATTCATCAAATTTCCTACTCCTGAGGAGTTGAGAGATGTCAAAGGTGAATTCTATGCCCTGGGAGGGATGCCCCATGTCATTGGGTCCATTGATGGCACACATGTGGCTTTGGTACCACCACAGGCACAGGAAGTAGCCTATCGCAACCGTAAACATTACCACTCCATAAATGCCCTTGTGGTGTGTCTTGCTAACATGCTGATTTCCCATGTCTGTGCACGGTTTCCAGGGTCAGCACACGATGCCTACATCATGAGGCGTAGCAGGGTGCCTGAAATGATGCTGCGGCTGCACAACGAACGAGCATGTCTTGTTGGTGGATATACTCTGTTTGTCCTGTGTGTTTCGACATCTTTGGGTCTTACGGCATCTCCTGACCCACTTATTTCCATGATGTTTCCATGTAGGGGACTCTGGATATCCCAACATGCCATGGCTGATGACACCTCTCCGCAACCCAAGATCAGCTGCAGATCACCGTTAGAACAATGCACACGGGCAGACCAGGCGAGTGCTTGAGAGGACGTTTGGCCTCCTGAAGAGCCGATTCCGGTGCCTTCACAAAACCGGTGGGTCCCTCCCATATGCATCGGAGAAGGTCTGCAAAATCTTCATTGTGTGCTGCATGCTGCACAACATGGCAGTGGAGAAGGCAGTGCCACTCATCCTGGATCCGGATGAGCAGGAACATCCACCCGTATAGGATGAAGAGCTTGGGCACGAGGCAAGTGAAGAGGAGGAGGAGGAGGAGGATATCCGGAGTCAGCTGATATGCAACTTCTTCTCATAATGGTGAGTCACTGGGTCTGAGTGTGCACGCTTGTAGCCTTGGGTGGCATGTGTTGCAATGTTTGTGTCCAGCTGAGTTATGGCAAAGTGACTTAAATGTGTGTTTTGATGTGTCACTCGAGTGATGATGTAATGCCACACCGTTTTGCTGAGAGACTTTCTTCGCAATTTGCATGGGTACAACATTGTTCATGTTCAGTGACTGACCATGTGTGCAGAGGAAAATCTTAGTGCTGACTTCTTGTGTGTCTGTCATTCCCAGGTTGTTGCACCTGTTGTCTGCTCGTGTCATCGTTGTCCTCCTACTATCCCTCATGAGTATTGCTCCGTGTGCTGAATCAGCGTTCCATGCACGGACATGTTGAAATGTCAGTTTGGGTAAGGTTTGCAGCAAGGCTTTTTGGTGGTGGTACGGGTTGGGAATGTGTGGGGACTGCTTCTGTGCATGTTGTTTTACCATGCATACATGTGTACTCACCATGGGGCACTTTACATGTATCATCACTCCCATGAATTGATAGTCACCCTTCGTGACAGTCACCTGTATACGTTTTGGGTTTCTGATTAAGGCATCAGTGTGGGTAACACTTCCCTCGGAAGCATACGTGATGCTATGGGTGGACATAGTGTGGGACATGCCCATTACAGGCTTAATGGTGAAATGCAGCTGCTCAGTGTGCAGCAGGAGGTGTTTGGCTCATCCCCTTGACTTGTGTGCCAGTTCATTTGGATTTAGAACATCCGTGTGTGAAGGGGGTGTCCAGCGTGTGTCCCACATGTTAAGTCAAATGATATGTGAGTCTGTTCATATGAATGCATTTCCCTTGGTGCTGAGTTTGGGTAATAACGGTGTTCCTCAGCCTCCATAGTGCCTCATCTCTGTCACTGCACGTCTCTTGCCACTTTGCAGGCGTCATCTATGGCATAGTTGTCACAGATTGTGCATATGAGGGTATGTGTACTTCGACAACATGCATGCAGTTCTTCCTGGCTACTAATCTCTATTGTGCAAGAAGTCCATGGTTGTGTATGTATTTGTGCAGGTTGCTCCTCCCAACGCGCTGCTCGTCCTTCTGTTCACAGATCCTGTGTCAGTCATGTTTGATGATTTTTCACCCATATTCTCTGAGTGAGCCATGAGTTACCTGACAGTCCTTCATTTACATACGCCTGTTGCAGTTGTCCTTTATGACCTCCTTGGCTTTGTGTGATAGTTTTGGCCTAGTTTCCTGAGCCTGCCGCCTGCTGCTGCGGCCCCTGTGGCAGGGGCACACCAAATTCCATGTTTCTGAAAGCCACACGCCTCCAAGATGCTCCTCCCTTCCTCCCTCCACACATTCATCATGCTGTCATCAGATTGTCTGTGCCACTGTTGCGGCCACGCCGTACCAAATGCATGTTCGTCAGCGCCTGCAACGTGCACAGTGCACGACCCTCATGTCCTTGCATGACCCACATCACACAACAGGCTCATGTAGCAGCCACCCTCCAAGCAATGTACACACAAAATTCCGCAGCAGCTCTCAGGCATCCCCTAAGCGCCCACACAAACACTTTGCATGCAGGGTGTGCAACTCCAACTGCCTACACAACGATGCCCCGCCTTCCAGGCCCTGTCACACCAACCAGGTCATGTCCCTCCGACTCCACAGCATCTCCGTCCAACAGCACGCCATTTGAGTCTTTTACCGCCTCAACACAACAGGGTCACACATCACCTTCATCGCAGTGAGCTTGATAAATGCAACCAAAGAACACATCTTCTCCATTGCCATCTCAGACGGATACAAGATCACCCGCAGGGCCGTCCCCAAGAATCCCATAGGATGAATTCCAATTTATTCACAAGTCCACCCTCAAAGTTAGAAATTCGGGTTGGCACAAACCCCCTGGCAACCCTCAGGGTAACACTCCTCTACAGATCTCCGGGCCGACATCCCCAATTCCGCCATGCCATCAAGACGTCCATGTTCACACACGTCCTCTCCTCCACATGCTACAAGTGGCTGTGGGCCAGTAAGTTCTGGCTGGAGGAGAAGCACACCACCATCCATCATTGGTCCATCAACATTTGCATCCACGTCTCGGACAGGCAACACACTAACACACACCCCACTACCGATCCCCCAAAGATGCTTGATGTAAGTCACCACAGACAAGCTGTGTGGGACACTCGAACCAATACCACCGCCACACCCTGCAACCTCACACACTGGATCAGCAACTGATCCACCAATGTTGCTACATTGATGGACTTTCATGTGAAGCACAACAAAAGTTAATCCACCTGGGACAAGGCAGACCTACTGGACTGGTGTGGCCGGACTCTTGTGCCAAGTTAGCGACACAATGAACCATTGTTTGCCTTACAAGCCTGTGAAACAGCACAAACAGACATCACCATATCATCTTCAAGGACAATTTGAGATTCTTCAGATAGGGCCGAGGCACCAAAACACAGGACATCAAGGAGCTCATCAGCATTTTGAGTGCACTGACATTAGCTCCCAATCCACAATACTGCCCACCCTTGCAAGGCAGAGGCAATCCCTTGCAACTTTCTTGCACTGCAGGCTCATGGACATACACGCAAGCCTTGGCACAGAGAGGCAGACAGCACTATTATCTGCGTGAACAAACCCCCTCAGGTTCTGGCCTTCCATCTGCAGGAAATACAACACCCGGCTCATGTGCAACATCCACTGGGGATCTACATCAGGCCCCTTCCAACACAACATCTGTTACACATCATTCCCCATCCTTGTAGCCCCCGTCCAGCACGTCATGTATGTATCCTTTGAGTTAGGCATATTCCATGGTAGATGGAGGCATGCAGTGACCCAGGCCCTTCTTAGACAACGGACGGCAGACCCGCAGGCTCTCAAGGTACATCACCGTGCTTCCTTACCCAGGAAATGTCGTCAAGAAGACAGTCAACGAGCAACTGACAAACTGAGGCAAACCCTAAGAGCTCCAGGCAACCTGCACAAGAACATCTTCCGCAGTAATCACACCACTGCAACCGTCAGCATGGCCACCACCACCACCAAGTTTGCACCGCTCAACAATGGTGAGACCACCCCCCTTGAACTCTGAACAGAATTCTACACAATGTGCTACCACACTGTCAGCTCACACATCTCCAACACTGGTATCCAGAGTCTGGACCATAATGAAATCAAGTATTAGCTTACAAGCAAGTCCCGGGGAGTGTGCCTGGAGCCTTAGGTATGTAGTACACTGTGGGCATCTGGACCATGCCCCAGGGGTCATCTTTCAGCGTGTTAATCTTCAATGTGTCCATGACCTCCCTCTCCTCCATGCCTGTTTGGATGTGGCCATGGTGAGTAATTTAGATGTTTTGTTGAGTGTAGAGGTGTTTTGTGGTGTTGTGCGAGTCGAATTGAGCCTCCTTGTGGTGTTTTTAAGTGCCCTGGTTCAGTGCGAGTCGTTTGAAGCTCGCGTATGTAAGGTGCATACATACACGATGTTGTTGGACCGTGTTGGCATACCCAAGGTTGTTGTAAGGTCCGTACATACGCGATGCTGGGGGACGGTGCTGGTGTACGTGGCGTACTCGTACGGGGCTGGGGTACGGGGCTGGTGTACGGGCCGTACTGGTACGGGGCTGGGTTACGGGGCTGGGGTACGGTGCGTACAAGTACGGAGCTGGTGTACGTGGCGTACTGGTACGGGGCTGGGGTATGGGGCGTACTAGTATGGGGCTGGGGTACGGGGCTGGGGTACAGTGCGTACAAGAACGGGGCTGATGTACGGGGCGTACTGGTACAGGGCTGGTGTATGGGGCATACTAGTACGGGGCTGGGGAACGGGGCTGGGGTACGGTGTGTACAAGTACGGGGCTGGTGTACGGGGCATACTGGTACGGGGCTGTGGTACGGTGCATACACGTACAGGGTTGGGGTACGGTGCCGACATACAGGGGGGTGTACGGTGCTGACATGCAATGTCCTGCACAGACCAAACTCCGTACGACTCGTATCCCAGGCACAAGTTCCCCGTTATTCATGACCAAAGTCCGTACGGGACGTTTTCAATAAGCTTGTGAATTCGGTAGGCGGGTACAGATCGTACTTGTGCGGTCGGACTTCAGTTTTACGAATTGTACGTAAAACTGTCCGGGGACATCTCGGGGACTTTTTCCGATACGATTCGTATGTATTTTTCACGTACGAATCGTACTTCACCGGTGGGACGGTGATTGTACGATTCGTACGTAAAAAAATACGGATACGAGTCGTACGGGAATTTTTTTTCCAGGATTGGAATCGGCACCTTGGTATTGAAAATTAATTGTTTAATTAATTATTAATAGGTATATGTTGTAATTGGTAATTCACTTAAAACAATTTTTTATTGGTATTGATAATTAATTTATTTGTATTTAATTATTAAATCATTACTTTCCCTACTGTTGCACTCACTGGAGTGGGAATAGTAATTTTTACCCCTACGCTATCCAACACTTTCCCTACTGTTGCATTCTCTGGAGTGTGAATAGTAATTTTCACCCCTACGCTATCCAACACTTTCCCTACTGTTGCACTCTCTAGAGTGGCAATAGTAATTTTTACCCCTACGCTATCCAACACTTTCCCTACTGTTGCACTCTCTGGAGTGGGAATAGTAATTTTCACCCCTACGCTATCCAACACTTTCCCTACTGTTGCACTCACTGGAGTGGGAATAGTAATTTTTACCCTCCCGCTATCCAACGCTTTCCTTACTGTTGCACTAACTGGAGTGGGAATAGCAATTTTTACCCTCCCGCTATCCAAAGGTTTCCCTAATGTTACACTCACTGGAGTCGGAATAGTAATTTTTACCCTCCTACTATCCAACGCTTTCCTTACTGTTGCACTCACTGGAGTGGGAAAAGTACATTTTACCCTCCCTCTATCGAACACTAAAAATATTGAATATTATTTTAATATTATTAAGTTAAAACATATATGTATTAAAAAATAAAAATGCATGTTTATTTTTTTTAAGTTACATTAAACATTTATTAACTTTAAGGTTATTTACATATTTTTAAGTATGTTTTACTTAATCATATTCATTATTTCACAAACTATATTATTTACAACAATATTCAGGATTTAATATTTTTGTACTTACCTGTTTGTAGATAGGAATTCGATATTCTGATGTTCTATATTTTATAAGCGATATTCTGGCAGCTCGATATTTTGATAGTCAATAGTCTGTCAGTTATCCTACTAAAACAAATATGACTTGAGAGTTTTCAAGGGGCCACATACTGCAAGGACTGAAGTGTTGTGGTAAGTTCTGGTGAGCAGTGTGTAACAGCTAATTGCAATGCTGCAAAACATCATACATGCTAATTCTTTTTGCACATTTTTCATTGCATATTTTTCAATTATTCCTGTCCCAGTTGCCATTTTTGTTATTATTAAAAGAAGAAAACATATATAACTTCACAAAAACCGCCTTTTACAGTTAAAATAAAGTTAAAGTGTTTATATATGTTGGAATGAGTGTATGATTGGTGTATGGATGATTGAATGAGTGCACATCTGGTGCATGGATAGTACAATGAGTGAAGCAGTGTTTCCTGTGTGAATCTATGAGTGCATAAGTAGTAACAGAATGATTGGATGAATGCATGGGTAAAGCTGGGTAATTGGATGAGTGCAAGTGTACTGCCTGGGTGAGGGGTGAGTGCATAGATAGTTCTTCGGTGATTGGGTAAGTGTATTGATACTGACCGGGTGATTGGATAAGAGCATGGATAGTGCCTGGTTGATAGGATGAGTGCATTGGTAGTGCCTCAGTGAATGGATGAGCACAAGGGTAGTACCTGGGTTATTGGGTGAGTGCATGGATAGTGCCTCAGTGAATGGATACGTGCAAGGGCAGTGCCTGGCTGATTGGGTGAGTGCATGGATAGTGCCTGGGTGATTGGATGAGTGCATAGGTAGTTCCTGAATGATTGGATGAGTACATGGGTACTGCTTGGGGGGCTGGATGAGTGCGTGAATAGCACCAGGGTGATTAGATGAGTGCATGAGTAGCGCCTCATTGAAAGGATGAGTGCAAGGGTAATGCCTGGGTGATTGGATAAGTGCATGGGTAGTGTTTGAGTGAATGAATGAGTGCAAGGGTAGTGCAAGGTACAGCAATGATGTTAGAAGGTGACCTCAGAGGGGCCCGGAAGGGGCCCTGACTGCCCTGAGACCCACCCTCGGGGTATCGTAGCCGGGCACTGGCGGGAGACTCCTCAGGGGAGGAACCTCGTATCTAGGATCGTACAGTCGGCACCACACGACAGAGAGACAGTACACGAGAAGTTCTTAAGAGCAATCTTTATCAGATCGGAGTTGTAGGATCTTTATGATCCGCAAGGCAAAATATATACAAGTAGAGCGCGGGCTCACAAAGTCTTGGAGGGGGGTTAGGGGGTAGCGGGACAGTCTTTGGGGATAAGAATCAAATGCAGGAGCGTACCCGGCGCACAGCTCTCAATCCTCGAGCTGGGGGATACGCTTGTCGTCGTGGGGTCCGGCGGAACCAAGAGAGTCTGTGGGAGCCGCGAGTCACTCGGCAGGGCTCAAGCACAAGTTCGGAGGTCTTACGATCTTCAGGGGAGCCGCGAGTCACTCAGCAGGGCTCAAGCACAAGTTCGGAGGTCTTACGATCTTCAGGGGAGCCGCGAGTCACTCAGCAGGGCTCAAGCACAAGTTCGGAGGTCTTACGATCTTCAGGGGAGCCGCGAGTCACTCAGCAGGGCTCAAGCACAAGTTCGGAGGTTTTACGATCGTCAGGGGAGCCGCGAGTCACTCAGCAGGGCTCAGGTGTTCCAAGGCGAATCTGCCGGACAGTCCCAGAGCACCCCTTGTTATAGGGCGACTCCTCTTTGAGGTCCGGAGTCTGTGCAGGCAGGGGTCTTGTCACCTGGGGGTCGCTTGTTGGGGGTTTCCTGCCATTGTCCTTTGATCCTTTCAGGGCCGCGTCGGGAGGAGCCCCAGACACCCAGCAGGCGTGGAGCCAGCCCTCGGGGAGGCCGGCGGGTCGATCGAAACCCACCTTCCCAGGGAAGCGCAGAGGTGTGATGGAAACTGCTCCTCCCTTTCTCATCCCCAGGGGAGCGCGATGTCCTCCAGCCGGAGTGGCGCCTCTAGGCCAGGGTCGCGCTGGGGCCGGGCGGCCATCTTGGTGCATGAAGTGGGCACGCGGGCCCGGGGTGGCCGAAGGAGGAAGGCCACGGACGGGGGAAGTCCGGGTCGGGTGTGTGTGTGTTCTGGTGGGAAGGATCGGCTAGGCCGTGGGCTCGGGGCTGGTGTGAGGTGCAGGGGTCAGGTCTGACTATGTTACGAGGGCCGGGTCTAACACGCGTCCCCCCCAGCTGAAAGCCGGAGAGAACTACCCATCTTCTTGGGGGTTCTCTTCGCTGAGGCGGAAGAATCGGGAGAGGCCATCGGCGTTGGCGTGGTCCGTACCAGGGCGATGTTCCACGGTGAAATCCATCCCCTGGAGGGAGATGGACCATCGCAGAAGCTTGGGGTTTTCTCCTCGCATCTGCATGAGCCATCGCAAGGGGCGATGGTCGGTTTGGACCCTGAAATGGGTGCCGAACAGGTAAGGGCGTAGTTTCTTGAGGCCCCAGACTACGGCGAACGCCTCGCGCTCGATGGTACTCCATCTCTGTTCCCGGGGCAGCAGCCTTCGGCTGAGGAAGGCCACGGGCTGGTATAGACCCTGGTCATTTACCTGGGGGAGGACTGCCCCGATGCCATGCTCGGAGGCATCAGTTTGTACCACAAACTCTTTGGAGTAGTCGGGGGCCTGGAGGACGGGGGCCGTACACATGGCCGTTTTCAGGGCATTGAACGCCTCTTAGCAGGCAGGGGACCACTGTACCTTCTTGGGCTGTTTCTTGGACGTGAGTCCCGTGAGGGGACCGACCAGGCTGCCGTAATTCCAGATGAATCTCCGGTAGTAGCCCGTGAGGCCCAGAAAGGCTTGGACCTCTGTTTGGGTAGTGGGGGGTTCCCAGGCTAGGATGGCGTCGATTTTGGGCTGTAGAGGGGCGACCTGCCCGCTTCCGACTTGGTGTCCCAGGTAGGTTACCGAACCTTGCCCAATCTGGCATTTGCTGGCTTTCACGGTAAGGCCCGCCTGGCGTAGGGCGGTTATCACCCTCCGGAGGTGCTGGAGGTGCTCACTCCATTCGGAACTAAAAACTGCAATATCGTCGAGATATGCAGCGCTGAACTTTTCCAGCCCGGCTAGGACTCTATTTACCAGTCGCTGGAAGGTGGCCGGGGCATTTTTCATCCCGAACGGCATCACGCGAAAGCGATAGTGCCTATCCGGGGTGGAGAAGGCGGACCGCTCCTTGGCTCCCTCTGTGAGCGCAATTTGCCAGTAGCCGCAGGTGAGATCGAAGGTACTGAGGAACCGAGCAGCCCCGAGCCGGTCAATGAGCTCGTCGGCTCGGGGAATGGGGTGGGCATCGGCTCGGGTGACTTCATTGAGTCCCCGGTAGTCCACGCAGAAGCGGAGTTCTGGGGCGACCCCGGGGGCAGCTGCTTTTGGGACCAGGACCATGGGGCTGGCCCAGGGGCTGTCGGAGGTTTCGATCACGCCTAGGGTCAACATTTTCGAGACTTCGGCTCGGATACAGGACTGGACCCGATCAGGGACTCGGTAGGCTCGGTGTCTTACTGGCGAGCTGTCCCCGGTATCCACATCATGGACACACCAGTCGGTGACCTTGGGGACCAAGGAGAAAAGGTCCGGAAACTGCCCTAGGAGCTGGCGGCAATCCTCACGTTGCTGGGGAGTGAGAGACGGGGAGAGGTTCACTCCCTCTACGGAGCCGTCCTTCTCCTTGGTGCACAGAAGATCAGGGAGAGGATCTGACTCTTCTTCGGACCCGTCGTCAGTGGCCAGTAGGAGGCTCAGCTCCGTCCGCACAAAGTGGGGCTTGAGGCGGTTCACGTGGAGGACCCGGAGGGAATCCCGGGGTGCCTGGACGTCTACCAAGTACGTGACCTGGCTCTTTTGCTCAACTACTTTGAAGGGCCCGGTCCATTTATCCTGGAGAGCGCAGGGTTTCACGGGGGCCATGACCCACACCAGCTGGCCCGGCTGAAACTCGACTTGCGCGGCGTTCTGGTCGTACCAGCGCTTCATCTCCTCCTGACTCGCCTCCAGGTTGGCCTCTGCCATCTCCCGGAACCTCCTAGTCTGATTTCGGAGGGTCAGGACGTAACGGAACATGTCTCGGGGGGGCCTCTGGGCGCCGCCTCCCACTCTTCCTTGACCAGGCTGAGGGGCCCCCTGACGGGGTGCCCGTAGAGTAATTCAAATGGGCTGAAACCCAAGGATTTCTGGGGAACCTCTCGGTATGCAAATAGGAGGCAGGGGAGCAGGAGGTCCCACTTACGCCGGAGGGGCTCTTCCAGGCCCGCGATCATCCCCTTCAGAGTCCGGTTAAACCGCTCTACCAGGCCGTTTCCTTGGGGGTGGTACGGGGTGGTGAACTTGTAGGACACCCCGCACTGTTGCCGTAAGGACCTCATGTATCGGGAGATAAAGTTGGTACCGCGATCGCTCATGACCTCGCGGGGAAAACCCATGCGGGAGAAGATTCCTATCAACGCCCGGCCCACCACGGGGGCTGTGACGGTACGCGGGGGGATGGCCTCAGGGTAACGGGTGGCATGGTCCACTAGGACGAGGATGAACCGGTGCCCCTGGGACGTTGGGGGGTCCAGCGGTCCTACAATGTCGATCCTGACCTGCTCAAAAGAGGTACTGACGACAGGGAAGGGTTGGAGGGGAGCCTTGCGCTTCCCTCCACTCTTCCCACTGGCCTGGCACGTGGGACAGGACTTGCAGTGGGCTTCCACATCCGCTTTCATTCTGGGCCAGTAGAAGTGAGTCACGGGCGACTGTATGTTTTGTCCTGACCCAAGTGGCCTGCGAGGGGAACGTCGTGGGCCAAGCCCAGGAGGAGGGTTCAGAAGCGTAGGGGGACCACAATCACCCGGCCGGACGCTAGCTCCACCGACTTCTGTTCGCTGTACAACAGGTCATTCTCCCAGTATACCCGGTGCATCCCCGTCTGGTCACCTGCGGCCTGGGCCTCTGCCTGCTGCCGGGGCCCGACCAGGGAGGGACAGGTAGCCTGCTCTATGCAGAACTCCTCTCGGGAGGGGCCCCCCTCGTGGCGCCACTGGGCTAATTCGGGCAGATCGCCTAACTCGGTGTCTGGGGTGGAGTCGGAAGGTGGGGGTTCATCACTGGCGATCGACTCTTCTGGTGGGGGGTTGTGGGGACCCTGGGCCGGGACCATCCCATCTTCAGGGGCCGGGGCGTTGTCGATGTCCCTCGGGGGGGTCAGTCGAGCCGCCATGGATCGAGTGGTGGCGCACACCCACTCAGGGAGGCCCATCATCCCTAGGTGGGTCTTGCGCTCAACTTGTCCCCAGGGGGAATTTTCCAGGTCATTCCCCAGGAGACAGTCGACGGGCTGGGAGGTTCTCACTGCGACCTTCAGTTTGCCGACCACCCCTCCCCACTCAAAGGGCACCAGGGCTACCTTACATAGGCTTTCTGTGTTGTCGGCTGAAATGACAGGGCAAAATACATTGGGGAGAACCTGGTCTTCGTGGACTAAGTGGCTGAGGACCCCGGTGATGCTGGCCCCTGTGTCACGGAGGGCTTCTACTTGGTGGCCATTGATCGTTACGAGCTGCCCATATTTCTTTGTGTTAGAGGGCAAGAGGCTCCCAGGAACCATCTCTCTATCTCCTAAGGATACTAGGGCCATAGCGGCGGGTTCCCACTCCTCGGCCTCCTCAACCTCCTCCCCCAGAGCTACGTTGGCTATCTGTCTAGCGGGGGGTGCTGCCTGGGTGGTGCGGGGGGCCATGGGGCATTCAGGGTCGTTGGCGTAATGCCTGGGCTTCTGGCAACGAAAACAAGTGATGGTTACCCGGTGCCCCCGTCTCAGGGGGGGGCCGGATACAGCTGGTGGGGGTGCCGGGTAAGGTGGAGATTGGGACTTCGGGGGACTAGCCTGGGATAGGGGTGGGCGGAATTTGCGTAATCGCGTTACGCAAATCTCCGCGAAACGGTAAAAAATCTCCGCGAACACGCAGAAATTCTGCGAACACGCGGAATTGCTTGTTCGCGATACTTTTTTTCCTGTTCGCGATCGCTGTTTGCGTGCTCGGGGTGAAATATCTCGCGAACACGCATATTGAGAACGCGAACAAGCAAAAAATTTCGCGAAATCGCGGAACGCAGGTTTTTGGGCAATTTCGCGTTCTCCGCGGAACGCGAAATTACCCAAATTCCGCAAATTCCGCGAACGGAACGAAATTTACCGCCCAGGCCTAGCCTGGGACTCTCTCTGCCCTCCCTGGTTCCACCCCCTCTCTGGCGGGGTGGTCCCTGACTGGCTCGGGGATACTCTCCTACAGGGCCCCGGGAGACCCGGGTGTTGGTCCAGCGATCCGCCTCGACAGCCAGCTTCCTTGGGTCCGTGAGTGTAACGCCCTGAACGTCTCAGGATCGTTTAACAGACACGACAATGAGGACGCAACCACTTGTGAAGGGTTAGTTCTTTTAATGAAGGCAAATAAAATACAAAGAACAAACAAAAGTTATAGTCACTGGAATCATCCAGGCTAAGTACGTTACCAGCCCACAGCACGGATGGTCCTAACCGTCCTCTGCATATACGCCGATCCCGGCGTATGCCAACAGAGGGCAGAAATGAAATGGCCGACAATGCCAATCGGTAGGCTGTGAGGGGCACGAAGAGTGTTGGGGAGAATCGAGGAGTCAGGGAAACACCCAGCCGTGGTCTCTACCTGAAGGGAGCAGCCGCTCAACCTCTTCCTCAGACTGCACCGGGACGCGGAGTCACCTCCTGGTGATGCGTCACCGATACCCCAATCACAAGCAAGAAGACTGAACCGAGAGCAGCCGCTCGATCGATCCTGTGGACTTCCGAGTCTGTAACGCGGCAAACACCTCCTGGTGTGCGTTACAGCTGGCAGTCCCTGTGTCTCTGGTCGGGCTGGGAGTTACGACTCCAACCAGCAAAAGCGCCACTGCGCTTGGACTCAGCCGAGTCAAAAAGCGAAGCTCAATGGTTGACCGGTAGAGCTTCCGGGTCCTTCACAGGTGACGATGGGGCAAGACACGGCCCAGGGAGTAACGACTCGACCTACCTCCGTTCTTGCCTTACTGGAGCACCACTCCGGAACACTGCTCTTCACGAAGCAGGTACGTCGGTGTAAACACAATATCCGACAGCCTTGTACCTCCCGGTTCCTCCCTTTATAGGGCGTGTTTTCCTTGAGTTATGTAACAGCTCTCCTGTTTACATAAGGGCGTGTTTCCCTTGAGTTATGTAACAGCTCTCCTGTTTACATAAGGGCGTGTTTCCCTTGAGTTATGTAACAGCTCTCCTGTTTACATAAGGGCGAGTTTCCCTTGAGTTATGTAACAGCTCTCCTGTTTACATAAGGGCGTGTTTCCCTTGTATGACAGGAATTCTTGACAGTGAGCTTGCTGTCAAGCAGATGCTGGCGTAGTTCCACAAAGCAGTTGGCAGCCAGGTGCTCCCACAACATAAGGTCTGTTAGTTCTTCCAGGGTGGTTACCTTGCTGCCCTTGATCCACCCATCGAAGGCGCGGCTGAAGAAATTCACATATTCCACCCAGGTGGTACACGGGATCTTCCTGCAGTCCCAGAACCGCTGGCGGTACATCTCCGGGGTGAGGCCGTACCTCGTGAGGAGGGCCGCCTTCATGTGTTCATAGGAGGTCTGCATGGAGGTGGGTAGGTCGAGCAGGGTGTCCCTCCCTTCGCTCAGGAATCGTCCCCATAACCCAGCCCCCCAATCCTTCTGTGGGACCCGATGGGAGGTCATGGCGACCTCGTAGGCCCGGAACCACTGCTGAATGTCATCATTTTTGTAGTATTCTTTGACCACATCCTTGGGGATGTGGACCTTCTGCTCCGTCGGGACGGCTGCCTCCCGGTTCCCCGGGGGCCGCGCTTCTTCGCTTCTTGCTTTTAGTTCTATTTCCTTCAAGCTGCGTTCATATTCCAGTTGAAGTCTCCTTCCCTCGTGTTCTCGTTGGAGTTTCTTCTCTTCTAGTTCTCCTTGTACTCGCAACTGTTCTACTGCTAGCTTTTTCTCGGCTAATTTCAACTCGCCCTCAATTTTGAGTTTTGCTAATTCGAGCTCGTTATGGCGGCTTTTTTCTCTGTCTGCGAGTTCCTCCGGGGATAGGCCCCCGTCTGGTACGAGGCCTCGCACCTGGTGGCTGCTGCGTTCTTCTTGGGAGGATCCAGCTTCGTCGTGGGGCTCCCCCGCTCCTTCTGGGCGGGAGGCTCCAGAATTCACCCAAGCTTTCAGTGCCTTTTGCATATCTTCTTTGGTGTTGAGACCAGTGGTAGCGATTCTGAGTTCCTTGCAGAATTGCTTTAGTTCTTTGTGAGTGTACTCTTCCAGCTGTTCCACCTGGAACACGGTACTGGCGTCATCTTCTATGAGAACCGCGGCGTTTCCTTCTGCCATCTTTGCCGGTAGTGCGTCAGCCGTTCACGGTACGATCTCTAGATTATGGGCCCGAATCCCGTCGCTTGCCACCAATGTTAGAAGGCGACCTCAGAGGGGCCCAGAAGGGGCCCTGACTGCCCTGAGACCCACCCTCGGGGTATCGTAGCCGGGCACTGGCGGGAGACTCCTCAGGGGAGGAACCTCGTATCTAGGATCGTACAGTCGGCACCACACGACAGAGAGACAGTACACGAGAAGTTCTTAAGAGCAATCTTTATCAGATCGGAGTTGTAGGATCTTTATGATCCGCAAGGCAAAATATATACAAGTAGAGCGCGGGCTCACAAAGTCTTGGAGGGGGGATAGGGGGTAGCGGGACAGTCTTTGGGGATAAGAATCAAATGCAGGAGCGTACCCGGCGCACAGCTCTCAATCCTCGAGCTGGGGGATACGCTTGTCGTCGTGGGGTCCGGCGGAACCAAGAGAGTCTGTGGGAGCCGCGAGTCACTCGGCAGGGCTCAAGCACAAGTTCGGAGGTCTTACGATCTTCAGGGGAGCCGCGAGTCACTCAGCAGGGCTCAAGCACAAGTTCGGAGGTCTTACGATCTTCAGGGGAGCCGCGAGTCACTCAGCAGGGCTCAAGCACAAGTTCGGAGGTCTTACGATCTTCAGGGGAGCCGCGAGTCACTCAGCAGGGCTCAAGCACAAGTTCGGAGGTTTTACGATCGTCAGGGGAGCCGCGAGTCACTCAGCAGGGCTCAGGTGTTCCAAGGCGAATCTGCCGGACAGTCCCAGAGCACCCCTTGTTATAGGGCGACTCCTCTTTGATGTCCGGAGTCTGTGCAGGCAGGGGTCTTGTCACCTGGGGGTCGCTTGTTGGGGGTTTCCTGCCATTGTCCTTTGATCCTTTCAGGGCTGGGTCGGGAGGAGCCCCAGACACCCAGCAGGCGTGGAGCCAGCCCTCGGGGAGGCCGGCGGGTCGATCGAAACCCACCTTCCCAGGGAAGCGCAGAGGTGTGATGGAAACTGCTCCTCCCTTTCTCATCCCCCGGGGGAGCGCGATGTCCTCCAGCCGGAGTGGCGCCTCTAGGCCAGGGTCGCACTGGGGCCGGGCGGCCATCTTGGTGCATGAAGTGGGCACGCGGGCCTGGGGTGGCCGAAGGAGGAAGGCCACGGACGGGGGAAGTCCGGGTCGGGTGTGTGTGTGTTCTGGTGGGAAGGATCGGCTAGGCCGTGGGCTCGGGGCTGGTGTGAGGTGCAGGGGTCAGGTCTGACTATGTTACGAGGGCCGGGTCTAACAAATGGTTAATTAGTGAGTGCATGGATAGTTCTTGGGTGATTGGATAAGTGCATGCATAGTGCCTGGTTGATTGGATGAGTGCATGGGTAGTGCTTGGGTGAGTGCATGAGTACATGGGTGATGAGCTGAGTGCATGGATAGTGCCTGAGTGAATGAATGTGTGTACGGATGGTGCCTGAGTGAATGGATGAGTGCAAGGGCAGTGCATAAGTGATTTAATGAGTGCAATGTAAAGTCTGGGTAATTGGATAAGTGCCAGGGTAAAGCCTGGGTGATTCGGCAAGTGCATGGATAGTGCCTGGGCGATTGGGTGAACACATTGATAGTGCCTGGGTAATTGATTGAGTGCATGGGTAGTACCTGGGTGATTGGATGAGTACATGGGTAGTGCCTGGGTGATAGGATGAGTGCATGGGTAGTGCCTCAGTAAATGCATAAGTGCAAGGGTAGTGCCTGGGTTATTGGGTGAGTGCATGGATAGTGCCTGGGTGATTGGATGTGTGCATGGGAAGTGCCTGGGTGGTTAGAAGAGTGCTTGGATAGTGCCTCAGTGAATGGATAAGTGCAAGGGTAGTGCCTGGGTGATTGGGTGATTGCATGGATAGTGACTGGGTGATTGGATGAGCGCATGGGTAGAACCTGATGTATTAGATGATTACATGGCTACTGTCCGAGTGACTGAATGAGTGCATGGGTAGCACCCAGGTGATTGGATGAGTGAATGGGTAGCACCTCATTGAATGGATGAGTGCAAGGGTAGTGCCTGGGTGATTGGAAGAGTGCATGGGTAGTGTCTGAGTGAATGGATGAGTGCAAGTGTAGTGCCTGGGTGATTGGATTAGTGCAAGGGTAGTGACTGGGTGATTGAATGAGTGCATGGGTACTGCTAGGGTGAATTGATGAGTGTATAGGTAGAGCCTGAGTAAATGGATGAGTGCGAGGGTAGTGACTTGGTGATTGGATGAGTGCATGGGTAGTGTCTGAGTGAATGAATGAGTGCAAGGGTAGTGACTGTGTGATTGAATGAGTGCATGGGTACTGCCAGGGTGAATTGATGAGTGCATGGGTAGTGCCTGATGTAGGAGAGTAGGGTCTGCAATCCTATGATAACCCAGATTTTTTGCTTTTGCTTAATTGGTTTACGACTTTCCCTGGCTGTGGGCCTGCCAATCAGACCCACAGCCTAGCTGTTCTCTCTCCAGATTAACACACATGTACATTAGGTGCATCCACTAATTGGAACTGGGCCGCCTTATCAGTCTCTGTATCAGCATACCACAGGTATCCAGGGCATCGGCATACCCAGGGCCTACCAGGGGCTGCAGCATGTATTATGCCACCCCTGGATGGCCACCCAAATCTGACACAACTGGCTGCACGGCTGGGGCAAGGTGGTGTAATCACCCGTTGCTGTAGGTGTAGTATTCCTATACCTAACCCTAAAATGGACGCATGGATTCCTATCAGTCACTCCTATGGCAGGCCTTATCAATCCTGAAGGCAGAGTGCTGGGAATCATGTGAGATGGTGCTCTGGCGCGAGCTGAGCCCGTCGACGGCTTGCGGAACCAAGTCCTAATAGCTGTTCCATGGTGACGCGTGCCATCTACCTTAAAATGCATTATAATCCTCGCGGTTATTTGCTAACTATGGCATCGCATCACCCACACATGTCGAGTAAGGTGTCATACGAATTGGAATACGAACCCCTCGCCAATTCTGGCGACGGGGTTAGCATTCCACCCTTCTAGAGGGACACGACATGGAAGTAACCTTGAACCCCGGTTAAAGTTGACTCAAGCCTCAGCATCACAAAATGGATGCTGCCACCAGACCCAAGTCTGACCTCCTGCTGCTGGGAGACCTTCCAGCGAGGGGAGCTTGGACAAAGGGTTTCCTGTCGGGGGCGGTGTTAGCACCATCCCAGACAGGGTTTGTGTATCCCAGGTAGGCAGGGCTGAAAGGAAGGTGATTGCAAGTGGCACCCCGGTGCTCACTGTGCATAGCCCGGCTCAAACCAGTTTCGGGGGCACCCCAGCCCCTGAGCTGGGGCGAAGCCGGACAAAGGATAGGGGTGTAACCACCCCCCTCCTGGTCCCACCCATAGGTAGGACCTAGTCACGGGCCAGCCCCTTTTCCTAGTATAAAGGTAGGAGCGAGTCCCCTTCCCAAATTGGATGATTGGATACTTCTGAATCTTGAACTACTTTCCACGAAAGGAACTCTTGACTTTTTCTGAAGACTCTCCCTTGTGGCTAAGGAGTAGCCACCCTGCACCAGCAGGCACCACCTAAGCGCTTGCGGTTTGCTGTACGTCTCTCCTACGGATCAAGAAAGCCCAGCTCGACGAGACCCGGATTCCCCGCCATCTCTGACCTCTACCTACATCGTCAGCCCAGCTGAGATTCGTAGGTGTGACGAGACCTGCGGGACCGGCCATCTTCAGAACCTGCCCGACGCTTACCTAGCACAACCACCGAGGGACCCTCGAGTGAGTGCACCTAGGGTTTGAGAAGCCCTAACCCTGAGTAGCTCCAGCACCGAAGCCTGCCTCCCCAGCATCCACGAGATCTGCGTGGGGGCCCTTCTGCTCCTTGCTGCTCACTGCGTTGTCCGGCCACTCGCTGTCGGCTAGTGGCCCTCTTCACGACGCACCACGACAGTTTTTCATCACTGGTCTGGTTGCTCCAGACTGGTCCTTGCTCCCCTTCAACAGAGGAGTACCTCGGACCCTCCTGGTCCACTCCAGACGCCATCTTGACCCCCCGCGTGGGCTTGCCTCTGCTAAGACCTGCTGCCCCACTCCTGGGCCCAGCATCATCGACAGCAGACACCTTCGTGGGATAGCTCGCCCTCCATCCTGGTCGCCGCCGCGCCTCCTGGTCCGAGGAACAGCCGAGTCCGACGTCGCCCACTCACCTGGTCGCGGTGACTTCATCCGGTACCTTCCTGGTGCCCACACGATCGCTGGCTAGCGGTTGAGAACTGAGTCCCCTCTGCTTTCAGGTTTCCTTCATCACCGATCCAGGCTTGGATCTCGCTGAATATCGACACTGGTCGCCTGCCAGCAACTTCATCTTTCAGGCTTCCGAGACTACAACGAGGACTCCCGACATCTTGCTGAACCCCACGCAGCCGCAGCCTCTGGGCTAGGTAACTCGAGCATTTCGGTGCTCCATCGTAGGTTCACTCTACAAGTGTCCAGCTCCTTTTCCGTTTAATCCCACTGATCGGATTCCTCCGGAATCAGTAACTTTAGACTCCCTAACCTCTTCCATTCCACTTGCAGTGTAAATGGTTTCGTGCCCTTCGGGCATTTGTGTAAATTGTGCAACTAGAAGTATTTTCCCAAGAGTTTTGTATTGTGCTTAGCTCCCTGACTCATAAAGAGCCAGGGTAGTCTTGTTATTAATAAATATCCTTTATTTTCATAACAACTGGTGTGGTGTCCTTTCACATTGGTGTTCAAGGGGTATATGTGATGGTAAACAGCTGGCTTAACACGCCCTCTAGAGTTTAGCCTGAAGACTGCTCTTGTCCACGCTACTAGGATAGCTGGTCTACAAGGTTGACTTACAACCAATCATCAATAAGGGTCGTTTGGAATGATACACAGTGATCACTAGAATAGTGAGCACTACATATCAGGCCAACTTCTCACACCCGAGTAAATGAATGAGTGAATGGGTAGTGACTGGGTGATTGGATGAGAGCATAGGTACTGCTGGGGTGAATTGATGAGTGCATGGGTAGTGCCTGAATAAACGGATGAGTGCAAAAGTAGTGCCTGGGTAATTGGATTAGTGCATGGGTAGTGTCTGAGTGAATGAATGAGTGCAAGGGGAGTGACTGGGTGATTGGATGAGTGAATGGGTAGAGCCTGGGTAATTGGATGAGTGCAAGGTAATGCAATGTTTAATTGAGTGAGTGCATGCATAGTACCTGGTTGACTGGATGAGTGCATGTGTAGTGCCTGGGTGATTGCATGGGTGTAGGGGTAGTGCCTGGGTGATTAGATGAGTACATGGGTAGTGCCTAAGTAAATGAATGAGTGCAAGGTTGGAACATGCGTGAATGGATGAGTGCAATGGCAGTGCATAAGTGATTGAATGATTGCAATGGTGTCTCTGGGTAATTCGATAAGTGCCGGGGTAAAGCGTGGGTGATTGGGCAAGTGCAATGATAGTGCCTGAGTGATTGGATGAGTGCATGGGTAGTGCATGGGTGATAGGCATGGGTAGTGCCTCAGTGAATGGAAAAGTACAAAGGTAGTGCCTGGGTTATTGGGTGACTGCATGGATAGTGCTTGGATGATTGGATGAGTGCATGGGCAGAATCTGGGTGATTAGATGAGTGCATAGATAGTGCCTCAGTGAATGGATAAGTGCAAGGGTGGTGCCTGGGTGAATGGGTGAGTGCATGAGTAGCACCTGGTTGATTGGATGAGTGCATGGGTAGTACCTGGGTGATTGGATGAGTGCAAGGATAGTGACTGGGTGATTGGATGAGTGCATGGGTACTGCTGGTATGAATTGATGAGTGCATATGTAGTGCCTGAGTAAAAGGATGAGTGCGAGGGTAGTGCCTGGGTGATGGGATGAGTGCATGGATAGTGTCTGAGTGAATGAATGAGTGCAAGGGTAGTGCCTGGATGAACGGATGAGTGCAAGGGCAGTTTCTGTGTGATTGGATGAGTACATAGATAGTGCCTGGGTGATTGGGTGATTGCATGGATAGTGCCTGGGTGATTGGATGAGTGCATAGGTAATGCATGAGGGATTGGATGAGTTCATGGCTACTACTTGGGTGAATGGATGAATGCACGAATAGCACCAAGGTGAATGGATGAGTGCATGGGTAGCACCTCATTGAATGGATGAGTGCAAGGTTAGTGCCTCGGTGATTGGAAGAGTGCAAGGGTAGTGTCTAAGTAAATGGATGAGTGTATGGGTAGTGAGTGGGTGATTGAATGAGTGCATGGGTAATGCTAGGGTAATTGGATGAGTGCATGGGTAGTGTCTGAGTGAATGAATGTGTGCAAGGGTAGTGACTGCATGATTTAATGAGTGCATGGGTACTGCAAGGGTGAATTGATGAGGACATGGGTAGTGCCGGCATAAATGGATGAGTGAATGGGTAGTGACTGGGTGATTGGATGAGTGCATGGGTACTGCTGGGGTGAATTGATGAGTGCATGGGTAGTGCCTGGGTGATTGGGTGAGTGCATGAGTAGCACCTGGTTGATTGGATGAGTGCATGGGTAGTACCTGGGTGATTGGATGAGTGCATGGGTAGTGTATGAGTGAATGGATGAGTGCAAGGGTAGTGACTGGGTGATTGGATGAGTGCATGGGTACTGCTGGTATGTATTGATGAGTGCATATGTAGTGCCTGAGTAAATGGATGAGTGCGAGGGTAGTGCCTGGGTGATGGGATGAGTGCATGGATAGTGTCTGAGTGAATGAATGAGTGCAAGGGTAGTGCCTGGATGAATGGATGAGTGGAAGGGCAGTTTCTGTGTGATTGGATGAGTGCATAGATAGTGCCTGGGTGATTGGGTGATTGCATGGATAGTGCCTGGGTGATTGGATGAGTGCATAGGTAGTGCATGAGGGATTGGATGAGTTCATGGCTACTGCTTGGGTGACTGGATGAGTGCACGAGTAGCACCTGGGTGAATGGATGAGTGCATGGATAGCACCTCATTGAATGGATGAGTGCAGGGTTAGTGCCTCGGTGATTGGAAGAGTGCAAGGGTAGTGTCTAAGTAAATGGATGAGTGTATGGGTAGTGAGTGGGTGATTGAATGAGTGCATGGGTAATGCTAGGGTAATTGGATGAGTGCATGGGTAGTGTCTGAGTGAATGAATGCGTGCAAGGGTAGTGACTGCATGATTGAATGAGTGCATGGGTACTGCAAGGGTGAATTGATGAGGACATGGGTAGTGCCGGCATAAATGGATGAGTGAATGGGTAGTGACTGGGTGATTGGATGAGTGCATGGGTACTGCTGGGGTGAATTGATGAGTGCATGGGTAGTGCCTGAGTAAATGGATGAGTGCAAGGGTAGTGCCTGGGTGATGGGATGAGTGCATGGATAGTGTCTGAGTGAATGAATGAGTGCATGGGTAGTGCCTGGATGAATGGATGAGTGCAAGGGTAGTTTCTGTGTTATTGGATGAGTGCATAGATCGTGCCTGGGTGATTGGGTGATTGCATGGATAGTGCCTGGGTGATTGGATGAGTGCATAGGTAGTGCCTGAGGGATTGGATGAGTTCATGGCAACTGCTTGGGTGACTGGATGAGTGCACGAGTAGCACCTGGGGGAATGGATGAGTGCATGGGTAGCACCTCATTGAATGGATGAGTGCAAGGGTAGTGTCTCAGCGATTGGATGAGTGCATGGGTAGTGTCTAAGTAAATGGATGAGTGCGTGGGTAGTGAGTGGGTGATTGGATGAGTGCATGGGTAATACCAGGGTGAATTGATGTGTACATGGGTAGTGCCTGAGTAAATGGATGAGTGCAAGGGTAGTGCCTGGGTGATTGGAGGAGTGCATGGGTAGGGTCCAAGTGAATGAATGAGTGCAATGGTAGTGTCAGGGTGATTTCATGATTGAATGGGTAGTGCCTGGGTGATCGGATGAGTGCATGGGTAGTGTCTGAGTGATTGGATTAGTACATGGCTACTGCCTGACTGATTGAATGAGTGCATGAGTAGCACCTCAGTGATTGGATGAGTGCAAGGGTAGTTCCTGGGTGATTGGATGAGTGCATGGGTAGTGTCTGAGTAAATGGGTGAGTGCAAGGGTAGGGACTGGGTGGTTTGATGAGTGCATGGGTACTGCTGGGGTGAATTGATGAGTGCATAGGTAGTGCCTGAGTAAATGGATGAGTGTGAGTTTAGTGCCTGGTTGATCGGATGAGTGCATGGGTAGTGTCTGAGTGAATGAATGAGTGAGGATTGTGTCTGGGTGTTTTCATGATTGAATGGGTAGTGACTGGGTGATTTGATGAGTGCTTGTGTACTGCTGGGGTGATTTGATGAGTGCATGGATAGTGTCTGAGTGAATGAATAAGTACAAGGGTAGTGCCTGGGTGATTGAGTGAGTGCATGGATCGTGACTGGCTGATTGGATGAGTGCATGGGTAGTGCCTAAGGGATTGGATGAGTACATGGCTACTACCTGAGTGACTGAATGAGTGTATGAGTAGCACCTGGGTGATTGGATGAGTGCATGGGTAGCAGCTCATTGAATGGATGAGTGCAAGAGTAGTGACTGGGTGATTGGATGTTGCATGGGTACTGCCAGGATGAATTGATGAGTGCATGGGTAGTGCCTGAGTAAATGGATGAGTGAAGATGTAGTGACTGGGTGATTGCATGAGTACATGAGCACTGCTGTGGTGAATTGATGAGTGCATGGGTAGTGCCTGAGTGAATGGATGAGTGCAAGGGTAGTTTCTAGGGTAAATTGATGAGTGCATGGGTAGTGCCTGAGAAAATGGATGAGTGCAAGTGTAGTGTCTGGGTGATGGGATGAGTGCATGGATAGTGTCTGAGTGAATGCATGAGTGCATGGGTAGTGCCTGTGTTAATCGATGAGTGCAAGGGTACTTTCTGTATAATTGGATGAGTGTATAGATATTGCCTGGGTGATTGGGTGAGTGCATGGGTTGTGCCTGAGTGTTAGAAGGGCGCCCTCTGAGTGCCCGATGGTATCGGACTGGCCACCCTGAGGATCACCGTTCCGTAGGCGAGTAGCCGAGCGCCGCTGAGAAGCCTCCTGGGGGAGGTCCTTCTTCTAGGTTCGTAACAGCCAAGCAACCCCACCACCACAAAGGGACACAACCAGGGTATCAATTCTTATACGTTTTTATCGGTAAGCAAGGCAGATTTCTGTGGCAATATTTACAGGTGGATCGAGAGATCCAAAAGAGTCTCAAAGTCTGGTTGGGATGGAGGTAGCGGGGCAGTCTCAGTCTTAGCCTGGTACTGGACACCCTGCGCCTAGCTCTCACTCCTCGAGCTGGGGGGTTCCGTACGGTTCAGGGGGATTGCTGCGGTGAGGTCGAGCCGCGACGAGGTCAGCAGGGCTCCGATGGTTTACTTCTGCGAGGTCGAGCCGCGACGAGGTCAGCAGGGCTCCGATGGTTTACTTCTGCGAGGTCGAGCCGCGACGAGGTCAGCAGGGCTCCGATGGTTTACTTCTGCGAGGTCGAGCCGCGACGAGGTCAGCAGGGCTCCGATGGTTTACTTCTGCGAGGTCGAGCCGCGACGAGGTCAGCAGGGCTCCGATGGTCCGTGAGGGTCTTCTTCTCAGCAAGAGGGGGGGGGAGCCGCGACGCAGTCAGCAGGGCTCAGAGGTCCAAGTTCCAAGTAACAAGTCTTTCTCCGTAGGGTCAGCCGCGATCCGATCAGCAGGGCTCTTGACTCCAGGATACAACTGCCGTCCTGGCGGGAGGCTGCCCCAGATATAGGTCTGGACCCCTTTGATGTCCGGACCCTTGCGCCTGGGGGGCGGAGGGGCCGAGATTGGAGAGGCCAGACACCCAGCGGGAGAGGCGCCCGCGCCCCAGAGGGCCGGAGGGCGATTGAACCCCGGCGTTGAGGGACGGTTGGGAGTCCCATCGAAACTCCCCTCCTCCGGGATCGGTGGAGTGGCCACTTGGTACCCCCTGGCCGGATCTTGGTGCCGCGATGTCGGGGCTTCGCTGGGGCTGATGCCGGGGCGAGCCGGGTCGTGTAGGCTGGCGTGGGCTGCAAAGTACCATCCGGCGGGACCCCGAAGGGTGGGGGCTGCCCCCGTCGGGTCGGGTAGGAGGGTTCGGGACCACGCCACGAGGCCGGGTCCAACAGGCATCCCCCCCAGCTGAAGGCAGGGTGAGTCACCCATCGTCTTGGGGGTTCTCCTCGCCGAGGCGGAAGAAGCGGGACAGGCCGTCTGCGTTGGCGTGGTCGTTGCCGGGCCGATGATCTACAGTGAAGTCCATCCCCTGCAGAGAGATAGACCATCGTAACAATTTCGGGTTCTCGCCTCTCATCTGCATCAACCACCGCAAGGGTCGGTGGTCGGTTTGGACCCGAAAGTGGGTGCCAAAGAGGTAGGGCCGGAGCTTCTTGAGGGCCCACACCACGGCGAAGGCCTCCTGTTCGATGGTGCTCCATCTCTGCTCCCTGGGCAGCAGGCGCCGGCTGATGAAGGCCACTGGCTGGTCAACCCCCTCAGGGTTTACCTGGGACAAGACGGGCCCGATTCCGTACTCTGAGGCATCCGTCTGCACTACAAACTCCTTGCTGTAGTGGAGGGCCTGCAGCACGGGAGCGGTACACATTGCTGTCTTGAGGGTCTCGAAGGCCGCCTGACAGTGGGGCGTCCAGTGCACCTTCTTGGGCTGCTTCTTTGATGTGAGCTCCGTGAGGGGGCCCACAATGCTTCCATAGTTCTGGATGAACCGCCGGTAATAGCCCGTGAGTCCCAGGAAGGCCCTCACGGCTGTTTGAGTGGTTGGGGGCTCCCAGGCCACGATGGCGTCGATTTTTGGCTGGCGGGGAGCCACATGGCCGCTCCCCACTTGATGTCCCAGATAGGTCATGGACCCTTGGCCTATCTGACACTTGCTGGCTTTTATGGTAAGTCCGGCCCTTTGGAGGGTGGTCAGGACCTCCCTGAGGTGCCTCAGGTGCTCAGCCCAGTGGCTGCTGAACACCGCAATATCGTCCAGGTAGGCGGCGCTGAATGCTTCCAGGCCAGCCAGTACCTTATTTACTAGCCTCTGGAAGGTCGCCGGGGCATTTTTCATGCCGAAGGGCATCACGCAGAAGTGCTAATGGCCATCGGGGGTGGAGAAAGCGGAACGCTCCTGGGCGCTGGGGGTGAGCCCGATCTGCCAGTATCCAGCGGTGAGGTCGAAGGTGCTAAGGTAGCGGGCTGCCCCTAGGCGGTCGATCAGTTCATCTGCCCGAGGAATGGGATGGGCATCGGTCTTGGTGACGGCATTCAATCCCCGATAGTCCACACAAAACCAGAGCTCTGGGGTGGTGCCGGGGGCGGCAGCTTTCGGCACCAGGACCACCGGGCTGGCCCAGGGGCTGTCGAAGGGCTCGATGACCCCCAGGGCCAACATCTTGGTGACCTCGGCGTGGATGCAGGCCCGCACTCGCTCGGGGACCCGGTAGGCTCGGTGTCGCACAGGGGGGCTGTACCCGGTGTCGACGTCGTGGACGCACCATCGGGTGACTCCGGGAGTGAGGGAGAAGAGAGCAGCGAAGCGGTGCAGCAGTCCTTGACAGTCTCGGCGCTGATCGGGAGTCAGGGTAGCAGAGAGGATGACTCCTTCCACGGAGCCGTCCTTTTCGGAGGTCTTCAGGAGGTCGGGTAGGGGCTCGGAGTCGTCCTCGGCCCCATCATCCGTAGCCATCAACAGACTAAGTTCGGTTCGGGCAAAGTGGGGTTTGAGTCTGTTGGCGTGGAGGACCCGGAGAGGGTTCCTGGGGGATTCCAGTTCGACCAGGTAGGTGACGGGGCTTTTCTTCTCGACCACCTTGAAGGGCCCGGTCCACTTGTCTTGGAGGGCACAGGGGTCGACGGGCGACATGACCCAGACCTGCTGGCCGGGCTCGAACAGGATGGAGGAGGCGTTCTGGTCATACCAGCGTTTCATCTCTTCCTGGCTGGCCTCGAGGTTGGCTTCGGCCTGTGGTAAATAATTTAATTACCGGGACTTAATTTGATACAGAAACATAATAAAAATAGCTCAATAAATAAGAGGCAGAATCCGTGGTATTAGAGGTTCGGAATGGGCTTTATTCCAATGGACGATTCGAATCGGTGACTCCAAGTTCCATCACCACGGAGGTTCAGGAAGTGAAGCACACTTTATTGATAAGTAATTACTTTTATACAATAGGCATTACAGTGAAGCAAATGCAGGAGGCGTAACAATTGATAGTGTAGATAAAACATACATACGTAGCAAAAGTAGGTGTAACTGGGTGTAACTAAAGAACGTCATTAAGTGTGATGTCATAATAGGGTGGTTCCATGAAAGAATTTCGCAACGTTAGCAGAATTACTTGGCAGAAATGCGTGCACAGCAGCATGACGTGTGATTGACGTGCAACTAGGGGGTGAAGGGGACTTAACATTTAGCTCTACATGTGGCGACAGATGTCTGGAGGGTCAAGTCAACCTAATCCCAAATCATATCTAACATCCTATGTTTAAAGAACTATGTTATCCAAAAGAGAGGTCTCTTAGAGTAGAATCTTATTCTATACTGCCTATACTGACTGTTAGTGCGTGTACAAGCGTCTAAGTGTCTACACTAGATGCGAGGGCAGAAGTCTTCCATAATAATAAGGCTATGAATTACTTGCATAAAGACAGAGAAGCCGGGCCTTTGCTCGGTAGCTGGAAGAATGTTTACTTAAACTACTAGACAGGAATGCATTGGGCAGGGAGCGGAGCAGATAATTTCGAAGGTGAAATACAGTTTCTTGGCAGGCAACAGGCTGATGTCAGGCATCGTGAGCCGCGCAGGGAATGAGACAAAGTTCATGGTCACAGATGCAGGCTCAGACTGGAGCTTCAGAGGCAGAAAGCAAGAAAAGCTTGATGACAGAATCAGGGCCTACTTGCCTGGACTGTAAAATGGCATAAGTGAACCATATAAAGCCGGTGGCCTTTCATACTTAGGAATGGAATATCCAGCCTATTCATGGCGGATCTGAAAGAGGACATGTTGACGGTGGACGCACATGAGTTTGCGTCTTCATAACTGGAACTGGAGGGAACATACATGTACTTGTGATTCATACATGAAACCGTTGGGGTCCAAGATAGGGGACATAACTGATCAGAAAAATCCATATTTCCACATTCCCTCCTTGTCCCCTACTTGCCCGTCAAGAGATATCAATCTTCATCAATCCATTGATCTGTTCATATAGCATCATTTGTTCTTCTTTTTTCTTCTGGGACGAATGAAATCTTGGTGATGGAATACACGATGTGGCACACAGACCACAAATCGCTGGTCCACATTGTAGGCATAGACAGCAACTGAATAGTATGAGAAAGCCAATACCTAGGAACGATAGGACCTTCCATCCAAAGGTAGATAATACACTCCAAAACCAACCGGACCAAGTCCAGGTGCCTGGATTCTGGTGTATCTGGCTTACAATCTTATGAAGGCGAGTTATGGCTTTATATACAGATGGCGAATTTTCTGGTATGAAAATACAACAACTTGATCCGATGACCCTACAAGCTCCGCCCCTATCGGCCAGGATGACGTCAAGGACAAGACGATTTTGAAGCACAACAATCCGCATAGCAGACTGTTCTTCTGTTAAATTGCCTAAGGCGGAAATAGTTTCGTTCACTACTGCTTCAAGGGTTCTAGTTAATCTACGTATCAACTTACTATTAGTAACGGTACCTATATAGGGAAAGAGACCTTTATTGAAATCTGTGTATTTTTCCCATGCTGTTTCAGTGTAATCGACTATTGGGAGATCTCTCCTTTCTCTATTGTGTACTAAATGAGTATTTCTGTGATAATCGGGAGGAGCTAGGAAAACAGGTGGCAAAAGGAATCCAATGTAGCAGGTACCATCCCAATCTAGAGGCAAACGTACATATGCCGTCTGACCACATATAAAATAGGAATGGCGGGAAGCTCTAAATGTCGACTTGCCTTGATCACTGAATTCTATTACAGTGGTGCATCTACTATGGCCCATATGTATGGAACCATTCTTTCTTACACATAATTCACCTTTTACTGGAAATACTGACATGGCGGGTAAAATTGGAGTAGCTTCGGATTCGATATTTAGGATCATAAGATTAGGCGTAAAATTACCTAATCCATAAACTTCATTTTCTAGATCAGTTCCTGTTCTCTTGGGAAGTCCCTCCTTGTTAGGGTAGCAGACTTTAAGTAAAACTAAGTTTAAATTTCCCCATACCCAGTTGTCTTGATAAACTGCAGAATTTGAATCTAGGGAATTAATTAAACTAAACCATGCTCCACAGGAGCCGTTGTGTGTGAATGGGTATGGAAAAAGAGGTAGAATTCCTTTATAATTCTGATAGGGAGGGAGTCGGCCACATATCCAACAATTTGTAGCATTGCTAACCTGATGGGAATGATGTAACATACTAATAAACGTATTATTGCGCAGCGCAAATCTATAAGACAACTCATGCGGAGGTAATTCACTAAAAGAATGTTCAGCAGTAACATTATAAACATGTCTAGAAATAGGATAATATATGTGCAACAATATACCTGCAGTAATTATTAAAAGACTTAAGAAAAACAAAATTAATAACGTCACTGTGCAATGACTACGCAGTGATTTACAGTATGCATGTTGACATCAAAGGGGCCGAAGCTTTAGTCTTCTCCCTGACCATTCACGACTCGTCTACCTTCTCTGGGATATTGATCTATCGCCCCCCTGGCCCAGCGAAGGAATTCCTTGACAGTTTGGGAAACATATTAAGCGATTTAGTGCTTAGATTTTCTAATTTTACTGTGTTAGGAGATCTAAATTTGCACCTTGATACTCCTTCTGCGCCAGGAGTTGATAGCTTCATGGAGACTATCAATGTTCTGGGACTCACTTTATTGACCCATGAAAGTACCCATTCAGGAGGTCACGTTTTGGATTGTATTTGCTCCAACTCCACCAGTCTTGTTGTAAATTCACCCTGCCCACAGATCTGGTCTGACCATTTTTTCATACCTTTTTATATTTTATTAAATCACAAAACTATGAGACCGAATCGTCACAAGACTCCCACTTCTAAGTCTATGTGTAAACCTAATTGGAAGAATTTATCTATGAGACCCGAGCTGATCGAATCGCTTATAGCTACTGCTCCTAGGACAACAGGGAACACTACTGGAGACAACCAAGGTTTTTGTGATTGGTTAAATAAGATAGGCCACCAATTAGACCCCATTAGACCCCGGATCTCAAGTTCTAGTACCAGAACAACAAAGAGGAAAGCCCCTTGGTTCTCATCTGCCCTTCGGTTAGAACTGACAGAGCTAAAAAAACTGGAACGGAGATGGCGCAGGTTATATGAAGCCTCTGCGCGGGACACCTATAAACAAGCAAGAAGAACCTATCATGCTCATATAAAATCAGCTAAGAAAGCCCATTTTCTCCAGGCCATTTCTATGGCAGCTCAAGGCAACAAGGAGAAAGAAATTTTTAAAATAGTTAAAGATTTTACCAATCCGTTAGTTCTTCGGCAGGAAATCCCGCCATCCCAGAAACTCTGTGATGAAATTGCACTGTATTTTGAAAATAAGATCGGGGACATTGTTAAGACCTTCCCCCAAACTTCGTCCACGGTAGAATCCACAGATATTATGGAGAACATTGAGAGCAAGGAAAGCACTGCTTCCCTAGAAACATTCTCTCACGTAACGCTAGAAGACTCTTTAAAGGCTATTCTTGCCTGCAAATCGGGCTCACCTTTTGATCCATGTCCCGCATTAGTCCTACATACTCTAGCCACAGTAATGAATCCCATTATTAATGGGATCATTAATTCATCTCTTGCCACAGCGGATATTCCAAATGACTGGAAACTTGCTGCTCTTAAGCCTCTTCAAAAAAAAGCACTGGCCGACCCGACCACCCTCTCTAATTTACGGCCAATATCCCTGCTCCCCGCTCTATCCAAAATGACTGAGAAGTTCGTGAATTACCAGCTCACGAGTTTCTTGGAAGATAATAACATTCTGCATTCCAATCAGTCAGGGTTCAGATCTAATCATTCCACTGAATCTGCCCTGCTGTATACAGCAGAGACCCTTCGGATGGCCTTGGACCGGGGTAAGAAAGCCGTATTAATCCTACTTGACCTGTCGGCAGCCTTTGATACGGTTTCTCATAACATCCTTCTGAACCGTCTGGCTGCCGCAGGAGTAGGTGGGGCGGTTCTGGCCTGGCTAAAAAACTTTCTTACTAACAGACAACAAGTTACAGTGCTTGGTAATTTTCAATCGGAGGCCAGACCCCTTTGCTCTGGAGTTCCTCAGGGATCAAGCTTGAGTCCTCTGCTCTTCAACTTATATATGGTCCCCCTGATGAAACTAATTACAAGCTTCCAGATTAGTAGTGTTTCATATGCTGATGATACTCAGCTTATTTTAGTACTAGATGGTGACCATTTAGAAAGTGAGGACAATCTCAGACAGTGCCTAGCTGCTACTTTTCATTGGATGGCGGACAATCACCTTAAATGCAACGCTGGCAAAACAGAAATTATCCCTTTTGGTAAACAAAATCTGTTTTCCCCAACAACTTGCTGGCCTGAGGATGCTGAAGCTCCCCCTATGACCATCACCTCTGCCCGGAATTTGGGCATTAGGTTTGATTGCCAGCTATCCTTCAAACAACAAGCGCTGACAGTAGCAGGCTCATGCTTTGGTATAATAAAATCACTGAGGAAGTTTTTTGACCTCCTGCCATTGCCAGCTAGGAAGACAGTCGCAGTTGCTCTGATTACCTCCAGGCTGGACTATTGTAATAGTTTATACGCTGGAACCACTAAAACTGTTCTACGTAAACTACAAATAGTCCAGCACGCTGCGGCTCGTCTAGTACTACGCTGGCCTCGTAAATCATCTGCATCAGCCGCACTGAACACACTCCACTGGCTGCCTATTGGTAAAAGGATTCTTTTTAAGATCCTTCTACTTACTTTTAGGGCCTTCCATCAGCAAGGCCCGAAGTATTTGTGTAATGGCTTTAAACGTTACCATCCGGCACGTTGCTTGAGATCCTCAGGATTGAATCTGCTCACCATCCCTAAATTCAAGCTAGCCACCAAGGGTGGCAAATCTCTCTTCGTCTTGGGCGCTAAGGCTTGGAATGGTCTTCCCTCCTTCATTCGTTCCTTGTCGCAGGAGGCTCAATTCAGAAAGGCTCTGAAAACATGGATCTTTTCTCTTACTGATGCGGCTTGCCTGGCAATGGTGTAGTCTTGGTACCTGTGTGAATTATGTCTTCCCCCCTCAACTTTTCCAGCTGGTTGATTTAGCGCCAAGATGCTCCTTGGAGTGGTAGCCGCGCGGTATAAATTCACCTTTACATTACATTACATGTCGTTTCAACATTTTTCGGGTTTTTTCTCTATTCAGGTCTAAGGGATACATGTCAGAGACAAATTCAACCGCTTCACCTTGGAGAGGACTTAAACAATCAAATTGCCTGACTGGTTAGACCTGAGTTTTAGTTTATATTGTTCGTGATTACTCATTTCAACCAAAGGAAGCTTTGAGTCAATGGGTGAAGACACACGAGGTGTGGTATTTACATCCGATGGTAGTCCATGAAATTTCTTGATATGACTTGAATGTACCCAGCCTTTCCTGCCTTCGATCTTCACGGCTGTCCTTGTGGTGAGCAAGACCAGTTGCGGCGACTTCCACCTAGGATCCAGCTGAGTCTTCCGATCAAAGTTCCTCACTAAGACCAGGTCCCCCGGAACTACGTCATGGGGTTTCACCTCAGTGTTGTCAGGAAAAGCTGCAGCTACCTGTGAACGACAAGATTGTAGTGCAGACATCAAGGAAGCCAAGTAATCTGTCAGCATATTACAGTCAATATCAGTTATTTTACGTGGTATAGGCGTCCCCCACATATTTGGTGGTCTGCCAAAGATCACCTCATACGGGGATAGCCCTGTTCGAGAGTGTGCTACCATTCTCATGTAAAAGAGTGCAACTGGTAACGCTACTACCCAGTCGACACCTTTCTCTCTGCATATTTTGGACAATCTAATTTTCAGGGTCTGATTATGTCTTTCCACGAGACCTGCTGCCTCGGGGTGTCGGACACAGTGAAACTTCCACTGATAACCTAACAAAAGTGAAACGTGTTTCATTAGTTCGGATGAGAACGGCTGGCCGTTATCTGAGTAGACAACACGTGGTAAACCGTATCGTGGGAAGAATTCTCGAACTAACTGTTTGGCAGTAGTCGGGGCAGTATAATCTGAAACCGGGTATGCCTCTGTCCAACGGGAAAGAGCACAGACAACTACGAGAACATATTTGAATCCTCGACATCGTTCCATCTGGATATAATCCATCTGGAGGACTTCAAAAGGGTGATCAGGACGCTGAAATCCACCCTGTTCTACGGGAATGCTTTTTCCTGGGTTGAACTGACAACAGATCATACAGGTACGAACTTTTTGTTTGGCTGCTGCTCGTAAATGTTTGTTGAACCAAATGTGTTGAATGCTGTCTAGCATAGCTTTTTCTCCTAGATGCGCTGGACTATGTACAGTGTTAATAATGACTTGGACCATTGAATCAGGAAGGAACCACACAGATTTTTCCTTCGTCATCCATCCTTGATCCGTTTGGATCCCTCCTAATTCAGTCCATTTCTTTATTTCGTCTGGAGTAGCATGTGTCTGTATGTCAATTACATCAAGAGTGGGATCCTTAACCGTCATACAATGTGTCGGCGTCGGGACTTTTGTCTTTGTCATGTCGGATGTTTGAGTTTGAGCAGTCTGTTTAGCTGTTCTGTCAGCTAGATCATTGCCTTGAGAAATGATATCAGTAACTTTCGTATGAGCTTTACATTTCATAATTGATATTGCAGTGGGTAGATGTATTGCATCTAATAAGGCATGAATGAGGGGTCCGTGCTGAATGTGGGCACCATGAGAAGTTATATAACCTCTCTCTCGCCACAGCACGCCGAAGTCATGTACAACTCCGAATGCATAACGTGAATCAGTGTATATGTTGACTCTTTTATTTGTGGCTTGAATACAGGCTTGTGTCAGAGCGACGAGCTCTGCTGCTTGAGCGGACAAGGTATTTATGCAATTTGTTTCAATGATTTCAGTGTCTGTTGTGACTGCGTAAGCGGCCACTAACTCTCCTGTACTTGTTCTCATACATGAACCATCTACATACAACGTTAGGTCTGGGTCTGACAATGGGACATCTGTCAAGTCTTGTCTGGGTTTCGTTGTGATTGTAATAACATCAATACAATCATGAGCTAGTGGGTCTGTTCCGATTACGGGTAAAAGTGTGGCAGGATTCAATGTGTTACAACGTCTGATTTCTATATGTGGCTGAAACAATGTTAATTCATACCCTGTAAGTCGCGCTATAGTCAAATGTTGTGTTTGCGTTCGATTCACAAGAACCTCTACTGCATGTGGTACTTGAACTGTCAATGGATGTCCTAACACTATGGCATCGCTTTGTCTGATTGCTAAAGCTGTTGCTGCCACTGATTTCAGGCATGCAGGCAAAGCCTGAGCTACGGGATCTAATGTACTAGAAAAATAAGCACATGGTTTGTGGGATCCTGCCTGTTCCTGTGTGAGTACTGACAAGGCAGTACCTTCGCGTTCTGTAACAAAGAGTGTAAACTGTTTATTGTAACATGGTGTTGCTAAAACCGGTGCTTGGCATAAGGCTTTCTTTAGGCTTTCAAAAGCTTGTGCATGTTCCTGAGTCCAAGGGAGAACAGTCGATGTGGCTGCCTCCTGTGTTGTCAATTGAATGAGTGGTTTTGCTAGAAATGCATACTGAGGGATCCACTGCCTACAATATGAAGTGAGGCCTATAAAAGCCCGCACCTCCTTTTGTGTCTTGGGTATTGGCATGTTAGCTATTAACTGAATGCGGTCGGGTGTAAGCTGCCTTCCCTCCTTGGACAGCGAGTGTCCAAGATAAACAACTCGCTGGACACAGAATTGCAGCTTAGAAGGGGACACCTTGTGCCCTTTTTCGGCTAGAAATTGTAAAACTGTCAGTGATGCTTTCTCACATTCAGGTTCGCTTCTAGCGGTGATCAGCAGATCATCGACATATTGAAGCAGGGCAGTGTTTACTGGCATGTGGATACTGTCGAGTTCTCGTTTCAGTGCTTGGCTATAGATGCTGGGGCTTTCTGTAAATCCTTGAGGTGCGCGTGAGAATTTAAAGCTACGTCCATTTAAACTAAAACCGAACAAGTATTGGCTTTCCGGATCTATTGGGATGCTGAAAAAGGCATTCTTGAGATCAATTACAGTAAAGAATGTTGCTTCGGAATCAATAGCTGTCAGTAATGACGAGATATCTGGGACCACAGGGAATTGTGGCACAATGCACTTGTTCAATTCGCGCAGATCAATAACCAATCGATATACTGGCGGGGCCTTTGGATCTGTTCGTTTAAGAATCGGAATTATCGGGGAATTACATACATTGGCGTCTGTTTCCACAACCACTCCTTGGGCAATGAGCTCGTCAATGATTTGTAGTAAAGCCACTACAGCATCTGGTGGTAACTTGTATTGTCGCATTCGTGGTAATACCACTCCTGCCCTTAGTGTAACTCGATATGGTGTAATATTCATGCAACCAACATCAGTAGGGCCTTGTGCCCATAAATGTGTAGGTAAAGTCTGCAGTCGGGGATCCATGTCTCGAGACACATAGTGACCTTTGAAATCACGTAAAAACAATCTTACTCCTTCCGGAGAACAACATATTATAGCTCCTAGAGCTTTCAGTGTTTTTATACCTAACAAGTTTTCTGGACATGATTTAGTAAGCAATAAATCTGTAGTTCTGGTCAAGGGTCCTATCGTAAGTGGAAGAGGCTGTGATACTTCATTAACAATAGGTTTTCCTGAAAAACCAAGGGAAATATTCTGTGAGCCTGAGAGGGGTGCCCCTGGAACTTCACTACGTTTTATAGTTGTTCGACTTGCCCCTGTATCAAGTAAAAATTTTCTATCTTGGCCTAATAATTCACTATGTACATAAGGTCCTTCTTGGTCTACTGGGACCTCGATAAGGGGTAAGTCAACTTCCCTCTCTAGGCTGGTTCATGCATATCGTTGATAATCAGGATAGTCATACTGTGCGGTCTGGTACAGCTGTCGTGTCGTGGTTTGTGTGGCAGCAACCGGTAGCGCTGGTGCAGCTGGCACAAACTGTATAGATTGTTGTGGAGCTGGCATGGACTGTGCATGCTGCGGGGCTCCTTGTTCATTCTGATCCTGTCTAGGTGGCCGTGGTCTTTCCTGTGTTTTACCTGTGGCGATATTATGCTTCAGGACTGGGCAATCGTGTATGTAATGTCCTGACTGTTTACAATAGTTGCATGTCCCTTTTACAGGTCCTGCTGACTCACCGGAATGTGTCGTACCCTTTTTATGTCCTTCAGCTGGAACTGTCTGAGAGACTAGCATTTTCATTTTCGTGTCTTTCATGCGTCTTTGTTCATGTTCTTGTTCCTCTCTAATTCTATTGTAATGGTACTGTAACATTTGTAACATTTGTGATGGGGTATTACCTTGCCAGGTACTCTCGAATTTTAATACTCTATTCTTCACTTGGGGCAAGGAATTTTCAACTAATTTTGTCACAAACAGATGTGGGTATGATTCGCTACTTGCTTTTATGCCACTATTTATACCAAAACATTTTTCAAATCGGGCATAGAAATCACTAGTGTCTTCATCTTGCTTTTGTTTACAAGCTGAGATTGCACCCCAGTCTTCCTTTTTCGTAGTTAATAAACGCGGCAGTACCTGTACTAGTAAACCTGGTAGTGCTTTAGTTTTGTCCCCAAGCCCCGAACCTGGACCTCGGGCCTTTTCTTCATTTTCTAATGCTGTCCAGTCTATCTTTTGGTCTCCCACCTCCCACTCTTTTTCCTTGAGTTTTTCATAAATGCCAGCAGGCATTAATACCTTTAATATTGTCATAATGTCGGGATAGGTATACTCTCCCATGAGTAACATGTCTTTAATTTCTCGGTGGAAACCCGCTGGGTCTTTGTCATGACTGGGTACCACTTTCTTCATTTCTAACAATTCTATTTTCGATATGGGCGTATATACAAATACACGTTTAAACTGATTGTCCTCGCCCTTTATTGGGTGTACTTCTCGTAAGGGATTCTGTCTGTCCATGTAATACATCGGTCTTTCCTTGATGGGCAGTGAGACATGTTCTGGACATACAAAAAGAATGTACTGCTTTCTTGATTCTAGTATTTCTTTAATTAGCTTAGTACCTGAACCTCTCCATCTATTCGTGAGTAATTCAGTCAATATATCAGGTAAGGGACCAGGATCTGAATGTTGGCTTTTATATAGTATAAGAAGTTGTTGAATCATATAAATCCCAGCTAAACGCTGTTCATCTGGGGTGAGGTTCAAAAATGTGTGTGCTACTGTATCATCACCATATTTTCCGGGACTGTCAACCCAATGAACGGCTGACCTGGCTAATTCTTGTTCATCCATAGAATCGAGTAAATGATAACCCCTTCGTTCTCGCAGTAATTTGTCAGCGGCTTGGAACGAATGCTCGGGGGACCTTATATTTATTATAGGTGTTTGGAAATTCCTGTTATTATCTGGACATATCGGACGTATCGGGTTAGTAAAACATCTAGTACTATTACAAGATCTTCCTCTACCTACATAGGCTATGGTTTCTGACTGTCCTGTGGACAGTCCTGATCCTTCCTCCTCCTCGTTTTGTTCAAACTGGTCTACCGCTAATCTCTCTTCGTGTAGGCGTTCTATTTCTTTACGGATCTTTCGGCACATGGCTATTATACATTTTTGCCTATCATGTCTCCCTTCTGATATATTCTGGCTCCATCTGGTAAGAGTTTCCATTGTTTCCGGGTCTACCCCCGGTCGGTCTTGATTTCTGATCACACAATTTATGAGGAAACGTAACAGTTCCCCCTGTATTTCCACTTTCTGGTATTCCATAGCTCTGTTAATACATTCAGAATATCGCCCTGTTTGGACAAAATGGTATATATTATCTAGATGCACAGTCATTCCTGGTAACTTCCCTAAATACACCGCGGCTCGTCTGATACGTAATGATGCCATGATCATTTCGTCCTCTTTGCCGGGCACAGGGTCATATCTACAATCTATAAGAAGTTCCTTAAGCGTGCGGGCATTTATGAGTTTGGGGGTACGTGGATGTGCTGATTCTTGAAAAGTAAGTTTATTTATTCTGGGTGGCGTAGAAAAAATGTTGGTAGCACCTCCGGTAGCCCCGTCTGGGGTATCGGGCGTAAAAGGATTCGTAGAACGCGATACAGCAACTATAGGTGTGGACACAGCTATAGAAGTAGCTGTAGGAACAGATGTGGAAACAGATGTGCTTGCCGGAACTTGTGTCAGGATTTGATGCTGTAGGGATACAGATACAGGGTCTTGGCGTTGAACCTCCCCGGCCGACGGTCTATGTGGGGCGGGGTTAGCATACTCGGGAGCTGCGTCATCTAAATATGAGGAAAGAAAAACATCTTCTGCGGTTCTAGGATGCCCCTTAGGATGTACTTTTATTGGAAATAATGGGGGTGGCAAGTCTTTTGGTATCCCCGGAGTAGCCTTAGGTAATCCCTCGGCCAGAAGGGGATACATACCCTTCATAAGGGCATTTCTTTGTCTGTCTACTTGTTCTGATTTCACTCGTGTACCTTCTTCAATTAATAGATTTTCTCGGACTTTATTTGAATTCTCTTTATTTTTCTCTTCCTGTCGGAGTGCTTTTTCTGTACGTCTATGAGATTCTTTGCGCCATAACTCAACGGCGTCTTTCTGTGACTGTCTGGCTTTCCTTTTCCATAACTCTTCCTCTACTTTCATGATGCACTCTGCATCCCAGGTCCCAGCTGCGGGCCACCTCTGACTTTCTGGTAATTCCTTGGTGTAGTCTACCCACAAATCAAGAAATAGTATAGCGTCTAAGCCGTGCTTATGATACATGAAGTACCCTGGAGTGTCCCTAGGAGGAATAGGAACAGCTTCTTCGAGTACCCCTTTTCTAGTTGTGAACTGTCTTAATTTCGAAAAGAGCGGCATATTGAGAACTGGTCTCATACTTGATCTTGAACAAACTTAATACAATAAACACAGTGATGAACAGTCATTCACACCACAATATGCAGGACGTATTAACACATTTAACATTTAACATTTAAATGAGCAACAATGATGATGACGATTCTAAGGAAACTTAATCACTAAACATAATACTCGGCATTAACTGAATTATTCTGAATTTATATACTTGATATACTAGATATACTGCTAAACAGTACAGATACACTGCTAAAACAGTGCAGACCGGATTTGTGTACCCAAACCCGTCTTGACCGGCACAACCTATGTGCACGTCAGAACGCCTCCCCAGTAATGGTACTCACCGGGTAGCTCGGAACGGAAGGCCTCGGAACGGAACTGAACTGAACTGGACCGGACTGGACTCGACTCGAAAACTTCGGACACTTCGGGACATCGGAAACCTCGGAACTTCGGAACTTCGGAACTTGGTGGGCCTCTGTATACCTCGGATCTTGCTCTCTCAGCTAGGCTCTGGTCGGGATACTTCGCACTTCTCACCGCCTCGTCTGGGTGTTGATCGCAGCCTCAGTCGCCCCCGCTTGACCGGAGGGAGATACAGGAAATCCTGCTGGTACGCGTTGTTGTCCGTCCAGCTGTGGCAGGAGACCGGGCCTGCAACGCACCGCCGGCGCGTGAGATGAGAAAGTGTCCCTTTTCGGGCGCCATTCATGTGGTAAATAATTTAATTACCGGGACTTAATTTGATACAGAAACATAATAAAAATAGCTCAATAAATAAGAGGCAGAATCCGTGGTATTAGAGGTTCGGAATGGGCTTTATTCCAATGGACGATTCGAATCGGTGACTCCAAGTTCCATCACCACGGAGGTTCAGGAAGTGAAGCACACTTTATTGATAAGTAATTACTTTTATACAATAGGCATTACAGTGAAGCAAATGCAGGAGGCGTAACAATTGATAGTGTAGATAAAACATACATACGTAGCAAAAGTAGGTGTAACTGGGTGTAACTAAAGAACGTCATTAAGTGTGATGTCATAATAGGGTGGTTCCATGAAAGAATTTCGCAACGTTAGCAGAATTACTTGGCAGAAATGCGTGCACAGCAGCATGACGTGTGATTGACGTGCAACTAGGGGGTGAAGGGGACTTGACATTTAGCTCTACATGTGGCGACAGATGTCTGGAGGGTCAAGTCAACCTAATCCCAAATCATATCTAACATCCTATGTTTAAAGAACTATGTTATCCAAAAGAGAGGTCTCTTAGAGTAGAATCTTATTCTATACTGCCTATACTGACTGTTAGTGCGTGTACAAGCGTCTAAGTGTCTACACTAGATGCGAGGGCAGAAGTCTTCCATAATAATAAGGCTATGAATTACTTGCATAAAGACAGAGAAGCCGGGCCTTTGCTCGGTAGCTGGAAGAATGTTTACTTAAACTACTAGACAGGAATGCATTGGGCAGGGAGCGGAGCAGATAATTTCGAAGGTGAAATACAGTTTCTTGGCAGGCAACAGGCTGATGTCAGGCATCGTGAGCCGCGCAGGGAATGAGACAAAGTTCATGGTCACAGATGCAGGCTCAGACTGGAGCTTCAGAGGCAGAAAGCAAGAAAAGCTTGATGACAGAATCAGGGCCTACTTGCCTGGACTGTAAAATGGCATAAGTGAACCATATAAAGCCGGTGGCCTTTCATACTTAGGAATGGAATATCCAGCCTATTCATGGCGGATCTGAAAGAGGACATGTTGACGGTGGACGCACATGAGTTTGCGTCTTCATAACTGGAACTGGAGGGAACATACATGTACTTGTGATTCATACATGAAACCGTTGGGGTCCAAGATAGGGGACATAACTGATCAGAAAAAAACATATTTCCACAGGCCAGTTCCCTGAATTTCCGTGTCTGGTTTCGCATGGTCAGGAGGTACCGGTAGACGTCCGGGGGAGCATCTTGGACGGTGGTCTCCCAGCCTTCTTTGACCAGGCTGAGAGGGCCTCAGACAGGGTGTCCGTACAAGAGTTCGAAGGGGCTGAACCTCAGAGATTTTTGCGGGACCTCCCGATAGGCAAACAAGAGGCAGGGCAGCAGGACGTCCCACTTGCGTCTCAGGGGCTCCTCCAGGCCTTTGATCATCCCTTTCAATGTTCGGTTGAATCGTTCGACTAGACCGTTCCCCTGGGGGTGGTATGGGGTGGTGAATTTGTAGGTGACCCCGCATTGTTGCCACAGGGACCGCATATACTTCGAGATAAAGTTGGTGCCTCAGTCGCTCACAACCTCCCGGGGGAATCCTACTCGGGAGAAGATTCCCATCAAGGCCCGGCCCACCACGGGGCAGTCACTGTCCGGAGAGGGATGGCCTCGGGGTATCGGGTGGCATGGTCCACCAGGACGAGGATGAAGCGATGCCCCTGGGAGGTTCGGGGGTCCAGGGGCCCCACGATGTCGATCCCCACTTGCTCGAACGGGGTGTTGACTACGGGGAAGGGCTGGAGAGGGGCTTTGACCCTTCCCCGCTCTTCCCGCTGGCTTGGCAGGTCGGGCAGGTCCGGCAATGATTGTCCACGTCCTTCCGCATTCGGGGCCAGTAGAAGTGGGTCACCAGGTGGCTGTATGTTTTGTCCTGCCCCAGGTGCCCGGCGAGGGGCACATCATGCGCCAGATTGAGTAGGAAGTCCCGGAACCTGAGGGGGACCACCAGCACGTGGCTGGCCCCCAATTCCGCGGTCTTCTGCTCGTGTAGAGGAGGTCGTTGTCCCAATAGACCCAGTGGGTCCCTGCCTGGTCTCCGGCGGCCTGGGCGGCTGCTTGCTGTCGGGTCCCTTCGAGGGAGGGGCAGGTCTTTTGTTCTTGGCGGAACTGCTCCCGTGTTGGGCCACCTTCTTGGCGCCATTGAGCGAGTTCGGGGAGGTCGCCGAGCGCGGCGACCTCGTCCGGGGCGAGTTCTGGCGGCCCGGCCTCGGTGTCGGCTTCTTCTTCGACGGAGGGGGCTGGTGGTTCGGGCCATTCCGGCTCTTCGGGGGGAGCCTCGACGCTCGGTTGGATGGCCCGGGCGGTCGTGGACCGGGTGGTTGCGCAGACCCATTCGGGCAGTCCCAGCATCCCCAGATGCTCTCGGCGCTCAACGTGGGCCCAGGGGGAACTTTCCAGGTCGTTCCCGAGGAGGCAGTCCACAGGGGCGTCGTCGCGGACGGTGACCTTCAGCATGCCCGACACTCCCCCCACTCGAAGGGAATCCAGGCCATCTGGCACAAGCTCTCAGTGTTGTCTGCCGACCGGACGGGGCACAGTACATTAGGCAAGATCTGTTCAGGGTCACCAAGTGGCAGCGGACGGCTGTCACGCTGGCTCCGGTGTCTCGAAGGGCTTCGGCCCGGCGTCCATTAATGGTGACCCACTGTTGGTACTTCTGGGTGTTGCTCGGGATGGGGGCCCGGGGTACCATCTCCCGTCTGCCCAGGCAGACTAATGTCATGGCGGCGGGTTCCCACTCGGTTGGTCCGGCGTCGTAGTTTTCTTCCTCTTCTCCCCCTTCCCCCAGGGCAGCGGCCGCCAACTGGCGGGGGGGTGGCCCGGTGGTCCCCGCCCATCGGTTCACAGGGCAGGTAGGGTCACTGGCATAGTGCCCGGGTTGTTGGCAGTTGTAGCACGTTACCGTCGGTCGAGGCCCTGGTCGGGCTGGAGGTGCCCCTCTTCGTGCGAGGGACGGGGATGTGCGGTTGGAGGGCGGTCCCCGGGGAGGACTCCGGGGTGGCCCCGCTGGAAAGTCTCTGTTCCTGTTCGATCCTCCTCCTCCTCCACCCCGCTGGCGGGGGGGCCCCATGGGGTTCCGTTGGTACTCCCCCATCGAGTTTCTTGGGACCCGGGTGTTTACCCATCGATCGGCCTCGGCGGCGAGCTTCCGCGGCTCGGTCAGCTTGCTGTCGAGGAGGTGCTGTCTCAGCTCGATGAAGCAGTTGTTGGAGAGGTGCTCCCATACAATGAGGTCGAGCAGTTGTTCGTAGGAGGTGACCTTGCTGCCCTTGATCCAACCTTCTAGGGCTCTGCAAAAAAGTCTACGTATTCCACCCCGGTGGTACCGGGGAGCTTCTTGCAGTCCCGGAAGCGCTGGCGGTACATCTCTGGGGTGAGCCCATAGCGGGTGAGCAGGGCCTCCTTCATATGGTCATAGGAGGTCATCACTGCGTCAGGGAGCTGTAGCAGGGTGTCTCTGCCTTCGCTGAGGAACCGTCCCCATAGGCAGGCACCCCAATCCTTCCGGGGCACCCGATGGGCGGTCATGGCTACCTCGTAGGCCTTAAACCATTGTTGGATGTCGTCGTTCTTGTAGTACTCTTTGACAACATCCTTGGGGATATGTACTTTTACCTCGACCGGCGGGGGGGTGTCTCGGTTTCCGGGGGTGCCGGTCTCTCCATTTCTGGACTTGATTTCGAGTTCCTTAAGCCCCCGCTCATGCTCGAGGGTTAGCCTCCTCTCCTCCAGTTCTCGGTGCCGCGTTTTCTCCTCTATTTCTTCTTGCAACCGCAGTTGCTCTAGGGCCAACTTCTTTTCGGCTAGTAGGAGTTCGCCGTCCAGGTGGAGCCGGGCGAGCTCTAACTCGTGGGTCCTGGCCCTCTCCCGTTCTCGTATCTCCTCCGGGGAGAGGCCGGTCTCCGTGCTGGTTGTTCTCCCCTCTGCCGGGGCTGCGGTTGGTTGCCGGGGTACATTTGGCACCGGGTTTTCTTCGGTTTGGGGGGAGGCCGCTTCGGACTCTACCCAGGTCTTTAGGGCTTTCTGCAGGTCCTCTTTTGTGTTTAATCCGGTGGTCGCGATGCCTTTGTCTTTACAAAACTGTTTTAGTTCCTTATGTGTATATTCCTCCAACCGTTCTTGTTGGAACTCCGCGGTTGGGGTGGTCTGCTGGTCGTTCATGGTTACCCTGTGTCTAGGTAGGTAGTGGGTGAGTTACTCGCTGTACGAACTGCGTCGGGCTCGGATCGCACCGCTGGCCACCAATGTTAGAAGGGCGCCCTCCGGGTGCCCGATGGTATCGGACTGGCCACCCTGAGGATCACCGTTCCGTAGGCGAGTAGCCGAGCGCCGCTGAGAAGCCTCCTGGGGCAGGTCCTTCTTCTAGGTTCGTAACAGCCAAGCAACCACACCACCACAAAAGGACACAACCAGGGTATCAATTTTTATACGTTTTTATCGGTAAGCAAGGCAGATTTCTGTGGCAATATTTACAGGTGGATCGAGAGATCCAAAAGAGTCTCAAAGTCTGGTTGGGATGGGGGTAGCGGGACAGTCTCAGTCTTAGCCTGGTACTGGACACTCTGCGCCTAGCTCTCACTCCTCGAGCCGGGGGTTCCGTACGGTTCAGGGGGATTGCTGCGGTGAGGTCGAGCCGCGACGAGGTCAGCAGGGCTCCGATGGTTTACTTCTACGAGGTCGAGCCGCGACGAGGTCAGCAGGGCTCCGATGGTTTACTTCTGTGAGGTTGAGCCGCGACGAGGTCAGCAGGGCTCCGATGGTTTACTTCTACGAGGTCGAGCCGCGACGAGGTCAGCAGGGCTCCGATGGTTTACTTCTGTGAGGTTGAGCCGCGACGAGGTCAGCAGGGCTCCGATGGTTTACTTCTGCGAGGTCGAGCCGCGATGAGGTCAGCAGGGCTCCGATGGTTTACTTCTGCGAGGTCGAGCCGCGACGAGGTCAGCAGGGCTCCGATGGTCCGGGAGGGTCTTCTTCTCAGCAAGAGGGGGGGGGGAGCCGCGACGCAGTCAGCAGGGCTCAGAGGTCCAATTTCCAAGTAACGAGTCTTTCTCCGTAGGGTCAGCCGCGATCCGATCAGCAGGGCTCTTGACTCCAGGATACAACTGCAGTCCTGGCGGGAGGCTGCCCCAGATATAGGTCTGGACCCCTTTGATGTCCGGACCCTTGCGCCTGGGGGGCGGAGGGGCCGAGATGGGAGAGGCCAGACACCCAGCGGGAGAGGCGCCTGCGCCCCGGAGGGCCGGAGGGCAATTGAACCCCGGCGTTGAGGGACGGTTGGGGGTCCCATCGAAACTCCCCTCCTCCAGGATCGGTGGAGTGGCCACTTGGTACCCCCTGGCCGGATCTTGGTGCCTCGATGTCAGGGCTTTGCTGGGGTTGATGCCGGGGCGAGCCGGGTCGCTTAGGCTGGCGCGGGCTGCAAAGTACCATCCGGCGGGACCCCGAAGGGTGGGGGCTGCCCCTGTCGGGTCGGGTAGGAGGGTTCGGGACCACGCCACGAGGCCGGGTCCAACACTGAGGGATTGGTTGAGTGCATGGCTACTGCCTGGGTGACTGGATGAGTGCATGAGTAGCACCTGGGTAGCTGGATGAGTGCATATTTAGCACCTCATGGAATGGATGAGTGCAAGAATAGTGCCTGGGTGATTGGATGAGTGCATGGGTAGTGTCTGAGTAAATGAATGAGTGGATGGGCACTGAGTGGGTGAGTGGATGAGTGCATGGGTACTGCTGGGGTGAATTGATGAGTGCGTGGGTAGTACCTGTGTAAATGGTTGAGTGCAAGAGTAGTTCCTTGGTTATTGGATGAGTGCATGTGTAGTGTCTGACTGAATGAATGAGTGCAAGGGTAGTGTCTGGGTGACTTTATGAGTCCATGGGTAATGTCTGAGTGAATGGATGAGTGCAAGGGTAGTTTCTTGGGGGTAAATTGATAAGTGCATGGATGGTGCCTGAGTAAATGGATGAGTACAAGGGAATTGTCTGAGTGATGGAATGTGTGCAAGGGTAGTGTTTGGGTGATTTCATGATTGCATGGGTAGTGCCTGCATGAATGGATGAGTGCAAGGGTAGTTTCTGTGTAATTGGATGAGTGCAGAGATAGTGCCTGGGTTATTGGGTGAGTGCATGGATAGTGCCTGGATGATTGGATTAGTACATGGGTAGTGCATGAGGGATTGGATAAGTGCATGGCTACTGCCTGGGTGATTGGATGAGTGCATGGGTAGTGTCTGAGTAAATGAATGAGTGGATGGGCACTGAGTGGGTGAGTGGATGAGTGCATGGGTACTGCTGGGGTGAATTGATGAGTGCATGGGTAGTACCTGTGTAAATGGTTGAGTGCAAGAGTAGTTCCTTGGTTATTGGATGAGTGCATGTGTAGTGTCTGACTGAATGAATGAGTGCAAGGGTAGTGTCTGGGTGACTTTAGGAGTCCATGGGTAATTGGATGAGTGCAGAGATAGTGCCTGGGTGATTGGGTGAGTGCATGAGTAGCACCTGGGTGATTGGATGAGTGCATGTGTAGCACCTCATTGAATGGATGAGTGCAAGGGTAGTACCTTGGTGATTGGATGAGTGCATGGGTAGTGTCTGAGTGAATGGATGAGTGGATGGGTAGTGAGTGGGTGAGTGATGAGTGCATGGGTACTGCTGGGGTAAATTGATGACTGCATGGGTAGTGTCTGAGTAAATGGATGAGTGGATGTGTAGTGTCTGAGTGAATGAATAAGTGCACGGGTAGTGTCTGGGTGATTTCATAAGTGCCTCGGTATTGCCTGAGTCTATGGATGAGTGCAAGGGTAGTTTCTGGGATAAATTGATGAGTGGATGGGTAGTGCCTGAATAAATGGATGAGTGCAAGGGTAGTGCCTGGGTGATTGGATGAGTGCAGGGATAGTGTCTGAATGAATGAATGAGTGCAAGGTTAGTACCTGGGTGATTTCACGAGTGCATGGGTAGTGCCTGCATGAATGGATGAGTGGAAGTGTAGTTTCTGTGTGATTGGATGAGTGCATAGATAGTGCCTGGGTGATTGGGTGAGTGCATGGATAGTGCCTGGGTGATTGGATGAGTGATTGGATGAGTGCATGGCTACTGCTTGGGTGTCTGGATGAGTGCACAAGTAGCACCTGGGTGATTGGATGAGTGCATGGGTAGCACCTCATTGAATGGATGAGTGCAAGGGTAGTGCCTCGGTGATTGGACAAGTGCATGGGTAATGTCTAAGTAAATGGATGAGTGGGTGATTGGATGAGTGTATGGGTAATGCTGCGGTGAATTGATGAGTGCATGGGTAGTGCCTGAGTAAATGGATGAGTGGAAGGGTAGTGCCTGGGTGATTGGATGAGTGCATGGGTAGTGTCCGAGTGAATGAATGAGTGCAAGGTTAGTGTCTGGGTGATTTCATGATTGAATGGGTTGTGACTGGGTGATTTGATGAGTGCTTGGGTACTGCTGGGGTGATTTGATGAGTGCCTGGATAGTGACCTGAATTTCCACCTCGAGAACAACAACGGCGCCATCTCTGCCACTCTGATTGAAAACCTCACCAACCTCGGCCTCAGACAACTCGTCACCGCACCCACCCACGCCGCAGGCCACACGCTGGATGCAGTCTTCTCCACAAGCACCCACGTCGCCTTCCACCACACCTCCGAACCCCACTGGACCGACCACCGCTGCATCCACTTCACCTTCAAAAAACCAACCACGCACCGTCGCACCCAACAGCTGCCGCGCCGCTGCTGGAACAAAGTCACCAAAGACCAGCTGACCACCACCCTCGCCCAGAACCCACCTATCAACCCCACTTGCCCTGATACCGCAGCCCGCAACCTCAGACAGAGGATCGATGACTGCGCCAACACCCTCGCCCCACTCAAGAGACAATCCAACAGCCACGCCAGAAGGAGAGCCACCTGGTTCACCTACGAGCTCCTGACCTCCAAACGCGCCTGCCGTAAGCTGGAGAAGAAATGGTTCCAAAAACGAACGCCAGAAAACCACGCAGCCCACAAGGACGCCACCCGCAGGCATCACCACCTCATCAGACTAGCCAAGAGATCCTCCTTCAAAGACCGCCTGGATAACAACGCACATGACACCAAAGAGCTCTTCCGCATCGTGAAAGAACTCTCCAATCACGACGCCAGCACCAACGACATCCCGCCCTCACAAGAACTGTGCGACTCACTGGTCATCTTCTTCCACCGCAAGATCGCTGACATCCACGACAGCTTCAACTCCACGATCGCACCAACGATGCACGACTCCACCCCCCCCGCAATCACCAACAGCGTCAACCGCCTGACCTCCTGGGCCAACACCAACGACGATGAGACACGCAAGATCATGAACTCCATCCACTCAGGATCTTCGTCAGACCCATGCCCACACCACGTATTCAACAAAGCAGACGCGGCCATCGCACCCCAACTACGGAAGGTCATCAACATCTCCTTCGAAAAAGCGACATTTCCGGAAAGCTGGAAGCACGCCAAAATCAACGCCCTCCTCAAAAAGCCCAAGGCGGACCCCAAGGACCTCAAGAACTTCCGACCCATCTCCCTGCTCCCGTTCCCGGCAAAGGTCATCGAGAAAATCATCAATGTTCAACTGACCCGCCACCTCGAAGACAACACCATCCTGGACCCGTCCCAATCCGGATTCAGACGAAACCACAGCACCGAGACAGCCCTCATCGCCGACACAGATGACATCATACGCCAACTGGACAACGGCAAAACATCAGCCCTCATCCTCCTGGACCTGTCAGCCGCATTCGACACGGTCTGCCACCGCACCCTAAAGACACACCTCCAAGAAGCCGGAATCCAAGAGAAGGCCCTCGACTGGACCACATCCTTCCTCTCCGGCAGAACCCAGAGCGTCCGCCTACCACCTTTCTGGTCAGAAGCCACCGACATCATCTGCGGCGCCCCCCAGGGCTCATCCCTCAGCCTGACGCTGTTCAACATCTACATGGCCCCCCTCGCACAAGTGGCCTGCCACCACAACCTCAACATCATCTCCTATGCCGACTACACCCAGCTCATCCTCTCCCTCACCAAGGACCCTCACACCGCCAAAACCAACATTCACGAGGGCATGAAGGCCACAGTCGACTGGATGAGGAGCAGCCGTCTGAAACTGAACTCGGACAAGACGGAGGTCCTCATCCTCGGACCCACCCCCTCAGCCTGGGATGACACCTGGTGGCTGACCACTCTGGGGACAGCACTGACACCTACCGACCATGCACGCAACCTAGGATTCATCCTTGACTCCTCCCGCTCCATGTCCAAGCAAGTCAACGCCGTCTCCTCCTCCTGCTACAACACCCTATGCATGCTCTGCCGGATCTACAAATGGATCCCGACCGAAACAAGAAGAACAGTGACACAGGCCCTCGTCAGCAGCAGACTGGACTACGGCAACGCACTCTATGCAGGAATCCCAGCCAAACACCAACGGCGGCTACAACGCATCCAAAACGCCTCTGCCCGACTGATCGTCAATGCCCCCCACCGCAGCCACATCACCCCCCTCCTGAGAGACCTGCACTGGCTCCCCATCGACAAGAGGATCACCTTCAAGCTCCTCACCCACACACACAAAGCACTCCACAATGCCGGACCAGCCTACCTGAACAGCAGACTCAGCTTCTACACCCCCACCCGCCAGCTCCGCTCCGCCAGCCTCGCCCTCGCAGATGTCCCCCGCATCCAACGTACGACTGCCGGCAGAAGATCCTTCTCTTACCTCGCCGCCAAAACCTGGAACACCGTCCCAACCCACCTACGACAGACCCAAGACCTACTCGCCTTCAGAAGACTTCTAAAGACCTGGCTCGTCGAGCAGTAGCGGGACCCCCCCTCACCCCTCAGCACCTTGAGACCCTCACGGGTAAGTAGCACGCTTTACAAGTACCATGATTGATTGATTGATTGATTGTCTGAGTGAATTAATGAGTGCAAGGGTAATGTCTGGGTGATTTCATGAGTGCATGGGTAGTGCCTGCATGAATGGATGAGTGCAAGAGTAGTTTCTGTGTGATTGAATGAGTGCATCAATAGTGCCTGGGTAATTGGGTGAGTGCATGGATAGTGCCTGGGTGATTGTATGAGTGAATGGGTAGTGCCTAAGGAATTGGATGAGTGCATGGCTACGGTCTGGGTGACTGGATGAGTGCATGCGTAGCACCTGGGTGATTGGATGAGTGCATGGGTGTTGGACCCGGCCTCGTGGCGTGGTCCTGACCCCCTTTTCAGGCCGACCGGGGACCTCTCCACCCTTCGGGGTCCCCCCGGAATTGTACACATCTACCCGCACCAGCCAACGTGACCCGGCTCAACCCGGCCGCGGCCCCAGCGAAACCCCGACATCAAGGCACCAAGATCCGGCCAGGGGGGGGCACCACGTGGCCACTCCACCGATCCCAGAGGAGGGGAGTTTCGATGGGACCCCCAACTGTCCCCCAACGCCTGGGTGCGATCGCTCTCCGGCCTCCCTGGGCCCTGGTGCCTCTCCCGCTGGGCGTCTGGCCTCTCCCAGCCGGCCTCTCCGCACCCCGGACGCAAGGGTCCGGACATCAAAGGGCCCCAGACCTATATCTGGGGCAAACCCGCCCCAGGACGGCAGTTGTATCCTGGAGTCAAGAGCCCTGCTGACCGGATCGCGGCTGACCCTCCGGAGAAAAGACTCTTTGCCTGGAACTGTACCACGAGCCCTGCTGACTGCGTCGCGGCTCCATCGTGCTGAGAACAAGACCCTCAAGGAAACCTCGGGGCCCTGCTGATGCCGTCGCGGCCCAACCTCGCTAAACTACCATCGGAGCCCTGCTGACCTCGTCGCGGCTCGAGCTAGCGGAACTGACCATCCGTGCCCTGCTGACCTCGTCGCGGCTCGAGCTAGCTGAACTGACCATCCGAGCCCTGCTGACTTCGTTGCGGCTCGACCCCTTCGAGCCGCCCGTGTGTCCGACACTCCGGCTCCCGGAGTCCCTCCCAGCTTGAGGCTTAAGACCTGGGCACAGGGTACTTCCATACCAGGCTGATACTGAGACTGTCCCGCTACCCCCTTCCCACAAAGACATTGAGACTCTTCGCGGATCCCTTGATCCACCTGCAAATATTGTCCAAGAAACCTACTATAATTGCCGATAAAAATATATGAGAACTGATACCAGTGTCAAGTCCTGTGTGGTGGGGTTACTGGGCTAGTATGATTATAGGGGAAGGACCTCTCCTAGGAGGCTTCTCAGCGGCGCTCGGCTACTTCCTTGGGGTAAGGAGGCCCACTGGGTGGTCCCACCGACTCCTCAGAGGTCCGCCTTCCAACATTTGGTGGCCAGCGACGGGATCCGAGCCGGACGCAAATCGTACAGCAAGTAACTCACCCGCTACCTAACCAGACACAGAATAACCATGAGCAGCCAGGAGACCACCACGACCGCGGGGTTCCAACAAGAACGGTTGGAAGAATATACCCACAAAGAACTCAAACAATTCTGTAAAGACAAAGGCATCTCGACCACCGGACTAGGCTCAAAAGAGGACATGCAGAAAGCCCTAAAAGCCTGGGTAGAGTCCGAAGTAGCGTCGCCCCAAAGCGAAAGAACATCAGAACTAAACGTAGCCTTACAGCCAATCACAGCCCCGGCAAATGGGGGAAGAAACAGCATGGAAGCCGGCCTATCCCCAGACCAGAAGAGATACGGGAGCGGGAGAGGGTCCGGACCCATGAGTTAGAACTCGCACGACTCCGGCTGGATGGAGAACTCCTGCTGGCGGAAAAGAAGTTGGCCCTAGAGCAACTACGGTTGCAAGAAGAGATAGAGGAAAAAAAAAGGCACAGAGAACTGGAGGAGAAAAGGCTGACCCTCGAGCACGAGCGGAGCCTCAAGGAGCTTGAACTTAAGTCCAAAGAGGGGGGGACCGGCACCCCCGGGAACAAGGACACTCCTTCACCGACAGAGGCGAAGGTACATATCCCCAAGGATGTCGTCAAAGAATACTACAAGAACGACGACATCCAACAATGGTTCAAGGCCTACGAAGTGGCCATGGCCTCCCATCGGGTACCCCAGAAGGATTGGGGTGCCGGCCTATGGGGACGATTTCTCAGCGAGGGTCGAGACACCCTGCTACAGCTCCCGGACAACGTGATGACCTCGTACGATCACATGAAGGAGGCCCTGCTCACCCGCTATGGCCTCACTGCGGAAATGTACCGCCAGCGCTTCCGAGGCTGTAAGAAACTCCCCGGTACCACTTGGGTGGAGTACGTTGACTTTTTTAGCAGAGCCCTGGAAGGGTGGATCAAGGGCAGTCAAGTCACCTTCTACGAGCAGCTGTTCGACCTCATTGTCTGGGAGCACCTCTCCAACAACTGTTTCGTCGAGCTAAGGCAGCACCTCCTCGACAGCAAACTGACCGAGCCGCGGAAGCTCGCCGCCGAGGCCGATCGGTGGGTGAACACCCGAGTCCCCCGGAACTCGATGGGGGAGTACCAGCGGAACGCCACAGGACCCCCCCACCAGCGCGGCGGAGGAGGAGGGTCAAACCGGAACCGAGACTTTACAGCAGGGCCGCCCCGGAGTCCTCCCCGGGGTCCGCCCTCGAACCGCGCGTCCCCGACCCTAGCATGAAGGGGGACAACCCCAGCCCGACCCGGATCTCGGCCAACGGTAACCTGCTACAGCTGCCAACAACCAGGGCACTATGCCAGTGACCCAACCTGCCCCATGAACCGACGAAGCGGGACCACCGGGCCCCCGCCCCGACAGCTGGCGGCTGCCGCCCTGGGGGAAGGAGAGGAAGAGGAAGAGAACCACGACGCCGGGCCCACCGAGTGGGAGCCGGCCGCCATGTCCCTCGTATGCCTGGGCAGCCGAGAAATGGTGCCCCGAGCCCCCATCCCGAGCAACACCCAGAAATACCAGCAGTGGGTCACCATTAATGGGCGCCGGGCCGAAGCCCTCCGTGACACTGGAGCCAGCGTGACCGCTGTCCGCTGCCACCTGGTAACCCCCGAACAGATCCTGCCTCATGTCCTGTGCCACGTCCGGACGGCCGACAACACCGAGAGCATGTGCCGGATGGCCCGGATTCCATTCGAGTGGGGAGGAGTGTCAGGCCTGCTGAAAGTGACCGTCCGCGACGACGCCCCGGTGGACTGCCTTCTGGGGAACGACCTAGAAAGTTCCCCCTGGGCCCAGGTTGAGCGCCGGGAGCATCTAGGGATGCTGGGACTGCCCGAATGGGCCTGCGCCACCACCCGGTCATTTCCGGAAAGCTGGAAGCACGCCAAAATCAACGCCCTCCTCAAAAAGCCCAAGGCGGACCCCAAGGACCTCAAGAACTTCCGACCCATCTCCCTGCTCCCGTTCCCGGCAAAGGTCATCGAGAAAATCATCAATGTTCAACTGACCCGCCACCTCGAAGACAACACCATCCTGGACCCGTCCCAATCCGGATTCAGACGAAACCACAGCACCGAGACAGCCCTCATCGCCGACACAGACGACATCATACGCCAACTGGACAACGGCAAAACATCAGCCCTCATCCTCCTGGACCTTTCAGCATGAATTCGACACAGTCTGCCACCGCACCCTAAAGACGCACCTGCAAGAAGTCGGAATCCAAGAGAAGGCCCTCGACTGGACCACATCCTTCCTCTCCGGCAGAACCCAGAGCGTCCGCCTACCACTTTTCTGGTCAGAAGCCACCGACATCATCTGCGGCGCCCCCCAGGGCTCATCCCTCAGCCTGACGCTGTTCAACATCTACATGGCCCCCCTCGCACAAGTGGCCTGCCACCACAACCTCAACATCATCTCCTATGCCGACTACACCCAGCTCATCCTCTCCCTCACCAAGGACCCTCACACCGCCAAAACCAACATTCACGAGGGCATGAAGGCCATAGTCGACTGGATGAGGAGCAGCCGTCTGAAACTGAACTCGGACAAGACGGAGGTCCTCATCCTCGGACCCACCCCCTCAGCCTGGGATGACACCTGGTGGCTGACCACTCTGGGGACAGCACTGACACCTACCGACCATGCACGCAACCTAGGATTCATCCTCGACTCCTCCCGCTCCATGTCCAAGCAAGTCAACGCCGTCTCCTCCTCCTGCTACAACACCCTATGCATGCTCCGCCGGATCTACAAATGGATCCCGACCGAAACAAGAAGAACAGTGACACAGGCCCTCGTCAGCAGCAGACTGGACTACGGCAACGCACTCTATGCAGGAATCCCAGCCAAACACCAACGGCGGCTACAACGCATCCAAAACGCCTCCGCCCGACTGATCGTCAACGCCCCCCACCGCAGCCACATCACCCCCCTCCTGAGAGACCTGCACTGGCTCCCCATCGACAAGAGGATCACCTTCAAGCTCCTCACCCACACACACAAAGCACTCCACAATGCCGGACCAGCCTACCTGAACAGCAGACTCAGCTTCTACACCCCCACCCGCCAGCTCCGCTCCGCCAGCCTCGCCCTCGCAGATGTCCCCCGCATCCAACGTACGACTGCCGGCAGAAGATCCTTCTCTTACCTCACCGCCAAAACCTGGAACACCGTCCCAACCCACCTACGACAGACCCAAGACCTACTCGCCTTCAGAAGACTTCTAAAGACCTGGCTCGTCGAGCAGTAGCGGGACCCCCCCTCACCCCTCAGCACCTTGAGACTAGGGGTGGGCGGAATTTGCGGAATTAACCTTCGCAAATTATCGCGAGAATGTTTAAAATTATCGCAAACAAGCAGAAATATCGCGAAGATGCGGAAGTTTTTTTCCGGCATGTTCGCGAGATTTTCTGCATGGTTGCGGGTCGCCAACTTACCCATGTGGTTGCTTGCGGGCGCGGCCATCTTGTTTTGAGTTGTTCTCGCGGTGCATGATCGCGAGAAGAAAGACGTGATCGCGCGACGCATGACGTCACTGCGGGCGCGAACTGTCGCGAGACAGCGCAAATGGCTAAAAACAATACAACATCTCATGGAGAACGCGACCGGATCAAGAAAACTTGTCGGCGAACGCAGGGATTCAGGTAAGGCGATCGCGCGCGCGCGAGAATGTATCATTTTACAGCGCGAGCAAGAAACAAATTATCGCCAAGCTGCGGAAACCGGAATTTTTGACATTTTCGCGCTCTCCGCGGAACGCAAAAATGTCAAATTATCGCAATTTCCGCGAACGGAACGAAATTTTTGCCCAGGCCTACTTGAGACCCTCACGGGTAAGTAGCACGCTTTACAAGTACCATGATTGATTGATTGATTGATTGTCTGAGTGAATTAATGAGTGCAAGGGTAATGTCTGGGTGATTTCATGAGTGCATGGGTAGTACCTGCATGAATGGATGAGTGCAAGAGTAGTTTCTGTGTGATTGAATGAGTGCTTCAATAGTGCCTGGGTAATTGGGTGAGTGCATGGATAGTGCCTGGGTGATTGTATGAGTGAATGGGTAGTGCCTAAGGAATTGGATGAGTGCATGGCTACGGTCTGGGTGACTGGATGAGTGCATGCGTAGCACCTGGGTGATTGGATGAGTGCATGGGTGTTGGACCCGGCCTCGTGGCGTGGTCCTGACCCCCTTTTCAGGCCGACCGGGGACCTCTCCACCCTTCGGGGTCCCCCCGGAATTGTACACATCTACCCGCACCAGCCAACGTGACCCGGCTCAACCCGGCCGCGGCCCCAGCGAAACCCCGACATCAAGGCACCAAGATCCGGCCAGGGGGGGGCACCACGTGGCCACTCCACCGATCCCAGAGGAGGGGAGTTTCGATGGGACCCCCAACTGTCCCCCAACGCCTGGGTGCGATCGCTCTCCGGCCTCCCTGGGCCCTGGTGCCTCTCCCGCTGGGCGTCTGGCCTCTCCCAGCCGGCCTCTCCGCACCCCGGACGCAAGGGTCCGGACATCAAAGGGCCCCAGACCTATATCTGGGGCAAACCCGCCCCAGGACGGCAGTTGTATCCTGGAGTCAAGAGCCCTGCTGACCGGATCGCGGCTGACCCTCCGGAGAAAAGACTCTTTGCCTGGAACTGTACCACGAGCCCTGCTGACTGCGTCGCGGCTCCATCGTGCTGAGAACAAGACCCTCAAGGAAACCTCGGGGCCCTGCTGATGCCGTCGCGGCCCAACCTCGCTAAACTACCATCGGAGCCCTGCTGACCTCGTCGCGGCTCGAGCTAGCGGAACTGACCATCCGTGCCCTGCTGACCTCGTCGCGGCTCGAGCTAGCTGAACTGACCATCCGAGCCCTGCTGACTTCGTTGCGGCTCGACCCCTTCGAGCCGCCCGTGTGTCCGACACTCGACACTCCGGCTCCCGGAGTCCCTCCCAGCTTGAGGCTTAAGACCTGGGCACAGGGTACTTCCATACCAGGCTGATACTGAGACTGTCCCGCTACCCCCTTCCCACAAAGACATTGAGACTCTTCGCGGATCCCTTGATCCACCTGCAAATATTGTCCAAGAAACCTACTATAATTGCCGATAAAAATATATGAGAACTGATACCAGTGTCAAGTCCTGTGTGGTGGGGTTACTGGGCTAGTATGATTATAGGGGAAGGACCTCTCCTAGGAGGCTTCTCAGCGGCGCTCGGCTACTTCCTTGCGGTAAGGAGGCCCACTGGGTGGTCCCACCGACTCCTCAGAGGTCCGCCTTCCAACATTTGGTGGCCAGCGACGGGATCCGAGCCGGACGCAAATCGTACAGCAAGTAACTCACCCGCTACCTAACCAGACACAGAATAACCATGAGCAGCCAGGAGACCACCACGACCGCGGGGTTCCAACAAGAACGGTTGGAAGAATATACCCACAAAGAACTCAAACAATTCTGTAAAGACAAAGGCATCTCGACCACCGGACTAGGCTCAAAAGAGGACATGCAGAAAGCCCTAAAAGCCTGGGTAGAGTCCGAAGTAGCGTCGCCCCAAAGCGAAAGAACATCAGAACTAAACGTAGCCTTACAGCCAATCACAGCCCCGGCAAATGGGGGAAGAAACAGCATGGAAGCCGGCCTATCCCCAGACCAGAAGAGATACGGGAGCGGGAGAGGGTCCGGACCCATGAGTTAGAACTCGCACGACTCCGGCTGGATGGAGAACTCCTGCTGGCGGAAAAGAAGTTGGCCCTAGAGCAACTACGGTTGCAAGAAGAGATAAAGGAAAAAAAAAGGCACAGAGAACTGGAGGAGAAAAGGCTGACCCTCGAGCACGAGCGGAGCCTCAAGGAGCTTGAACTTAAGTCCAAAGAGGGGGGGACCGGCACCCCCGGGAACAAGGACACTCCTCCACCGACAGAGGCGAAGGTACATATCCCCAAGGATGTCGTCAAAGAATACTACAAGAACGACGACATCCAACAATGGTTCAAGGCCTACGAAGTGGCCATGGCCTCCCATCGGGTACCCCAGAAGGATTGGGGTGCCGGCCTATGGGGACGATTTCTCAGCGAGGGTCGAGACACCCTGCTACAGCTCCCGGACAACGTGATGACCTCGTACGATCACATGAAGGAGGCCCTGCTCACCCGCTATGGCCTCACTGCGGAAATGTACCGCCAGCGCTTCCGAGGCTGTAAGAAACTCCCCGGTACCACTTGGGTGGAGTACGTCGACTTTTTTAGCAGAGCCCTGGAAGGGTGGATCAAGGGCAGTCAAGTCACCTTCTACGAGCAGCTGTTCGACCTCATTGTCTGGGAGCACCTCTCCAACAACTGTTTCGTCGAGCTAAGGCAGCACCTCCTCGACAGCAAACTGACCGAGCCGCGGAAGCTCGCCGCCGAGGCCGATCGGTGGGTGAACACCCGAGTCCCCCGGAACTCGATGGGGGAGTACCAGCGGAACGCCACAGGACCCCCCCACCAGCGCGGCGGAGGAGGAGGGTCAAACCGGAACCGAGACTTTACAGCAGGGCCGCCCCGGAGTCCTCCCCGGGGTCCGCCCTCGAACCGCGCGTCCCCGACCCTAGCATGAAGGGGGACAACCCCAGCCCGACCCGGATCTCGGCCAACGGTAACCTGCTACAGCTGCCAACAACCAGGGCACTATGCCAGTGACCCAACCTGCCCCATGAACCGACGAAGCGGGACCACCGGGCCCCCGCCCCGACAGCTGGCGGCCGCCGCCCTGGGGGAAGGAGAGGAAGAGGAAGAGAACCACGACGCCGGGCCCACCGAGTGGGAGCCGGCCGCCATGTCCCTCGTATGCCTGGGCAGCCGAGAAATGGTGCCCCGAGCCCCCATCCCGAGCAACACCCAGAAATACCAGCAGTGGGTCACCATTAATGGGCGCCGGGCCGAAGCCCTCCGTGACACTGGAGCCAGCGTGACCGCTGTCCGCTGCCACCTGGTGACCCCCGAACAGATCCTGCCTCATGTCCTGTGCCAAGTCCGGACGGCCGACAACACCGAGAGCATGTGCCGGATGGCCCGGATTCCATTCGAGTGGGGAGGAGTGTCAGGCCTGCTGAAAGTGACCGTCCGCGACGACGCCCCGGTGGACTGCCTTCTGGGGAACGACCTAGAAAGTTCCCCCTGGGCCCAGGTTGAGCGCCGGGAGCATCTAGGGATGCTGGGACTGCCCGAATGGGCCTGCGCCACCACCCGGTCCATGACCGCTCAGGCCCACCGACCAACCGTAGCGGCGGCCCCCGACGAGCCCGAGGGGCCCGAACCACCACCTCCCTCTGTCGAAGAAGAACCCGACGCGGATGCCGGGCTGACCGAACTTTCCCAGGACGAGATCGCCTCCCTCGGTGAGCTCCCTGAACTTGCACAATGGCGCCATGATGGGGGCCCCACAAGGGAACAGTTCCAGCAGGAACAGAAAACCTGCCCCTCCCTCGAGGGGGCCCGACAGCAGGCGGCCGCCCAGGCCGCCGGTGACCAAACGGGAACTCACTGGGTCTATTGGGACCATGACCTGCTCTACAGCGAGCAGAAGATCGCACAACTAGGGGCCGGTCGATTGCTGGTGGTCCCCCTCCGATTCCGAGGTTTCCTCCTCAAACTGGCACATGATGTTCCCCTCGCCGGGCACCTGGGACAAGACAAAACATACAGCCGCCTGGTGACCCACTTCTACTGGCCCCGAATGCGGAAGGACGTGGACACTCACTGCCGAACCTGCCAGACCTGCCAAGCCAGCGGGAAGACTGGGGGACGGGTCAAAGCTCCTCTCCAGCCCTTCCCGGCGGTCAACACCCCGTTCGAGCGGGTAGGGATTGACATAGTGGGGCCCCTGGACCCCCGAACCGCCCTGAGTCACCGCTTCATCCTCGTTCTAGTCGACCACGCCACCCGATACCCTGAAGCCATCCCTCTCCGAACTGTGACAGCCCCCGTGGTGGGCCGGGCCTTGATGGGAATCTTCTCGAGAGTGGGGTTCCCCCGGGAAGTGGTGAGCGACCGAGGTATGAACTTTATATCGAAGTACATGCGGTCCCTATGGCAACAGTGCGGGCTCACCTACAAGTTCACCACCCCATACCACCCCCAGGGGAACGGACTAGTCGAACGCTTTAACAGATCGCTGAAAGGAATGATCAAGGGCCTGGAAGAGCCCCTGAGGCGAAAATGGGACGTCCTGCTGCCCTGCCTTCTATTTGCCTATCGGGAGGTCCCGCAGAAGTCTCTGGGATTCAACCCCTTCGAACTCCTGTACGGACAACCTGTCCGAGGCCCCCTCAGCCTAGTCAAAGAAGGCTGGGAGACGAACATCCGAAATGCCCCTCCCGACGTCTACAGGTACCTCCTGACCCTGCGGAACCAAACCCAAAGGTTCCGGGCACTGGCCGAGGCCAACCTCAAGGCCAGCCAAGAGGACATGAAACGCTGGTATGACCAGAACGCCTCCGCCATTGAGTTCGAGCCAGGCCAGCAAGTCTGGGTCATGTCACCCGTGCACCCCTGTGCCCTCCAGGACAAATGGACCGGGCCCTTCAAGGTGGTGAAGAAGAAGAGCCCCGTCACCTACCTGGTCGACCTGGCGTCCCCCAGGAACCCCCTCCGGGTTCTACACGCAAACTGGCTCAAACCCCACTTTGCCCGAACGGAACTAAGCCTGCTGCTAGCTACCGACGATGGGGCGAAGGCGACTCCGAGCCCCTATCCGACCTCCTGAGGACCTCCGACCAAGACGGCTCCATCGAGGGCATCAAACTCTCCACCACCCTGACCTCGGAACAGCACCACAACTGTCAACAGCTGCTGCAACCCTTCGCTGCCCTCTTTTCCCTCACTCCCGGGGTCACTCCCTGGTGCGTCCACGACGTCGACACCGGGGACAGCCCCCCCGTGCGGCACCGAGCCTACAGGGTAACCCACCGAGTGCGTGCCTGCATCCAAGCCGAGGTCGCCAAGATGCTAGCCCTCGGGGTCATCGAACCTTCCAATAGTCCCTGGGCCAGCCCAGTGGTCCTGGTGCTGAAGGCCGCCGCCCCAGGTACCACCCCGGAACTCAGATTTTGCGTGGACTACCGAGGGTTGAATGCCGTCACCAAGACCGATGCCCATCCCATTCCTCGGGCAGACGAACTAATCGACCGCCTAGGAGCAGCCCGCTACCTAAGCACCTTCGACCTCACTGCCGGGTACTGGCAGATCAGGCTCACCCCCAGCGCCCGTGAGCGATCCGCCTTCTCCACTCCCGATGGGCACTACCACTTTCGGGTGATGCCCTTCGGCATGAAGAATGCCCCGGCGACCTTTCAAAGACTAGTGAACAAGGTCCTGGCCGGGCTAGAAGCGTTCAGCGCCGCCTACCTGGACGATATTGCCGTGTTCAGCAACCACTGGGCCGAGCACCTGGGGCACCTTGGGGAGGTTCTGGCCGTCCTTCAGAGAGCCGGACTCACGATAAAGGCCAGCAAATGCCAGATCGGCCAAGGAACTGTGACCTACCTGGGTCATCAAGTGGGGAGCGGCCAGGTGGCTCCCCTCCAGCCAAAAGTTGTCGCCATCAAGGCCTGGGAGCCCCCAGCCACCCAAACCGCTGTCCGGGCCTTCCCGGGCCTCACGGGCTATTACCGGCGGTTCATCCAAAACTATGGGAGCATTGTGGGGCCCCTCACGGAGCTTACGTCCAAGAAGCAACCCAAGAAGGTGAACTGGACGCCCCGCTGCCAGGCAGCCTTCGAGACCCTCAAGACAGCAATGTGTACCGCCCCTGTGCTGCAAGCCCCCGACTACAGCAGGGAGTTCGTGGTACAAACCGATGCCTCGGAGTACGGAGTTGGAGCGGTCCTGTCCCAAGTAAATTCAGAAGGCCTTGACAGACCAGTGGCCTTCATCAGCCGGCGCCTGGTGCCCCGAGAGCAAAGATGGTGCACCATCGAGTGAGAGGCCTTCACCGTGGTATGGGCCCTCAAAAAGCTCCGGCCCTACCTCTTCGGCACCCACTTCCTGGTCCAAACCGACCACCAGCCCTTGCGGTGGTTAATGCAGATGAGAGGAGAGAACCCGAAGTTGTCGCGATGGTCCATCTCTCTGCAAGGGATGGACTTCACAGTGGAACACCGGCCCGGCAACGACCACGTCAATGCCGACGGCCTGTCCCGGTTCTTCCGCCTTGGCGAGGAGAACCCCCAAGGAGATGGGTGACTCTCCCTGCCTTCAGCTGGGGGGGACGCCTGTTGGACCCGGCCTCGTGGCGTGGTCCTGACCCCCTTTTCTGGCCGACCGGGGACCTCTCCAACCTTCGGGGTCCCCCCGGAATTGTACACATCTACCCGCACCAGCCAACGTGCCCCGGCTCACCCCGGCCGCGGCCCCAGCGAAACCCCGACATCAAGGCACCAAGATCCGGCCAGGGGGGGCACCACGTGGCCACTCCACCGATCCCGGAGGGGGGGAGTTTCGATGGGACCCCCAACCGTCCCCCAACGCCTGGGTGCGATCGCTCTCCGGCCTCCCTGGGCCCTGGTGCCTCTCCCGCTGGGCGTCTGGCCTCTCCCAGCCGGCCTCTCCGCCCCCTGGACGCAAGGGTCCAGACATCAAAGGGCCCCAGACCTATATCTGGGGCAAACCCGCCCCAGGATGGCAGTTGTATCCTGGAGTCAAGAGCCCTGCTGACCGGATCGCGGCTGACCCTCTGGAGAAAAGACTCTTTGCCTGGAACTGTACCACGAGCCCTGCTGACTGCGTCGCGGCTCCATCGTGCTGAGAACTAGCCCTGGGCGGTAAATTCCGTTCCGTTCGCGGAATTTGCGGAATTTGGGTAATTTCGCGTTCCGCGGAGAACGCAAAATTGCCCAAAAATCTGCGTTCTGCAACTTCGCGAAATTTTTGCTTGTTCGCGTTCTCAATATGCGTGTTCGCGAGATATTTCACCCCGAGCACGCAAACAGCGATCGCGAACAGGAAAAAAGTATCGCGAACAAGCAATTCCGCGTGTTCGCGGAATTTCTGCATGTTCGCGGAGATTTTTTACCCTTTCGCGGAGATTTGCGTAACGCGATTACGCAAATTCCGCCCACCCCTACTGAGAACAAGACCAATCACGGAAACCTCGGGCCCTGCTGACACCGTCGCGGCCCAACCTCGCTAAACTGCTGACCTGGTCGCGGCTCGAGCTAGCGGAACTGACCATCCGAGCCCTGCTGACCTCGTCGCGGCTTGAGCTAGCTGAACTGACCATCCGAGCCCTGCTGACTTGACTTGTGTCCGACACTCGACGCTCCGGCTCCCGGAGTCCCTCCCAGCTTGAGGCTTAAGACCTGGGCACAGGGTACTTCCGTACCTGGCTGATACTGAGACTGTCCCGCTACCCCCTTCCCACAAAGACATTGAGACTCTTCGCGGATCCCTCGATCCACCTGCAAATATTGTCCAAGAAACCTACTATAATTGCCGATAAAAATATATGGGAACTGATACCAGTGTCAAGTCCTGTGTGGTGGGGTTACTGGGCTAGTACGATTATAGGGGAAGGACCTCTCCAAGGAGGCTTCTCAGCGGCGCTCGGCTACTTCCTTGCGGTAAGGAGGCCCACTGGGTGGTCCCACCGACTCCTCAGAGGTCCGCCTTCCAACAATGGGTAGCACCTCATTGAATGGATGAGTGCATGGGTAGTGCCTGGGTGATTGGATGAGTGCATAGGTAGCACCTCATTGAATGGATGAGTTCATGGGTAGTGCCTCAGTGAATAGATAAGTGCAAGGGCACTGCCTGGGTTATTGGGTGAGTGCATGGATAGTGCCTGGGTGATTGGATAAGTGCATGGGCCGTGCCTGGGTGATTCGATGAGTGCATGAGTAGTGCCTCAGTGAATGGATAAGTGCAAGGGTAGTGCCTGGGTGATTGGGTGAGTGCATGGATAGTGACTCGGTGATTGGATGAGTGCCTGGGTAGTGCCTGAGGGATTGGATGAGTACATGGCTACTGTCTTATTGATTGAATGAGTGCATGAGTAGCACCTCGGTGATTGGTTGAGTGCAAGGGTAGTTCCTGGGTGATTGGATGAGTACATGCATAGTGTCTGAGTGAATGGATGAGTGCAAGGGTAGTGACTGGGTGGTTGGATAAGTGCATGGGTACTGCTGAGGTGAATTGATGAGTGCATAGGTTGTGCCTGAGTAAATGGATGAGTGTGAGGGTAGTGCCTGGGTGATTGGATGAGTGTATAGGTAGTGTCTGAGTGAATGAATGAGTGCAAGGGTAGTGTCTGGGTGATTTCATGATTGAATGGGTAGTGACTGGGTGATTTGATGAGTGCTTGGGTACTGGTGGGGTGATTTGATGAGTGCATGGATAGTGTCTGAGTGAATGAATAAGTAGAAGGATGGTGCCTGGGTGATTGGGTGAGTGCATGGACAGTGCCTGGGTGACTGGATGAGTGCATGGGTAGTGCATGAGGGATTAGATGAGTGCATGGCTTCTGCCTGGGTGACTGGATGAGTGCATGAGTAGCACCTGGGTGATTGGATGAATGCATGGGTAGCACCTGATTGAAATGGATGAGTGCAAGGGTAGTGCCTGGGTGATTGGATGAGTGCATGGGTAGTGTCTGAGTAAATTGATGAGTGGATGGGTAGTGAGTGGGTGATTGGATGAGTGAATGGGTACTGCTCGGGTGAATTGATGAATGCATGGGTAGTGCCTGAGTAAATGGATGAGTGCAAGGGTGGTGTCTGGGTGATTTCATGAGTGAATGGGAAGTGACTGGGTGATTGGATGAGTGCATGGGTACTGCTGGGGTGATTTAATGAGTGCATGGATAGTGTCTTGAGTGAATGAATGAGTGCAAGGGTAGTGTCTGGGTGATTTCATGAGTGACTGGGTAGTGCCTGTGTGAATGGATGAGTGCAAGGGTAGTTTCTGTGTGATTGGATGAGTGCATAGATAGTGCCTTGGTAATTGGGTGAGTGTATTGTTAGTGCCTGGGTGATTGGATGAGTGCATGGGTAGTGCCTGAGGATTTGGATGAGTGCATGTCTATTGCCTGGGTGACTGGATAAGTGCATGAGTAGCGCCTGGGTGATTGTATGAGTGCATGGGTATCACCTCATTGAATGGATGAGTGCAAGGGTAGTGCCTGTGTGATTGGATGAGTGCATGGGTAGTGTCTGAGTAAATGTATGAGTGGATGGGTAGTGACTGGGTGATTAGATGAGTGCATGGGTACTGCTGGGGTGAATTGATGAGTGCATGGGTAGTGCCTGAGTAAATGGATGAGTGCAGGGTAGTGCCTGAGTGATTAGATGAGTGCATGGGTAGTGTCTGAGTGAATGAATGAGTGCAAGGGTAGTGTCTGGGTGATTTTGTATGTGATTGGGTAGTGACTGGGTGATTGGATGAGTGCATGGGTACTGCTGGGGTGAATTGATGAGAGCATGGGTATTGCCTGGGTGAATGGATGAGTGCAAGGGTAGTTTCTGGGTGATTGGATAAGTGCATAGATAGTACCTTGGTGACTGGATGAGTGCATGGGCAGTTATTGATTGAATGGATCACTACACGTTTAGTGCCTGAGTGAATTTATAACTGTATGGGTAGTGGCTGGGTGATTGGATCAGTGCATGAGTAGTGCCTGGGTGATTGAATGAGTCCTTGGGTTGAAGATCAATGAATGGATAAGTGCAAGGGTACTACCTGGGTCATTGGATAAGTGCATTGGTCGAGCATGAGTGAATGCATGAGTGCATGAGTGTTGTCTTAGTGAATGGATTTGTGCATGAGTAGTGCCTGGGTGATTGGATTACTGCAAGTGTACTGCCTTGATGAAAGAATGAGTACAAGTAGAGTGCCTCCATGATTGAAAGACTGTAAGTGTGGGGACCAGGTAATTCAATCACTGTATTAGTAGAGAGTGAGTCATCACATGACTCTATACGTACTGCCTGGGTGTTAGAAGGGCGAACTCCGGGGAGTCAGATGGTGTCGGACTGACCACCCCGAGAGCCGCCGTTCCGTAGGAAAGTAGCCGAGCGCCGCTGAGAAGCCTCCTGGGCGAGGTCCTTCTCCTATGATCGTAACAGCCAAGCAATCCCACCACCACAAAGGGACACAACCAGGGTATCGATTCTCAGAAGTCTTTATCTGTATTAAAGGCAGGTCTCCGTGGCAATATTTACAGGCGGATTGAGGGATCCAAAGGAGTCTCAGGGTCTTTTAGGGACGGGGTAGCGGGACAGTCTCAGTACCAGCCCGGTACGGGGATACCCTGCACCCAGCTCTCAATCCTCGAGCTGGGGGGGGTTCCAGGAGCCGGGACGTCGTCCGCAGGGCTCGAGGGGTTGCTTCAGTGAGGTTGAGCCGCGACGAGGTCAGCAGGGCTCCGGTGGTTACTTCAGCGAGGTCAAGCCGCGACGAAGTCAGCAGGGCTCGGATGGTTAGTTCAGCGAGGTCGGGCCGCGACGAGGTCGGCAGGGCTCCGATGGTTACTTCAGCGAGGTCGAGCCGCGACGAGGTCAGCAGGGCTCCGATGTTTCCGTGAGGGTCTTCTTCTCAGTAAGGAGGGAGCCGCGACGCAGTCAGCAGGGCTCGAGGTTCCAAGTTCCAGGCAATGAGTGTCTCTCCGTAGGGTCAGCCGTGATCCGATCAGCCGGGCTCTTAACTCCAGGATACAACTACTGTCCTGGTTTTGGGCTGCCCCAGATATATGTCTGGAGCCCTTTGATGTCCGGACCCTCGCACCTGGGGGGGTCGGAGGGGCCGGGATGAGAGAGTCCAGACACCCAGCGGGGGGTGGAGCCAGTGCCCAGGGAGGCTGGAGGGCGATCGGAACCAGGCGTCGGAGGACGGCTGGAGGCCCCATCGAAAGTCTCCTCCAGGATCTGTGGAGTGGCCACTCGACCCCCCCCCCGGTCGGATCTTGGCGCCTCGATGTCGGGGCTTCGCTGGGGCTGCGGTCGGGGGCGGGCCGCGTCGCAAAAAGGCTGGCGCGGGTAGCGGGGTACAATCCAGGGGGACCCCGAAGGGTTGGGGTTGCCCCCGTTTGGTCTGGTAGGAGGATTCGGGACCACGCCACGAGGCCGGGTCCAACACTGGGTGATTGGATGAGTGCCTGAGTAGTGGCTGGGAGATTAGATGAATGCAAGTGCAGTACCTGATTGATTGGATGACTGCCTCAGTAGTTACTAGATGTTTGGATGAGTGGAAATGTACTACCTTGGAAATGGGATGAGTATATGGGTAGTGATGAATTGATCAATCACAAGATTAGTGATTTGACACATGTAATATATCCTGACTTCTAACTACTGTAAAAAAATATAAACAGACAAAAATGTATTACAATTTCATCTTGAACATTAGGCAACCAAACAACATCCTTTTTAACCAAAACTTTAGTTCAACATAGACAAATGTTTTACTGATTTTTACTGCTTTCAGTACATCATTACAACTATGTCATACTGTTCACTGCACTCATTACACGTTTTTTATCTTGCTTCCTTGCTGATACGTTACTACCTTAATGAAAGAAACTATATGTTAAAACTGTTTCTGATATTGTTATATCTGGCACAAAATGTCCAACAATTATAAAAAGAAGCAGTCTTCATTTTTGGATATCCTTTTGTAAACATCCTCCCTGCTAGGCCAAATGATGTTAAAATGTTCTTAGTCCATGTACGAAAAACATAACACATAGCACTACATAGAAGTTTCTGCAGTAGAAACAAAAGGGGACTTTTTTTGTTGTTGAAGATACTTTTCACATGCAACTTAAGGCTACTGGTATTATATTACCTCCATTTGCTTTTTATCTGCAGTAACACAATGTAGTCCTCAAATGTTTGAAAAATTCCTTTCCTGCAGTTAAAAATAGTCTTTTATTTCTAACAGCTTGCTGTAGACAATACCCCTAATAGGCCGAATAATGTCTCAGAAACACATAATCCCTATATATGTCAATCCAATACCACATTTGCTTATCCTAAATTCTCCTTAGAACTTTGGTTCTAGAAATAGCACATATGAGTTTGGTATCTTTTTTGTTTGTATTGATTTGAATGTCACTTGCATGTCAATGCCCTCTGTCCATTCTGTTTGACATCTTAAATATATTGCCTAGTCTCCAGAAGCTATATTAACACCTTCATAAAATATGATTGTTGCATTGTGAAAGTTTTTTTTTTTTAATGGAAATTTGTGTAGCTTTAAAGTTTGTAATTTTAGTTTCTAATTTAATACCGTCCACTCTGAATTGTTGCAGCATGACTATGACATATTTTCCATACATTTGTAGAAACAATGTTGACCTAAGTTCTGATTTGTAGTTTGGATAGGTCATATATTGATGGGAAATTGCAGTTATATTTCCAAAGGGCAGAGCTTTACAATCTGGTAATGTCAAGTAGAGGAATCATTCTGAGTTGATTTCAGTGCTAGACTAACATTCACCATCTTCACAGTTATGGGTCCATGTATAAGTTAAACAAAAGAATTCACTGATATTCACATCCTCTTCATCTAATAGTCCTAGCATTACCATGACACATGTGTGAGCATCCTGCTGAAAATCTGAGAGAACACTGCGGATCCAGGGCAGTCACCGTGAGTTTTCTTATTCCAGTAGCAGAATGTAAAATACTTCTGTCACTTCTTAATTCTTCAAGTACACTACACAGTTGTGGAGACATTCTTTTATCTATGTTTTCTTTAATGTAATTTGTGAAATGAGGTGACTGGCATACTCCATTTGACACTACATTAGCAGTGAACAGTTCACTCCAGATTTATTATCAAAAATGATACCCATCTATTTCCTCATTGTGCTGTAGTTTTCTTTTCTCTCCTCCTTGTTGTTTTTGTTTTTGTTTATCTTTCTGTCAACTTCGATAGTCTGCTCTCATATTTTCTGCTTTGGACACATTAACTCTTTTTAAAATCAGAGGATAATGGTTCAATGATTAGTATATTGAGCTCTTAACAGATTATACTCCCTTACACAGCTCACATCAGCACTTACTTTCTTCTCATCAAAATCAATCATAACTAACCCTGGGTGTAGTTCGCGTAGTCGCGCTTCGCGAAGCTTCGCAAAGCTTCGTGAAGATGTACTTGCACTACGCGAGCTACGCGTAGCTTCGCAAGTTTGCGTAGTTGCTTGGGGCACCCGTTCACGATGGCTTTTTCTTGTTCGGGAGCGCGGTGAGCGTGTTCGGGGAGCTGTTTGCATGCTCGGGGGATAACATCTCGCGATCTTACCCATGCGGTCGCCAATGGGCACGGCCATCTTGTTTTTCAACTGTCCCGCCCGCTCGCGATGCCTTATTTCCTGTTCCGGGTCGTGAATGGCGTGTTCGCGATGTGCATTGACGTGTTCGGGAGTGCATTTTACTTGCTCACGATGAATAGTGCATGTTCGCGAGAAATATCGCACAAACTTACCCACGCGGTCGCGAATGGGCGCGGCCATCTTGTTTTTCACTCTATGCTATGGTTCTGGGCCTACTTTTCTATCCTCCCTTTATCTTTGCAATCCTTTGTCTTTAAAGCATTTTTTCTGACTTTTTTTTAGTTATCATCTATCTCTCTCTTTGCCTAAGTTTATATTTTGCATTTTATTTCTACTAATACTGTGTTTTTTTTACTTTTATAAAGTTCTTTCTTTCTTTTTCCTCCTAACTTTTTTTCCCATTCTAACTTTTCTTTTCCGCCTCCCACCCACCCCAGAACCATGGCCAAGGGCATAGCTAGTGCCAAGGGCAAGGGACCTGCAGGAGCCGCAGACAAGGGCCGCCTGCCATGCGGCAGAATGCTTCCTGCAGGGGTGCAGGCCCGGCAACTGTTTGGGGAGGAGGAGGTGGCCGCCCTTGTTTTTTTCATCCAGCACCACCTCCCCTTGACCTTGGCAGCAGGTGGCAGGCCCGGCTCCAGGTACGCTACCCAGGAGCGGCACCGTCGGTGGGCGAAGGTGCGCCGGGCAGTGTTCCAGTGCTCTGGGGTCCGGCGCACCCACAATCAGCTAGCCCACCGGTGGTCCGACATCATGGACCGGGAGCAGGACCTGTTGGACCTGCTAAGTGTCGAGGTCGTCGGGCTTGGTGAGTAACTTATTGTGTATACATTAAATTTGACGAACGACAAGATTACTGCTGCGTGCCAAGCGTTGCTGGTAAATTACGTTCCAAAAAGCAAAATCTTCTTTGATTTAAGGACCCAGGTGCTCGGTGGTACTCTTACTTGTTTGCAACTTAGTTTGCGCTAGCTTGTGCTGATTATGTAAGAGTTTATTTTACAGAACTGAAGTTAGGTAATGCGATTTGCTAGAGAGACTCTAGTCCTTCCATTGTCCTACTGTGAAATAGTGGTGGACGGATATTGGATACTAGGTTTAGTTTGTTAGTATTAGTTAATAATTGTTTTATGCGGTCTGCGTGACGCCTCCTCTGTCACGAGTGCTGCTTACCCCAGTCCTCCGTAGAACCTTTTGTACTTTGTTTAGTGAGTGGTAGGCTTAGCATGGTCAGTGAGTAGCAGAACTAGATCAGAATCATGCAACCAACCCACAATTTGTTGTATGTATGTATGCACAAATGTATGCATGTGTCCTCCATCTCATCTCTGCATTTGATGGCTGAAAAAAATGGAAATGCAGACTTAGTGAACAATTGGCCCGTCTGGAATAGGTGGTGTAGGTCAGGTGGTACTTACTAGGCTTCGTATTAATCAGAATGATTATGGAACACTGGAGTGTTCATAAATAAGTAGACGATCCGTGAATGCATGAAGAAGCCAGTAGTCGATCCATCTGATTAGATAGGTCAATTTTATTGCAATTGTTGTTTCCTAAAATGTTGTTTGACTTATTTTTCCAAATGATTTCTTATTATTTGTTTCACAGCACTCCTTAATGTTTGTCTCTTTCTTTATTATATTTTACATGATCATCAGCACCACCCAGGGGCAAGAAGACGGGGTCGGAGTCGGCGGGGGAACCACAGGACCGCTCCTCTACCGAAGCTCCTGCTGCTGGCCCCAGTAAGTCCTCCAGTGGTTATATTGACATTTATATTTCCCTAACTTTTACTGCATCTTGTTTTTCCGAACTATAAATTATGGTTCCACTTTCTTATTCTATATTGTACAAAAGCTTACTTCTTTGACCTTGACTATCTGTTTCCAAATTCTGTTTATCCCTGCCTCTAACTAAGTTGCTTCTAACTGCCTCTGCTGTGACTCTCTGTACTACTACTACTATTACTATTATTACTCTGTCTGTAGCAAAGCTTGCACAGTTGCCCACTCTTTATTGAAGGTTTTCTTTGGAATAATAAAACTCTGATTGACCAATAGCTCTAGCCACTTTGTCCTGTCCTTTGGGTTGTCCTCTTCTAGTCTTCTCAATGTTGAGGCTTTGACAATTACCACAAACAAAATGGCCATCCAGATATTTGACTAGTATTTTTGATCGGATAGTACATGATACTACTATTGTCTAGTGATTCTGCAGAGCCACAAACAGAAATATCCACAACAAAATAGGATGTTGGTGATGGGAGGTTGGACCTTACTGATCACACCTCAGTCCGAAGAACCCACGATCCGCTGACCGACTTGCTATAGTGTCTCACATTAGGGTCCCACTCCCGACCCCCCCACGAAGAAGATACACAATGTTGATGATGACTGAGACAGACAACCCAGAACATAATAACACTATTTTGCTCACTCACTTGTGTAAGTCCGCACCACCACACCAAATACCACAGAGTCTATGTGTAAGTTCAAAAGGTTTATTTGAAACAAGTAACAAACTCTGTACATCGTTAATATGAAATTTAATTTACTACAGCCATAGTCAATAAGCCAGCAAAAAGCCTAAGATTAAAACAGTAAACATTTACAAGTGCATGACAAAAAGAACAAGATCCAAGATCTTTGGAATTCTGGAAGACCCCTCACCGTAGAACGTAGAAATACTGGTTACATCATCTTGCATCATAATAAGCTCTGTAAATCTCTGGTTTGTAGAAGGGAATCTTCCGCCTACTATATGAGAAAAATGCTGCGCGTTAGCCGTTGAGAGTATACTGGTGAATGCAAGCATTTTGCAGTCATGGCAAAAAGTGTAACATGTATGTGATGGCTAAGCAGTATGGAATAAACAAACTCAATAAGTGGGTTGTTTTTCGACCTCTTCACTTGTACACAACAGTCAAGTGGCCTCAAAGGCGTCTACTGCACATGTCAATAAGCTGGCAGGTATAATTAAATATGCGCCTAAAGAGTAGTAGTCGACATGATGAATCTAAAAGGGTTACACATGGCTCAGGCTAACTTTCAAAAGAGTAGAGAAGGACTAGATGACCCTAGGAACCATATCACTACTAGTGTCTGTCTACTGACTGTACTACTCTAGTGCTGATGTATGTTGTATTAACTTTTTTTTCAATGTTCCAAGTGAACACTAATAAAATAAGGGGAGGTTTCTAGGCATCTAAAAATGTGTGATGTTTTTTTCTAGACACACTACCATCCACTATGCCGGCGAGGCCAGGGGCGATGCGGCCAGTCCGGAGGGGGCAGGAGAACAGGCGGCACCTGCAGGAGAGACAGGGGGGGAGCCAGCAGCAGTGGCCGGCGGCGGTAAGCTATGTTCATTACTTCTTGACATTACTACTAGATGGAAGTGTGTTCACTATTTAACTGTACTGTGCGACTTATTAAGTTGTAGTGAACATTATACAACGGTTGAAGAAGACACCCTTTACTTAGCATTAGCAGCGTGAGTTGAGTAACCAAAGGCCTCTTCTATTTGACTCCAAAATCAGCTGTGAAGGTTTTATGGAGAAGACAAACTCAGATCAGATGACCTTGATGGATGTGTTGAACAAAGAGGGAAAGAAGAACTAAGGGTGGAAGGACGGGCGAGATAAATAATATGACTGACTGGCAGAGAAGGATATGTTGTTGAAAGCATGCATAGGTGGCTGATAGTAATCAGATCAGATGCATGAGTTGTTGAAGGATGGTTGGAAGGTTAAAGAGAATGCCTGCCTGGGTGGGCGACACAATATGGGTGGATAGTGCTAGATATCAAGAATCAGCGGTTTTTGGTTCAAATTCAAACTCAAAGCCAAGGCAAGCAAGGAAGGAGCAGAAGCATGGGTGGTTGTTGGTGAAACCAACTAAGTATGAGATATATAAAAAAGAAGGATAAACGTTTACTTTAATTGATGTATGCCTGGATGTACTATCATCAATAGACAGTATAGGTGGAAAGTGTCACTGGAGATTCTTACTTTGAAGAAAATGTAAAAGAAACTGCGCCACAGTAGCAAAGCGTAGGGGAATATAGGTAGTATTATCAGAATACAGTAGACTTGCAGTAGTTTGCAAGCACGTCATATATATATATATATATATATATATATATATATATATATATATATATATATATATATAAATATATATATATTATCAAGCGGAAGCCCCTTCCTCCCACTCTGGGGACCACTCCCTCCCTAATGTATTTTCAATTGGGTTAGCCAGCCTGCAAAGGGTGGCCTATCTGTTGTTTATGGTTATTGGTTACACAATTAATGAAAGCAAAGTACCCTGTGCAGTAGCGGTTGGTGGTGGGAGTGCTGGTGGGCCGTGACATGGGGAGGGGCAGGGTGGGTGGCACTGGCGAGTAAACTGTGTATTACGGCCAAATACAGGTAATCAACATAAAAATAAATAAAATTATTGTCATTGTGCGCACTGCACCGCCGAATGCGATGCAGTGCATGCAACATTTTTTTTTTTATGTATTGTTTAATTACCTGTGATTGTCCTTAAGCCATAGTTTACTATCACCACCCTGCACCTTCCCACGTCACCGCCCGGCAGCACTCCCACCACCGACCGCTACTGACCTGATGTCGTATTAACATTACCTACTGGCGGTCGCCAGTAGGTAGTTATAGTTAGGACCCTGTTTCCATAGGAAATACGCAACATTCTATTTGGAATAACTTTGGCGCCGGTCGACGAATCCTCGCGAAATTTTCAAAATAGGTGGGGCGCTCTGCTCCGCTCCTACCCTGAAAGTCTCGGGGGGATTCGTCAAGCAGGGGCCGAGAAAAAAGGGGGGTCCCAAAACGCGTTTTCCCCATGCATTTTTCCATAGGACCTTTAGACACAGCTACAGCCCGAACGGCTGAACAGAATTACTTGAAATGTGGCAGAGAGGTAGCCATAAGGTCAAGGAAGTGCCTTTTGCAGGTCTGGTGTAAATCTGTTCAGTATTTCCTGAGAAAATAGCATTTAAAAGCATATATATATGTGGGCGGAGCCTAACCACACATCTCATCCTGAGATCTGATTGGCTGTCAGCACTTCATCCAAGAAGTGTTGGCAGCCATCTTGGGACCAATATACATGATAGCACCTCATTAAAAAGCATTGCAGTTAATAGAAGGTTTTAAGACTTTAGTTACATTATAAATCATTTGTTGATGGTACCATACTCATTTTAGGAATTGTGGTATGTTCTAAGGTGATTTCACCATGTGAAAAAGCCTTCTGCTGGGATATCATGATTGAGAGAAAAATATTTTCTCATGCTTTTACCACAGAGGTTTGGAAGGTGATCTATAGGCTAAACTGAGAGCTTATTTTCTGTAAATTTACATTATCTTTCTCAGTCATGTGAGAATGAAGTCTGACATTCTCAGTAAAACATGTACATCCAACAAGGGCAGAGACTGTCAGTTGATTCCTTTGTGTTCTACTGCAGCTTCCCAGAGTGTTCCAAAGAACTACTAGAGCGCTAACAGTCCTACTTATGATAAACGTATGGCACACCTGAAGCCATCTTGCTTGGATTAAAGTGGTAACTCTTAAAACATTTAATTTAAAAAGGAACAAAATGAGGGGGTTCATTTTTCCATAAAAAGTATGATTAGTGCTGCAGAAAGAAAAATTAGGGCACATTTTGAGTGACTTCTCAAATCCTCTTCTATTTCATTAAAAAATTCTGACATGCAGACTGAAACATGCACTTTCAATACCAGCAGCAGTTTTCCCTGGTGAGCAGTAGCTTTACTACAGTGATCTAATGAGCAAAAAGAGTGCTAACATTCTGAATTTATGGCAAATGTGTGACACATCTGAATGCCTTCTTGATGAAATCAAAGTAAAAAACTGAAAGTATTTCCTACTGAGGAGACTGCAGTAAATGAGGAAATTAGGAAACTTCATAACAAATAAGTCTCCCAAGATGGCCACCAGAGACAAAAGAGCCCAAATGTAGCCCAAATATCACCCAGATGTAGCCCAAGTATAGCCCAATGACAGAATGTCCCAGAATGTCCTTAAAAACAACTAGAGCGCTTACTGTCTTCATTATGACAAAAGTATGGCACACCTGAAGCCATCTTGATTGGAATAAACTGGTAACACTTAAAACATTTAATTTAAAAAGGAACACAATGAGGAGGTTCATTTTGCCATAGAAATTATGATTAATGCTGAAGAAAGAAAATGAGGGCACATTTTGAGTGACTTCTCAAATCCTCTTCTATTTCATTAACAAAATTCTGACATGCAGACTGAAACATGCACTTTTAATACCAGGAGCAGACTTCCATGGTGCAGTAGTTTTACTACAGTGATCTAATGAGCAACTAGAGTGCTAACATTCAGAATTTATGGCAAATGTGTGACATATCTGAATACCTTCATGATGGAATCAAAGTAAAAAACTGAAAGCATTTCCTACTGAGGAGACTGCAGTACATGAGGAAACTAGGAAACTTCATAACAAATAAATCTCCCAAGATGGCCACCGGAGACAAAAGAGCCCAAATGTAGCCCAAAATCACCCAGATGTAGCCCAAATATAGCCCAATGACAGAAGTGTGCAAAACACTTATTATTTTGTGTTTTTGTAGTGTTATATAGTGCAGACTTGTCAGGTATTGGAGTGCTTTACATGAGCATTGGTTACATCACACAAGAACAAATTCATTTTGATTGTAGACATGGGGAGACTAAGTGATTTGACCAGAATCACAGAATGTCGAGCTGAAGCAGAAACTTCAACCTGGTTCCCCAGTTGCAAAGTCTGCAGTTCTGGAAGTAACACCACATCCTCTCCCCTAAGTGCAACATTTAATCAAGTGGTCAACTGGATAAAAAAACATAAAGATAACAAATAATTTAAAAGTGCTTTGTCGCTATTTGAAAACTCAGAAAATATGTCCTTATTTTAGTCTTTTAGAGCACTAACCATAATTTTGATGCCAATAAGACCCTCTCATATATGTAATTTCTAAAGGAAATGCTCTAGGTATTACAGTTTTGATTACATCAAGATGATGTCAGGCGTTCCACACTTTTGTAATAAATATAGAATGTTAGCAATCTAGTTGTTCATTAGGATACTGTGGAGAGGCAGAGGCCAGGGGCACGGACTCTGAAAATTGAAGGCAGGTGGGAGGGTGCAAAGGCAACAATTTAACCACACTGAGCAGGCAGGAAGGGCCGTGGAAGCTCAACAGACTATGGAGGCAGTGGAAAGGGGGGCAGGGGCAACAAACCAACAATACAGGACTTGCAAGAGAGGCTGTTGGAGGGAAGATCTATTACGGGTCAAGGAAGCTAGGGGCGGTCCCCAGATCCCCGGGAGCCACCACAGAACTGAGCAGGAGAGTGAGTCAGGGACAAAAGGGGCACCTTAATTTGAGCCGGGGTGCCTAGGAACGCTTGCTCCAAAAATGAAGAAAACAGACACATGAGACATGGAATTGGAGGCAGAATACAATGGCAGTTTAATGAGAAGATGCAACTTCAAAGAAACCGCAGAATAGAGACATAAAGTACAAAATACAGAATCCAGATAATCATACAGCTGTCATAATATTCTCTGTATCTCAATTAATGTACTGACAGAGAGAGAGAGAAAACACATCTATAAATGCATCATGAGAAACAAGTTACACCAAGGAAAATGTTACCTAGGAACACTCACGTTTACTCTTAGAGCAAGCATTCCTGCAATTACAATACAAAATCTTTTAAATGCAAAAGTAAAGAGAACAATGGTTAAACATAACATGACATTTCATATAGGTAAAATAGAATAAGATACTTCAAGCAAAGCAGAGCAAGACATTTTAAGCAAAGGAAGACAAGAGCTCCCAGCTCTTGGGGAAAACCTGCACTGCCTGTTAACCTACATACAGACGGCGAGGTAGTCCGTCGATATCTGTGGGTGCTCCCTTTTTATATCATTTTGTGGGCTCCTTTGCACGCTACATCTACCTACGTATGCTACCCAAAAGCTTCGTCTGCAGATTTTACCAGACATTTCGTCATTTACCCACTTAATGCTGACAATGGACTGGGTGAAAAGGTCAGTCTCTCAGGCCAATCGCTTATCGTAAGTTCCATAGAGCAAGCAGAAAATAATGGGTATTGTACGGGAATTCAATATATTCATGTATAAAATCTCCTCAGTTCTCCTAACTTGACGCTCTGCGGTTGCCACTTCCTTAAAAGCGGGAAACCTGCCCAGGAAGCAAGTACCAGTCCAGGATGCAGCCTACTGTATGTCGACAGCTTCAGGGGGATGTTGAACTTTGATACCGAGCACGGAGCACTCGGGTAGGGTGGGGGCTACTAGTTTGGATAAGAAGGCCTCGCAGACCTGCGTTCAGACTGCTATACACTAAAATTGCAGAGCTATGGTCAATTTAACAAAGAGGCCTACATATTGAACAGAAGGGCCTACACAGGGGTTTTATGCTGGCTGAGTGGTAAGGATGTCTCAGGATAATTATATACCAACACAGGACCCGCTGGTCAATTTAATACGGCCTACAAATGCAGCTGGCAGGGCAAGGACAAGGGTCTCATACTTCAGGTGTGGACAGAACGGGCCAGGGGCCCCCTGTGATACAAAATCTACCCTCCTTCAAGGCTGTGGCAATGTAATAGACCATTGTGGGCAGAAGGAAGAGGCAATGGTAGTACAACCATACATGCCAACAGACCCGATTCAGCCAGGAAACGTCCAATGTTTTTAAGCTCAAATGGGCTTTATTTGATCTGTCTCCTGTCTACAATATCCTCTTTTTCAATGTAACTCAAAGGGGAAAATCAATACCCCAGTTTTTTTTCAAAATCTCCCTCTTACCAAGTTCAAAATGTTCGCAAGTATGGTACATTGGATCATGGAAGGAAATGGGATAGGGACATGGACTTGGATAACAGAGGACAGGAGGGACATGGTGAGGTGCACCAAACTGACCCTGCAGGGCAGGCATCAGGGTTTGCAGCAGCACAATACACCACACAGGGCATGCAGGACGGGAGTGCAGCACAATAATCCATAGAAAGCAAGAGGGAGGGGACACAACCATGCACATGGACAACAGAGAACAGAGGGGCAAGAGGCAATGGTAGCTAGCTGACCATAATGGACAGACAGGAGAGAAAGCTGCAGCATAACAGACCATAAAGGGCAGGAGGGACGGATCAGGGGCATTACAATGGAACAGACAAGCCAGGAGGGAGGGAGTAGGGCTGGGGGCAAGGGGGCAGGGCAGGAGCAGCAAGATAGCCATGGAGATCAGGCAGGATGGGCACTAGAAGCAAGACACACCATGAAGAGCAACAGTGAGACTGTGATGGCATACACACAGACCATGGAGGGAAGGTGGGAGGGGGTCAGGGGCAGCTAACTGACCACACAGGGAAGGTGGGAGGGGCCATGGCAGCACAGAAGACCATGCATGGCAAGTGGGAGGGTTAGTGGCAGCACAATGGCTATGATGGGCAAGAAGGAGGGTGGAGGGGCATGCACAAAGGACGATGGAGGATAGAAGGGAGGGTCAGGACCTGTGCACAGACAAGAAAGTTCAGGGGAAGGGACCTCACAACAGACCACACGGGGCAGGCAGGAGGAGCAGTTGCAGCACAACAGACCAGGGAGGGCAGAAGGGTGTGGCAGTACAATGGACCATGTAGGACAGGAGGAAGAGGATAGGGGCATGGCATGTGGACAGGCAGGGTGGAGGTGGCAGGGACAGGTTACAGTCATCTGACAATGCTAGGCAGGTGGGAGGGGAGTGGCAGCTCAACAGAACACTCAGAGTAGATAGGAGTGGCAGGTCCATGGGACATGGTGGGCAAAAAGGATGGAGCAGGGGCATGCACAAAGACATCGGAGGGCAGGGGGAAGGAGAATAGGGGCAGCAAGCTAAGCACAGAGTTTAAGCAGGAGGTCAATGATGGGGCATAGAATTGGGCAATGGAGGGCAGGAGGAGTGGACTGGTACATCATACTAAATTGAGGGCAGTGGCAGCACATCAGACCATGCATGGCAGGAGGGGGGAGGCTAGTCCATGGATTCACACAACAGAGGATAGGGAGGAAGGGGATGGGGCAGCAAGCTAACTGTTCAGAGAAGGCGGGTATTAGGAACTTTATTGTTTTTAAAACATTGTGTCTGTGCGAACTACTTAAAATATGAACAAGTATGCAGCATAATCTCACTTTTATTCAGGAAGAAGAGGACGTTTGTGACTGTAACTCCGGGCTCACTTGGCAGAAACACCCCCTGACCCTCCACCCCCTATCGCAAAATGTAATGCCCGTGAAAAGGGTAGGTGAACACAGTGTTATATAGAACATAGTCCTGAGAGCACGATTGAAAATGAAAACTAGATATAGTGTATGGTATAAACTATGCACCAAAAAGTGTGATATAAGATGAACCGGGCGTGAAATATAATATGCAATACATTGTGCGCAATGACAGATTCATTGGAGAGCGCGAGATAGCACAGGCACTAGCGCGTGCTATGCGATATGCGCCTTGGAGTGTAATACGCACAGGGCAGTGTTGTGTAACCTAACTAGTCTCTAAAGTTGTAATATAAAATATGTGCTGGGGAGTGTAACGTTGCATATGCACTGTGACAAAGATATGGATCCCAGATTGTAATATGTATGGCATAGCACTGTGCGTTATAACATAGGCATCGAGAAAGGCACGTTAGATGGGGCAATATAACCCGTGCGAAGACAAGTGTGGCATGACATATTCACGGGGTGGTGTTACAGTGCACATGGGCTAGAGAGTGTCATAGCATATGCACTAGCTAGTGGAATACAACACAGAGGTGTGTGGCACTCGGCAGGCAATGGTGGGTGTAACACAGCATTGGGCTCTGTCAGGAGCACGCTGTGACTCTCAAGTGATGTTCGTCCCCTTTCCAGAGAGTAAAATAAAAAGTATTACACATCCGGCAGTGGATGTGTGTTTTATTAACCGTGAGGGGGGTTTCTTGCATAGTTTTGGTCGAATTTTTGTCGAATCCCCTTTGAATGGCTTGGTGTGCATGTGTATTAAATGTGCCCGTCAATAGCTACCCATGTTTGTATAAATAAACGACAAGGGTGTCTACCAGGATTAGGCACGGTAGGGCATCAGACATGTCAGAGCTTCACTAGTGGTGTAAATACATTCCACGTGGATTCATTGCATGCATAGTCGCCTTTTAATGAATATCACGCAAATCGTCATGGTGATAGGTACGTACGGTTTGTCCAGCATGTCCTAGGTGTGTCTATAAATATATATTTTTTAAAAATAATAAAAAACAGTGGCCGGCCCTGGGGATTGGGGTCAAAAAAATATAATTAGGAGACTGGCCCTGGGGGATGGGGTCATCAGGGCCAATAAATTAGAATAAGAAGGGGAACCAAACAGCCCCCCTTCTTAAAAAACTAAAATAAATAAAAGACTGGCATCGTGCCGGAGGCCATGCCCCCTCTGTGCAGCACTCTGCAAACGCGCCCCCAACAGGCATCTCCAGTATGCGCCAGGGAGCTGCGCTGCAGCCAGGTGTTCTGAGGCCAAGCCCCTTTTTACACCTCTCTGCAACGCAGCTCTGTGGCCCTTACTGGAGGTACCTAGTGGTCTAGTTTGACCCTAGGGACCCTTAGGATTCAAGGGGACTTAATCTCTCAACTTAGAACAGCCACAGGGCGCGTTTACACAGTGGTGAAGGGAGGGGACGGGGCCTGAGGTGACGTGTGCAAACACGCACTATGGCACGTTTTAAATTGGGGATATAATTTCCCTTCAATACTGAGGGCCCCTGGGGGCTAACTAGCCCACCAAGTGCTTCCAGTAAGCGCCACTGAGCTGCATTGCAGAGAGGTGGTCCAGGCCGTGCCACTTTTTACACCTCTCTGCAACGCAGCTCTGTGGCACTTACTGGAGGTACCTAGTGGGCTAGTTGGACCCTAGGGACCCTCAGGATTCAAATGAACTTAATCTCCCAACTAAAAATGGACACAGGGCGTGTTTACACAGTGGTGAATGGAGGGGACGGGGCCTGAGTTAACGTGTGCAAAAACGCCCTGTGGCCTATTTTAAGAGGTAGTTTTAATCCCCATGCCCTATTATATACTAGGGGCTTACAGAGGAGGTCATGCTAATCACAGGGGGACCCCAACGCATAATGTTCCCTAGTGTATGTAGGTGTTTTCACTGTATTCTAAGTGTCTTTTAACATAGCACTGGCTCTAGGACTGGTTAGTCAGACTCAGTTACCACCATTATCCGTCTGAAAAAGTTGAGGGTACAGGATGATTTTTCAACAAGGCTTCTTTCTGCTCTTCTTTTTGTTCTTTCTGCACGTTATCCTTCTTCCTGCACTTATCTTCGTATTTGAGGACTTCTGTTGCTTCTTTCTACACTTCTTTTGTTTCTTTCTGTGCATTTTTTCTTCTTTCTTCACATGTCCTATCTCTGTAGGCATAGTTAGAAATTAGCATTTAAAAAACCTTTGAAATTCACAGAAAAAACCATAGGTTTCAGGCACGTTATAGTTAGGAATTAGCATTTAAAAAACCTCAGAAATTCACTGAAAAAACCATAGGTTTCAGGGGTGTTATAGTTAGCTGGACTTTTCACTTGTTCAAAACCATTGAAATTCCCCCGTTATAGTTAGTTCAGCTAACTATAACTCGCGCGCCCGCAATGCACTGCTGATGACGTCACATATTACATCACTCATGGCATGGTCAGTGACATCACTGATGACATCACTGATGACATCTCAAATGACATCACTGATGACATCACTGATGACATCATCCTTGTGATAGAGTGGCAGACCTCCTCTCACCCTAATATAACCTTTGATACACACATTCAAAAATAGAGACTAAAATTTTCAAAACAATGGACATACCAATACCAGTTACAACAACCTCTTCAGTAATTCTAAGATCCACATACACATCCACTCATTCACCAACAGTCCTATACAGTCACTCATACATGTACTCACTCATCATATGTACTCATAAACCTATACAACCTGTTACACAATGCCACTCATCCATAGATTTACTCACACACATAGTCACTCATGCTAATAAAGAATCAAACATACATTTACTTGCATATACAGTTATACACACACCACCATACTTACTTCTACGGAAACTTACACATACTTAGTCTTTTAAACAATCACTTATAGAAACACATACTTATTCATACAGGAACTCTTTCAATCTCTCACTCTCACATATACTCACATATATACACCAATAGTCACATATACTAGTTTAAAACATATGTAGTTACTCATAAAGACACTATTGAGACAGTCATTCACTCACTAACACACCCATACACACACTCATCCACCCATACAGTCCTGCACACATGCTGTGTTCAACACATACAAACAGTGAGTCACTCATTCATGCACCTATGCACTACGTAATACCCCCCACCGAACCATGCAGACACTCAGACTGATACTCAAAAAACCAACTAATAACCTATATAGACACCCATGTAGCTACTCACCAACCCATGCAGCCACTTATACACAAATTGAGAGACTGATACAGATATTTACATATTTAAACATTACTCACTAAGCCATGTATTCACTATGATACACTTAATCAGTCAGTTACACAATCAATTTTTCAAAAACAAATCATCCATTTAGACACTTATATACCCATTTATTCTTCCATCGACCTTGAGATATACATATATAAAACATATTTAATTTTCAGAAAAACACACATTCACTGGATGATGTCATCAGTGATGTCATCAGTGATGTCATTTGAGATGTCATCAGTGATGTCATGAGTGATGTCACTGACCATGTCATGAGTGATGTAATATGTGACGTCATCAGCAGTGCATTGCGGGCGCGCGAGTTATAGTTAGCTGAACTAACTATAACGGGGGAATTTCAATGGTTTTGTACAAGTGAAAAGTCCAGCTAACTATAACACCCCTGAAACCTATGGTTTTTTCAGTGAATCTATAATATGAATAGAAACAATGATCATTGGATCAGATAAATAATCAGCCTTTTTGTAGTACCCAGGGCAGGGTGTAAGTGAAATTGTTCATTTGCCCTCATGTAACAGAAAGAGTATGGCCAGTGCCACCGGCCGTAAGGCGTCATACAAAAATATGAGCTTCCCCACCTGCAGACAGTAGTAGTAAATAAAACTAACGTGAGTCTGCATCATGTGGCTCATATCTGTTTCTCTTGGGTGCACGCTTAGCTGACTGAGCTGGCATGCCGGCTACAACAAGGTTATGTAATTGCGCTAAACTACAGATAAGAACAACACGACTGGTGTACCGGAGTACATAGTACGATAATGTCGGAAACTCCCACAAATGTTAGAGTCCAAGGAAGTAGGAGTAGAGATACTTACCACCAAATCACAAATGTTATGAACTGTGCTTTCTAGTGAAACTGTGACACTCTGTGTTGAATGATTTCAGTGTTTCTGTTTTGCTGAGAGTATTGGCTGCAACATGTTCTTTTTCTTTCTTGATATAGATACTCCTTCCACATCCGATTCCACATCAAAACCATCTCGGAAGGAGTTGGCGGCCAAGGCCCGGCGCCGTAAACTGGAGGTCATTTGCGAAGAATATCGCCGGCTGGTGGCTCAGGCGGAGGAGGAGGAGGAGGCGGCTTCGGCTGCAGCCTCCTCCAATGCCCTGGGCCCCAGTCAGGCCCTGCCTCCAGTTTCACGGCGCCGTGGTCCGGCAGCCGCCCGCCGCCGCCCATCCATCTCAACCACTGCTGCCCCCCACCCTGCATGTAACTGCAGGGCATTTTGCCGCCAGCTGCTCCGCCGGATGGCCCGCTTAGAGGAGAACCTAGAGGAGCGGGTAAAAATCCTGGTGGACAAACACCTGAAGGCCCGCCGACGATAGACGATCTTGTCATTTGCCCCTTTTTTAATTCCTTTTGTTGGGGGGTGGGTTTTTGGGCGTTGGGGATTCATTCGAACATTGGGACTCTTGGACGTTCATTTTGTTGTGGACATTGGTTGGTGTTAGGGAGGGGGGTGGGTTAGGACAGAGTGGGATAGTTTATTTTTGTTAGGGGATATTAATTTTTATACTATTTACTTATACGATGTTAATGTTTTGTGGTGGGTTACTGTTTCCGAATTCAATCTAAGTTACATGGTTTGTTACTTTGTTTCCGTGCTGCTGCATGTCCACATCCAGTGTTTGATTTAAAAGATCTGCCAATTTTGTAACACACAAACCGATAGATGCAGTACCCCTCACTGAGTTATTTTTAATTGTCATAATAGTACTGTCAGTCTCTCCTCCTAGTCCATACCTCCCACCAAACTTATCTTACCTGTGATTGATGATGAAGTTCGGCACACTGATGGCTGCATGGTTGGTTTCCCAAATGAACGGAGAAGATGCCATTATTGTTGTGGTAGTAGTAGACACTGGCAATAGCATTTGAAAAAAGAAAGAGAAAGTCACTTGACTGAGAGACTGTGGGAGGAGTAGTAGAACAAAGTAAACTACAGCTTGGGTGGGCAAGCAGAAGAAGATCCTTGCCCTGCCTTAGTTGAAATTCAATTAGTGTTGCTTTCACCACATCTGCCCCAGCAAGCGTGTGATCAATTGTTGGTGTACCTTTAATGTAGTCACATCACACCTCAATATAAATCACACAGCCCGGGGGAAGAGGGTTAGGGATTGATGAATGGATGGGAAGTGGGGTTTTGGGAAAGGTTTGAGAAAGAAAAACAGACATTCTGCATGGACACAACAAAAGTAAAACACAACCTTGTAAGACGACCATGATCCATTCTCAAAGAAATCAAAGTATAAAGTGAGAAAAAGCAAATGCATGCATGCTGAGGAAGAGAACTTGATGGTTAATGATAATGAGTTGTACTTACTAACTACTATTACCCAATAAGACAGTACAGGGAAGAAATTATTAATATGAAATTTGCCTTGCCTGTCTGCCGCCCTTAGAGCTCAGACTGAACCAAATTACATGCGGTACCGGGCTTACTTTTATTTTTCAAGCTAGCAAAGGAAATGAAAAAATAGTTGTAGGGATCAATTTCCAAACAAACCACAACAACACACAGTTGTAACGATTGAAGAGAAAAAAGGAATCAAATAAATTTAAAGACGAATGATGAATGATACTAAAGTTACTATATTATCCTGGTCCAAATGTGGAGTTGCATCATTCTCGTCATTCCTCTTGGTCCTCCCCTCCATGGACACTCCGCACATCAATCTTGGGTACCACTGCCTGCCTGATGCGGATTGGTAAGGTACGTGTGAGTTGTTTCTCCCACTATAGCACAGGTTAAAGAAAAGCCGGCCTGTAAGTGTAGATGGAAAAACAAACGGGGTATTAAAAAATTACTGCATTTAAAACAATAAACTAAATTACAGTGGAGTGCAAGAATAGAAGACAAGACACTGGAGAGAACACTTTCAGACTGAGGCAGCTTGGATAGGATACATTGTGTCTACTCTACAGCATTAAGCTACAACAACAACAGGACAGGACTCAGGAGCCAGAACAGCCACAAAACAGGAGAACCGCGGCACAGGCCAGGCACCCTACCCCTTACTTACATTTTGACCGAGCCAGACAAATGTCATATGCACTGCAGCAACCTAGCATTTTCCAAATGAAGTGACTAAATCAATGCGCCACTGTCCCTCATACCACTACACTCTACCCCAGTCCACACCACTACACGGACATCTAGCCTAGGTCTGCTGTGGTTCTTGTTCAAACTGTTTACCTTTTAGTCAGCCCATGAAACGCAGTTATTCCATCAATTATCTCCGATCCAACTGACTGACTGTGTGCAAAGATAGTATGCTCAGCAGCATCATGATGATGACAGTGCGGTACGTGTTCTCCAACACCAACTCAGTCTGTAGTGACTGGTTAAGTTTATAATATATTCCGTATTACAAAATTGCAATGGATAGTGGCCGGCACCTGCAGTGGTAGGAGTACAATGTGGTTATTAAACAACAAGGAAACATTAACTGTCACCTCACCTGAGTCACTTTTACTTTGTCGATAAACTAGTATAGTTCTACTCCATGCACATTCATTCGTAGTCAGTCAGCATCCAATGCAATGCATGCCATCATTCACAATAATCACTCATTACCTGTCTTGCTGTTCTCTTTGGCTGTCAGATCTGATGCCTGCCTAGCCTTCTGACAGTCAGTGATGAGTTTCTTTCAGCTTGGAAACAAAATGGAATATAGCTGGAGTCACGTTTCACTTCTTATGGAGGGACTGTTAGAGGCAACATGTATTGTACTATTCTCCATCTCCATCCAATGTCTGGCTTGCTTGAAATGTATTTAGGGAGAGTAAGGAAGATGGAGCAGGACCCTGAGGAGTGGAGTGGACAGTTATGCACAGACGTGCAACTCCAATAGGGAAATAAAAAGAGGAGACTGTTGATGGATTTGTTGTGATTAGATTTTGAACCAGAAAAACAGATACACAGTCACACACAAATAAAGGAAGGGAGAACAATTTGAAAGCCTAGTTGTCAGGGAAGAGGAGCTCGTCCTCAAACTCTGGTGCTTCGGACAGAAGTATGTCTAACAACCCACTACTTATGTCATCGAAGTCGCTCTCCTCTTCCTGCTGTGATTCACGTATTTTGTACTCCGGTGGTATAATGTGTTGATTCATTTTGATCATGGTTAACCTCTCAACGCTTTTGGGCGAGAGACTGGTCCTTTTGACAGTAACAATGGCACCAGCAGCACTGAAAACACGCTCAGAAGAGACACTTGCAACAGGGCAAGCCATATACATTATCGCCAGCCTGCTTCTTTTCCCATACCAATACACCAATGGGCTTTGCTCCATGAAGACCTCTGTTGTGTCATCTAGATAGGCCTGAACCATCCGCTCAATGTCCAGGGGTGCTCCGATTTGCTTGGCCTCTTTTGCCTTTGCATCAGTCATGGACATACAAAACCCTTTCCGTAGAAACCAATCACCTACCATTTTTTTAAATGTGCCTGATGATCCTGTTGGTGCTGTTGATGTTATTGCTGGCAGTGTTGTTGACTGCTGGGAGGCAAACACACTGCTCTCGGCCTCTGAAGTAGAACTTGACTCTGGGTGCCCTGCAGTACTTTTTCTGCCCTGGGGGAGCATGCCTCTAATTAAGATCCGTTCGTTTTCAAAGTCAGTGGCTTCCTCAGCTATCAAAGTTTTGTACTTGGCAACATCCACTTCTGAAAAAGGAATTACTTCATTACTGCGCAGCAATAATTTGTAACATGAATCCAAAATTGAGGCAGTAATGTAATATGGATGTGACACAATGTTATTTTGAATCCTTGTATTGTCAGATAAGCGAGCGACTAAGGTGTCTGCCAAATAATATGCGCCTACTTTGTCATCCACACCTGCGTACATTTCTGACACCTCCTTGAGCTCTTGCTCTAGCATGTACAACAATGGGATAGCTTGGCCCATAGTACAGTCCTCCCTGCTCACTTCAGGTGTGAAGACCTCAAAAAGGAAGTAGCATCTCTGTCAGGCATTTGACGAGGTCCCATTGTGCCATCTCAATGGTCATGCCTTTCACAGTAGGATCTCCTGACCTTTTCATGACATAAGCATTAAGTGGTATGTACTGCTCAAACAGACGCTCAAGCATGTAATACGTTGAGTTCCAACGTGTTGGGTCCTCCTGGATGAGTGCTTTGACTGGCATTTTATGTTCACGTTGAATGACCCTCAGCTGCTTCCGGGCTTTAAAAGAATGGTTGAAATGTGTGCATATTCTTCTGCAGGTGGTCAGTAAGCTGCTGACTTTGCTTTCATTTTTCAGAAAGTCTTGAACAACAATGGTAATGCAGTGTGCCAAACATGGGACTCTGAAATAGCCATCATCTTTCATGGCCCTAACTACATTACTGCCATTGTCCGTGGCAACAACACCAATGGTCAGCCCTCTTGGTCGCAGCCACTCAAACACCTTGCTGTTAAACTCATCCAAATGTTTGCAGCAGTTTGAGATTTCTCCATAACAAACATGGCTACAGTTGCATGTTTGCGAGTGTCTTTAAAAATCTCAGCTGTGTCAGCAACACCGTCAGATATCTTATCTTTAACACCCGAAAAAGAGACCCAGTGTGCAGTGATGCACATTTAATCAGTGGCTTGGTAACTGGTCCACATGTCTGTTGTCAGGTGTATACTCTGAACAGCACTCTGTTTTAAGTCTTTTCCAAACAATTCCAGCACGTCGTGATGTAGTGCTGGAACAGCAACTCTTGCGAAATAGTAGCGGCTGGGAACTTTCCATTTTGGGCAGATGGTGTTCACAAATTCAAGAAAACCCACCCCTTCAACAAAAGAAAAAGGGAGAAGGTCCAGTGCTAACATTTTAGCCAGCTTCGCATTGTACAAACATGCTATTGGGTGGTTGCGTTCGTACTGCCCCTCCGGCCTAGTAAACATGCTAAGAATGGTAGGCTGCATGGTATTCCTTCCTGTGGTCAAAGTCGCACTTTTTGGGCCAGCAATACTCCTTGGTGTCTCAGGCTGACTCTTACTCTTGTGCCAATGAGATGTGGCTGAGGATGTGGGCGTTACCACTGCAGTGCTGGGGACAGGGCTACTTTGTGTACCACTACCACAGAGAATGTCTCCCTCTTCTTCCTGTTCCACCGTGAGCGGACTTTCTACTCGTTTATGCCCAACAGCAATGGTTCCAGTTTTCATGCGACTAAGGTGCTCCTCCCACTGGATTGCGTGGTGTTTTTTCAGATGGGTCATTTGGCCTCCGGTACCATAGTTTGTATCAAGCTTACCACGACTAACAGAGGTATGACAAACGGAGCATATAGCAATGTTCTCCTCCTTTCCGCTAACCGTAAAGAAGTCCCACACTGGGGAGCTTAACTTTTGTCTCCTGCTGGAGGTGCCACTCCCACTTCCAATGCCGGATGAACTGGAGGGTGTGTGTTGAATTTGACTCTGTGCAGTACCACTACCTACTTCTGCTGAGGTGGTGCTTGTGCTGGATGTAGGACACTGCCGGCCCTTTGCTAATGTAAATATGGAAGCTGGAGGTCGTGTTGGTGTTACCTGTGTTGGTTTCCATCTCCTCAGCCCAAGAGTGATGTTCGTGATGACTGGCTCATCATCATCATCATCATCATCCAGCTCTTCTACATCAACCTCCATAAGTGTAAGGCTTTCTGGAACCTTTCTTTTCCCATGCCTGCTCTTGTGACGTGTTCCCTCTCAGACTCAGTTTGTGGCTTCCAAGTGGCATCTAGATCATCAGAAGGGGGGCTTGGTGAAGAACTTGATGTACTAACCCTCCTTTTCCTTGCTGGGAATTTGGAAGCCAATGGAACATATAAAGGAGTGGCTTCCTCTTCTTCCTCTGCATGAGGCTCAATTTCCTGAACTCCCCCTACTTCGGGAGGAACTACAGCTACTATTGTGGGCGGTGGCTGCGGCTGTTGACCACTTATCTGCTGTGTTCCCTCCTGCGTTGATTGTGTACTACTTTGAGATAGCGATAAGTTTAGTTCAGGCTCAGCATCACTGCTTTCCACCATAAGGCTGGCTACCTCTTCCACACTCAACTGCTTAGGCCTGGGTTGGTGGGTTGGGCCCACTGATGTGGAGGTGCTGCCCCCAGCTTGGCCCCCCAACACCGCTGCTGCAGGCGTAATTTTTGGTGTACCAAAAAAGTTTTTGGGAGGCACAACAGACTTAAGTAACACTTCCTTCTTCTTCTGTTCCTTCTTCTCCATGGCAACTTTCTTGGTACCGGAGGACCTGCTACCTGCTTTCTTTGGGGGCATCTTCTTCAGATGTCAAAACAGCACTCAGTTGCACAAGTTGCAGAGATGCCTGGTCAGGTCACTCACACGCCACGTCGTCTACTGCAGCAGGACGTAGGTCTGGCACCACAACGGTCGATGATGATAACACACCTCCTCTGTCTTTTGTGCACCTAAAAGCAAAAAAGCCAGAAAAACATCAGTCAAAAGATCACTAATATAATATATAACTTCTTAGTGTCTGGTGGGTGGTCACAATTATTAAATTTTATGAAGTCAGTGAACAACAACAGTATAGCCATTTAAGAGACAGACAAGGCCAGGGTTCCCGGTGTACTTGTACTGTGTACACTTAGGAAGAAGAATAGCAAAGAACAGAAACATAAAAGTAGTGTAGCCTGCTTTCCCTAAATAAAAATGTGTGCATCTTATGGGATGGACGTTACAACAAACAAATGATGGACGGAATGCTGACAATGCAGACATTCTCCCCCAGTCAAGAGATCTGGGTTAAATCCATCGTTCTTTTGCCCACTACACCACCCCAGTTTAGACATGGCCATATGCAAATCAGTCTTGACCCTGTGCCTCATGGGAACAGTCCAGCCCGAACTGCCAAGCCATGTCTTCCCTGGACCGGAATCAAGCATCCTAGGACCGGTTTCTGGCTATCAGCCGTCATCAGCCAGGATAGCTTGACTCCAGTGGCGTAGTGAGCACGGGTCCCACGTCTGGGAATACCCATCCCACTTAGGGCGAAAAGCGTTACAACAAACAAATGATGGACGGAATGCTGACAATGCAGACATTCTCCCCCAGTCAAGAGATCTGGGTTAAATCCATCGTTCTTTTGCCCACTACACCACCCCAGTTTAGACATGGCCATATGCAAATCAGTCTTGACCCTGTGCCTCATGGGAACAGTCCAGCCCGAACTGCCAAGCCATGTCTTCCCTGGACCGGAATCAAGCATCCTAGGACCGGTTTCTGGCTATCAGCCGTCATCAGCCAGGATAGCTTGACTCCAGTGGCGTAGTGAGCACGGGTCCCACGTCTGGGAATACCCATCCCACTTAGGGTGAAAAGCGTTACAACAAACAAATGATGGACGGAATGCTGACAATGCAAACATTCTCCCCCAGTCAAGAGATCTGGGTTAAATCCATCGTTCTTTTGCCCACTACACCACCCCAGTTTAGACATGGCCATATGCAAATCAGTCTTGACCCTGTGCCTCATGGGAACAGTCCAGCCCGAACTGCCAAGCCATGTCTTCCCTGGACCGGAATCAAGCATCCTAGGACCGGTTTCTGGCTATCAGCCGTCATCAGCCAGGATAGCTTGACTCCAGTGGCGTAGTGAGCACGGGTCCCACGTCTGGGAATACCCATCCCACTTAGGGCGAAAAGCGTTACAACAAACAAATGATGGACGGAATGCTGACAATGCAGACATTCTCCCCCAGTCAAGAGATCTGGGTTAAATCCACTGTTCTTTTGCCCACTACACCACCCCAGTTTAGACATGGCCATATGCAAATCAGTCTTGACCCTGTGCCTCATGGGAACAGTCCAGCCCGAACTGCCAAGCCATGTCTTCCCTGGACCGGAATCAAGCATCCTAGGACCGGTTTCTGGCTATCAGCCGTCATCAGCCAGGATAGCTTGACTCCAGTGGCGTAGTGAGCACGGGTCCCACGTCTGGGAATACCCATCCCACTTAGGGCGAAAAGCGTTACAACAAACAAATGATGGACGGAATGCTGACAATGCAGACATTCTCCCCCAGTCAAGAGATCTGGGTTAAATCCACTGTTCTTTTGCCCACTACACCACCCCAGTTTAGACATGGCCATATGCAAATCAGTCTTGACCCTGTGCCTCATGGGAACAGTCCAGCCCGAACTGCCAAGCCATGTCTTCCCTGGACCGGAATCAAGCATCCTAGGACCGGTTTCTGGCTATCAGCCATCATCAGCCAGGATAGCTTGACTCCAGTGGCGTAGTGAGCACGGGTCCCACGTCTGGGAATACCCATCCCACTTAGGGCGAAAAGCGTTACAACAAACAAATGATGGACGGAATGCTGACAATGCAGACATTCTCCCCCAGTCAAGAGATCTGGTTTAAATCCATCATTCTTTTGCCCACTACACCACCCCAGTTTAGATATGGCCATATGCAAATCAGTCTTGACCCTGTGCCTCATGGGAACAGTCCAGCCCGAACTGCCAAGCCATGTCTTCCCTGGACCGGAATCAAGCATCCTAGGACCGGTTTCTGGCTATCAGCCGTCATCAGCCAGGATAGCTTGACTCCAGTGGCGTAGTGAGCACGGGTCCCACGTCTGGGAATACCCATCCCACTTAGGGCGAAAAGCGTTACAACAAACAAATGATGGACGGAATGCTGACAATGCAGATATTCTCCCCCAGTCAAGAGATCTGGGTTAAATCCATCGTTCTTTTGCCCACCACCCCAGTTTAGACATGGCCATATGCAAATCAGTCTTGACCCTGTGCCTCATGGGAACAGTCCAGCCTGAACTGCCAAGCCATGTCTTCCCTGGACCGGAATCAAGCATCCTAGGACCTTTTTCTGGTTATCAGCCATCATCAGCCAGGATAGCTTGACTCCAGTGGACTGTTCCCATGAGGCACAGGATCAAGACTAATTTGCATATGGCTGGGTTCAAACTGGAATGGCATGGTTAGCAAAAAAACGATGGATTTAGGCCCAGATCTCTGTACTGGGGTGAATGTATGACATTGTTCTGCATTCTGTCCATCAATTGTTGTTTTTGCATTTGTCACCCTGAGATGGACGGGTATGCTCAGACGTGAGTCCCGTGCTCTCCATGCCACTGGAATCAAGCTATCCTGGCTGAAGAGGGGTGAAACCCCGATACCGGTCCTAGGATGCTTGTTTCCAGTCCAGGGAGGACCTGGCTTGGCAGTTCGGGCTGGACTGTTCCCATGAGACACAGGGTCAAGACTGATTTGCATATGGCTGGGTTCAAACTTGAATGGCATGGTTAGCAAAAAAACGATGGATTTAGGCCCAGATCTCTGTACTGGGGTGAATGTATGACATTGTTCTGCATTCTGTCCATCAATTGTTGTTTTTGCATTTGTCACCCTGAGATGGACGGGTATGCTCAGACGTGAGTCCCGTGCTCTCCATGCCACTGGAATCAAGCTATCCTGGCTGAAGAGGGGTGAAACCCCGAAACCGGTCCTAGGATGCTTGTTTCCAGTCCAGGGAGGACCTGGCTTGGCAGTTCGGGCTGGACTGTTCCCATGAGGCACAGGGTCAAGACTGATTTGCATATGGCTGGGTTCAAACTGGAATGGCATGGTGAGCAAAAAAACGATGGATTTAGGCCCAGATCTCTGTACTGGGGTGAATGTATGACATTGTTCTGCATTCTGTCCATCAATTGTTGTTTTTGCATTTGTCACCCTGAGATGGACGGGTATGCTCAGACGTGAGTCCCGTGCTCTCCATGCCACTGGAATCAAGCTATCCTGGCTGAAGAGGGGTGAAACCCCGATACCGGTCCTAGGATGCTTGTTTCCAGTCCAGGGAGGACCTGGCTTGGCAGTTCGGGCTGGACTGTTCCCATGAGACACAGGGTCAAGACTGATTTGCATATGGCTGGGTTCAAACTTGAATGGCATGGTTAGCAAAAAAATGATGGATTTAGGCCCAGATCTCTGTACTGGGGTGAATGTATGACATTGTTCTGCATTCTGTCCATCAATTGTTGTTTTTGCATTTGTCACCCTGAGATGGACGGGTATGCTCGGACGTGAGTCCCGTGCTCTCCATGCCACTGGAATCAAGCTATCCTGGCTGAAGAGGGGTGAAACCCCGAAACCGGTCCTAGGATGCTTGTTTCCAGTCCAGGGAGGACCTGGCTTGGCAGTTCGGGCTGGACTGTTCCCATGAGGCACAGGGTCAAGACTGATTTGCATATGGCTGGGTTCAAACTGGAATGGCATGGTGAGCAAAAAAACGATGGATTTAGGCCCAGATCTCTGTACTGGGGTGAATGTGTGACATTGTTCTGCATTATGTCCATCAATTGTTGTTTTTGCTCTTATGGGATGGATGCCGCATCAGGGAGCAACAACAACGAACATATACACAAAAACTAAAGGCATTTATTTACAACACCCAAAAAGTGAAATGTACCCCCGAAAAAAAGTAAAGCCCACATTTTACAATTCAATCCAAAGCCATACATAATGTTGAAATTTAACGCACAACACAAAAACAGTTGTTTAAATTCGATGCACCCGTGATGATTGATGAGTAGTACCCCTGGGCCTAATGTACGACTAGGCCACAAGCTTGGAGGCCTATGGCAAAAAGCACAGTGGCTGGTACCACAAAATGGCCGCCACCACATGGCCAGGCCACTCACAAAAACAAGAAAAGGTCAGGAATACAAGACAGACAATGCAGGCCTATTGCAAAAGCACAATGCCTGCCTCCACAAAATGGCCGCCACACATGCTCAGGCCACCCACCACAATAATAACAAAAAAGTGATTACAAAGGACAGGAACAGGAAGTTGTAGTCTCTGTGGGACTTCCTTCCTCTCCTAAAAATATATTTTTTTTAAAAAAAAGCTTCTCCGTGCTCCAAAACTACAGCAGACAACCTGAGGAGTTTTTTTAGCAAAATGCACAAAATCAGCGTTTTCGAGAAGGATTCATGTTGCTCGCGAGATATTTTTTGCCAGATTGCAAATGCTGCGTGTTCGGGAACGCGATCTGTACAAAAAGGCTTTATCGCGTGCGCGAACACACATAAAGAGAGCGCGAAAATGACGAAAACTGTAAGTCCGCGTTGTCGCGCTGTGCAGAGTTACCGAAAGTACGCGAGCTGAATCCCTAGGGTTACCTACTGGCTGAAAAGCCCTATTTATTTAACACACACCCAAAAACTGCTATTCCACCCCAAAAAACACCTTTTGCAATGAAATCCAAAGCCATCAATGGTGTAAAAAAATAATTCAACAGACAACACAAAATGTAAATTTAAATAATACACCAAAGATTTGAGGATGACTACCTCTGGGCGTACTGGCAGACTAGGCAACAAGCTTGGATCAGAATGGCAAAAGCAAGCACACTGCTTGGATGGCTCAACAAAATGGCCGCTGCACACCCACAACAACAAGAAATGGAAGACAGTCAATGTAAGCCTATGGCAAAAGCACAATGCCTGCCTTCACAAAATGGCCGCAACACACATGCTCAGGCCACCCACCATAATATTAATAACAAAAAAGTGATTACAAAGGACAGGAACAGGAAGTTGTAGTCTCTGTGGGACTTACTTCCTCTCCTAAAAATATTTTTTTTTAAATTAAAGCTTCTCCGTGCTCCAAAACTACAGCTGAATGACAACCTGAGGAGTTTTTTTAGCCAAATGCACAAAATCAGCGTTTTCGAGAAGGATTTATGTTGCTCGCGAGATATTGTTTGCCAGATTGCAAATGCTGCGTGTTCGGGATCGCGAACTGTAGAAAAAGGCTTTATCGCGTGCGCGAACACGTATATTGAGAGCGCGAAAATGACGAAAACAGTAAGTCCGCATTGTTGCGCTGTGCAGAGTTACCGAAAGTACGCGAGTTGAATCCCTAGGGTTACCTACTGGCTGAAAAGCCCTATTTATTTAACACACACCCAAAAACTGCTATTCCACCCCAAAAAACACCTTTTGCAATGAAATCCAAAGCCATCCATGGTGTAAAAAAAAATCAACAGACAACACAAACTGTAAATTTAAATAACGCACCAAAGATTTGAGGCTGGCTACCTCTGGGCCTACTGGCAGACTAGGCCACAGGCTTGGAACAGTCAATGTAAGCCTATGGCAAAAGCACAATGCCTGCCTTCACAAAATGGCCGCCACACACATGGCCAGGAGGACACAACAACAACAAGCATAAGCCAAGGGGAACAAAGAAAAGAAATGCAGGCCTTTATGGAAAAAGAAGCACACACTACTAAACTACCACCACAAAATTGCCACAAGCCACATGGGCACTCACAGTCACTCACAACAGGCCATGGAAAACAATGAACTGAAGCAGGCCAATAATATATGACCGGACAAAGGAGGCCTGCTTAAAAACACGGCTTTAATACAAAAATGAAAATCAACAGGACTATGAAAGGATTGGAAAGAAGTTACACATCAAGCACATACATCCAACAAAGGTATTTCACACACACACACACACCAACAGTGAAATACACCACAGCCACATTTGGCATTTCAATCCTATGCCATCCATGCCCTACATGATGTTGATATTCTACAGACACCACGAAACATGGACCCATGGGTACCCTACTGGCTGAAATTGCAGAGAAAAAGAACTAGGCCCCTATTGAAAGTACAGGCCACCCGCCACAACAATAATTTTTAAAAACAATGAAAATCCCAGAAAAATCTAGGTACAAACAAGACACAATGAAACAAACACACCAATTCTCCAACTTACTTGTAGTAAATTAAATCTCAAATCAAAAAGTCCTCAAATAAATCCAATCCAATGGTATGATGCAGCAGACAGACACAAAAAGTGATCCTTCCAGCTCAAATCCAAATGAAAGTGAACAACACATGCACAAAGCACTGGGAGGAGCCTGCTGGACAGGAACAGGAAGTTGTAGACTCAGGGGCACTCCCTTCCTCTTGAAAAAAAGAGTTAAAAAAATTAAAGGACTCCTCCTTACACAAAAGACTACAGCAAAATCACAAATCAGTTTTTCTGAGCAAAATGATCATTTTAGAGAAGGTTTTATGAAGCTCGAGAGATATTCTTCACCAGATTGTAGTTTTTGCATGTTCGGGATCGCGATCTTACCAAGACAGCCGCCGGAAGTCAGCTCGCGCGCCCGAATGACGTGTTCGCGTTCGCACACTCTCGCGGGCTTGGGCAGCCAAATTACAAATCTCGTGGCGCTCGCGAACGGACAGAAAAGCAAGTTGGCGATCGCAGAATCACGGTAAGACATTACCGAGCGCGCGAGAATGAATATTGAGCGCGTGAGGAAGCAAAACTACTACGCTACGCGCTAGATTGCTTAGCAATCTGCAACTTCGCGCTCTACCTAAACTTCGCAAGCTCCATGAACGGAGAGAAGTTCAACGCCCAGGCTTAATCATAACTAAAACAGACAATGTTCTAATTTGCGACAAAGCAACATATGACATTCCTTCTTTGAATACATTACTGCCAATATTAACAACGATTGTGTTTTGTGAATAGCTACTGCATACGCTAAAGACACTAGAAACTGCTTTCTCTGGACATACAAGTCTTTCACTAGTAGGAAAAGTACAACACATCTATCAATCTGCTTAACTTCAGAAATATCATTAAAGTATATGACTAAGTATTCCACATCATTTCTGTTATGATAATTAATAGATTTCATAACTTTACCCATTGCACCATTCACTAGCCCTTCTTCAACATTTAAATTATGATGTAAGATTACATGACAATTTTTACAGATACATAACTGTTTTTCTAATCCTGTAGTTTTTGATACAGACTTTATAAAACTATTTAATTTTGAGCACAATTTTTCTGTTAGTAGTATTGTAACTCCTCGATGTTCTATTTTATAATTTCTCTAATTTTGAGTATCTCTTCTTTTTCCAGTTGCAATAATTGTTCATTGAATTTTCTACACTCCCCAAGAGTTGGCATCAAACAAACAATAGACTTCTCTTCCTTACCAAAATTATACATTACTTCAGCAGCTGAAACATTACTTGGATACAAATTTTTGATGAGGCTGGTTTGTAATACTGTCTTTCCCTCTTTTGTGAGGACTCCCACTCTCATGTCCTTTAGTATATCTGCATAATGCATATCTGATGCTTGGCGCATATTTTGGATTAACTCCTTGTATTGAAAGTTTTCCCAAATGTTTACATTTCCAATACTTCCTAGTGAATTCCTTGTTTCATTATGTAGAAGTTTTGCGAATACAGGTTGTCCTTTTATGGGAGTTAGTTGTAGCAGCTCTCCAAAGACTATTAAGTGTTTTCCTCCAAATAGTACATCGTAGTCAGTTTTTAATATTTGCTGCATTCTTAAATGTATAAAAGCTAGCATTAGGTTAGACACCAGGCTGACTTCATCAATAATTAGTAGCTTTAATTTCTTTAATACTCTTACCACTTCATGACAATCATCAGCAGATACTTTTTTGTATTATAAGTTGTTGTCATGTTCAACAGGCAGCAATATTAATTGATGACATTATGAGCAGCTGCCTCTGTTGGTGTAGTGACTACATGCGACAAATTGGAATCTGTTCTCTTCTGTAGGTAACTTGTCAGTACTTTAATCAAGAAGCCTTTTCCAGTTCCAGCTTGACCACTTATGTACCATAGAACTGGTTTATATGTACATCATGAACACGTTTTATTCTCATGCAGACATCCATGTTCTACTTTACCTTTTATCTCTTCAAAAATTTCTTTCTGATATGCATTCAATTGCTGTATTAGTAGTTCTAGATCCACAGTTTCCTCTCTTTCTTGCTGCATTCCATTCTCCACCTTATTCATAACTAATGCAGCTTCATTTTCAATGATTGGCTGTCCACGAGGATCTTGACTTCCAGATGCTGAACTTTGACTGTTATGAGAACTCTCTCTTGCTATTTTCATCAGAAATTGTTTCTTCTTGTTCAATCTCTTCTCTCAACATTTGAAGATACACTGGTAACACAGAGCAATCAATGATGTCTTTGACAGCGTTGAATGAGTCTTCATAACAGTCAAATTCTCCAAGTAGCTCACTTTCAGTTTGCCTTGGCTTAAACAACTGTAACAAGGCTAATTACAAAAACAGTTTTTTGTCTGCATTTTGGCAGCTTAGCTTTTTGATGGTTGATTAAATTTCCTTTGTTATGTTTCACCATTCATCCTTTACATCCAGCCACAGCAAGTTTTCCTTCTTCTATGTTTTGAATGACATTATTTCTGAATGTATAATGTTGAAGTATGGTGTCAAAACATCACAGAGGTTGTTCAAAAGAACCTCACACACCAACCTGGTTGGTGTCATGCTTCATCATTGGGTTCCCAGCTACCCAACTGTGCTGCGACACCTGATTACAGTGGAGCGGGTTTTGGTTTATTTTATGTGTGATGAAGTAGTGAAAGTGGTGAATATTAAAAATACCTATGGGAAACTCACTATATGATACTTTTTTCCCAGTGGGCCATGGTATGCTTAAAAAATGCAGTGGATAATCTAAAAGAACAATACATGTGTGTCTGGATTATCCTTAGGTCAGGTCGACATGTTTCAGCTCGGTTGAAAAAAATGCTGGTGCTTTCTTCAGGACCTATTAAATAAGTGAATAATGTGCAAGAGTGAAGAAGTGAGTGGTAAAAATAAACCACATGTGTAGTGCAAATATACACACTCACTAAGGTGTGCTTACCACGCGAAGTTCAACTGACCTTTGAGATTCAGCGATAGTAAAAAAATATATATATCCTGTAGGGAGAAAAAATTGACAAAGCAATACAACATGTAACATAGAAAACATGATGTGTAAATTACAGTTTTATCCCCTTGGTTATTCCCCCTGTGGTTATATTCACAGCCAGTGCCACTCAAACGTGTAAAAACATTCATTAAATCATTCACAATTGTTATTGGAATCATTGCATGCTCCTAAAGCTGGTGAACATGCTGGTGGAGTGCGCAGGTCATGACTACATGCGGCATCAATAGACCACTGCCGTAGTGAGAGCAGGCAACATGTGTGCGCTTGGTTGACCCACGTTTGCTCGTAATAAACAAGGCGGGGTGAGGGATTGCAAAACAACACTCGTATTCTAAGGGCATTTAAATACTGCCCCCAAGAATGTGTGAGACTGGAAACGCTGTAATATATGGCGATCGGTCAGCACAAGACAGAAATAGTAAGCTACTTTATGTAATTACGTAATTTCACGAGAATTCCATGTCAATCGTATCCAGGGCAGGAAGAGCTCCTATTAGGTACTCTATGAGAAGAGGTTTTTGAAAGAAAGGAAGGAAAAATTAAGCGTGGATGAAAATCAAGTCAGCGCAAGTAAGAGAAGTGATAACAGCGTTAACCACTTATCAATAGTAAAACATGGAACGTTCTTACTATAGTCTCAGAGCTCCTCCGCTGATCAACCTGTTTCAGCATCCACTGGATAGTGATGAACGCCATTGTGCCCGATGCATAGGTATATATACACTAAGTTGGGCGGGGGCTGGGAGAGGAGATTGAGAACACTTTCACACTAGAGCACTGGAGCAGGAACATAAGGTGAAACACGCCGCGTGCATGTGTCACCGGAAGTGAGTGAAGTGAGGATGCACACGTGTCACGAAACAACTAGACCGCTAATGTGACATGCTCTCTTACGTGCGCTAGACGTGGAATTTTCTCAAAGTTCTATTCGAAGACTATATTTGGAAACTGCAAAGCGGAACAGATAGGTAACTCTTCACGGCTGATGTGTCTCGAAAAGGGCTGAACAGTAAATGCTCCACATGGCAAATTACGATCGCTGGACAGGGAAGTATTCCATGTAAAGTTTTACCCGAATGGATGAATATGGCTGCACTGCTATATGGTTAGTGTCAATTTGAAGCATTAACTGCACAAGAAAAGCTCTAAAAGGAGAATTGGAGGACTATGGTTGAAAAAGTAAAGCGGATGAGAATGGACAACTCTTCAAGGTTAATTTTATTATTAGAAGCAGGACATGGGCCACTGAATGGACGAACCTTCAGTGTGTTTTGTTTTCTTCGGTTCATCCCATAGCAACCAGAAGCCTGCTTTGACATCTCTACATTTCCTGCGACAACACGACAAACTGAGCTCACTCAATTTCATCTACAACTGCTTCCTCGCTTCCCAGTGAGAGATCCTGTGTAGACGCCTTCCACCTCGTTTTCCAGCACGAAGCCCTTGGGTGACCTCACGCACCGTCTCAATGAAACTATTCTTCCTGTGGGAGCCCGCGGGAGAGACTGTGACTCCTCTGTGAGCCCAGATTGAGTTTGGCCATACCTTCAGGTACTTCAGTTTATTTTCTATGTTATTGGGTGTACCATGGTGGTGCTCCTCGTGGTTCGCTTTGAGCTCAAGTTTCACTCACGTCATCGCTTGCTACCTCGCGCTTCCCTCTGCCCTCGAGCACCACTCACAACATCTTTAGCTGCCTCGTGCCTTACTCTGAACTCCAGCATTGCACAAGACATTGACGTTTTCACGTCTGCTACATTCTCTGCCGGTAATTCCAATCCCAGTGGCCATTTATGCTTGGGCAGTACATTAGTGACGTGCACACTCTTTCTGACTACGGTGTAACGTGCACAACATCGAAGTCCTCACATCTGCTATGTTCTCTGCTGGCAATTCCATTTCCAGCGGGCATTTATGTTTAGGCAGCACATCAGTGATGTACATACTCTATCGTACTACATTGTAACTTCATCAGCAATTTCCTCACACTGCTCATCTCTTTCTTGGCAACCTTCCTATCATCCAGCATGTCAGTGATGTGCACACTTATGTTGTTTGACAGATCCAGTTCTGCATGTCAGTGATGTGCACACTTTTGCTTTGAACTCCACTTTACATTATCATTTTAATGCTATTTCGGAGGCCATATTTGTTGGACAATCAGCCAAGGCTTTGTATTTTTACCACATCATAGTACAGTTTTTCTTTACTTTTTTGTGCATCTTTGTATATTTCATTTTCTTCTTCCTCTCAAAACTAGTATTGCGGACCACGGTGATCCGCACACCTCATATTTGTTTTTTCTAATACATAGTTCTAACGACTATTGACTCACTTTACTTCTTGAACACAGCGGATCACAGTTAGCCACTCTCTCTAATAATTCCATCACCTGTAAAGAGTTTTGCCTTTTACCCTTTTCCAGGTCGTTTTTGTTTTTGCTTATGTGTACTATGCATGCTGTAACACCGCCACCATCATTCTAGACAATCCAGGAGAACCACCAGTAAGATGGAAGTGTGGTTAGATGCTTTTGAGAATTATTTGGGAGCCATAGGGACATCTAGATTTTGTTTGGAAAGGAAAAAATGCTTGTTGCTTCATTCACTTGGTTTTGAGGGGAGGTCCATCTACCGGATATCCAACAAACTGAGGGTGAGGACGAGTATCAAGAGACTATTCTGAAAATGTAAAATAGATTCGACAAACAACCTAGTCTCATAGTTCTTTGGCATACGATTTTCAAGCGAAAACAAAGTGAGGGTGAAGATGTAGACGCATACATTTCAGTTCTAAGGAGGTTAGCTGCTTTATGTCAGTTTGAGGGATTCACTGATCAGTGGATTCATGACCAATTTGTCTGTCAGTGCAAAGAAAAACAAATAAGGCAAAAGCTTTCAGCTATGAGCAATCCATCCTTAAAGGAGACTATCAAATTGCTAAGGGTATAGAAATATCCATGGTTTCTCTAAAAGAATTGGAATATAAGCCCTCTGCAAGATGGAGGCTAGTTGAGGGGAGGCATTTTCCGGGATGATAGGGGTAATGAGAGGTTTGTTGATAGCCGGGCCGATACCCCAAAAGGCCTTATGGGCTATGCATAGAGCCTTAAATTTAGCTCTTTCAGAGGCAGGTAGCCAGTGAAGCATCTTCAGGGCCGGTTTGGCTGACTTATTTTATGGCACCCCCAGCAATAGTCTAACAGCACAGTTCTGTGCAACGTGGACTTTCCTTAAAGTTGCTTTGGGTGCTCCAAGGTAGATTCAGTTTCCGTAGTCCAAGCATGATAGGAGCAGGGCCTGTATCAGGGTCCTCCTTGCACTCATTGGAAGGAGGGAGATAACCTTGCGAAGTAGTCTAATAGCGCCAAAACAGGCTCCAGCTACTCTTACTGCTTGGTCATCGAAATTAAGGGCACTGTCCAGGCAGATGCCCAGGCTTTCTATCTTGGACTTTGGAATCAGGACAGGCCCCAGGCAATTGGGCCAGATCTGTTTGAGGTCTAATCCGAAGGTATTACCCAGGAGCATCAGCTCTGTTTTTTTGCCATTCAGCTTGAGACAAGAGTGTTCCATCCACAAAGCCACTTCATAAACGTAACTTTATAAAAATATGTATTTATTATATAATACTCTCTAACACATAGAAATATCTCCACCAAAAGATATGCACAATGCACACAATACTTTGCACAGAAACACAGTAAATAGCACAAAATACACAGTGGACCCCAGCGGGGGGAGCAAATCACATACTAATACGTTTTTTTATTTATTTATTTTTGTGTTTTATAGAATGCGAACTTGACCCGTTAGGGTATCAGAGCGCTTTACAGGAATCATAGAAATGTACAATAGGCTTGGAATCACAAAAATATACTAAAGGTAAAGAGGGGCAGGGTGCAGGATATATGAAGGATAGAGGACACGTATGTACAGTTTGCATTTTATAGTTACTCGAGACAAGTCCCCAGTTTTCTAGGAGAGGTGACTAGGTAACCCGAGGGGAGGCGCTAGTCGGAAGTTGATCAGGGTCTCTGTGCTGGTTGGAGGCTACATTTTACTGAGGAATTTACCCATAAGGAAGGTTTTGGCCTCCTTTTTGAAGCGTGCCAGAGAAGGGATTGTTCTGATGGCGGGCGGGAGAGAGTTCCATATTCTTGGAGAGGCCCCAGAGGAAGCCTAATTTTAAGGTTTTTTTTTCCGGGAGCGTGCAGGTTGTAGCAGGAGGTCTCTGGCAGATCGGGAGTTTCTGATTCCTCTGGATACCACAAGTTTCTGTGCGAGATAACCAGGGGGTTTGAGTATAAGCCCTTGTGTGTGATGCAGGCCAGTTTAAGCTGTATTCTAGCCTCAAGAGGAAGCCAGTTCAAAGCTTTCAGGTGTGGAGAAATGTGGTTGAATTTTCTTGAGCTGGTAAGAAGTCTGGTGGCAGTGTTGAGGCAGGCTTTTAAAGGTGCCAGGAAGATCTTAGGTAAAACCGAGAGGGTAGAGCAGCCATATTCCAGTCTGGAGATGACAAGTGCTTGGACTGCCATTTTTAGGTCAGCAGTGTCGAGGAAGGGATTCAGTTTCCTAAGGTAGCTCAGGTGGAACCTGGCTGATTAGGCCATCGCGTTGATGTGGTCCCGCATGTTCAAATTGATGTCCAGGGTAATTCCCAGAGATTTGGCTGAGTCCACGATGGTCGGTGGGCAGTCTAAGGCTGTGATAGCCTTAATCCATGTCTGCATCTCGGAATTGTTTTTTTGGGGGGAAATTAGGAGAAATTCAGTTTTCTTTGCATTGAGTTTGAGTTGATTGGAGGTGAGCCATTGGACAGTCACTTTCAGGGCCTTATTCAGTGAGAGAATCTCCTCAAGGGATGAGATTTTGATGTAGATCTGAGTGTCGTCAGCATACATGTAGTAGGAGATATTTAATGTGCGTAGAACTTTGACAAGAGGTTCAAGGTAAAGGATGAAGAGGGTAGGGGACAGGTTTGGTCCTTGAGGGACTCCCATCGGGACCGGAGAGGGAGCCGATAGGTTGCCGTTGATTAGGAATCTCTGTGATCGGTTTTGGAGGAAGGACCTGACCCATACTACAACAGAGTCATCCAATCCCATCCTGAGTTTGAGGCGTTTGAGTATTTTTACATGGTTGACCATGTCGAAGGCCGAGGATAGATTAGGAGGATTAGGAGGCAGGTTTTCCCTTGGTCGAGTGCTTGGACAGCATCATCAACAATGTGGAGCAATCAATCAATCAATCAATCATAGGCATTTGTATAGCGCACTGCTCACCCGGAGGGTCTCAAGGCGCTGGGGGGGGGAACGCTACTGTTTGAACAGCCAGGTCTTGAGTTGCTTCCTGAAGGCGAGATGGTCTTGCGTTGTCCAGAGGTGGATGGGGAGGGAGTTCCATGTCTTGGCTGCCCGGTAGGAGAAGGATCTTCCTCCGGCGGTGGCTCTGCGGATGCGGGGGACGGTGGCGAGAGCGAGGCTGGCGGAGCGGAGCTGGCGGGTGGGCTTGTGGAAGGTCAGGCGGCTGTTGAGGAACTTGGGGCCCAGGTCGTGGAGGGCCTTGTGTGCATGGGTGAGGAGTCGGAACGTGATTCTTTTGTTGACGGGGAGCCAGTGCAGGTCTCTCAGGTGTCCGGAGATGTGGCTGTGTCGGGGGATGTCCAGGATGAGTCGTGCTGAGGCGTTCTGGATCCGTTGGAGTTTCTTCTGGAGTTTGGCGGCGGTGCCGGTGTAGAGGGCGTTACCGTAGTCCAGCCGACTGGTGACGAGGGCCTGGGTGACCGTCTTCTTGGTCTCGGTGGGGATCCACCGGAAGATCTTTCGAAGCATGTGCAGGGTGTTGAAGCATGAAGACGAGACGGCGTTGACTTGTCTGGTCATCGAGAGGGAGGAGTCCAGGATGAAGCCTAGGTTGCGTGAGTGGTCCGTTTGCTTGGGGGTGGCTCCCAGGGCGGGGGGCCACCAGGAATCGTCCCAGGCGGAGGGTGATGATCCCAGGATGAGGACCTCCGTCTTGTCTGAGTTCAGTTTCAGGCGGCAGTTCTTCATCCATTCGGTGACGTCTTTCATCCCTTCGTGTAGGCTGGCTCTGGCGGCGTCCGGGTCGCTGGTGAGGGAGAGGATCAGCTGGGTGTCTTCGGCGTAGGTGATGATCTTGAGGTTGTGTTGACGTGCAATGGTTGCGAGGGGGCTCATGTAGACGTTGAAGAGGGTGGGGCTGAGCGATGACCCTTGTGGAACGCCGCAGATGACTTCGGTGGCCGCTGACCGGAACGGGGGGAGGCGGACTCTCTGGGTTCTTCCGGCGAGGAATGAGGTGATCCACTCCAGGGCCTTCTTCTGGATGCCAGTGTTGTTCAGGTGCTGTACCAGGGTGCGGTGGCAGACAGTGTCGAACGCTGTGGAGAGGTCCAGGAGGATGAGGGCCGCAGTTTCCCCGTTGTCCATTAGGGATCTGATGTCATCTGTGGCTGCGATGAGGGCGGTCTCCGTGCTGTGGTTGGCTCGGAAGCCGGATTGCGAGTGGTCGAGGGATCCGTTGGTTTCGAGGAAGGCGGCTAGCTGTCTGTTGAGCATGGTTGTTTCGGTGCTGTGCACGGGTCTGAATCCAGATTAGAAGTCATCAAAAAGGTGGAAGTTGTTGATGTGTTGACTTAGTTGCTGTTGTACACATTTCTCCAACACTTTAGCTAAGAGAGGGCTGTTGGAGATAGGTCTGAAGTTGTCGGGGAAAGCTGGATCCAGGAATGGCTTTTTCAAAATAGGTGGGACTTGGCCGGCTTTCAGAGAGTCAGGAATGGATCCTTGCCGCGGAGAGGCGTTAATTATTGCAGTCCAGCTAGGAATAATGGACCGGGCGGCAGCCGCTAGGCAGTTGGGGGGGAGAGGGTCATTAAAATGGTTGTTCGGATTTAAGGTCGATAGGATTTTAGAGACGTCTTCATCATAGAGTTTGAAATCAGTCCAGAGTGCTTGATTTTCAGGTGAAGTCTGTGGGGGCAGCTCAGGGGGAGGAGGCAGGTCAGGAAGGAGTAGAGAGCATGTAGCGGCACTAAGTTCATTTTCCAAGGCTTTGGCTTTGTCAGCGAAAAAGGAGGAGAATTCCTCAGATGATATTAAAGACTTGGTGGTATAAGAACCACGACTCGAGTCAGGACAAAGTCGAGAGGATGTAGAATTGCTGGGGACCCACAAAACCACCCAAGGTAAGTAGATAGGGAACCCATGCAGAGCATGTGTGAACATGAACGACTGATCCGTACACTTCAACGTGTAAGTCGCGGTTGGATTCATAAGGATTAAGGACCCTTTCCAGTGGACCCTGAAGAAACCCTGAGGAAAACAGAATGTTGGTGAGCCACCCCACCCGTGGATACCCTAGTACCCATGTTACCTACACCAAGGAAGCCGGGTGCAAATGCCTGAAGTGGTGTCATAAACCGCCATCGAACCCAAAGGAGTACTTCAGGAAAGTGCAGCTGTGGAGGAAGGAGAAAGTGTCTGGTGGAATACAAAGATTGATTCATGTTGAGAGGTACCTAAAAGCAGAGGGGACAGAGTCTATGTCACTCAGGAGAAACCAGGAGAATTAGAAGACGAATGCCCTCTGATGTCGGGTGTTGCAGGATGGTTGACAAGGAACTTGACTCTGCAGCTGTGAGGACCAGGCGATGCTGAGGAAGATCCGGAGCCATGCACAAGCTGTCCCATGAAGGATGTTGAGTGCTGAGGGGTCGATTTCCGTCGGGAGCACCAACAAGCCTTGGCAAATTAAACCAATGCAGAAGCGGAAGAAGGTTCAACGTCGGGACCGGAAAGGTTAAGGGGACTCACCACTTGCAGGCGGGTCAGACCAGGCTCCAAGCAATCAAGGGAGCCCAAAAGAAACAAAGGGGACCCTCAAAATGACCCACAGGCCGGAGGCACTTGAGTCACAAGAGGACCTCCAGCAGCTCACCAAAAGATGCAGGCCACAGTGCACATGATGTGATGTAGACAAAGACTTTGGACTCTGGTGGTGCTTTAGGTTGGGGCTACTTGGAGCCCAAAGATCTAGCTGGATGGAAGCCAACAAACCTTTGCAATTGCAAGTGGATGCAGTGCACAGGGGTTCGGTTATTGAATCCCCCCGCAAAGGATACTGGCCTCAAACTTGGTGAGATGGCAGGTCAGGACTCTAGAGCTGTGGAAAACCACCACTTGTGTTGCAGAACCTTTTGGAGTCCGGAGGAGCCCAGGACGAGCAGACCGGTCAACTTAGTTGCTGTGCCTGCGAATGCAGGAAAGTGACTCCTTCACTTCAAGGGAGATTCCTTCAGGCTTCTCAGGCTTTGAAAGGTTCCTGTATCATGCACAGGCACAGATTATGCAGTGGACTGGAAGGAAAGACGAAGTCGAGCCCAAACAAAGTCCAGCAAAGTCCAGAGTGCACAGACAGTAAAAGAGGAAGTGGTGTCTGATCTGAATCTTGTCCCATGATGAATCTAGGGACCTACACTCAGGTTAGCCCTTAAGTACCCTAAGGAAAGTGTTGGGACAATTCAGGGGACCCTCAAAGAGGAGGGTCTGGATGGGGGGAGGTTACTCCGATGTCCTTTGTCCAGTTTCGCAACAGAGTGGGAGCCAACGGTGCCCAAGAATGGTTTAAACTGGACTATCCACAGGGAAACCAAATGTGCCCCTTATGCAGACTTGGTGGCACTGGCAAGCGCTCCCACCCAGCCCCAATACACTAAATCCTGTCTGGGAGGTGGTCACACCTCCCTATGATAGGATACCTATTGTTCTGCCTTCCCCTGCTCAAGCTTGGCTCAGCAGCAGGAGGGCAGAAATGTGTCTATGGTCACCAGCAACAATGTTGTGGTGTCCGGGACTAGAAAGCAAAAGACACACAGATGATGGACGGAATGCAGAGCAAATCAAACATTCCCCCCAGTCGATAGATCTGAGTTAAATCCATCGTTCTTTTACTCACCATGCTACCGCAATTTAGACCAAGCCGTATGTGAATCAGTCTTGACCCTATGTCTCATGGGAACAGTCCAGACCGAACTGCCAAGACAGGTCCTCCCTTGACCAGAAACAAGTATCCTGGGACCGATTTCAGGGCATCACCCCTCATCAGCCACGCTAGCTTGAATCCAGTGGCACAGTGAGCCCGGGACCCACGTCTGGGCATACCCGACGCTCATAGTGCGAAAAAGCAAAAGACACACAGATGATGGACGGAATGCAGAGAAAATCAAACATTCACCCCAAGTCAACAGATCTGGGTTAAATCCAGTATTCTTTTGCTCACCACAGGACTGGAAGGCTGTCACAGGTAACACTGAGAGCCTAACGGAGGACTCTCCCAGTGTTTGGAATCATGATTCCACATGTTCCATACCAAACATGATAGAATACGTTGCAGCCACTTTCAAGATGGTCATTGTGTAATTACGTGGTTCCCTCCATATAATATATGTCTGCTTCACTGAGAACCTGAGAGAATGGACTCTGTAGGCTGTAGGGGTGTCCTGCTCATGCAGGGGCACCTTCTCACTTAGAACCAAGCACCCTACTTTCAGGATTGCAGAGGCGTGCTAGAGGGGTGACTTATAGGTTTTAAGTGCAGGGATCCAAGATAAAGGAAACCTATATCTTTACTAAGTGGTGCTAGCACCAACTTACATGGGCTGCAATGGCAACCATCTAGTTCCATCTTATCCCCTTCGCTGCCAGGCCTTTTCCCCCTCCTGTGCCAAGCCTTTTTTTGGCTATTTGAGGTAGTGCGCGATGAGGCCCCTGTAACTTTTTGACCACATAAGGTATCAACGCCAAATTTGCGTCCTTTTTTTCCAACATCATGGGGATTCTAAAGGTACTCAGGGTTTGTGGATTCCCCTGGAGGGGTCACAGAAATGAGTCAAAATACAGCAAAATTGTGTTTTTTGGGGGGAAAAATGGGCAGCAAATGAAAGCATCTGGGTTTTTCCCTGCAAATGTTATAAAAAAAGGGTTTGTGGGGCTGAAATCACCATTTTCCCAGCTTTTAGGAGATACCAGACTTTTGTCAGAAACCCAACATTTTTACACAGTTTTGGCATTTTTCTGGGACATAGCCTATTTTTGCTATTTTTTGTGCTTTCGACCTCCTTCCTGTTAATGGTAGAAATGGGTGTGAAACCAATAATGGATCCTGGAAAGCTATACATTTTTGAAAAGTAGACAAAATTCTGAATTCAGCAAGGGGTCATTTGTGTAGATCCATCAAGGTTTCTTTATAGAAACTCACAGTTAAATATAGGATAAATTGAAAATTAGTTAAACAAAACAGCCTTTTGAGTCAACGTTTTCACCTGTAACTTCTTCTAATTATGACAGCTCTTTGAAAGCAATATACCGTTACATCCGCTGGACATTACTGGTTGAGGGAATATATAGGACTTGTAGGTTCACCAAGAACCCGACGAACCCAGAGCCAAAAACTGAGCAGTAACTTGCAATGGTTTTTTATTATGTACCGGGTATACAGTAATTATTCTGTAAAAATGTATACATGGAAAAATCGGTGTGAAAGACACCTATGTATTTCTGAAATGGGAACAAAATATAGAGTTTAGAAACAGTAGATATTTGCACATTTCCGAAATTGGGAATACTCATAATAGCATGAGAATTATCAGTCATTTTTTTAAATTACTTTTTTTTACACAATGTCTTTCATTTGGAAGGCAGAAATGCATCGAAGGTCAATAGGAAATAACAGTTCCTTTACAAATCTGAATTACCCTAAATCTCCCGATAAAAATGGTACCTCACTTGTGTGGGTAGGCATAGTGCCCACGACAGGAAATGGCTCAAAACCCAACGTGAACACACCACATTTCACAATGAAAATGAAAAGTACCCGCGACAGGCAAGGGCCCAAAACGTATTGAGGAGACATCTAAATTGCCTATCTCAAAACCACCTGGTTTTGAAAGGGGGGTCACTTGGGTTTTTGGCCCGGTGCTCGGCGGCCATCTAGGGAAACCTACCAAACCCACACATTTCTGAAAACTAGACACCCGGGGGCTTCCAGGAAGGTGAGGTTTGCATGGATCACCCAACGTTTCCTTACCCAGAATTCCATGCAAACCTCAATTTTAGCTGACAAAATCACTTTTTTCACACATTTTTGTGTGGGAAAGTTGTGGCATCATCAGGCTCACTCAAATTTCCCACCACCCAGTGTTCCCCCGGGTCTCGCGGTAAAAATGGTGCCTCACTTGTGTGGGAGGCCCAAGTACCCGCGACAGCCAAGGGCCCAAAATGTAGTGAGGCGACATCAAAATTGCCTATTTCAAAACCACCTGGTTTTGCAAGGGGGGTCACTTGGGTTTTTGGCCAGGTGCTCGGCGGTCATCTAGGGAAACCTACCAAACCCACAAATTTCTGAAAACTAGACACGCGGGGGCTTCCAGGGAGGTGAGGTTTGTGTGCATCCCCCAACGTTTCCTTCCCCAGAATTCCATGCAAACTTCAATTTTAGCTGACAAAATCACTTTTTTCACACATTTTTGTGTGGGAAAGTTGTGGCATCATCAGGCTCACTCAAATTTCCCACCACCCAGCATTCCCCCGGGTGTCCCAGTAAAAATGGTGCCTCACTTGTGTGGGAGGCCCAAGTACCCGTAACAGGCAAGGGCCCAAAACGTAGTGAGGCAACATCAAGATTGCCTATCTCAAAACCACCTGGTTTTGCAAGGGGGGCCACTTGGGTTTTTGGCCCGGTGCTCGGCGGCCATCTGGGGAAACCTACCAAACCCACACATTTCTGAAAACTAGACACCCGGGGGCTTCCAGGGAGGTGAGGTTTGCATGGATCCCCCAACGTTTCCTTACCCAGAATCCCATGCAAACCTCAATTTTAACTGAAAACATCACTTTTTTCACAAATTTTTGTGTGGGAAAGTTGTGGCATCACCAGGCTCACTCAAATTTCTCACCACCCAGCGTTCCCCCGGGTCTCCCGGTAAAAATGGTGCCTCACTTGTGTGGGAGGCCCAAGTACCCGCGACAGTCAAGGGCCCAAAACATTTTTTGATAGGCAATGTTGATGTTGCATCACTACGTTTTGGGCCCTTGCCTGTTGCGGGTACTTGGGACTCCCACACAAGTGAGGCACCAATTTTACCGGGAGACCCGGTGGAACGCTGGGTGGTGGGAAATTTGAGTGAGCCCAGTAATGCCACAACTTTCCCACACAAAAATGTGTGAAAAAAGGAATTTTTGCAGCTAAAATCGAGGTTTGCAGGAGATTCTGGGTACGGAAACGTTGGGGGGTCCACGCAAACCTTTCCTCCCTGGAAGCCCCTGGGTGTCCAGTTTTCAGAAATGTGTGGGTTTGATAGGTTTCCCTAGATGGCTGCCAAGCACGGGCCAAAAAGTCAGTTGACCCACTTGCAAAACCAGATCGTTTTGACATAATTAGTTGTTTGTTTCTACAGCGTGAGAATATAGGCACAATATTGCAAGGAAAATGTGACAGACATTTTGAGGTTTGCAGGACATTGTGGATAAAATAATTTTTGGGAATTCACAAGAGAGACAACACCATGAACTCCCATGGGTTTACGAAAATATCTACAGTTGGTGGGTTATTCTTACATTGAAAATACACCTTTTGCAGAGAAACTAAAAAGACAAAGATTCCTGCACAGCCATCTATTCCTCAAACACACACACATACTGGTTGGATTTGGCACGAAGGCGAGTGATGTTTCAGTATATTAAATTTTATTAACAAGCGATTTCACAAAAATGAAATGCACTGTCAATAATTAAATGGACAAAAAACTGAACCAATGACTCTCAGCTCGTGAGCTGTAAAGCCACGGCAAGGCACCAACCGCTTTACAGGCCATTCACACACCTTTCATGCGTGATACACACAAGATCATTCACACCACCAGGCACTAAACCAACACATCACAACATTCACAAAAAGGGACAAGGTACACCCTGCTTCAGGAAGACAAAAAAGACAAATATTACTGCACAGCCATCTAATCCTAAAGCACACACACATATTGGTTGGATTTGACAGGAGGGTGAGTAATGATTCAGTATATGCAATTGTATTAGCAAGTGATTTCACAAAAATGAAATGCATTATTAATAACTGAAAGGACGAGAAACTGAACCATTGACTCACAGCTTGTGAGCTGTAAAGCCACGACAAGGCACCAACCTCTTTACAGGCCATTCATACACCTTTCATATGTGTGACACATACAAAACATTCACGCCGCCAGCCGCGGGCCCATCACATTACAACACTCACACCAGCAGACAGCGCCATTCAAGGGCCCATCACTTCCATACGCCCACATTCCTGACACAGCAACTACACAAACTGATGGATTGTGTGGAGTGGCACTCAGCTAGCAGTGTGTGTAGTGACCAGCAGCAAGTCACTACTCACACACCGCCAGCCGAGCACCAGTCCACACACACCGCCAGCCAAGCGCCAGTGCACGCACACCGCCAGCCATGCGCCAGTTCACGCACACCTCCAGCCAAGCGCCAGTCCATCCACACCTCCAGCCAAGCACCACTTCACACACACCACCAGCCAAGCACCAGTCCACGCACACCTCCAGCCAAGCGCCAGTCCACACACACCACCAGCCAAGCGCCAGTCCACGCACATCTCCAGCCAAACACCAGTCCACACACACCTCCAGCCAAGCGCCAGTCCACGCACACCGCCAGCCAAGCACCAGTCCACGCACACCACCAGCCAAGCGCCAGTCCACGCACACCACCAGCCAAGCACCAGAACACACACACTGCCAGCCAAGTGCCAGTCCACGCACACCTCCAGCCAAGTGCCACCCTACACACACCGCCATCACATTTAGGATTTTATATACAAAAAAACACAAACACTTTGCAAATAGATACAATTCTTCTAACACAAAATCTGAAACTAAATACATTGCACTAATGCCAGCCTTGAAACAGAATAATTTTTTTAAACAATACAGACCAGGGAGTTCACTTTACCACTCATGGAAGCTCCCAAAATTTATTTTGCGTGTGGTACCCTCTAAAACAAGCAGGCATACACAGCCCAGGGTTAGAAGGACACCTGGGTCAGAAATAACGAGACTCCTTCCACGTACCTCTTCGCCAACAGACTCTACATCTCCTAGTGGGAAAACCTTTTGAAGATGCGGGAGGAATGTAATCAGGAAAGTGTCGATCTTTCAATCGAGCCACATCCTCCACCACTCCAAATCTAGGAACACTTGCCTGTTCCACAACAACAAGGCTATCTATCACAGAGTGCTGAAACTGAAGAAATGTCAACTTTAACGCAGGAGAACACTCCTTGAAAACAATAAAAGCATTGAAACTTGCTAATTCGAAGAAATGGATGGCCAACTTCTTATACCAAACATAAGCCTTCCGAATAGCAGAGTAAGGTTCCAACCTCTGATCTACTCTGTCAACACCACCCATGTGCTTATTGTAGTCTAGAATGCACACAGGTTTGCGCACTTCAGCAACCTGACCCCAAACAGCCACAGGTGAAGTACTCTCATCATGGATGGTAGTCAGCATGTACACATCCCTCCTGTCCACAAATTTTACAGCTAGTAGTTCATCACTACGCAAGGAACTGCACTGCCCCCTCTGAAGTTTTTTGCAAGCAAGCTCTTTCGGATAACCGGTTAGAGCGGATTGTGCCACATGCAAAAGTGTCCACTTTATATAATTCCTTAAATAATTGCACAGCAGTATAGAAGTTATCAAGGTACAAATGGTGGCCTCTGTTAAACAGTCTTCTAGCAAGATCCCACACAATTTTCTCTGAAACTCCAAAAGTGGACGGACAACATGGGGGGTCAATAGTAGAATCTCTACCAGTGTATACACGAAAATTAAAAACATATCCTGTCCTACCATCAGACAACATATACAGCTTAATTCCATAGCGTGCCCTCTTGCTAGGGATGTACTGCCTAAAAACCAAACGGCCCTTGAACAAGACCAAAGACTCATCAATAGATATTTCTTTCCCTGGAGTATAGATCTCAGAAAATCAATCTACAAAGTGATCAAGAATGGGCTGAATCTTAAAAAGAAGGTCACAGTCAGGGTGATCTCGTGGCAACGCCATAGAATTATCAACAAAATGCAGCATACGTAGCAAAAGTAAATACCGATTACGAGTCATAACTGCAGGAAATATGGCAGTTGCCCACAATGGGCTAGTAGACCAATATGAAGCCAAGTTTGGCTTCCTTACCACACCCATCAATAAAGTCAAACCCAAAAACTTCTTAATCTCTTTCAGATTTGTTGGAGTCCACCGGGTAGCTCTAGACTGGGGCCTAAGTTTGTCACTGTTGTCCCTCCAAAACTGTTCAGCGTACACATTTGTCTGCTCAACAATCTCACCCAAACATACATCATCCATAAACAACTGAAAAAACTGTATAGGCAAAAAATGTTCACAATCCACTCTACACCCTGCATCACCGCTAAAGGCAGGCAACACCGGCTGCACCATGTTTGAATCAACCCAAAGTCCACCACTTCCAGTAGGAAGCCTAGCAGCCTCAGACTGCAATCCAGATGCCTCTTGCACCATCGGCACAGCAGTTTCCTCCTCTAAAACAGGCACTTCATCCGCACCAAGAATACCTTCATCTGCACTGAGAGTACCTTCATCATCCGATGATTCCATGTGGAGAGAAAACTCACTGCCAGAATCTTCCCCTCCCTCCTCTCCCTCAGACGCACTGTCAGTCTCATAATCATGCTCAGAGGAAGATTCAAGAAGCATACCAACCACCTGTTGAGCAGTCATTCTACGGCTAGCCATAATGCTTTCTAATAAAGGTAACTTGTCAAACAAGTCAACAACAAACACATTGTAAAATAAGTAATAAACAAAAAGCACCTTTATCAAAAACACGTATATACTTCAAAACAATACCACTCACTTGCCAGAGGCAGCTAAACTACTCACCACCACCTACTGCACAGACACAGTATGGACCAACAATATCCCACTAAAAAAGAAAGAGAAAAGAAATTACACATAAGACCATGCAAATCACATCGCAAAGAATTTCATGCTCAAACAACTAACTAAATATGCTGCCATTATGACATCACTTACAAAAAAATTCATTCAAACATTACAATATTGCTCATTTGGAGTAAATACAACAAAAAAAAATTCTTACCAAAAAAATGCAACTACACAAAACTGCAGAACAACCACTGTTCAAACCGGAAACAGGAATCAAAAGCTTTAGACTAGAATAAAAAGGAGAAAAAAACATTAATGTCACATATGTATATAATGCTCTAGACCATGACGTACTGCGCAAAATGTATTGCTTGAACCTCCCACTTTCAAGAAGGAAAGATCGATGGCCCAATCCTTTACAGGCAACGCGGCGAGAATTTGTAACTCAGCCTCAGCTCCGGACCACCCCCTCTTCCCAGTCCTTCAAAACTGACCTCAAAGTTCTCCTCCTGCAAAGACACTTCCAAACTTAATTCACACTCTCTCTATTGTCTGAAGGAAGTCTTTACATTTAGGAAATTCTATTCTCCATGCCTATAGAAGTGCCTTCTCAGTGTGTTCCTGTGTTTTGAGAGTCTGCCATTTATTGCACTTTTATACCTCTACTTGTACTTTGTACTCTTTTGTAACTTGCACACGTCACTTTTCCTCTTGTAACGTATTGTTTGCTACCTCTTGTATTTTGTTTGCTTTTGATACATACACAATTACCACCATTGCCTCATGTAACGTAACGTTTGCTCTTGTTTTCTGAGTGTCTGCCATTTATTGCAGTATTTTACCTCTAGTTGTATTTTGTACTCTTGTAACATGCACACATCACTTTTTCCTCTTGTAACGTATCGTCTGCTACCTCTTTGATTTTGTTTGCACTTTAAAATATTAAAAAAATAATGTGGCCATAAGGGGAGCGACCCTTGCCTAAGGGGCCGCTCCCACAAACAACCCCAAACCTAAAAAATGAAGAAAAAAAACCCTGGCGCTAGTGGCCATTCCTGCTGCACAATCGCACGATCGTGCAGCAGGAATGCATAAAAGACATCGGGGGCAGAGGCGTGGCTAGAGCTTGTGGCGCCTGCGGCTATCTCTCAGATTGCCACCCCTGGGGAGGGGGGGTTGCTGGGGAAGACCACGACCACTTGAAAGAGGTCCGAGAGACACGTAGTATAGCCGCTAATAGTTACCTCGATCATGCAAGTTACATGCACATACATGACATGGTCCAAGGCTACACAGTTGAATACACCGGTGACTGGCAGTACAAAAAAGAACACACAGACTGCATGATCTATCTGTGGACTCAGAAAAACCGCATGTGACATCCATCAGAGAGCTGCGTGAATAATTACCTGGTAATCCCCTCAGCACAATGCAAACATGCACATACATGACACTGTTCAGGGATCCATCATCTACAGCTGACATTAAATGACCATTCAACATGGGCCCCCCATTAAAGCAGTGCACTTTGTGATCTGCATGGTACATGTTCTTTGCAGCAGGCACATTAACCCTCTGTGCTACCTTTCCAGGAGTCAACCCTTCCACTAGACAAAACTCCATCTCTCTCTAGGAAGAACATTAATCACCAAAGTTATCATGACATTTTTATTTTTTCTGAAAATTGCTGGAGGCCAGGAAGGAGGCAGCAAGTTTTTTTTCAAACCATAATATACTTGCAAACACTACGCACCCACCCGAAATAGGTACCCAGTGAGGTCACACCGTTCGCATCGCCCTATCCTGCTCAAGGTTCATGTGACCTCAGTGACAGAGTCACAGAGACTGGATCACTGTTGCTCTAGGGTGTGCTGCTTCGTAGGCCTGCCCGCAAGACTGGAGATGAACTTCAGTATGGATTGTGGTGGACAGGCCTTCAAGGTTAACCCACAATTGACACCACTAGGGTACACCTGCTTGTGCTAATACATCAAGCCTTTTAAGGTCTAGTGGGGCCTTCTAAGGTCTAGCATGGGAATGTGCTCCCTCAGTACAGTGGTCTGGTGGACTGGTCATGAAGGCTGAACCCGGTTCCCCAGTTCCAAATTCGACAGCTCTGGCCATAGTGCCACATCCTCTCCCCCACTAAACACCATACTTCCCCACTTAAAGAAACTCGCACTGCCTTCAGCTATAACCTAATTGTGCCCGCTATACACACTTGGATGTGGCTCAATTCAAATTATGCACTTGATAAGAGTAATATGCTGACTAAAAAAAAAAAAGCAACCACTCATAGGGAATGCAAGATTAAGTAAAGCATGTGAAATGTAAGCAGAAACAACATGGTTACCTTAACGATCTCTCACTCACTATTCAGAAATCAGCGAGTGGTTTTACCTGAAAAGTTACGGACATGACTAGAGGGCCCTGAAGGGAACCGTTTCAATGACCATTGCTTATATCCTTACAAAGCATAAGCAGTATGGTATAAAAAGACCACATCCATAAACACAGAGCCATGGTACACATTGTGTTTTCCAATCCACCCATCAACCAGGTATTGCAGTACCTCCAGGAATGGTACACTTTCCCACCTGGGAACAACAATGCTGTTCAAAGAAATACGAGAAAACGAAAGTAGCGCTTCACTGGCAAACTCTGTAAAGTGATGCTGATGTATTTGGATGTAAATAAAACCAATCTGGCCACTTTGCAACCCCTCTGTCTTGCTTTATTTAGTTATGTTTTTATTTTTCATATTTAAAACTTTCTATTTCTCTCCATCCTGCTGCACTTTGGAATAGAAAAATGTCAGAAAAAGGGCATTTCTCGGAAGAGTGTTTTTCTTTTTTGGATCCATTTCACAGGGAAGCAACTAAATGAAAGAAGGAAATAGAGGTTGTGAACCGATTCTTCAAGTCACGCTTTTCAGTAAGTGAGGAGCAAGACAGAAAGAAAGGGAATAATAGGAAGAGAGGGGGGGACAGCTGCCAGCACAAAAAGAAGAGGACATTACCCGAGTCCAAATCCTTCTCTGCCCGTCCCCGAACGTCCACGAAAGAAAGCAGGCCTCATCTGAATGCCTTTGTCCTACCCCAAAATAGTGCCCCCACCACCCCACCCTAGCTACGCCACTGATCGGGCATTTTCAACTCAAATCCCCTCTCCCCAGCCCTAAAACTCACCTCTTTCTTCTCCGTTGAGCAGGAAGCAAATGGCTTCCTGCGCGATGGAGAACAAAGGGGAAACCTCCAATGACGTCAGCGCGGCTCGCGTGCTGACGTCATTGAGGACGCGGAGGTGGGGGCGGGGGGAGGCAGGGGAAGGTCTGCCCCTGCCTTCCCAGTAAAAAAAAAAGGATCGACCACTCACGGGGGGAGCGCCAGCGCTTGCCCCGTGGGTGGGTGTCATGACGAGCTGGACTGGTCATTGGCACATGGCGACTGTGCTCCATGACGAGTCCAGCTCGTCATAGGCACAGAAAGGATTAAATGGTCTCTCTTGGGTGGCATAATGCATGCTTAAACCCATGGGGGACCTCTGGGGTACCTATGCCCTGGGTACTTTAGGAACATATCCTACAGACTGATAAGGGTACCCCAGTATCCAATCTGGGGTGTACCTAAGTACTGAACATAATAATTTACGGAGAAAGCAGATAGACTGGGGTCCTGATTAGCAGGATCCCAGTCAGACAGTCAATAAGAGCTTAGAACCAGGCAAAAAGTGGAGGTAACCATAGAAGCAGATCCTACTTTCCTACACAACCACCCCCCCCAAACATAAGGAGATGACACTAACCTTGCCCACTTGATTCTTCATTTTCTAAGTGAAAATATCTGGGGAGTCTATTCTCATTGGTATGGTTACTCCCAGGTCTATGTTCCACTGCATAATCCATCCCCTGTAGGGAAATGGACCATCTCAAAAGTTTGGGGTTTTCACCCTTCATCTGTTTAAGCCATAAGAGGGGCTAATGGTCTGTCTGAACAATGAAGTGAGTGCCAAACAAGTATGGCCTCAACTTCTTCAGGGCCCAGACCGCAGCAAAGGCCTCCCTCTCAATAGCTGAAATTTCTCTCTGGAGTCAACCTTCTGTGATAAAAGCTACTGGCTGATCCTGGCCCTCTGTATAAAGGTGTGACGACACAGACCCTACCCCCACCTCAGATGCATCTGTTTGCACAATTAACATTTTAGAGTAATCAGGACTTTGCAGAATGGGAGCAGTGCACATGGCCTGCTTGAGATCATCAAATGCATTTTGACAGCTAGCTGTCCACTGAATCTTTTTGGGCATTTTCTTGGAAGTAAGGTCATTCAATGGAGTCACAATGGATCCATAACCTTTTACAAATCTTATGTAATACCCAGTCAGGCCCAAGAAAGTTCTGATCTGAGTCTAAGTATTTGGAGTAATCAATTCCATTATGGCCTGGGTTTTGCTCTCAAGTGGTTGAACCTGGCCTCCACCTACAATTTTTCCCAGGTACAAAATCTTGCTCTGCCCTATCTTGCACTTAGTTACCTTGATAGTGAGGCCAACTTTCTGTAGAGCCTCCAGAACATTATTCAGGTGGACCAGGTGGTCCTCCTAGATGGAGCTAAAGACAGCTACATCATCTAGATATGCTGCACTATAGGCTTCCAGGCCTGTGAGAAATTTGTTCACAAACCTTTGGAATATGGCAGGTGCACTCTTCAAGCCAAAGGGCATTATAATAAATTGATAATGCCCACTAAGGGTAGAAAATGCTGTTTTTGGTTTGGCATCCTCAGCTAGTCTGATTTGCCAGTAGCCAGCAGTCAGGTCAAATGTGCTTAGAAACTTGGCTGAGGCCAAACTATCAATAAGCTCATCTACCCTAGGAATTAGGTAAACATCAGTCCTAGTGAGTGCATTGAGGCCCCTGTAGTCTACACAAACCTCATCTCTCTTTTTCCAACCTTGGTGTGAGGTTTAGATACTAGGAATACTGGGCTAGTACCAAGGGCTATCTGAGGGCTCAGTTACTCCTAATTCCAGAATCTTTTGGACCTCTGTCCTGATGCAATTTCTGACATGATCAGGCTGCCTGTAGATTTTATTCTTAACAGGTAGACTCTCACCTGTGTCCACTTCATGGGTACATTAGGTAGTTTGACTGGGCGTCAGAGAAAACATATGCCTGAATTGATTGATGACCTTCCTGCAATCAATCTGCTGTTGATCAGAGTGGCTGCCTGCCAAGGCCACTCCATATTCTGATAAATCATCAGGGTTGTGTGAGAAGAGATCAGGGAGAGGGTCACTCTCTTCCTCCTGTCCCTCATCAGTTGCCATGAGCAAGCCCATGTCAGTCCTGTCAACAAAAGGTTTTAGCCTGTTCACATGAAGTCACCTATGGGGACTTCTGGGAGGGCCAAGGTCCACCAGGTAGATTACCTCACCCTTTTGTTCAAGTATGGTGAGGGGTCCACTCCATTTGTCCTGGAGAGCTGCTAGGACCTCAGGCTCCAACACCCGCACCTTCTGACCTGGCTGGTCAACAGTCAGGACAGCCTTTTGGTCATGCCAAGCTTTTTGCAATTCTTGGCTGCCCTCTAGAAGTTTGCTTGCCTTCTTCTTGTATACAGCCATGAGGGAGCGCAGACCAAGTACATAGTCCACTACTTCCTGTTTGGGAGGTTTGAGAGGTAACTCCCATCCCTCCTTAACCAGAACTAGGGACTCCTAACTGGATACCCAAACAGAAGTTCAAAAGGGCTGTAGTCGACCCCCTTCTGAAGGACCTCGCTGTAGGTAAAGAGAAGGCATGGTAGAAGGACATCCAATTTTCCCCAAAGCTTTTCTGGGAGGCCCATGATCATACCCTTTAGCGTCTTGTTGAATCTTTCATCTAACCCCTTGCATTGAGGATGGTAGGGTGTGGTGAATTTGTAATTAACTCCACACTCTGTCCACATTGCAGTTATATAACTTGACATGAGGTTTGTACCTCTGTCAGTTAAGACCTCCTTAGGGAAGCCCACTCTGTAAAAAAGTCCTAAGAGGGCCCTTGTCACCACAGGAGCACTAGTGGTCCTAAGGGGAATAGCTTCTGGGTATCTAGTGGCATGGTCCACTACTACTGGAATACAGTTGTGCCCAGATGCTGTAGGATGCTGTAGGAGGGTTCATGTGACCAATTATACCAATCAAGGGGAGAGCAGGAAGTCTTACCTGCCTTACGCCGCCACCGCCAGGAGTCATTTTTGGGGGCCAACGAGCAGCCAACGAGCAGCAGAGGAGCACAACCACCGCGTCGCCGCCCCGGGACTCTATCTCCCGGCAGCCCCAGCGGCGGCGCGTACAGCTGACGTGCTGTGAGCGCCAGGTGACGCTTTAAGAGACCGGGCAGACCGGCGGAGCAGGGGGGAGAGCAGGAAGTCTTACCTGCCTTACGCCGCCACCGCCAGGAGTCATTTTTGGGGGCCAACGAGCAGCCAACGAGCAGCAGAGGAGCACAACCACCGCGTCGCCGCCCCAGGACTCTATCTCCCGGCAGCCCAAGCGGCGGCGCGTACAGCTGACGCGCTGTGAGCACCAGGTGACGCTTTAAGAGACCGGGCAGACCGGCGGAGCAGGGGGGAGAGCAGGAAGTCTTACCTGCCTTACGCCGCCACCGCCAGGAGCCATTTTTGGGGGCCAACGAGCAGCCAACGAGCAGCAGAGGAGCACAATCACCGCGTCGCCGCCCCGGGACTCTATCTCCCGGCAGCCCCAGCGGCGGCGCGTACAGCTGACGCGCTGTGAGCGCCAGGTGACGCTTTAAGAGACCGGGCAGACCGGCGGAGCAGGGGGGAGAGCAGGAAGTCTTACCTGCCTTACGCCGCCACCGCCAGGAGTCATTTTTGGGGGCCAACGAGCAGCCAACGAGCAGCAGAGGAGCACAACCACCGCGTCGCCGCCCCGGGACTCTATCTCCCGGCAGCCCCAGCGGCAGCGCGTACAGCTGACGCGCTGTGAGCGCCAGGTGACGCTTTAAGAAACCGGGCAGACCGGCAGAGCAGGGGGGAGAGCAGGAAGTCTTACCTGCCTTACGCCGCCACCGCCAGGAGTCATTTTTGGGGGCCAACGAGCAGCCAACGAGCAGCAGAGGAGCACAACCACCGCGTCGCCGCCCCGGGACTCTATCTCCCGGCAGCCCCAGCGGCGGCGCGTACAGCTGACGCGCTGTGAGCGCCAGGTGACGCTTTAAGAGACCGGGCAGACCGGCGGAGCAGGGGGGAGAGCAGGAAGTCTTACCTGCCTTACGCCGCCACCGCCAGGAGTCATTTTTGGGGGCCAACGAGCAACCAACGAGCAGCAGAGGAGCACAACCACCGCGTCGCCGCCCCGGGACTCTATCTCCCGGCAGCCCCAGCGGCGGCGCGTACAGCTGACGCGCTGTGAGCGCCAGGTGACGCTTTAAGAGACCGGGCAGACCCGCTTCGCGGGACGCGCGCGGGACCGCGCCGGGCTAAGCCCGGGCAAAGGGCGGGCCGTCTGTGGCCGTCAGGGGCAGAAGGAGGCAGGGCTGGGCCATCCCTCTGACATCGGATTCCAGGACATCTGCCCCATATCAGGTACTGCTGTTGTTTTTCACATTCTTGCTCCATGAGTGTTGCTGTGGAGTTGATCAGCGATAGTGTACATTGGCTGTAATCTGGATCTCGTAACATCTTTGAGCCTGCTCGTGACTTTTTGTTTTTTGACAACTGTCACGCATGAGTAGAGATATTAACTGTTCCAAGATCCCGTGAGAGTTAATCCGCGCATTATTACCTGGAGTAGCCTGGGTCTAAGGCTGTGAGACCTTGCAGGCAGCAAGTCAGTAGTTATAGCTGACATTTAATCTCGGCCCATATCCTATTATGTCTGGCCCTAAGAAAAACAAGGTGGTCACGGGGGCTGGTTCCATGAATAATTTTCTTGTTAAAAGGGTGACCAAAATCAACGATGATAGAAGGGCTTCTTTGGGAAAAGCAGACGCTCTAGATTACGCCCTCCCTCCAGCTAGAGCTGCTACACTGGAGGATTCCCAAGATGGCGAAAGAAGCGTGGACTGCATGTTAGGCGAACAAAACGCTACCGAGCCAATAAGTACTATAGTAGCTTCCATCCACCAGGAGCCTGATACTGCATTGATGGTCCCTACAATGAATGATACGTTATGCCCTGACTCTGAGGAAGAGGCAGAAATATTGGAAGAAATTAGGGGAAAGAGACCCTTTAGATCATGCAGAAGGCAGCAAAGCAAGAGGGGGGGTAAGACCGTCCACAGGAGAAGAGGGGAAAATCACCTGCCGGATAGCTACATCTCCCCCAAATCCAAACCAAATGCAGAGATCACAAAGGAACCCAGTATTACACTGAGCCCAGAGCAGTTTGGTTTGCTAATTAAACGTATAGAGGCGGCTGTTGACCTAAAACTTAAGGCTTCCATTGACTGTCTTACAGTCAAATTGGACACCGCAAATGCGGAGCTTAAAAGACTAGGAGGTCTTTTGGACCAACAGCTGGTTAAACTTTCTCAAGCGAATACCTTACCCCCTCAAATTAGCTTAGCAAGTCCCGAAGTCATGGGAGATAGTGCCACAAAAGCCCCCAACCCACCTTCCTCGATCCCTCCGGCTAGTTGCCCGGTTAACAACCCTACTGTTCCCCCAGCCATCCACTCCCCACCAGTAGATTTGGATGCTGATCAGGCTAGGGGATTCCAGAGACCTGGCCCCTTATATAACACTAATGCTGCACAATGTAGACGCATCAATACTATTAATTTGCCCCCGGATTGCGCCCCTTATGTCATCGTACTTGCAAATGTTCCGTCGTTTTGCTCAGGTAATTCTGAGCCGCAAGAGGAAGCGCATGATTCTCTCAAAAACAAAGTGGTGGCCTGGTTAGGTGCTAAATGTGGTTTCCCTTCTAAACATGCTGGAGATATTATTACGACGAGGAGAGTGAATTGGATTGGCCCATCAAGGAAATCATGTAGAGGGGATTGCGTGGTTGTGAACTTTAAATACCCACAACATGTGGCCACAGTCCTCCTACGGGCAGCATCCCTGTTGGAGGACAGTAACAGTATCTGAGTTCGTCCGCTTGGGTATTTCTACAACCAGGCCAATTTTCCCTCCTTGCCCAGACCAAGATCAAATCCATTCACCCCGGTGGGGCCCAGTTGGGCTCATAAAAATTTGTTGCAGGGCCGTGATAACCCTAGTACATTTGGTCCCCCCATTACAACATATAACAGATTTAATGTGCTCTCAGGCCTCGACCTCTGTGATTGACGGGGTGAGGGAGAGGGTACAGAGGACGCCGCCGTAGCGGCACCAACACCAGCGGTCCTTGTACCTTCTTCTGAGGCGGTCAAGAACAGTTCACCAGAGATTATTGTAGACAATGGGGACACGGTTAGACTGTTATCTTGGAACATTGCTGGGTTGCGGGCTAAGAAGGGAGACCCCAATTGGGAAAACTTTGTAAAGCGTTATGATGTTATCGCCTTGCAAGAGACTTGGGACTTGGAGTGTGACTACTGGATAGATGGCTTCACATCCTTCTTTGTCCCTGCTTTGCCTTCCCCTGCCGGACGGAACAAAGGAGGTCTCATGATGCTGGTTTCGGTGAATTTAAAAGGCAAATTGATCTCGATAGACTGCGCCTCCAATAACTTTATTATTCTGGAGTTAACTTTAGAGGATGGTGGTAAACTACTGTTGGTTAACTGTTATAGTGCTCCTAACAGTAATCCAGAATCCATGCATTTTAATTGGTTATCTGATTTTTTAATTCTCTACGGAGACAAGCATTCCACTCTGTATCGATTCATTTTAATGGGTGATTTTAATGTTCATTTGTGTTCAAAATGTGTTATGGTGGAATCAGACGGGCCAGACAGCGTGTCCCCCCCTCATTTAGAACACACACAGAAGGGTCGGGCAATTGAACATGTATTGCAGGAAAATGAGCTATTTGAACCTGAATTTTATGATAATAGTACACGGGTTGCCACCTACACGGGAAGGGCTAGCGATTCGATATTTGATTTTATTTTTGTTTCGAGATATTTTCTTAATTATGTGATTTCATATAATGCAATTGCTATGCCCATGAGTGATCATAATCCTGTTGGATTGGTGTTAACAAATAGTGCCTTCTTGTCGAAATCTGTTGTTCTCCATCGGACTATATTGCCTGTAAAGGAAAAGGATCAGGGGAGAAGACTTAAATGGGAGACGGTTGTACCGGAAAAAAATTTCATAACTTTATCCAACTCAGTCGCGGAAGAGTTAATTGTGTGTGCCACTCCGTCAGCTGGGCACAATGATATCATATCTTCCTTTGAAGATATTTGCCGATTTGTGTCTAGCAGTCTCTTAGCCAAAGGGCAGGGGGCCAAACAAAAGCCGGCTAAAGGCTGGTTTGATAAAAATTGCAGTAAAGCTCATAACCGCCTTAAAAAAGCCCTCAATACTCGCCCAAGGGATAGGGAGCTTGTGGCGCGATTAAGAATGGAGTATAACACAGCCACTACTTTGCGTAAAAATGAATTAAAAAGCAAAGCTTGGGAGGACTTAAGGGATAAAGCCACTCTAAAAAATAGCGCCGAGTTTTGGACAATAATAAATTCCCCATTACTTACAGGCGCTCAAAACTCAGCACAGGAATTAAATATCCCAGAGGAGGATTGGCTATGCCATTTCGAAAAAATTTATGACAGTAACAGGGAGCCGGACCCTTTCACAATCCCCGTAAATGAGAGCCCCATGGAGCCTGTGAGATTTGAAACCAGTGAGGTACTTAGAGCCATAGAGGAGACAGCAGTTCGCAAGGCCCCGGGCCCCGATGGAGTGCCAGCGGACATGTTCAGGGCAAATTCACTGTTTTGGGCAAATATTTTAACTAGAGTTTTTAACGCCGCTGCAATAGTGGGTTTCCCTCAGTCCTGGTCTTTAGCTACAATCGTCCCAATATTCAAAAAAGGGCAGAGAGGAGACCCAAAATGCTATAGACCAATATCACTTCTGGACTCCTCGGTAAAAATTTTAGGTAAGGCTGTCCTGGCGAGGATTTCTGCGTGGGCTAAGGGGAATAATATCTTGTCCGAGGCACAATATGGCTTTAGGTCAGGGAGGAGTACTGAGGACCAATGCCTCAACCTCCACCTCATACTATCCAAATATACCAGAGCAAAAGGGGGCAGCTTATTCCTTGGTTTCATGGACCTGTCCACAGCTTTTGATCTTGTTAATAGATCTAAGTTGTGGGCAATGCTGCTGGAGATGGGCCTCGACAGTTCCTTGGTACACTTTCTGGCGGAGCTCCACAAAGATCTGAGGGCCCGCATCAGAATGACCACCGACGGAAAGTGTACCGAGAGTTTTAGATCCACTAGAGGAGTCCGCCAGGGATGCATCCTGGCGCCAATGTTGTTCACGCTTTACGTGAACTCTTTGGAGGGCTACCTAACGTCTGCCACAAAGGATTTCCCGAGCATGGGGGGTGCACCAATTCCGGTGTTCCTCTATGCCGATGACGCGGTACTTATAGCTAGGACCCCAGTTGCCCTACAAAAGCTACTTGACGCCTTTGGCAATTTTATGACTAGTCTCGACCTGGTGATCAACAAAAGCAAATCACATACCATGTCAGTAGGATGTGGTAAGCGTAAAGAAAAAACCTTTTTTTGTGATGGAGAGGTGATTACTAGTGTCAAAGTCTTTACCTACTTGGGTGTGATTTTTGACCAAAGGGGAACCTGGACACCGCAGCTAACATCTAAAATGAATGCGATAAGAAGTTCATATGCTGCAATTTTGGGCTTTGCTAAGAGATTGGGGGGGAAACCTATGGAGGCTATTATGGCCGTTTATAAAGCTAAGACAATCGCAATTGCTAGATATGGTGCAGCTGTCTGGGGTTACGTTAATTCTAAAGATATCCAGACTGAGGAAAATAAATTTTTTCGCTCATTGCTGGGTTTACCCCAGTCAACTGCTACCTACTCAGTACATCTAGAGTTGGGGATGGGTTACATCCTAGACATAATAAATCTAGCTCCACTTTTGATGTGGATAAAGCTTTGGCTTAACCCAAACCTTAGCCTTAATCAGCGGATCATCAAAGATTGTCTCCAACTTGATCACAGGAGGGATATTCAGTGGCTGTCTTACATTGAAACTACGACAGCACTTCTGGGACGCCCTGAAATATTTAGTAGACCTGAAGCCCTGTGTAGAGCTGACCTGCCGTGGGTGAAAACAAATTTTCTGAGAATTCGCATGGCCGAGCGCGAAGCCCACGATCTATGTAAACCCTCTGTGAGGGCTCATGTTCTGATAACTCCATCTTGTGTGCTGGCTCCTTATCTAATAACGGTAACCAACCCTTTTCATAGATGGCTTTTATCCAAATTTCGGTTTAATCAAACTTATACGGTACTGTGGGATGAGAAAGACTGGTGCAAGCTTGAGGAATCGTCCCCATGCAAATGTGATGGTTTCTCTATTCAGGATAATGCCCACTTTTTGTTTTTTTGTTCCTTCTATCATGAACCTCGCATTAGATATTTAAAATCTATTTTGAAGGACCTGGGTTTTATCCAGTATAAGCCTGCATTGTTATATTTACAGATGTTGCTCTCTCCATTCTCCATTAATTATGTACTGCACTGCTAGTTTTTTAGCCGCATCTGTGAGATGCAAGAGACTAAGGCTAAGATTGGAAGAACAATGGAAATTTGTATCCATCTTTATTGCATATTTGAGTGCATTTTTAATGTATTTTATGCAATTAATGCCTTTTTATTCTGCTTTTTAAATTTATCAACTGTTTAATACTGTTTTAGACGAATTTTTGATATTTGCTGTAGAATGCTTTTATGATTTTAATTAATCGAATAAAGTGGAACTTGACTTGACTTGACTTGACTATACCAATCAATCAATCACATAACCACCTCCCAAACACCACCAGCCCCAAAAACATTTAGAGGAGCAGAATCCTACCTGAATTCACAATTACACACAAAAAAGAATAGTTCCTTCTTTATGACAACAAAAGTCATGAAAAAAGAATGATTGTCTTTGCCACACCTGCTAATGTACAAAAACTGGGACAATGCGAAACCTGGATGGAACATTTAAAATATGTCCTAAACCACAACAACAACATTGCTTTTATATACGCATTACTATCTAATACAAAATGTATGACTTACATAGAGCTCCTAACACAAATTAAAGAACAAACTAATGATTACCACCCCCAAAAAATTATAATCGACTTTGAGCATGCAAAGATAAAAGCAATTTTAAAAATGTATCCCCACACAGCAATACAAGGATGCTACTGTCACTTTAACCAAAGTATATGACACAATCTACAAAAGTCTACCTTAAGTGTAGAATATGCAGCAAATAGTAATTTTGCAGATCAAGTAAAAAAGATTATTAGCCCTAGCCTACGTCCTCATCGCTGAAGTAGCAAACCACTACAACCTACTAATAGAAAGCCCCTTCTACCTAGCAAATGAAACAAAATTAACTCCCCTAATGGACTATTTCGAAGACTGATGGGTAGGAAAACTATCAAACAGTCAATTGGGGGTTTATATAGCACGGATACTCACCCATGAGTGTCTCAAGGTGCTGAGGGGGGGGTGCTGATTTGCTTGGGCACAGGAGTTGAGTCGAAGAGCCAGGTCTTGAGATCCTTCCTGAATTGGGTCTGCAACAGGGACTGCCTGAGGTGGGGAGGCAGGCTGTACCAGGCCTTGGTGGTGAGGTGGGAGAAGGATATTTCTATGGTTTTTGGCTTGTGGATCCATGGGACGGTTGCGAGGGCCAGTTGGGTGAAGCAAAGGTGTCTGGTGGCTAAGTGGCATGAGAGGCAGTCGTTCTTGATCCTGCGTCGTAGAGTGCTTTGTAGGCATGTGTGAGGAGCTTGAAGGTGATTTTTATGTTGCCTGGATGCCAGTGTAGTTCTCAAAGGTATGCAGTAATGAGGCTGCGGTGGGGGATTTTGAGGACCAGTCTGGCTGTGGCGTTTTGAACGTTCTGTAGTTTTCTGAGGAGTTTCTGGGTGATGCCGGCTTAGAATGTGTTGCCGTAGTCGAGTCTGCTGGTGATGAGTGCATGGGTGACCGTCGTTCTGGATTATGTGGGGAGTGTGTGGAAGCAAGATGAGGATACAGTGTTGATCAGGAAATTCATTGTGAGAGAGGAGTCCATTATGATCCCGAGGTTATGTGCATGGTCCATGGGGGTGTCGGGGTTCCCAGTGCGGTAGGCCACCAGGAGTCATCCCAGGCTGAGGGGGTGGGTTCCAGGATGAGTGCAATCTTGGTGCTGTGGTTGCTTCGGAAGCCGGATTGGGAGATGTCCAGGATGTGGTTCCCTTCAATGAACTCAGAGAGTTGGGCATTGATGGCCTTCTCAATTACCTTAGCTGGGAAGAGAAGCTGGAAAATGGACTGGAAGTTCTTGAGGTCTGTTGGGTCAGCTGATGGGTTGATCTCAGAGTGTCTCCAGTCATCGTGGAAGGTGGCAGTCTTGATGGAGCAGTTTATGGTGTGGCAAAGCTCGGAGCGATGGAGGTGGCTGCACTATGGAAGATGTGATTTGGGCAAAGGTCCATTGGGGCTCCGGAGTGGATGCTCTCAATGGTCCTGAGTGAGCCATCTCTGGTGAGTGGAGTTAAGTTGAGCAGGATCTGCAGGCTAAGATTGAAATCGCTAGCAATAAGGGCAAGGAGATCTTTAGCATAGTGAAGTCGTTCACCTCCCCGAAGGCGGCAGCTTAGGAATCTCCTCACTCGGCTGAATGGACCAGCCAGGTGGCCCTATCCCTCCACAATACGATTATCATGATTGAACAGTCTTTTTCCTTGGATACAGGGGAGGTCCTGACCCCACATCAGATACTGGGCAGAGAATCTGGTCCCCAGCAACCTCCGGCACTATTACAATTCCCGGCTGTGCAACTTGACAAATCTCTTACATATCTCAAGGGCCTTAAGTCTGGGTCTCCGGTCGATGCATGTCCTGCTAAATTGTTAGCATTTTTAGCCCCCACTATAAACCCCACTTTGACTAAGGTGATAAACACATCCCTCTCCACCGGCATTGTGCTGTCCATTTGGAAGCAGGCAAAAATTCTGCCGCTCTGTAAAAAATTGTCCTAGGACCCGAAAGTTCCTGCAAACCAAAGGCCTATCTCCATCCTCCTGGCTCTCTCTAAGGTACTCTAGGATCATACAGAAATTCACAATCTACTGCATATAACTCAATCTGGCTTTAGGGCCAATTACAGCACTGAGATAGCTCTGTTGGAAGTGATGGAGCACTTTAAAGAACAGCTCAATCTGGCTTTAGGGCCAATTACAGCACTGAGATAGCTCTGTTGGAAGTGATGGAGCACTTTAAAGAACAGCTTAACTGGGGGGACAGAGCTATCCTCATATTACTTGACATGTCGTCAGCGTTCAAAATGGTCCCACATGAGAGACTTCTTGATAGACTGAGGAACATAGGCATTGGGGGTGCTGCACTAGCATGGAGAGCATCCTTCCTGGAGAATTGAAACTAGGAAATATGGATGCCCCTTTTGAGTCCTGCATGCCCTGTGTGAAAGTAGGAGTCCCTCAGGGCTCCATCCTTAGCCAGACTCTTTTTGGCACTGAAATAATCTTATGTGGTGATGATACGCAGCTGATCTTTACCTGCGACAGGGGTTCAGAGTTTGATGGGGATGGAATCAGATCTTGTCTCACAAAGGTGTTTAATTGGCTCAAGGCAAACCAGCTTAAATTAAACCCTGACCAATCAGGGATTGTCTTTTTTGGCCTGCCTTCCATGAGCAACTGGGGCATTGGTGGCATGTGGAGTTATCCCCCCTCCCAGCCCAAACCACATTAAAAAACCGTGGCATCAACATCAATAGTGCCCTCTCTATGAGATCCCAAGTCCATGCATTGCTGAGTACTTGTTTTTATCAAGCTTCGCATGTTAAAAAAGTTACTCTGGATCCCAGATTTTGTGTGGGCATATAAAATTAAATTTTATCTCCTAGGATTCGAGGGCCCGTTTTATGTAGTGCTCTGTGAGCGTGGCACAGGAGTTTGAACTTAGCCCTTTGGCAAATGGGCAGCCAGTGTAATTCTTTCAGACTTTCAGATGCTGAGCTGTACTTGCTTTTGTTGCAGATCAATCTAGCAGCAGTATTCTGGACCACCTGTAATCGGTAGAAAAGGTAGTCAGACGTGCTCACATAGAGCGCGTTCCCATAATCTAGTCTGCTAGAAAGTAGTAACTGAGTAATCAATTTTCTACAGTTTAAGGGAATCCATGAAAAGAGTAAACGCAATAGTGTCAACAGAGCGAAGCTCTTTCCACATAGTGCTCAAATTTGGTCTTGCATTGTTAGAGCATTCTTGATGAGAATGCCCAATTTCTTTGCCACTCGCTTGGGTTCTGGGGCAGCCCCCAGTGCCTGGGGCCACCAGGTGTTGTCCTCGATTAAGTATGCTCCACCAAAAAGTGAGATCTCAGACTTTTCTTCGCTTAGTTTCAGGCTGTGTTCCATCATCCAAGTTGCTGTTTCTGTTAGACAGTTGATTAGGTAGTGTTTGGTATTTTCATGCCTGTCTTCAAAGGCAATTTGCAGCGTAAGAGCAACTATTGAAACCCCATTTCCTACTGCTCTCCGCCAGGGAGGAGACATAGATGTTAAAGAGAGTGGGGCTCAAAGAAGACCCCTGTGGTACTCCATGCTTTATAGTTCGTGAGCTTGAAGAGTGGTGGCCCATTTGGATGTTTTTTCCTCTATTGGATAAAAAAGAGGTGAACCGCTGAAGGGCTTTTGAATATATTCCTTTTTTGTACAGAATATGTAGCAGGTGGTCATGGGAAACAGTATCGGAAGCCGCTGTTAGTTCCAGAAGGATCAGTGCAGCGGTTTTCCCTTGATCTATCAAGGTCCTGATGTTATCTGATACTGCAAGTAAAGTCGGTTCTGTTTTGTTATTAGCTCTAAAGCCGGTCTGGGAAGGGTCTAGTAATTCATTAGGTTCAAGGAAGTTTACCAATTGCTTGTTCACCTGTTTTTTCAACACCTTGGACAGGTAAGGTAATTGAGAGATCGGCCGGTAACTAGCAGGGTTGTAAAGTTCTAGACCAGCTTTTGTAAATAATGGGAATACTATGGTTTCTTTCCATGTGTCCGGGAAGGATGCTGAGTCTAGAGATTTATTAAAAATGCGAGTGACATGTGGGCTTAGAACAGAGGCAAGTTTTGAGAAAATAAGCTGAGGCCGAATGGAGATCCTGCTTTAACCTCCATCGTAACTTGTGTTACTTCTTCTTCTGAAAGGGGCCAGGTGGCCTAAATCAGCCTGTGCTTTGGGGTGTGGTGTTGATGTCTTGCTCTCTGATTTATTGACAGTGAATTGTCTATTGAAGGAGGAGTACATTTTAGTGACTTTATCAAAGAGGAAGTTGTGATTATCTCGCAATTATCAACAGAAGGGGTCATAGTGTGGGTCATACCAGCTGGTTTAAAGAGTTCTTTCACTATTTTATATAGTTCTTTAGAAGAGTTACAATTATCTTCAATTCTTTTTGCATATTAGAGTTTTTGTGCGCTTTGAAGGGCATTATGATAGATTTTTAAATCCTCTTTGTAGAGCAGTCTATCATTGTTTTCTTTTGATAGTCTAAACTTGTGTTCTAGGCTTTTACATCTCCTTTTTTGTAATTTTAGCTCTAAAGAATACCATTTCTCAGATGGCATTTCCCTGCTAGATTTATTTACTACTCTAGGGACACACAGGTCCAATGCATTAATGATGTCATTATGCAAACGTCCAGCCTCAGCCTGGGCAGAGAGTGTTTTCTCAATATTTTGGTCGCAAGCCAGAAAATGAGACGCAAAAATCTCAGGGGTAATAAGGCTCCATGGTCTTTTTGTTGTTGTAGTTTGTGTGGGCACCTTTGTTAGCTTAATTGGCAGGTTAATGGAAAAGGAGTTTAGGAAGTGATCAGTCCATGACAGAGGTGTGACCTCAGAGACGTTGGTATCCTTGATTTTAGAAAATAGAAGATCCAGTGTATGCCCAGCCATATGTATGTATAATATGACAGGGCTTTTTCTAATCTATGGTTTATTGACAATGCTGATGGTATTTTTGCTAGGCAGTTGTTTTCTTATAGTGGCACGTATACTGCGTTTCAGAGCACAATAGTTTAAATAAATATAGTGTCTCTTTCATATCTTATTGTGGACGAGTATGAGTGTGTGAGCGGAAGGGAGTGTCCTGCCACTGCAATTCCTTAGAGGGTCAGGAGTGTTGTATTCTGGGGTATCAATTCATTTGTTCCTCTTTTTATTTTTAGTCCTCATTTGCCCAGGTTGACAAAAGATGATAACCTGTGCTCTGGGGTCTCCCTTGATGCCACCCTCTGGGCCTCGAATTGGGCCAGTTGACTGGAGCTCTCGTTGGGACCTGGGTCTGCGGTGGCCATGGCGTAGTCGAATCCGCAGGGTGAGTTGTCCCCTGCCGGCCTACTCCTACCCTGCCTGTGCTGTACGGAGTAACCCAACAGATTTGCCCGTTCCTTTCCGACTCCCAGTGACTGAGACCCGCCACCATCTTGGCCTACGACTGGGTCAGTCAGTCTGTAGCTCCTGGAGCAGGGCAGCTCCTCGCCAGGCATGGCAAGGTAGGTCACCAACCGAGCGGATCTCCCTGACTCTATAGTCTTCTTGGCCCAGGCTCCAGCTGATATCCCGGCTCATCTGTGACACAGCTACCTGCTGACTCCCTGCTACTCTCGGCAGTCCAGAGACAGTCGCTGCTGTCTTCTACCTCGACCCTATACGTTGCCCAAGGCATGGGGCAGCTCAGGATTTTCTTTTTTCCCCCTGCGCTCCTCTACATCGAAGCTGAGGATCACTCAGTGACTAGCAAGATGCGGCCTGACCCTCAGCTTCTCATAGGAGGCCGATTTTGGTCTATGCTCTCAAGCATGACCCTACCCCTCACCGCGAACCGAGGTCGTCAGCGCACACAACACCGAATGGTCATATTCCAAATGGACACCTGGAACATCCCTGTGACACTCCACTTCCTGTGTTCGCTCTGCCCCACACATGTTGAGTCGCTGAGCCCCCAGCCCCTTCCCGTGTTTATTCCCTGGGTCACAAAGACAGCACTGTGCCCACCGATGACCCCACCCACTTATGCCACCACGCCGGTATAACTATGCTTCCTTGAGCCCCCAGCCCCCGGGCGTGCTTCCGGCCGCTACCGAGAGGTGCTGTGGGGCCCTGGGCATCTGCATTGAGACTATGGTGCCCACGATCACTCCCGCCTTCTGCTACTGAGGGAATCATGGATCTTGCATCTCCGACACCGAGAACTGTCTTCTCTTGCTCTGAGGATCGGATATTATTGTCCACATCCTCAAAATTACCCTCTACTCGCTGAGGTTGGGGTAAGTGCACCATGAAGGACTTCTGGTCCGTCCCCGTCTCCTTACATTATTTAAATCTCTAAAATGGCCGCCCCGCCTCTCTGGAACATCTGGGTCGAGTGCATGACCCTGTCTTCTATTAAGGATTCCTCCCTCTCTCTAAAACGGCAGCCCCCTGCGCTCATCTTGATTAACTGCTAGATTGTTTGACCCCACTACCACTATTCAAGTACCCTCTCTCCAAAATGGCCACCCCCTGCTCATTAGTGCTATAGCTGACCTGACTCATGACCTCAGCACCACACCTTCTCTAAATGGTCGACCCCTGCATTTTTCCTAATTAACTGTTAGCTTGTTTGCCCCCACTACCACTATTCATGTACCCTCTCTCCAAAATGGCCGCCACATGCTCATTAGTGCTATAGCTGACCTGACTCATGACCCCAGCACCACACTATCCGGAACACTGTAATGGGACCTAGCACATGACCACCATCCAGCATAGACCTGATCTCTCCAATAGGAGGCTCCCGGATATTAAGGGCTGTAAACGGCCGACCCCGCTCCTTACTATAATAACTGGGTTGATTGCTTGACTCCAATTCCCCAATAATTCTGTTCTCTCTCTAGAACTGATAGCACCATGAAGACACGACCCTGGATCACTCTGTGGACTCCTGCTCAATCCTACCTCGTTTACTAAGCTCTCACCTCCACGACCACCCTTACGCAGTATTGACTCCAGACTTAAAAAGTCCAACCAAGCTCTCCAAAAGTGTGACTAAAACTCTGAAACATAGACTGCTCAAAGACAACCCAGAAACCCTTATCTCTGACCCCTACCTCTTTCCAAAAATAGGTACTATTATGAGTGACCTGATCTTCTACACTAAAAGAGGAGCTCAGTGGAGATTGACGTTCCCTCCCTACTCAGAATCACCTCGGCCACAAAATTTCCTCACGGTCTGCGACTTTTGGCTATGAAGTCTCCCGCTTTTAGAGCAAATGCAGCTATATCCATCTACAACAATGGGACTATACTAATTCAGGCCACCGATCTCAACCTGGACATCTTTGATGACAGATTTGCCCTCTTTAAAAAATCTTTGGTCACTAGCGAATTCCCTATTCAATTTAGGTATGGACTTCCCCTTACCCCATCTCTGGAGGTCCCTGATCCACCGCTAATGGACCACAACCTGAGTAATGCCTCTCCTACCCTGATCAACACACACAGGACCACAGCTTCTTCATCCCCAAGCTCCCCTAACTCACCCACTGTGCCACGACCTGACCAGACTTTTGCCAGTAATCACGTAGCATTTGTTATCTCTCGCTCCGTCCACCTCTCGGACACTTACACCACCCCCTCTCCCACTAGCCCTTGCCTATATAACTCCCTCACTCGACAGCGGGCTTCCAACAGGAACTCTTGCAACCTCCCATCCCCTAACCTCCCTTCCATCACCCACTCGCCTTGCGCGCCCGTACATCGGAGATGGAACTCTCCACTAGCAGATTTCCCCATTCCCTCCTGTTCACCTTCCCTGGTCTCCCCTCTGCCCTCCCCACTGAACAAGCCCCCGCCTCCCCTCCACGTGACCCATTATCCACACTCACATCCTGCTTCTAAGTTCAAGAAAATAAACCAGGAACTTCTAACTCTCAAAACTGTCATCCAAAAACTCCTTAAGTCCACCGAAGAGCTAGCCCTTGATCTCTCTTACATGTCCACACTTGAGATCCCTCATCTTTCTTCCAACTTGACATCACTTGAGATCCCACATATGATCCAGCTGAAACCCCCTGCCCAGATTTGTAATACCACCCCCTACCCTAATGCCCCATCTAGACCTGCTAGATCCAATAATCCATTTTCAGAACTTGATATTCTCTCCTCCCTCTTGAGTACACCTCTCCTCATTCGGCCATCTCAGTCCCTGCTAGATCCTAACATACAACCCCACTAAATGCCTCTGGTGCGACATTCCCTAAGCCTGGTAATGTGGAACCTATCCAAAGCATCACACCCAACCCTCATAGAGCCCCCAGACTCAATGCCAACTCCATAAACATTAATAACCTCATGCAGATCCCCACTACACAGCCCACTCTCACAGACACCATGCACAAAGCACACCTGAAATGCATGTTACTTAACTGCAGATCTGCAGTAAAACATGCCACCGACCTTGCTGATCTCATCCTTGCCCAAGAACTGGACCTCCTTATCCTCACAGAAACATGGCTCAGTGACTCCTCTGGCCCTATCCTTGACCTATTAGTCCTCCCAATTCACAACATTATCAGACTCAACCAAGTTAAGAAAACAGGAGGTGGCATAGCCTGTATCTTCTGCAACTCTCTAACAACAAAACAGTCCCCCTCAGCTAATCTCTCATCCTGTGAATACCTATGCATAGATATCACTAGCACACACAGACACACAGACGCCTATGCAGCCTTCACATCTTCTCCCACCCCCAAGTGATAACCTCCATCTAATTGAACAAATCATGGAAACCGTCTCCTCCAACCTGGGCTGACACTGCCCTCAGACACTGGATCAAATCATCTCCGACCCCAATTCCATTCATCTCGAATCCATTCTACCATGTGTTTGGTCTGACCGTCATTATATCGACTTCCTGATACTTGAAAGCTGGAACCACAAAAGTGCACAACCACTAAAACTAAAATACTGGAAAAGATCGCTCCATCACATAAGCATTAATGAGCTCATAGAGCGCTGTGATTTCTCCCTTCTGACGCCTGCAAACATGAACAATGTTCACGACCTCACTGAACATTATAACAACGCATGCTATCTGCCTTGAATGATACGGCCCCCCTTCAACTATAAAGAATTCCCATAAAAGACTCCAAACCTTGGTTCAATGACAGACTAAATGCGGACAGACGCAGGCTAAGACTAGCTGAATGCAATTGGAGATCCACTCCCTCCACGGAGCTTCAGAAAACTCTAAGACTCAAAAGGAGTAGATACAACAAACTCATTAGAATGATGCCAACTTCTTCAAATACCAACTTGACAAAGCCAAAAATTGCCCAAAACGACTTTTTGAGCTCATTAAATCACAATCCAACAACACCTCTACCCAATCTCAGCACCTCTCTCACCAGCAACCAAACTGCGAAGCAGTTGCGGAATTCTTCCTTGTAAAGACAAATAAAATTGAATCAGATCTTAGGTCTGCTGCACTCAATCTGTCACCCTCTCTTGACTCCTCTGTCTCCACACCCTCGCCCTCGCCTCATGGTCTCTCCCTCAAAAACAATGCCTCATAGAGTCAATTCACCCCCTCAATGACATTACCATCCTTAATAGTCTCTCAACCCTTATACCCTCTAATCACTTCAATTACCCCCTCCACCCCAACATCTTCATAGAAATGATAGGACTAGCACCGCTCTGGTCCAAGATCATCAATGCCGTACTTCTTCAAGGTGAGATCCCGGACTGCCTGAAGGCCGGCCTAGTGCTCCTAGTCTCAAAAAACCCTCAGCTGACCCTGCTGACCTGAACAACTACTGACCAATCACAAACATACCCACCCTGGCAAAACTTCTGCAGAAATGTGTTCAGGAACAACTACGCAAACACATTAAGCAATTCCAGCTTCTCGACCTATTCCAATCGGGCTTCCGTACCGGCCACAGCACCGAAACGGCCATCACTCACTCACATAGATGTCTCATCTGCTTTCGACACGGTCAAACATGACAATCTACTCTACCTCTTAAAACGAAGGACGGGGCTCTCAGGCACGGTCCTTAAATGGTCTTCCTCTTTCCTCAACAACAGAGCACAAAGAGTCAAATCCAACCAGTCTTTATCCAACCCTAGTCCCTGCACACTTGGTGTCTCCCAAGGTTCCTCACTCTCCCCCACACTCTTTAACCTTTTCCTTGAGCCATTTTTAAAGCCTCCAACATCCAATATCACATGTGTGCGGATGACACTCAACTCTACATGAAAATCTCTTCCCCCCGATTACATCAAATCTCTCAACGGAACCCTCCTCAAAACCCTAAACTGGCTAACCTCCAACCATCTCAAATTAAATGCCCTCAAGACAGAATTCATCCTCATTGCACCCGTTAGGCAAACCACCACTGTGGTGAAATATCTGTGTAACCTCACAGCACTCAACAGCTCATCACACATCATTAACTCCACTAAATCACTGGGAGTTATGCTAGACAAAAACCTAAACATACAAACTCAGTTTAGCCCCTATCAGAGCATCTCTGAATGCTGCTACTTGACTCATCCCGGGTTCTAAGAAGACCAACCACATCTCGTCGCTCAATTGGCTTCCTGTTGAGGCAAGGATACAACTAAAGATCGCTTGTATGACCCATAGGTCACTACACTTCAACACCCCACTATACCTGACAAACAAGCTGGAACTTTCTGGTGGCTCCAAGTCCACAAGGAGCACTAGAACACTGCTGCTCAAGCCAAAGAAATTTTAGAACCTTAAAACCTACCATCAAACATTCTCTGGCATCGCCCCGAGAATCTGGAACTTCCTTCCAGTGGATACAAGACTGATTCCCTCTACACTTGCCTTCAAAAGGGAAGTTAAAGCTCTACTAATGAACAAATCGTTGAACTAGATTCTTTGCACCTCTTGTTTTTTTTCCACGAAATTCGAGCACCTTTTGGGCCCAAATAAAGCTGGTTGTTTTTGACTGAACTTTTCTGAGCTATTCTTCCTTAAAAGCCATGGGCATATTCTGAAATAAGAAAGTAAACTTAGGGAGAATTGACATTTTCACAAGATTGACTCTACCATAAATTGTCAAAGGGAGATAAGACCAACTAAGTAGAAATTTCTCCACTTCCTTGCTGATCTTCTGAAAGTTAGTTTTGGGGATTTGTTCTTTTTTCTGGACAATTTTGATACCCAGGTATCTCATTTCCTCTTTAACACACTTCAGTTGTGAGTTGATGTTCCATATCATTATGATCGTTTTGCTGTCATTAATCTCACATCCTGAGATCCGCCCAAACTGTGATGCCAGCTCATACACAACCGGTAATGCTGTGGTGAGCTCTGAGGTGTATACCACTCAGTCATCATCGTATAGTCCTACTTTTTTCTCCTAGCACCGAAATTTAAAAGGGAGTATACTGTCATGTTTTCGTATCTTCTCCGCTAGGGGTTCAATGTATAAATTGAAAAGGAGGGGAGATAACAGACACCCTTGCCTCGTCCCCCGATATATATTAAAAACTCTTGAGATATTTCCATTTACTAATACTTTAGCTGTAGGGTTTTTATACAATAATTCTATTGCCCTACAAAAATTCTCCCCTAAATTGGATAGCCTTAAGATTTTTTACAGGTAAAGCTAGTTTAGCCGGTCTATCGCTATTGTTTCAGAACAGTCTTTTGAAATATTCTCAGTGCAGTAATCCCCGTCATAATACCCTTTTGAATGCAAACTGCTCTTATCCATTTGTGACGGGGGGCCTTATATTCTGGGCAAATAAACAAAACATGAGCTATGGTTTCCGGGTGTGTTATGCAGAAAGGGCACATTTGGTCACTTTTACTAGATGCCCATTTGCAGGTGACCATATTCAATGGGTGAGTACCTACCCTAAACTGATGGAATAACTTCCTATCATGAGGCATTGTAATCAGATCCCAGTACATCTCATACCCAGGAGTGTGTTTCAGCTCCAGAAAAGCCTTAGTATACGATGGAGCAGTGTGTGACTGAAACTCCTCCTGGGATATGAATGACCAGTAGGCCTCTTTTAACTGTTGTTTGGTAGGAAATAATGTCTCCTGAAGATTATCCCAAAGATCCCCCATACCTAGAGACTTAAGGAGAGTTTTAACCTTTCTAAACCATAGAATTTTACCCCCAGAGTCCATATCACGCGTTTCCAGCAGTGCTAACGCATAGTGATGCAATTCTGGGGTTACCCACAGTCTTCTCCAATAGGCAACTGGTCTAAATCTGCAGATATTTTCTAGACTCTGACAACCCAGATCCATGCGCAAAGGTACGAGTGGTGTGGAATGTGGAAGCCCTGTTATACAGCGGAGAAATTTGTTGTGTGCTTTTTGCACACCTGCTATATCAGACGACCCCCACAGTTCCGCTCCATATAACATGGAAGATCTTACTCTTGAGCCATACATTTTTAATACTGGGGCTACAGGTTTAGTGGCTGACAACTTAAATTCTCTTAGGAGGGCACCAGATAGTTGTGCGTGCTTGGAGATTAAATGGGCCACATGCGGCTTCCACTGTAGCCTAGAGCCCAAAGTGATGCCCAGGTAGCTGAAGCTATCAGTCTGCTCTAACGGTTCCCCATTCATAAAGACTCTGCCCCTAATGTTCCTATGCCTATGCATCGTCATAAATTTGGTTTTAGAGACATTAACAGAGAGGCCATAGTCATTGAAAATTTTTTCAAAGCAGTCTATTGCCTTCTGAAGCCCTTCCTGAGTCTTTGATAATAGGAGGGTATCATCGGCAAACATTAGCAGGGGGACGGGGATGCCGTTCTGTTTGGGTGCATCAGTAGTAGAGTCCCTATAATAATCTATAACTCTATTTATATATAATGTGAATAATGTGGGTGCCAGCACGCACCCTTGCCGCACACCCCTTTCCGTTGGAAATCTGACGGTCACCTGGATCTGGTTACCCCATCTGACCTGCGCGTAGTTATTTTCATGTAGTTTTATCAAAACCGCAAGCAGTTCTGGTGGGATACCCTGCTCGTGGAGCGCTCTCCACAGCCTATCTCTTGGGACTAGGTCGAATGCAGCCTTTAAATCAACAAAGGCTGCATAAAGTGTGCCACCCCCCAGGACCACCCATTTCCAATATATTGTGGAAAATCTGAAAACTTGATCTACCGTGCTAGTCAGGGGTCGGAAGCCAGCCTGTAAAGTGGACATGACTCCCGAGTCCTCGATCCAATTCTGGACCCTAAGAAGTACCATTCTGGCCACAACCTTCTGAATACAGGCTATTAGGCTAATTGGCCTGTAGTTTCCCGGGTCAGCTCGGTCACCCTTCTTAAAAATTGGTATGATTTCTGCTCCCCGCCATATATCCGGCACCGTAGTGCCTTTGGCAATAGTGTTCGCCAGTAGTTCGATGTAAGGGACCCAGACTGATTTACTATGCAGAAACAAATCTGCGGGAATTTTATCTAAGCCCGGGGCCCTGCCCTTGGGTATTAAATTAAGGGCACATTCAACATCTTTCTTGGTGAACATTAGCGTGTTTGCTAATAAAGGACGGCTGAAAGAGGCTAGGGCGGGTGTTGGGACATTTTTTGTGTTAGCAAACTGGGACTTAAAGTGCTTAACCCAGTGTTCTGGCGGGACATGATTAACCGGGGTTGGTTTTTGGTTCCCCGTGCCCCACCTCACAAGATGCCAGAAGTCCGTCGAATCTCTGGACTTACTGGCTACCAATAACTCCTCCCAGTATTTAGTGTCCCACGCTTTTTTCGCGGCATTTTGTGTCCATTTTTAATGGTTCCTTGCCGCCCGAATGGCCTCCCTATCAGTGGATCGCACTGCATCAGCTAAAGATTTGTATGCAGTCCTGCAGTTTTTATCATACCATGACTCCGGTTTTCTTTTCCCCTTACCAGAGTTCCTCTTCCTCGGAATACTAAAATATTTACTTAGTTTAAAAAAAAGGGTCGAGTGAATATGGACTACCCTGCTGCAGTAATCCTCATAATCCAGCTGCCCCTGTATTTCAATGATTGCTTCATTTACCATGTCATTCCTTTCACTAATGGTTTCGGGTTTACCCAGACACTCGGCCCATCTAACCCGCCGAGTATCATTTGCCATCACAATGTCATCTATTATATCATCTGGTATTAACCCCAGCCCTTTGTGAAGCTGTAGCTCAAGACTGAGAGGGTTGTGGTCACTTTCGATACGATGAATTACAGTCATATCACGTATTGATGACCAGAATTCAAGATTGACCAGAATATAGTCAATTCTGCTGGTGCTCAGTCCGTTATTAAAAGTTGGATTGCCCTGCTCATCCCCTCGTGTCCTGCCATTCACTGCTCTCAGCCCGTGTTCTAAACTGAAGGTCTTAAGTTGTAGGGCTGCCTGGGTCCACCGTTTAATAGGGGGTATACTAAGGGGGGGATTTGCCAACAGATATCCTCTGCCTCCGTGAGCTCTAGATCCATATGGTCCAGAGGCTCATAGGAGCAGTTGAAATCTCCGCAAATTAATATATTAGCACCTCCCCTCCAAATACTAACATACAGCCTCATGCATCAACCCAAAATCCAGTCGGTAAAATACCGATTCGCTAATAGCTCCCGGTATTAAGTTAAAAATACCCAATCCCAATGCATCAACCCAAAAGCAGAAATCGCTATTTAAGGAATCCTTAAATAGCGATTCTTTAAATAGGGATTCCTTAAATACCGATTCCTTAAATAGGGATTCCTTAAATACCGATTCCTTAAATAGCGATTGCATTTAAGGAATCCCAAAGTGAGATTCCTTAAATGCAATGCATCAAAGTTAAAAAATTAGCGATTTCGCTAATAGGGGGAGCAAATTACCATGAAGATGAACTGCATGGTAATTTGCAAAAACTTTGAAAAATGCACTTTTGTGCATTTTTCAAAGTTTCATGTTGCGCACACACATGCCCTTAGAGCATGTGTGTGTGCAACATATGTGCACATATCATTTTCAGGGGTGCTATAGGGTGTCATTTTGACACCCTTGCACCCTTGAAATTGCATGAGCAATTAGCGAGAACCTACTGGTACTCGCTATTTGCTCATGCAATCTCCGATTCATTCCTATGGGCCTGGAGGCCCATAGGAATGATTGGGACGGCATTCCTTAATTGCTACTCGCTATTTGCTAGTAGCAATTAAGGAAAGTTAAGGAATCGCTATTTGAATAGCGATTCCTACATGCATAGCCTTTTGCTATTCCTTATTAGCGAATCCTTATTTTTCGCTAATAAGGAATCGCAAATGCTAATGTTGATGCATATGCCCCATAGTGTCCCAGTGCCACCACGACTTCTGACGATTTCCCTCCCGGCTTTCCCCTGGCGTACACGTTAAAAATAATGAGTTCACCAAATGAGGGAGATTTTAACTTGACCCCCAGAATATCCCTTGAATTAATTGCTAGTTGTGTAGTTGTAAATCCATCATCCTGTTTTACCCAAGTGGTCAGTCCCCCCTTAGGTCTTCCTTTATTTGTTTTGGTTGCAGCTATTGCAAAGTGAAGACACCCTGATCTCTGTTGGGGTTCTAATGCCCATGTTTCTTGCATACTGACAATCATATAATTATCAATAAAGGTAACCCAATCCCTGGAGGCCATCTTATTTTTGAGACCTGCCACATTCCACGAGACCAAAAACTGGCTCTCCACATTACTGCTTAAAGGATTGTGAACATTTGTAATATCTCCTATGCTGCTGTTGGCCAGCACTCCCTCTGTCTCTGGTCCACTGACCTCCACCAGACATCCAGTTTCATTGGCCTTCCCTGAACAGTTACTAGGTGTAAAATAACCTGTAACTCCAGGGACAGCTTCATAGTTGGTTAGACCATGGATTGTTGTGTCACTTATACGGCTACCTTGGTTGTCTGTTTGTGTGCAGTGGTCAGAATTATTTTGCACTTTTATAATGACACTAGTCGGATCAGGAACTCCATCAGATATACTTGGAACAATGGGTACATTCCCTTCCAAAGCCTCAACCAAACCACCTGCATATAAAAAATGTGCACCCACTATCTCCTCCCCTCCTGACTGTAGACTTCAATCACAGGCATCCAGACCACTAAAGATGTCAAACCTGTTTGACACCTCCAGTGGAGTGAATGGCACTGGATAGTCCGTGCTCTTATGTACAGTAATGCTTGGCCTAGTAGGTACCAAATTCCACCCAGGTGTTTCTGCAATTGAAGCTGCACGATGCACATAGGCTGAATTCCTATTATTCATCATAATGGGGAAGTGGGTAGTAGGAAAAGAGTAACCATTGGCAGGTTGAAAAGGAAATACCACAGATCTTGGGTAGAAGTAGGTCAGAGGGTGTGGAATGATGCTACTGTTAAGATTTACCTGAGGCCAATTCAGGATGTAGCGTACTGCATTGTGATCTCTAAAATTGACCACAACCACGTCCCCCCCAATGTCTTTAGATCTTCCAACCACTGAAGACGGCGTACATGGATTATTTCGCCATCTATGTTGCTGGCAATTGGCCTGTGTGATGTCAGCCAGTGTGTTATTTTGTTCTTTAGTTGGGAAAAACCCTCTCTCTTGTTCACTGGGAGCTCTGGTACCCCTGTGAGAATCACTACATATGGTGCGGCCTCTGGCGGAAGATCCGGTAGTGGTCTCCTTAACTGTTCCCCCCGGGTCTGCCTGATGCCTCCCTCCTCATGTCTCGTTAATCCAATCGGGCAATTGCCCAGATCTCTGGTAGATTTATTATCAGAGATTGTTGGATAACAGTTAGTTTTAACTGTTGCAATGCTTACAGGAGCATTTGTCTGGTTAGTAGTGAAATTATTATAAACGGGTTTAGGGGCAGGAGCTGTCCCACTCGAAAGGTGACTACTAGAGGACGGGGCGTCTAATATGGGGTTATTTGAAATTGTTTTTAAAACTGACACAATTTCGGTAGGTGATGGTCGAGAGTTATTGGCGGATTTAACCGCTAGGGAAGGAACTGAGACCTGTTTAAGCTCTAAATTAGCTTTTTGTCTAGTAGGGCTTCTCTTCCTACCCAGGTCTGCTTCTATTTTCCCTAATCTGTTCTCCATATTTTTCAATCTTTCCACTATTGCTAGAGTATAAGTTCGCATAATCATTTCAATACTATCCAAAAGATTACTGGTATGTATTGTATTAGACCCATTGTCCTCCAAGCTATGTTTAGTGCTATGTTCCCCCTCTGTATGTGCAGAAGTTAACACTGATATAGGAGCATTATCCATTCCAGTCACGTCCGTGAGAACTGCAGCAGTTCTAACATTAGTACTAGAGGGGATGGCCTTCTTCCCAAAGTCAGTGAAGCTCAGCTTCTGCTTGGAAGGTTCCATCCTATTGCGTCTCTTCTTGGTAGGTGGTGGACCATACTTTGTAGTTTGTACAGGTTTCTTAGACCTTTGTCGTACTGTCTTAGGAGGAGTGGGTGTCACAGCAATCAGAACTCCTGATGTACTGGGAATACAAAAAAGGATTATGTGGTGAGTTTGGAATGTCTATTCCAGTAGAACAAGTGCTGGGCACTTCACAATCTCTCAGCAAAAGAGGTACACCATCTGTGAGTAAGGTATCATTAGCAAGGTCTGGGGCTAGCTCATTATTAGGAATGGCTGCGGGGTTAGGCTCAGACAGTGCCCTATTCTTAATATTTTCTATAGAGCGTCGACTCTCAGCTCGGCGCTCTGCGAGAGAAAGTTCTGTTAAGCCTCCGGATGGTGTTCTAGTAATATAATTATCCAGGGTGCCATTCAATAAAGTCCCCACTCTATCAGCCACCGTTATTATCGGACTCAGCACAATCGAGGGCATGTTATATACTTGACAAGTAGATGTCGTAGCGATAGAGTGTAATAGCAACTTACTATACGCTGGGTTCTTTTGAATCACAGTTTGCCCAGGGGGACGGGTCCAGTCCAGTCTCGTAGGTCCTCGGAGGGCCTCAGAGGGCCCGCTCTTTGCCCGGTCTTAGCCCGGCGCGTCCCGCACGCGTCCCGCGAAGCGGGCCTCCCCGATCTATGTAGGCGTCACCTACCGCTCTCAGCGCGTCAGCTGTACGCGCCGCCGCTGGGGCTGCCGGGAGATTGAGTCCCGGGGCGGCGACGCGCTGTTTTGGTTCAGGTGCTACTGCTGCTGTACACGGTGTTGGCCCCCGTATGACTCCTGGCGGTGGCGGCTGTGAAAATATCGCCGTGACCCAGGTAAGGTTTGCTGCTTTTCCCGCTGCTCCGCCGGCCTCTCCGATCTATGTAGGCGTCACCTGGCACTCTCAGCGCGTCAGCTGTACGCGCCGCCGCTGGGGCTGCCGGGAGATTGAGTCCCGGGGCGGCGACGCGATGTTTTGGTTCAGGTGCTACTGCTGCTGTACACGGTGTTGGCCCCCGTATGACTCCTGGCGGTGGCGGCTGTGAAAATATCGCCGTGACCCAGGTAAGGTTTGCTGCTTTTGTTTCTGAACAAGGAAAACAGCAGAGTGACACATTTGATTACAGGATAACTGGAGATATGTTGGGGCTGTGTAATGATCACTTTTGCGCCATGTAAAGTGCCACATGCGTGATGGAAGGCTTTGAGTCAGATTTATGAAGCTATGCAAAGCTGCCCTGGGTCACTTTGAGAGGCCTCATAAATCATGAGTAAGGTGATGTAGCACAAATTGTTGTGTTGCCTTACTCTGCGGCCGGGAGGCGTTCTATGGGAGTTGTGGTGAAAATTCCCACGCAACACCTATAGACTTTGACACTTCCCCAAATTTAGAAAACCATATAAACCTGGGGAAGTGGCAAGTCCAATTCCGTACGCCTCCAGAGGTGAGGCGTAACGAGAAGTCTGTTAATTTCTGCTCGTATTTTCTTCATGTGTGCTTCATAGTGCAGTGCACATAGAAAGAGGAAAACGCTTTGTAGGATGTTTTTGCGCAGAAAAGTTCCTCTTCCTGCACCTAAACAACCCTGCATGCAATGGAGGCTCCCTTGCACCATGGTGTATGGGTGCCTACAATGGCGCTAGGCTGATGAAATGGCGCCAGTGCAGGGAGAAAGGACATGAATGCACTGTATTGCAAAAATACAGTACATTCCTGCCTTTCACTCTGAAGTAGGGCAGCACAGAAAGGCACCTCACTATGCTGCCCTATGCCCAAATCCCATACATGAGGCCCTTTGTCTTCAAGGACATGACTGAGGACAATTCCAGATCCCATTGTCATCTCACTGGTGGTCTTTCAGGACACACTTCCTTCAAAAGCAGCTCTTTCATTTCAACTGCAGCAAAGAAGTAAGAGAGTTGGGCAGACGGGTTTGCAGATGGACATACTGAAGGGATGGTGGGGAGATGAAAGGATGGATGACAGAAAGAAGCTGTTGGACTTAGACTGGGAAAGAGAGATTAGACAGGAGGAGCTGAGAGCTGCACAGACTGACTGATGTACATTAACCTTCTCTTTGCTTTTCCTTCTCAGAATCTCTGTTCCTGGATCCAAACACAGCTTATCCTTCACTCAACATCTCCGCAGATGGGAAGCGAGCCACGCGCCGCCCTAGTTCAAAACGTATTACCAAGAATGATGAGACATATGTGCATGTGGGGTGTGCCAGAGGAACTGTGGGCTTCACCTCTGGGAAGCATTACTGGGAGCTGACGGTGCCCACTCGCTTTGTTCAATCTGATGCCCCCAAAGTGTGGCGCATAGGGGTGGCCACGGAGTCTGCTACTATAAATAAATACATTCACCTAATAAAGCCTGAGAATGGCTTCTGGGTTGTGGAGAGCAATGTATTCCTTTCCTCGATTCACACCTTGCCTGTTACCCTTGCAAGCCGCCTGCCATTAGTAAGTCCCACTGGAGTTTACCTGGACTACGAGGGGGGGCTGGTGTCCTTCTACAAGGCTAAGACCCAAGAGCACCTCTTCACCTACACAGCCACCTTCACAGAGAAGATCTACCCTCTTGTTTGTATCTACTATTCTTCAACTATTGAGCTGAATTAAATTGTAGAGGGGCAGGCCTGTCAATGTATATCTTTGATCATTTTTATAATTCACTTCCTTAGCACAAGAAAAGCTGAAAATCATGTTCCGAACTGGTTGATGTATTTCAAGGTTGCAGTTTCCATTTGTAAAGACACAGATTTTTGGATTTGAATAACTCATGTTTGCTGGTACAAGCTGGAAGTGCATGGAACAATGTATACAATTAACATATATTTTTTTCTGCCACTTGAATCTTTAAAATAAATAATGTGCCAGTTTACATGGCTTGCAAGTCTGTTCACATTAGTCGTGCCTCACCACCAGTATTCTCAGGCCTCTAACTTTCAGTCCTACAGATCTCTTCATTTTATGCTCAACACTAATATTTAAGGTGGTCGAACAGTGACCTGGGTCAAACACCTGCTGCATAGTCGGGTCTCTAACCTGCAGGACATAGTGGCTTCCGCGATTTGTACTTGTAGAAACTTCCTTTTAGTTGAGAGATAGAATCTCATGTTGGCAGTCACACGAGACCAGCTACCAAGATCCTGGCCACTAGACAGCACTGTTTTGGGAGTGAACCCTGCAATGACGTAGGTGCTAAACTCTTCAAATGATGCCAATAGCTGTGCCTCCCTTCCCGGCTCTGAAATGTTCTGGACGAGTCCGTGCTTCACATCACTGAGCCCTTATGGATGAGATGGGTTTATCTATTTGGGCGAGTGCACACCCTCAGTGCGAGAGAGGGGAAGAGCTCATCCCATCAGCATCCATCAAACATCCATTGATTTACCCTCAGTGCGAGAGAGGGGAAGAGCTCACCCCATCAGCATCCATCAAACATCCATTGGTTTACCCTCAGTGCGAGAGAGAGGAAGAGCTCACCCCATCAGCATCCATCAAACATCCATTGATTTACCCTCAGTGCGAGAGAGGGGAAGAGCTCACCCCATCAGCATCCATCAAACACCCATTGATTTACCCTCAGTGCGAGAGAGGGGAAGAGCTCACCCCATCAGCATCCATCAAACATCCATTGATTTACCCTCAGTGCGAGAGAGGGGAAGAGCTCACCCCATCAGCATCCATCAAACATCCATTGATTTACCCTCAGTGTGAGGGAGGGGAAGAGCTCACCCCATCAGCATCCATCAAACATCCATTGATTTACCCTCAGTGCGAGAGGGGGGAAGAACTCACCCCATCAGCATCCATCAAACATCCATTGATTTACCCTCAGTGCGAGAGAGGGGAAGAGCTCACCCCATCAGCATCCATCAAACATCCATTGATTTACCCTCAGTGCGAGAGAGGGGAAGAGCTCACCCCATCAGCATCCATCAAACATCCATTGATTTACCCTCAGTGTAAGAGAGGAGAAGAGCTCACCCCATCAGCATCCATCAAACATCCATTGATTCCAGCTCTCAGTCAAGGAGTACAAAGGTTGCCCTCTTTACCAACATGTTGCCGTTTCATTTGTCTTTTGTATGGTTCTGCTTAGGGTTTAGCGAGGGCTGCACGTCACCACCTATCTCTCTTACTGTGCACCTGGTGAAGAGAGCACAGGCAAAGGCAGTGCTGGCTACGCACTCCTACACCGATGGGCCACAGGCATCATGAGTGATATCCATTTGACGTAGGCTTTAGGGAGATTATAAGTTGGGATGGACGGACCTTGCTGCAGTTCACTTAGCTGAATCCCATTGTAATTGCACCATCCAAAGACACTTTCCGACAGCAGTTCCATGCTGTTGGAAAGTACCATCATAATCCCAACTGCAGAAACGCTGTCCTTAATGGATTATGAGGCCTTTCCAACTGGCCGATGGGCTCCTTGAGGTCGTCGGAACTGTGTCGGATTCCCCAGCCGGTTTAAATGTATTATAATATATTATAATGACAGCGGCGGGACTTTGAACCTACAATGCCGGTCTGAAAGCCTCCGACATTGTAATTAGGCCCATAGTGTCAAAGTGTTACATTCAGGCAGTGTAGTATTGTACTTACAGATGGAAGAGCAAAAAGGCTTCCAAAAAAGACAGAGGCACACACTGTTAGAAAAAAGAGGAGGAAAAATTGCTCAGGATAAAGCCAACAAAATCAGGTGAATCGTCTCTGGAATTCATGTTGTCTGACAATTGTACGTGAATACTCACTTAGGAGAACTGAGCATCCCCAGATCTCAAAGGCATAGTTAGGGCTGGGTAGAACTTGTAGAATTAGACTCCACAGAATTCTGTTGAAAAATTCTGCAAGATTCTGTAAAGTTCCACCAACGGGCAGAAATAGACACGTTGCACTGCTCGGGCTGTGAATTAGCAGCGGTAGCGCTTTCTGTGTTGAAAACTTAGCACAACGGCACAGCACTTTGCGCTCGAGAGCGCAGCTACTCAAGTTAATTCACTAAAGTAGATTTTTTACTCCAGCTGCAGCCTTTCGATCGTGGATGCTCACGACCTCCTGCGACTGCCTGTCTTGCAAAAATATCTCCGGATGTCTTCCTAGCGACTGGAAATCACACTGTGGGATTGCAAATCTCAATTGTGCTCAGCAACTTACTATTCGGAAGCCGAGCACAAGAGAAGATTCTGCTATGCAGCGATTGATCGAATTTGGCTGGAATTAATTCCATCCCTATTCCTAGTAAGACAAGTATGCATGACACAAGATTTGAATGAAAATTATTGAGAAACCAGGCAGAGAAATAATTGGAGGTAAAGTTATAAGAAAAACAAAAAGAGCATGTCTATGGCTAGCATTTTGTAGAGTGCATAGCTACCCAAGACTGGGCTTCTCAGCACTAATAGGACCCAGTGAGACATATACAATTTTACTTAAACAGATGTTTCACCGTTTTCCTAAAGCACAACCGATCTGAGACCAAGGGGTAGGGAATTCCATAATTTTGCAACCTGATATGCAAAGGAACAACCACCACCTCTTGCTCTCCTGATTCTGGGGAGCGTTAACTGGGAGAGGTTGTTAGATCTCTGCTCTCTGCCACCTTTGTAAGGGAAACTGAGATGCTGAAAGATATTGGTGTTGGTTGCATGTTTTCGCTTGTGAGCAATACATAATGCTTTAAATTGTGTTCTTTTGGATATTGGCAGCCAGTGAAGTTTAGCATAGGCAGGACACACTAATTGGAAAGACCTAACAAGACATGGACCACAGCGTTCTGAATAAGTTGCAGATTTTTTATGATGGGGAGAGGAGTTGGCCTAACAGCTAGGGTGCTCGATCTCGGACCTGGGGAACTGGGTTCGAGCCTCGGTAATGATACTGAGCAACCTGTGATTCTGGGCAAATCACTTAATCTCCCCGTGCAAAAGAACGATGGATGTGGCCCAGATCTTTGACTGTCGGCATTCCGCCCATCATTTGTTTGCTGTAACACTTTTTGCTATGGGTATGCCAAGACGTGTATCCCTTTCTCACTGTGCCACTGGATTCAAGCTAGCCTGGCTGATGAAGGGTGACATACCCTGAAACCGATCCCAGGATGCTTGTTTCCGGTCCAGGAAGGACCTGACCTCGCAGTTTGGTCTGGACTGTTCCCATGGGACACAGGGTCAAGACTGATTTGCATATGACTTGGTCCAAACTGGGGTGGCGTAGTGAGCAAAAGAAAAATGGATTTACCCCAGATCTTTTGACTGGGGGAGAATGTTTGATTTGTCAGCATTTCGTCCATCATTAGTTTGCTGTAACACTTTTCGCCCTAAGTTGGATGGGTATGCCAAGACATGGGTGACATGCTCACTGTGCCACTGGATTCAAGCTAGCCTGGCTGATGAAGGGTGACATACCCTTAAACCGGTCCCAAGATACTTGTTTCCGGTTCAGAGAGGAACTGGCCTGGCAGTTGGGTCTGGACTGTTCCATTGGGGCTCAGGGTCAAGACTGATTTGCATATGGCTGGGTCCAAACTGGAGTGCCATAGTGAGTAAAAGACTGATGGATTTTACCCAGATCTTTTGACTGGGGAGAATGTTTGATTTGTCTGCATTCCGTCCATCATTTGTTTGCTGTAACACTTTTTGCCCTAAGTGGGATGGGTATGCCCAGACATGGGTCCCTTGCTCACTGTGCCACTGGATTCAAGCTAGCCTGGCTGATGAAGGGTGACATGCCCTTAAACCAGTCCCAGTATGCTTAATTCCAGTCCAGGAAAGACCTTGCCTCGCAGTTTGGTCTGGACAGTTCCCATGGGGCACAGGGTCAAGACTGATTTGCATATGGCTGGGCCCAAACTGGGGTGGCATGGTGAGCAAAAGAACAATGGATTTACCCTAGATCTTTTGACTGGGGGAGAATGTTTGATTTGTTGGCATTCCGTCCATTTGTTTGCTGTAACAATTCCTGGGCCCTGGCCTACCCCACGTGGAAAGTTTAAAAATGGCAGCAGAGCCCCAAGCGCTCCTCAGTGAAAAAGGTCAAAGGTTGCCAAACTGGAGTATGCGATAACTTGGCCACGTTGGGACGATCAATGATGATCCTGAACACATTTTACTCCTGGTGGTGAGCTCTAGCCACCCGAGGCAGTTACAGCAGACATCCTCACCTCCCAAAGCGGTATGGTCCAGAGAGAACTGGTTCCCCTGGTTCCCTGCACCAGTCTTCCTCCTTATCTTTGTTTCTGGGCTCATCAGTCCCAGGATTTACACAAACTGGTCCTCAGGGAGTGTAAGGGGGGCAGCCTCCCTCACTCAACTGTTGCCTGGAGCCGACTGGACAGTCCTTGGCCCCAGAAAAATACCAAGTGAGGAAGAACGTCCTCCTTGTGTAAAAGCTTTCAAAGTGGAGTGGAAGGTTCCAGCAGTCACTCACTCCTGACCAATCCTAGGGTGCAACATTACCTCTCCACCCCTGTCCCAACCCTCCTGCACAACATGCTGGGACAGTTCAAAATGGCGTCATCCAGGGTCACTAGTCATATCTCCTCTGGAGGTCTAAGCTTCGCCCTTCGCTGACATCACTGCCAGGACCCTTCTAACTAAATCTTCAAAGGAGAGAGCCCTCCTGTGTTTGGTCTAGAGATCTGGGCTCCCTCCTTTTCTCAGTGTGCTTAGGCAAACCCAATCTCTGGTACAATGTGACATTTGATTGATTGATGCAGACTTCAGCCCTACTCCTTTCCTCCTCAGGACCTGCGTGAAGAAATGTTATTTGGATCCTTTGTGTGAGGAGGCCTTTGTTCCTGCTGTTGGGGTGAAATGTAGTAAGCCTGGTACAGCTGGTTGACAAAAGACCTGGGCTCTGATCCTGAGCTGAGCCAGAGAGATATGACAATTCTGGATGACCCTTTAGTTGTATTGTATTGTATTGTAATTGCATTTTTATTGCACTTACTACCCCTGACGAGGCGTTGAAGCGCTTTTTCGGCGAGTAGCACGCTACTCCAGGACCCATAGAGGATTAGTGTTGAAAATTAGTATAGTGAAATATGAAGTAATCTGAGTGGTGGATATGTTATTCAGTTATTTGGGTAAAGAAGGGTAGGTGGCAGGATAGAAGAGGGAGAGGTTTGTATTTAAAATAGCGCTTGCTACCCCTGATGGGGTTTTGGCGAGTAGCACGCTACTTTGGAACCTATAAGGATTAGTGTTGAATTAGTATGGTGAAACATGAAAGCAATTTTAGTGGTGGATATGTTAGTTAGTTATTTGGATTGAGAAGGGTTGAGGAGGGGTAGAAAAGGGTAAAAGGTTTGCATTTATATAGCGCTTGTCACCCTGATGGGGTGTTGAGACGCTTTATTGGCGAGTAGCATGCTACTCTGGAACCCACAAAGGATTAGTGGTGAATTAGTATAGTGGAATATGGAATTTGAGAGGCAAACATGTTAGTCTGTTATTTTGATTGAAAAGGATAGAGAAGGGAAAGAAGAGTGAAGGATTTCTTCTTTAGGTCATAGCAGTAGGAGGAGGCTTTTGGATGAGTAAAAAGGAGTTTTGGAGGAGAGGAGTCAGAGGGAAGAGTTTAGAAAGGTTTGTTTTGGAAGATCGGTATAGTAAAAGAGGTGTCAGATGATGCAAGGAGGGGTAGAGTAGCAGAGAGTCTAGAAAGGGTTATTTTGGGGATTATAGTAGTGGTATGGGGTTTGGGATATATGAGAGAGTGGTTGTAAAGGATATATTGATATATGTATAGGGTGAGAGATAGGGTAGTGCACTGGAAAGAGTAGTAGAAAGAAGCTTGAGATGAGTCAGAAGGTTGGGCTAGAAGATATATTGAATGAAGTATAGGCTGAGAACTAGGGTAGTGCACTTGAAATGCAAAATTAGAAGAAAGTGATAAATATATAGATCCATAAGAACACTGAAAGTATATAGATACATAAAGGAGGTAAATATATGTACATTAGAGATATTGATAGAGGCACAGGATGAGTAATAGGGAAGTGCATTGGATATGCTTTTTCAGGAGAAAAGTAACAGACACACAGATCCAAGTACATGGAAGGTACATAGATGCACATTGGAAGTAAGTACATGTAGACCAAAGATGATTTATTTATTTATTGTATTTTTTTTTCTCAACAACATAATTATTCTACATGTTTATGCAAAGCAATACACAAAGACAGGTACATATCTAAAGAGAAAACAGATGCTTATATACAGAGGGATATGCTGTCAATTTGTGTTTGCGTATGGTGCTCATGTGGGGAAGAGCCAATTCTTGAGTAGTTTTCTGAGGAGGAGGTGGTTGTTAGTGGATAATATGTTGGGGGGTAAAGAGTTCCATAGTTTAGCTGCTTGAACAGAGAAGGATGTGCCCCCCATGGTTTTTTTCTTTTATCTTAGGATTTTGAGGCGAGATGCCCCTTTAGAGCGGAGGTTCCTAAGTTGAATGTGTTTGGTGATTTTATTCCTGATGAAGAGCGGCCCCATTCCATGTATTGCGTTGTGGGTGATACAAAGCAGCTTGAACGTGGATTTTCTGGCAAACGGTAACCAATGCAGGGCTTTCAAGGCATGTGAGATGTGGTCTCGCGGTTTGATATGCAAGAGTAGTCTGGCAGTCGAGTTCTGAATCCGTTGTAGTCTTTTCATGGTCGTTAAAGGTGATCCGTGGTAGAGGCTATTGGCGTAATCGAGTTTGGACAGAACAAGGGAGATTTTAGCTTGGACCTTGTGTGGAAATCCCAAATGAGGAGAAATCAGTTGCAGCGTTTTTATAGTGAGAAAGCTTGATCTTGCTAGTTTGTCCACTTGGGCATTCATCAACAGCTTGGAGTCCATGGTCATTCCAAGGTTTCTTACTTCCTTCGATACTTTAGGCGGTGATCCCAGTTCATTAGGCCATGAGGTAAGTGGGTTGTATTGTTTCCAGTCGCCACACGTCAGTATTTCCATTTTTGAAGCATTCAATTTGTGATGGCTCCAAGTCATCCACTGATCCACGGCTCTGAGACAACTGAAAATTGGGGATTTTCCAATGTCTTTGGGGCATTCCAGTTGAAGGAGTATTTGTGTGTCATCTGCATAGTTATAGCACGTGAGGTGAAATTGATTGATCAGTACTGGTAATGACTTCATGTAGATGTTGGAAAGCATGGGCGAGATGATAGAACCTTGAGGAACCCCTGCTTTTGTGGAGTATGGTCTGGACGAGAAAGGTGGGGTATGGGTAACATTAGTTCTGTTTTGAAGGTAGGACTTGATCCAGTGTAGAGCAGTTCCCTCTCTGCCGGCTTCATAGAATCTTTGTGTCAGAGTGTCATGGTCAACCGTGTCAAAGGCAGCTGAGAGGTCCACGAGGAGTAGGGCAGCAACCCCGTTGCTGTCAACTGTATTCTTCAGGTCATCCCAGATGGCAAGGGGGGCAGGTTCTGTGCCTCTTCCCGGACGGAATCCTGTTTGGAAGTCTGAAAGTATGTCATTCTCTTCAATGAATTGTGACATCTGGGCAAACGCTGCTCTTTCTATCAGTTTGCCCAGGAAAGGTCCATTTGTAATGGGTCTGTAGTTATCAGGGTTCAGCGGGTCCAAGTTTATTTTCTTCAGTAAAGGGCGTATGTGTTATTTTTTTACTTCTTCTGGAAATATTCTGGTAGTTAAGGAATTGTTGATGATTCTTCTTACCGGAGTGGCAGCAGAGGTTGTTAAAAGAATTGTCTTGAAAGTTTGTGGTGGACAGGGGTCAGAAGGGCTGCTGGTAGGCCTGCTTGCTTTGACCAGGTCCATAAATTTATCGTGTGAGATGTGTTGGAAGGAACAGAGAGGCTTGGTTAGTGTATTCTTGGATTGTTTTTTTGTATAAGGGTTAGTGCTGGTGCTTTGTTTCTGTTTTAAGTACGAGTCCAATGTGTCTGCTTTGTCTGTGTAATGATTTACCAGTTTGTCTGTGAAATCTTGAGTAACAGGATGAGTTCCTTCTAGGCAATTTGGTTTGCAAACGTCATTGAGTATTTTATAGAATTCTTTATTTGCACATTTAGCATTTTGTATTCTATCTGAATAGTACCTTTTCTTAGCTTTTTTGATAGCTGACTTGTATAATCTGTTAATTTTCTGTAGGTGAAGTTTGTCTTGTTTGGCATTTGTCTTGAGCCAGGTACGTTGCAGCTTTCTAATTTGTTGTTTTAGGTCTTTTATTTCTCTGTTTCTCCAAGGCACTTTTTCCTTTTGTTCTGTTGTGTGGTTTTGAGTGATATCAGGATGTCAAAAGCTTCCTGTAGCCACTCATATAGATTTTGAACAGAATTTATTGTTTGCAGATTTGTACTTGATGTTAGTTGTGTTTCTAAGTGTTCCAAATTAAGTTTGTTCCACGGCCGATAGGTGGATGGATGTAAGGTAGTTTAAGGTAAGTCGCTTAGTGCTGTTTTATGTTGGAAAGCAAGCAAGTGGTGGTCTGACAATGTGACTGGAGTTATAGTTCGAAAGGTAACTAGTTCAGTATTAGCAAAAATGACATCTAGGATATGTCCAGCGGTGTGTGAGGATTTGTGGACAATCTGATGCAGGATCAGTGTGTCTAGGTCAGTGATTATTGTTTTTGGATGGGTCATATTGGTTTGTCAAACCAAATGTTGAGGGCACCCAGAACGCATAGGTTGGAGTGTATTGTTATCAGGTTTGAAACTGTGTCTAGAAGTGCGTCTGGGAATGTCGCCTTGCCAGGTGGAGGTCTGTAAAGGAGCAGGAAGTTACAGGAGGAAGACGGTGTAGGATTGCATCTTGTTAGAAGAGCCTCACAATTCTTTATGGAGATGTTGTCAACTTTAGTGATATGTAATGTTTGCCTGAACACAACAGCTAGACCACCTCCTTTTTTGGCTAAACGATTTTGGGTGATCATTTGATAGCCTAGAGGAACTGCATCATGCAGGACTGGAGCACAATCCACTCCCAACCATGATTCAGTTATGAATAGTGTGTCTGGTTTTGCATCTGTGAGATGGTCGTAGATGTGATGTTTGTTTTTAGAGAGGGATCGAGCATTTATTGGTAGACAGTTTAGAGAGTGGCCTTTGGTGATAGTGAGCCTTTGTTTTGTAGAAGAGTGATCAGTATTGTGTGGGTTTGTAGCAGGTGTGTTTTTTAGTGCTGGCATTAGCTGTATTGGGACAGCAATCGTGTAGCTGTTCTGTATCATGTTCCTCATCCAGCATGCTAAGAAGGCATTTTGCTGGGTCTGTGTGTGTATGTGGTGGAGATGGTGTTTGAGAGTGAGTTGGTGTGCTGTGTTGTTTCCGTGGTGTAACATTGTTCTGCAGTAGACATGGGTAAGCAAAGTTGTGAGGTGTGGCACGTTGCTTATATTGTTTGTGTGTGTTTAGGGTGGAAGGTGTATGAGTCAGGGGTGGTGGTGCAGCATGTGGGTCATGTAGTAAGGTTCTAAAGTGTCCAATGGATGAGAGGCGGTTACAAGAGAGTTTCTGTGTTGCTGTATCTGTGTTAGGTGTGGTGGAAGAGAGAAAGCTTGGCATTGGAGTTTGATCCTTCGTGGGGTTTGAAAGGTGGGTGTATGTTTGTATTTTGTGATGGTAAGTATTATGAGGTGTTGCACTTTGAAGATCTTGTTGTGCTGGTATGTGTGATATGTTTTGTTTTTGAGGAGTAGTGAAAAGGGGTGCTGGTGTATATATTTCATGCAATGGATTTGGTTGTATAGTATTGTTTATGAGAAGAGGTTGTACAGATATCTTTTTGAACTTGCAGATTTGATTTTCTTGCACAGGTTACACCCCATTTTAATACTTCACCGTTCTCTGTAGGTAAAAGGGAAGCAAAACTGTACTCTAAGGCAGTTTTCCCTTCATGTATACTCCAAAGTTTAATGCCACACAAAAGAGAGGGCCAGAAGAGGTTTAAAGATCAGTGAGTATTCTCTCCCAACACAAAAACTTGAAAACTCAACAAAATATTGAGGTCTGGAAAATACCTAAAGTGTTGGTATGTATCGTAAGATGTACGGGAAATATTTATTTTTTAGGATGAAAACCCTCACCCACCAATAGGTGGCATGCTTCATCATAAGGTTACTCCTCACTTTTATGTCTGGCCCCTTATTGGCATGGGTTTCATGTTCATTTGTTCTACCTTGTGCGTGTTTATTACATGCTTCTCCTTAGAGGTGTATAATTATACCTCGTGATATGGGGAACTTCTAATGTGATAATGTACACCAGTGTATGTATGGTGTTACATCGGTCTTTTGCTTGAAAGTCACAGGACGATTTGCCAGTGTATGCGACAAATCACATGTCGGCTGAAGAAAAACTATAAGAATAAAGAAAGAAATACAAGAAACTCACAATACTGTGTTATTATTTATGCATACAATGTGCAGATAATTGATTAGAGACACTACAGACGTGTGTTGAGGATTTCCTTTGTGTATTCAGTGGCCTCTGCCACAATTTTGTGGGAGGGTGGTGGTTTTCCTCACCTTACAGCACCGTCTAGAATTTAGGATCTATTAATATATGTGCGATTTTCCTGAGTGGCGCCCTCTCACCTAGCTCAATACCACTGCCCGTTCAAAGGTCCTCCTCACACCCAATAGATTTGTGGTGGGGGCTACAACTCCTAATTAAATTAGTGGGAGCTCTTAGTTCATTCTGATTTCCTATATGAGTGCAGAATGTAAGTCAGCGGCACAGACTGTGAAAAAAAGATAAAAGAGGTGAACAAGGTGCAATTAAAACTATTCTTGCAAAAGTACATTTGACTTTATTTTATCTGGTGGGGATAGGATTAAAAATACACAAGAGCGAGTGCTAAGGGGAAGGATTCTAAATCCCTGATTGTACTATGATCTATGATCAACATGTTTCTTCATACAAATTACCCTTGTTTAAAGGGTTGAGGCATTCACCAAGACTTAAATCACTCTTCTGTGCACTATCAATGCTCTAATTAGTGCAAATGAATAAACAGATACAGAATATAGAAAAAAGTGGTCACCAAAAATTTGAGGAAATGCACTTCTCCCAATACCGGTAAGAAAATAGAATATAGTCAAACCAACCAGTTATGTAAAAACAGGTTTAGAACTATTTATTAAAATAAAACGCATTTAGAGTACCTTATTGGAAAAGATACATTTCACATTATTGCACCCACAGCACAGTGTAAAAATTATCAAACTCATCATGAGCGATATATGCATACTGTTGGATATTAAATGAGCAAAAAATGGTAGGTCTTACCACCACCAGTTGAGTCTTGCCGCCTTCTCTCAAGGTGACCCTGGCAGGAGGTTCAGGGCTCATGCTACAATTTCAAAAGAAACCAATTTCAGTACCACAAAAAACTATATACTTCAACTTGTTAACCAAATAGATGGACAAACCAAGAGTGTATCTGAATTAATGGCCCGATTAATAGTCTAGTGGTTTTTGACAGCCACACTTGCGGTGGTGGTTCTGTGGCTGCCCTATTCTAAGGCGGCCATTTGGACTGCCATGGCTTCACCGGCTGTGCCAGGGAACCACTGGGGACAGGCGTATCCAATATGCAAGGCGGGACCCCCACAGTCGCCGAGCATATTTCAAGTTTCTCCACCGCCAGCCTTTTCATGGTGGTGAGTCTGCCATGAAAAGGCTGGTGGTGGGTAAACAAATGGGTCCCTACAGGTTCCCCATGTCTCTGCTGCGATGGGGATACATTCTGGGGCACAACATATGTCCCCCTGTTTTCATGCACCCCAAGTTCTAGCGTGGCATGAACTTCACAGTCCATGCTGTTCTGGAACTTCTTTTGCATTCTCATTGCAGTGTGCATCTTCAGGGCACTGCCGTGGGAACGGCAAAAGAAAAACCCACCATACATGACTTGTAATCGGAATCTGGCGGGCGGGCCATGCACTGCTTTGGCGGTGCTGTGCCTGCGCAAAGCAGGCTCAGCACCGCCAAACTCATAATCAGCCTCTATTTTGTAACTGTGTTTTCCTTTTTAACAAGCCCAGCGGCTACTTTGTGCTAGTAGTGTTATGCACAACATGATTTAAAAGGCCACGCAAAAACCATCTGATGTAGCTCAAGCAGGCTATAGTCCCCAACATACAATCCTGGGTGTTTTCTAGAAGTGGCCCATTACTGTTTAATGTAAGATCACTTATTGTGACATGGTTCACAATGGCATGTCCACACGTAAAGTCAAGGCATAAGCGGGCTAACATTACCATTAAAGTCAGAATGTTAATGAAACACCAATACCGCATAGTAGAAAACACGATATCCATGCCATCATATGCAAAATAACTGCATTGTTTATAATGCCATGCCTGCGCATCGACTGGGAGGGAAAATGCGGGCAAAAGTTCCCATCAAAGTCTGAACTCATGGAAACAAGAGTATCTTGCATAAAAACATTATACAACATGTGTTACCATGCCTCTCACCCGTCTGTCATCCTAGGGGAGTCCACATATCACCAGGAGCAAGGAAGCCAGACCGCCTGACATGCTTGTTTGTAAGGAACAAAGCAACGTGTTCTAATTATATCAGGGAGATGCTATTGTGGTCACATGTCACATGGGAATGCAGGGAGAAGCAGATCTCACAGCACAGCTCAATGCATAGGTAGTCGCTACATTCTCCGAACCGTAGAAAAAGAGGATGTGGTTGCAAAATATATTTGCACATTACGAGATGTTAGACAACCATCATGTGTGACATGTTCATGTCACTTTCAATAAAATAACTACAAGTACGGTAACACAGCTTTCAGCGAGTGTGAGGTTACAAAAATAGTGGAAGCAAGCACCAAGATTCTTAATGAAATAGCCCCCATGTTACCAAATGGCACAAGCACACTACAGCTTGATCTACTCTATCCAATGTAAAACAACCAGTGAAAATGTGCATACAATAATGGTCATGTGACCTAATCTGCTTCACCGGGACCTATACTATAATTTTAAAGACCCCAGAGGCATCGTCCTGTATGTGTCAAAAATCTAGAACAGGCTAGAGTGGGGCAGGACATACAATGTCATTGTATTGCTATATGGCAGATTATGGTCATCTACTTTTTGTTCATTAGTGGCACCAACTGCAAAGCCATATGATCACCATGAATCACCTCCCTCCCCGTTTACTGAACTATCTAGGACAGAGCCGTCCACAGAATATCATACTCAACGTAGGTCCTTGACAAAAAGAATCGTAACACATCACGAATATTAGTTGGAATAGTTGGTTTGTCTAGTACAGTCGAGGAGAGTTCATCTGCTGTGTGTCCCTTGTCTACAAAGTGTGTTGTCAGCTTGGATGAGTTTAGTTTGCACCAAATGGTGCTCTGGGGTTCACTGATGTGAACCTTGATCCTCCTGGATGTCATCCCTACATACCGGAGACCACAAGGACATGTGATCAGATAGATCAGCTTATCTCTGTCGACATTAGTGTGCTTTTTGTAATTCCCATGGAGTGCTGAGTCCAAGCTCCAGAGGTGTGGACTATGTAGTGTATGCACAGACCCCACAGGATCCACATGGAAAGTACCCCCTCACTGGCAGGTGGGTCTACAGTGTGTCCTGTATGGATGCTAGAGGGAGGAGAGGTCTTGTGTGTACTAGTTGGTCTTGGACAGTTTGACTGCATTTAAAGGCAAATAGAAGTAGCTGACAAAGTAATTTACCTTTATTTAAAATGTGCCAGTTCGTATGTACCACCCATTTGATGGTAGTTGAAAAATTACTGAAGGTGCTAACAGAGACTATTTTGTCAGTAGTGATTTTCTTCAATCTTTTTTCCAGTAAGGCGGCACAGTTGTTATTTCCAACCCTGGGCGTAGTGCGCGTAGTGAGGCTACGTGAAGCATTACGGAGTGGGGGCAAATCTACGCCCACCCGCACACTTCGCGTAGCCCCACTACGTGCCGCCCGCCTCCCTCCCGCCCTCATTTTACAATTACTATAATTATTAGATAAAGAAAAAATTACTTACCTGAGCTGCCGCGTCACGGGGCTCCATCTTGATGTTTTCCGGATAGCTTCTTCCTCGCGAATGCGCATGCGCGGGCGCCCGTGCATGCGCATTTCTCGGGAGAAATGCGCATGCGTGGGTGCCCGCGCATGCGCATTCATGAGGAGGAACTTATCCAGGAAACATCAGATGGAGCCCCGGGATGCGGCAGCTCAGGTAAGTAATTTTTTCTTTATCTAATGATTATATTAATTGTAAAATGAGAGCGGGAGGGAGCCGGGTGGTGGGCAACTCTGCTCCGCCACGGGGTGTGCGCAGTCTGCCCCTGCTACGCCTACTTTGCGCAGCGCGAAGTGGGCAGTACTACGCACACTCCGTCGACGGAGCGGAGCAAAGCGCCCACCCTTAGTTATTTCTTGCTTGTTTGGCCGCAGTGATTTCAGGATAGTGCCCATGGAATAACTGCATGTCCAGATCATGTGATTGGTCCTTATTCTTTGATATCTGTGGGCAGTTGCACCTGACTTGAAAACATTGTCCCACTGGTAAATTGAACCTCAATGCTTTGGGATGGTGGCTCTTAAACAAGAGTAGTGCATTCCGGGCCATCGGCTTCCTGTGCACTTCTGTCTAAAGGGTGCCCTTTAAAATAGGGCACCACTATGGGAACGTCAAAGGCAGTACCTGCATGCAAATGGACTGATGCAATTCATGCTCTGTGGGTATTGAGGTGCATGCACAAAGGGGGGCACAACATATGCCCACTCCATGCACCCCATGGCCCTGAGGCAACAGTGGGCCCTGTAGGGCCCACTTTGTTTCCTCTCTGCCATTGTTTTCATAGAGGAGGAACTGCCATTAAAACTTTGGTAGAGAAGAAACTCGTAGTCCAGCAAAGCATATTGTGACCTCAAGACTGCCACGCCACCCCGGACGGTTGAGAGAGTGCAATGGCTGTCCGACTGTCCTACTTGTAATGGGGCGGTCGGACCGCTGATGTGGCAGGGGCTGGACTGTCAACATGAGTCTGGTGGTCAGTGGACAGCCTGACTCATAATCAGGCCCTTAGCATGTATATTATTACCGAACATCAGTATTAATTAGGTTTTTAAGGTGAATGTTGGTATATTACCATCTAACATGTTTGTTAAGTTAAGTTATGGTGGAGTGGGAAGTGGAGAGTTGAGAGTATAACTTTACTCTCCAGTGTTTTCTCTGAATTATTTTGCTTTGTAGTGGAAGTTGTAAATTTAAATTTTTAGTTTGGTAAACTTTATTAGTTAGAAGTTTTCGGTTATTTGGAATGGGTGATTTACTTCGTACTACTGTTAATTAAGTGTGCTATCTTTTAGTGGGAATATTACATATTTATAATTTGGTATATAGTGTTTTTATATTAGCTAAAAATGTGGTGGAAAACATTAGTTTTTTTGTGTTACAGGTGAGAAAATTCCCATTTGAAAGTTATTTTGTGGTAGAAAAAGTTTTTATATGTTTATGGAATTAATTTATAATATTTTGTTGTGCTTAATAACTTATAATAGCATAAATGGGTATAATTAATCCGGTATTGTAGGATTTATATTTTACATATTTATTCATTAAATAGTCAAAAAAACACATATATGTTTGCAGATTTTTTATTTCGGAGACAAAACAACTTAATGCACGTTTGAATAAGTTTGAAAACATTTTATTCAGGTGAAAACAGTTTTATTTTTTCGAAACATAACACATTGTATATTATTTGGAATTCAAGATATACATGTTTTGAAAATGTTCAAAAGTAATATTTAGAAATAAAAAATTAGTCTATAATTTGTATACAATAGGTGTTGGTAATGTATATTTGGAAGACAATATTAACATCCATTTGCATTTTTGCTAAGTAATATATATTGCTGTAACATACATTAAATAATATTATATATTTATAATATTATTTAGTGGAGTAATTTTTAGTAACATTTATTAGTAATAGACAGAAAAAATATATTTATTTAGTATTGTTTCTAGAAACATATTTGTTAGCATGTTATGCTAACATTTTGTAACTTTTTCTTACAGTTGTTTAACAAATATATTTGTAATACATATTAAATAATGTTATCAGTATTATAGTATTATTTAATATGTATTTTAAAATTGTTAACAAAATTATGAACATATAATAGTTTCACATTTATAACATTTGTTCATGTATATTAAATAATATTAGTTATACTATGATATTATTTAATTTATTATTATATTTTTCAACCATATTAAAAAAAAATGTGTACAGTATTTTTCATATTTCATATATTGGTATATGTATTCATATCATGTGTAATTTTCATGTATTTTTTAAAGTATTTTAAACATAATGTTTATAAGATTTACACATTTTAAAAGTGTATATATAGTAAATAATATTGTACATATTATACTATTACTTGATATATATTTTACAATTTTTATAAAATATTTGATGAACATTTTTGACATGTTGAATATTTTTTCATATTTAAAAAAAATATACTTACATAAGTTTGACTTGATTTCATTTTCCAATTGATTTGTATGGAGAAATAGTCTTTTTTTTAGTTTTACTAGGCAGCCATTTTTTTTTATCTGTGTTTTGTATTCTCTCTCTGTTTTTTTTGGTCGATCGCATAGAAGGAAGGTCACGGTTGGGTGTTTTTAAGGTAATTTGAAGGTAATTTGAAGATGGGGGAGGTAGGTAAGTTATATATAGAATATGTATGTATGTATATTATTTTTAATGTTGTGTAATGTAGCATTTTTTGGGTAGTGTATGGCGTTGAAGAAATCAAAACCACTGATACACCTGGTCCTTTTAAACCAACAAAGAAGAGATTGGCACAGAAGCTGTAGTATAAAAACAATGCATTTATTAAACCTCACATGAGGGAGATTGTGTCACACAGTACCCTCAAGTCACTGTAGGAGGCATTCTAAGGAGTACAGATAACAGGGGCATTATATACCCACACAGGGGCTCAAAAGAAGGCGGTACAAGTACACATGAGAAGAGGTACACACATAGATGGTCATATAGAAAATGCAGAGTCAACAAGTAGGAGGAGTAATGGGTTGCTGACGGATCACTGACATAATATCGACTACAAAAATATAGACTTACAAAAATATCGATGCCAAAATATAGAATACCAAAATATCGAAGTCCTATCTCCAAACAGGAAATTACAAAAATATCGAATCCAAAATATCGTTGTAAATAATATAGTTAGTCAAAATATCGAATTTTTAAAATGTTTTAAAAGTAATGTTAAATTAATGAAATAATACATATAATTAACTGACACATACTTAAAAATACTTAAATAACAGTAAACTTAATGAATAATTAAAGTAAGTTAAAAAAATAAATTAATACATATATCTTAACGTGATATTAATTAAAAATATTCAATATTTTCTGTGTAGGATAGCGGGCGCGTAAAATTTACTATTACCACTCCAGTAAGTGCAATAGTAGGGAAAGCGTTGGATAGCGGGAGGGTAACATTTACTATTCCCACTCCAGTGAGTGCAACAGTAGGGAAAGCGTTGGATAGCGTAGGGGTAAAAATTACTATTCCCACTCCAGAGAGTGCAACAGTAGGGAAAGCGTTGGATAGCGGGAGGGTAAAAATTACTATTCCCACTCCAGAGAGTGCAATAATAGGGAAAACATTGGATAGCGTAGGGGTAAAAATTACTATTCCCACTCCAGAGAGTGCAACAGTAGGGAAAGCGTTGGATAGCGGGAGGGTAACATTTATTATTCCCACTCCAGTGAGTGCAACAGTAGGGAAAGCGTTGGATAGCGTAGGGGTCAAAATTACTATTCCCACTCCAGAGAGTGCAACAGTAGGGAAAGCGTTGGATAGCGGGAGGGTAACATTTACTATTCCCACTCCAGTGAGTGCAACAGTAGGAAAAGCGTTGGATAGCGTAGGGGTAAAAATTACTATTCCCACTCCAGAGAGTGCAACAGTAGGGAAAGCGTTGGATAGCGGGAGGGTAAAAATTACTATTCCCACTCCAGAGAGTGCAACAGTAGGGAAAGCGTTGGATAGCGGGAGGGTAACATTTACTATTCCCACTCCAGTGAGTGCAACAGTAGGGAAAGCGTTGGATAGCATAGGGGTAAAAATTACTATTCCCACTCCAGAGAGTGCAACAGTAGGGAAAGCGTTGGATAGCGGGAGGGTAACATTTACTATTCCCACTCCAGTGAGTGCAACAGTAGGGAAAGCGTTGGATAGCGTAGGGGTAAAAATTACTATTCCCACTCCAGAGAGTGCAACAGTAGGGAAAGCGTTGGATAGCGGAAGTGTCAAATTTACTATTCCCACTCCAGTGACTGCAACAGTAGGGAAAGCGTTGGATAGCGGTAGGGTAAAAATTACTATTCCCACTCCAGAGAGTGCAACAGTAGGGAAAGGGTTGGATAGCGGGAGGGTCAAATTTACTATTCCCACTCCAGTGAGTGCAACACTAGAGAAAGCGTTGGATTGCGGTAGGGTAAAAATTACTATTCCCACTCCAGAGAATGCAACAGTAGGGAAAGTGTTGGAGAGCGGGAAGGTAAAAATTACTATTCACACTCCAGAGAGTGCAATAATAGGGAAAGCATTGGATAGCGTAGGGGTAAAAATTACTATTCCCACTCAAGTAAGTGCAATAGTAGAGAAAATAATAAATGTTTTTTTTTTTTTTAAATTAATTAATTATTAATACAAAAACAAGTATTACAATTAATTACCAATCACACAAGAATTGATTATTTATAAATACCAATACATTTTTGTTTAATTAATTAACTATTAATAATTAATTAACAAACAATTGTTTTTCAATAACAAACATTAATAAATTCAAATAATACCAATTAATAATTAATTTATAATATATTACTTAAGGATATACACAAATTATTTAAATAATTATTTTTGTCAAATTATATTACTTCCCACCATATTCCCCTATAAACACAATACCCGCTACAAATATTAATTGAATACAATTAACATAATTATCAATTAAACTATTAATACTAATTAATTACCAATTAATACTAATTATTTACCAATTAATAATTAATCAACAACCAATTAATTTGCAATACCAATTAATAATTAACTAATAAAAATTAAATTACTTCCCACCCTATTCCCTTATAAACCCACAACCCGCTACAGAAGTAAAATGCAAAATTAAATTAAAGATATTTTAATTAACAATATACACAAATAAATTAAATAATTATTTATTTACAATTATATTACTTGCCACCCTATTCCCCTATAAACACACTGCCCGCTACAAATATTAAATGAATACAATTAACATAATTATCAATTAAACAATTAATACAAATTAATTACCAATTAATACTAATTATTTACCAATTAATAATTCATCAACAACCAATTAATTTTCAATACCAATTAATATTTAACTAATAACAATTAAATTACTTCCCACCCTATTCCCCTATAAACCCACAACCCGCTACAGAAGTAAAACGCAAAATTAAATTAAAAATAATTAATAATTCCTATAAATTATTATTTAATAATCTATAATTAAATTACTTCCCACCCTATTCCCCTATAAACCCACAACCCGCTACAGAAGTAAAACGCAAAATTAAATTAAAAATAATTAATAATTCCTATAAATTATTATTTAATGTACTATAATTAAATTACTTCCCACCCTACTCCCCTATAAACCCACAACCCGCTACGGAATTAAATTACAAAAAAATAAAAAAAGATAAAATTCATTAATTTAAAAATATTCTAACATACATTCCAATATTAATACATACTTTTAACACATATACTAACACTTAAAACACTATGAAAAATTCGATATTTTTAACAACTATATTATGACTGTCGATATTACTTACTTCTATATTATTGCAATCAATATTTCTTACCTGTTTTTCGATATTCTTCACCACTATATTTTTGCAAGTCGATATTCTGTCCATTCTATATTAAAAACTCGATATTCTGGCTACTCGATATTTTTTTTTCGATATTATGTCTAGTTACCGTTGCTGACATCAGTTAGAACAGCCTGACAGTTCTATACTAGGAGCAGGTGCATTCTACTAGCTAGGCCCTTCTGAGCATGTGCGAGGTTCTGGAAGAGGGAGAAAGCAAATGGCTAGCACATAGCTAACTAAAATGGCTGGCAAGTACAAAATGGCTTTCAGCTCATGCTAACACATCCCTGCAATCTTTAACAGCGTAGCGTGAATTCATGTTTTCGTTTACAGCAGACATTGTTGTAGTTTATTAGTTATGTGTAGTTTAGTAGGTTAAATGTTCTAGTACGTTTTATTGTAATATGATATGTTACATTTCGAAATGTAAATATTTGTGCAGGACGGTGTTGTGTTTCTTTTTTACCAGTGTTTAGTTCCGGGCATATTTTTTAACAGAAGATGCGTTTTTCTTTTTTTTTTAAGGAATGTTTGTATTTGTTTATTATAAACTAATAATTTTTTTCAATTTTCCTGTAGCAGTTCTTTAGTTACATCTATTTTTGGGATTTTTTATGGTTTGAAGACAAACAGGATTAATTTGAGGGATTTATTTTGACTAATTTTGATTTTAATTTTTTTTGGGCTGGTTAACTTTTTTAAACTATAGTTTTGTGGATTTTTCCCGGTTTGTACAGAGCTCTACAGCTACAAAACTGTAAGTAATTTTAAATATTTTAATATTTTGGGAAATATTATATGTTTAATTATTTTTTGATAATTCTATATTGAGTGTATTGTTTTATGAAAAATATGTAGGGGCATATTCACAAGAAACTATCACTGAGTCAACGGCACATTATCGCAGCCAAAGTTGCAATAAATCTATCGCCCCATTCACGAGCTGGTGTTAACAGCCCACAGCACCAGTTTACCCGCGATAGCAGCCGCAAAAAACATTGCCACAGAGGCCCCCCACAACTATCGCTAATGAGATGCAGAATGGTCGATCCCGTGCCAGAAGCAGCGACAACATCACACATTCTCCATGACCAGACAGAACTGCGATAAAAACACAAAACAGGCAATAAGGCGCGTTAGCACCAGGAAATCTACACCTGCTCTGACCTGGTGTAAAGTTGGACTGCAGCCTGCACAATAAAAGGGAGCACAGCCCAGGGCCACATCAGAAGGGCAACAGATCCCATGGAACCACCCAACATGTGGCCTGTACTCTCAAGAGGGCCACAACACCCAGCAACACCACAGCAGGACCACAACTCACACCTAGAACACCTCCCCGGACCACAACAGACATAGTACAGACAAAGACAGCAGACCCCCAGGAAGTGTACCAGCCTCACAGACCCAACCTCTGACAATGTCACCGTCCACCACAGGCTGAAAGGGACAACCATCCTACGCAACCCGACCATCATCGCCCAACAGACCTATGTTACACCAACACAGCAGACAACTAACATCCCACCCCACACCAAGCTGCTGGCTTTGCTGCACCTGTTGGCCCCTGGTACCCCCCAACCAACACCCACCAGAGTCGGAGGAGTCTCACTGCCAGCCACATCCAAGTCCCTCACACCTGACCTGGACATCACCATCACCCTGGTGGTACCCCAGTCCCCATACATCCAACAAAATGCACAGGTCGCGCTGGAGACCAAGCAAGGATCATGCACCATAGCAGAATGCACGCACATGTTGGGGGCAATCCACAGCACACATGTTCCACCTGTGCCCCCTGGTGACACAGCACACAATCACCGCAACAGAAAGCACACGTCCCACCCCAATGTGCATGCAACAACAGAAAACCGTGAAACCTCCAACAATGTTGCCTTCAAATACACAGCCAGTGTGCATGATTTCTCCATCCTCCGACAGTCTATCAGCAACCAGAGTTCCAATGATGGCACCAAGGGAAATGCACAGCCCCTTGGCAAGTTCCAAATGAACACCCCACTCACCTCAACTCCACAACCATGCATATCACAACTCTGGCAATGCACACGTCACAAAATCACAACCAACATGCACAACAACATGCACATCTACCAGACATGACAGAACAACTCACAATGGTTACCTGGCCAAGCCGTGAACATGAGACGTCAACGGCATGGCACCTCAGCCACACAACAGCCGAATGTGGGGAGAGGTGGCAAACAGGCATGTGTTAAGGATGCAGTAGTACCATGATTGGGAAAGTACACAATGCCAAGAGTGGCGGAGATGTGCTAGACAGACCACAGTATGCAGCACACACCCATATTCATGGCGACATACACCTCTGATGTATAGAGTGTAGCGGACAATGGACGCAACCATGTCACCACAGCCAGTTGGGGACCTTACGGAAATCTTGCCTGTTACGTCCCCCCCTAAGCGTGACTGGAGTGGGATGGACCGGCGTATGCCACGCCAGCTGAGGGGTGTGAATAGGAAGCATGTAGCCCTGGGTGTGGTCCTCTTCCGGAAAGCCTAACTTCTCTGCCAGGGCAGCGCCTCTCACCCTGCCGCGAGGCTGACGCCATCCTCTAGAGCAGAGTTGCCTGCGATGCTGTGTGCCTACTGGACCACGAAGCTGTCAGGCCTGCCCCTGCACAGCTAGGCTTCACTGATCACCTGCCGACACTGGCGTGTGTCAAGGAGGGCCCACCATATTACAGCACAAGCTCCTGGCCCGAGTCCCGCGACCTTGGCAGCCTCCTCAGACCAACACGACCTCCACGACCCAGGCCTGCTTTAGTCATTTTTCATTGACGTACTCTACTGCCACCTCAGGCCTACTCCTCGGCCCAGTAGGTCCCATGTGTGAAACTGTGTCCTGAGTCATGAATAGCAGGGACCCCAAATCCGGGCCAGCGGCAACAGCACCAGGACTCACCCGATCAGTGAGGCATAGTTCCATATGGGCTTCTTGCGACACGTGGTGCCACTAACCCTGTTCAATGCCAGCTGGTGACACGTGGTGCCAGTAACCCTGTTCAACGCCAGCCTGTGACACATGGTGCCACTAACCCTGTTCAACGCCTGCCAGCGACACGTGGTGCCACTAACCCAGTTCAACGCCAGCCAGCGATACGTGGATGAGGGACAAGGACTACCCTGTGGACCAGTAGGTCCCACATCCAGCACCTAGGCACAGTCCACACCAGTGGTCGGACGGAGAGGAGTAAGAGGAAGATGAGGCTCAGTCCGGACAAAACCCGGGTCACATACACGGAGGTGTCCCATCACAGGTGGTGCCACTGAACCTGAACTACGCAGGCAGGTGGGGCCATCCAACATGTGCCGGCGACACTCGGTGAATGGCTTATGCTGACCACTGCCTCAGGCCTACACCACAGTAAGGTAGGTCACACATTTGGAACTGAGTCTTGATTACACCATGGCAGCGAACACCATTTAAGGCATAGAACAAGTCACTATACTAACTTCGATGTGGTGCCAACAAGTCTGTGCATGGCATCACAACCACACGTGTATTTGGCCCTACGCGGACTTCTGCCCTTAGCCTATGCTGCGCACGAGTGGGTCACAGATTTGGAAATGAATATCGGTTATTCAAAAGGCAGAATACATGTCATCGCACGCACGGAGAGGCGTAAGAGGATGACGCGTTGCAGTCCAGAGGGAACAAGATCATCTTTACGGAGGTGATCGAACACTACCGACAACTGCCCTTGTGTCACTAACTGTGTGCCTCGCCAGCCAACAACACGTGGCTGTGGGCCACTCATGACCAGTAGGTCACAGACTCTTCATTTTGCAATGGCTGAGTTCATTTCAGCGTACCAGCATCATCGCAGACAGCATCCCCTCTCAGCCCTGGTGCCACTAAGTCTGTTTCCCGACAAACATGGACACTCTCTGGTCGAACTTTAGTGGCGTCTGAATCTATGGACTAGGGGACAATTTTCATCCTCATGTAGCTGATACCGAATTGGTGGTGGCAACAAGGCTGTCACATTCCACTCCTTCATTTGCTGCTTCCGGATAAAATCAAACCTTTCGGCGTCATGCGCCGGAGGACACCTTCCACTTTCCCCCGCAACCCTCTGCAACATACACCTTGGCCATTGATGGTGACAAGCTCAGGTCGCATGGCCCATCTGACTGCACCGCAAGTCACCGTCCTGTGGCTGGGTGCCTGTGCCAGCCACTGTGCATCCTAGGCCACTAACTTTGTACTTGTCAGGTTCTGGACCCCTTCTTCAGAGATATTGGATGGCCCCTGAATCATAGGCCTTGGGGTCATCAACGCCATTTCTCTGTGGCCCTGCGCTGTACCCAGCCTCTGGGCCCAACAGTGTCCCACCAGGGCTCACACACCAAATCGAGTCCTGACCAGCCCGAACGTGGCATCACCGCAGGAGGCACATGCCACCACCGCAAGGACCACCTCCAACAGCCATCTACCACAGTCGACACGGTGGTCCTGACAGACTTACAGAGTTGTCCAGACCTGTTGTGGATGCCTTCATCAGCCAGATACCCTGCTCAGCACTCCAGGTGCCAGTGACTCAGTGCACCGCAAGTCATTGTCTGTTACTGATTGAGTTTTGAGCTGTGGAGAGGTTGTGCAGCTATGTCACCTCAGACAGTGTGGGGGTCCTGAGACGTTGATGGGGAAGATGATGCAGGTATGACACACCCACTGCATCTGCATCAGGTATAAGTCGTAGGGACACAATCCGAGACCTTTTCTTGACATGGGCGTGCTCATCTCTAGTGTCCTATCCCCAGTGCACTGCAACTCACGGACACTTCTGTTTGCATTTTGGGTGTCCTCTGGACTTTCTACAGCTCCCTCCATGTTGCTCAGCAGTTGACTCTTTTATGCATGTGTTTTCTGTTTCCGTTGCACTGGTGTCTAATGTTCAAGTGGTTGACAGCACCAGACATTCCGTGCGGAATGGCTTACACACACATCCAGCACCGGCGTCACTGTACATGTAGCCCTGCCAATAAAGGGGCCAGGCGCATGTGCCCATAGCCAGTTCAACATTATATCTGCATGTGTCCCTGTGGTCTTGTATGCATGAGGGCCCTGGGCCTGACGCCATTACATTGTGCTGTGTACATCGGATGCAGACGTGTCACCGCAGGCAGTGGGTTGGAGCTTGGACATAAAGCTTTGTCGTCACCCACTCAATTCGTAAGGGGAGTGGCCAGGGCCATCGTACGCAGAGCCAACATGGGTGTGTGACTGCTATTTGAGCACCCCTGCCCGTGGTTCTGTACTGTAAATGTGCAACTGCATGTGTCTCTATGGCAGTGTGGGTCTCCTTAGTGGGGTGTTGGTGGCCCCCGAAGGGTGATGGACACCTATGTATGTGTCCTGGTTTGCATTCCATGGGTTCGGTCCCCCCACACCTGTTGCGACACCTCCTTTTGGCGCGCAGGATCATGGAATTGGGGTGCGATGTGTGGGTGGGTGAAGTGTTGTGAACCAGCTGTGCTTGCGGATGCTTCCTGCTGTGTGGTCTGTTTCAGGCTCGGTGTTCTCCTCTGAGTAGCTTGGCTGTCCGGGTCCTGGTGGGGGGTTGCTTGGGATATCCATGTGCTGTTGTAGGGTGTCGGTATCGACGGTGTGGTGGTCCTCTCCGGCATCACTGATGTTTTGTTTTCTGTGCTCTGCTGAAGGTGTTGTGTGCCCCTCTGCAATGTGAAGGGGAGGTGCATATTGACTTTGCGTTGACATATATGTTGGCGCATTGTGCAGGTTTGCTTGCAGACTGTATGGCAATGTACATTGTGACTATTTGGGGGTGCAGGATTCTTCTGCGGGACAGTGTACATTTGGACTACATGACGGATGTGATGTCGTACGCGTATATTTCCATTTCCCAGTTTGCGGCTCCGTCAGATGCAGTAGGCATGTTTCTGTGCATGTGCGGAGCCAGTTGTGTCCTCCGTTCTGCAATGTCGGCTATGCGCGTTGTTTCTCGTAGACGTCAATGTGGGTGTGCTCTTCGTGCTATGTGTGTGTGCTGCAGTGTGCCAAGGGGATCGGGCCCATGGACCTGGGTGATTATGGGTGTGCAGTGTGCTACACCTCGTTGGGCATGTATGCCATTGTACCCACTCCCCCAATCCCCCCAGTCCCTGTTTGTTACACTCCCTGTTGATGTTGTGTCAGGTCCTATCGCGCTGTGTCCATACTCCATACTCCTTGCACCGTCTCCACACTGATGACTGTGGCCTGGGATTGCTTCAGCTCCTCCAGTGGCGCTGGACTGCCACCTCCTGTCGCCGTTGCTGCCTTCCTGCTGGCAGCGGGTTTGTGCCTGGTTTAGGTAGTCACGTCATGTTGGCACCTACTGGCCCCCTGGATTGTCCACCTTGGCACTCCGACTGCAATCCAGGTGGTCTGCTAGTGGGTCAGTTGCTAGTAGTGTTCTGTCACCTCTGTGACGCTGGTCTTGTTTTCCTGCGGTCTGCACCCCGTCTTCCTCTCCCTCTTTTCCTTGTCCTTCCCCGACCCGTTGTTCCTTGCTGGTAGTCTGTGGGGGTTGTGGGGTTCGAGTTGGCCCCTGCGCTGTGTCAGGGTGCATCCATGTTGCTACGCACTTTGGATTGTTTTTGGTATATTTTTTCTGTGGTTTTTATGTTACATTGTTCTGCCAGACGCGTGGGATTGGCAGGCCTGTTGCTGGTTTTCACAAATTTTTTTCGCGGTTGGCCTTATCGCATGTTTGTTTGCGTTCGCGTATAGTATTTATGTGGCGTGGCGATTATTTTCACGCCGAGATTTGGCACGTTATCTGGTGATTATCACATGCTACCGCCTTGTTTTGAATTCCATGTTGGCACGGGGTTATTTTCCCACGATAGGCTGCGATATTGAAATTTGCATTACACTACTCTTGCAGTAGTTATCACACGTACTTGTGAATATACCCCATGATGTATTAGTATAAGCATGTTTAGGTAGATTTTTTTGTGGTGTTGATTTAATTTGCACTATTTTTTAAATAATATTAAAAATACGTTCATTATGTCAATTGTTACAGCTACATTAATATTTAGTTTTCTCAACATAATATTTTTATATTTTAAAAAAATGATTACAAATTAGGTATGTGTATGATGTTATATTTAGGGCTATTTTTTGTTGGTTAGAGGTTGTGTTTAGAGAAAAGATTTGGCTATTGTCTCTAGGTACTGTAGTCCTTTGCTATTTGAAAATGGTCTAACATTGTATTTAAAATGTTCATACATTGTTTTTGTGTGTTTATTTAGTTTAGGGAAGAGTTGTGGGAAGGATTGCTCTAGTCTAAGGGCTTAATTACAAGTCTGGTGATCCATGGACCACTGTGCAGACTGAGGGTGATCCTCCGCCTGCCCTATTCCGAGTTGCACTGTATGGATCAGTGTGCAGTGAAGTCGTTCTGCTGAAATTCCCTGCATCATCTGAGTGCATCAGTGGCACAAAGGTCCATTGAGGCTGTGTACCTGTTGCTGGTGTCTGTGAGTCTGAAGGTGGTTGTGATTGGGCTGTGTCTGATGGTGGGTGCTCTGTGGGTATGTGTGTTGTGCTACTACTGACAGAGGTAAGTGTCTGTTCGGTGGGTGCATGTATGGAAGTCTTTCTGTGTTTTGGTGTGGTGCATGTGGATGTTGTTGTCTGTGTGTGCCTATGTTTGCATCTGTGAGGGATGGGTATGGGTAAAGGGAAATGGGATGTGGAAGCGGCAGGTGGAGGGGTAAAAGGATGGCCTTGGTGAAAGGCTGTTGTCTGTGAGAAGGCCATTGCCTGAAGAGGTCTCTGTAGGGCACACAGGCATCTCTGAATGCCCTCCAGGAACTCCAGCATCTGTTTCATGCTGTTGAATTTACCCTGGAGGGCACTCAGCAGTGCAGTGCCCTACAGAGATCTGCCTTAGGAGGGAAATAGTCTCCTCACCCAGGGCAACTGGGGGCACTAGGGCTGGGCATGAGGTGCCTGGGGCGAAAGTGACATCACACTCCTTATGGGAGTAGATGAGGAAAACTTGGTGGGGAGCAGCAGGGAGGGTGACGCTTGAATCGCAGGTGGTGGACAAGGATGGTGTAGACACAGTTTCTGTGGGGTCCACCACCACAGAGCTTCCACTGGAGCCTGACTTCACCGAATATGAAGATGACAAGTCTTTATCCTCCAGGGCATGCCCCTCACTCTCCGAGACTATGACACCGCTGCTGTCAGTCTTCTGACCAGAGCCACTAAATCCAGCTGTCTCCCCAAAGTCATCTGCACGGTCTCCTCTTCCTTGCTTGGTTGATGCTGAAGAGACAGTGGAAACAAGTGTGAGACAACTGGCCACAATCATCCCACTCACATCATAACAATAACACCATCAATTTGCCATACACAACTGCACCTACATGGGCCACTACAATTTGTGTGGGCACAAAGGGGCTGAATTTCTACTGTCATATGATTAACATAAATCCATGGTAGGAGACCCCTAACACAGGCACGGACATCCCAACTACACATTGAGATTTTTGGCTATACCATCACCGTATTCTAGCTCCGTATCACGGTCCAGTATTGCAAGGCCTAGGATGCAGATCTACACACAACACATTGAAACAGAGGTACATCTGTGACCAATATATAAGGCAAATGACCGGCATCAATGATTTGCACATACTAAAACTAGGACACAGTAGTGTACAAATACCCACAGATAACCACACCACATATTCATGTCGCATCCCACATGAATATCAGCTTTATGTGAGCGCACCCTCTACATTGGACACGGGTATTCACATAACTACTCACTACCACATCTTTGGCATCGATGAGCTGGATGTGGAACACAACTGTGTAGGAGAGTGGCATCGACTGCATAGTTGCCCCCAACTTTTTGCTGATGTTTTGACTGTTTTCTGACTCTATCCAGGCTGTGGCCCTGCTATCCAGGACCCAGCCTATCTGCTTCCTCTCTAAACCGATGTGACTACCCTAGGTACATACCAATTGGATACTGAGGACACCCTATGAGGCCCTTGTAGATGGTACACTAGGTAACCAGAGCACGGGTCCCTCAGGGGCCTACCAGGGGCTGCAGCACTTATTGTGCCACCCCTGGTGCAGCCATACAAACTGACACCACCAGACCACTACTGTAGTCTCGGTAAGGTGGTGCTTGCACCCCTTACAGGGATATAGGTACCCTGTATCCCACTTAATTACAACACATATATCCTCAAAGGTCACCCCTAAGGCAGGCCTTGCTAATCCTACAAGGCAGGGTGCTGAGATATGTGTGAGGGGGAACCCCTACCTGAGTAGGGCCCCTCTGCAACCTTCGTTAAAACTAGTGCGAGGTTATTTGTAGTGCAGCCATACCATATACTCTTAACGGCATTATAAGTAATTGCGATAGCGTGATAACTTGAGAATGGCTGCACAGCACCATGTCATGTCAAACATCGTGGAATCATACCCCCAACCCAGTCATGGGAGTGAGGGCATGATTCCCCCCTGCTAGAGGGGTGATATGGTAAAAGCGGCAGATTTCAGACACCAATTTAAAAGTGCACATGTAGTACAAAATGAATGCTACCTGCCACCCACACGACTCTGGCTGCCTGTTGCTGGACAGAACCCCAGCCACGGCAGCTGGACAATAGGGATCTTGTTGCAGGGAGGTGCTCCCACCTCCCCAGACAGACTATGTGGATTGGAACTGGGTGGGTGCACCATAGGACGTCTTTCAAACTTGCACATAGGCTTCTCCAGTGTCTACTTCTGCATACTCCGCCTCAAACCGGTTCAGGGGCATCCTGTCCCCTGCCCAGGCGGGAAAACACACAAAGGGGAGAGGGTGTAACCACCCTTTCCCGCCTGAACTCTCATTGGTGGGTTCTGATTTAGACACTCCCCTGATCTCTGGATAAAGGTGGGTGCAGGGTCCCCAGAGCCTCAGATAAATCTTGGACTTCACAGACTTGAACCTTCGACTTGCTGCCACACAACTGAATGAAGAAATCTCCCTTGGGGTAAAGGAGTTACACCCCTGCTTGGCAGGGACCTGAAACACTGCAAGTGACCCAGTTGGAACTCCACTGCTCCTACGGACATCAAAGACTTCTGCCTACCTTGAGGTGGGTTTCCAAGCATCCCAGAGGCCAGTGAGTGTGCACAGCAAAGCTCAGCACCGTGGACCCCGTGGGTGCCGAGATCCCCAATACCCCAGGACACCAGCCACCTCTTGCACAGCACACAAACCCGACAAGTGGGGAAGTTGTACTTTGGCCCATTATTGAGCCAACCTCTCAGCATCATCTGTGCCAAAGATCGACGCTATAGCCTGCTCTGGCGACCCGTGGGCACATCTTTATGCACACCAAATTGCTGCCTCCCGCAGTCCCTTGTCTCTCGACTGGTGGGCCCTAGCAGAGGTCAATCTTCACATCCAAGGGCTTGCCTGGTTGCTCCAGGCCTGCTCTTCAGTCTCCTCACTGAGGCCTTGCTCAGACCTCGTGGGTCTGCACCAGTAGCTGTTTCTTGACTCCTGCGTGGTTTGCGGTTGCCAAGGCTTAGTGGATCCAATCCGGACACTAACACTGCAGCGACCCTCAACCTTTGTGGGACAGTCGCCCTCCAGCAGCTCGCCTTCCTTGATGCCTCCTGAAACCCGTGGCTGTTGATCCAAGCTACTCATCTTCCACCTGGAAGCACCCGACATTGAAGGGCTCTTTCTCCTGAGCCCCCTGGTCACTGTGCCATGACCCAGACTCTGTCCCCTCTGCTTTCAGGTCCTTCTCTTCAAGATCTACATCTTCAATCTGCACGACATCGACAACGCTTCTTGCTAGCAGCAGTTCTTCACGTTTTTCCATTGAAAATCAGATCGCGACCCGACATCGAAAACGACATATGCACCTGGCTTCCCTGGGGCAGGTAACCTCGGTACTCTCGTGGGTGTGGGCCCTTCAAAAGCTTAACTCTAAACTCTTGAACTTGAACTCCTCCTAGAAGTGTCTAGATTCTTGCAAATTCCAACCGCGACATTCCCCTTAGGGTTTAATAGAGATCCGGACAGTAGTTTGCACCACTGCACGCGTCTCCCGTGGGTCCCCTTCCTCATCACCTTGGGTGGTTTCGTAAGGGGCCAGCGACCCTAAGTGCCCTAGGCACTGTCTGCAGAATTGTCGTGGTTCTTATACCACTTTTTTAATATATGGTTTGGTCCCCCCCTGGGGCCCTATGATTCCAGTGCTATTTATTGTAACTATCAATGCTTGTTTTTGTTGTTTCTTTACCTCCAGCCTCATAAAGAGACTAGTGGGATTATTCTTAGAATAAATACATATATTTTGAATATATACCTGTGTGGATTACTCTTTCATTTGGTCATTCAAGAGGTTATCTATGGTAAAATAATAAACTTAACACTCCTTCAAGACAGCCTGAAGGATGCTCTCCAGGATTGCTTTCTTTAAAGGTTGTCTTTTAACCTATCACCTTAAGAGTCGAATTGGACTGGTGCAAGGTGTCCCCTATAACTAGTGGACAGCATATGCCAGGCCAACTTCTCACATTGGTGTGCAGCGGCTGGATTCAAGCTTGCCATTGTTTTACCAGATAACAAATTGAATTTCTAAAGTGAAAGCCACTTTGGTACTAAAGGTTCATATAAATTTAGCTTAGAATACAATAAATTCTACTGAACTTAGGAGTTGTGTGTAGAGGGCTTAGCACACCTTGACTACAACTCAAGAAAGGGTTCAGTAGGCCACACCTAGTGTAGGTAGATGCAACAATCCACTACACTAGAAATGTCTTCAGGACCAGGAGCCCATAAGGCCCTGGAAGGACCTTGAAAGGTCCCAGTCGACAGGTATGACAATCTCACTTTTGCTGAGCTTAGGGAGATGTGCACTGATAGACATTTGAAGACAACTAAAGGTGCCAACACACAACGTCTCAGAGAAATTCTGCTCATTGCAGACTTCAAGCAGACTTTAGTGTCTGATGGGGTAGACAGGTTGGGTGGGCATCCCACAGAAGAGGACACCCAGTTGGTGGACTCTGATGTGGACCAGGAAGAGGAAAATGAACCTGACCTGGATGAACCAGACCCCTTACAACATGGAGGTGATGGCCCAAGGGGCACTCCCTTCATCCCTAATGGGAGAGTAGTGGATCCCCACAGAAGGGACAGATCCCCCCCAGAGGAATCTAACCTTTCTAGGAGATCCAAAAGGACCTCTGCCTCTTCTCAGAGAAGAGATTCCTCCCAAGAGAGGAAATGCAAACTGATCCAGTTTAAGCAAGCCAAGCTTCAGCTCAGGAGTGAACAGCTAGCATTAGACAGGGAGTCCCTGGAGCTTCAGAAAGCTTCAAGAAAGTGAGGTCTAGAGACCCCTGGTGGCAGTAATAATACCCCTAGCGTTAGAGAGAAAGCTCCTGACCATAGGAACCTGCATAAGATTGTGCCCCCCTATCAGACAGGGGATGACATCCATAAATGGATCACTGCACTTGAAAGGGCCTGTAAAGTTCAAAGGGTCTCAGTAGATCAGTGGGCAGCAATCTTATGCCTCTCCTTTGCTGACAAAGGAAGAGACAAGCTCCTCTCTGTTAGGGAAGAGGATGCAGATGATTATTATATCTTGAGAAGTGCTTTGATAGATGGGTTTGGTCTAACCACTGATCAATACAGGCTAATGTTCAGAGATACCCAGAAAGCACAACATCAGAATTGGGTAGACTTTGTAGATTGTGCTACCAAGGCTCTGGAAGGTTGGTTAAATGGCAGTAAAGTAAATGATTACCAAGGATTGTACAATCTCATCATGAGGGAGCAGATTATTGATAACTGTCAGAATCAACTATTGCATCAGCACCTGGTGGACTCAGATCTGACCTCTCCCCAAGAATTGGGAAAGAAGGGAGACAAATGGGTCAGAACCAGGATCAAGCAAAAGGTCCAGCCCTTGGGGGGTGCAACTAAAAAGGAAGATGCCAAAAAGGGTGCGGAAAAGGGAAAAGACCAGCAGTCTTCAACAGGCCCCCAAAAAGCAGCATCTGATAATTCCCAATCCAACAAAGCTAAACAGCCAAGGAAGCCATGGTGTAAAATATGTAAGCAGAAAACACATTGGACTTCAGACTGTAACAAGGCCAAAGACTCCACAAGTACCACTACACCTGCCCCTAAGGCACCTGTTCCCCTAGTCCAGCTATAGGTGGTGGTACACAGAACAAGGGTATAGTAGGGTTGACCATGGGATCTGGAGAGGACTCTGGTCTAGTCAGAATGCCTACTCAGGCTGTGTTGGTTTGTGATGGGGACCTGTCCCTATTTGTGAGACCCAGTGGTCTGGGCAAATACAAACAACAGCCTAGGATAAATGGAAGGAAGTCTCTAACATACAGGGACACAGGGGCTAGTGTCACCATGGTGACTAAGGAACTTGTGGACCTTAGCCAGATCAAATTTGGGGAAACTTACCAAGTGACCAATGCGAGCAATGTCAGTACTAACCATGCTCTGGCAGTTGTTAACTTCTCTTGGGGAGGGGTAACTGGCCTAAAGAAGGTTGTGGTGAGTGCAGACCTACCAGTAGAATGTTTGATAGGGAATGATTTGGAGACCTCAGCATGGGCTGAGGTGGAGCTGACTACTCATGCAGCAATGCTGGGTATCCCTGCAGAAGTGTTTGCCCTGACAAGGTCAAAAGCTAAGCTGACAGAAACTGAACAGGCCTTGGATCCGGGAAAAATGGACCAAGGACCTCCCAAGAGAAGGAGTAGCAGGGGTAAGGCAGTGCCTTCCCCCATGATAAGTCTGAAGAGACTCTTATAGCAGAAGAGGATATGACCCCTGAAGAAGGAACTGTCTCAGATGGACTTGAGCCTGATCAGGTTGAGTTCTTGGGGACAGGGGGACCTTCTAGGGCAGACTTGAGCCTGGAGCTGCAGAGCTGCCCCACTCTTGAACCCCTCAGACAGCAGGCTGCTGCTGAGGCTGCTGGGAATGCTGGTGGAACCCATTAGATATATTGGGATGATGGATTCCTTTTCTCTGAGGGTCGAGACCCCAAGCCTGGTGCAGCCAGGAGGTTGGTCATACCTTAGAAGTTTAGGGGTTTCCTGCTCACACTAGCCCATGATATTCCCTTAGCAGGACACCTAGGCCAAAATAAGACTTGGGACAGACTTGTCCATCACTTTCATTGGCCTCAGATGAGTGAGGACTTTAAGAGCTTTTGTAGCTCTTGCATTACCTGCCAGGCCAGTGGCAAGGCAGGTAAGTCCACAAAGGCCCCCCTGATACCACTAACTGTGGTGGGGGTTCTCTTTGAACGGGTAGGGATTGACATTGTTGGTCCCCTTGACCCACCAACAGCATCTGGGCACAGGTTTATTCTGGTGGTAGTGGATCATGCCACCAGATACCCAGAAGCTATTCCCCTTAGAACCATCACAGCACCTGTGGTGCCAAGAGCCCTCCTGGGAATCTTTTCCAGGGTGGGTTCCCCTAAGGAGGTATTGTCTGACAGAGGTACCAACTTTATGAGTAGTTACCTCAAGGCAATGTGGAAGGAGTGTGGTGTTAACTACAGGTTCACCACCCCTTATCATCCTCAATGCACTGGGCTTGTTGAAAGATTTAACAAGACCCTAAAGGGTATGATCAAAGGGCTCCCAGAAAAGCTTAGGCGAAAATGGGATGTTCTTCTGCCCTGCCTTTTCTTTGCATACAGGGAGGTGCCACAGAAGGGGGTTGGTTACAGCTCTTTTGAACTTTTGTTTGGCCACCCTGTCAGAGGGCCACTCTGTCTAGTGAAGGAGGGATGGGAGTTACCTCTCAAACCCCCTAAACAGGATATTGTGGACTATGTACTTGGTCTCCGCTCCCGGATGGCTGAGTACATGAAGAAGGCGACAAAAAACCTTGAGGCAAGTCAGGAATTACAGAAAGCCTGGCAGGACCAAAAGGCTGTACTGGTGGTGTACCAGCCAGGACAGAAGGTATGGGTGTTGGAGCCAGTGGTGTTAAATGGTAGCGGCTGTTTCAGTCGATAACCTTTCAAGTATTGCCCGGCGGTAATCGCCTCTTATACCATTCGATTATTAACCAACAAAAGAGGCAGGCGCCGGAGACTGGAAGGCAGGAAACAAAGTTTTATTCCGTCGGAGCAGAACACGTCAGATTGGACAGCAAGGTATCGTCTCGAGGTGCTCTAACTGCATCTCTGAGACCTGGTCTCTTATACACACATTTTTGACTTTATTACCGGTTTATTGTACATGGCACATTCTTGAGATTGCTTTGATACATGAAGGAACATCCTCGGAATCCCCGGCTCGGATCCACTCCCACACATAACTACAGTGGAAGTCCCCACCCCACCCACAGTAGGAGATGGCTATCACACAGCTGGACATTCCGCCAATTCCCAGGGGTGTGTGCGACTGGTCGGGTCTCAGGGGGTGGGGGCCTTGATCTACTGTAATCCCTTTGATGTGAGGTGTTTCCCTTACAGTAGGGGCAATAAACTGCATCCGCAGGGCTAGGTGATGGCCCGGGATTGGCTCGGACAATCGGGCGCAGAGGAAGGGGGTTATCAAAAGGATGTATGACCATGTATGGGATAAAAGGAGGCGTTGGTCAGGCGCGGGATGTGGGTCCATGGCAGGGTCGCGCAGAAGGGGAGGTTTTATGGCCCATGCATGAAAGACCGGGGGTGGCCGGCGCGCGGGGGATTGTTTGCAGCACCTGAGGGACGCGCTGGCGATCAGCAATGAGACCATGATGCCTAAAAAGGCCGTCGCGCGTTTTCTGCGTGTGGCGTTTGGGGAGAGACAAGATGGCGCAGATAAATTTCCACAGTGGCCCCAGCACCTCTCCAAGACAAGTGGAGTGGACCCCATACCATATTGGAACAGAAGGGAGAGGTCACCTAGTTGGTGGACCTTGGCACTCCCAGAAGTCCCCACAGGGTACTTCATGTGAACAGACTGAAACCATATGTGGACAGGCCTGACATGGGCTTGCTCATGGCAACTGATGAGGGACAGGAGGAGGAGAGTGACCCTCTCCCAGACCTGCTCTCTCACAACCCTGATTATGGGTCAGTAGATGGTGTAGCCTTGGCAGGCAGCCTCACTGTCCAACAACAGTCTGACTGCAGACAAGTTCTCCAGTCATTCAGACATATGTTTTCATTGACTCCAAGTCAGACAACCTGGTGCACTCATGAAGTGGACACTGGGGACAGTCTGCCTGTGAAGAATAAGATCTACAGGCAACCTGACCATGTCAGGGACTGCATAAGGACAGAAGTCCAAAAGATGTTGGAATTGGGAGTTATTGAGCCCTCAGATAGCCCATGGGCTAGCCCAGTAGTCCTGGTGCCCAAACCTCACACCCAAGATGGCAAGAGAGAGATGAGGTTCTGTGTAGACTACAGAGGACTCAATGCAGTCAGTAGGAATGGTGTATATCCCAGTCCCGGAGCAGATGAGCTCATAGATAAATTGGCCTCAGCCAAATATCTGAGCACATTTGATCTGACAGCTGGCTACTGGCAGATAATGTTAGCTGAATCTGCAAAAGCCAAAACAGTATTTTCAACCCCTGGTGGGCACTATCAATTTATTGTAATGCCCTTTGGATTGAAGAATGCACCTGCCACTTTTCAAAGGTTGGTGAACCAAGTCCTCACAGGCCTGGATGACTTTAGTGCAGCATATCTAGATGATATTGCTGTCTTTAGCTCCACCTGGGAGGATCACCTGATCCACCTGAGGAAAGTTTTGGAAGCCCTGCAAAAGACAGGACTCACTATCAAGGCTACTAAGTGCCAGATAGGGCAGAGTCAGGTTGTGTACCTGGGTCACCTTGTAGGTGGAGGTCAGGTTCAACCACTACAGAGCAAAATCCAGACCATCCTGGACTGGGTTTCTCCAACCACCCAGACTCAGGTCCGAGCTTTCTTAGGCCTGACTGGTTATTACAGAAGATTTGTAAAGGGATATGGATCCATTGTGACCCCCTTAAATGACTTAACCTTTAAGAGGATTCCCAAGAAAGTTCAGTGGACTGTCAGCTGTCAGAAAGCTTTTGATGACCTAAAACAGGCCATGTGCTCTGCTCCAGTGCTCCAAAGCCCCAACTACTCCAAATAATTCATAGTTCAAACTGATGCATCAGAGGTGGGGGTAGGTGCTGTATTATCACAACTGAATGAAGAGGGCCATGATCAACCAGTAGCTTTTATTAGCAGAAGGTTGACCCCCAGAGAGAAACGTTGGTCAGCTATAGAGAGGGAGGCCTTTGCTGTGGTCTGGGCCTTGAAGAAGCTGAGGCCATACTTGTTTGGCACTCACTTCCTTGTTCAAACAGACCATAAGCCCCTCCTATGGCTAAATGTCAGGGGAACTTAACGAATCACACAGGAGCAGAATGACGCTAACTCCCAATGCCCTTCTCAGGACCCCCCCCTGCTAGGTTTGTTTTAATCCATCGCAGGTAAGTTCTGAGGGAGGTAAGGGGATTGGACAGAGTAGAGACAGCTCCAAAACACTGCTAGTCCTGCTTAATCTTCTTCTTCAGGTTGTTAGGCTAGAAACATTAAATAGTCAGATATATCGGTTACCTTGACAGACTGCTTTCCTTAATATAGATACATATACATTTATTAACTAATCTCACCAGTAAGTAGTTTTGGGCCTGCCACTCTTCTTACTTCTCTTGAGCGTTGTGTGTGTTTACCCAGAGAAGCCTTCTCTCTAATCACTTGTTCTTTTCCTTGCAGGCCGTTCTATTCTAAGGTTCTCTGTCTTGATAAAGGAAAAACCAAGGTAAGTTATCTTTCTTTTCTGTAAGTATGTAATGTAGTTCGATGTTCCCTTCCTACCTATGTACTTACTGGACAAGTGATTGAGATGTTTATAATTTGTTGCCTGAAGTACGAGAACTTCAATTAAATAGAGATATGAGGACAATTGCACCTGTCTAAGATTTTTTCTAAATGGAAGATTTGCTGATTTATGCTTCCCAGCCAATTAGAGAAGGTGCTTATAATCAGTTTGGTATGACTATTTATCACAGCTCTTATGGCGGCCGCCAAGACGTGTGCAATTTAATATTTTCCTTCTCAGGGAAAAAATGTAATGAAGCGCGAACGGAAATCTCTCAGTGTTCGCACTTGTTCGTTTTTTTAATTACGCAGCTCAAAAGAGAGGCGCGTTTAAATATTGCAGAGGAATTTCTGTAACCTTGCCGGTAGTGCGCACAAACTGAAACGTGCGCACAAGTTTAATTCCTGTAGCCTTTAGGTACCGCGAGGCACAAAAGGAAATACAATACAAAATATATTTAATTGGTTAAAGTTGAATTAATCTTCTTCACAGATTTATTTAAATCGTTAGCGCAAGCAAGGCTTCAGTCATAATTATGTTTCAACAGCTTATTGCCTGAAAACTTGGATGGGAACAGAAATAATACTTGGAAGTTGACACTAACCTTTAATCTTGAATATTGGTAGTTACCAACGAAGCTAACCCCGCATATTCCGCCACTACCCTGAATAACTTTCGCGACGCATGAACAACAGGTGCTGCTCCAGAAGAATCTTCAGTGAAGTGCACAGTAGAATGTTGGAGCACACCTCACCAACTGTCATTTGCAGAAAGACTAGACTGCTAAACAGCGTTATGCTGTTGCAATGTCAGGATGTTGGCAGCCATGTTGGAGTTTCTACGGTGCCAACTAGCGCTCCAACTAAAAGGATTAGCTACTCTTTGAGTTTGTGAAGAGAGAACAGTAGCTACAGAGGAAATAGGAGGAGGAAACCTCCTGTGATTCCTAACAGTACCCCCTCCCAACGGGGTTTCCTCCAATCTGGGTTTGGTAGGAAATTTTGCATGGAAGGCTTTAATTAATCGAGGGGCATGGACGTCAGTACTTCTTTCCCAGGAACGTTCATCAGGTCCATAACCCTTCCAATCAATGAGGTAAAAGAGTTCATCATGGATGAGTTTTGAATCTAAAATCCATTTAACTTCATACTCAGCCTCACCATGCAGGATTAGAGAATCAGGAGGGGAAGACCTACGCAACCTGGGGTGAATTGGTTTCAAAAGAGAAACATGAAAGACCGGGTGAATATTGGTGGAACCAGAAAGAGATAATCGATAAGTAACTGGATTAATGACCTTCTCAATTGGATAAGGACCCATAAAACGAGGCTGGAATTTACGGGAACCTTTGAGTCTAAGATTTTTTGTACACTACCAGACTAAATCTCCCATATGAAGCTCAGGTGCCTTTTTACGTTTTCGATCAGCGAAGTGTTTGTAACGAGCCTTTGCTGTGGACAAATTCTTGGTTACAGTGTGGTGGATCCTAGCTAACTGGTGGGCAATATCCTGAACAGCAGGAAGGTTAGTATTGTCAAAATTAACATGGGAATTAGGATGCCTGTCTGAATTTATAAAGAAAGGTGAGCAACCTGTGGAGACATTAAGAGCGTTATTGTAGGCATACTCAGCAGTCCATAAATGGTCAGGCCAGTCACCCTCCTCATCTAACAAGTATAACCTAAGGTGTTGTTCAAGTTCTTGATTAATGCGTTCGGTTTGACCATCAGTTTCAGGATGAAAGCTGGTAGAATAACGGTGGTCAATGTTTAGGCCCTTAATGTAAGCCTCCCAAAAGTGTGATAGGAACTGAGAGCCCCTGTCTGAAATGAGTACCTTAGGAATCCCATGAAGACGAATAATGTGTTGATTGAAAAGTTGAAATAGCTGCTTGGAAGTGGGTGTCAACCACAACCAGAATAGTGTCATAACCATGAGAGGAAGGTAAATCAACAATCAAGTCTAGGGAGACCGTGTGCCAAGGATAAGGGGGGGTTGGCATGGGTTGTAAGAGGCCCTTTGGAGCTTGCCTGTCCGATTTCCCCCGTGCACATAGTTCACAACTCAAAACATATTGAGGAATATCACGGCGCATGTATGGCCACCAAAAGTTTTGTTTAAGTAAATATTCAGTTTTTAGGATGCCCTTATGACCAGCCAGTGGATTGTCATGACTTTCCTGCATGGCTTTTAACTGGAGTTCCTTAGTGGGTAGATACAAGGCAGAGTTGTGGTAGGGAAGACCGTTGTGAATGGAATGTAGCGGCTCTTCTGAGAGCCAAGTCTGCATATCCAGATCTGACATCAAATTGCGAACATGATGTTCAAAGGCTTCCAAGGAAAGAACTGCAATGAATTTGTCATCAGGTATGATTGGTTGATTTTCAATGACTGGAGTTTGATTTTCTGTATCTAGCCGTGAGAGGACATCAGCCTTTCCATTTTTGGATCTGGGACGAAAGGTAATAACAAAATCAAAGTCTGCAAAGTAGAGAGACCACCGCAATTGACGTGGTGTGAGTGTACGCGCAGAGCGCAAACATTTTAGATTGCGGTGATCTGTGAACACAGTTACAGTGTGTTTAGCCCACATTAAGTAATGCCTCCAATCCTTGAAGGCATCCTTAATGGCCAGAAGTTCTTTTTCCGTGATAGTGTAGTTACATTCCGCAGGATTGAGTTTGCGTGAACGATACACTACAGGATGCAGCTGCCCAGGGTCTTTGTGTCTCTGTGAAAGAATTCCTCCGATGGCTAGGTCTGAAGCGTCCGTCTCCAGATAAAAGGGTTCGGAGGGATCTGCGTGAAGTAAAACTGGGGCTGTGGTGAAACTGGTTTTCATTAATCGGAAGGCCTCTTCAGCTTCATCAGACCAGTGGAAAGAGACGCCTTTCTTCAGAAGACGAGTTAAAGGAAGAATTTTAGAAGAGAATCCATGAATGAATCGTCTGTAAAAATTGGAGAATCCAATAAAGCTTTGACGTTCTTTGATACTAGTTGGAGATTTCCAGTCTGTTATTGCTTTCACCTTCTGTTCATCCATTTGAACTCCACTAGGCGAGAGTGCAAAGGTAAGGAATTCCACTGTGTCGGTGTTAAAGAGGCATTTCTCCAGTTTTACATACAGAGAGTTTTCCCGTAGGCATTGTAGAACCGCTCTGACCTGATCATAATGTTCTTCAGTCGTATTTGAATAAATTAAGATGTCATCAATGTAGACTATTGCACATCGGTCAATAAAATTACTTAAAACATTGTTGATAAAGTATTGGAAGGCCGCAGGTGCCTTACACAGACCATACGGCATTACAAGGTACTCATAGAGCCCGAATTTAGTTCTGAACGCGGTCTTCCATTCATCGCCTTCTCGGTGTCTGATTAGATGATATGCTCCACGTAAGTCTAGGCGAGTGTAAATCTTAGCTTCTTTCACCTGATCAATCAATACCGAGATGAGGGGTAACGGGTATCGGTTTTTGATGAGGGAATTCTGTTGATTGCTCTAAAGTCTATGCAAGTCCTGAGATCCCCCCCCTTCTTTGGCACGAAAAAAAGGGGGGAAGAGACAGGGGACTGGGATGGCCGAATAAAGCCATTTGCCAACTTCTTGGTCAAATAGTCTTTTAAGTGGAGATTTTCCTTTTCCGTTAGGGCATGAACTCTACTGCAAGGTAGGTTGGCTCCGGGTTCCAGGTCGTCTTGCAGTCATAAGACCTTTGTGGATGTAATGTTTCGGCTTTAATTTCATCAAAGACATCTGCGAATTCTCGGTAAAGCTCTGGAATTTCAGGTGTTTGAATGACACATATAGAATTTCCATTAGTGCATAACTGAGTGACCGCACTGGTTACGGTAGGGTGAGCCATATCTTCAAAACAATGTCTTGCACAATATTCCAAATTTAATTGAATAGTCCGGGCTCCCCAATCTAGCAACGGATTGTGTTCAGTCAACCAAGGTAGGCCCAAGATTAGTTGAAATTGGGGGGGCGTCAATTAAATTAAACTGCAGGTTCTCTTGGTGTCCCTCAATGGTGGTCATGTGTACCGATTCTGTATGACTGATTATTGGTCCTGAAGTTAATTCAGTACCATCAACTGCTCAGACCTTCTCGCTTTTCTCCTTTTTAATGGCTTGTAATCCAATTTGATCCGCAAATTTATGGTCGCAGAAATTACCTGTTGCTCCAGAATCAACCATGACAATAACTCCGGTCAAATTTATACTTCTAAATTGTAATGTTACTGTCATAACCAAATGGGGCGAAGAGACTTGTAACGTGTTCGCTACCTGATGGTCTGTTGGAGTTGTTGCTCCTTTCGCAACCACGGGTCCAACTCCACTCACCCGTGGTGCCTCTAGTTTTCCTTCTCCTTTGCTGGTAATTTTGGTCTTTTTAAACAGTTCCTGACAAAATGTCCACTTCCTCCACAATACAAACGCAACTTGTTTAATCTTCGTTTCTCTTTTTCCTCCTTGGAGAGTGGACCTCTGATTACTCCAATTTGCATGGGTTCTGCTCCAGTGGAACTTTCCGCTGTTTGTGACGGTTCAGTTTTAACTCGATCAAAACGTGGAACACCAGGTCGAAACTCCCGTCTACGTTCTCCTTTTCGCTCGGTTTGCCGATAATCAATCTCTAGAGTCAAATCCACTAGGGCAGAGATGTCAGTAGGTCGATTCGGGATTTGGGAAAGGGCATCTTTCAATTCTTCTTGCAATCCCCTGTAAAATACTGCTGCTCTTTTATTTTCTGGCCAATTCGTCTCTACTATTAATTTATTAAATTGAGCTAGATAGGCCACGAGTTCTCGGTTACCCTGTTTGAATTCTAACAGTTCGTTGTCAGATGCCTGTGATGCAGTTCTACGATCAAAGAAGCGAAATAATTCTTTCTTGAAGTCTTCAAGGTTATATAAAATTGGATCATCTTGAGACACTAGTGGCATGGACCAGGAAGCGGCGTCCCCACTAAGGTAGGACAGGATGAACGCCACACGGGATTGGGCATCAGGGAAAATGGTTGGACGGCACATGAAGTGCAATGAACACTGGGTCAAAAAAATGTGTGCGTTTTGCGGATCTCCATTGAACATCTCTGGTAGAGCAAGAGGAATTACGGGGAATAATGAGTGAATGACTTGGGTGGTGGCAAAAGACGGAGTGCTAGCGTTTGGATCCTGTGTAGTAAAAGATGTGGAGGCTTGACTGGCTAACCTGAACTGGTGTTCCAGTTTTAAAGGTTATAATCTCTTGTCTTAATATCTTATTCTCCTCCCTCACTGCCTCTAAGTCCCGTTGTATATTACTTAAAATCTCGCATAATTTTTTAGATCCAGACCTTCCGTCATTCTGCTCAGGTGTTAGTACCAACGTGGGCACTTCACTCTGTCAGGGTAACTTAACGAATCACACAGGAGCAGAATGATGCTAACTCCCAATGCCCTTCTCAGGACCCCCCTGCTAGGTTTGTTTTAATCCATCGCAGGTAAGATCTGAGGGGGTTGAGGGGATTGGACAGAGAAGAGACAGCTCCAAAACACTGCTGGTCCTGCTTAATCTTCTTCTTCAGGTTGTTAGGCAAGAAACATTAAATAATCAGATATATCGGTTACCTTGACAGACTGCTTTCCTTAATATAGATACATATACATTTAATAACTAATCTCACCAGTAAGTAGTTTTGGGCGTGCCACTCTTCTTACTTCTCTTGAGCGTTGTATGTGTTTACCCAGAGAAGCCTTCTCTCTAATCACTTGTTCTTTTCCTTGCAGGCCGTTCTATTCTAAGTATTCTATTCTCTGTCTTGATAAAGGAAAAACCAAGGTAAGTTATCTTTCTGTTCTGTAAGTATGTAATGTAGTTCGATGTTCCCTTCCTACCTATGTACTTACTGGACAAGTGATTGAGATGTTTATAATTTGTTGCCTGAAGTACGAGAACTTCAATTAAATAGAGATATGAGGACAATTGCACCTGTCTAAGATTTTTTCTAAATGGAAGGTTTGCTGATTTATGCTTCCCAGCCAATTAGAGAAGGTGCTTATAATCAGTTTGGTATGACTATTTATCACAGCTCTTATAGCGGCCGCCAAGACATGTGCAATTTATTATTTTCCTTCTCAGGGAAAAAATGTAATGAAGCGCGAACGGAAATCTCTCAGTGTTCGCACTTGTTCGTTTTTTTAATAACGCAGCTCAAAAGAGAGGCGCGTTTAAATATTGCAGAGGAATTTCTGTAACCTTGCCGGTAGTGCGCACAAACTGAAACGTGCGCACGAGTTTAATTCCTGCAGCCTTTAGGTACCGCGAGGCACAAAAGGAACAGTGCCCGCGAGTAAACTTCAAATCCAGAATGAGAAATTCGATCTAGTATAACGCAGCTCAGAGAAACAATGCTCGCGTTTTTCCCTAGTGCGAATTTACAGGACCTTAAGAGTTAACTGAACTTGTCAACATTCTCTTCCTCGTCATTCTCTCAGGAAATACAATAATAAATATATTTAATTGGTTAAAGTTGAATTAATCTTGTTCACAGATTTATTTCAATCGTTAGCCCAAGCAAGGCTTCAGTCAGAATTATGTTTCAACAGCTTATTGCCTGAAAACTTGGATGGGAACAGAAATAATACTTTGAAGTTGACACTAACCTTTAATCTTGAATATTGGTTGTAACCGACGAAGCTAACCCCGCATACTCCGCCACTACCCTGACTAACTTTCACGACGCATGAACAACAGGTGCTACTCCAGAAGAATCTTCAGTGAAGTGCACAGTAGAATGTTGGAGCACACCTCACCAACTGTCATTTGCAGAAAGACTAGACTGCTAAACAGCGTTATGCTGTTGCAATGTCAGGATGTTGGCAGCCATGTTGGAGTTTCTACGGTGCCAACTAGCTCTCCAACTAAAAGGATTAGCTACTCTTTGAGTTTGTGAAGAGAGAATAGTAGCTACGGAGGAAATAGGAGGAAGAAAGCTCCTGTGATTCCTGACACTAAAACAGATGAAGGGTGAAAACCCCAAACTACTCAGGTGGTCCATTTCCCTACAAGGGATGGACTATACAGTGGAACATAGACCTTGGAGCAACCATGCCAATGCAGATGGCCTCTCCAGATATTTCCACTTAGAACATGAAGACTCAACTGGTCAAGGTTAGTTTAATGTCCCTGCGTTTGGTGTGGGGGTTATGTAGGAGAGTGGCATCGACTGCATAGTTGCCCCCAACTTTTTGCTGATTTTTTACTGTTTTCTGACTCTAGCCAGGCTGTGGCCCTGCTATCCAGGACCCCAGCCTATCTGCTTCCTCTCTAAACCAATGTGAGTACCCTAGGTACATACCAATTGGATACTGAGGACACCCTATGAGGCCCTTGTAGATGGTACCCTAGCTACCCAGGGCATGGGTCCCTCAGGGGCCTACCAGGGGCTGCAGCACTTATTGTGCCACCCCTGGGACAGCCATACAAACTGATACCACCAGACAACTACTGTAGTCTGGCTAAGGTGGTGCTTGCACCCCTTACAGGGATATAGGTACCCTATATCCCACTTAATTACAACACATATATCCTCATAGGTCACCCCTAAGGCAGGCCTTGCTAATCCTACAAGGCAGGGTGCTGAGATATGTGTGAGTGGGAACCCCTACCTGAGTAGGGCCCCTCTGCAACCTTCATTAAAATTAGTGCGAGGTTGTTTGTAGTGCAGCAATACCATATACTCTTAACCGCATTATAAGTAAACGTGATAGCGTGATAACTTGAGAATGACTGCACAGAACCATGTCATGTTTGGTGTCAAACATCGTGGAATCATACCCCCAACCCAGTCATGGGAGTGAGGGCATGATTCCCCCCTGCTAGAGGGGTGATATGGTAAAAGCGGCAGATTTTAGACACCAATTTAAAAGTGCACACGTAGTACAAAATGGATGCTACCCGCCACCCACACGACTCTGGCTGCCTGTTGCTGGGCAGAACTCCAGCCACAGCAGCTGGATAATAGGGATCTTGTTGCAGGGAGGTGCTCCCACCTCCCCAGACAGTCTATGTGGATTGGAACTGGGTGGGTGCACCATAGGATGTCTTTCAAGCGTTCACATAGGCTTCTCCAGTGCCTACTTCTGCATACACTGCCTCAAACTGGTTCAGGGGCATCCTGTCCCATGCCCAGGTGGGAAAACATGCAAAAGGGAGAGGGTGTAGCCACCCTTCCCCGCCTGAACTCTCATTGGTGGGCTCTGATTTAGACACTCCCCTAATCTCTGGATAAAGTTGGGTGCAGGGTCCCCAGAGCCTCAGATTAATCTTGGAATTCACAGACTTGAACCTTTGACTTGCTGCCGCACAGCTGAATGAAGAAATCTCCCTTGGGGTAAAGGAGTTACCCCCCTGCTTGACAGGCACCTGAAACACTGCAAGTGACCCAGTTGGAACTCCGCTGCTCCTACGGACATCGACGACTTTTGCCTACCTTGAGGTGAGTTTCCAAGCATCCCAGAGGCCAGCGAGTGTGCACAGCAAAGCTCAGCACCGTGGACCCTGTGGGTGCCGAGATCCCTAATTCCCCAGCACACCGGCCACCTCTTGCACAGCACACAAACCCGACAAGTGGGAAAGTTGTGCTTTGGCTCATTATTGATCCAACCTCTCAGCATCATCTGTGCCAAAGATCAATGGCCTCACCCACTCCAGCGACCCATGGGAGCATCTTTACCCATGCCAAATTGCTGTCTCCCACAGTCCCTTGTCTCTCGACTGGTGGGCCCTAGCAGAGGTCAATCTTCACATCCAAGGTATCCCTGGTTGCTCCAGGCCTGCTCTTCTGATTCCACACTGGAGACTTTGCTCAGACCTCGTGGGTCTGTACCAGTAGCCTGTTTCTTGCGTGGGTTGCGGTTGCCAAGGCTTAGTGGATCCAATCCGGACACTAACACCGCAACAACGCTCATCCGCCGTGGGTCAGTCGCCCTCCAGAAGCTGGCCTTCCTTGATGCCTCCTGGATCCAAGCTACTCATCTTCCACATGGAAGCACCCGACATTGAAGAACTCTTTCTCCTGAGCCCCCTGGTCACTGTGCCGTGACCCAGACTTTGTCCCCTCTGCTTTCAGGTCCTTCTCTTCAAGATCTACATCTTCAATCTGCACGACATCGACAACGCTTCTTGCTAGCAGCAGTTCTTCACGTTTTTCCATTGAAAACCAGATTGCGACCCGACATCGAAATCGACCTATGCACCCGGCTTCCCTGGGGTAGGTAACAGTGGTACCTCGGTACTTTCGTGGGTGTGGGCCCTTCAAAAGCTTAACTCTAAACTCTTGAACTTGAACTCCTCCTAGAAGTGTCTAGATTCTTGCAAATTCCAACCGCGACATTCCCCATAGGGTTTAATAGAGATCCCGACAGTAGTTTGCACCACTGCACGCGTCTCCCGTGGGTCCCCTTCCTCATCACCTTGGGTGGTTTCGTAAGGGGCCAGCAACCCTAAGTTCCCTAGGCACTGTCTGCAGAATTGTTGTGGTTCTTATACCACTTTTTTAATATATGATTTGCCCCCCCCCCCCGGGGCCCTATGATTCCAATGCTATTTATTGTAACTATCAATGCTTGTTTGAATTGTATCTTTACCTCCAGCCTCATAAAGAGACTAGTGGGATTATTCTTATAATAAATACATATATTTTGAATATATACCTGTGTGGACTACTCTTTCATTTGGTCATTCAAGAGGTTATCTATGGTAAAACAATAAGATAACACTCCTTCAAGACTTAGCCTGAAGGCTGCTCTCCACAGTTACCACTAGGATAGCTTTCTTTAAAAGTTGTCTTTTAACCTATCACCTTAAGAGTCGAATTGGACTGGTGCAAGGTGTCCCCTATAACTAGTGGACAGCATATGCCAGGCCAACTTCTCACAAACTGTGACTACACATTCCATTACAAACATAGCCCACAGTAGGCCGTAATAAATAGAAGTGGACATCGTGACAACGTTGGTCACAGAAACTCACACATGTCCCACACTGTTTGGGGGCACACAACAGCCCACATAAGCACAACATATCAACATTGCCCTTGCCTCATTTAACAACACATGCAAAGGCCAATCACTGTCATTATCAACATACATGGACAGGCCCTTACCACTGTATGTGGCCAGAAGAAAGCAAACATAAAATCACAAGGTACACATACAATCATGTAAACAGCCAAACACATGGCACTAGTATGAATGCACATCCCACAATGTCAAACATGACTACCATTTCAAAGCCCAAATCAGGAAATAAATCTGATTCCCATTGTCAACTATGGCACATGTGAGAACTTGAGTTGAAATGGCACATATCATTTGAGGAACAACTCTCATTACACAAAGGAGTAAAGTGTCCTTGGTGGACATCAGTCACACACAACTTTACAAATTTGTAGGCATCATGCTACATTACCAAGTCATGTTTCTTTTACACTCTGATGTCCCTTCATCACCTATGAATCTAGAACACAACACAAACGTCATGTGCAAAATGAAGACACCCATGGTACAACAATTATCAGGTTCGAAATATGAGTCACTCTTATCCTTTGTATAGAATGTTCAACCTGTAAAAGGAGAAAAATGTAAGAGCACAATGGCAGAGCATGCACAATACAATACTTACCCTCTCCAAGCTGCTGGTGTGCTCTCAAATGCCCATCTAGCTACTGGTAGGGCACCGGCAGAACATGGTCCATCAGGGAAGTCAGGGTCCAGCGTGTGCCCCTTCGGTGGAAGGAGGAACTTCCCAGCAGGGTTTCTGCACCTCTTACGACTGTGGACACTGCACCGGTGATGGACTCCCAGGGCCCCTACTTTCTGGGCGATGGCTTTCCACAATGATTGCTTCTGATGGGCAATGACCTGTATAGAGACAACACATCAAGCAAGACAAGATCACGGTATAATGTTGGAATCACACACAACTATTGCTGACAGCAAGCACAAGGATGTGGCAACTCTTCACAATCTACACGAGTAGGCCTCACATGAATACCACCACTGCATGAGGCATCCAGACTCTCATATAGGGGTGGGCGGAATTTGCGGAATTAACCTTCGCAAATTATCGCGAGAAAGTTTAAAATTATCGCAAACAAGCAGAAATATCGCGAAGATGCGGAAGTTTTTTTCCGGCACGTTCGCGAGATTTTCTGCATGGTTGCGGGTCGCCAACTTACCCATGTGGTTGCTTGCGGGCGCGGCCATCTTGTTTTGAGTTGTTCTCGCGGTGCATGATCGCGAGAAGAAAGACGTGATCGCGCGACGCATGACGTCACTGCGGGCGCGAACTGTCGCGAGACAGCGCAAATGGCTAAAAACAATACAACATCTCATGGAGAACGCGACCGGATCAAGAAAACTTGTCAGCGAACGCAGGGATTCAGGTAAGGCGATCGCGCGCGCGCGAGAATGTATCATTTTACAGCGCGAGCAAGAAACAAATTATCGCCAAGCTGCGGAAACCGGAATTTTTGACATTTTCGCGCTCTCCGCGGAACGCAAAAATGTCAAATTATCGCAATTTCCGCGAACGGAACGAAATTTTTGCCCAGGCCTACTCTCATATTAATCACTACCGTCTAACAACTCTGCCTGTACACAAATGTAGTCTGCTTGAATTACAGAGGCACACACAATACCACACACAGTCAATTATAGGGAAGCCACCTGGAGATGTCTCTACACACCATGTCACCATATGGAACATACACAACAAGCACATGCCACATGCAGCATGACAGTGGTGAGCACAATCATGTCTGAAAAACAAAGGCCACAATGTGAGGACTTGCATATGTCATACTATCAGGAGATACTCTGTTATGCTCTTGCCATGTGGACCTCTTAAAGGGTGTTCAAGAAAAGTGTGTTAGAATCTGTGTGCTTACCAATACGTGCACAGTACATACCCTCTGCCACCACTTCCACTGTCACAGGGAAGACACATACATAAATCACCAAAGTCATCTACAAAGCATAACTCAGGACAAGATGCTAAACTCAACAAGTGTTGGAGGGCAGACATGGCCTAGTCCATGTACTGTCAAACAAGTGACACGAGAACTCAACCAGAAATTCCTCTGCCATAATAACATAAAAAGACATCATAGGAAGATTACAGGTGGAATCACTCCCAAAACATATTATCACAGTGTGGGACAACAGAGACAAGCCCCTGATCACAAAATGAATGCCACTGCCACAGTCTGGCCTCCTGCTGCTGGGGGAAACTCTGGCAGGGGAGGCCTGGACAATAGGTTTCCTGTCACAGGGAGGTGTAACCACCTCGCCAGACAGCCTGATGTGTATTGGGGCAGGGTGGGTGCATTCAGTGAATGCTTTTGAGACACTGCCTGGGGCACACAAGGTGTCCCTGTGCATAGCCAGGTTCAAACTGGTTGCAGGGGCACTCAGCCCCTGCTCTGGCGTGAAACTGGACAAAGGGGAAGGGGTGTTACCAACCCTTACCACAGGCCCCCCATAGGTGGAGCCTTAGAGGTAGTCCATCCCCTAAACTTAGTATAAGTATAGGAATCCCATCCCTCGGACTTTAGATTACCCTGGACGAACCTCTGAAACATATATCCTGGACCTTCGACTTTCTATCACGACTAGAAGATGGAAGAAATCTCCCTTGGGGTCAAGGAGTGACTCCCCTGCTTGGCAGGCACCAAAGAAGCAACTAACCGGTCTGCATTGCTGAAGCTCCTGCCAGACGACAAAGTCTCTGCATCACCAGAGGTGGATTTCCAGACTTCCCCAAGGCTTCCCTGAGTCCACAGCAAAGCTGAGGCCCGTGGCTATCGTGGGTAATGTGGCACCGTGACCCCTGGACACCGTGAACGTTTGCAGCAACAACACCTTCCTGGTAATCCTCAAAGTTGTGCTTTGGTCTCCGAGTAGCCCCAGCCTTGAGCACCTCCTGCTCCGAAGATTGTTGGTCTCCACTCCACGGGTGACCCGTGGGCCAGCTCCAAGTGCGACCGCTCGAGGCACCTTCGCGATCACTAGCCGATTGGCTAGCACGAAGGCAACTCCACTTCTACTTGTGCTTTTCTGGTTGCTCCAGACTTGTGCTTACTTACTCTTGCTGGGTGAGTCCATCAGACATTGCTGGTCTGCACCGCAGTCCTTTCTCTGATTTCCTGAGACTTGCTGTTGCCAAGGCTTGTTGGGACCTTTCTGGTCGCCGACACCGCAGCACTCGACAGACTTCATGGGACAGCTTGAATCCGGCTTGTGGACTTCGTTGACAGCTCCTGGACCTCGTGGCTGAAGAGTCAAGACACTCGACAACTAACCTGAAGCCCCCGACATCTGTGGGCATTGGTCCATCCTGCCCTAGGTCACTGGCAAGTGACCCAGACTCTGTCCCTCTGCTTTCAGGTTCCTTACATCCTAGATCCAGGCTTGGATTTCTCCGGACACTTCTCTTCTCAGCAGCAGCAGTTCTTTGCAGGTTTCCATTGGAATCGACGATGCGACCCGACACCAAAAGACACCTATGCACCCGGCTTCCCTGGGTGAGGTTACTCAAGTACTCCGGTACTCTCAAGGGTGCTAGCCCTAGAACTCTCTAAGTCCAAAAGGGTTTGGTTCTAGTTCGATTAGAAGTGTCCCTAATCTTTAAAATTCCAATCGCGACATTCCCCATAGAAAGTAATAGGTACCCGTGGTTGTGTTTCCACACTGCATACGGCTCCTGTGGGTCCCCGACGTCCCCACCTTCGGTGGTTCCTTGGGGTCCCAGCGATTCTAGAGGTGATAAGCACCTTGCCTATCTCAGTCGTGGTTCTTATACCACTATTTTAGTATATGGTTTGGTACGCCCCTAGGGCCCAAACGTGTATTTGTGCTTTTACTGATGCTTAAACACTTGTAACTGAAGTACTTTGAACTTCAGTCTCATAAAGAGACTAGAGGGGTGTGATTTATCTTAAATACATATATTTTGAATATATACCTGGTGTGGTTGTCTTTTCATTTGATCATTCAAGAGATTATAGACTGATAAAACAAGCTGCTTTACATTCCTTCAAGACTTAGCCTGGAGGCTGCTCTCCATAGCTACCTCTAGGATTGCTTTCACATAAGTTTGTCTTTAACCTATCACCATAAGGGGTTGTTTGGACTGATACAAGGTGCCCACTAGAACTAGTGGACAACATATATCAGTCCACCTTCTCACACGCGGAACTTGCGAAATTTCTGCATTTTCGCGTTCCGCTCTGAACGCAAAAATGTCAAAACTTCCGCGATCCGTGGCGGAAAGGAAATATGCAGGGCAGGATTCATTCTGGCACGATGCTCCTGTCACTAAACCTCAACAGGAAGCACTTACAGATATAAATAAAGCAGGTGCCCGAGTTGAAGCTCAAATTCTGGAATGCATTAATCTGCCATTCGTGAGCATGGTGGCGGCTAAGCAGATGTCAGTTCTCCCCATTTCCACTGTTGGAAGGCGGTCCTCCGGGGGTCGGAGAGACCACCCAGAGGGGCCCCCACACTGCACGAAGTAGCCGAGCGCTGCTGAGAAGCCTCCGGGGAGAGGTCCTTCTCCTATAACGTACTAGCACAGTAACACCACCACACAGGACTCAAGGGGATTCAGCAAGACGAGCAGTTCTTTATCAGTACTTATGAAGTTACGATTATCAATATTTACAAGGGGGGGATCGAGGGATCCACAAGAGTCTCAAAGTCCTTGGTAGGGACGGGGTAGCGGGACAGTCTTTAGCAGCAGCTTGGTACGAGGGTACCTGGGGCCCAGTTCTTATCCCCACGCTGGAGGGCCTCCGGATCTCGGAGGGGTCGAGCCGCGACGGCGTCAGCAGGGCTCTGGTGTTCAGTCCGTGGAGTTCGAGCCGCGACCAGGTCAGCAGGGCTCTTACGGTGTCTTGGTTCAGCTCGAGCCGCGACGACGTCAGCAGGGCTCCGAGGGAGGTTTCAGCGAGGTTGGGCCGCGACAGCGTCAGCAGGGCTCCGATGTTCCGTGAGGCTTTGTGACCTCAATAAGGTGGAGCCGCGACGCAGTCAGCAGGGCTCGTGGTAGAGTTTCAAGCAAGAATTCTTCTCCATTGGGTCGGCCGCGATTCAATCAGCAGGGCTCTCGACTCCGGGATACAACTGCTGTCCTGTTGCAGGGTCGCTCCAGATATAGATCTGGAGCCCTTTGATGTCCGGACCCTTGCGCCCGGGGGGGCGGAGAGGCCGGGCTGGGAGAGGCCAGACGCCCAGCGGGAGAGGCGCCAGGCCCAGGAGAGCTGTGGGGCGATCACACCTAGGTGTGGGAGGATGGTTGGGGGTCCCATCGATACTGCCCTCCACCGGGAGTGGGGAAGTGTCCACGTGGTACCCCCTGGCCAGTTGGTGGTGCCTGGATGTCGGGGCTTGCTGGAGCCGAGGCCGGGTTGAGCGGGGTCACGTAGGCTGGCGCGCAGAGTCACGTACAATCCAAAATGGAGGAGCCCTGAGGTGCAGGGGACCTCGTGCGGCTTGGCGAGAGGGAACAGGACCACGCCACGAGGCCGGCTCCAACAAGTGTCCCCCTCAGCCGAAGGCAGGGAGAGTCACCCATCTCCTTGGGGATTCTCCTCATCGAGGCGGAAGAAGCGGGATAGGCCGTCGGCGTTGGCATGCTCATTGCCGGGTCGGTGTTCGACGGAAAAGTCCATCCCTTGCAGCGAGATGGACCACCGCAGCAGCTTGGGGTTCTCGCCTCTCATCTGCATTAACCACCGCAAGGGCCGGTGGTCGGTTTGAACCCAGAAGTGGGTGCCAAAGAGATAGGGCCGGAGCTTCTTGAGGGCCCACACGACAGCGAAGGCCTCTCGCTCGATGGTGCTCCACCGCTGTTCCCGGGGCAATAGCCGTCGGCTGATGAAGGCCACGGGTCTGTCGAGTCCCTCCGTGTCTGCCTGGGACAGGACGGCCCCAATTCCATATTCGGAGGCGTCCGTCTGCACAACGAACTCCTTGCTGTAGTCAGGGGCCTGTAGCACGGGGGCAGTGCACATCACCGTCTTGAGAGTCTCGAAGGCCGACTGGCAGCGGGGTGTCCAGTGCACCTTCTTGGGCGGCTTTTTGGACGTGAGCTCTGTGAGGGGGCCAACAATGCTCCCATAGTCTTTGATGAATCGCCGGTAGTACCCGGTGAGGCCCAGGAAGGCCCGGACAGCTGTCTGGGTGGTGGGGGGTTCCCAGGCCTGGATGGCATCAACTTTTAGTTGGAGGGGAGCCACCTGACCGCTCCCCACCTGATGGCCCAGATAGGTCACCGATCCTTGACCCATCTGGCACTTGCTGGCCTTGATCGTGAGCCCGGCCCTTTGGAGGGCGGCCAGGACTGCCTTGAGGTGCCCCAGGTGCTCAGCCCAGTGGTTGCTGTACACGGCAATGTCATCCAAATAAGCCGCGCTGAAGGCCTCTAGCCCGGCCAGAACCTTGTTCACCAGTCTCTGGAAGGTGGCCGGGGCGTTCTTCATGCCGAAGGGCATCACCCGAAAGTGGTAGTGTCCATCAGGGGTGGAGAAAGCGGATCTCTCTCGGGCGCCGGGGGTGAGCTGGATCTGCCAGTAACCGGCGGTGAGGTCAAAAGTACTCAGGTAGCAGGCTGCTCCTAAACGGTCGATGAGCTCGTCGGCCCGGGGAAGGGGATGGGCGTCGGTCTTGGTAACAGCATTCAGACCCCGGTAGTCCACACAAAATCGTAGCTCTGGGGGATGGCCTGGGGCGGCGGCCTTCGGAACCAGGACAACGGGACTGGCCCACGGGCTGTCGGAGGGCTCGATGACCCCGAGGGCCAGCATCTTTGCCACCTCGCCCTGGATGCAGGCCCGCACCCGGTCGGGTACTCTGTAGGCTCGGTGTCGCACGGGGGGACTGTCCCCAGTGTCGACATCGTGGTTGCACCATGGGGTCACCCCCGGAGTGAGGGAGAAGAGGGCTGCAACAGCTGCTGACAGTCGTGGCGCTGTTCCGGGGTCAGGGAGGAGGCGAGTTGGACACCTTCGATGGACCCATCGTGGTCGCTGATCCGCAGGAGGTCGGGTAGGGGCTCGGATTCGTCTTCGCCCCCATCGTCGGTTGCCAGTAGCAGGCTCAGTTCGGTCCGGGCAAAGTGGGGTTTGAGCCGGTTAGCATGTAGGACCCAGAGGGGGTTCCGGGGGGACTCTAGGTCGATTGGGTAGGTGACGGGGCTCTTCTTCTCCACCACCTTGAAGAGCCCAGTCCATTTGTCCTGGAGGGTGCAGGGGTCAACCGGGGCCATGAACCAGACTTGCTGGCCTGGCTCAAACTCAATGGTAAAGGCGTTCCGATCATACCATCGCTTCATGTCCTCCTGGCTGGCCTCGAGGTTGGCTTCGGCCAGGGCTCGGAACCTGCGGGTCTGGTTTCGTAGGGTCAGGAGGTATCGGTAGACGTCGGGAGGGGCATCTTGGGGCTTCGTCTCCCAGCCCTCCTTGACCAGGCTGAGGGGTCCGCGGACCGGATGCCCATACAACAGTTTGAAAGGGCTGAACCCCAGGGACTTCTGCGGGACCTCCCGATAGGCAAACAGGAGGCACGGCAGCAGGACATCCCATCTCCGCCTTAGGGGCTCTTCCAGGCCCTGGATCATTCCCTTTAAGGTCCTGTTGAACCGCTCGACCAGTCCGTTCCCCTGAGGGTGGTATGGGGTGGTGAATTTGTACGTGACCCCGCACTGCTGCCACAGGGACCGCATGTATTTAGAGATGAAGTTCGTACCCCGGTCGCTCACCACTTCTCGGGGGAATCCCACTCTCGAGAAGATCCCCATTAGGGCCCGGCCCACCACGGGGGCCGTCACAGTTCGAAGCGGGATAGCCTCAGGGTACCTGGTTGCGTGGTCCACGAGGACCAGGATGAAGCGGTGACCCAGGGGGTCCAGGGGCCCTACAATGTCTATCCCGACCCCTTCGAACGGGGTGTTGACCGTTGGAAAGGGCTGGAGGGGGGCTTTGACCCGCCCCCCTGCCTTCGCGCTGGCTTGGCAGGTATGGCAGGACCGGCAGTGGCTGTCCACGTCTCTCCGCATCCGGGCCCAGTAGAAGTGGGTCACCAGGCGGCTGTAGGTTTTTTTCCTGCCCCAGGTGCCCGGCGAGGGGCACATCATGCGCTAGGTTAAGGAGGAACTCCCGGAATCGGAGGGGGACCACCAGCACGCGACTGGCCCCCAGTTCCGCAATCTTCTGTTCGCTGTACAGTAGGCCCTCTGCCCAATAGACCCAGTGCGTTCCGGTCTGGTCACCGTTGGCCTGCGAGGATGCCTGCTGTCGGACCCCTTCGAGGGAGGGGCAGGTCTTCTGTTCCTGCTGGAACTGCTCTCGTGTGGGACCCCCGTCGCGGCGCCATTGGGCAAGCGCTGGGAGCGCTTCGAGAGAGGCGATTTCGTCTGGGGAGGGTTCGGTGGATCCGGTATCAGCGTCCGCTTCTCCCTCGCTGGAGGCGGGTGGTGGCGCGGGCCCCTCGGGCCTGGTGGGGTCGGATGCTATGGGCGAGCATGGGGCCTGGGTGGCCATGGACCGGGTAGTGGCGCAGGCCCATTCGGGTAGCCCTAACATTCGGAGGTGATCTCGCCGCTCCACCTGAGCCCAGGGAGAACTCTATAGGTCGTTCCCCAGGAGGCAGTCCACCGGGGCGTCGTCGCGGACAGTCACCTTTAGTACGCCCGTCACCCCTCACCCCTCCCCATTCGAAGGGGACCTGGGCCATCCGGCACATGCTTTCGCTGTTGTCGGGCATCCAGACGGGGCATAGTACATTGGGCAGGATCTGTTCGGAGGTCACCAGGTGGCAGCGGACAGCGGTGACACTGGCTCCGGTGTCACGGAGGGCCTCGGCCCGTTGTCCATTGATAGTGACCCACTGCTGGTACTTCTGGGTGTTGCTCGGGAGGGGTGTTCGGGGCACCATTTCTCGGCTGCCCAGGCAGACCAGGGACATGGCCGCCGGCTCCCACTGAGTGGTTCCTCTGTCGAGGGGATCTTCCTCTTCCTCCCCTTCCCCCAGGGCGGCAGCCGCCAGCTCTCGGGGCGGGGGCCCGCCGGCCCCACTTCTTCGGTTCATGGGGCAGGCCGGGTCGCTGGCATAGTGTCCGGTTTGTTGGCAGCCGTAGCAGGTTATCGAGGGCCGGGGTCCGGTCCGGGCTGGTGCCGTCCCTCTTCGGGCCAGGCTCGGGGAGAGGTGTTGCTGAGGCGGCCCTCGAGGCGGACTTCGGGGTGGCCCGGCGGGGATGTGCCGATTCCGGTTCGACCCTCCTCCTCCGCCACGCTGGCGGGGAGGTCCGGTGGTGTTTCTCTGGTACTCCCCCATCGAGTTCCAGGGGAATCGGGTGTTGACCCATCGATCGGCCTCGGTGGCGAGCTTCCGCGGTTCGGTCAGCTTGCTGTCGAGGAGGTGTTGTCTTAGCTCCACGAAGCAGTTGTTGGAGAGGTGTTCCCAAATAATGAGGTCGATCAGCTGCCCGTAGGTGGTGACCTTGCTACCCTTGATCCATCCTTCTAGGGCCCTGCTGAAGAAGTCCACATATTCTACCCACGTGGTACCGGGGATTTTTTTGCAGTCTCTGAAACGCTGGCGGTACATTTCCGCGGTTAGTCCGTAGCGGGTGAGCAGGGCCTCCTTCATATGGTCGTAGGAGGTCACCACCTCTTCTGGTAGCTGGAGCAGGGTGTCTCGGCCCTCGCTAAGGAACTGCCCCCACAGGCCAGCACCCCAATCCTTCCGGGGCACCCGATGGGAGGTCATGGCCACCTCGTACGCCTTGAACCACTGCTGGATGTCGTTGTTTTTATAGTATTCTTTGACGACATCTTTGGGGATATGCACCTTGGCTTCGGCGGGGGTGGAGCGTCTCTATTACTGGGGGTGCCGGTCTCCCCCTTCTGGGCCTTGAGTTCGAGTTCTTTGAGGCCCCGCTCGTGTTCAAGAGTCAACCTTTTTTCTTCCAATTCTCGATGCCGCTTTTTCTCCTCTATCTCTTCCTGCAGCCGTAGCTGTTCTAGGGCCATTTTCTTTTCGGCCAGCCGGAGTTTGCCGTCCAGCCGAAGTCGTGCAAGCTCTAGTTCGTGGGTCCGGACCTTCTCCCGCTCTTGTATTTCCTCCACGGAGAGGCCGGTTCCCAGGCTGTCTCTTCCTCCGTTCGCCGGGGTTGGTGCGGGAGGTGTGGCTGCATTTAGGGGCAGGGGCCCTTCGTTCTGGGAGGGGTCCGCCTCGGACTCTATCCAGGTTCTCAGGGCTTTCTGCATCTCTTCCTTGGTACCTAGGCCGGTGGTTGCAATGCCCTTGTCTTTGCAGAACTGTTTTAACTCTTTGTGAGTGTACTCTTCCAACCATTCTGGTTGGAACTCCATGGTCGCGGTGGTTTCCTGGTTGCTCATGGTCTCTGTTCGTCTGGATGGATAGCGAGTGGGTTACTTGCTTGTACGAACTGCGTTCGGCTCGGATCCCGTCGCTGGCCACCAAATGTTGGAAGGTGGGCCTCGGGGGGTCGGAGAGACCACCCAGAGGGGCCCCCACACTGCATGAAGTAGCCTAGCGCTGCTGAGAAGCCTCCGGGGAGAGGTCCTTCTCCTATAACGTACTAGCACAGTAACACCATCACACAGGACTCAAGGGGATTCAGCAAGACGAGCAGTTCTTTATCAGTACTTATGAAGTTACGATTATCAATATTTACAAGGGGGGGATCGAGGGATCCACAAGAGTCTCAAAGTCCTTGGTAGGGACGGGGTAGCGGGACAGTCTTTAGCAGCAGCTTGGCATGAGGGTACCTGGGGCCCAGTTCTTATCCCCACGCTGGAGGGCCTCCGGATCTCGGAGGGGTCGAGCCGCGACGGCGTCAGCAGGGCTCTGGTGTTCAGTCCGTGGAGTTCGAGCCGCGACCAGGTCAGCAGGGCTCTTACGGTGTCTTGGTTCAGCTCGAGCCGCGATGACGTCAGCAGGGCTCCGAGGGAGGTTTCAGCGAGGTTTGGCCGCGACAGCGTCAGCAGGGCTCCGATGTTCCGTGAGGCTTCGTGACCTCAATAAGGTGGAGCCGCGACGCAGTCAGCAGGGCTCGTGGTAGAGTTTCAAGCAAGAATTCTTCTCCGTTGGGTCGGCCGCGATTCAATCAGCAGGGCTCTCGACTCCGGGATACAACTGCTGTCCTGTTGCAGGGTCGCTCCAGATATAGGTCTGGAGCCCTTTGATGTCCGGACCCTTGCGCCCGGGGGGGCGGAGAGGCCGGGCTGGGAGAGGCCAGACGCCCAGCGGGAGAGGCGCCAGGCCCAGGAAAGCTGTGGGGCGATCACACCTAGGTGTGGGAGGACGGTTGGGGGTCCCATCGATACTGCCCTCCTCCGGGAGTGGGGAAGTGTCCACGTGGTACCCCCAGGCCAGTTGGTGGTGCCTGGATGTCGGGGCTTGCTGGGGCCGGGGCCGGGTTGAGCGGGGTCATGTAGGCTGGCGCGCAGAGTCACGTACAATCCAAAATGGAGGAGCCCCGAGGTGCAGGGGACCTCGTGCGGCTTGGCGAGAGGGAACAGGACCACGCCACGAGGCTGGCTCCAACATCCACCCTGAAATGTTAGCTGTAATCCATGCCGGTGGTCTTTGCATCCTTGATTTACTCGAGAGCAATCCTCGTGTACTTTCTGTGACAAGGCGGTTCCTTCTCCTTGTCTGCTTCAGAGACCCTGCTCTGATCCTTTATAAACAAGAGGCATGTGAACTGGCCTAGAAGCCCCGCCCGTTTGGCCCCACACACACTAGCGGTGTGCAACGTCTTCCCTCCCTTTCCCCACTATGATGGACCGCTCACTCAAGGCACCCCGGCGCCCATCGGCACGGTGGCAAAGTTACAGGCACACATGGTCGCTGGAGACAACTCTTCCGGCCCTTTACGCAGCTGTAGTGTAGGAAACAGACTATGCATTTACCCAACGACGTAGCACGTACTGATTAGCCAGTAGAAAGTACTCCAGTTGAGTAGAGGTATTGCGCAAAACGGTGGCATCTTCTTGGATAAACATGCAGGGAAGGATTCATTCTGGCACAATGCTCCTGTCACAAAAATTAAACCTCACCAGGAAGCACTTACAGATATAAATAAAGCAGGTGCTCGAGTTGAAGCTCAAATTCAGTAATGCATTAATCAGCCCAAAATATCCGCGAGCACGCGAAATTTCGTGTGTTCGTGGAGATTTTTTGCCGTTTCGCGAAATTTTGCGAAAGGAAATTTTGCAAATTCCGCCCACCCTTACTGATTTTGCATGTGGCCTGCAACATGGAAATCAAGAGTAGAAGGCTAGTCCCAAGGAAACAAGTTTTGAAATGTATCCAAATCTGACCTGTAGCATCAACAGTTCAGCCACTGCATCAGTCATTCACTGTCACAATGCATCTAGGTGCTAATGAGCATGGTTAATGTAGGTATGTGAGATGTGTCTCAGACCAGTTCTCTTTTTGGACAATGCGGTTTGCAGATTTATCCCACTTTAACACCTACATCCAACTGTGCAGATCCCACATGGGCCCAGGTACTAATCCCCTCCAGTTAGGTTGTTTCACTGCACCCATTAGATCATTTAAATACCCTTTCTGTGACAACATTTTGCAGCGCTGAGACCAAGGTAATCACTGCTCCATGTGTAGGATCAAACACCTTTTGCAGACCTGTTAATGACATACAAGCAGAAGGCCATATCTCCCTTACATAGGTGCCAAGATGATGATCACATGTACACCCTTGCATGATACGCCATTAGGCAGGCAGTCATTGTTCATTCCCCTTAGATGCATGTGCTTTTCACATGCATATACACAGGCACATCAGCAGCAGGGAATTGCTCAGTGTGAAACAGTACTGTCAGTCAACAGAAGGTTAGGGTAGACTGAAGTGAAAACCCCTGTGTGACCCACACACATGTTTCCATACACCCCTGTCTCTGAAGTGACCTGACATGTTTGCTCATCACCAGGTACATTTGGAATAGTGAAGTACACAGATGGGAGCATATGTACAGGCAGGGATCTGTTGGCTTCATTTGTGTATATGGTGGCAGAACAAGGACACGTTGCAAAAGCCAAGCAGCCCTACACATGAAGATGCTCAGATAAAGGGTTTACCTTGGATCACTTTTCAACTAGTTGTGTCTGACATTTCCTGTAAGAAAGAACATGCGACCAGGCTATATCCGGCATTAGCAGAAAAGTACTCATCCACTCCCAGCTAATGGTGGGCACTCAACTGCCCATCTAGCTCTGGGCAGGCCACCACCAGGATATGGAATTTCAGGGGACTCATGGTGCAGTGTGCGCCCCTACTACGTGGGAAGGTCCTCCCAAGCTGAAATTTTACGAAGTTGCGGCTACTAATTGTAGGTCCTCCCAGCTCTTACGGCAGTTTACGCTGCACCGGTGATGGACTCCCAAGGACTGCCCTTTCCGGGCGGTGGCTTTCCAATGGTGATGCTTGAGATGGGCGTTGACCTGGATGGATACAACAGTGAAAGCGATTGAGTGGTCAAGCAAGACAGTGTACAACTATGTAGATATCATGGTTGTGATAGTGAACTGACATGTCCACGTGGAAGCCGGGGTGTGCTTTTATCTGTGGATTGCTTTGATGGCCATGCACATAGACATTGGTACATCTCCAACCTTTCAATCTAATGTAATGATGGATATTTGGCAGTTTGGCACATATCTGCCTTGTGAAAGCCCTTTTAGTCCACATAACCACATGCATGGTGCTGATTTTGCATGCCACTGACTTTGGATATGGTGCAAGTTTTACTATTGGCGTGTAGTGTGTGCAGCTGTGGTACAGATACTCAACATCCCACGCAGTCCTGACATTGATGATGCTGTCAACACCTAACGTATGTGTCAGTACTTAAAATGTTATGCTAACGGGCATGTGTTAGGCAAGAGACATGTTGATTGACAGACCGCTATCCTGTGAGCATCATTCAAATCTTACCTGCTCCTCTTGCGAGCCATAGAGCTGGCCATACAGGGCAAGGACCTCTCCAGCTAGGATTTCAAGCTCCTCCATAGTGAAGGCAGGTGCCCTCCCACCTCTTTGCATTGGCATTTTGCTCCCAGAGGTGACACACAGCAACTGATGGCTAATGGGTATTGACGACAGTAATGTAAGAAGGCAAGTGTGTTTGAATTGAAACTATGGAGTACTTGTATGGCGCAGACACGGTCAAGCGTGTATACGCACTCAGCCATTGGACCACTGCGGTCACAATCCCCAACGTTATCCTATGGGAGAGACCACCGTGGAATCAACCACAGATGCACTATCATCAAACGCTGGCAGTAGAAGGCTCCAGTTGCCATTTTTGCCATATAAAGTTGCCGCCATGTTAGCGGCTATGTGAAGTGTATCCCAAATAGCACTTAATTTCTTTATTTTGATGTGCGACGCTAAATGGTCTGCAACATCACAGCAACATGTGCTCGATGATGCCTTTACAATTTGTAGGCAGTAAACACGACATGTCCCCAGCAAATTGGCTTCTGTGTACACCTGTCTTGTGCACATCTGTAAGATGTCGGCTGCAATATGTGGCAGAACTTGTGCACGGATACATGTAATTGACGGACGTGTATTGACTTGGGTATGAAGGTGCACAGACTTAGGTAACATGCCTGTGAATGTCAGCTTGTGAATCACTGGTGGTTCAGTTAAGTCAAACTGTCATGATGTCACATGTTTTGTCCTTCTTGTAGCCACAACTGTACTGTCACAGAACATTTCTCTCACAGCTGACATATATGTAGGGCAGCTACCTCACATCGCTATACATGTTGCTTCTGTCTCTCACCTAGGTACCCTAGGAGAAGGAGATGTCGGCCTGCGCTTTTCCGGCCAGTCTCTGACCAACAGACCATGCAGGAATGGCACGTCATTCATCGGCAGTCAAAAATGGACCTGACTAGTCAGCTGAAGCCAGACTTTTTACAGGACCTCAACAACCCACTCAATATCCCAACACTTGTTAATGTCATGGCTGTCTTGCATTTTTTCGCAACAGGTTCTTTACAATTCACTTTTGCCACATTTGGTGAGATGTCACAGACAATGTTCAGCAATATCCTTGCAGAAGTGCTAGCAGCTTTGTTGAAACATGTAGGCAGCTATATCCAGTTTCCAAACGTGAGGATTTGGCCACTGCAAAGGGGGAAATCTTTGTGCTTGGTCACATCCCAAATGTTAGTGGACCCATTGATGGCACACATATAGGCTTGGTCCCACCAGGGGTGGGAGTCAAACTCCGCTCCACCGGTAAAGTTTGCAAAGTTTGCGAGTTCAGCAAAACTGTCACCTGCCGGTGGAGCATAGTTTACTGGCGTGCTCAGTGCCACTCACCTCTAATTTGGTGCTTGGAGGCTGCTTCTCTCCTCTGTCACCTGAGAACCATCGGCGACCCCCACCTGCCACCCAAATAGACCCTCCCTGATGCAAATTCAGCAGGGATATAGGGCTCACCCTGCTGTGAGTTGGAGGGATATTATTGAGTTAGGCAGTTTAGCAATTTAGTCCCAAGAAAGAGGGACTCCCACATTAGTATCACTAACAATCCTATCTAACTTTAGGGGGTGAAGTACCTGTCGTCCTTCTCAACGCTCATCCCGAATCTGATCCCAGGCTCAGAATCATTTCCTGCTCCTCCGAATCTCCGTTCAGCTCCAGTAGCCACGAGCATGGACATGGAACGCAGACTCAGGAAAGGGTCATCATAGTGGAGTGAGAATCATGTAAATAGAGAGCGGTCAAGTACAGCTTTCACAGCACCAAAAAAACTTAAATATATTTCCTGCAATGTTGCCTACTTAGGTGGTGGGTAGGTGTAGGGTAGGGGTGAATTACAGGTATGGGTAGGAGTAGGAAGGGCAAGCCCCCTCGCTACTTCAATGTTCCTGTAGGCACCAGTCATTCCCTGTGCCTACGGTAATGACGTCAGTAAACAAGCTGTCTCCGTGGCAGCAGCAAGCTGAGCTGGACCGACCAAAGTGGAGACTGGAGAGCCGAGGTGCTGGGCTGGCGAGGGAACAGGTAAAGTGAGGGAAGCAAACAAAAAATGTAATATTGGAGGATGCAGGGGCACAGTCATCTCTTTAAAAAGTGTACATACATTGTACAACTGAATCATTCAGCTAGATACCCTTTACCAGCCATGGGGTGGCCGAACAATATACTCCAACAGCTTGCTGAACTCTGCAGAATTTTATGGAGTTTTTCGGCAACTCCGTTTAATTTCACGGAGTGGAACTCCGCAGGCTCCACCCACCACTAAGTCCCACCACACAACTGTGAACAGGTGTACAGAAACAGGAAGCACTATCATTCAACAAACGTGCAAGTTGTCTGTCTGGCAGATTTGTACATCTCCCACGTCTGTGCTAAGTTCCCAGGATCAGCACATAATGGCTTCGTTCTGCAGAACAGCAGAATTCCACAACTGATGTCACATCTCCGACCGGTTGAAGCATAACTTGTAGGTAAGTGTGAAGTCTTTCAGCTCTGTCTTGTAAAACGTGAAGTAAGGTATTCTGAGTGTATGCGATTACATGTTGAACTTCTATCTTTGTCACATCTAGATGACTCAGTATATCCCACTGCCCATGACTTTTGACCCTGCTTAGAAATACTACAATGCCTGGGGAAGTCCACTTCCAAGAGACCCATAGCAGGACACATTAGCCATTGGAGCGGGTTTGTATGCTCCTGAAAGACAGATTCCAATGCTTGGACAAAAGTGGTGGATCCCTCAACTACTCACCACGGAATGTGTGTCAGATCACAGTGGCCGGTTGCATACTGCACAACATTGCCCTATGACGCATCATCCCTCTCCTTGATGAGGAGGCAGGCCATGGAGCACCAGCAGGTGGGACCTCAGAATGCCAAGTGAAGACAATGAAAGTGATGGAGATGAAGGTGAAGATTTCCAACAGTACCTGATCCAGAGCTACTTCTCCCAATAGCAGGTATGTTGTGAGGAGTGATGATGGGACAAAAAGATCACTGATGTGATGATGTGACGAGATACATCCAGTGTGTAGTAGGTGTGACTATGTGGGTTATGGGACACATGGCAGATTGTGTATTTTATTGAGGTATCCACCAAGGCACTTGGTACTATTGTGTTGTGCTGGGTTCACCATCATTGCTAAATGTGCATTCAGTCAATGGTATGCATGCTGTACTGATGTCTCTGTGTTGTTCAGTTTTAGGTGTCTGCAGCGTGTCGTTTTCACTTAGACATTTCAGAGTTGTGACTTCAGTATGTATGTGCTGCAGTTAAGATATATGAAGTGGACATGGACTAATCCTGGGAGCAGAGTCTCCTAGAGGTTGGCAGTACAAATCTGCTACCAAGACAGCAGGAACAGCAGTTGGATGTCTGGACCATGACTTCTTATGTACATCTATCTCCAGGTATTTTGATTGTTCAGGTATATGTGTGCTAACATGTGACATTACAAGTGTTGGTGTTATGGCAAAAGTATGCTAACCTGCCTTTTCTATAAATGATTCGTCATTGTCTATGACCTAGATGAAGCAGTTGCTGTGCTTCCGCATTGTTGGCCGGGGGTGCTTGTGGGAAATCACTGATATTGTTTTTTGTGATTCCACCTTATGCTGCTGTAGCTCTCACTGGCTTCTCGACATGGGGCAGGCGGTCCTACCTGCGTTCCCTTAGGTGGAGCGCCAGGAAGAGGCATTATGAACAACATAGAACGAGTTCTGATCCCTCAGGTCATAGAACACTACAACTCCCAGAAGCCCCACCGCGGAATCACCGGAAGGGGAAGCTTGCATTTCGAAGCTACAAAGCCCCGCCCCTGGTTTAGCGCGGGGCTTTGCAAACTGCCTGGAAGCCAGTTTCCAACCGTTCCCGTTCTATGCCGAAATTCCCTGCCGCTGAGTAGCCTCCACCGTTCCTGTCATCAGCCTCGTAGCGGATGGGTCAACCTGCTTTTCCGCTGCTCTGAACTTCTTCGGTTCATAGTTTCAGTACGGATGCCGCTGCCAGTTTTTGCCTCATTGATTCTTCACTACCTGCAGTGGGGACCGCAGCGGTGGTCCGGAGTCAGGCAGAGCGGATGGTATTCCCCGCAGGACTGCTGTAGCTCCGTGAGCCACGTACCTTGGTCTCAGTGGGTATCTTCCCACGCCGTGCAAATCATCGGACTATTCAGGTATTTAGGTTGTAATTTACTTTTGGAGCTGAGCGCGGTTGCGCTGTTTTGTTTGTTGGGACTTGCACCGCGTATCAGGATTCTGTGTCCGGATTCAGTATAGTCTTCCTGAACATTTCTCGTGTGGACTACACTGTTATCAGAGCTACTTGCCATGGTTCTTGGTGAGTAACTGCCGAGGTAGAATAGTAGGCGAGGGTACGCACCATTACTTGTATTAATCCCTTACTCTCTCTCCTGTGTGTATACAGTTTCTTCCTGTTCCCACGACTTCTACACGTCCCCCCAGGGCCATAGAGGGAGAACAGGAGAAGGAGAACATCTGGCAGCCTTTTTTCTTGTTTTATCCACTTCCCCTTTCCCCAGGGTGCAGGGTCGCCTAGGAGTTGTACATACCCTATGCGCCGCTGTGCTTTGGAGACGAGGGAGGATACTCTGCACATCATTGTTCCCGCTGACAATCTTCAGAGGTTAGTGGCTCATCACTTGCATATGCCATTGACATCCGACAGATTGCAAAGCCCACGTTAACGTGTCAGCCTTACCGCCCTCCAACAGGAATTACACACTTCCCGGGCAGAAACCCATGAGTTGAAAAACGAGGTAGGGTCATTAAGAAGAGAGGTAGCGGGTATTTCTAGAGCAGGGAAAACATATGCCTTTGGTAAATGTCCCTACATCAAGGACAGTACTCTTCCCCCTCCTTCCTCTTCTATTGGGGTACCTTCACAGGGAGCTAGTTTTCTACCCGACTCAACGTCACTACCCCCTGCCCAGGGCACTTCACCCACCGTACACATAGTGCAGAACCCCGGTATTCCTTTAGCACCCCCTGAACGTTATTATGGCGATCCGAAAAAATTTGAGATATTTCTTAATCACTGTAGACTTCATTTCTTGTGTAAACCGATTATCTTCCAGGACGATGCATCAAAAACGTCATTCATGATGTCCTACATGGGGGGTAACGCTGCAAGTTGGACCATCCCATTAATGGAACGGAATGACCCGGTGCTCCATAACTTTCCTGAGTTTTGTAACGAGATGCGGAAGCTCTTTGATAGAAAGACGCACATGATGGCCTTAGACAAAGAACTGATTACCCTTCGACAAGGGTCTCAAGACTTGCTCACTTATATTACCACCTTCAATCGTCTTGTTGTTGAGACCGATTGGCCACAAGAAAAATGGACCACCCTATTCTATCAGGGGCTGCGGAGTGAGATGAAAGACGTCCTCTCCCAAGTGGTAAGACTACCCAATACGTGTGAAGAAATGATAGAGTTAGCCGTCCAATTGGATCATCGACTGCAAGAGAGGAAGGGTGATCGAGGCCGTGGGGACTCCCGTTTCCCTACACCCAGGGCTCGTGCATTTCTGGAAGAACAGACAAAGACGGCAAACGGAGCAGAGCCAATGCAGATCGGGGGGATCAGGGGCCCCCTTACACCAGAAGAGAGGGAGAAGAGGCGCCAACGTCAGCTCTGTCTCTATTGTGGCAAAAGCGGCCATTTTATCAAGGACTGTAGAGCCCGAGCCAGAGGACCCGACCGTGGAACAGAGGCCAAGCCACAGAAATCTGCCCTTCAGAAGACGGAAAACTAATGAACCCAAGTATGGACGGGATCGCCTCCTTGGGTTATGGATCACACCAGATCCCATCTATGTTAGCCAACACCATTCAGCCCTCCGTGGCACACATCAATCTGAACGTAACTGTTTGGGTGTCCACCGATAAGGCTATATGTGTCGCTGCCTTGATTGACTCCGGAGCCACCGGGAACTTCATTGATCAACAATACGCCCAACATCTAGGAGTTTTGTGTGAACGTAAAACCATCCCAGAAGTAGTTAAAGCAGTAGATGGCAAGACATTGACTTCTGGTCCGGTACGTTTTCATACTACCCCTTTGGAAGTGCGAGTGGGCATGGACCATTATGAACTCATTCAATTCGATTTGATAGATGCCCCGGATTTTCGCCTCATTCTGGGAATGCCCTGGTTAACCCTGCATGACCCTGTCATCAGATGGACGGATCGCACTGTTTCTTTGACTTCTCCGTTCTGTCAAGAGCATTGTTATAGGAGTGCCCCGGTACAGGACAACGCCATGACATCCCAAGCTGGGTTGCTGTCCACCGGATGTGGAGAGAAGAAGTTCTGCTGCTCAACCTCCCTACCTGTGGAGTATACTGATTATCAGGAGGTATTTGACAAACAGAAAGCTACCCAGTTACCACCACACAGACCATACGATTGCCGTATAGATCTCATTCCAGGTGCCGACATACCGTGCAGTCGGGTATACGCTCTCACGGAACCCGAAACACGTTATCTCAAGTCCTACCTCGAAGAAAACCTTGCCTCCGGCTTCATCCGCCACTCATCTTCTACGGCTTCATCTCCCCTTTTTTTTATTTCTAAGAAGGACTGCGATGAGCTCAGAACATGCATTGACTACAGAGCCATAAATAAAGTAACCATTAAAAATCGGTACCCATTACCATTGATTCCGGTGTTGCTGGATCAACTAAAAGGAGCTCGTCTCTTTACCAAGTTGGACCTCCGAGGCGCTTACCACCTCGTAAGGGTCAAAGCTGGGGACGAGTGGAAAACAGCGTTCAGGACAAAATTTGGATTATATGAATACCAAGTAATGCCTTTTGGTTTATGTAACGCCCCTGCAGCGTTTCAATTTTTCATGGATGAAGTGCTCAGAGGCTTATTGGACACCATTTGCATTGTCTATATAGACGATATTCTCATTTACTCTGCTAACCGTCAGGAGCACATCATCCATGTGAAGAAGGTATTGAAGCGATTACAACAACACTCTTTGTTCGCCAAGTTGGAAAAATGCCTGCTCCACGTCGATGAAGTTGCCTTCCTGGGTTATATCATCAATGCCGAAGGGTTTCAAATGGACAACAACAAAGTGACAGCCATCACGGAATGGAAGGCTCCAGGAAACGTTAAAGCTGTTCAGAGATTTTTGGGATTCGCCAATTACTATAGGCGGTTCATAAAAGACTTTTCGAAAGTCATACAACCTATTTCTGGTCTGCTGAAGAAAAACACCCCGTTTGTGTGGTCCAAGGAAGCCGACCATGCGTTCGAAATGCTCAAAGAACGGTTCACCCAGGCCCCCATTTTACGTCACCCTGATCCGGGGGGTACCCTTTGTAGTAGAAACTGACGCTTCACAGTACGCCTTAGGAGGAGTTTTATCTCAGCGACATCCTACAACCGGTCAACTACATCCGATTGCTTTCTTTTCAAAGAAACTCACACCTTGTGAGATAAACTACTCCATCACAGATAAAGAATTGCTGGCCATTAAACGGGCATGTGAGGAATGGCGTCATTATCTCTTGGGAGCACTTCACACAGTAGAGATTTACACTGATCACCGCAATCTCCTTTTTCTCAAGACCGCAAAAGCATTAACTCCTCGCCAGTTACGATGGTCGTTATTCTTTTCTGACTACGATTTCGTCATTAAGTACAGACCTGGACCACAAAACGGGAAGGCAGATGCCCTATCCCGGAGGAACGATTCTGGAGATCCACCGGAGGAAGACCTGAAGGAACCACCAGCCATTATTCCTGTCTCTGCCTTCCCTGCACAAGTGTTGGTAACCATTCTTTCACAGGAGTTCCTCGACGAGATAAAGGGTGCTCTAACAACCCTGGATGTCCCTTCATGGGTTCAAATCAATCCAGACCAGCGGAGCACGACCGGAGATTTAGCGTACCACGATCAAGCTTTGTATGTACCCATCACATCTCTGCAACAACAAGTACTGGCCTGGGCTCATGATTCGTCGCTAGGAGGACATTTGGGAGAAACAAAAACCATCGCCTTGATGGAAAGACATTTTTGGTGGCCCACGTTAAAGAAAGATACCAGGGACTATGTCAAGAATTGTGCCATCTGTGTTCAAGGAAAAGCCAAACACACCAAACCTGCTGGCTTGCTACAACCCATTCCGATTCCCCCTTCTCCATGGCATACAGTATCAATGGACTTCATAGTTGAAATGCCACCGTGCAAGGGGTATACCACAGTCTTAGTGATAGTCGATCATTTAACAAAGATGGGACATTTCATTCCACTCACACATCTCCCCACTTCCCACGAACTTGCTTTTCTGTTCTTGCAACATGTCATCAGGGCCCATGGAATACCCAGAGCACTTATCACAGACAGGGGAACACAATTCACTTCACGGTTTTGGAAAGAGCTGTGTAGCACATTAAACATAGAAGCCCGTTTATCTTCCAGTTATCACCCTCAAACTGATGGTAAGACGGAGCGGCTTAATCAAACCCTAGAACAATACCTTAGATGCTTCACACTCCAAAACACTTCTGATAGGTTTCCCCTTATCTGGATGGCGATATTCGCCTACAACAATGCAGAACACTCCACCCTGGGTTGCTCCCCTTTCTTCTGTATGTATGGTTCACACCCAAACATGCTCCCCTTTGACTGGCCTGTCAGATCCAATCACCCCAGCATACAAGAACATCACGCTCACCTACGAGCGGTGCTTATCGACGCCAAACACCAATTGATCTTGGCCCAAACCGCTCAAAAAAGACATGCAGACACAAAAAGGGCCCCCGCACCTTCATATGCAGTAGGGGATAAGGTTTGGTTGGCCACAAAGAACCTCCATCTTAAAGGGGTGGGTAAATTAGCTCCCAAATACATTGGTCCCTACACCGTAGAGAAAGTAATCAATCCTGTAGCGATGCGCCTATCTCTTCCAGCGTCATGGCACATCCATCCTGTCTTTCACGTGTCACTACTTCTGCCTTGTCCGATTACTACACGATTACCTCCTAAACCCGTTCCCATCAACATAGATGGTGAGAAAGAATACGAAGTACACAAACTTCTAGACTCTCGCATGGTCAGGGGAAAAGTGCAGTACCTGGTAGATTGGAAAGGGTTTGGAGTAGAGGATCGAACCTGGGAACCAGTGGATAATCTGCATTGCCCTCTCTTGTTGAACAGGTTTCATGCGGAAAATCCCGGGAAACCGGGTCAACCACCGAGACGGCGGTTATTGAGAGGGGGTTCTGTAGCGCTCACTGGCTTCTCGACATGGGGCAGGCGGTCCTACCTGCGTTCCCTTAGGTGGAGCGCCAGGAAGAGGCATTATGAACAACATAGAACGAGTTCTGATCCCTCAGGTCATAGAACACTACAACTCCCAGAAGCCCCACCGCGGAATCACCGGAAGGGGAAGCTTGCATTTCGAAGCTACAAAGCCCCGCCCCTGGTTTAGCGCGGGGCTTTGCAAACTGCCTGGAAGCCAGTTTCCAGCCGTTCCCGTTCTATGCCGAAATTCCCTGCCGCTGAGTAGCCTCCACCGTTCCTGTCATCAGCCTCGTAGCAGATGGGTCAACCCGCTTTTCCGCTGCTCTGAACTTCTTCGGTTCATAGTTTCAGTACGGATGCCGCTGCCATTTTTTGCCTCATTGATTCTTCACTACCTGCAGTGGGGACCGCAGCGGTGGTCCGCAGTCAGGCAGAGCGGATGGTATTCCCCACAGGACTGCTGTAGCTCCGTGAGCCACGTACCTTGGTCTCAGTGGGTATCTTCCCACGCCGTGCAAATCATCAGACTATTCAGGTATTTAGGTTGTAATTTACTTTTGGAGCTGAGCGCGGTTGCGCTGTTTTGTTTGTTGGGACTTGCACCGCGTATCAGGATTCTGTGTCCGGATTCAGTATAGTCTTCCTGAACATTTCCCGTGTGGACTACACTGTTATCAGAGCTGCTTGCCATGGTTCTTGGTGAGTAACTGCCGAGGTAGAATAGTAGGCGAGGGTACGCACCATTACTTGTATTAATCCCTTACTCTCTCTCCTGTGTGCATACAGTTTCTTCCTGTTCCCACGACTTCTACACGTCCCCCCAGGGCCATAAAGGGAGAACAGGAGAAGGAGAACATCTGGCAGCCTTTTTTCTTGTTTTATCCACTTCCCCTTTCCCCGGGGTGCAGGGTCGCCTAGGAGTTGTACATACCCTATGCGCCGCTGTGCTTTGGGGACGAGGGAGGATACTCTGCACATCATTGTTCCCGCTGACAATCTTCAGAGGTTAGTGGCTCATCACTTGCATATGCCATTGACATCCGACAGATGCGTACAGTGGATTAAAGAGAGCCTGTGGTCCAAGAGTGTGGTCCTGACATGTGACTGTGACAACCAGTGTCTATAATTGTATAACCGGGAGCATCTGTCCTTCATTTGAAAGACCTGGCCACCTTCCACCTTCATTTAGTCATGGCAGATATTCTAATGGCAGGCAGACATCCCTTGTCTGCAATTGTGTAGACTGTAGCATCTGTCCCTTATTTACCAGACCTGGCTACCCTCCACCTTCCTCCACAGATGGCAGATATTCTATGGACAGGCAGACATCCCTTGTCTATAATTGTATTGCCTGGAACATCTCTCTATCATGTACAAGAGCTGCCACCTTCTGCATTCCTCCAAAGGTGGCAGATATTGTATGGGCAGGCAGACATACCACATCTGTAATTGTATAGCCATTAAATGTTGCTCTTTATTTGCAGGACATGGCTACCTTCCACCATCCTCCACCGGTGGCAGATATTCTAATGGCAGGCAGACATCCCCTGTCTGTAATTGTATAGCCCTTAGCATCTGTCCTTCATTTGCAAGACCTGGCCACCTTCCACCTTCCTCGGGTAGTGGCATATATTCTATGGGCAGGAAGACACCCCTTGTTTATAATTGTATGGACTGGAACATCTGGCCTTCATTTGCAATACCTAACACCATCCATCTTTCTCCAGAGGTGGCAGATATTCTATGGGCAGGAAGACAACCCTTGTAATTGTATATCCTGGAGCATCTATCCTTCATTTGCAAGACCTGGCCACATTCCGCACTGCTCCAGAGGTGGCAGATATTCTGATTGCAGGCAGATATCTCTTATTTGTAATTGTATAGCCCGGAGCATCTGTCCAATAATTGCAAGACATGGCCACCTTCCACCTTCCTCCTGAATTGGCAGATATTCTATGGGCTGGCAGACAACCCTTATCTGTAATTGTATCGATTAGAGCATCTGTTCTTTATTCGAATGACATCGCCGTACTCCACCTTCCTCCTTCCTCCAGAGGTGTCAGATCTTATAATGGCTGGCGGAAATCCCTAGTGTGTAATTGTATAGCCTGGAGCATTTGTCCTTCATTTACAAGACATGGCCACCTTCTGCATTCCTCCAGAGGAGGCAGATATTCTATGGGCAGACAGACATCCCATGTCCTTCATTTGCAAGACATGGCCACTTTCCTCCTTCCACCTTCCACCACAGGTGGCAGACATTCCTTGGGCAGGCAGGCATTCCTTGCCTTTCATTGTATATCCTGGTCATCTGTCCTTCATTTGCAAGACCTGGCCACCTTCCACCTAACTCAAGAGTTGGCAGATATTCTATGGGCAGGCAGAAATCCCTTGGCTGTAATTTTAAAGCCTGAAGCATCTGTCCCTCACATACTAGACCTGGCCACTTTCCTCCACAGGTGACAGGTATTCCAAAGGCAGGCAGGCATCCCTTGCCTGTAATTTTATAGCTTAGAGCATCTGTCCTTCAGTTGAAAGAAATAGCCGCATTCCTCAATCCACCGCCCTCTAGAGATGGCAGATTTTCTAATGGCAGGCAGACATCCTTGTTTGCAATTGTGTAGCATGGAAAGTCTGTCCCTCTTTTACCAGACCTGGCACCTTCCACCTACCTCCAGAGTTAACAGATATTCTACAGACAGGCAGACATCCCTTGTCTGCAATTGTATAACCTGAAGCATCTGTCCATCATTTACAACACATGACCATCTTCCTCCTTCCTCCAGAGGTGTCATATATTTTATGGGCAGGCAGACATCCCTTTTCTGTAATTGTATATCCTAGAACATCTGTACTTCATTTACAAGACCTGCCACCATCCATCTTTCTCCAGAGGTGGCAGATATGATATTGGTAGGAAGATATCCCTTTTCTGTATGTGTACAGCCTGGAGGATCTGTCCTTCATTTGCAAAACCTGGTCACCTTTCACCTTCCTCCACAGGTGGCAGTTATTCTAATAGCAGGCAGACATCCCTTGTCTGTAATTGTAAAGCATGCAGCATCTATCCTCCATTTGCAAGACCTGTCCACCTTCCTCCAGGAGTGACATATATTCTGTGGACATGCAGACGTCCCTTGTCTGTAATTGTATAGCATGGAACATCTGTCTTTTATTTGCAAGACATGGCCACATTCACCTTCCTCCAGAGGTAGTGTTGCAGGGATTCTGCTCATGCACAGAACTATGCGCAGGAAACCAGGACCTCAATGAATTGTGGTGTACCAAAAAACTCACCTCAGTACCCAGAACCCCTATCCGACTAGCATCAGTGTCTCATTCGTTCTCCCTATCATCTCGAAGCTACCAATGATTAGACAAACCAGAACAAGCGACTTAGAGTACTCTCAGGAATGGTGGGAATCGGAAACACCTTTTCCTTATTATTCTCATATCAGTCCACAACAAGAGTAATCAGAGACACTGTAAAGTTTAAAATGTTTATTTTCAACTACGTGCCCTAAGGAGCAGTACTTTGGCTAACACAAGCAGACAAATGATTAAAAACAAAACCATCAGCATTGTTACAATACCATAGAAAATGAAGGGAGAAATCATATTACAGATGATAGTGGAAAACAACCACTCTCCCTTCACTAGTAAGCTAGTATTATTAAACTAATAGAAGGTCTCTAGGCTTGAATGGGGAACCCCATACCGTAAATATCAGGTTAGGTCAATCACATCACAGGACCAGCTCTGCTCTGTGTCTGGAAAAGGTTTTCTCCAAGTGTCTCAATCATGCATGCAAATGCCATATTAAAGGCAACCGAGTTTCAGATATTTGCAGCTGTGTGAGTTTTATGACTAGAGCGTGGGCCGATCAACCTGAATTCAAAAGCATACATTGTTATTTGACCTTGACGGCTTCTGCACACAGTGTTCAGACTAAGGTCGCAGTGCACGTCTAGGGATGCGAACAACAGACCGTTCTCATGTGAAGAAAAAGCAAGCAAGCAGTTTTTTCTTGTAATAACAGCTACCTGCAGTGTCGTGTGCAAAAGCAGCAAAGTGGCAAGATGGCGTTTTACATCTAAGGCGCTTATGCTAACATAGCAAGGTGTGTACATAGAACCCCTTCTCCACTACACCCTCCCTTGATCGGACCACAAACAAAATAGGGAAGCAATGTAGGAACACAGAGTTCAAGTTCGATTGAGAAAGAACCAAGTTCATGTATTGTCAATCTATATTATGGTAGTGACAGTTCGAAAAATGTATTGGGAAAAGGGAAAAAACTTAAACATCTCTCATGGGCGTGACACATCCCAATGTGGATTAAAAATAAAAAGATAAAATCTGGATTAGGACGTGCGGAAGATGGACAACTGCCAATTTAATCCATCAACGTGTAGGCACAATAAGTAGAAACTGCCTCCAAGAGGAAGTCATTATAATGTTCTGTAAAAGATTCAGCCATCCAGTCAAGTAAAGTAAATGAACAGACATGTTCTTTGATAACCGGAGCCTCTAGCACAATCAGAGGACAACTTGCGTGTTCTTCAAGATAACTTCTTGCCAAGAAGTCATATGCTGCCGCATATATATCCCAATTCCCTAGGACTCCATGTGCCGCTTCGACAGGCCATAATCCCAATGCCAGAACAGTCCAGCTCATGAGCCACCAAGGGACTCATTAGTCGATCATAATCCGGGGCAGGAGACACCATGTTCGAGAGGCACAAATACAGAGCCCATTCGAATGAACAATCTAGGCAATGGAAAACAGGTTGCAGGCAAGTAAAGTAAGAGAACCGGAAGGATAATCCATAAGCTACGCTTAAAGTGGGCAGTGGTAATGTTCCATAGTATTCAAGCATCCGGTTGGGCAGCTGAAACAGCCACGGCGGGTTGTCGTGTGATACAGATCGTGCAGCCATTGCAGAGCAAACAAACCAACAGGAGCACACCAGCAGTCAGGGCGAGAATTAACGGTAGCCCGCCGAAGATGCTGGAAAAAATAGAATGAAAAAATGCCGGTATCACACCAAATATTGTTTGGAAGGAGGTCACGAGGCCAGAGCCCACAACTTAAAAAAAATACACCAAGCCAGTTGTTGACGAGGCATTGAATATAGAATGAATCAGAACCCCGAAATGAAGGGTCAGATCAGTATTTAAAAACGCATGCACCTCGGTGTGGGTGTTTGCCACGTGAAGGACGAATGTTTCACAGGAGGAAGTCAGAGCGACTTCTTTTTGAGACAATAGAGTCCTTATTCTGCTCATCTTGTTGAACTCTGCTTTCCAGGTTGGGATGGAAGGCCAGATGTATACATCCAGTATCCCATGCGGGGGTGGGAAAAGGACATTTTTACAGCTGACTACGCGTTGTGAGACAGTTACAATGTACGGAATCCCCACTAGCATCCCGCTGCATGCCTCATTATTTAGAAGCAAATAGCTTCTGTTAGCTAATAATGTAAAAGTGGGTGTAATTGCTGGCACAGAATTTCCCTTCAGAATGAAAGCTAAATTTGGTGTCTGAACGTTGCAGGCGCCATGAAATTGGTTGTTTCTACAGACTACTGAGTGATCAGGTTTTGAAGTACATTCTTCTCCTTTTAAATAAACTCCTTTACCCTCTCTCATGCACCTATATGTAAATGGGAGCTGTGGTAAATAATTTAATTACCGGTACTTAATTTGATGCGGAAAATCTATAACAATAGCTCAGTAAAATAAGAGGCAGAATCCGTGGTATTAGAGGTTCGGAACGGGCTTTATTCCTATACAAAGGAACATAATTCGAATTATGGGCCTTCTATTCCATCACCACGAGAGTTCAGGAAGGAAGGAACAATACATTATTGACAGGTAATCATTTTTATAGAAAAGGCATTACAGTGAAACAGATGCAGGAGGCGTAACAGTTGATATCAGAGATAAAAGCATACATACGTAACTAAAATGGGTGTAACTAGGCGTAACTAAAGAACGTCATTAGATATGATGTCATAAATGGGTGGTTCCATGAAAGAATTTCGCAATGTCAGCAAAAATACTTGGCAGAGATGCGCGCGTAGCAGCATGACGTGTGATTGACGTGTAACTAGAGGGTGAAAGGGACTTGACATTTAGCTCTACATGTGGAGACAAAAGTCTGGGGTTATGTCAACCTAATCCCAAATCATATCTAATATCCTATGTTTAAAGAACTGTGTTATCCAAAAAGAGAGGTCTCTTAGGATAGAATCTTATTCTATACTGACTATACTGACTGTTAGTGCGTGTACAAGCGTCTAAGTGTCTACACTAGATGCGAGGGGGTAGGAATATTCCATGGTAACAGGGCTATGAATTACTTGCATGAGGGCAGCGAGGCCTGGTCCTTTGCACGGTAGCTGGAGGAATGTTTACCTAAACTACTAGACAGGAATGCATCGGATGAGGAGCGGAGCAGAGCAGATAATCTTGAAGGTGAAATACAGTTTTTGGCAGGCAGACAGGCCGAGTCAGGCACCGTTAGCCGCGCAGGGAGTAAGACAAAGTTCATGGTCACAGATGCAGGCTCAGACTGGAGCTTTCAGAGGCAGAAGGCAGAAAAAGGCTTAATGGCAGAATCAGGGCCTACTCGCCTGGACTGTAAAATGGGATAAATGAACCATATAAAGCCGGTGGCCTTTCATACTTAGAAATAGAATATCCGGCCCATTCATGGCGGATCTGAAAGAGGACATGTTGACGGTGGACGCACATGTGTTTGCGTCTTCATAACTGGAACTGGAGGGAACATACATGTACTTGTGATTTATACACGAAACCGTTGGGGTCCAAGATAGGGGACATGACCGACCATAAAAATCCATATTTCCACATTCCCTCCTTGTCCCCTACTTGCCCTTAGGAGATATCAATCTTCATCAATCCATCGATCTGTTCATATAACATCATTTGTTCTTCTTTCTTCTTCCGGGATTTTGAACGAAAACTTGGATGTGGGATACACGAGGTGGCACATAGACCACAAATCGCTGGCCCACATTGTAGACATAAGCAGCAACTGAATAGTATAAGAAAGCCAATACCTAGGAAGGAGAGCATTCTCCATCCCCAGGCTGACAACACGCCCCAGAACCAACTGGACCAAGTCCAGGTGCCTGGACTCTGGTGTATCTGGCTTACAATCTTATGAAGGCGGGTTATGGCTTTATATACTGACGGTGAATTTTCTGGTATGAAAATGCAACAACTTGATCCGATGACCCTACAAGCTCCGCCCCTATCGGCCAGGATGACGTCAAGGACAAGACGATTTTGAAGCACAACAATCCGCATAGCAGACTGCTCTTCTGTTAAATTGCCTAAGGCGGAAATAGTTTCGTTCACTACTGCTTCAAGGGTTCTGGTTAATCTACGTATCAACTTACTATTAGTGACTGTACCTATATAGGGAAAGAAACCTTTATTGAAATCTGTGTATTTTTCCCATGCTGTTTCAGTGTAATCGACTATTGGGAGATCTCTCTGCTGTCTATTGTGTACTAAATGAGTATTTCTATGATAATCAGGAGGAGCTAGGAAAACAGGTGGTAGAAGGAATGCTATGTAACAGGTACCATCCCAATCTAAAGGTAGGCGTATATATGCGGTCTGTCCACATATAAAGTAGGAATGACGAGAAGCTCTAAATGTAGACTTGCCTTGATCACTGAATTTTATCACAGTGGTGCATTTACTATGGCCCATGTGTATGGAGCCATTCTTTCTTATGCATAGTTCCCCTTTAACTGGGAATACGGACATGGCGGACAAGATTGGTGTAGCTTCAGATTCAACGTTCAGGATCATGAGGTTAAGTGTAAAATTACCTAATCCATATACCTCATTTTCTAGATCAGTTCCTGTTCTTTTGGGAAGTCCCTCCTTGTTAGGGTAGCAGACTTTAAGCAAAACTAAGTTCAGGTTTCCCCATACCCAGTTGTCTTGATAAACTGCTGAGTTTGTATCTAAGGAATTAATTAAACTAAACCATGCTCCACAGGAGCCATTGTGTGTGAATGGATATGGAAAGAGAGGCAGAATTCCCTTATAGTTCTGATAGGGAGGGAGTCGGCCACATATCCAACAATTTGTAGCATTGCTAGTCTGATGGGAATGATGTAACATACTAATAAAAGTGTTGTTGCGCAGCGCAAATCTATATGACAACTCATGCGGGGGTAATTCACTAAAAGAATGTTCAGCAGTAACATTGTAAACATGTTTAAAAATAGGATAATACGTGTGCAACAATATACTTGCAGCGATTATTAAAAGACATAAGAAAAACAAAATTAATAACGTCACTGTGCAATGACTACGCAGTGATTTACAGTACGCATGTTTTTTCAACTGCATTTGATTATTTCTTTCTCTATTCCGGTCCAGAGGATACATGTCAGAGACAAATTCAACCGATTCACCTTGGAGAGGACTTAAACAATCAAATTGTCTGACTTATTGGACCTCAATTTTAGTCTATATAGTTCTGAGTTCGTTTGCTCAACCAAAGGGAGCTTTGAATCTGTCTTTGAGGAAATACAGGGTTTAGTCTCTATATCGGATGGTAGTCCATGAAATTTCTTGATATGACTTGAATGTATCCAACCTTTGCGACCTTCGATCTTCACGGCTGTCCTCGTGGTGAGCAGTACAAGTTGAGGCGATTTCCACCTCGGATCCAGCTGAGTCTTCCGGTCAAAATTCCGCACTAACACCAAGTCCCCGGGAACTACGTCGTGGGGTTTCACCTCGGTGTTGTCGGGAAAGGCTGCAGCTACCTGTGAACGACAAGATTGTAGTGCAGACATCAAGGAAGCCAGGTAATCTGTCAGCATATTACAGTCAACGTCAGTGATTTTACGAGGTATAGGCGTCCCCCACATATTTGGTGGTCTACCGAAGATCACCTCATAAGGGGATAGCCCTGTTCGAGAATGTGCTACCATTCTCATGTAAAAGAGTGCAACTGGTAAGGCTACTACCCAGTCGACACCTTTCTCTCTACATATTTTGGACAATCTAATTTTCAGAGTTTGATTATGTCGTTCCACGAGACCTGCTGCCTCGGGGTGTCGGACACAGTGAAATCTCCATTGATAACCTAACAAAAGTGAAACGTGTTTCATTAGTTCGGATGAGAACGGCTGGCCGTTATCTGAGTAGACAGCACGTGGTAAACCGTATCGTGGGAAGAATTCTCGAACCAACTGTTTGGCAGTAGTCGGGGCAGTGTAATCTGAAACCGGGTATGCCTCTGTCCAACGGGAAAGAGCACAAACAACTACAAGAACATATTTGAATCCTCGACATCGTTCCATCTGGATATAATCCATCTGGAGGATTTCAAAAGGGTGATCAGGAGGCTGAAATCCACCCTGTTCTACGGGAATGCTTTTACCTGGGTTAAACTGACAACAGATCATACAGGTACGAACTTTTTGTTTAGCTGCTGCTCGTAAATGTTTGTTGAACCAAATGTGTTGAATGCTGTCTAGCATAGCTTTTTCTCCTAGGTGGGCTGGACTATGTATTGTATTAATGATAACTTGGACCATTGAGTCGGGAAGAAACCATATAGATTTTTCCTTCGTCATCCATCCCTGATTGGTTTGGATCCCTCCTAATTCAGTCCATTTCTTTATTTCTTCTGGTGTAGCATGTGTCTGTATGTCAATTACGTCAAGAGCGGGATCCTTAACCATCATGCAGTGTGTTGGTGTAGGAACTATTGTCTTTGTCATGTCAGATGTGTGAGTTTGAGCAGTCTGTTTAGCTGTTCTGTCAGCTAGATCATTGCCTTGGGAAATGATATCAGTAACTTTCATATGAGCTTTACATTTCATAATTGATATTGCAGTGGGTAGATGTATTGCATCTAATAAGGCATGAATGAGGGGTCCGTGCTGAATGTGGGCACCGTGAGAAGTTAAATAACCTCTCTCTCGCCACAGCACGCCGAAGTCATGTACAACTCCGAATGCATAACGTGAATCAGTGTATATGTTGACTTTCTTATTTGTGGCTTGAATACAGGCTTGTGTCAGAGCGATGAGCTCTGCTGCTTGAGCTGACAAGGTGTCGATACAATTTGTTTCAATAATTTCAGTGTCTGTTGTGACTGCATACGCGGCCACTAGCTCTCCTGTACTTGTTCTCATACATGAACCATCTACATACAACGTCAGGTCTGGGTTTGACAATGGGACGTCTGTCAAGTCTTGTCTGGGTTTCGTCGTGATAGTAATAACTTCAATACAATCATGTGCTAGTGGGTCTGTTCCGTTTACTGGCAAAAGTGTGGCAGGATTCAATGTACTACAACGTCTGATTTCTATGTGTGGCTGAAACAATGTCAGTTCGTAACCGGTGAGTCTCGCTATAGTCAAGTGTTGTGTTTGCGTGCGGTTCAAGAGAACCTCTACTGCGTGTGGTACTTGTACTGTCAATTGATGTCCTAACACTATGGCATCGCTTTGTCTGATTGCTAAAGCTGTCGCTGCCACTGATTTCAGGCACGCAGGCAGAGCCTGAGCTACGGGATCTAATGTACTAGAAAAATAAGCACATGGTTTGTGTGATCCTGCTTGTTCCTGTGTGAGTACTGACAAGGCAGTACCTTCGCGTTCTGTAACAAAGAGTGTAAACTGTTTACTGTAACATGGTGTTGCTAGGACAGGTGCTTGACATAAAGCTTTCTTTAAACTTTCAAAGGCGTGTGTATGTTCTTGAGTCCAAGGGAGGACAGTCGATGTGGCTGCCTCCTGTGTTGTCAACTGAATGAGTGGTTTTGCTAGAAATGCATACTGAGGGATCCACTGCCTACAATATGAAGTGAGGCCTATAAAAGCCCGCACCTCCTTTTGTGTCTTGGGTACTGACATGTTATCAATTAACTGTATGCGGTCGGGTGTAAGCTGCCTTCCCTCCTTGGACAGCGAGTGCCCAAGGTAAACAACTCGCTGGACACAGAATTGCAGCTTAGTAGGGGACACCTTGTGCCCCTTTTCGGCCAAAAATTGTAAAACCGTCAGTGAAGCTTTTTCACATTCAGGTTCGCTTCTAGCGGTGATCAGCAGATCATCGACATATTGAAGCAGGGCAGTGTTGACTGGCATGTGGATACTGTCAAGTTCTCGTTTCAGTGCTTGGCTATAGATGCTGGGGCTTTCTGTGAATCCTTGAGGTGCGCGTGTGAATTTAAAGCTTCGTCCATTTAAACTAAATCCGAACAAGTATTGGCTTTCCGGATCTATTGGGACGCTGAAAAAGGCATTCTTGAGATCAATTACAGTAAGGAATGTTGCTTCGGAATCAATGGCTGTCAGTAATGAAGAAATGTCTGGAACTACGGGGTATTGTGGTACAATACATTTATTTAATTCGCGCAGATCAATAACCAATCGATATACTGGCGGGGCTTTTGGATCAGTTCGTTTAAGAATCGGAATTATCGGGGAATTACATACATTGGAGCCGGTTTCCACAACCACTCCTTGGGTAATAAGCTCGTCAATGATTTGTAGTAAAGCCAATACAGCATCTGGTGGTAACTTGTATTGTCGCATTCGTGGTAGTACCACTCCTGTCTTTAGTGTGACTCGATATGGTGTAATGTTCATGCAACCAACATCTGTAGGGCCTTGTGCCCATAAATGTGTGGGTAAAGTCTGCAGTCGGTGATCCATATCTCGGGACACGTAGTGCCCTTTGAAATCACGTAAAAACAATCTTACTCCTTCCGGAGAACAACATATTATAGCTCCTAGAGCTTTCAATGTTTTTATACCTAACAAGTTTTCTGGACATGATTTAGTAAGCAATAAATCTGTAGTTCGTGTCAAGGGACCAATCGTAAGTGGAAGAGGCTGTGACACTTCGTTAATGATAGGTTTTCCTGAAAAACCAAGGGAAATATTCTGTGAGCCTGAGAGGGGTGCCCCTGGAACTTCACTACGTTTTATGGTTGTTCGGCTTGCCCCTGTATCAAGTAAAAATTTTCTATCTTGGCCTAATAGTTCACTGTGTACATAAGGTCCTTCTTGATCTATAGGGACCTCAATAAGGGGTAAGCCAACTTCCCTCTCTAGGCTGTTTCATGAGTATCGTTGATAATCAGGATAGTCATACTGTGCAGTCTGGTACATCTGTCGTGTCGTTGTTGGTATAGCATCAATAGGCTGCGGTGGTGGAGCTGGCATAGACTGTTTCGGAGCTGGCATGGCCTGTGCATGCTGCGGAGCTCCTTGTTGGTTCTGATCCTGTCTAAGTGGTCGTGGTCTTTCTTTTGTATTACCTATGGCGATATTATGTTTTAAAACTGGACAATCGTGTACATAATGACCTGGCTGTTTACAATAGTTGCATGTCCCCTTTACAGAACCTGCTGGAACACTGGACTGTGTCATACCCTTTTTATGACCGTCAGCTGGAACTGTCTGGGAAACTAGCATTTTCATTTTCGTGTCTTTCATGCGTCTTTGTTCATGTTCTTGTTCCTCTCTAATTCTATTGTGATGGTACTGTAGCATTTGTAACATTTGTGACGGAGTGTTACCTTGCCAGGTACTCTCGAATTTCAATACTCTATTCTTAACTTGGGGCAGGGTATTTTCAACTAATTTTGTCACAAACAGATGTGGATACGATTCGCTACTTGCTTTTATTCCACTATTTATACCAAAACATTTTTCGGATCGGGCATAAAAATCACTAGTGTCTTCATCTTGCTTTTGTTTACAGGCTGAGATTGCACCCCAGTCTTCCTTTTTCGTAGTTAATAAACGTGGCAGTACCTGTACTAGTAAACCTGGTAGTATTTTGGTCTTGTCCCCAAGCCCTAAACCTGGACCTCGAGCTGTTTCTTCGTTTTCTAATGCTGTCCAATCTATCTTTTGGTCTCCCACCTCCCAATCCTTTTCTTTCAGTTTTTCATAAATGCCCGCAGGCATTAATACCTTTAATATTTTCATAATGTCGGGATAGGTATACTCTCCCATGAGCAACATGTCTTTAATTTCATGGTGGAAACCCGCTGGGTCTTTGTCATGACTGGGTACCACTTTCTTCATTTCTAATAGTTCCATTTTAGATATGGGTGTGTATACAAACACACGTTTAAACTGATTGTCATCACCTTTTATCGGGTGGACTTCGCGTAAGGGATTCTGTCTATCCATATAATACGTCGTTCTTTCCTTGATGGGCAGTGAGACATGTTCGGGGCATACAAAAAGAATATACTGCTTTCTGGATTCTAGTATTTCTCTAATTAACTCAGTACCTGAACCTCTCCATTTATTCGTGAGTAATTCAGTCAATATATCAGGTAAGGGACCAGGATCGGAGTGTTGGCTTTTATATAATGTAAGGAGTTGTTGAATCATGTAGATACCAGCTAAACGCTGTTCATCTGGGTTGAGGTTCAAAAACGTGTGTGCTAGTGTATCATCACTATATTTTCCGGGACTGTCAACCCAGTGAACGGCTGACCTGGCTAATTCTTGTTCGTCCATAGAATCGAGTATATGATAACCCCTTCGTTCTCGGAGTAATTTGTCAGCGGCTTGGAACGAATGTTCGGGGGACCTTATATTTATTATAGGGGTTTGGAAATTTCTGTCATTTTCTGGACGTATCGGACGTATCGGATCAGTAAAGCCTCTGGTATTATTATGGGGTCTTCCTTTACTTACATAGGCCATAGTTTCTAACTGTCCTGTGGGCAGTTCTAATTCTTCCTCCTCTTCGGTTTGTTCAGGCTGGTCTACTGCTAATCTTTCTTCGTGTATTCGTTCTACTTCTTTGCGGATTTTTCGGCACATAGCTATTATACTTAATCGTTTATCATGTCTCCTTTCTGATATATTCCGACTCCATGTGGTAAGAATTTGCATTTCTTCCGGATTTACCCCTGGTCGGTCTTGATTTCTGACCACACAATTTATGAGGAAACGTAACAGTTCTCCCTGTATCTCCACTTTCTGGTACTCCATGGCTCTATTAATACTTTCAGAATCTCGCCCTGACTGGACAAAATGATATATATTTTCTAAATGTGTAGTCATTCCTGGTAGCCTCCCTAAATATATTGCAGCTCGTCGGATACGTAATGAGGCCAGCAGCATTTCATCCTTTTTGCCGGGCACAGGGTCATATCTACAATCTATTAGAAGTTCCTTAAGCGTGTCTGGAGTTACTAGTTTGGGCGTACGTTGGTGAGCTAATTCTTGAAAGGAAAGTTTATTTACTCTGGGTGGCGTGGAAAAAATGTTTGTTGTACCTCCTGTAGCACCGCCTGGGGTGCTGGGTGTGAAAGGATTCGTTGAACGTGATATAGCAACCATAGGTGTGGGTACAGCTGTAGAAACAGATGTGCTTGCCGGAACTTGTGTCGGAATTTGTTGTTGCGGAGGTACAGACGGAGGGTCTTGGCGTTGAACCCCCTCGGCAGGCGGTCTATGTGGTGCAGTATTAGCATACTCGGGAGCTGCGTCGTCTAAATAAGAGGAAAGGAAAACATCTTCTGCGGTTCTGGGATGCCCTTTGGGATGTGCTTTTATCGGAAACAATGGGGGTGGCAAGTCTTTGGGTATCTCCAGAGTAGCCTTAGGTAACCCTTCGGCCAGAAGAGGATACATACCATTCATAAGGGCATTTCTTTGTCTGTCTAGTTGTTCTGCTTTTGCTCGGGTACCTTCTTCAATTAATAGATTCTCTCGGACTTTATCTGAATTCTCCTTACTCTTCTCTTCCTGTCTACGTGCTTTTTCTGTACGTCTATACGATTCTTTACGCCATAATTCAATGGCATCTTTCTGTGATTGTCTAGCTTTCTTTTTCCATAATTCTTCCTCTACTTTCATGATGCAATCTGCATCCCAGGTCCCAGCTGCGGGCCACCTCTGACTTTCTGGGAATTCCTTGGTGTAGTCTACCCATAAATCAAGAAATAATATGGCGTCTAGGCCATGTTTATGATACATGAAGTACCCTGGAGTGTCCCTAGGAGGAATGGGAACAGCTTCTTCGAGTACCCCTTTTCTAGTTTTGATCTGTCTTAATTTCGAAAAGAGCGGCATATTGAAAACTGATCTGATACCTAATTCTGAACACGTTTAATACAACAAAACACAATAATGAACAGTCATTCACACCACAATATGCAGAACGTATTTAAAACATTTAACATTTAATGAACAACAATGATGGCCATTTAGGGAACTAGTCACTAAGCATGATACTCGACACTAACTAGGTAATTCTGAATTATATACTAGACATACTAGATATACTGCTAAACAGTACAGATACACTGCTGAAACAGTGCAGACCGGATTTGTGTACCCAAACCCGTCTTGACCGGCACAACCTATGTGCACGTCAGAACGCCTCCCCGACAATGGTACTCACCGGGTAGCTCGGAACGGAAGGCCTCGGAACTGAACTGAACTGGACTCGGACCAGACTGGACTCGACTCGAAACTGCGGAACTTCGGAACCTGGTGGGCCTCTGTATACCTCGGATCTTGCTCTCTCAGCTAGGCTCTGGTCGGGATACTTCGCACTTCTCACCGCCTCGTCTGGGTGTTGATCGCAGCCTCAGTTACCCCCGCTCGGCAGGAGGGAGATACAGGAAATCCTGTGGGTACGCGTTGTTGTCCGTCCAGCTGTGGCAGGAGACCGGGCCTGCAACGCACCTCCGGCGCGTGAGATGAGAAAGTGTCCCTGTTCGGGCGCCATTCATGTGGTAAATAATTTAATTACCGGTACTTAATTTGATGCGGAAAATCTATAACAATAGCTCAGTAAAATAAGAGGCAGAATCCGTGGTATTAGAGGTTCGGAACGGGCTTTATTCCTATACAAAGGAACATAATTCGAATTATGGGCCTTCTATTCCATCACCACGAGAGTTCAGGAAGGAAGGAACAATACATTATTGACAGGTAATCATTTTTATAGAAAAGGCATTACAGTGAAACAGATGCAGGAGGCGTAACAGTTGATATCAGAGATAAAAGCATACATACGTAACTAAAATGGGTGTAACTAGGCGTAACTAAAGAACGTCATTAGATATGATGTCATAAATGGGTGGTTCCATGAAAGAATTTCTCAATGTCAGCAAAAATACTTGGCAGAGATGCGCGCGTAGCAGCATGACGTGTGATTGACGTGTAACTAGAGGGTGAAAGGGACTTGACATTTAGCTCTACATGTGGAGACAAAAGTCTGGGGTTATGTCAACCTAATCCCAAATCATATCTAATATCCTATGTTTAAAGAACTGTGTTATCCAAAAAGAGAGGTCTCTTAGGATAGAATCTTATTCTATACTGACTATACTGACTGTTAGTGCGTGTACAAGCGTCTAAGTGTCTACACTAGATGCGAGGGGGTAGGAATATTCCATGGTAACAGGGCTATGAATTACTTGCATGAGGGCAGCGAGGCCTGGTCCTTTGCACGGTAGCTGGAGGAATGTTTACCTAAACTACTAGACAGGAATGCATCGGATGAGGAGCGGAGCAGAGCAGATAATCTTGAAGGTGAAATACAGTTTTTGGCAGGCAGACAGGCCGAGTCAGGCACCGTTAGCCGCGCAGGGAGTAAGACAAAGTTCATGGTCACAGATGCAGGCTCAGACTGGAGCTTTCAGAGGCAGAAGGCAGAAAAAGGCTTAATGGCAGAATCAGGGCCTACTCGCCTGGACTGTAAAATGGGATAAATGAACCATATAAAGCCGGTGGCCTTTCATACTTAGAAATAGAATATCCGGCCCATTCATGGCGGATCTGAAAGAGGACATGTTGACGGTGGACGCACATGTGTTTGCGTCTTCATAACTGGAACTGGAGGGAACATACATGTACTTGTGATTTATACACGAAACCGTTGGGGTCCAAGATAGGGGACATGACCGACCATAAAAATCCATATTTCCACAGAGCGACCAAACTTCATGCAGGAAGGCAGTACCCAACGGTTCATATCTGCCTAGGGCATAATGTTTCATACATGAACTGAACTTAAACAATCGAAACGGCAAGGTGATTAAACCGTGGATAAGCCAAACAGCTGAGTTTGATTCGGCCACTGAGAAAGGTAAAGGTTCCAACTTTTCAATATGCACTAATGAGCATGTTGCATCTTTCATGGACATGAACTGTTGTTTTGCAGTCAGATTAAACGGCAGGAGTAACGATGATGTATTCATGTAGTCCCAGGGAACTTTTCCAGCCTTCAATGTTTGTAAAGTCCAATCAAACTGCATTATAGAACGCAATTGATTTTGACCAAGGTATAAAAAGACATGTCATCCTGTACAATATCCACAACAGATGAAACTATATTATCTAATGTGTAAATTCTGGAAGAAAGGGTGTTAAAGCTATTATCGATGACACCTAGCACTTTTTCCAAATTTGCTTGATCAATAGCCCTTAATTTGAGATAATTTCCAAAGTTCGTTATAAACAGCATACACCCATTTTTTGGATCTGCCACCCACAGGACCCTAACAAAATCATTCAAATCTACTCTGTCATTTCATTTCGAAAAATGAAGTTTAACAGATGCCAAGGTGGAATGTTGCAGCCAGTTCTGACATAACTTCCCGACAGAATAGGTAGTAACAGAATGGGAAGATTCAAATCGGGGGTCCACTCTAACCTGTGTATAGCCAGGGTACTGACCCAGAAAACGATGTTGACAGGAATCCGAGCTCTTCTGCCATATCAACCACCCTTCAGGGTCTAGGTTGGAAATGTTGAAGGATTTATTAGTAATGAATGACTGCAACGCATCAAAGGACAGATCTGTGTGATCATTCCATTTCGGATAAGCGCCCAGATCAGGAATATAGGGGAAATTCATCTTTTTAGAAGTAGCCAATCCAAAGCAGGTGGTTTGAAAAATGGTAGAATTCAAAAACAATATGTGGTTTTGGATAAGGCAAGCACGATGTAAAGGTTCTGCACCTTGTACTTGTCACGCTTTCGAACCCAAAACAGATTGAAAATCAATGGTATCTTTCCACAGCTCATAGCCCCCTGTAACCAATTCATTCATAAAGGACTTGGAATACAATAATTTAGTGTGGGTCAGTCTAACTTTGGAAGCTGACTCAGCAGCCACTTTAAAATAAAAGTCTTCAGGTTCAGAAACACTGAAACCAGTAAAATATGTAAATTTGTTCACTAGAGATTTGGAGCTGCCTTCAATAGGCGCAGGGCAATGTTCCCATTGTGTAAAATTGACAACATTTTTAAATGTATTCGCTTTATGCAGGAAATGATTGCCATAGTGTTGGTGGCAAAACAACTCCCCACAATTAGCCGTGTATAAACACAAATCTTCAGCATCAAAAGCAGCATAATATTTCAAATCAGAAAAAAGAGCCTCTATGGCCTGGACATCCCAATCATCAGAGTGGATGTTTTGTTTAACAACATCCCTCATAGAAACACGTAGTACATTGGGGACATTAATCACCTCTGTGGGACCATGAATTTGAAATTTAACAGCATCCCATACAATCCCATCTAACACAGGCCAGGTAGTAATATTCACAAAAGTCTGGTCCCTCTTCATGATGTGAGATGAGGAGTGGGGAGCCAAAGTTCCATCAATTAATCTAATTGTAGATCTTTCGATGAAATAGTGTCCATTCACTAGACGAAAACATACAACTACAAATCCAATAGACATAAACAAAAAATAGTTATGAGCACCAGCCAAATGTAAGTCCAAGGGGGAATTAAAAAATGTCTTTTAAACCAAAGAGCAAAAATAGAAATTTTCGATGGGGCATTGGAAGTCAAAGAGTTAGTGTCAAATGAAAAACGTGACTGGTCAACTGCACTTGAATGTGAACCAGGCAATGACACATCTGTGGGATAAGTGTACTCAGTATCTTCAAGTGGACCACCAGGCAGTGGAGGCAATAAAGGATTAGTAACTGTATGCATCTCGATGGCAATGTCAGGTCTGTTGGTAGGTGCCGGAGCCAAAACAGAATCTCTCAGCATTGCTGGACAAGAGACCGCTGGAGTCATACTAAGAAGAATAGGCTACTCGCTGTAGTTTGACATTGTCAATGGAGATGTACCTGTTATTCTTGCGACCAGGAAGTGGAAGTAAAATGACTGTTCTTGTACCCTGCATGCCAAGCACTGGTACTGGAGCACGATAAGAGGGGCCAAACTCCTTCTTGTTCTCTACCTTCTCACGGACCAGGTTACCAACTCGAGGTAGCCAGCCAACTACCGGAATTTGAAGCGCAGCATCAGTTGTGGAGGGCAAGTGTTCCTTTGCAAGACTGTCTCTGGTCTTTTGTAGATTCTATAATACAGCACAGTGATCATCTACGTCAAAGGGTGCGGCTGATGCCGCCATGTCTAGACCATCAAGGTCCGGGACAAACATCTTTATGCCAAAGAGCATTTAGAATGGGGTCCGCCCACCCAGAGACCTTCTAGGGAGATTACTAAGTGCACGTTGAACGCTATACAGATGGGCCAACCAGTTCCTGCCAGTATCTAAAACTCCAGCTGTCAGGGATTGCTTTAAGTCACGGTTCATTCGCTCCACAACACTATTGCCCACAGGCCGGTATAGAGACGAAAATTTGACTTGGACCCCCAAAGATCTCATGGCTTCTACCACATCCAAAAATTCCCACAAAGACACGCAAATCCCTGATGACAGTTCGAGCATCAGCACTCCGTTGTGGCCAGACCCAAAGAAACCGTGTGCATGAATCCACTGCAACCAAGATATACTTATACGCAGTTTCAGAGGAGAAAGGAATGCAGTGATCTAAATAAACGCACCCAAGTGGTTTATTAGATATGTACAACTGTTTTTGAGGTGGGCGCGCAGCAGTGGAAGGTTTTATCTGCTGGCAGATGTCACAATTAAGAACATAAGTACGAGTTTGTTTATACAATCCATGCCACCAGTAACGTTGTTGTAAGAGAGTAACAGTCACTGAAACGCTGGCATGGGCTGAAGCCATACCTTCGTGAGCTGCTGTTATCAAAGAAAGTCTGCAGTCCGCGTTGGGAATCAATCTGTCACCAACATCGTTAATTCTCACATAGGGAACTTTATCAGGACTTAAATGATAAGAGTATAGAAGGGAAACCTCTAGGGTAATCACTTCCCTTCTCTGTTGCAGCAATAGCTGCCAAGATGACGTCATCAATCTTACTTTTGGATCTTGTAACTGCTGCTACTAGATATGTTTAATGCGTTGGAAGTAATCTATATCATCAGTAAATGGAAAGACAACTTCAATTATTTCTTCACAATGAGGTACACTCTCTGGATTTAATCATATATCGATCAATACTATTGACAGATAACACGTTTGATTTAAACACAAACTTTTGTATGTATTCACATGTAAAAAATAATAATAAAGACACTTTTTATGTTTCACTATACATATACATACAAACAATAATAAATCCAAAGAAATTATGAGTCACAAAACACTACAAAGGAGGAACATAACCTCTATTCCTTATTTCCCTGCTAGTGATTGAGGATGCTCACACTTTTTTATAGGACCATTCCATTTTTTCAGAAAACCCTAATACAAAGTACCATGAGGAAATAACTCTATCCTCTGAACAATTGAATTAGTACTTCTTAATCTATTTACACATAATTTTAATTTGTAAGGGGCTTCTTCAATTCCTAAAGTTGACGCATTTCATCCCAACTTGCTTTGGGCCTCATCAGGACTAGGGTATATAAGGAATGGACCTGGGTACGTACTGTGGGGCACAGGGCTCATGCTCCTGTGCCCACACCACTGGCATAGGGCACCCAGCTAGAGGGGTGGCTGATGTATGCCAGGGCAGTGTAGGTGGTGGGCATGGCACACAGGGATGTGTGCCATGTCGACTCTTTGTTTTGTCCTGTACCCAGACACTCAGCCTGCAAGGACAGTGTGTGTGTGTTAGGGTACAGGGCTTCTAAGGGTGGCACAATGAGTGCTGCAGCCCTTGGAGGCCTTCCCTGGTCACAAGGCCCTGGGTACCTAGGGTACCATATACCAGGGGCTGACATGTGGCCAGGGTTTGTCAATTTGGGTTTGAGGATTTTAGGGAAGGAACATAGGCCCTGGGCACCTGATTGGCAGGAGCCCAGGGCACACTCAGTCACAGTACATTCAGCATTCAGCAAAAAGTGGGGGCATACCATGCAAGAAAGATGGCACTTTCTCACATGTGTACCTTAGGCAAGGTATATATCGTCAGAAGGCGTGGGTGTTCGGTATTGAAGTATTCAAACTCCTTTTCTGAGAGGAAGCCTTCCCCTCTTCCGTGATCAATCTTATCTTTCTTCGGACTCCATCTGTATGGTCGCTATTGGCAGTGGTGTAACTTATACCATCTCGGAGTTACGAGTATATTTCCGTTTTATAGTCTTGGGTGTTCTGCACCACAATTGCTCCCCCCTTGTCTGCCGGTTTGATTACAAAGTTTTTATTCTCCTTTAACGTGTTCAGTGCTTCACGTTCCCCTTTCATGATGTTATATTTCACGTAGCATTTGGTTGAACATGCTCGCATGACATCTCGAAGGACCACACTCTCAAAGGTTAAGATCTTGTGTGGCATCATGTGTGCCGGCAGCATGAAGGTGGATGGTGGTCGCATTCCAGTGTTCGCTGTGGAGGATATCGGCAGTGAATGTCTGAAGAAATGTCTTAAACGAACTTTCCTTAAAAAGCGGTGAAGTTCTGATTTCACATTAAAGCGGTTGGGATGCGATGTTTGTACAAATGAAAGTCCCTTACTGAGGATGCTGGTTTTGTTAGCAGATAATGAGTGGGAGGATAGGTTGATGATAGTTCTTTCCTGTTGGTTTATCATCTGTATGTTCTCCTCCAGATGAGTTACCATCTGTATGTTCTCCTCCGGGTGTTGATTTCCCCGTGATTCTCTGGTTGGAAGCGGACTTATTTGAAGTTCTGTCCTTCTCAACGTCCCATATCCCAATTTTGCTGGTTCTGTCCTCTGCGTCCACCTCTGTTCCAGTTGTATCCTCAACCCCTGGGGAGTCTCCAGTGGGTATCCTCTAAAAACGGTTGACCGACTGTTTGATGGGCCTGTGGTGGTTGGTACGATGAATCCTGGTATTGATGGCTGCTGCTGGACCCTGCTTGCTCGCTGTCACTGCTGGTGCTATATGATGAATCAGAGAAATTAGTGAACCTACGGTTGCCTCTATAACCTCCTCTGCCTCTGTAGAAAAAACGGCCATGATTATCTTGTTTGAAGTAATCTTCCTGTAGGTAAGGGTATGTTAACTTTTTGTCATAGTAGCGGATGTCTTTAGCGAGTTTATCAAGTTTCTTCGCTTGAGTATTGATGTTGAGTTCCTTAATGGTCTTTTCTAGCCACTCCAGTGCTTCCTTTGCGTTGTCCAGGGTAGAGTGACCATTTATTTCTTGTTTGAGGTCACTGATTGCTTTCATCAATTTCTCCACTTGTTCAAGTGCTGTTTTCACCCTCAACACCATCCAATGGCGTGAACAATTGTTTGCCACAAATCTTAACCCTTCCTTGAATTTGGGGTTGTCTACGAAGATTGCAGGTTCATTACGGACCTGTAAGCCCGTTGGTATGATGTTCGCTTCGAGATATTTGGTTAAGAGATGTCCGTGGAGGCGAGTTCGGATAAGTTTTTTCTCTAGGCGCTCTAGTTTATTTATTTTCTCATTTAAAGAGAAATCAATGTTGGGAGTATTGGATAGAAAAGATGCCCCAGATTCACCTTGTACTAATCTGGTGATGCATTCCTCGGTGTAAGAGAGTGTTTCCCTATCTGACATGGTATGTCTCACTAATTTAAAATAAAGAAAGGAACCCTCGCAAGTGTGCACTTGCTCTGAGAGTGTTGAGTTTCAATGGGGTGTCCCACACATGACAGCAATGTTCTTTCTTTTTTACACATAAACAATTTCACACGCTTCCAAAACAACCTCTTTTCCAACTACCCCTAAACAGCAAACCTTCAGGATCTTTCATATCATCCCTTGACGTCTGCCGGCACCTTTCTGATTGGACAGCCACATACGAGCCCCCTAGCAGCATCAAGCTGCTGCACGCGCGCCATGCTGTCATTACCTTTTAAGCGTGAGCTTTGGCAGCCGCATGCATCTCTGAGTCCACCGGCCGTGTAGGAGGTAAGCGCTTCATAAGCGATCTACAACAACTATCTTTGACATGCTTTATGCTAGGTGATACGCTCCGATGTAAACATACTTGATAAGGGATTTATTTTTGATACCCAAAGCGACAGTGATGTTTTGATTAGAAACGCTTAGTGCCCCTCGATGTCTCAGCACTAATGAATTTATTACCCCCATCACTTAATTCTTTGCAGCCACCGCCCGGAGCCTATTAGCGGTACGCGAGTCACACGCTCCTACTGATAATACAATTATTACGCAAAATGAGACTCAAAATATTCTTCCAGGAAAGCGAAGAAATGACACCCCAAAACTTTTCAGGCTTAAAAAATCCTTCGACATTTTTCCCAAACGCTACCAACATGCCCATCGAACTTCTAACATTTGAGAAAAATGTATTAAGAGACTTGGACAATCTAGAAAAAAGAAAATATTCACCAAATGGAACCTTACAAAAAAAGAAAAAGAAGCTCTAGACCACCTATCACACAAAAAGAGTCTTATAATAAAGCCAGCCGACAAGGGAGGAGGAATTGTTATTTGGCCCAGAGAGAAATACGAGCTTGAAGTACAGCGACAACTAGCAGACAATAAATACTATCGAAAAACCAACGAAGATTGGAACAAAAAAATCAAAGAGAAACTCCTGCCCATTATACACACTGGAAATGAAGAAGGTTGGCTAACAAAAAAAGAGTCACAATTTTTGATCAATGTCAACCCAAGGACACCCATTATGTATGTCCTCCCAAAAGTACATAAGGACTCTAGCAACCCACCGGGCAGACCAATAATCTCGGGAGTTAATTCAATACTAGAAAGACCGGCAAAATACTTAGACACTTTTTTAAAACCATTGGTCTGCGAAACACCAAGTTACATCAAAGACACCATGCAGGCAATCACCATGCTGGAACACTTCCCCTTTGATGAAGAAAACGAATTCCTAGTGACCCTCGACATCGTCAGCCTGTACTCCAACATTCCACAAGAAGCTGGTCTAGAAGCCCTGCAAGTGTTCCTTGACAAACGCATCCGACCGCATACTGTACCAACGACCTCCCTCATCCAGCTAGCAGAAATATGCTTGAAACACAATTTTTTCTCCTTTAATGACACACAATATCTACAAATTATGGGTACAGCGATGGGTTGTCCCTTCGCCCCAGAAATGGCCATAATGTTTATGGCACTCTTCGAAGAAAAATGGGTGTACAACAATAACCCTTACGATGGACACATCAAAATGTGGCGTTGTTATATTGACGATGTTTTTCTTTTATGGAGAGGTGATGAACAACTACTTGAAATTTTCGTGGTCTGGTTAAATAACAGGAACCCAAATATTCAATTCACGGTTAATCACAATAAAGAGGAAATGAATTTCTTAGATCTCTTAATTAAACATGAAGAGGGCCATCTATATACTACACTTTACACCAAAAAAACGGACAGAAATAAATTTCTACATTTTTCAAGCTTTCATCAACGCAATTTGCGGGAGAATCTTCCATTTAGCCAGTTCCTGAGAATAAGGCGGAACTGTTCAAAAAAAGAGAAGACTACTTCAGAAATGCGACCGAATTACTGGAGAAACTGGTAAAGCGTAATTACCCCAAAAAACTTCTCAAGAAGGCATTGAAATGGGCATGGTACACTCCACGAGAGTCCCTTCTCATTCCAAAATCAGAGAAAAAAAGTACACCTTTGGTATGTGTTACGACATTCTCAGGTCGAACAACAGAGATGCAAAAAATCATTTGCAAAAACTGGAACACAATAAAAAGCATATCCGCTTTTACACAAATTCCTATATTTGCACTGAAAAAAAACACAAGTATAAGAGAGAAACTTGTACGAGCCAACACAACCATCAAACAACCAGAAACAACATTGAGGACCATGCTATCACTTCCACCAATCAAAGGACACAGAAAATGTGGCACTTGTGTATCATGTGTCAGTACACTAGAAGGAACTAAATTTGTGTACGGGCAGAAATATATAAACCATGATAATTTCACCAACTGCAATACTCATAACGTTATATACTGCTTTCTTTGCCCCTGTCCACTAGCTTACATCGGGAAAACCACTCAACCTATAAAAAATCGCATTTCCCAACATCGGTCTAGGATCAAATGCAAAACACCTAATGCTCCCATGGTATCACACTGGATTGAAAAAAAACATGACCCAAACGACCTTAAATGGACAGTTTTGCGCCACATTCAAGGTAAAAACATCGATGCCTTATTATCCAAAATCGAAGCAAAAACTATCATGTTCCTGGGAACTATCGAAAATGGGCTAAATGAAATGACGGAAATATCACATATCATATAGAAGAAGGGTTCCATCTGTTACTTCCTCCCGAGGCACAGAGAGCTGAAGTCATTATGAATAAACATACTTTCATCAATCCAAAAGGAACTTTATTGTTCACTCAAGCCATACAACCCCACAACAAGACGAACATCAAAAAGCTTTATTGACAGCCAGTTGCTTCACACAAGTACTATTCAATATAGTGGAACTGATTATTGAAACAAAGAAGGGTGTTCACCTCAGTACAACGGTTATTTGACTATTCCACTCAAAACCATGTGAATGCCACAAAACACTGCTTTTTCAATATTACGGCAGTAAAACCAGGAAAGGAATGTACAACAGCGAACGGAACTTTCTCGGAGAGGTCGCACTTAAGAAGAAAATCACCCACGAATCAACAACAAGGCACCAAAGGAACACCCCCACCATTACCTTAACGACGCCGAACGTAACCACGCCGGAAGCATAAATGAACCAATCAACAGATCCCAGTGAAACGGAGCTTTTCCCAATTGCCGTGGATGAAGGAAACGCCGAACTAGCAGAAAGCCGGTATCTTACCAACAGCAAGGTATGAAAAACCACGGAATAATGATTGCGGTCTTTTCACAACCACGAGGTGACACGAAGGGGCACTCGATACTAACAAGTACTGCCATTGTTAACGAGCACTTTTCTTAAACGCCACGACCTTAAAGACGTAACTGCACAAAGCCCTCTCTCCGCCTCCCAGCTAACTACTGTCCTGTGTGAAACAAGCGGCGATTCAAATTTAGACATCGCGCCACCGAGGTTTAAAGAAGGGGCACCAAGTATCAACAATTACCTGCATGCATAACGAATACTTAGGACCGCCAAGACTTCCGAATTTGAATACAGAAAGTACCGCCGCGTCCTCTGTGTACCGCCAGTCCATGAGAAAACAGTGTCGATAGAATCACATCAAACTAGACGCACATGGGAGCACCCTGTGTATAAATACACCACGAATGTTTTGACCTTTGCACACAACTAAGTCCCCTCCGCTTTATATTTACAGAGAATTTAGCCACAATAAGCAAGATTGGATCAGAAACACACGCCATCCCTTCTCCCTTAGAATCATCGAAAAGGGTACGTAACAACCAAACAGCATGGCTTTAAAGCGTGTGTAAGACACATAACCATCACTGAACACCCCTTTTCATAGATTCATTCTCTTTTGTGTGTTATAGGCAAAGAAGATACAGCAACCTATAACTGAGTGTGCGTAAGTTTTCCCAACATATCACGTTTTTAAGAAAAATACACCATTTTATCATACATACTAAAAATAGACATATCATTACTTCCATAGGAAAAAGATGTCCCATCGGAACTTCATATGAGCCCTGACGAAGACCTTATGAATCAAATATAGGTCCAACACGACACAGGTCGAAACGCGTCGGCTAGCAGAGATCTAGAACCGTTCAGGATACAAATCAGACATCAGTGTCCCCTGGAGAGTAAAAACAACAATCCAGTTACTGCTCTCTAGAACGACTATTAAACATCTCCCTCTGACTCTGCTCAGGACCACATTAACTAGTTAACGCTGAGGAGCCAATTAGTTTGCGCCCCAACGACTTATAGAAGTGGACACCTTAGTACCGTAGTGCAATAATTTCTCCGTTTGTTCAAAATACTTTATTTATGTTTTTGGATATGTCATTAAGTCACTGTACAAAATGTAAAGAATTTTCATTGTTTTATGTAAAGGACATGTGTGATGCGAAATGAAGAAGTGTTCTTTTTGTTTCAAACAATCGTAGATTGTAATAATTGATTTAAAACTCGCAGTCATTTAATAGGCTTGCACAGAAAAGATACAATTGTGATCAATGGTGTCAGAGGTAATTGCACGTTAAAGAAAGTTATTGTATAGATTCTAGCCTCTGAAACCTCAGAGAATCCTCCCCCTTTGTTTCATATTCCACACGCTCCTACAGTGGCATGCGCCAATTGCCGATTTTTCATATTAATAAGGGCCCGCGTTTAGCAGACGCCACTGTGATCGTATCGACAACAGGAGTTTCTTCTTTCTTGATACGCTTTTAATGATCTGCGCCACCATTTCTTTTCCCCAAAAATATTTTAACACATAGATCGTGCCCCTCAGATGTGTTTTATTAAGTTCTGGATGGTATATTAAATGGTCGTAGGGATGCGCAGGCAACCAACTTGCACTACCTCGAGTTAGGCACCAGTGTTCTCACAGGAACACGAGGAGCACCCATGACATCCCCTGCAGGCACGAGTGAGGCACTCCCGTTTTTAATCTGTTTCACTGTACTCGCTGAGTTGTTTGTTGTTGAGCCCATTTTGGTGTGTATTTCCTTCATATATCAGACTGTAAGCGGATTAAGTTCCTTGGTTATCTCATGACATAACCTGCAGGGCCGAGCTCACGAGTGAGGCACTCCCTTTCTTAATCTGTTTCACTGTACTCACTGAGTTGTTAATTGATGAGCCCTTTTGGTCTGTATTTCCTCCATGTATCAGATTGCAAATGGATTAAGTTCCTTGGTTATCTTCTGTCTGACGCTCGCCTGTTCTATTTCCTCCGTGCACTAGATCTAATGTGGATTAAATCTAGGCCTGGGCGAAAATTTCGTTCCGTTTGTGGAAATTGCGATAATTTGACATTTTCGCGTTCCGCGGAGAGCGCGAAAATGTCAAAATTTCCGCATTCCGCAGCTTGCCGATAATTTGTTTCTTGCTTGCACTGTAAAATAATACATTCTCACGCGCGCGCGATTGCCTTACCTGAATCCCTGCGATCGCCGACAAGTTTTCTTGATCCAGTCGCGTTCTCCATGAGATGTTGTATTGTTTTTAGCCATTTGCGCTGTCTCGCGACAGTTTGCGCCCGCAGTGACGTCATTTGTCCCGCGATCACGTCTTTCTTGGCGAGCCGCAACCATGCAGAAAATCTCGCGAACATGCGAGAAAAAAACTTCTGCATCTTCGCGATATTTCTGCATGTTTGCGATAATTTTTAACATTTTCACGATAATTTGCGAAAGTGGATTTCGCAAATTCCGCCCACCCCTAATTAAATCCCTAACTGCGATTGATTTGTACTCAGCAGGAAAACAAAATACTGGGGTGAACTCAACAAGTCTGCGGGTAGAATACAGTTCATCTGTCATTCTTTTCTAGTTGTTTTGCCGCCTAGTTAAAAAAATGTGTTGCTTTACAAGACAGTTGAACAGAGGAACCACCAAGACATTTTATGACTACCGCTCCGCAGGTCCTTGTTTGTTCTTTCATAATTGGCTGTAAGAGGATCTTCCTTATGTTTTGTCGAACCGGACAGATGCATAGTAGGTGCAATATTGACTCTTCTCCAATGCCACAAAGGTGGCAATCCGTAGTCGACCAGGTCCGTTCTGTACCATTGCTACAAGGGTTGGGCTGAGGTTTAAATTACTGAAACATTGAGTGACTAAAGAGGAATAGTGCCATTATTACTTGTGGTGGACCACCCCCCACTCTAATAATCCTCATTCTCACACTCATGAAGTAGAGTTATCTGTATCCTGACTCCTATATCGCCATGCTGTATCTCCCCTTGCTATGACAGTGCCTCTTGTCTGTGATCCCCAAAAATCAGCGTCACCATGAAGGTTTCTATATCTCAATTTCTTTCCATATATGAAATGAAAAAGCATTTGTTAAGCGCAGGGCTACCAAAGGGCATCCCAGTGCTGAGAGCGGCAAGTAGTGGGAAGCCAGCCGGTTTAGGGGAATAGCCAGGTTTTTAACAATTTACGGACGGCGAGATGGTTGGGTTTCTTTTGTAGATAAAGAGGGAGGGTGTTCCACAGCTTGGCTGCGTTGTAGAACAGATGACCCCCACTTCTTGCTTTCCTAATCCTCGGAACAGTAGCAAGGTGCAGATCATCTGAGCAGAGGCGTCTGTTAGCACGGTAGGGACGAGCAAGAGAGTGATTGATGGCTGGAAATGAACTCTCTCCCTGATAGGGAGCCAGTGAAGAGACTTCAGAGCGGGTTTTGTTGATTGATTTTTTGGGACATCCATAAGGATTCTGGCTGCCCAATTTTGTACAGTCTGAAGTTTTGATAGGGTTTCACATGGGGCCCCTAAGTAAAGGGCATTCCCATAGTCAAGATGCAACAAAATAAGAGCCTGGATCATAAGTTTCCTTGCTCATGAAGGAAATAGAGAAAGGACTTTACGCAGCATCTGTAGGATGCCATATCATGAGGCTGCCACATTATGTGCCTGGACCTTGAAAGTCAAGTCTTGGTCAAGCCAGATACCCAGGCTTTTTATCTAGGTCCTGGGAGTCAAGGCTGGGCCCAGAGCAGCCGGACACATTGTATTCAGGTCAGAGGGGGACCGATTCCCAAGAATCATGATTTCAGTTTTTTCCCCGTTCAATTTCAGGAAGGAGTCATTCATCCATTTGGCTACCTCTTCCAAGCCGGGACTAGGGCTGGAAGGAGAGTTATCAGCATGGTTGAGGCCCAGCACAAGTTGTGTGTCGTCTGCATAGGTCACTATGTGAACCCCAAATGGCAGCACAGTTTCCACTAACGGGCGCATGTAAATGTTAAAAAGGGTGCAACTCAGGGATGATCACTGAGGCACTCCGCAGCCGAGCGACACCTGTTCGAAGGCTGCACTGAGGTCGAAGAGAATGACCACAGTGGTACCTCCGGCATCCAGGATTTTTTTAGACTCTTCAACAACTGAGAGCAGGGCCGTTTCTGTTCCTTGAAGAGGACGGAATCCCGTCTGCGAAAGGTGAAGGAGACTATACTTCTCTAGGAAGGTGGACAGCACAGAATTAACAATTTTTCAGCTATTTTGCTGATCTCTGGAAGTGAAATGGGACAATAATTTCCCAGGGAGTCCAGGTCAAGGCTGTTTTTCTTTAAGAGTGCCTTCATCATGGCTTCCTTCCAAGGTGGAGGAACCTCTCCGGAAGCAAGTGAGGCATTGATGAGCTCCAGAATTTTTGGGGAAACTGTGCCTGCAACTTGTTTTAAGATTTTCAGAGGTACCGGGTCTTTGGGAGAACCGCTTTTCACCTGGTATGAAATACTACCAAATGTCTCACGGTCCAACAAAGGAAATGTGTCCAAATAAGGTTCAGTACTGTTAGGACTAATATCCAGTATTTGGCTCTCTGTCAGAGAAAAAGAGGTAGAGATAGTTTGAATTTTGTCAAGAAAAAAGTCTGCTAGTTTGTGACAGCGTGAGCCTGAAGTGTCGGAGATCATTGGGGGAATGGGGATTTTGAGCAGTGATTTTGCAATGCGGAAGAGCTTGCGTGCAGAATTAGCTGCCAACGAGATTTTGTCATCATAGTACACCGCCTGGGCTGATTTAATTTCCACTTTGTATAGTTTGATAGCCTCCCTATATTTACATTTTTTGTCAGGGGAGAAGTCCTTCCTCCAAATTATTTCGAGCTTCTTACAAGTTTGTTTTAAGGCCCGAAGGGGCATATTTTCAGTTCCTGGCGATAACTATCACCAGCGCCAGTTAGCGAGAGTTTTATTATCACCTTCTTTCCCTGATCATTATTGCTTGTTATCGAGGTATTATCAACACGTCGGTAACAGGCGATAGTGTCAGGGAACGGCGTAGAAAACTCCCGCTATCTTCTTAGCGATGGCGATAGGTATTTAGGCGATACCTAGTGATCGCCGCGTTAGCGACTGGAAAGGTGTCACTAAAACGGCGATAAACCCATGGTATTATGCCCCCAATTGATATCTTCAAGAGGATCGGACGTTACATCATTTATTTTCCAGTTGTGAGTCCTCTTTATGAGCCTTGAGCCAGGGTCAATTCCGAACCTGAAAGTCAAAAGTGTCAATAATTAATATATCGTGGAAGATCATGTGGTATAAGACTGTATCGATTGCTTTAGTCATTTTGGCAATTGATGCAAGATGTCTGGCTGAGATTTAAAACCTCCATATGCAATTCCACTATTGTTTTTCTCTGGGCAGTGGATGTCCAGAGAGGGTTGGAGGAGCGTGCTGCTTCCATGAGAATTCCTGACAGTAACCGAGAGCCAATAGGAATGCTTGGAGACTGCGTCGTTCTCCAGGGGGGCAGAGAGGCCTGACGTTGGGGTACAGTGTGCGGTACAGTAACCGAGAGCCAATAGGAATGCTTGGAGACTGCGTCGTTCTCCAGGGGGGCAGAGAGGCCTGATGTTGGGGTACAGTGTGCGGTACAGTAACCGAGAGCCAATAGGAATGCTTTGAGACTGCGTCGTTCTCCAGGGGGTGCAGAGAGGCCTGATGTTGGGATACAGTGTGCGGTACAGTAACCGAGTGCCAATAGGAATGCTTGGAGACTGCGTCATTCTCCAGGGGGGCAGAGAGGCCTGATGTTGGAGTACAGTGTGCGGCACTGTAACGCCTGTGGAAGATGACTGAAGGGCTTGTTTAGGCAGAAGAAGCGTGTTGCGCGGTCGTGCATGGGCAGAGGCGTTTTCCTAGTGAGGCTTGTGGCGAGGAGAGTGAAGCGGGTGTGTTAAGTAAACAAGCATTGGAAAGTGAACAAGTGGGCTTCTGCATGACAGCTATTGTGTGACCGAATGAATGAATATTGATACAAAATGCCAAAAGAAAGAGCATGTTTATTGGAGCTGTGAGACTGCACAGCGGTGCATTTTCTCGGTGAAAGCGTGAGCAGCACCACGGGCAGTAAGTTCCATGCAGAAGAGGTGAACATAGGTACAGTTCTTTGTAACATAAGTATTTGTAAAGCGCACGTTCACGCAAATAACAGATGTTTATTGTTACACAACTCGATGGTTCTCATTTTATCGACCTCTGAAGGATGCAACGCTGAGTTGTTTGCCGGGATGTGAACCTGTGACCATGAGGTCAAATACAGGCCCCTACAGTGGACTCATCAGTCCACTAAGCCCCCAGACCCGGCTGTATGGACCCTCCGAGTGCATTCACCCTGCGACATGGAATCGCAGTTCACCTCAGCTGTTCCTGTGTCACAGCAAAATCTTGGCAGATTTCTTATTTTTCACAAGTGCAGTAATGGACTGTGGGGTGACTGCATATGAAATGCAAAAGTATCTGCAGATTAAGACATCTCCAGGGCTACAATAAGTGATAGCTTCCCATGCAAGCAGATCCTTCCTTCACGGCAATGCGAGGTGCGAGGCAGCTCTAGGAAAGCCTGTAGTTACTTATCTCTCTAGCTTACAGTACATGATTTGTGTGCATGCCTGTGCTATAAACCAAATCAGTCATTGTGTCTTTTAGTGGTATGTGGGAAGTCCCCTCCAGAGAATGTGCCAATCAGTGTAATCCCCAGGTTCCTGCTTAGTTTGTCAGGTCAAGCATTAGCAACCGTGTGTCCATAACCTATATAACCTTTAGTGAATAAGTCATGAGGCTCAGGTTCTTAGGCAAAACCATAGACTCCCGCTGGAGTATGATGATGCGCACCATGGGAAACTTTGTGACCCATTTTGGAAGCTTTAGAGCAAAGGTCTTCAAACTTTTGGATGCCGAGACCCCCCTGTCAAAATTTTCAGGTGTGAGGACCCCCTCCTGACAAAAATTTCTAGACTTGTAGGCAGGGCTACTGGAATTATGAGGTAGATGAGGACCAAATTACACGACAGGTTTGACTAAATTGTATGGGAAGAAAATGTAAATAATATTATGTGATGCAGCGTATTTTGGGATAGCATTGCTTCATTATTTTTACATTTTTTACACACAGTAACACTGAGGAAAGATTTCACCAAATCAGTACCAGTTTATAACCAAAATACAGCAATTAACATCAGAAAGATGTCTAGTCAACATTTGTGAAGGGCCTTCCACTCCGCAGAAATACGTGCTGCCACATTAGAAGGTCACCTGGCCCTGGCCATGAGCAGCAGGGTACCTTAAAACCCTGGTGGTCTTGTGCAGAGTTAAGCAGTTTACCCATGCTGCTTTCCTCTCACCCCCTCCCTTCCATCCCTCTCTTCTCTCTCGTCTCCCAACCCAGGATCCCTCTCTCACTTTGCAGGCCATTTTCTTTCACCCCTTTTTACAACTTCTGAACTCTCCCCATGCAACCTCTCACTTCACCTTTAATCACCTTTCTGTATTTTCACTGTCCTCATCTCTAACAGACTCCCGCATTTATCTCATCGCCTCTTTAGCCCCATCACCTCTCGTGCCCCTCAGCACTTCTCATTCACCTCAAGTCTCTCTATTCAAATTTGTGTCTATTTGTATCTTACAACTCTCCAGTCCCCCCATTAATCTTTCACATCTCCCCTTTGTTCTTCCACACCTTCTTGAACCAAAGTCCCTCTCCCCTTTTAACTCAGCACCAGTGCATAATTTGAGCAGGTGGTTTCTGGTGCGCTGCACTGGCACCTAACTGTGCGCACTGGCACTATGACCATCTGCCACATGGTGGCTCTGTCTGTGTAATTTAGAGATGAGCATAACAGCTGTTTATTAATTCAATGCACATTAAAAACGCAATATGAGGTGCGAGGCAGCTCTCGGAAAGCCTGTAGGTACTTATCTCTCTAGCTTACAGTACATGATTTGTGTGCATGCCTGTGCTATAAACCAAATCAGTCATTGTGTCTTTTAGTTGTATGTGGGAAGTGCCCTTGAGAGAATGTGCCAATCAGTCTTCTCTCCAGGTGAAAGTTCCTGCTTAGCTTGTCAGGTCAAGCATTAGCAACCGTGTGTACATAACCTATATGACCTTTAGTAAATACGTCATGAGGCTCAGGTTCAGGCAAAACCCTAGACTCCCGCTGGAGTATGATGATGTGCACCATGGGAACTTTGAGGCCCATTTTGGAAGCTTTAGAGCCAAGCATGGCAGGTATTGTTGTTCGGTGTCTACAACACTACAATCCTTTGCTAGGGGTCGGTAGTGGGGGAATAGGAGGCTGGCGGCCTGAAGAGCCTGAAAGGTGGACATGCAAGACAAAACAGTAGGCTGTATGATAATCTCATGAAGTTACTTGTGAGCCACTTAATCAGGTTGATGGTAAAATCTTCATGTGGAGAAAGTCATCCATGAAATTTAAAAGGAGACAGGCTAGGATTAATTGGCTATTGCACTGTTGAAATCCAACTTCAAAGGAGAGCCCGATCGGCTCTAAAATGTTAGCAAAAAACATTTCCCTGGTTTTATCTCCAATTGCGTTATCTGTGGTTCTCTTTTATTTGATTCCTGGCAAATATATCTAAATGAATGTTTAAAGTCGGGTCATGTCTCCATTCTGTGGCCTTCCTGGATTGTTGGCTTTGGCAAGGAAGAGACCGGCATATTATCAAGGACTGGTGATACCTATCGCCAACGCCAGTTGGCGCAAGTATTTTTATCGCCGTCTAACCCTGCAAACTATCACCATGTTAGCGGCGTATTACCAAGCCGTTGCTACATGGCGATAGTACCAGGGAACAGCGGTGAAAACTGCTGCTAAAATGAGCGCTATGGGGATAGGAAATCCTACGTTAACCCATAATACCTAGCGATAGGCCCATTATCAGCAGTAAAGTGCTACTAACGCGGGAATAAATACCTGATAATATGCACTTGCACACCAGAGATCACCGCTGGGAATTAAGGACCTGCGCCAGTCAAAGGAGGGACACCCCTGTGTACTGGCAGAGGTGAAGCGTGGTCAATAATTCATGATTGGAATGGCATTGTATTGCATGTTGGGGGATGGACACTGCAGTGACCGCTGCATAGAGTGGGCGCGTGAATGCCCATTGTTGCCTCTAGTGTGCGTGGGCCACACCAATAGAAGCATACACAAACAACCACAACATGCACTCGTGAGCACACATATGACACAAGAGCACACGCATATCACCGCACACACACACACACTCATACAAGACAGAAGCATGCCTACTCACACATGCGCAGCACAAGAGCACACACACACATAAAAACACACTGACACACACATACAAGACAGTATGCATACTCACAAAACCAGAGTACAGTAACATATAAACACCTAAATACATTCACACACATACACTCATAGAAGTCATAAGCACGTATAATACACAGCACAGGAACATGCACACCCTAACATTGACAGTAGCATGGTAAACACACTCAGGCCCCCCAAAAAATACGGCATGTACATACAAACATGTGCACAGGTACGTGCAGTCATTCCCTCACTCTAACATCCAGGCCAGATTGAGGCGCATACACACAATACATGCATGCGCGCCGACACTGCACCAGAAGGCCTTACAAAAAGCACAGGTGCACACCCCAGCACAGATTAAGGTGCACACCGAAAGTGGTAACACTCACTAAGGGCCATATGTAGGAAACACTTTTGCGATCGCAAACACTGCGAATCGCAAGAATCTGGGTGTTTGCAAAACTGACTTTACCTATGTAGGAAAGGTGTCCACTGCATAAAATAGCGATTAGATAATTTAGCGATTAGCAATTTTGCGTAAAGCTGATTCTGCAAATATTTTAGCATAATCGCAGTCTGCGTCCCAGTATTAGCGGAAATCATAATTACCGACATTGCAATTTGCGAATTCGCAAAATCAGATTTTCAAAAAATTTGCAAATAGCCATTCCTCAATAATCGCAGTTTAGCACTTCTCAATTACCACCAACTCTGAGCAGGTGGTAACCAAGTGCAACCTATTTAAACAGGCCCATAATGCCACAGGGAATTCCCACCATGGCTGGGCTGTACGTGATAGCCAGGAGGCTGCGAATCAGGGATGCCACGCAGAGAAGGATACGCCAGGAAAGGATCTACAGAGCACGCATCTCCCTCTTCCAACTGACCGATGAGGAGATCCATGTGAACTACAGGCTGCACCCACACAGCATCCTGGATTTAATAGAGGAGCTGACACCCATACTTGAACACCCCACACGCAGGCCACACTCCATCCCACCCATGTTCAGGTGCTGTGCTCACTGCACCTCCTGGCATCAGGGAGTTTTCAGGGGGTAATTACCACAGCAGGAGGTGTCTCGCAAAGTGCACTGTCGCGCTTCCTCCACGCTTTCCTTGATGCAATGGTACAGAGGCTGCATCACCACATACAATTTCCAAGCACACCACAGGCACTAGATCAGACCAAGCAGGAATTCTACCAAATTGCCCAATTCCCCCATGTCATTGGCTGCGTAGATGGGACCCATGTCGCAATCTCACCCCCATCACATAATGAGTATGTATTTCGCAACAGAAAGTCATATCATTCCCTGAACGTCCAGGTAGTGTGCAATGCTCAACATATAATCACTGATATTGTGGCCAAATGCCCTGGAAGCACACACGACTCATTTATGTTTCACCACTGTGCATTACATCGAAGACTCACAAATGGTGATTTTGGAGAGGGCTACCTGCTAGGTAAATGCATGCCAAACACACACAGAGGCAGTAGAGTGATGCAGTGGCAGGACACTATTGAACCTGAATCTGCTTATGCCCCGCAGGTGACAGTGCGTATGCTGTACGAGACTACATCCTCACTCCGTACCTGAATCCAGCAACTGCAGGTGAGAGGAGGTACAACAGCGCACACAGAGCCACACGCTGTGCCATTGAGAGGACCTTTGGAATCCTAAAGAGCCGTTTTCGATGCCTCCATAAGAGTGGAGGAGCGCTACAGTACAGCCCTGAGACATGTTGCAAAATTGTGGTTGCCTGTGCAATGCTACACAACATTGCTACCAAAAAAGGAACCCCAGTGGACCTGACAGACTCTGAATCATCAGATGAGGATGGACCAGCACCACATCGCAGTCCGGCAGGTGGTGCTGGTACGGCTACCGGACGCATGAAACGAGATGAGATCACACAAAACTACTTCTAAGTGAGTAATGAGGACACGATGTGACTGATTGGTTTCTTACAGGGATGTTTATTTCCTTATCTTCAGGAATGAAGGTATCTTACATTGTGGCTTTATAGTCCCTACATGCACATGTTTGTGTCACAGTGCAAAAACTACCATCAGCCACTGAGTCATCATGGACTGTGTTGCGTCACACATGGCCATTAGTCCCTTGTGTCCCTTCACCTCCTACGTGCACGGCCTGTTGAGCCTCGCTGTGTCTGCGCAGTGCCCTCCCTGGAGTCATCATCCACTCTGCCCTGGCGTGCACTCCGGCGTCTGTCCTGTGGAATTGGGGGAGTGATGCTGCTCCTGCTTGACTGTTCCTCAGTGTCCATGGCACCAAGTGTGCCTATGCCACCTGTGGCAGTTGCGCGCATCTGGTCCACCGCATGTGTAACCTGCACCAGGACACTGCCAACGTCCTGGCAGCAGTGGGCCATCTCGCGCTGCATGCTGACACATCTTCTGGCCAGCAGGGATGTGGCGGTTGACTGGCGGTTCACTGCCCTGGTGTATAGGTCCAGCCGTGTGTGTAGGCGATGTCTCTCCCGGCGCCTGGCTGCCCTGTCCCTCGCAATCTCCCTGCACAGTCCCTCCAATGCACCAGTCATGGCCATTACACATGCGAGCAACTCGGTCATGTTGTGGTTATGTGCAGCCAGCTGCCGTTGGATTGACCGTATCCCCTTTACTTGCAGGCGCTGTTGCTTGAGCATGCTGCCCTCGAGGCCCGAGAACACCGTGTCCTCTTCACCAGGAGCAGTGCTGGTGGACGGGCGTGCCCTGTGTCTCATCCCTCTCCCTACTCTGGAGTGTTCAGGGGACTGTGATTGGTGCTGTCCTGCACGCTGCCTGTGCACTGGCTGTTGCTCCTCTGCTGTGTCTGGTGCCTGTACCTCCAACAGTGGTAGTGGTGTTACAATATTGCGGCGCCTGCATGGTGCTGTGCCTACAGTTCTGGCTTTGCCCTGCTCCTCCTGGCCTGCCTCGTCCTCCATCTCAGCTGTTGCCTCGCATTCAGCCTCACTATCCTGTGTTCGTGATGGTGCTGTGGATTGAATGGCACACATTAGTTCTGTGTCCTGTCTGGCATTTGTAATGCATTAGTTTTACACAATAAATTCACATGGGTACTATCTGTCTTTTTCACTATCTGCATGATGGAGTCCTCCCTATTCCACCTGGCTGTGTCTCACTGTCACAGTTATCAGTGCATGTGACTACGTCTCCCATAATGCATTTCTGGGTGTGCTGTGTGACATGTACTGGAGTTGCAGTCAGGTTGCCTTTTGGGGGTTGTGGGTGGGTTGGGGATGTATCAGGGGGTTTTGGCATGCATCTTATCTTGTCTGGTGTCTGTGTGTTCGGAGCTGTCCAGGGCAGCCACTCCACTCACACTCTCAGGCTGCAGTGCGCCCTCCACCAGCTCCTCCAGGGGCGTCGGTTCTGTTGCAGTGGAAGGCCCCCCACTGTTTTTTTTGGCATCTGCAAGTCTTGTGGCCACCCTCTCCTTTCACCTCTGCCGCATGTCATACCACCTTTTTCGTAGGTCCTCAACACTGCGGTGTGTGACACCAATGGCATTGACTTTCTCTTGGATGTCACTCCATATCTTGCGCTTTCTGGCCTCTGGAACTCGTAGGGAACTTTTCCCAAAAAGGAGATCATGGCTGGTGACAACCACCTGTGTGAGGACCTCCAGCTCCCTGTCACTGAATTTATGTTTCCTCTTCCTTGGTGGTTCATCATGCTGCTTCTCAGGCCCCTGGGACTCCATTTGGCTTGTTTCCAAAAGCTGAGCAAAACTGTTCTCCTCTCCACACAGGCTCTCACACAGCTACTGGCTCAATCACAGCTGCTGGCAATCAGGTGCAGCATGGGCAGTCACACTTCGCAATTAAGGAATCGCTATTTGGGTAATCGCAATATAATTCTGCAATTTTTTGGGAATCGCTAAATAATTGCGAAAAAATACCTACATCGGAATTTGCGATTCCGAAAATGCGATTCGCCAAAAAATGCAATTTGAGAATCGCAAATTTGGTTCTAACTACATATGGCCCCAAAACACTAGCCTGCACGTACAGTTCATCCACTCACAGAGTCAACTATACACATGCACTGTACAAACACAAGCAAACCAGGGAGGTACCCTGCGTGCCATCCTTGGGGCTGCCACCTTTGGTCCTTGTCACACCCACACCCGGGGAGCTCGTCTTGTTCACTACACTAATTTACGGTGGAAAAAGTAGCCACCCCAGGGCTGATGTTCGTGTGCTGGCTATTTTTGTTTGTTTTATTGTTGATTCCTATCCCTTTGGAGAAGGTGAAGAGAAGCTGTGCGCTACTTCCTGTGTGGGGAAGGAACGAGGGTGGAGTCTCCGGTAGTAGGTGCAGTTCCTTGGCTTCTGATGTGGACATGGTTCACGGCGACGTTGCACATACCTGCCTCTCTGCGCGAACTGCAGGGGATGGATGCATAAATCATGCCCTATGCCAGCCAGAGATAGCCATAGGAACGCCAGGCCTCCGGGAGCAGGCGCCTCTAACCCCACCCACCTCAGAGGGCTGACCTGTGCGTCTACCCACAGGGCCCACCAATGGATGGGGGAGGGAGCACCCCCGGCCAGTTCACTGATGGCCATGCAGCACCGACAGCCCTATCAGGGTCAGATCGTTTCAGTTGTGTGTTACAGCTGATCATGTTCAAAAATGGTCACATCATTTAGAACCTGCAGCACGGGGCAGACGCGGCAACGGAGGCAGTCTTTTCATTACAGGGCTGCCTGTCCTTAAATAAATCCTCATTTTGAGGCTGTGGCTGCGGAAATGCCGATGAGAGGGCGGGCGTCGGCCCTTGCATGGGCATGATTCACGATCTCGATTGCCTAAGCTTACACTCAACACGTTTAGGGGTATGTCCCGGCAGCACTGCAGAGTGCCTGGGGCAGGCTTGTTGGTACTCCTCTCCTGGGCTACACTCCCAGGCTGGCCAGTGCCACCTCAAAGACTACAGTGCAGGCTCTCTGGTGCCCCCAAACACGGCAGCCTCTCCAGACTACCATGTGTCCCATCATGAACTACACACCTAGGTTCATGTGCACCTCCCATATCGCCTTCCCCCCAGGGGATCAAGTGCAGTGTACCCTCCCAGACTACACGATGCCCCCTCATGGGATACCTACACAGGTTGATCTGTGACCCCTGGAGGACTGAATACGGAGGCTCCGCTGTGCCCTTCTTGGGAGTTCCTTTGCCAGCCATCCCAGGGCCGACCTCAAAGTCTGCACCTCCCTAGGTGCTCTTGGACCTGACGCCCAGGCTTCAAAGTGTGTCCCTCATGGGCTTTAGGATTCCCAGTTCTACCCTCATGTGATGCCCTTCATGCCCCCAGGTTCCACCCATAATGGCTGTTCCCCAGGGTGCCCTCCTCATGGACGGACCTTCCAGGTTGCCCTCGTCATGGGCTGCCTTTCAAGGTTTCCGGGTGCCCTATGAAGGGCCGGCCTTGAAGGATACCCGGTGGTCTCTCGTGGGCTCACCACCCAGGTGCTCAGATGGGCTGACCTCCAGGGTTTACAGGTACCCTCCCTGGTTGCCCGGTGCTCTCTCACGGACCTCCTTTCCAGAGTGCTCTGCCTCCTCAAGGACAACAATGCAAGGCACCTGTTCCCATCCCACCCACGATCTCCCCTCCACCCCTCAAGGGCCACCCTGCCTAGGCTCCCAGATGGCCCTTATGAGCTCCAGTCCCTGAATGCCTGGTGTTGCTTCCGCATCCCCTTCTAGGGGATTCCTTCCAGGCTGCACTGTGCACATGCTCTTACTGCCTGCCTCTGTGCCCCTTGGGACAGGCTTGCCCCTTTCATACTGGCTGTTCCTTCTTCATAATGCCCCTCCATGCTCAAGGCTGCCTGACATCAAGCCATTCACCCAGGCCAACCCCCCGCCTTCCCTTATCAAAGCTTTCCGTCTCATCACCTCATCTTCAGCCCTGAAGGACCGCCCAGTGACACACACGCTTCATGGATGGCCAACCCAACACTGGAGGACACTCGACGGCACCTGTCCCTTATCACCCAGACTAACCTCAGAGTCACCCGATGCCCTCCCAGCTGGCTGCCCTCACAGCTGTCCAGCCCCCCCCAGCACTTCTCAATGCTGGCCGCTGTGCGCCCATGCACAGCGGGCGTACCACTCATGTGCCAAAGGCCATACGTAGTGCGACGCATGCCATGACATCGCATTCCATTCCAATGCGTACTAATACTAGTAACATTGCAACAGTAGAGTAGGTTTAGCATAGTGAAGACATAAATATCACTGTTCCCACTTCAGTGAGTGCAACCCAAAACTTACCTTTGCACCCCAAACCTGACCGTGAACCCTGGAATTACTTTTTGAGCCACCAAAACACACCCAAAATTCATATTTGACCCCAAAATTCAAGCCAATTTTTCCTATTTGACCACAAAATTCAACTAAATGTTTTGTATTTTACCCCAAAATTCACATTTTTAATATTTTACCCCAAAATTCACCCCATTTTTCATATTTTACCCCCAAAACTTCCCATTTTCATATTTTACCACCATACAAATGTAAATGTTCAAATTTTACCCCAAAACCAATACACACATGAGTATCTTTAATCACCCCATTACTGACCTGCAATGTGTTGTGATCAAATGCGATGTTAAAGCACCCGCGTTGTCGGAATTGCATTGTTAACGATGTACTACCAGCTTTGTAATGGTCATTTGCCGTGCCAAAGGCAACCCACAGGCTATGACGTTTGTGTCCGTCTGCCCCTGGACCATGCTCAGCATCAAGGAGCATTCCTCTTGGACACTCCACCGCTACAATGCCAGCACCCTCGTCACCATGAACAATGGACGCCACCTCACCTACCAGGACCAACCTCTGCTCCATGCCGGACATCGCCTTCACCGTCACTGTCGGCTGCAGTATCACATGCAAGGAGCACCCAACCATCAAGGAGGAGGCATTGCCGTTACGCGTCACCTACAGAGGCACACTCTGACTGACATTGCACTCTAATGTGCCAAGGGTGACCATGGACCATGTCAACTCCCAGATCCGGACCAAGGTCAAGAACATCCTCTGCAGCATCCTCATGTATAGGCGCCCCGGGCCATGGCCCCCCATTCTCAAATGCCATTGTAGACCTCATTGCACCCCAGGGTCTCTCATCCACCAACAACATCCGACTCATTGTACTCAAGTTCCACCTGGACAACCCCAGTGACCAGAGCACCACCCCCTCCTTTGGAGGGTCACCGACATCAGAAGCAAGCAGCAAGTCACCTCAACAGGCCACATAGCAGCACACACGGTCGGGCACTTCACCTCCGCCAGCGGATACTTCAACTACATCCACATCACCAGACTCTCCTGGACCGACCATCATTGGTAACATCATGTCTTCACCTTGCCCAACGGACGCCACCGCCATCATCGCACCCCCTCGCAGCTGGATCAAGGCCACCCTAAGAACGTCTCATTAACTCCCTCCACACCAACGCTCCACCAATGCTTCCAAATGATGACACCGCAGCGCGCAACCACCACCGATGGATTTCCAACAGCGCCGACATTAGGACACCCCTCGTGAACAGCACTGCGTCAGTACCTTCCGCCTGCCTAATGGCAGGCGTGAGGGTGAGGCAGTGCCACAGGGAAAGGCTGGCCCCATACATTGCTGGAGTTGCATCATGGTTGTGACACGACTTCAGCAATGCTTGAATTTAGCACCAGAAGATACGTCAGGATTCCTGACGTATCTTTCATTACTTTGCATCATGGAGCACTGTCCAGTGATTACAACTCATCCATGCTGTCGCAAGAAGGGTGTAGTGAGAAGTGTTGCAACGCTGTCTTGTCGCAGCGCAGTTTTCATGACTGTGGCACAGGAATGCACACTATCTTATTTATTGTGCACATTCCTGCACTGTAGTTTTGTCACAGGGCAGCGCTGCAACATTGCTTGCAGCGCTGGCCAGAGCCAAAATCTGCAGAGATATGGGCCCAAGTTTTATCACCATTTTTAAGACCAGCTACTTTCTGACTTAAATAACTGGCTCTAACTGCAGTTAGAGCCAGTTTTTTGGCTCTTCAGAATTTCAAGGAGCCCCTTGATAATATGGAGTAGTGGTGTTTGCATGCCTTTGTGCACGGGAACGCCTACTTTGCTTGCCATTAGCAATAAAAATCACTAACATGCTTTGAAAAAAAAAAATGGCCCGCTATCGCCCAAAAATGCATGCTAAGGCCCGTTAGCTGCAGCTTGCTAATAGGGCAATAACATTTTCATGCTTTAGCGGCAAAAAAGTGCCACTAAAGCACCGATAAGCCCTTGATAAAATGCCCCTTTGTATCCATTTATTAAAGTTCTCATTAGCTGCTACAGCATCAGAATTGGGCGCAGGATTTGATTTTTCTAGTTCTAAAATCTATTGTTCTATTGAAAGTTTGGACCAGGGACGTGACCTTATTCTGATAGGTTTAGTGTAGGACACTGCAGTGTTGGGGGTCCAAAGAACTGGGATGAGAAAATGGTTGGACCATGGTACTGGGATGGGGTTCCCTCTTGCTAGGTCTTCCAGATTGGAGAAAATAGAGTCCAACAAGTGCCCTTTTGTATGAGTAGGATTGGCAACTTTTTGCAGAAAATGATAGACTGCGAGTTCATTTGTTATCTCCGCTGAGGGATCATTGAAATGGAGAATAAAGTCTCGCAATAAAGTAAAATTAGCGGGGTTGCTGGCTAAGTTGGCCACCAGGTCGGGCATGGATTTTCCAAATTGGCCCAAGGACCCGGGAGGTTGGTAAATTAGGAAACCTGACAGGGTGAGCATAGGTGTAAAACCTATGGCGAAAGCAAGGTTCTCACATTCTGGTAAAGGGCTTCCAGCTGTACGACAGATGAGGTGGTTTTTATGAATAATAACTATCCCATCACCTTTCCCTGTAGTCCGATCAAGCCTCTGGATGGAATAGCCCAAGGGAAGAGCCTGGACTAGATCGGGTTCCGACCCTGGGTTGAGCCAGGTTTCAGTCAAGAACAGAACCTCCGACTCTTCTTCTTCCAAAAGAATACAGATTTCCACCATTTCCACTGCATGCTTTGGCAGTGACCTGCAATTAAGCAGGAACATTTTATAAGATTTGGAGTTTTGAGAATTAACGTGTGGGTCCCAAGACAGGTTAAAGGGGCATTGCATACACTCAGTAGAACTGGTGGCAGGATGAATGGAGCTTTGGCAGCTCCCCGTGGTGGGCCCATTTAACTGAAGCAGCTCTTCTGCTTTGTAATACAACCGTTTGGAAATGATAGATGCAGGGTTTCTAGCCCCTGGTCCCGGCCATACGCAGACGGGCGCGGACGGGCGCGGACGGGCTTGCCTTTATCGTGCCTTCGGCGCGCCAGCGGCTGGTCCGCTGCGCGTCCGTTGCAGCATTTCTCTTAAATGAGAATTCAGCCCCGGGAATTGAGGATCTGATGGGAGGGGCCATGTCCCTCCGCAACAATCGGCTGTTAAAGCAGCGGCGGACCAGGGACCGGTTTCTGGAAAGTGCGCGGGCTGGGGTAAAAAGGTGACTACGGTAAAATGCCCTGACAGCGAGGCTTGAATCATTAAAAGTATTTTAAAATAGTGCAATACAATTATTAAAAACTGGTGCTTAAATCAAGGTACTGGCTTCAAACTTTGACGCGCTGCTGCATATAGACTCAGAAAATGGCCAGACCCACAGTCAACAAAACTGCTAACAAATTATTAAAGACAGGGGTGTCTTGGCTGAAGCAAAAAAGGTAATTAAGTGTTCTAGACTGCTATAAATATAATAGTTGATTACAGCGGATGTATGAAATCTTTAATTTTTAAATGTTCATTATTATTGTGAAAGGAGTTTGTGGCCCAAGGCCACCTTGAAACTACACTTCACCCTTCTACTTGTTATGAACAGTTTGTCTCCATCCTCATTATCCGAAGCAACCTACAATGATGAGAGGACATGATCCACATCTACCTCTGTGGCCTCAGACCAGTTAGGTAGGACACTGTCTGCTCCACATGGTGTCTGGTGAAGGGGAGAGGCTCTGATGCCAGCTTTCTCTACTTTGGAATGTTCTTCTTGTCAGCCACTGTGTTGGCAGTGCAATGTAGGATGAAAGCTTGTAAACTATAAGCTCGGTACCTGATGCCTCTAGTAGTAAGGATATGGCCAGTTCCACAATGAAGACGAGTGGGGATGTGCTTGTTCTTGGGCGACACTTTCCCCTCTTGAATTGTGGACAATAGTGGCTTTATATAAGCACTTATGGGCTATATCAGAGAACAGGAGGTTTCATTTGGTGTTAAGAGGCACCTAAAACTATGCAGCCCTGCAAAATACTCCTGTCTGGGTCAGATCACACAACGTTTTTGACTTCTGTTAAACATGTGGAGGATGGTAGGGCAAAGCTTGCTGCATATGTATTCTTCCACCACATTATAAAAGTAGATTTCTGAAGGAAGTAATATGTGTCTAGATTGTTTGTACATATTTATTACGTTTTGTTGTGGTAATTGGTGCCTTCTTTTGTTTTTGTGTGATTTGTAATAGTGTTGTATTATTGATTGTAGTGCCACATTGGGTTTGACTGGTTTTTGATGTTCCCTTTTACATTTCTGCTGTGTTTGCTTTGTGCTTTATTTTTGTGTGTATGCTCTATAATTACTCTATAGATATCATCAAATGCTGCTACACATGTAGCCAACAATTGCACATTCTCTATATTTTCCAGTGGAATACAAATATTCACCACTTTCTGAGGTGGTACCATGCCCACAGTCCATCTCCTCAACATTGTAAGACACCAGCGAGCCCAGTGCTGAGGGATGGCCCAAGGGCGGGATCACAAGACATGATTGGCACTATTTGTGGTCCTTGATGGTTAGTGAAGGAAGTTCTTGGTGCAAACAGTTTTTCCTTTGTATTATCAAAGCAGCTTCCTGGAGGTTTTATTATGTGACATATTTGTTTCTGGCATTTTGTTGTGGTGATGATATGTTAAATCATCTTTTTATGCTGTTGGGTTTTTGTGCTGTATTATTGCAGTGTGATGTTGTACTGTGTTGTTTTGTTATATTTGACCTGTTCTGGTGCATCCTATTATGCTTTAATTGTCATCTGATATTACTTTGTACATGTTATTGCTTATGTTCTGTTGTTCACTTTAGATATGCCAACAAATACTGCTACATTTCCATCTAAAAGCGGCAAATGCCTTTAAAGTTGCAGTGACAATTAACCATGTACCCTGTTTCTGGTGGGAAACGGCGCTGGTCCGGCTCCAGTACTTAGGACAAGCTTTCAGCCCAAAACTGTGGCAAAGACTGTGGAATAAATCAGCTCTTGCGGTGCTCAGTTTGGGATGTGCCTCATAAAGTGAACACTGGACTTGACAACTTAAAATTGTCATAGTATTGTGCTGACTGGTGGCCTACGTTCAAGAGCTCCAGAAGTGAGCCAGACTTTAGCGTAAATCTTTATTGAGTTTAAACATGTGGACATCTAGGTCATTGGCCATCAAAGAATTACAAGATTAGTGAGACAATCATACATAGGAAATCACTATTAAATCACTAATGAGTTCAACAATAATCCTAAATAAGGCTAGCATGGTGTGTTGTAGGCCAAGACCCATGCCCCCACTAACCTCCATCTCCTTCAACCCTCAACTTCAGAATTTACAGCACCCCCAGCTCATCACCAAGTTGTAGTCACCGGAAGTACAGTTCTAAGATTCCCCCTACAAAAGTCAATCAAAAATGCCCACGGCTCTCTAACAGGGGTGAAAGACTGACAGATGCACCCCACAGAGCGCGCTCTGTACACGCCTCTCTTTTGCCTTGTAGGCAAGGTGAGTAGAGTTCATGTTACTAATGAGCTGGCTTATCGTATAGAGGGGCCTGAGCCTTTGATGCCACTGAAAGAGTGGGGGGCAGGTTGCACTTTTACAAATAAAAGTGGTCAGTTTGGCAGCCCCTAAACATTGCAATATAATTTGCCATTCCTGTTTCCGCAGTGTCCGTAAATCACCCCATTTCAAGCCCAGTAGCAACGTTTCTACTGTGAAAGGTATGTGAAACCCCAAGATGTCCCTCAGCCTGTGTGCCACTTGTTCCCAGAATGGCCGAACCATAGGGACGGGCCCACCAAACGTGCAGGGCCTCTCGAAGTTGCCCACATCCCACCCAGCACCTCCGGACACCATGCAATACATGTAACCCCGCCCAAACCATATATTCTAATGTTTTCCGTGCACAGGACCGAGGCATAAAAAGAGTGACTATTCCTTCTATACCTACTCATTTGTTAGCTGGTGTCTGTTTCCCCAGGGCTCATATCCTTTCCTTGTTGTATTTCCAGGTAGCAGGTAAATCCTTCACTAAAAGCAGCCTTAGAGACCAGGAACTATACCCACAAGCATGGGGAATAGGTAGTCAAAAGCCGTATTGTGCCCGAGGGGCCACAGTATGGCTGACGGGGCTGGTGAGCCAATGCTGAGGCTGAGCAGAACGAAGTTGCTCATCTCCAGAGGCCACAGTTGATCTTATGCTGAAGGAAGGTCTTGGGGCTGTTGGAAAAGCATTTCCTTTTCTACGGGGGCAGATGGCTGATGGATGATATATTCATTGACACCATATCTATATCTTTCTTCACCTTTTTCTCACACAACCTTAAGATTTGGGCATACATTTCTCACTTTCTCTTTTCTGTTTTGGTCATGAAAGTTACTGATGATGACAACGTGAGCCAACTGGTGGGTACCAACCAGTAGCTCCTTCGGTGATGCTTACGTGAGGTACTTTCTGATCTCTCAAACCTTTTTCTTCTCTATTTTTGATGTGAGTCTGTGTGTAGTGGGTTGACAAACTCTAAGGGGCATATGTATCAACCGATTTTGTATTCGCAAACGCTGCGAATCGCAAAAAAACAGCGTTTGCGAATACAAAATTGCAAAAGGAGATGTATGAGGCATTTCAGCCTCACAATCTTAAGGAATCGCTAGATTTGCGATTTCTTAAGTTTGTGTAAGCATTTAAGAAATCGCAATTGCGATTTCTTAAATGCGATGTAACACGCACCCAAGTTGTGCGATTTCTCCTTAAGAAATCGCAAATTACCACCAACTTCAAGTTGGTGGTAAATTGCGATTTCTTTTAAATATGCACTTTTTTGCATATTTCAAAGTGCCATGTGGTGCCCTTAGAGCATATATGTGCTCCATATGTGCACAGATGCTGATTTCAGGGGTGCATCAGGATGTCATCATGACACCCTTGCACCTTTGAAATTATTAGCAAATAGCGAATCACAAATTGAGAAGGACTTCCCATTCATTGCTATGGGCCTCCTGGCCCATAGGAATGAATGGGAAGGTATTCCTTAATTGCGATTTCGCAATTTGCTAATCGCAATTAAGGAATTTTAAGAAATCGCAAAAGTTTTGCAATTTTTAAATACATCCCGTTTTGCAATTCTCAAATAGCGATTCCCAAAAAAATCGCTATTTGAGAATCGCAAATGGAGATGTTGATACATATGCCCCTTAATGTTTAGAACGCAGAACACTTGGTTTTGGGCACGGCTGTTAAATAAGCGGAGCCTGACCTAGGGCTAGATAGAGTGCAAAACTGGCCCTTTCTTGAAATATAAATCACATTGAAAGTTTGTAGTGTTCTAAGTATTCAGGTCATTTGTTTATGGGTAGTTTATTTTATACCTGGACGCCTTTTCAAAGGACTGTCATCTGCATAGAGTGAGATTTCAAATTCCTGTGCCTCAAAAGTACTTCCAGTCTTCCGAATCGGATTGTTGTTTAAAACAAGCCAATGGTTTTATATAGAGAGTGAAAAAGATACCCCTGTCTGGTGCCCCTGAGGAGCACTAACGGCACAAAGGTCTGTCCAATCCAAGCCAGTCTCACTTCCAGCTGTGAACACTTGAAGTAGCTCATTATCAAAAGGAAGGACCAAAATCCATCTTCAATAGAGCGAGACGTAGAAAAGACCAGTCCACCTGGGTGAATTCCTTTTCAGAATCGAGAGACAAAATGACTAATGGGACTTTCTTAAAGTAGAATTTCTCAACAGGGTGGACTGAATCTCAATAATATCATGAGTCTAGCATGCCTTAATTAAACCACTCTGATCTGGATGTACCAAGGATGGGAGCATATGTATAAGGGGGGTAGCTAGAATTTTATTATACAATTTAGAAATGATATTAAACAACACAATGGGGCGATAGGATGGGCAGAGTTTAGGGTCATTGCCCGCCTTCAAGGACTGCCATAAGTGCTTCCTCCGTAGTAGACCTAATTAAGTCCAATGCAACAAAATGAGAGGGAGGCTAATTTTGGAACCAATTGTATGCAGATATCTTATACAATTGAGACGTGAGCCTGTCTAGTCCAAGGTACTTTGCTAATTTTAAGGATTCTCTCGACAGGTTTTAGTTCCTTCAGTTGGATTTGCTGAAGCAGTGATTCCTCCTAGGAATGCGCCATCTTGAGAAGCCTAATCCTGTCTAAGAAGCTCTCCTGCCCTGCCATAGAGGATGACTGTCCCACATAAAGGGCAGTAAGAATAGCACCATTGCCACTAGAGATGTTTTTAATATATTATATTTTCCATATGCCAATTATTATTTTTGCAAGCTGAGTCCCCACCTTGTCCTTACTGATATAGGGGTGTTTGTCAAGATGGAGAACAGCAAACTCTGCCTTACTAGTGTAATGTCCACAAAGTGTTCTACATCTAGCTTGTGAATATGTTGCTTTACTGCAGCAGCAGCTACGGAATGACCCGTGACCACCGCCTTGAATGCATCCCAAAACACCCCGAAAAGAACCTCCCCATCCTCAATACTTTCAAATTAATTGTCAATCTATTGTCCAATTTCTTCCCTGAGGAGAGGGTCTTGCAATAGTGAAGGATAAAGACGCCAACCCCCCTGCTGCCATGCAGAGCCCCAGTCTACCTGGACAATATCTGGCATATGATCGGAGACTATAATCTGTTGTGGGGATTCTGCTCATGCACAGAACTATGCGCAGGAAGCCAGGACCTCAGTGAATTGTGGTGTACCAAAAAACTCACCTCACTACCTAGAACCTCTATCCGACTAGCATCAGTGTCTCATTCGTTCTCCGTACTATATCAAAGCTACCAATGATTAGACAACCCAGAACAAGCGACTTAGGATACTCTCAGGAATTGTGGGAATCAAGAACACCTTTTCGTTATTATTCTCATATCAGTCCACAACGTGAGTAATCAGAGACATGGAAACGTTTAAAATGTTTATTTTTAACTACGTGCTCTAAGTTTAGAAATAATACCATCAACATTGTTACAATTCCATAAAACAAAAAGGGAGAAATCATATTATAATGGTAATGGAAACAGGTCCTATAATACCTTGTGTACCACCCTCCCCTGGCCAATAAGATAGTTTTATAATAAGAATAGAAGGTCTCTAGGCTTGAATGGGGAACCCCATACCTCAAAGCTCAGTTTAGGTGAATCACATCACAGGATCAGCAGTGATCTCTGTGTCTGGAAAGGTTTTCTCCAAGAGTGCCAGCATCATGCATGCAATGCAATATTAAAGGCACCCAACTTTCAGATATTTGCAGCTGTGTGCTTGAATTCAACAGCATACATTGTTATTTGACCTTGGCGGTTTCTGCACACAGTGTTCAGTCTAAGGTTGCAGTTCACGTCTAGAGATGTGAAAAACAGACCGTTCTCATGTGAAGAAAAAGCAAGCAAGCAGTTTTACTTATAATAACAGCTACCTGTAGTGTCGTGTACAGAAGCAGCAAAGTGGCAAGATGGTGTTAACATCTAAAACGCTTATGCTAACATAGCAATGTGTGCAGGCAAAACCCTGTCTCCACTACAAATCATTCTGATGTCCACTGCCTGCTTCTGCCCATGATGGCGTTGCTCAAAAGAACATAGTTGAATCGAGACTGTGGCAAGTGTGCATGAAATTAGAAAGTATAGTCTGGAATGGAGAGGGGCAGCTTACGCCACACATCTCTTAGACCAAGATTTATTAGGGCATGCGTTTAGATGCTTCAACAAAGCCCCTGTCTGGGGCGGCCCCCTTCTCTATTCTTGGGCAGATTCCAAATAGCATTAAAGTCTCCCGCCAGGGTTATGTCTCCAGTGTAGCCTTCAACAGGTCTACCAGGAACTGCGGAAAATAAGCATCCTGGTCCGTATTAAGAGCATCGACTGTGGTCAAAGTGACAGGGCATCCTGCAGTTACCCACCAAAACAAGAAACCTGCCATCTTTATTAGTCCAAAAATTTGTGATGGTGAACGGTGTGTTCTGGTTGATAGAAGTCACTATGCCCCACTGTTTAGTAGGTGCAGATGAATGGTATGTGTATTTGTCATGCACTGTATTGTAGTATTCCCTGGATCCTCTGCAAATGATGTGTATCTTGGAAGCATATTATATCCAGGCCTATATTCCTAATGTGTTTCCAAATAGCCTCCGTATTAGGAGCATTAGGAACCTTTCATTACCGCTGATTACAGGAAAACGATAGAGAGGCAAGATGGCGCCTGAGTCGTCGCCACTGGTGCAGCTCTCCCGGTCCGGCCCTGAAATGAATCAGAAATAACCCCTGTTTTTATATTCTGAACGCCGGAAAGATTTCCGTTAGAACTTATCTGAGGCGTGGGGTCTGCAATCCCGATCCTGAAAGTTCACTGGGCAAGAAAGAACGAGCTGCTGTAGAAGTGATGCCGATGCTTTCATTCCGGCTCCTCTCGACGTTCGCAACACACGCCGCTCCGGCATCATCGGCTGTTACTGCCCTGCGGCGGGACTCTACCGCAGCGTGTTCCTTGGTGGTGTTTTGCAAGATCTATGGAAACTTGCAGAGCGCGGGGAGAAAGTCACTGACATTGACGTGTAGGAGGGGCGGGATTTTCTGGACATGGAATATACATTGTATCCAGTCCTCTGCAACCAAGCAAGGAAGGATGGCAGGGCGGGGAGCGAAAGCTAATAAAATAAAAAATTTACAATTGACAGACCCACCGGGGAGTGAACTCTTACAGTCTAACTCCGCAGCAGCTGAGAATCGCTAAAAACACCCAGACACACGAGGAGCCAAGAACAGAGAGCAGAGAGAAAAGCAGAGTGAAAAATCCAATTCCATAGAAAAAGCAAACAGACTACCAAACAGGGTAAAAAATACAAGGGAAGATCACTAAAGGTGCAGATAATGGTCAAACTACCCAGAATGTTCATGGTGGACAACCACTTATTTCGAACATATTCGCTCCGATAGATGGGAAAACACATACAGTAATAGAGGGGGAAGTGGCTGACACAGATGGTTCTATGGTAGCTCCCTTAGCAGCTGCACAGTCCACTGAGAAGGCAATAGAGAGCAAAGTACCAATCTTCCAGTCTAGCCCAGCTGCTATTCTGGGGATAGTCCAAGAAGATGAGGGGTATAAACAGCCACTACCCTGCCACAACGTAATGTACAGTGCCCACAAGCTCTCAATAACACAGCAGCCGAGATGGGCAATCTGCTGAATGAAGACATTGAGACTGAGTGAGTTTGTTACGGAAAAGAATCTCGCTCTCCCACCTCATATGCCAGATAATATAGACAAATTTTACTCGCTCACGGACGAGTCTGGAATGTTGGACGGAAGTATATCCGGCGCGAATGAAAGAGGAAGCCAAAATTGGGATAGCAACACAGACTAAGAGCTATCCTTGAGACCTTCTGCTAAAAAAAGAATGTTTAGAAAGAAAACTAATCGACACAAGAAATGTGAGATTCCTGATCAGGGCAGCACGATGGATCTCAGATGGGACTATTCCGCTTCTCAATTGTCAACACTGACAGAACCAGCGATGTGCTCAAGAGGGAGCCATACACCCACAGGGGGCACCATTGATGGGGGGGCTGAGTCCAAAGGCGAACCTACTTTATCAGAAGTATTGCAATCCATAAAGAACTTTCAAGAGGAAGTCAAGATAGACAGCCGAAGGTCACGCCTGGCCACGGAAAAGCTCCAGGGTACCATCAGGAAAGTGGGCAAGACATGTGTTGAGATTGCAGATAGAATGGCTTCAGTTGAGGTGCGCACTGAAAATCTCGAGAAAGACCTCGTAACCCTGAAAACACAAGGTGAGGGGCATGATTGGATAATTAAAGACCTCATGCTTAAAGTTGAGGAGCAGGAAAACAGACTACGCCGTAATAATTTACATGTTCTGGGTATTCCGGAGCGGGCTGAGGGGAGTGAACCCAAGACCTTTATGATTACACTCTTTAATGGAGCTTTCCCGGACTTACACTCGTGGGACTGGGATAAGGAAATACAGCGGGTTCATCATTTCCCACTAACACCATCTAAACAATCTACCACCTCTTTGCAATATCCTAGAGCTATGCTAATTAATTTTGGCAATTTTCTCTGGCGACCACTGCTATATGACCTTGCAAGGCCTACAAATAAGAAGGAATTTAATGGTATCACATTTTTTACTCACCCTGATTTCGCCCATGCAGATGGAGGCTGAGACAACTCTTTGCGCCATTACAACAACAGGGCGCAAAAGTCTATCTACAGAACCCTGCTCGCTTACAGGTTATTTTCAAGGGAACTACACGCAGCTTTGCATCGGAAATCCAGGCCCAAGCTTATCTGCAAGAAACATCAGCTCATAAATAAGATAAAGTTGGTGACTTAGGATATATGAAGAATCTTTGAACACAATTTTGTGAAGCAGATACCAGCTGTACTTCCAGTATAACTTCAATTATTTATTGTTTTCCCTTTCTTTCCTGGCTTCGTTGTTTAATGAGTAGATGTCTCTAATCTTGAAGGCAACAAAATAAGGCATTGATGGGATTTGTACAGGGTAGTACTATGAATTACAATGAAAGTAGAGGTATTGGATGGGGGAGGGGCACGGGAGTCTTGAATGCTCAGATGCCATCATCCTGGCCCTTTCAGAGCCAGGTAACCTCAGTGGTAGGTGGTTGGACAGGGGTGGGGGGGTTTAGGGGGCAGAGGGGGTTGAGGGGTGAGGGGTTGGTATTTTGGAGGTTCACTCTAAGTTGCATGGTTCTGTTATGGCAGAAAACCATTGTAATAATGAGTAAATTGTGCGTTGCAATGATTATTATCCGTGGGCTTAATGACATTAAAAAGCTGCGGAACACTGCGGTGTGTTACGATTGTTAAAAGCTGATATAATATGTAGGCAAGAAACCCACATTGAAAGAGCACAGATACATTTGTTGGAAACACTTGGATATAGATTGGTCGGGCCACAACGCAAAATTCTCAGACACGGGGAGTAGCAATATTGGCAGCTAATCACTCTATTCAATTCACTTTTCCAATAGCTGATCAGAATGGGCGGTGGGTAATCACAGAGTGTTGTAGGGATAATGGGGAGCCAACTACAATATGCCCCATCTATGGAAGCACTCTCGGTGATCCAACGGTTTTTGACGATATAAATATTGAGTTAGCTACATGGCCACTGCCTGTTATTACTTGTGGGGATTCTAATATAAACTTGCTTGCTAGTCAAAATGTGGCTCTTGATAATGGATCGGACTATAGCGGGCGGAAACCCAAGGTTTTCTAAGCTTTAAGGACACTATGTCTCGAACAAGCACTCTCTGATATCTGGAATTGGCAAAATCCCACTGATCCGGGCTTTACATTTTTTCTTCTCCACACCACAAGCATGCTCGATTAGACTTTATTTTATCATCACATACTATTCTTCATGAGTGTTCAATTGAGAAAGCTCCGCGCATACTAGCAGATCACAGCCTCTTAATACTAGAACTTAAAGGGTTTGGCTCAAGAACTAAGGATAAGTCTAATTGGAGCTTTAAGCAAGCTCTATTGCTGAATGAGGAATATTGTGGGCATATGAGGAAATGGATACCCCAATTTCTTAAAGAGAATATAGGGAGTGCCGGGGTGAATATAGTTTGGGACACTCTGAAAGCGGGGATACGGGGAAAACACAGCTTCTCACTTACTAAGAATAAGGAGAAGCGATGCTTGCTTAATGACATGCAGCGTAGTCTGGCTGCGGCAGAAGAAGATCTGGTTGTAGTACTTCAGGAAGGTAGAGACGCCACGGAAGCACATATAACAGTGAAAGTAGCTAAATCAGCAATTCTCGAAGTAATATTAAAGAGAGCGGCAGATAGATTAGCGGTATGGCGAGAAAAGGCGTACAAATGTAGAGAGCAAGTAGGGCACCACCTCGCAACTAGAGCCAGGCAAAGAATAGCTCGAAATATAATAGCCGAGATCAGTGACCTTGTAAAAGGGAGAACCAGAGACCCAGAAGGTATCAGCAAGTTATTTTATTCGTACTATCAAAATCTATATCACAAGGATATTCTTGATAATCCGGGAGATGTTACTTTATATCTTAATCAAGGTTCAGGGGCACAATTCTTCGAGGAAGATCAAAAACAACTCGAAGATCTTCCCCAGTGGGTGGATATTCCGCTTTGCATCAATAGTCTTCCGAGCGGTAAAGCTACTGGGTTGGATGATATACCTTTAGAGTTTTACAAAAAGTTTGCCCTACAATTAAAAGAGATAATGTTACAGTTGATTATACATGTATTTAAAGGAGGGAAACCATCACAATCCTGGACACAGGCTAAAATCATTATCTTTCTTAAATAACACAAATCACCACTGGAACCTGGCTCTTATCGTCCTATCACTTTAATTAATGCAGATAGTAAGATTTACTCAAAATGTCTCACCATTCGCTTAGCTGCTGTCATTCATAAGGTAGTCTCACCGCGGCAGCATGGTTTCATACCAGGACGTGGAACGACTAACCACATTAGGAGAGTTATTTCTCTATTTGACGCCGCCAACATTACCGGAGCCCCAACTGCACTTATACTTTTGGAGGCTGAGAACGCCTTTGACAGTTGGTATGTACCTAGGGTACTCACATCAGTTTAGAGCGGAAGCAGATAGGCTGGGGGCCTGGATAGCAGGGCCACAGCCTGGCTAGAGTCATAAAACAGTCAAAACATCAGCAAAAAGTTGGGGGCAACTATGCAGTCAATGCCAATCTCCTACAGTTATACTTTAATCCTAGAGCGAGACTTTCTGTAAATGGGGTACTCAAAGTCTTATTTGAAATAACAAGAGGTACCTGACAGGGTTGTCCAAGCTCCTCGCTGCTATTCGCACTGTACATAGACCCCTTTTTACGGCAACTTGAAAGTAACAGGAGGATTAGGCCTATGGAATCTCAGGGAAGGAACACTAAAACTTTGGCCTATGCCGACGACATTGCGTTAGTCACCCCTGAAATAGCTATGACTGAGATAGAAGCAGAAGCAGTGAGATTTGGGCGACTCTTGGGGTATTCCCTTAATAATCTAAAACCCAAATTGTATGCAGTAATATTGTTAGAAATGAGGGGGCTCTGGTTGAAGCAGGTGTGAACCCACAACAAGCAGGGACCCTTTACTTCTTGTCAGGGCGAAGGATGACTCCCCAGAATAACCCCTGCTCACCCTCTAGGTGCGTGGCGCGAGCAGTCTAGGCTAAGTCTCAGGCATACACGGTTAAGCAAATGCAATTACACATACAGTAAACCCCTTGCATGCACCACAAACGGACACCAATCAGGAAGTATATAAAAATAAGCTTTTATGTAGATTCAGCAGATTCAAATACAAGGCCCAGTAACGTTGAACTGATGGGGCCACAATTCTTGGAAATACGGTAAAGTTCTCTTGGTGTTACGAAAAGATCTTTAGGCGGGCACAAGGTAACTGTAGGCCTCGGCGCACTTCGTGCTGAGGCAGCGCCCAGGAAGCACACAGCAGATGACAGGGAAATAAGAACGTTGCGGACCCTGGATCCGATGCGAGCTCGCGGTCGAGTTCGTAAGTACAGTACCTTGTTTCTTGACGCAAAGGCGGGTGCGGGATTTCAGCGGCTCTTCGACAGAAGAGCGAGGCGGCGTCCGGGGCTCCCACACTTCACGAGGGTGTCTGATCTTCAGGCTCACGACAAGAGCGGGGTGTTGCAGGTGGCGGGTGAACAAAGCGGGGCAGCCGGGCACGCAGTTACGTCCGGGCCGTCCGAGGCTTGGGGATGCTCACAAACGCCGATTCCGGCGGGAGGGTGAAGGTGCACAGCGAGCCTCCACGAGCGAGGTGACGGGGCAGCCCAGCACAGCGTAGGGGGAGCGGCTCCGATCGAGCGAGGCTCTTCCCAAGGCGGGGGCGGCTAAGCAGTCCTGGTCACGGCTCAGGGAGGGACTGGGCACGAGGGTCACAGCTCCGGCGAGGGAAAGGACACCACAGTCCAGCAGCAGGCGAGTGAAGATCAGGTAGAGCCCAATGGTCCTGGGGCTCAGTTCAGGGGGCAAGCTCAGTTCCAAGCCCTTGGAGATCGTTTTGGAAAAGCACAAGTCTTGAAAGTAAAAGTAAAGTAAAAGTTTTCAGCAACAGTTTCTCTTCTCTCCTTTGGCAGCAAGGTCACCACTGCAGGCCAATCCCCCAGGATATGGACAGTCTTCCTCCTACAGCTTTCCCGGTGCCTCCTCCTCAGGCAGAGATTCTTCTTGGTCAAAAGCGGATCTAGTTTCTTAGGAGCAGGGCTCCTCCATTTATACCACAAATCTTTTGTTCTCCCAGGCCAGGGGGGCCCTTGCCTAGTTCAGTCCGGTTTCTGAGCACTTTGTTTACGTGATGCAGGCTTCTCCTTTCAGAGTGCAGGGCAGAGTCATCAGACGCTCCACAGGGGGTGGAGCCGGCATCGAGGTAGCGGAGCACTGTCCTATTCAGAACCTAGGAGCACTCCTCCCACCCATCTACCTGTCGATCGTCCTATTCATACCAGGCTACCTAGCCCTGCCCATCTGGGTTCCCCCAGCCCGGTCACTCACACCAGCCAGACATCAGATACACATCACGCAGAGGCGGCTGAAATGGTTAGGCAAGCAAAGGCCAACTTCCTAAAAGTGACATTTGCAAACCCGGAATATTAAAATAAACCTTGCGAAAAGATGTACCTTATTATTCCGAGTTCAGGCATACTAAACTCGATCTTCTACCATGTTCCCTGGGTCGGTTAGGATCATAGGGTGTAATAATCCGGGCCGCCCATACTGGCCTATGAGAACAGGGTAGCCTTGCAGTAGTGAAAAACAAGATGGCAGTAATTCACTACTAGGACATGCCACGCATCTGGGCTTGTCCTACCTTAGGCTTACAACGCACCCTGCCCGTGGGCCTACCAGAGGGGTGACTAACATGCAGCTAAGGGAAGGTTTTAGGGACTGGCAAGTGTGGGCACTTGCCGGTCAGCATGTCAGTACCAGACTGCACGCAGGTTCTGCGATGGCAGACCTTAGACGTATTTTACCGGCCGCATCTGTGGGTGGCACAACTTGTGCTGCAAGCCCACCAGCGGTGTTTGCCTTTACATGCCCTGGCGCTCCTGGCGCACTTTACTGGGGTCTGATAGTAAATCAAACAATCCAATCATGGAATCCAACCAACATATATAATTTACATAGGGAGCACTCGCACCGTGACACTGGTTGGCAGTGGCACAGCGCGCTGAGCGGCCAACACCATAAAAACACATGAGGCACAGCGACAAAAAGAGGAAGGGAGACTCACGCCAAGGTGCCAGGTCTAACACGTGTCCCCTCCAGCTGAAAAGTGGGGAGAACTACCCTACCCCAGGGAGTTCCTCATCACTAAGGCGGAAAAATCTGGACAGACCGTCAGCATTGGCGTGATCTGTACCAGGGCGATGTTCCACCGTGAAATCCATACCCTGTAGGGAAATGGACAACCTCAACAGCTTTGGATTCTCACCCCTCATATGCATCAACCATCTGAGGGGCCTGTGGTCCGTCTGAACCCGGAAGTGAGACCCAAACAAGTAGGGTCTTAGCTTCTTCAGCGCCCAGACCACAGCAAATGCCTCACGCTCAATAGCACTCCACCTTTGTTCCCGTGGAAGTAACCTCCTGCTAAGAAAGGCTACGGGTTGATCTAGGCCCTCCTCATTAATCTGTGAAAGAACAGCCCCCACACCATGCTCTGAAGCGTCTGTCTGAACGATAAACTCTTTGGAGAAGTTGGGAGCCAAGAGCACGGGCGCCGTGCACATAGCAGTTTTCAAGGCCTCAAAAGCTTTCTGACAGGTGTCAGTCCAGATCACTTTCCTGGGCTGCTTCTTCGAAGTCAGCGCTGTCAAGGGGGCAACCATGTTGCCATACCCCTTGACAAACCTCCTGTAGTACCCGGTGAGACCTAGGAAGGCTCTCACCTCCGTCTGGGTTTTGGGCGCCTCCCAATTCAGGATGGTTTCTATCTTGGGCTGAAGGGGTGCCACCTGGCCACTCCCAACTTGGTGCCCCAAGTACACCACGGAACCCTGCCCGATCTGGCACTTACTCGCCTTGATCGTGAGGCCTGCCTTGCGCAGCGCCATCAACACCTCCCAGAGGTGACGCAAGTGTTCCTCCCAAGTGGAGCTGAACACTGCGATGTCATCCAGGTAGGCTGCACTGAACGAATCCAGCCCAGCCAACACCTGGTTGACCAACCTCTGGAAGGTGGCAGGGGCATTCTTCATCCCAAATGGCATAACCCGGAACTGGTAGTGCCCATCTGGGGTGGAAAATGCTGACCTCTCTTTGGCCCCCTCGGTCAAGGCGATCTGCCAATACCCAGACGTTAAATCAAACGTGCTGAGGTAGTTGGCAGCCCCTAGCCGATCGATGAGCTCATCAGCTCTGGGGATGGGGTGTGCGTCGGTCCTAGTGACCGAATTGAGTCCTCTGTAGTCCACACAGAACCGGAGTTCGGGTGTGGCTCCCGGCGCTGCAGCCTTTGGGACCAAGACCACGGGGCTGGCCCAAGGACTGCTAGAAGACTCAATTACCCCGAGTGCAAACATCTTGGAGACCTCCTCCTTGATGCATGTCCTCACCCTGTCAGTCACCCTGTAGGCCTTGTGCCGCACAGGTGGACTATCCCCAGTGTCCACATCATGGACGCACCAATCAGTGACACCAGGGACCAGGGAAAACAGGTCAGAAAACTGTCCCAGCAACTGGCGACAATCATTCTGTTGCTCAGGGGTCAGGGTGGAAGAGAGGATGACACCATCCACTGACCCATCTTGCTCCTTGGCTGACAGGAGGTCAGGAAGAGGTTCTGTCTCCTCTTCCATTCCAGCATCTGTTGCCAAGAGCATGCCCACTTGGGACCTCTCCAAGTGGGGCTTGAGGCGGTTGACGTGTAGGACCCTTAAGGGGTTCCTAGGAGACTTCAGGTCCACCACGTAGGTAACAGGACTCTTGCGCTCCACCACCTCAAAGGGACCGGTCCACTTATCCTGGAGCGCACACGGCTCCACGGGGGCCAAGACCCATACTTTCTGTCCAGGCTGAAGCTCTACCAGAGTGGCATTCTGGTCGTACCACCGCTTCATCTCCTCCTGGCTGGCTTCCAGATTTGCCTCAGCAAGTTGCCTGAAACGCCTAGTCTGATTCCTGAAGGCCAGCATGTAGCTATATACATTCTGGGGAGGCTTCCTGGGAGATTGCTCCCAGCCTTCTTTGACCAGACTTAGAGGTCCTCTGACTGGGTGACCATACAGAAGCTCAAAGGGACTGAACCCCAGAGACTTCTGTGGCACCTCACGGTAAGCGAAGAGAAGGCATGGTAAGAGGACGTCCCACTTACGCCTCATGGCTCCTTCTAGGCCCATTATCATGCCTTTGAGGGTTCGGTTGAATCTCTCAACCAACCCGTTTCCTTGGGGGTGGTAAGGTGTGGTGAACTTGTAGGTTACACCACACTCTTGCCAAAGAGATTTCATGTACTTGGACATGAAATTGGTACCTCGGTCAGACACCACCTCTAGAGGGAATCCCACTCGGGAGAAAATTCCCATCAGTGCACGTCCCACCACGGGGGCCGTCACTGTCCTTAGAGGAATGGCTTCCGGGTACCGGGTGGCATGGTCCACCAGGACCAGGATGAACCTATTGCCCATCGCTGTCCTGGGGTCCAGTGGCCCTACAATGTCAATCCCCACTCGCTGGAATGGGGTACCGACCACAGGGAATAGCTGGAGTGGAGCCTTCTGCTTCCTTCCACTCTTTCCACTTGCCTGGCAAGTCTGGCATGTCCTGCAGTGAGTATCTGAACTCCTGCGCATTTGAGGCCAATAAAAGTGGGTGACAAGCCTTTCAAAGGTCTTGTCCTGCCCCAAATGCCCTGCCAATGGCACATCGTGAGCCAGCCCCAGTAGGAAGGCTCTGAAGTCCTGGGGTACCACCAGCGCACGGGCTGACCCAGGCTCAGCAACCTTAGGCTCTGTATATAGGAGGTCGTTCTCCCAGTAAACGAAATGTGATCCTGACTGATCACCTGCGGCCTGGTCTGCAGCCTGCTGCCGCATACCCACGAGAGAAGGGCACTCCTTCTGTGCCTTGCAAAAGTCCTCCCTGGTGGGACCCCCTTCCTGCTGCCAATGGGTCAGCTCCGGCAGGTCTCCCAGTTCAGCTATCTGCTCCCCTGTAGGCTCCAGGGCATCCCCCTCAAGGTCTGCTTCCTCCTGGACCGTGGGAACTTCAGGGGCCGGCTTCCCGCGCCCCTTGCTCCTTCTCTCTGAGGCCGGTTCCTGGGCCTCCCTCTCAGGCTCCAGGACCTCTTGAGTACCTCTACTGGCTGCCATGGACCGTGTGGTGACACACGCCCAATCCGGCATACCCAACATCTCCAGGTGAGCACTCCGCTCCACCTTAGCCCAAGGTGAGCTCTCCAAATCGTTCCCTAACAAACAGTCTACAGGCATGGCGGGCCTCACAGCTACCTGAAGAGTACCAGAGACCCCCCCCCACTCAAAGGGAACCTGAGCCACCTTGCAGTGTCTCTCTGTGTTGTCAGCGGCAACAACGGGATAGAATGCATTGGGGACCACCTGCTCCTGAGACACCAGGTGACACCGGACAGCTGTCACACTGGCTCCTGTATCTCTAAGAGCTTCCACTCTATGGCCATTTATGGTCACCCACTGCCTGTACTTCTTAGTGTTCTCAGGCAGCTGGGTTGGAGGGACCACTTCACGGTCTCCTAGCGAGACCAGGGACATCTCTGCGGGACCCCACCCACCTTGGACATCCCTCTCCTCCCCCAAGGCTACACTAGTCACCTGCCGGGGTGGAGCACCAGTGGGTGCTGGTTTACCAAACAACGGACACTTTACATCAGAGGCAAAATGCCCCAAATTGTTACACCTGTAACATCTTACGGGCCCCTTCTGAACAGGAGGACCTGTCGGGGCCCCGGTCGGTTTCTGGGGTGGGGGAGGCTGAGAACCCTTCCCTTGGTTCCCTTGGGGACTATTTTGGGGCCCTTTTTGGAACTGCTTCTGTTTACCCCTGTCCCCCCCACTCTTCTGCTGGGGACCCTGCCCACCTTTGGCGGAATCTCCCACGGTACCCTTGTGGACCCTGGTACTGACCCAGCGGTCCGCCTCCTCAGCAAGCTTCCTCGGGTTAGTCAGCTTACTATCGATCAGGTGCTGGCGTAGCTCAGGAAAACAATTACTGGACAAGTGCTCCCATGCCATTAAATCAAGAAGCCCTTGATAATCATTTACCTTACTACCCTTTACCCAACCATCCAGCGCTCTGCAAAAGAAAGTCACATACTCCACATACGTACTATTGGGAATCTTAGTGCAACCCCTGAACCTCTGTCTATATAACTCAGGGGTCAACCCATACCTAGCCATCAATGCTTCCTTCATATGGGCATAAGAATTACGAACATCAACAGGTAAATCTAACAGTGTGTCCCGCCCTTCACTCAGGAACCTTCCCCACAACCCCGCTCCCCAATCTTTCTCAGGGACCCGGTGGGAAGACATGGCTACCTCGTAGGCTCTGAACCACTGCCCGATGTCGTCATTCCTGAAGAACTCCTTCACTACATCCTTGGGAATATAAACTCTTGGTTCCGCCGGTACTGGCGGTGCGCTGCCACCAGAGGGATTAAGCTCCAAACTTTTTGCTTTCAGCTCCAGCTCCCTCAGCTTCATGTCATGCTCTAATTGTAGTTTCTTTTCTTCCAGGGCTAATCTTTGTTTTTCCATATCCATCTGCCCATGAAGTTTTGCCATTTCCACCTCGTGTGCCCGGGTTGCGGCCCTGTCTGCCAACTCTTCTGGCGACAGGCACCTGCCAAACTCATGGACACTTTCTGGTGGAACCACTTCCACCTGATTCTCTGGTGCCTTTGACTCATACCAGGCCCTCAGCGCCTTCACAAATTGTTCCTTCTTTTTCAATCCAGTTTGGGCAATCCTGAACTTGGAGCAAAGACCTTTCAAGTCTTCATTGGTACGATTCAGAAGCGCGTCTTCTTCCCAATCTACGTCTTCAAATCCAGAGATTATGGAAGCCGCCCTTCCGGCGGAAAGTGAACCAGGCATGGCTCTAACAACGGAGACTCTTGGCAAAACAAAAACAAATGCTAGCCTTGTGGCTGTGTTACTGGTCTGCTCTCACTACGTGGTGATCAGTGATTCACTATACGCAAACCACAAATGCAAATCCGTAAATCCCACCGCTGCCACCAATGTTAGAAATGAGGGGGCTCTGGTTGAAGCAGGTGTGAACCCACAACAAGCAGGGACCCTTTACTTCTTGTCAGGGCGAAGGATGACTCCCCAGAATAACCCCTGCTCACCCTCTAGGTGCGTGGCGCGAGCAGTCTAGGCTAAGTCTCAGGCGTACACGGTTAAGCAAATGCAATTACACATACAGTAAACCCCTTGCATGCACCACAAACGGACACCAATCAGGAAGTATATAAAAATAAGCTTTTATGTAGATTCAGCAGATTCAAATACAAGGCCCAGTAACGTTGAACTGATGGGGCCACAATTCTTGGAAATACGGTAAAGTTCTCTTGGTGTTACGAAAAGATCTTTAGGCGGGCACAAGGTAACTGTAGGCCTCGGCGCACTTCGTGCTGAGGCAGCGCCCAGGAAGCACACAGCAGATGACAGGGAAATAAGAACGTTGCGGACCCTGGATCCGATGCGAGCTCGCGGTCGAGTTCGTAAGTACAGTACCTTGTTTCTTGACGCAAAGGCGGGTGCGGGATTTCAGCGGCTCTTCGACAGAAGAGCGAGGCGGCGTCCGGGGCTCCCACTCTTCACGAGGGTGTCTGATCTTCAGGCTCACGACAAGAGCGGGGTGTTGCAGGTGGCGGGTGAACAAAGCGGGGCAGCCGGGCACGCAGTTACGTCCGGGCCGTCCGAGGCTTGGGGATGCTCACAAACGCCGATTCCGGCGAGAGGGTGAAGGTGCACAGCGAGCCTCCACGAGCGAGGTGACGGGGCAGCCCAGCACAGCGTAGGGGGAGCGGCTCCGATCGAGCGAGGCTCTTCCCAAGGCGGGGGCGGCTAAGCAGTCCTGGTCACGGCTCAGGGAGGGACTGGGCACGAGGGTCACAGCTCCGGCGAGGGAAAGGACACCACAGTCCAGCAGCAGGCGAGTGAAGATCAGGTAGAGCCCAATGGTCCTGGGGCTCAGTTCAGGGGGCAAGCTCAGTTCCAAGCCCTTGGAGATCGTTTTGGAAAAGCACAAGTCTTGAAAGTAAAAGTAAAGTAAAAGTTTTCAGCAACAGTTTCTCTTCTCTCCTTTGGCAGCAAGGTCACCACTGCAGGCCAATCCCCCAGGATATGGACAGTCTTCCTCCTACAGCTTTCCCGGTGCCTCCTCCTCAGGCAGAGATTCTTCTTGGTCAAAAGCGGATCTAGTTTCTTAGGAGCAGGGCTCCTCCATTTATACCACAAATCTTTTGTTCTCCCAGGCCAGGGGGGCCCTTGCCTAGTTCAGTCCGGTTTCTGAGCACTTTGTTTACGTGATGCAGGCTTCTCCTTTCAGAGTGCAGGGCAGAGTCATCAGACGCTCCACAGGGGGTGGAGCCGGCATCGAGGTAGCGGAGCACTGTCCTATTCAGAACCTAGGAGCACTCCTCCCACCCATCTACCTGTCGATCGTCCTATTCATACCAGGCTACCTAGCCCTGCCCATCTGGGTTCCCCCAGCCCGGTCACTCACACCAGCCAGACATCAGATACACATCCCGCAGAGGCGGCTGAAATGGTTAGGCAAGCAAAGGCCAACTTCCTAAAAGTGACATTTGCAAACCCGGAATATTAAAATAAACCTTGCGAAAAGATGTACCTTATTATTCCGAGTTCAGGCATACTAAACTCGATCTTCTACCATGTTCCCTGGGTCGGTTAGGATCATAGGGTGTAATAATCCGGGCCGCCCATACTGGCCTATGAGAACAGGGTAGCCTTGCAGTAGTGAACAACAAGATGGCAGTAATTCACTACTAGGACATGCCACGCATCTGGGCTTGTCCTACCTTAGGCTTACAACGCACCCTGCCCGTGGGCCTACCAGAGGGGTGACTAACATGCAGCTAAGGGAAGGTTTTAGGGACTGGCAAGTGTGGGCACTTGCCGGTCAGCATGTCAGTACCAGACTGCACGCAGGTTCTGCGATGGCAGACCTTAGACGTATTTTACCGGCCGCATCTGTGGGTGGCACAACTTGTGCTGCAAGCCCACCAGCGGTGTTTGCCTTTACATGCCCTGGCGCTCCTGGCGCACTTTACTGGGGTCTGATAGTAAATCAAACAATCCAATCATGGAATCCAACCAACATATATAATTTACATAGGGAGCACTCGCACCGTGACACTGGTTGGCAGTGGCACAGCGCGCTGAGCGGCCAACACCATAAAAACACATGAGGCACAGCGACAAAAAGAGGAAGGGAGACTCACGCCAAGGTGCCAGGTCTAACAAATATAAACATGGCTAACGATGCTAGACAGGTAGAAAAAACCACATGTCTGGGGGTTAATATTCTGGCTAATGTCGACAAAATTGTTGAGGGCAATATTGATCCTTTGATCGCTAAAACAAAAACTGATTTAATGAGAATACATAAACTACACTTGTTGATTATTGGTAGATGCAATATAATTAAAATGCTTTTCTTTCCTAAATTTTTGTATTTTTTAAGGGCAATTCCTTTATTTTCTCGCTTTATTTGGGCATATGATAAGCCAATGAGAGCATATACATTTTTATCTTTACCAAGAGAAAGAGGAGGCTTGGCATTACCAAATATTAAGTTATACTTCTGGGCCACTACCCTATTAGCCAATCTAACCCTCATATTGGAAAGCCACCAAATAGTGTTATGGAGGAAATACCTACACCTATAGAACTTATAATGGGCAAAGACGCATGGGGGTGACTTTGGAGATTCCTTAATGACAGCCACTACAAGAAAGTCTGATTCAAAACATTACTAGGTGGGTATAGAATTATGAGATTAGCTCGGAAATTGTTAGGGCTGGGTCGACTGAACCATTAGACACCGATAGATAATAACCCTAACTTGCCGGAAATTTTTAAAGATCTTATTATTAAAAGATAGTGTGAGGCTGGCCTGTCTAATCTTGGTGATTTCTACTCTTTGTCCAGCATAGTTAGTTTTGACAATCTTAAGGAGACTCATAATTTAGAATGGAGAGATTTTTATAAATACCTCCAGGTTCGAGATTTTCTGAGCAAAAATGGTGGAGGCTCAATTGGATTTGCCAACAATGACATGATAGACAGATTAAGGAAAAAAAAGCATAGAGCAATTGCAGTTCCCCATTTTGTCTCTAGCAACCCCTGTGCCCCACAAAAATCCCACTATGTGAGCAAAACAAACAGGGGTAGAGAGGGTCATCATGTAAGCAATGGCAAAGATGCAATTCAGGGATGGAGCTGTTTTAGATCCCCTGGACTCTACAGCAGAGCACTTCACCAAACCGCACCAAATTGAGCAGCCCCAATCTGCCAAATGAGAATCTTCCCAGGCCTCGACCTTCTGTTCTGCTCGAACTTGGCGATTCCAAATCAGCTTTAGGGGGAGAGGGGGGGCAGGCATAGCAGCAGAGATGCTTGTGCTACCTCCGTAACCACATGTCACTTGAACCCCAATTTAAAGGAGAGGCTGAAGGGGTAAGTCAATCTGTACCTGACCCCATCCTGAGGGAGTTCTTAGTCCAGCTTAAAGTGGGCTTGGTATTGGAGGGTAGGCTGAGTTTTGGGTGCAGGTGGCGTCCTGGAAGCTGATGGCTCCTAAGGCACCCACTTGTTATAGAACATCTTCCATTCCTGAATAACAGTAATATTTTAACACCGCATCCCCAGGACTTTGTTATTGGGACTGTCATTTGGAGACCACCCTATGCGCCCCGTCGATGTGGGCCTCCGGATGAGCCTCGCCCAGTTAAGAGGACAGTATACCTATGACTAAGGAATTCAGTTCTTTTTTTTAAATTTTCATAAGGATTTTCCATAAACATAGGAAGAGCCGTAGGGCAACGCAGCACGTCTTTTTTGCTGTGCTGCCCTATGACAATATGAAAGGGCAGGAATGCACCATGTACCTTATTTACAAGTAATTACGTATCACTGGGGTAACACATCAATGCATCAAAAATCCTTACTGCGCCATGGATGCTGTATATTTACAATACGCGTCTCCATGGCGCAAGGACCCACAAATGCAAAGCATCAAAAACAGAGGCGATGCATCAGTATTGACGGATGCAAGTAGCCACTGTATGGGGACCAATGTGACAGAGTGTGAAAAGGTGAAATACTCACATTGGTCCTGTGTGTCTCCCATATACGTGGGCATAGTGTACTTTGTGTACCACTATACCTACATATGTGTGACAAATTGTGTGAGACTACTATGTGGGTGGATACGAGTCATTAATATTGTGTAGTGTCACATTTACTGAATTACCTACCTTATGTGTGCACTTACCTGTTGAGGGGACATGATTTCCTTGCAGATTACAATGTTGGATGTGACTTCAGCTGGTCAAATTCCTATGCAACAGCCAATGCGTCATTCCTGGGTTTTAGAGGCTTAGGAATTGTGATGCATTGCAAGTGCAGTGGCCCACTATCTGAAGATGCATCACTTTTCCAAAATGTCATAAATACCAGTCAGTTTTACAGAGGATTTTGCATGAGAAAGCCTACCTTGCATATATTAATTCTAACACGACGCAGCTGATTCCGACAAAGGTAAAAACTGACGGAGGGCAACAAAAAGTGACGTCTGCTTCCGCTTAAGGTTTTGTCGCTGTCCCAGGTTTACGTGATTTTGTAAATCTGGGACATCTTCAAAATCCATGGGTTGTTGTGTGGGAGTGCCCAACACACCGCCCATGGAATGCCTCCTTGCTGCAGAGTAAGGTCCTGACATGCCTTAGTCTTATCTATGAGGTCACGCAAAGCCACACAGAGTGGAATTGCGTCGCCTCAAAGATATGTTTGAGAGGCCTGTGCCATTGAAGCATCAAAAAGAGTGATGCGTTGGCAACGCAGGCCTCTTGTACATAAACCCTACGTGAACGGACTCCACTCAGTCACTTAATATAGATCAATGTACTCAGCACAAGAGTATCAACAACAAACAACTTGTATTAGCATGGCAACTCACCCAGGTCCTGTTTTCCTCAACCTGGCCTATGTTACCTAACTCATCTTCCCTTGTCTTTGTCAACGGAGAGTGTGGTTAATTCTTAAAGACGGGAAACACCAATGCACTGTTTTGCCATCTCATCCCTTGCTCGGTTACGCAACCAGTCAGGATCCAAGTGGTGGCCAATTCTGGCAACCACTGAACATGACAACTCTGTTTCCTCAAGAACAGCGGTGACAGACTTCAAACTTTTTGCTCTGTCACTCGTGCCCTCTTTCGGTCAGAGAAATATACAAAGAATGCGTTTTCAATGTTTACTGAACCAGAGTAATTATAATATAGAAAATATGGGCTGCAATGATTAATGGTAAGAAGCAGATAAAAGTTATAATGAGTGTCAAAACAGTGAATAAAACAAAGAGTTCCACCAACATGTTGAAGTTATAAATGCATACATATACAGTATTATAAAATGCTAGCATACTCCTACAATTCAAACACTAACCTATGCATCTAGGGTGTGAATGTATGGTCAGCCAAAAAAAACCCTTCTGGATGATCTAACCTCTTTACATGGTGGGTAGGAATTTAGGACCCTGTCTTGGTCACAAACTAGACACCCCTCACGGAGATGTCAGTCAGGTGGTTAGACAAATGCTTCAGCATGCAGGAACCCCTCAAAGTCATCGGAAGTGTCTCCTCTTGTTGTATTCGGAAACAAAAGGATATGTATATAGAAAAGGTCATCCTTCCCTCGGGCCATGATTGTGATCAGGCTGTCTATTGGATTGTTTTTGCTGTGTCGCCATATGGACGTAATAACAAACACATTTGTATCACGCATGTGAAGGCCTTGTACATAATGCCAAGGCAGTATGATAGTGTTCTCACAAAGTTCTTTTGTGCTAGCAAGGTCGTTGTATCTTAGGCCCAGATATTCTAAGTCATATAGCATTTCTTAATGGGCCAACTCACTCTTTCAGCCCGTTAAGAAATGCTAAATTGCCTTTTCAGATGTACAAAGTGCCAACACCGTACGCTACTTGCGATATCTGCACGATAGAAATCGCAAATTGTGACCACGATTTAGAAGTTACAAATACGGATTACCTATTTGGAAGTCCTAAAGCACATGTACAAAGCATTTCCTAAATGAGAATTGGGCTTTTAGGAAATCCAATTACTCTCGACTCCTAGTCAATGGTGACCATGTGCAAATTTAAAAAACTCTTTTTTTATTGTGACATGAAGTGTACATATGTCTATACATATGCACTAGGGAATTCGGGGTGCCTCCAGAGGGCTTTGCATTTCTTAAAATGTGATTTCCTATATGCAAATCATTTCCTATTTCGCCGATAGGCAGGAATGCACTGGTATTTCCTATCTGCAGTTCCCTCAGAGCGATTCCTAATCTGCAGGAATCGCTATAAGGGAATCACACATTTTGTACATATCCTTTTGCATTTCTTAAATAGCGATTCCTATGGAGTTGCTATTTAGGAAATGCAAATGGGAACCTTAGTACATCCGGCCATTTGAAATAAACCCACGTGTCGTAAATGCAAATGAGTGTTAAAAGTTGATGTGACAAAGGGAAGGCAACTTTAGTTAAGAACCATGTACATGTAAATTGACACTATTTCCTTCCAGGTCTAACTCAGGAATATGACAGTCCCAGAGCCTGAGTGAGCATCCTGTGAGGCGGAAGGTTGTCCCATGATTGCTTGTCCTCTGGCTCTCTCTTCACACATGTAAGAGCCAAGCTGGGTGAAGGCACGGTGTGATGGGGAAAAAGGACCGCAGCTGCTGGCTCTCCCACCAGCAAAAAGCAAATGGCAGGTAGGCAGGAGCCAACCTGACTGCGCAGGCTTAGGAACCCATGCAAACTTTTGAGGAAGCATGCGAGTGCCCTATAAGTGCAGTAGGAGCACCCACTAGAGGCCTAAAAGGGAGTGGCCACACTAACTCATTGCTCTGGGTGAGAGGAGTTGGCCTAATGGCTAGGGCGGTCAACCTCAAATCTGGGGAACTTGGTTCAAGTCTCGGCAATGACGCTGAACGTCCTGTGATTTGGGCAAATCACTTAATCTCCCCGTGCCTAACAAAAATGAATTTGTCCTCAAGTATTGCAAATAGTGCTATGGTAAGTGCTCTGATACCCGATTCGGGTCAACTTTGTGCTATATAAAACTCTATAAAGAATACATTTAAAAAATCTGCTATTTTATTAAGCAGCTCTCCTTGTTGTATTAGGAACTCAGAGGAATATTGTTGCTTTACAGGTTATGGCTTGCTGTTGCACAAACGGTTCGAGCTGCCTCCAGCAAAGGATCACCAGGGTACATTAAGGGCCTCATTTATATTTTGGGGGATGGGTTACTCCCTCAGAATTGTGAGCGATATTCCATCCACCGACATATAAATTCCATTGGGTTTATATTTTGGCGGATGGGATATCCAACACCATACTGATGGAGTAACCTGTCCACCGACATATAAACCAGGCCCTTAATGGATTACTGGACCTTTGTGACTTTTTCTGCTGTACGCTGCAGGGGAAGTGGTTTATTATAGAGTGCGGTTTATGTCACCTAACCGTGTAATTACTCACTACCTGTGGTGGGTGCAGTGAGGCTCGTTTTTGAAAACTAATCTCAACCCAGTCTCATGTTGATGCCCCACTTGTGAGAGTTTGCCCGAGGGCTAACTGCAATTTTCTAACTTTGCAGACTCAAAGGGGGTGTTACCTTTAAGTGGGAGCACCCAGTAATGGATTAATGCTCACTTCTGACATATGCTGTGTCCTGCACATCATCAACTCAGAGCTTGGAACACAGCTTCTCAGGCTCTGTGTAGGCCTGGGCGAAAATGTTGTTCCGTTCGCGGAAATTGCGATAATTTGACATTTTCAAAATGTCAAAATGTCAAAATGTCAAAATTTCCGCAATCCGCAGCTTGGCAATAATTTGTTTCTTCCCCCACCTGTTTTCATTTAAAGCACTGCTCCTAGGCCGTCCTCTCCTGATTTCACAGACCAGAGTTTCTTTAGGTTTTTGCGGTGTAACATCATTCGTGTATTTATGGTGCTGCTATCATTTATAACAATGGTGTTTTATATGTATGTTGGCTCATCAAATTCAGCCTGGGTGGCTAGGTCATATCGGAGTTACTTGGTGAGCCGCTTTACCCGATATGTGGTAATATGTGGGGGTTACCTGAAGGCAGGCGGGCAACTAGAGCCAAATTTCGGGGGGGGGCTGAAAAAGATTTCGGGGGGGGCTAAGTCTTTGAGCCATAGGCAGAGTGGCTGTAAGAAGGAGTGAAACCACAACAAAAGCCTCATTAACGAGTAAATGGTCTTTTAAAGACCCGTGAAGTACTCGGGTCCGGCTGCAATTACACGGACGCCAGCCCGCGAGGCTGTCTCAGCCGGGCTGACACACACGACGGGGGGGGCTGAAGCCCGGTGAGCCCAATGGGTGTTGCGCGCCTGCCTGAAGGTAGAGGTGGTATTGAAGAGCCATAAAGGCTTCATCCGGTGGACAGTAGATGACTCTTTGATTAACCTGATTTTTAAGGTTGTAGCCAATAGGTCGCGCTTTTGGGACCTTAAAAGTATTTAGTTATGCAACAGTTGCATGGCTAAACACTTGTAAGGCCCCAAAGGCGAGACCTATTGGCTATGCCAATGCTTGTTATAGTCTTTCCTAGACATTTCGTGCCTGTATTTGTGCCTGTTTTTCGTGCCTTAACTTGTTGATTTCTCTGCCTTTGCTCCTCTTTTCTCTCCTCCTTCTCCCCTCGCTTCAAGGACTCACCCTGCCACATCCTTCCTGTGATTTTCCCTTCTCACCCCTCCCCCTCTCCTTGCCTGCTCCCCTGCATGCCTTCTCCCACTGGGATTTCCCACCCCTCCCTAACACCACTGCCCATGCTTCTCCCCCTTCTAGGACTGACTCAAAGACAGTTGCTGCGTGACCCATTGAGCAGATGCCTCGGCCCCAACTCCCACTTACCTTGCACTGGACCTCTGACCCACCTAAAAGACTTCTAGGACCTGACCATCTCCTGCTAGGCCGCGCTTTACTGCATTCCCCTCTCTCACGCACTCACTCTAGGGCAGGGCACGGTGTTAGCCTCCTTGGCTTAACGCCTCACTTCAGAAATGCAAGGCTGCACCATATTTACAACAATATGGTTCAGCCTTGCGTTTCCCCCTGCGCAGGTGCTACACTTAGAAGTGCAGCGCCAATGGAGGCAACCATGCACCATAGTGCAAGGGTGTCTGCGTGCAGTGAAAGGATTGTTTATGTGCAGGAAGGTGTCTCTTCCTGCACATAAACAATCCTAAAATGCCATTTTGTCACTTTTATGTGTGCTGCTTCATGCAGCACATATGAAAGTCACAAAATGGCATTTTTTTACAGATTGTTTATGTACAGGAAGGGGGACCTTCCTGTACATAAAAAAATCCATGGCAGTTTGCTTTTCCCATGTGTGCTGCACAAGGCCGCACTCATGGAAAAAGCAAAAACGAGGAGAAATAAAGCATTTTTCCTCTGTTCGCCAACTTAAGACCAGGTTTTCCCAGGTCTTAATTTTGGCGCTGCCTCCTATGAATGCTGCCCTTATACATTGAGGAAAGCGTCTGAATCAATGCCGACCAAAACACCCACTGCCCACCCATTTCACGCTAACCATAGCGTGAAAGGGGGCCTTATTTACAAGATGGGGTTAACGCAGCCTCGTAAATAAGTCTAAGCCCCTATCACCACCACAACGTTGGAAAAAGTGACATTGTGGTGGCATTAGGGGCTTGTACATATGCCCCTCTGTTCTCTCCTCGGACTCACTCCTACCCGCTCTATCTTTGACCTGTGCTTTCCTCTCTGTCTTTGTACTCTTTTGTGCTTGGCATGTGCGGCCATTTGTCTTCTGTGCCAGTTTGTCTTTTGTGCTTTGGCTTGTGGCTCTATTGTGCTGTTTAATCTTTAGTGCCAATTTCTCTATTAATTCCTGTCTGTCTTTGTGCCTGTTTGTATTTTGTACCTGTTCCATTGCTCAGCCCAGCCTTCTGTGCCCATATTTGTGCTTTTCCCTGGTCTTTTTTGCCTTTATTCGTGCCTGTTTTTGTTGCCTTCACTTGTTGCTTTTTCAGATTTTTCTGCTTTTGCTTCTCTTGTCTCTTGCTTCTCATCTTGATTCAGGGACTCCCCCCCACATCCAACCTGTGATTTTCCCTCCTCATTCTTCCCTCACCCCCTCCTCTAGTTACCTGTTCTCCTGCATTCTTTTTCTTGCTGTGATTTCCCACCACTCCCTAGGTCCAGCCCCACCTAGAACCTACTTATTGATGGCTTTTGCTTAACCCTACTCAGGTAGTGACTAGGCCCCAGCTCCCCCTTACCTTGGACAGGTCTTCTGACCAGTCTGAGGCCCTCTTGGGACCCAGTTGTCTGCCACAAGGTCCCATCTCGCCTCACTCCTTCTCTCACCCTCTTAATCTGTTTTCACTCCCTCCTTCATGCTCTCGCTTTGACTTGTGCTTTATTCTCAGCTATTTGTGCTGTCTTGTGCTTGGCATTTCTACCCATTTGTTTTCTGTGCTCGTTTGTCTTTTGTCCTTTGTCTCTTGTGCTATTTTGTTCTTTTTCTTCTTTTGTGCCCATTTTTCTTTTCGGCCCATTTAATTGCTCAGCCCAGTTTCCAGTGCCCATTTTTGTGCTCTTTCCTATTTTTTTTTTGTGCTTGTATTTGTGCCCATTTTTGTTGCCTTGACTCATTGCCTTTTCTGATTTTTCTGTTTTTTTTCTTGTCTCCCCTACTTCTAGCTTCATGGACTCACCCCACTCTCCCCTTCCCATGCTTATTCTGTCTCTCCCCCCTCTCTTACCTGTTCTCCTGTGTGCCTTCTCCTGCTGCGGTTTCCTGCCCATCCATTGCCCCCCACTCCGCCCACTCCGAGGGCCTACTTAATGGTTTCTGCTGTGCAACCATGCTGAGGGTGCACCAAATTCAAGCCTGTTTGCAAGTGTCAGGGCCTGACTGGTATCCTTCTCCGGCAAAGACTTTTTTAACATTGGCAAAGAATTTACCAATGTAACATCTGTCTCCAATACCATCACTCCCTTTCCTGTCCTCTGTGACAACCTTTCTGACTTTTTCCATGGCAAATTACTTTAGTTATACACCAACTTCACACCCCAACCCACTTTAGAAGACATTGCCACACAACTTCCCCCCACCACGGGGAGCACCCACCTTCTAACGAACTGAAGTCCTCTCAACACAGATGACTCCGCCAGAGTCAAGCAGACCATTCACCCAGGGTCCCTCACAGACTCCTTCCCTCACCAATTGTACAACCTGGGAAGCACGCTGATCAGCGCCAACCACACCACCATCATCAATTCTTCCATTCTCAATGCAAAAGTCCTGGATAGCTGGAAACACACATTAGTCACAGCTGTCCTGAAGAAACCCTCAGCCAACCCAAAAGATCTCATCAACTGCAGACTCATCTTGCTCCTTCTTTTCATGGCCAAAGGCTGGAGAAAGAGATCAACAAGCAACTCTCTAACCATCTTGAAAAGCACTATCTCCTGGAATCCTCCCAGTCAGGGTTCCACAGTAACAGCAGCACGACAACCATCCTTCTGGCAGCAACAGACAACATCTGGTCCACCATGGACATAGGCCAACCTCTCATCCTGCTTGACTGCTTGGCATCCTTCAACACCACCCCCATGGCACCCTCATTGTCAGACACCAGGACTCAAGAATTCAAGGGAATGACCTGTGTTGATTGCCTCCTTCCTCTCAAACAGGACGTAGCAAATCAGACTCTCCACACTCACCTTCAAACAGAAGAAGCTCAGCTGCAGAGACCCCCGGAGCTCTTACCTCAGCCCAACCCTGTTTACCTTATACATGGCCCATCTCCCCGGCATAATAATAGCCCATACCATTAACATTGTCTCTTACACAAACAACACTCAACTTATCCTCTCCCTCACTAACACAAACAACACCACTAGGATGTCCAACGAGGCCCATTCGATACAAAAGAGCTGCTTTAAATGAAACACCGACAAAACAGAGTTCCAGATTTTCAGAAACAAGATCTCCTCTTGGGATGCCTTCTGGTGGCCACTGGCCACCTGACTTAGGTTCCATGCCCACCCCCACAGACCGCAGCCGAAATCTCGGCATTATCCTTGATGACAAGCTCATGATGACCAAACAGGTCGATGCTGTGGCTGCATCGTGCTGCCCTATCCTCAGAATGCTTCAATAGATTTTCAAATGGCTCCCCACGTACACAAGACGCATGTCACTTATGGCTTCCCACGCACAAAAGATGCACGGTCACTCAGGCCCTCAGGACCAGAAGACTGAATGATGGCATTGCACTTTACATTGGCATCTCCAACCAACTCACTCAAAGACTCCAGACCATTCAAAACACACACCACCAGACCCATTCTGGCCATCCCCAAAGCGCTCAAATCACTCACTACCTAACTCACCTACAGTGGATTCTCATCCAGATCTTTGCAAGTTCAAGCTTCTCATCCATGCCTACGATGCCCTCTACAACACCGAAATAGCATGTCTCAATGACAGATTTCAACTCAACCAACCTTCCAGACAGCTATGTTCCACCTCTCTCTCCCTCACATGAGTCCCCTGCATCCGCAGAGGGCACATCTCCTCCTTCATTGCCACCAAGTACTGCACCAAACTTTCACAACACATCAGGACTGTTACCCCAGGAGTGTTGCCGCCCTATGTTCCTGCTCTAGCTCCTGTAGACCCTCACGGGTGGTAAGCTGCACCATACAATCAACATAACACAACACAAGACTACATGACATGACATAACACTGAGTCTAACATTACAAATGATAGGCCAGATAAAAATTCCAATTCAACAAAAACAAGCCCAAAAAGACAACACAACTGCACAAGTCTGCCAACACAATTAAAAAATCTATAGGTATTGTAGTGGGAGATGTGAGATACATCATGAAAGGAGAAATTACCCGAATGAAAGAGTGGTCAAAAGAGGAAGAGGCTGGAGAGTAAGAGGTAGACAGAAGTGTATAGGAGAGAAGGGCTGAACATCCCTACAAGTTTATGCACTAAACTTGTGTATATCATATCCGAGGGAGTTGCTGAGACCACCTTCGATAGATTGCAAGTTGTAATTCAGTCATGTTTTCTGTCCCAGTCATGGTCATTCCCATAGGGTCGTAGGACAGAAAGTTCTGAAAATCAAAAAGAGGCACCAAATGAAAATGTCTCATCCAATAAGAGGAAAGTGTTAAGGAAAGCAGATCATGGCATCTTTAAATATATACCACTATTGTGATCTCTCAGAATATGGTAGTAGCTGATTCTTATAAGGAAGTCAAACTGAGACAGATTAGATTTGCTAAACTGGGAAATATTTATATGATACACCTTAAATTCTATAAGAAGCTGTAAAATTCCAAGGAAATAGTGGGTCAATATGTGGTAAAACTAAGAGAATTTGGCATGAAATACCACTTTTTACAGATCACTGGCAATTTAAAAACCAAATATTTGTTCAATGTCATAGGAAAAGGTTGCAAGAAAGATAGTTCTCATCAAGTATTCGTGCACTCCAAGATGCCATTGCTATAACAAAAGAATTGGTGGAATCGAATCAAAGAGAATTAGTGAATAGAAGGAAAAAAGAGACCACTAGTAGCAGTATGGCAAACAGTAAAGTCCTGGCCCGCCTGTTCTTGGACGACATGTTACTGGTCTTGAGATCCCTAATGGGTGTCCAAAATCTTCTGGATCAGTTTGGAGTCTTTTGCAGCAGAGAGGGCTGGAGATCAAAACAAACAAGACCAAATACATGGTATTGAACCATTGCAAGATAGCAGGAACGTACCCGGTCCTCAATGGTAACCAATTAGAATTTGAATACTTGGGGCTTACTCCTAAGGAGCAATTTGGCTGGTCACTCTAGATTCAGAAGACCAAACTCAGACTAGGACACTATAGTGGCGACCTTCTGAGAGCACGGAAGGGATAGTAGCGGCCTTCTGAGAGCACGGAAGAGATAGTAGTGGCATTCTGAGAGCATGGAAGGGATAGTAGCGGCCTTCTGAGAGCATGGAAGGGATAGTAGCGACCTTCTGAGAGCATGGAAGGGATAGTAGTGGCCTTCTGAGAGCACGGAAGGGATAGTAGTGGCGTTCTGAGGGCATGGAAGGGATAGTAGCGGCCTTCTGAGAGGACGGAAGAGATAGTAGTGGTCTTCTGAGAGCATGGAAGGGATAGCAGCGACCTTCTGAGAGCATGGAAGGGATCCAGCTTTCCTCCGATGACATCTGCATTGCAAATTTACAACTCGCAGGCCTTGAGGGGGTCCCTATATCTTGAGGAGCTCTGGGTGTATATTAATGTCAATGACCTGGAACTGATGGAAAATCAATTACTCCGGCTCCTCACCAACCTTCCCTCCAGCACTCTAATGGTACCACTTTGCTTAGATATTGATATTCACTCACTTTCCTCCAATTTAAAACTCAGATCTTTGATGTACTGGAGGAGGATCTGGTCCTCAGTAAATCTATTTCCGTATCGTCCGGGCTTGAAAGAGATTATGAGACTTTCTGGGGCCACCAGAATTCCTTGATTGGGCTATATTAAAAATTCCCTTGAAGAAATCAGGTGCAGTGACATGTGGGCTCGGAAACATCCAGTGATATTTCCAAGTCTACACTCAAGGGGCGGTATTGGAGATATGTGGATGGTAGATTACACCAGCATGACGGAGCAGGTACTCTAAATTCTACCTTTTTATAATTTAAAGACTCTCATCTTCTGGAAAGGTACATGGGCATAATTGAGCCTCCAGGTGCTAAGACACTTTATTTCAAGCTCCGAATAGGGACTTTCCCACTTCGATGATTCACTGCAAAGTGGCGGTGCACCCTCGCTGATGCTGAACCTGACCTAAGCTGTCTGTTTTGCCCAGAGGTTAAGGAATCTGTAGGTCATGTCTTGTACTTTTGCCAGCAGTATTATGCACACAGGAGAAAATAGATCCTGCTGTCATGAGGTAACATGGGCAATGGGGACTAAAAAATTGCAACTAGTGTTTTCAGGGCAAACCCATCTCAAGTAATTGCCTATGTTGCCTCCTGGTTATTTCTATATATGTGGAGACACAGGCACAAATACAGGCCCATTGTCCCCCAGTACATAAGACCTAAGATTCTTATGTGTCTAGTTGCATTTTGCTGCCATTTGTGGATTTGTTGTATGGACTGTGTAACAGTAGATCATCAGTGCAGGAGTCGGATGAAATTCACTTTTGCATCTTCAGATTGTTATGCTGTTCCCCCAGTGTGCTGCTAGTCTTAATTGTGTGTCTCAGAAAGTTTTAACTGTGGGTATTACTATCATTGTAATTATTCTATTTTTTATGTTGTGTTTTTAATGTTTTTATTCCATTTTGTCTTACAGTTTTAAGCTATTGTGTTTGCTTTTATGGCAGTTGTCTAAAAAAAGCTTTTGGAGGTTGTGGTATTGAAGGAGACACTAAAGAGAAAAGAACAGGGCCTAATAACCTAGAAAACAAAGCTGAAAACAATAGTGGGAACAGAACTTTGATGTGTCAGAGATGTAAATGCACTATCGTGGGTCAGACTTTAAAAACAGGTTTGCATCCGAAAGGGTCATTTTACATGCACGTGGAGGGTTGCCATTAAAATCAGCAGATGGTCAAGAGGAAGCACCAGATTATTTTATGTGAGGGATATAGTGAGAATTAGACAACTTTTCCAGCAGATTGGGATCTGTGAATATGCTGGATGGCTCGTTGCCAGGGGAGTCATGGCCATGACCTCCCTGAACTTCCAAGCCAATAAGTCACCGACACACTCTGGATGGTACTGTACATCTCTTGGATTGAGGAGAAAAATAGATGCTGTTGAGTCCTGATTAGAATGATTTTGAAGTCCAATGTGCTTAGAATCTGCCTTGAAGCACCCGATCCCAACATGCAGATTGACTTTACTTCTGGGATGAATTTAGCACTGCTAAATTGGACCAGAATGAGATGTTTCTTGATGCGAGCAGTTCACTTGACGTTGCAACCTTGCTGGCATGGGACCAAAGTGTGTCTGCATAAAAGGCATTGTGAGCCCTGCACCCAAGTCCTCACAGGATCCAGTCTGAAGTGTTATCACTCTCAATGGTGCCATTCTACTTAGGTTATCCACACTCCCTCCACCCTCCCGCTGGTCCCTGCCCCGGGCACCCCCCAGCACAATGATAAACGTTATACATGCGTTTCGGAACACCCTTTGTGAACAAACATAGATGAAGCTTGAGTTGCTGGCCCTCCCTAACAAACAGAATAACATCAAAGTCCCTGAAGTGGGAGAGAGACAATAGTCCAATCCCTTAATAGTGGTGAATTTCTTGACCAGTGTAGGGCGCATCTTTCAATCAATCAATCAATCATATCATTTGTAAAGCGCACTACTTACCCATGAGGGTCTCAATGCGCTGGGGGGTGGGGAATGCTGCTACTGCTCGAAAAGCCAGATCTTGAGGAGTCTTCTGAAAGTCAGCAGTTCTTGGGTCTGCCGTAGGTGGTTGGGGAGGGTGTTCCAGGTCTTGGCGGCGAGGTGGGAGAACGATCTGCCACCAGAGGTTGCTCTTCGGAAGCGGGGGACTGTGGCGAGGGTGAGGTCGGCAGAGTGGAGCTGGTGGGTGGGGGTGTAGAAGCTGAGTCGGCTGTTGAGGTACGCTGGTCCAGTGTTGTGGAGTGCCTTGTGTGCGTGCATGGGTGAGTAGCTTGAAGGTTATCCTCTTGTTGACGGGGAGCCAGTGCAGGTCTCTCAGGTGGGGTGTGATGTGGCTGCGGTGAGGGATGTCGAGGATCAGGCATGCAGAGGCGTTTTGGATGCGTTGGAGCCGTCTCAGGAGTTTGGCCGAGGCTCCTGCGTAGAGGGCGTTTCCGTAGTCCAACCTGCTGCTGACGATGGCCTGGGTGACCGTTCTTCTTGTTTCAGTGGGGATCCACTTGTAGATCCTGCAGAGCAAGCGGAGGGTGTTGAAGCAGGTGGAGGAGACGGCGTTGACATGTTTAGTCATGGAGAGGGTGGAGTCGAGGATGACCCCTAGGTTGCGTGCGTGGTCTGTTGCGGGGATTCTGCTTATGCACAGAACTATGCGCAGGAAACCAGGACCTCAGAGAATTGTGGTGTACCAGAAACTCCCCTCAGAACCAAGAACCCCTTATCTGACTAGCTTAGTGTCCCATTCGTTATCCGAGATTTAGCTCGGTGGTCCCAATGTATAGACAACCCAGAATAAGCGACTTAGATATTCTCAGGAGTTGTGGGAATCCGAAATATCTGTTTGTATCTTTATATCAGTCCACAACAGAATAACAAAGACACAGTAAAGTTTAAAGAGTTTATTTTATAAACCTCGCGTCCTAAGATGCAGTACTTTGGCTAACACAAGCAGACAAATGGTTAAGATCAGAACCATCAGCATTGTTACAATACCATAGAAAATGAAAGGAGCAGTCATAATAAAAATGACAGTGGAAAGCAACCACCCTCCTTTCTCTAGCAACTAATAGGTTATTATTAGACTAATAGAAGGTCTCTTAGGCTTGCAGGGGGGACCCCATACCTTATGGATCAGCTTAGTGGAATCACATCACAGGATCAGCTAGGCTCTCTCCTGCAACAGCTCTTAGTTTCGAATGAATCTAAAAACATGCTGCTCTGTAATATTAAAGGACTCGTCTTTCAGGTCTTGGCAGCTGCATGCATGTTATGGCTAAGAAGTGGTACGATCAACCTGAACACAACAACCTGCACCGTCTAGTGACCCAGACTTGTTCCTTACACGGTGTACAGACCAAGGTCACTGCTCACTGTTAAGGATGTTAAACAACAGACGGTTCTCATGTGAAGCAAAGTCGAGTCAGCATTTCTCAAATGAATAACATGTAACAACAGTGTCGCGTGCAAAAGCATCAGGGGGCAAGCTGGCTTTCTAACAGCTGACGAGGTTATGCTAACTTAGCGTTGTAAATAGGCAGTGGCTAACCCATACTACACCCTCCCTTGATTGGACTACTAACCACTAGTGGTGCACTTATCAAGAACGCAGAGTTCAAGTTAGAAAGAACGGAACCAAGGGCATGAACTATAAGTCCATATAAGGTAAGTGTAAAGTTCGAGAAAAAAAAATTTCAAGAAGAAAAACGATGTCTTTAGGAAAAAAAAACATGAAAAAATGGGGAAAAAGAATGACATCGATGGATGCACCATGAGTTGACCAGGACAAAGAGTCAATCCATCAAGGTATAGGCACAATAAGTTGCAACAGCCTCCAAGAGGAAATCATTGGAGCGTTCCGCAAAATTATCAGCCATCCAATTTAGCAAGGGAAAGGAACACACGTGTTCATTTACAAGTGGAGCTTCCAGCACTATACGAGGACAACAGGCAGGTTCCTCAATATAACTTTGTTCCAGGAAGTCAATAGCAGCCTCTCTGATGTCCCAATTTCCAAGGACTCCATGCGCAGCACCCAAGGCCATAAACCCGACATCAGAACAGGCAAACTCATGAGCCACTAAGGGGCCCATTAGTCCATCAAAATCCGGGGCAGGAGACACCAAGTTTGAGAAGCACAAATCCAGAGCCCATTGGAATGGACAATCCAGGCAGTGAAAGACAGGTTGCACACAAGTAAAGAATGGAAACCGGAAGGACAATCCATATGCGACACTTAAGGTCGCCAGGGGTAAAGTGCCATAGTATTCAAGCATAAGCTATAAGCACGAGAAGCAAAGGGAGACCTCCGAAGACGCTGGAAAAAATAGAATGAAAAAATGCGGGTATCACACCAAAAATAGTCTGAAAGGAGGTCACGAGGCCGGAGCCCACAATTTAAAAAAAATTAACTATGCCAGTCGTAGACGAGGCATTAAAGATAGTCTGTATCAATGTTCCAAAATGCAAGGGGAGGTCAGTATTCAAAAGTGCCTGCACCTCTGTGCGGGTGTTAGCTACGTGAAGAAGAAATGTTTCACGGGACGAAGTCAAAGCGACCTCTTTTTGAGACAAAAGAGCCCTTATTCTGCTCATCTTGTTGAACTCTGCTTTCAAGGTTGGAATCGAAGGCCAGATGGAAACATCGAGCCGGCCATGCGGGGGTGGGAAAAGGACATTATTACAGCAAACTACACGCTGTGAAACAGTTACTATGTAAGGTATTCCTTCTAGCATCCCACAGCAAGCTTCATTATTTAAAAGCAAATAACTACCGTTAGCAAGCAGCGTAAATGAAGGGGTTATAACTGGCATTGGAATACCTTTCAGGACGCAAGCCAAATTAGGAGCGTGTACGTTGCAAGCACCATGTAATTGTATGTGTCTACACACTACAGAATGATCAGGGGCAGAAGTGCACTCCTCACCCTTTAAAGAAACCTCCTTGCCCTCCCGCATGCATCTATATGTGAACGGGAGCGACCAAACTTCGTGCAGGAAGGCAGTACCAAGGTGTTCATATCTGCCAAGTGCATAATGTTTCATGCACGAAGTAAACTTAAACAGGGGAAAAGGTAACGTGATCAACCCGTAAATAAACCACACAGCCGAGTTTAGTTCAGCAATTGAGAATGGCAAAGGTTCTAATTTTTCAATGTGCAGCAAGGAATAAGTAGCATCTTTCATGGACATGAACTGTTGCTTCGCAGTCAAGTTAAAAGGACAGAATAACGATGAAACATTCATGTAATCCCAAGGGACTTTCCCTGCCTTTAACGATTGCAAAGTCCAGGCAAACTGCATAATAGAACACAACTGATTCTGGCCATGATACAATACAGACAAATCATTCTGCACAATGTCTATGACAGATGAAACAATATTATCTAAAGTATAAATTCTGGAAGACAAGGTATTAATGCTATTATCTATCACAGCCAATACTTTTTCCATATTGGCCTGGTCAATAGCACGTAATCTGGACGCAGCTTCAATTTGCGACAATTTCCAAACTTCGTTGTAAATAGCATATATCCATCTTTTGGACCTGCCTGTTGCAGGACCCTTAACAAAATCATTCAAATCTATTTTGTCGTTTAAACGTGATAAATGAAGTTTAACAGATGCTAATGTGGAATATTGCAGTCATGACTGGCATAACTTACCCACAGAGTAGGTAGTTACAGTGTGTGATGATTCAAAACGAGGATCTACTCTAACTTGAGTATACCCAGGTGCTAAAGATAGAAATCGGCGTTGACAGGAATCCGAGCCAGTTTGCCACACCAACCACCCTTCTGGATCTAAAGCCGAAATATTGCAGGTGGTGTTGGAAACAAGCGACTGCAACATAGTTAGGGACAGATCTGTGTGATTCTCCCAATTGGGATAAGCACCCAGATCCGGGTTCGAGGGGGAATTCAATTTTTTAGACATAGCCAATCCAAAACAGGTGGTCTGAAAAATAGATGAATTCAAAAATAAAATGTGGTTTGGGATAAGACAGGCACGATGCAAAGCTTCTGTTCCCTGTACCTGCCACGGTTTGGTTCCCCAAACCGATTTAAGATCGACAGTAGCTTTCCACAGGTCATAACCTCCGATAGCCAGTTCGTCCATAAAGGACTTAGAATATAACAATTTGGTATGTGTTAATCTAACCTTAGAGGCGGTTTCAGCCGCCACTTTAAAATAAAAAGAGGTCGGATTAGACACACTAAAATCCGAAAAATATGTGAACTTGTTCACTAACGTGGCAGAGCTGCCAGACACAGGGGCCGGACAATGTTCCCATTGTGTGTAATTAACAAAATTACGAAAAGTATTTGCTCTGTGTAGGAAATGTGTGCCATAATGTTGGTAGCAAAATTGTTCACCATAATTTGCAGTATTTAAATACAAATCCTCAGCATCAAATGCAGCATAATATTTCAAATCAGAAAACAGTGCTTCAATTGCTTGTACATCCCAATCATCTGATCGGATGTTCTGTTTGACAACATCACCCATAGAAACACGAAAGACATTAGGCACATTAATCACTTCAGTAGGACCATGAATTTGAGATTTAACAGCATCCCAAGCGATCCCATCACGTACAGGCCAGGCGGTAATGTTCACAAAAGTCTGGTCCCTTTTCATAATGTGTGATGAGGAATGGGGGGCCAAAGTTCCATCAATTAATCGAATTGCATCTCGTTCATCCAGGTAGTGTCCATTGATAAGTTTAAAAAACACTACCACAAAGCCAATTGTCATGAACAAAAAAATACATATTAGCACCAGCCAGATGTAAGTCCATGGTGCCACCAAAAAATGTCTCTTGAACCAGGCAAAAAATATAGAAATTTTGGAAGGGGCAGTGGAAGTCATTGATTCAGTGTCAAAGGAAGAATGTGACTGATTAATCGCTATTGAATGTAATAGAGGCAACGGGACTCCAGCAGGATAAGCATACTCAGGATCATCAGGCAAATCACCAGCAGTAGGCGGCATAGAAGGAGCAGTAACTGCATGCATCTCAACGGCAACCTCATGCATGATGTCAGAGGGCAGCACCACAACAGAATTTCGCAGTATAGAAGGGCAAGAAACTGAAGGTGTCATACTATGGAGAATCGGCCACCCGCTGTAGCTTGACATTGTCAATCGAGATGTACCTGTTATCCTTGCGACCAGGAAGTGGAGGTAAAACAACTGTACGTGTACCCAGGACTCCAAGCACCGGGACCGGTGCACGATAAGAGGGGCCAAACTCCTTCTTGTTCTCCACCTTCTCACGGACCAGGTCACCAACTCGAGGTAGCCAGCCGACTACCGGAATCTGGAGCTCAGCTTCGGATGTAGAGGGCACGTGTTCCTTTGCTAGAGTGTCTCTGGCTTCTTGAAGATTCTGCAATACAGCACAGTGATCATCTAGGTCAAAAGGCGTGGCTGCCGCCGCCATGTCTAGACCCTCAAGGTCCGGGACAAACATTCGTACTCCAAAGAGCATCATGTATGGGGTCCGCCCACCCAGAGACCTTCTAGGGAGATTATTAAGTGCACGTTGCACGTCATACAAGTGGGTGAGCCAGCCTCAGCCTGTACCTAAAACCCTTGCTGTCAAAGATTGCTTTAGGTCACGGTTCATTCGCTCCACAACACTATTGCCCTCAGGCCTGTATGGAGACGAAAATTTGACTTGGACCCCCAAACTTCTTATGGCCTCCTTGTACGCCCTAGAGGCAAACGCAGGGCCCTGGTCAGAATGAAGGGTACCACATGCAAAACTCCCAATAAAGACACGCAAATCCCTGATGACAGTCCGGGCATCAGCACTCCTTTGCAGCCACACCCATAGAAAACGTGTGCACGAATCCACTGCAACCAAGATGTACTTGTACGCAGTATCAGAGGAAAAAGGACCGCAGTGATCTAAATAAACACACGCAAGTGGTTGATTAGATATAAACAGTTGCGTTTGTGGTGGACGCGCGGCAGAAGAAGGTTTGATCTGCTGGCAAATGTCACATAGAAGGACATAAGCCCGCGCTTGTTTGTACAAACCGTACCACCAGTAACGTTGCTGCAAAAGAGATACAGTAGCCGAAACTCCGGCATGCGCAGACGCAACACCTTCGTGGGCAGCTGATATCAGAACTGGCCTGCAGTCCGCGTTGGGAATCAATCTGTCACCAATGTCATTAATCCTCACTAAAGGGACGTTATCAGGACTTAAGTGATAATGGTAGCGAGAAGGGAAACCTTTTGGAAAGCCTTTCCCTGTCTCGGACGCAGCAATAGCTGCCAAGATGTCATCATCAATCTTAGTTTTGGATCTTGTAACTGCTGCTACTAAATATGTCGCCACTGTGGTTTTTGCTGCCTCGTCAGCCAGACTGTTACCGACAGCATGGACACCAACTCGTTGGTGACCAAGAGTGTGAATTACATTCACGGGGGGCAGACGTTCCTGAAGTTCTGCCACTCGAACCCAAAGCGAATTATGCTTTACTGTGCTACCGTTGGAATCACAAAAGTCATTTTGAATCCAAAAGTGTAGATTTTCGTTGTAAGATTGAACACAATAGTACGAGTCACTCACTATAAGAGTAGTGACCCGAGGATCAGCAAACTCCAGTGCAAGCACCAGAGCCCTAAGCTCTGCTAACTGCGCAGTACAATCACCCAATGACTGCGTATGCACGACATCAGATTGGAACTCTCCGTTCACGAAAGTACCCACGACAATTGCGCAGGCTGCTGAATAGGCATGCTTTGATCCAGTAGCGGGTTGCGCAGACCCATCAGTGTAAATGACACAATGGCACTCCTCGAGCGGGCGCAAAGTCAGAGGAGCCGGATGAACGAATTCATACTCCAAGAACTCTTGTGTCTGTAATGCCGCGTCAAAGATATATGTGACGTCAGGCGAGGTCAAGGAGGTAGCCCATTGTATCCACCTTGGATGCAAAGCCTTAGAATTTGGTACACTGGCTTTAGTGACTGCCTCAAGGGCATGGTACGGTGTTACCACCAGCATGCGTTTCCCTTGTGATAGCGCTCGCTCTTTCAGGATCGCCATCTGAACTGCTGTCAGTACTTTTTCGACAGCGGAAAATCGCAGCTCAGCCGAAGTGTACAGATGAGATTTGTAAGCAATGGGGACTGTGTCGCCCTCATTGAACGTTAAGTATGTGAAACCCACTGCACCCGGTACGATTCTAATGACCAGGTTAGTGTGGTTATCACGTGTTTGTAAGAGTTTCGAAGCAAGAAGGTCAGACTGCAAAGATTGCAATGCAGCAGAGTGCTCAGGCAGCCAGCAATATTTGGTAAAAGTAGGTTGTACCAAGGCATAAAGCGACTTGATTCGCTGGGCATAATCAGAAATTCAGAAAACCCAGCAAAGATTGTAATTTCTTCAGTGTCGTAGGAGCACTAAGGCGTGCGCACTTCTCAAGGAACTGCGGAGCCAAGCCTCGACCCTCATTATTGAGTTCATACCCCAAGAACAACACTGAGAACTCGGCAATGTGGGACTTCGCAAAGTTGAACTTATAACCGAAGTCAGCAAACATAGTTATTATGTTATCCACGTGAGCAAGGTGTGGAAGCAACTCGTCGTCCGTTAGGTAGATGTCATTTACATACGAGTATGCCTCCGGGTGTACCATCTCTAAGAGAGAGACCACACGAGCAGCAAAGACCCCGGGGCTATTCTTATAGCCCATCGGGAGCCTTTTGAACTTCTTTTGTTTGCCACCCGAGGTGAACGCCGTCCACTCATAGCTATGAGGGGACAGATTATGGCTATAAAAGCCATTGGAAATGTCAAGTGTGGTTTTGAACCGTTTTCTCACGAGACTATCGACGAGAGCCAAACTGTGGGTATTTTGTACCGCGCACGTCCGGCAGTGTGAGTTTAAGTGCCGGTAATCCACAACTAGGCGGTACGACCCGTCAGGCTTCGTCACAGTGAATAAAGGATTATTCATGGGTGACACACATGTTTCAATTACGACATGAGATCTAGCCTTGCGACGCATGGGATATTGGGGTTGTGGCTGGGGTTCTGACCGCAACGGAATCGTATGGTTGGGAGAAAATTTATCCCAGCCCACCTGAGTATGATACAACGCAGGCGCGAGCACCTGCACCCACTCCCCGGCTAATCTGTTAGCATGTTCCCTTGGCACTGTGTGCCCAAAGGACGGGAGGATCACTGCCTCCCCTCTAGGAGCATCTAAAACGAAAGCCGGGGGCCAATCCGCCTCTGCCAAAAATATATCATAGGTAGAGGTTAAATTATCCCAAAAGACTACTTTAATTTTATGATGTATGTCACCCTCAATTACAAGGACAATTTCAAACATTCGTTCAGGGGGAGCTACGCGAGTATCAGCAGTTTCAACACTTACAAATGTATCAGTTGCTGTCGCCGCCAGAAACGGACGCAGCGCTTGTCGCACTACTGTAACTTCCGCCGTGCTGTCTAGCAGCGTTAGCGCCCATGTCTGGTTCTGAAGCTGTGTCCGTACCATCTGAGGCATATCTCGCAGTTAGAGCAGCAACTTTTTTCTTCTGAAACGGGGGTCTCTGACGTGCAGATTCGTCCTGCTTGCCTTTACCGTCAGTCTGACAGGGCTGCTCACGACCTTGAGCACCCCTTCCTTTCCCACGATCTCCGCCACCGGATTGAAAAGCCGATGTTTCCTATGAAGAACGAGGAGAGTGTTGTTCAGGAACCTGAAATCTATCAGGTGACTTTATATTAGAACGATCGCGCAAATCATAAGTGCGTTCAGTTTTTGCCTGTACCGGCGATGCAGAACGAGACCTCAGCTTCTCATGCTGCTTTCCCTGTTTCTTGGATCGCCAACTTTGTTATGGAAAGTTGGGCTTTTCGTCTTTAGTAGACAAACTCACTTTAGTCTGCTGTACTACCGTAGGAATGATTACGGTGGGTTTAACACCCAAGGCGCTACGACCCACCATTCTGTAGGCTTTCGCAATAATTTTAGCGAATTCCTTTGGCCTGTCGGCCGGATCCACAAGGGCCAACATATTGCCCACTTGGAACTGCATGGCATCTCCTTTGAGGTTGCCCATAACCATGGAACAAACCACATCGAAGCTGTCGACAAGCCTCATTCCCAACTCAATGGCTGCTTCCGCACCATGATTGTCCTGGACTTTCTTGATGACGGATGGTAGTACGGACATAGACGGAGTGCCATAGCACTTCGCATAGGTCGCAGCAAAGACCTTGCCCCAATTGTCACAGTCGACAATATCAGGGAATAGGTTCTTCGGTAAAGTAATAGTGAGTATCCTGTGTTTTTCCACAGGAGAAGTATGCGGAAACACGGCTTCTAGTTGATCAAACTTTTCAGCAAGCCAGTAAGGAAATTCATCCCTATTCTGGGGGCGCTTGCCGACAACCGCATTAACCATAACTGGACTAATGACCACTGCGTGGTGGTCATTCGTGTGGCCCGCAACTGCAGGTGCCCCCACCTGTACATTGCGAGACACGTACTGCACCAACGCCATATGGACTGTAATCAGGGCAGTGTGTAGTACACGCAACTCTGCCACCCCCACAGTTAAGTAGCGGGGATGAGGGGTATAACCGGCCAGCACCGGCCATGTGTCCCCTGCAATAGACAACGGGCCCATTCTCGCCGGTACTACCGCATGGGGAAGGGCGCCATTAAACCAAATGGTATGCTGCCAGGCAGTGAGAGGAATTTCAAGTGTCCTATAAGGGGCATAGGCTGCAGGCATCGCTGTGGCAGTATAGGTGTGGAACAAATTATCGTTTGCATCCACTGCATCGAACGTCACCCAAGAGTAAAACAACTCATAGGGAAACGCTGCATCAGCCCCCACCACAAAGATAACAGCCAACCCATCATCAGGTACCTCATACACCCGGAGATGTGCAGTCAGGGGAACCCGACTGTGTGCGGCTACGTCGACCGCCATTAGGACACACTGAAGAGCAATAACAAGTTCTACAGTAGCACTGGGGTTCAGGAAAAAGAAACCTTTTTTATTATCAAGCTTGAAAGAACCTTTAGTCGAAACCTAGGTAGGTTAAGCCGTCACTCCCGTTATCCGGAAACTAGAGTGAGGGCGTTGTGGACTAATAAAAGCACTACTAAGGCGTTTCAGATCAAAAGACCAAACGTTAGGTGCGCCATGTTGCGGGGATTCTGCTTATGCACAGAACTATGCGCAGGAAACCAGGACCTCAGAGAATTGTGGTGTACCAGAAACTCCCCTCAGAACCAAGAACCCCTTATCCGACTAGCTTAGTGTCCCATTCGTTATCCGAGATTTAGCTCGGCGGTCCCAATGTATAGACAACCCAGAACAAGTGACTTAGATATTCTCAGGAGTGGTGGGAATCCGAAATACCTGTTTGTATCTATATATCAGTCCACAACAGAATAACAAAGACACGGTAAAGTTTAAAGAGTTTATTTTATAAACCTCGCGTCCTAAGATGAAGTACTTTGGCTAACACAAGCAGACAAATGGTTAAGATCAGAACCATCAGCATTGTTACAATACCATAGAAAATGAAAGGAGCAATCATAATAAAAATGACAGTGGAAAGCAACCACCCTCCTTTCTCTAGCAACTAACAGGTTATTATTAGACTAATAGAAAGTCTCTTAGGCTTGCATGGGGGACCCCATACCTTATGGATCAGCTTAGTGGAATCACATCACAGGATCCGCTAGGCTCTCTCCTGCAACAGCTCTTCGTTTTGAATGAATCTAAAAACATGCTGCTCTGTAATATTAAAGGACTCGTCTTTCAGGTATTGGCAGCTGCATGCATGTTATGGCTAAGAAGTGGTACGATCAACCTGAACACAACAACCTGCACCGTCTAGTGACCCAGACTCGTTCCTTACACGGTGTACAGACCAAGGTCACTGCTCAATGTTAGGGATGTTAAACAACAGACGGTTCCCATGTGAAGCAAACTCGAGTCAGCATTTCTCAAATGAATAACATGTAACAACAGTGTCGCGTGCAAAAGCAGCAGAAGCGGCAAGCTGGCTTTCTAACAGCTGACGAGGTTATGCTAACTTAGCGTTGTAAATAGGGAGTGGCTAACCCATACTACAGGTCGATGGGTGATGGGGCGGTTCCCAGTGCGGTCAGCCACTAGGAGTCATCCCAGGCCAAAGGGGTGGATCCGAGGATGAGGACCTCCGTCTTTAAAAGATCAATCCACCCCAAGGCCCACCACCCCCCTTACGCGAGTCAAAAGCTGTCTGTTGTTTCTCAGCCTGATGCAATACTCTCCGTTAGTGTGCCCCGAAGTGCCTATTTCTCTCTGAGGCCACCGTGGCTGAATCAGGCTGGAAGTTCTAAGTCCCTTCAGGACCGGCTACCATCGCTGGCGGTCCCCCGTCTTGCGAGTGGTAGGTTGTAGAGCTGTCTGGTCCTCAGCTTGCACCTCTATTTGTAGCAGGCCGCATGCTTCCTTTAGTCGATCTTGTGAAGGGAAGATTAACCTGAAGGGGTGGTCCCAAGGTTAGGAGATGTTCTTATCTCTCAGATAGTTCGTGACAGGGCAGATTTCCCTCCGTTTCTGCAGGGTAGAAACCGCAAGGTCTTGTTATAGATGGTGTGTGTGCTCTCTGAAGACCACTGTAGCTGAGAAACGAGACACCCTTAGGATCTTTTCTTTGAGAGGGAAACTGTAGAGACAGGTCAAACTGTCCAGAGAGCGGAGAGCTTCCAAAGATCATCTACCTACTCTGTGTGCGTGTTCCAAGTGAATGTGCGCCACTGGAGCATCCCCTAACATTTTTGCAAAAAGCTCCTGGACATAACATTCAATGACACTTCCTTCCACATCCCGAGGGGCCCCCGAATTCTAATATTGTTCCAGCTAGAGCAGTTTTCGAGGTCTTCTGCATGCACCTGGAGATCCAGCTGTTGCTCTGAGAGACGTTTAATCTCCTGTTGCAGCTGCACTTTTTCCTCATCCTTACAGGTCTGTCTGCATTCTAGATCATTCACTCTATTTCCTAATCTCAGAGACTTCCTTCCGGACTGAGTAAAGCTCAGATGTGAGATCTTTTTTCACTGACATGAGGTCTTCTCTCAAGGCGGAAAACAAGGCTTCCAGGTAAGGGCTCGTAACCAGGGCCTCTGTGTTGTCAACCTGATAGTGATACCACACAGCTTGTATGCCATATGCTGTCCCCGTCAGGGAGGTGTGTCAGCATGTCTTTAATTGAGCCCCCTCTCTTTGCTCTTCCAGTCACCATTGTACTAGTCTTGAGGTGTATGGAGGGCTGGAAGGGTGGCGGCTGCGCGATGGGTGCTGCGGCAGTATCATCTGTCTTTCATGAGACACTAATAAGCTGAACTGTGAGCCCAGCTTGGCCTGTCCTCCACAACCTCGAAACTCCATGACCACAGCCCTCTTCAGGCCACAAGACTGATGTGGATGAGCAAGCCACTGTCTCAGTGTGTGCTGCAGAGCTTGCTTCTCCCGGACTCCCTGCTCCCGGCTGCCCCTTGCTCCTCAAGTGTCCCTTGGCTTACTAGCGCAGGGGTCCGGCATGTCATTGACTTTGAGTGGCCGTTGCAGTTACTCACTCGGCTCTTCACCAACATGCAACTCCGGGGCGTCTCCCGAGTGTATGCGGACTCTTCTGGAAGCGGCGAGGGCTGGTAAACACTAGGCCTTTGACTGACCATGACCCCTGGAAGCCCAATCCTCCAGAGAGGCCCTCTCCCTTCTACAGGGCACCGGGGAGAAGCCATCCCTTCTGTCTATCACCGCTCTGTGAACAGCGCTCCCTGCAGTACCTCACAGGTGCAGCGATCCCGGTCATCCTGATGCTGAGCTGCTCATGCAGATTGAACTCCTCCTTGACTCACAGCCTCGGGGTGCCGCCCTGATGTTTGCAGCTTGATGAGCGGAGGATAGGGCCTGGTGCCGAAGGGGCCCTCGGGCTGTCATGGAACCCAGGATCCGGACCAACCAGGGAGGCCCTTCCTCCTCGCAGAGCCCCGTGCAAAAGGCATCCCCTGCAGTGATGACTGGTCCGTGAACCTCTTGCTGCTTTCACACCCTCTGCAGACCTGCTCTGGGCACCAGGGCAGACACAGAAAGACACGTCTCACACCACCACCATGTTGGCCATGCCCTTCACATCATTTTAATACGTACAGTTTCTGTTCTTCCAATCCTAGACCTTTGTGTTGCCCCACTTGAGTTATTCACTTTTCCTCCCAGGCCAGGCATGATTGAAATCCAGAAGCAGCTAGTGCGGGTAACCTGCTCCGCCACTCATGTTAGAATCACCTCTTATCTCTCCTGTCCTCCTCCCATCTGTTTCCATTCTTTTAACTTCCAGTCCCTGGAGCACGGCTTCTTCTGGAGGTTCTACTTACACTCCTGACAAGGGGTGGGTGGAACTCTTTGAATCCAGGCAATATATGTGATCGAAACTGTCAGCAGCGTTTACTAGCAGTTCTCACTTGAACCAATCCAGTCACACATGGACAAAGCAATCCTCACCTTAAGTAGATTCATTCCATGTGTCTGCCAGCAAACAAGGAATCTTCCAGATTTATACCAACACTCGTCTCCAGTAGAGCTTCATGGGATCTCTTCTCGCTCCTGTGATGGGAGTATTACTCAGCCAAGAAGGTATTGTTTTTCACCAATATGCCAGAAATTATCCAAAATACTATAATATTAACAAAAACTATTAATATTATGAATAACAAAAGCAATAGTGATTGTTAAAATTACAGACAATTTGCTAAAACTAAATATGCATAAGGAATAAAACCGTATTCAAGATACATTTGCAAAATTATGTATGTTTGACAATGACAAATGATGCAAAACAGAAACAGAGACTCATTGGCAAATTAGTTGGCATCATTTTTAGACCGATCCTTAACATTTGTTCTTAATTTACCATAAGTTCTGGGCTGTGAGGTGATTGAGGACTGTGAGAGCGGCCTCTTCAAAATCTCACTCAATTGTAACTTTACTCTATCGGGACTGCTTACTTACCGCCACCCCGGCCCATCAACATTTTAGAGCAGCTCCCATCACTTTAGCTGCCATTCTGGCAGCTAGCTTCGCAAATGTTAACATTGTGGGGGACCCGAACCTCCACTTGGAGGCCATTCAAGACAGTTTCTAGTTTAACAGTTTCTTTATTTTTGCAAAACCATTGCAATATTGACACTTAAAAGAATAGAGATTTAGACAAACATTCAGAGTGATTTCATCCACCATTGCTGCCTTTTTGATCGTTGTAATTATAAAAAAACCAATCCAGTTAAAACCCAAAAGTAGGAAAATTCTTTACAAGTTAAAAACAGAATTAATAAATAATGGTATTAATGAATGTCATTAGCTCGCTGGATACTATAGGGTGCAGTCTCAGATTTTTTGCTCCAGCCGTGCTTGCCCATTTACCAAAATCGTATTAAGTATATTTTTCGAATTGTCTGGACTTGTTGCAAGATTATCACTGTTCTGTTGGTGGTTTGTCCTTATTGTGGTCAGGCAGATGCCTCTTCATGTCTGCATGACAGCCTGCGGCGTCAGAGCTTTATGATTGATGTTTCAAATTTTTGGTATTTTGGGCATTTTTTGTTCAGTCAGCATAATGAATTTTACCAATCTGCAGTTCAATTGTGTATTTTCTGGGTTTAAGCAAGCCAGCACTGCTTGCCTCCTGGTATGGATGCCTTTCTGTTTAAGAGGTTCTTTTAGGAGCTGTTGCCGTTCTTGATGCATTTCCTTGCAGAAGCAGATTAGATGTAAAATTTCCCCTTGCCTGGTGTTACACGGCCTGCACGTGTCTTGTACTGTTGTCCTCAGCCATGGTGGAAGATGCTGAGCACACAGAAAAATCCCCAGTCTGTGCCCTAAAAAGTTAATTTTTATGGACTTAGGATATCCCCGATTGAAAAATGTTTGTGGGGCAAGTGCTTTGTAGGAGTTAAGGGTCATCCAGGCGGGAGATCTGTTTGAGAAGATTGCCTTGTCCTCCACCAAGGAAATTTTTTTTATGGTCTTGCAGGCTATTTTTTGAAAGTTTAAATAGCTAAGTTGCGCGTCCCAAAGTCCCATGAGTTTGGTAGATTCCAGGGCTAACCAAAGGTAGCTTCTAGCTTGGAAGGATTCCCTGTGCTGGATGTCGTGCCACAGCAGATGATTCACCGTGTTTGTAGTGGCGCTTCTGATCTTCTGCCAGCAGATGATGTAAGAGCCATACCTGGCTAAGGCTTGTTGTAGAAGACCGAACTCCAGCCTTATTTGAGCAGGTGTTGTTTAGGGCGGAAGGCAGAACATAGTTCTATATGCCTTGACCTGTGTTTTGTCCAGATCCTTAGCGTCTCTTCCCTGCATTGCCTCACTTCCATAGGCAATCGAGGGGAGTGGTTTAGCCTGGACTACCTTCAGAAGCGTGGTGAAAGTCGGCCCCATCAATTTATTTGCAAGGTTTTTCATCGATAGAGCTATCAACAGTCCTGTCCTTTTTATTTCCTCTTTCTGGCGCTTAAACGACCCTTCCTTGTCGATTATGACTCCTAGGTACTTGTACTCGTGAGCTGGGTCAAGTTTAATGCTGCCCAGGAACCATTTCCTCTGGAGGTTTTTTTTGTTTGTTATTGACATTGTCCGGGTCTTACTCAGATTTATTTTTAAGTTGTTTTCTGTAGCGTGGTTCTGCATTTCCATCAGTAAATGTTGGAGGCCAGCAAAAGTGTGACTAAGCAGAACTACGTCGTCTGCGTACATAAGGTTGGTCAATGTTTTTTCTCCTATCTTGGGTGAATGGGAATTACAGGCATCGAGCGCCTTTGGAAGGTCGGCCATGAATAGATTGAACAGGGTAGGTGCGAGCACACAGCCCTGTTTCAGTCTTTTTGTTGTGGGAACTTTCGAGGAGAGGTGGGTGCCGCTGCCTAGTTTCACCTGCACCCAGGTATCTAATGTTTAAGATAGGCTGAGGTATGCCCCCTCGCCCCAGTTTCTCCATTCAAGACAGGGAGATCACTCATAATTTGGCGGATCTCGCAGCCTGCCAATTATCTCGCCCTCCCCATGGCCTGGTCAGACCGTTTGCCTGTATATATAACACTTCAGGGTATAAACCCACTGCCGCGCACCCACTTCAAGCCTGTTCTGAAACGTCCTTGGCACAAGTTAGATGGCAATCTTTTTCGAAATAAAATCCTCTACTAACTCAGATGCCTCAACTGTTTGCTAACATTGAAGCAGCTGATAGACTCCTCCTGAAATGTCTCAAGCATTCCCATTGCAAATGCATCCCTACCAAATACACACAGAGCCATAGAACAAAGACCAGTCCCTGGTTTAATGAAGCTCTAACCCTGATGAGAAAAAAATTCAAAGTTCTAGAACACACATGAGATGCCACTTTGACCCTGCACTTAAAATACACTACCATTTAGCTATTAAAGCTTATCATAAATCTTTATTTAAATCGCAAGCTGATTACTTCACAGAAAAGATAAAAAATAGCAGTAATCCAGCAAAAAACATTTTTCCTTGCTGAATGATATTAGAAATCTCTCCTAGACAAGCACACCAACCATAACTTCTAACTCTCAATGTGAAGCTTCAGCCACTTTCTACAAATCCTTCCCCCTCTCAACAAACACTGTAGGTCTCACAAACCTGTCTAGCCGCTCTGGCTCCTTCCTGGCCCTATCCTTTGAAGTATGAAGCACCCTCTGCAACAAAATCAAATCTTGATCACCAGCTGATCCACTCAAACCTGATCAGCTCCTGAAATTCTTACAGCAGCTTCTACCTACTATCTGCGAGTTGATAAACCTGTCTTTGGCATGGGCGGAAGTACCTGCTTCTTGGAAACATGTCAACGTCATCCCTGTACTAAAAAAGCCTACCCTGGATGTATCTAAACCTGAAAATTTTCACCCTATTTCACTGCTTCCTTTAATGGCCTGAGTCACTGACTCTTACATCAACTCTATCTTGACCAAGTTTCTCGAGTCCAATAAATAACTGGACCCCAATCAAAAAGCCTTTCGACCCTGCCAAAGCACCGAGTCAGCTGTATTGGCAGTTACTGAACATATGCGGAGCTCTTTGGACAAGTGCAACCCCTCAGCCCTAATCCTTCTCGATCTCAGAGACGCTTTCTACACTGTATCACACAAGACTCTGCTGCAACATTTACAAGAGATTGTCCTGGATGGCACTGCTCTAAACTGGGTTATATTTTTCCTGTCAGAGAGACCATTTCAAGTGATCTTCCCTCCCTATGGTTCGCAGGTCCATTTTGCATGACATGGGGTCCCACAGGGTTCAGCTTTTATCCTGACACGATTCAATATATATATGCAACCCTTAGCGGGAGTTGCAAACAGTAGGGGCCTCTCCATGGCCTCCTACACTGATGATACTCAGCTTGTGATCGCTCTCTCAAATAATGTGGGTCAACATATAGCCAAGTTTTAGAACAACATGAATGCCATTGCTGATTGGATGGCTTCTAATTAGCTGCAGTTGAATGCGAGTAAATCTGAGATTCGTCTTAAGGGAAGAGACACGCATCTATAAAGGGACCATTGGTGGACTGCCATGCTGGGAGCCGCCAGCCCCCTAAGGAAATCGTTAAAAACCTGTGTGTCTGGGTTGACAGTGCTTTAACATTTCAAGCACAGACGAAATCTGTGGCTGGCGGTTGCCTCGGTCTTCTACTCGGACTTAAGCCACTACTTGGGTTCTTTGATGCTCAAACCCATCGGAGCATCATCCAGTTGACTATACTATCTAGACTGGATTACTGTATGTGAGAAGTTGGCCTGGCATATGCTGTCCTCTAGTTATAGGGGACACCTTGCACCAGTCCAATTCGACTCTTAAGGTGATAGGTTAAAAGACAACCTTTATTGAAAGCTATCCTAGTGGTAGCTGTGGAGAGCAGCCTTCAGGCTAAGTCTTGAAGGAGTGTTAAGCTTATTGTTTTACCATGGATAACCTCTTGAATGACCAAATGAAAGAGTAGTCCACACAGGTATATATTCAAAATGTATGTATTTATTCTAAGAAAAAATCCCACTAGTCTCTTTATGAGGCTGGGGGTAAAGATACAATTCAAGCATTTATAGTTACAATAAATAGCACTGGAATCACAGGGCCCCAGGGGGGACCAAACCATATATTAAAAAAGTGGTATAAGAACCAAGACAATTCTGCAGACAGTGACTAGGGCACTTAGAGTTGCTGGCCCCTTTCAAAACCACCCAAGGTAGTGAGGAAGGGGACCCACGGGAGATGTGTGCAGTGGTGAAACTAGTCGGGATCCCTATTAAACCCTATGGGAAATGTCACGGTTGGAAATTGCAGGAATTTAGACACTTCAAGCAGGAGTTCAAGCTCAGGAGTTTTAAGTTAAGGTCTTGGAGGGCCCACACCCACGATAGTACCGAGGTACCACTGTTACCTGCCACAGGGAAGCCGGGTGCATAGGTTGTTTTCGGTGTCGGGTCGCGGTCTCGTTTTCTATGAAAAAACGTGAAGAACTGCTGCTGGCGAGAAGCGTTGTCGATGTTGAGCAGATTGAAGATGTAGATCTTGAAGGAAAGGACCTGAAAGCAGAGGGGACAGAGTCTGGGTCACTAGCCAGTGACCAGGGGCCTCAGGAGAAAGAGACCTTCAATGTCGGGTGCTTCCAGGTCAAAGACGGGTAGCTTGGATCAGCAGCCACGGGGTCCAGGAGGTGTCAAGGAAGGCCAGCTGCTGGAGGGCAACTGTCCCAAAAAGGATAAAGGCTGCTGCGGTGTTATTGTCCGGATTGGATCCACTAAGCCTTGGCAACCGCAACCCACGCAAGAATCAAGAAACAGCTACGGTGCAGACCCACGAGGTCTGAGCAAGGTCTCCAGCGAGGAGACTGTAGAGCAGGCCTGGAGCAACCAGGGGAGCTCTTGGAAGTGAAGATTGTCCTCCGCCAGGGCCCACCAGTTGAGAGACAAGGGACTGTGGAATCCAGCAATTTGGAGTGAGTAAAGATGCGCCCACGGGTTGCCGAAGCTGGCTAGGGCATCACTTTTTGGCACAGGTGATGCTGAGAGGTTGGCTCAATGATGGGCCAAAGCACAACTTCTCCACTCGTCGGGTTCGTGTGATGTGCAAGAGGTGGCTAGTGTCCTGGGTTATTGGGTACCTTGGCACCCACGGGGTCCACGGTGCTCAGCCTTGCTGTGCACACTCACTGGCCTCTGGGATGGTTGGGAATCCACCTCAGGGTAGGCAGAAGTCTTCGATGTCTGTAGGAGCAGCAGAGTTCCAACCGGGTCACTTGCAGTGTTTGAGGTGCCTGCCAAGCAGGGGGGTAACTCCTTTACCCCAAGGGAGATTTCTTCATTCAGCTGTGCGGCAGCTCATCGAAGTTTCAAGTCTTTGAAGCAAAGTTCTCGTCCAAGATTAATCTGAGGCTCTGGGGACCCTGCACCCACCTTTATCCAGAGATTAGGGAAGTGTCTGAATCAGAACCCACCAATGAGAGTTCAGGCGGGAAAGGGTGGCTACACCCTTTACCCTTTGTGTGTTTTCCCGCCTGGGCAGGGGACAGGATGCCCCTGAACCGGTTCGAGGCGGTGTATGCAGAAGTAGGCACTGGAGAAGCCTATTTGCAAGTCTGAAAGACATCCTATGGTGCACCCACCCAGTTCCAATCCACATAGTCTGTCTGGGGAGGTGGGGACACCTACCTGCAACAAGATCCCTATTGTCCAGCTGCCGTGGCTGGAGGTCTGCCCAGCAACAGGCAACCAGAGTCGTGTGGGTGGAGGGTAGCATCCATTTTGTACTACGTGTGCTCTTTTAAATTGGTGTCTAAAATCTGCCGCTTTTACCATATCACCCCTATAGCAGGGGGGAATCATGCCCTCACTCCCATGGCTGGATTGGGGGTATGATACCACGATGTTTGACACCAAACATGACATGGTTCTGTGCAGCCACTCTCAAGTTATCACGCTATCGCGATTATTTATAATGCGGTTAAGAGTATATGGTATGGCTGCACTACAAACAACCCAGCAATAGTTTTACGAAGGTTGCAGAGGGGCCCTACTCAGGTAGGGGTTCCCCCTCACACATATCTCAGCACCCTGCCTTGTAGGATTAGCAAGGCCTGCCTTAGGGATGATTTATGAGGATATATGTGTTGAATGTAAGTGGGATACAGGATACCTATATCCCTGCAAGAGGTGCAAGCACCACCTTACCCAGGCTACAGTAGTGGTCTGGTGGTGTCAGTTTGTATGGCTGTCCCAGGGGTGGAACAATAAGTGCTGCAGCCCCTGGTAGGCCTCTGAGGGACCCATGCCCTGGGTACCTAGGGTACCATCTACAAGGGGCAAATAGGGTGTCCTCAGTATCCAATTGGTATGTACCTAGGGTACTCACATCAGTTTAGAGAGGAAGCAGTTAGGCTGATGTCCTGGATAGCAGGGCCACAGCCTGGCTAGAGTCATAAAACAGTCAAAACATCAGCAAAAAGTTGGGGGCAACAATGCAGTCGATGCCAATCTCCTACACTGTAATTATCTTTATCATGAGGGCAACAAAGCTGGTATTAATCGCCCTCAGAGGGTACAGAATTCTGCGGGCCAGACTCTCCTCTCCCTACATAAATTTTGCTCTACTTCCATATCCATATAGCGGCTGCACTGGCTTCCGGTTGTGAAGAGAATTCAATTCAAGACCTTGTGCATTTCTCATCGAATTCCCTATGCTCAAACCCCTTCTAGCTTAGCCAACCTTCTTACCCCTTATGTACAGGAACGTGCTTTGCGCTCCTCAAACCAACATCTGGCTAGTGTTCCCCGTGTAAGAAGAGCACGGGCCGGAGGTGGGTCATTCCGTGTTCTAGCTTCCTCTCTCTGGAATGCTCTTCCGTGTACTATCAGAAGCATACAAAATCATGGGGCATTCTGGAAGGCTGTAAAGACCTAGCTCTTTCCTGACGAGTTCTCCGCCTCATCCCTCCTATTCTGTCTGTTTATCTGTGGAATCAGTGCTGGGACCCCCCTTTGCTGGGGCAGCCATGCGGTCTGCAAATCCGATAACATAACAAGGCTGATTAGACAAAGCCCCTGATTACATATTCTAGGCTACATTCCGATCCCTGTGTTAACACAGATTTGCCCTGGCATCGGAATGTTATATAATAATTATCAAATACTCTGAGTTTTCCCCTGATAAATTCTGGCAGGTCAAACTTGGTGCAATTTATCATGTGAAAAATCCTGGATGAAAAGACAAAACATGAGGATTTTAGATTCCCTTCCATACTTAGTCTGTTTCTCCCCTTCACTCTGACTCACATTCACTCTCTCTTGCTCATTCTCACTCATTCACACTCACTGTTACTCACACACAAACATTCTCATACTCACTGGTTCTCATTCTCACTGAGTAACACACTTACACACACTCACTAGATCCGGGCCCTCGAGAAAGTTCACTATTGATAGCCATACCCCTGACTCATTTATGCTTCAATTCACACCTTCCGATCAGTCACTTGTTCTAACACACGGTAGGACGGTAGGATGCAGGATCATGTCCCTCCGGCACCGCCAACCTACAGCCTTGCTATTCTGCCCCATCCCGGTGCCCTCAAGCACTGAAACGATACCGGGTAGTGCTTGAACTCATTGCCGTTCCTGATTGCATTGTGGCTGGAACAACGTCGGCGTCCTGCTGGTGCCTGTGTGGCTGGCCGGTCCAGAGAACGGTCGATTTATGTGAGCGGGCCTGGGACTGAGCAGCAAGAGCAGGGCTGAACAGCACGGCTCCGGAGTGCTGAGAGGCCGCTGCAGCGCTGCACTTGATCGGTGAGCGGGGCAGAGGGGCTGGCGGGTCCCGGAAGGTCAGAGTGCACCGATCTGCAGCATCACAGGAGGTGAGAGCAGAACAGGGGCGACGGCCCAGAAGCAGAGTGTCTGGACGCCTGCCATTTTGTTAGCCCCGCCATCTTGAGGCTCCCGCTGCCTGTCCGGGCTGGTGCATGGCCCTCAGTGACTCTTCCACTAGCTTCCGCTGCTACAAGGTGGAGTGGCATTCCCCTGCAAGGGGGAGGGTGTGAGCCCTAAAAGCCTGCTGCGAGTGGGGACCCGTATCTCAATGAGGCTGAACCCAGGCAGCCGTCCGGGGACCCAGTACGCCTGGGGAGCAGGAAGGTCGTGGAGCTCCCCAGGTCTTGCGGACCTTCGATATACTCTGCTGGGAAAGGCAGCGGGGGCTGCATGCCGTGAAAACAGCCTGGGGGGCCACTGACTGAGGCAGCTGCAGCGGGCTGGATCGGCCTGTGACAGAGGCTTACGCGAGGCTTGGCGGGCCTTCGCGGCTGGTTGGGCCTGGTGGGGGCCCTCAGGGGAGCAGATCGTCACAGCATAGCGTCACGTGGGCATAGCAGCAGACAGGTGCGGGAAGCTGCATTGAGCACCCCTCGGCCTCATGCCTGCAACAGGGCAGGACCTTCTGGGAGATGGAGATTCGCCTGCGGATCCCCTGGGGCCTGCCTAGTCGGGGATCCCGACACCTACATTTGGCACGCAGGCTTGGACAATGGGCCCACTAGGCTCTGGCCCTCCTTCCGCGGCCCACTGAAGGCGGATCCATTGGGGCCAACTGCAGACAGGACAAAAGCTACTGACTCAGTGACGGTGACCTGGGCCCAGCGCCGCTACCCGGTGAACTGGCCCAGAGGAGGTGGACTATCATCGTGGGCTGGGACTGAGGGGGGCTCTGAATTTGTTCCCCTGTGTTATGGTGGTGGCACCCAATACGAGGGACAAGACACTGAAAGATATGCTCCTGAAGCAGCAGAGGACCGTTGCCTCCCCTTGCGAGTAACGGGAGGGCGCGATGGACGGTGAGGAAGGCCCGGTCACCAAGACTTTCATGCTGGAACTCTTTGCAGCAATAAAGGAAGACATTCGGGAGCCCAAGGGTCAGCTAGCCGCCGATCTTCAGGAGGTACAAAGGGACATCGATGAGGTAGGAGAGCAGGTGGCAACGTTGGAGGAACGCGAGCTCAGCCGGGAAGAAGAACTCCACCTACTACAGCTAGACATGCTGCGCCTCCAGGAACAGCTCCGCGACCTCCAGGCCCATGCGGAGGATCTGGATAACCGCTCTCGGCAGAATAATATACGGATCAGAGGTGTGCCATGGCGAGAGCAAGGAGACAACCTTAGGGCCTATTTCGGGGCCCTGCTTCAGCATATTCTGGGAGACGAGGGCCAAAATGACCTCCAGGTGGACCAGGTACATAGAGTGGGTTTTCCCTGGGGAAACAAGGCTCCTCCACCGGACATTCTTGTTTGCATCCATAATTTCCAGATAAAAGAGTGCATAATACGGAGGGCGCGAGAGGCCCAGCCAGTTCAGTTTCGGGGCCAGGCGCTCTCCATTTGCCAGGATTGGCGGCTTCCACTCTGCTTAAGCGACATTACTTCAGAGCAGTCACCACACACCTGCAATAATCAATCAATCAATCAATACATTTATAGAGCGTGCTGCTCACCCGTGAGGGTCTCAAGGATCTGAAGGGGGGGTGTCGTTTACTGCTCGAATAGCCAGGTCTTGAGGTGCTACCTGAAGGTGAGATGGCCCTGGGTCAGTCGAAGGTGTGCGGGAAGGGAGTTCCATGTCTTGGCGGCCAGGTAGGAGAACGATCTTCCTCAAGTTGTGGTTTTGCGGATCTGTGGGACGATGACGAGGGTGAGGCTGGCGGAGCGGAGCTGGCGGGTGGGAGTGTAGACCTAGAGGCGGTTGTTGAGGTATTCGGGGCCCATGTCGTGGAGCGCTTTGTGTGCGTGGGTGAGGAGCCTGAATGTGATCCTCTTGCTGACGGGGAGCCAGTGCAGGTTTCTCAGGTGGGGAGTTATATGGCTGTGGCGAGGGATGTTGAGGATGAGTTGTGCAGAGGCGTTCTGTATTCGCTGCAGTCTTTTCTGGAGTTTGGCTGTGGTTCCTGCGTACAGGGCGTTCCCGTAGTCCAGTCGGCTGGTGACGAGGGCCTGGGTGACCGTCTTTCTGGTTTCGGTGGGGATCCACCGGAAGATCTTTCGGAGCATGCGCAGGGTGTTGAAACATGAAGAGAAGATGGCGTTGACTTGTTTGGTCATCGTGAGGGAGGAGTCCAGGATGAATCCCAGGTTGCGTGCATGGTCTGTGGGTGTAGGTGCGGTGCCCAGCCCTGTGGGCCACCAGGAGTTGTCCCAGGCAGATGGGGATTGTCCGAGGATGAGGACCTCCGATTTGTCTGAGTTCAGTTTCAGACGGCTGAGCTTCATCCATTCCGCGACGTCCTTCATTCCTTCCTGGAGGTTGGTTTCGGCGGTGGCTGGTTCTTTGGTGAGGGAGAGTATCAGCTGGGTGTCATCGATGTAGGAGATGATGTTGAGGTTGTGTTCGCGTGTGATTGCAGCGAGGGGGCTCATGTAGATATTGAAGAGGGTTGGGCTGAGCGAGGAGCCTCGGGGTATGCGGCAGATGATCTTGGTGGCTGTGGAGCGGAAGGGGGGGAGGCGGACTCTCTGGGTTCTGTTGGAGATGAACGAGGTGATCCAGTCCGGCGCTTTTCAATTGAATTGAACTACAACTCCCTACAACCAGGGAGATAACCTAGTAATTAGTCCATCAACTATCTCTGTGACACCATATCAAAGTCCTCTGTCAGCTCTCTCTCCTCCTCTTTCTTCGCTGCTGCGCAGCCAGTTAAGTGCTCTTGTTTATTTTTCTGGTATTCACGAGTTTATTTGTGGATATGTGGGGTTAATTACGCAATTTTCATAACATTTGTGGGCTCTCCGTGATATTTTTCCTAACACATTGTCAGGTTTTATTTCAGAGCCCTCTCCGGCCGCGGGAGCGTTCTCGCTCCTTACGCGGCCGGCTCCCCTGCTGTTGCGGCATTGTTATGCGCCGCTAGGGGCGCTTGACCGCCTTGTCGTTCTCGCGTCGCGTCTCCTCAGATGAGGAGCGCGAAGCGAGACCAACGGTCACAGCCACCCCCTGCTGCCTCACCTTGACGTCCGCATCGCGGATCGTATGCTTTCCCCACAGTGAACAGCTACTACGCCCCGGTGGGGGTCTGTATTGCGGATTTATCCGCGTTGAACGCGCTTCCATACCCAGCGTTGTAAGCACCTTGCCAAACACCACACATCTCGCGGAGGGTGTTATTTTACATTCTGGGCATTTCTCCAAGTTTTCTTTGGCTTAAATTGGTATTTACAACGCGGTAGGGAGGCAGCCACCCGGTCAGGTCCTTCCTGAGGGTTTTTCCGCGTTGAGGGTCTGGTGCAGCCCTATTGTAACCCTCTGGGCTACCCTATCTTGCAGCCTTTGGACTGCGCTTAATCATTTTAGCCTGCTAAGTTTGTAAAGGTTACGTACTTACCTGATTGAACATGGCCACTCAGTCTGAATACTATGAGGAGGAGGTGCAGGAATACTTACCTTTTAGCGACGATTTCTTTGACGCGGTTGATGATTCAATCTACCGGGTGGTTAATGAAGTAGTGGGTCCGATGGAGCAGCGTCTCTCGGACAGGATAATCCAAGAATGCAATAGATTAGCGTTGGCGCCTGGTAGTGTAGCGCCGACCCCTGGGCAGTTTCCCGATGGCACCCCTCCCCCCCCTAAGAAGCAACGCCCTGATGGGGTAGATGCGGACGCTTTTGCGCGCCTTAAGACGGCGTTTCTAGCAAAGACGGCCCCGGTGGCTCCCCCTCTCCCAACGTCCGACCAACTTCAGGATATCCCTGAACCCCCATCCCCGGCGACAGATAATGACACTCAAGGGGATACAGACAATGAGGCAAGTTCTTCCCGTCCTTGGCGACCGGCCTCGGCGTCCACTTCGGCGGCGCTCGAGGAGGACGCAGATATGCTGAACCCAGATGAGATAATGCATCCCCGGTCTTCCGCTTGGGTCCCAGGGGATAAAGTTGTTAGGTTCCTTGCCAACCGTTTGCGTAAGCCACTGGAAAAAGAGGCGCGGAGTTGTTTGAGGGCGGAATGCCCGCGTCCCTCCTTGCCAGACAAAATCGCGCTTACGCCGGAATTAGATTCCAAAATGGCTACGTTCCTGGCGAAATTTGTAAAAGATCCCCGTAAGGGTATTGACAGATCTTGGCGGTCTTGTCAAGATAAGCTCCTTGATGCCGTCGGCCCTTTGGCAAAAATCTTGGACATGGCGGAGGAGGCTAAAGTAACGGGCTCAACTATTTCGCCTGAAGTCTTGTCGAATTGGGCCCAACGGGGCATCATCTTTTTGAGCAATGCGAATTGTGCTCTTTCAACGGAGCGTCGCCGCTCTTTGCTGATTAAGTTGGACCCCAAACTTGGGGATTTAGCTTCCTCAGAGGCAGGAGCAGTTGCTCAAGGGGGCCTGTTTGGAGAGCCTTTCGTGAAGGAACTGGGGAAGTTTGTCTCTACATTTACCTCCTTAGATAAGGCCCAGTCGGGTATTAAGAAGGTGTTCACCCAGCGGGTTTTCCGCGGGGCCGGTCGAGACAGGGGCCGCTCGTCCGGCCGCGGATTCCAGCAAAATCCTCAAAAGGGACAAGGCTCTGGCCGTGGTCAATACAACTCCACTGCAAACTATACCAATTTCTATCCAACGCGAGGACAGCATTTCAGGGGCCGTGGAGGATACAAGTCCAACTCTGGAGGCGGAGCTTCTACCGGTAAGTGTCCTCCCCGCTTGTCAGCTGAAGATAGGGGGGCGATTGGCAAGCTTTACTCAGGCTTGGGAGGAACTAACGTCCGATGCGTGGATCCGGCAGACAATTCGCGGCTTTCATGTGGAATTTCTGGGCAGTCCTCATCAAGCCACACGACCGTGTCCCTTGCAGTTCACCCTTCAGGATGCACGGTTGATCGACGAGGAGGTCGCCGAATTGCTTTGCAAAGGCGCGATTTGTCGCACAACTTTGCATCCTCACGGTTTCCTCAGCAATATATTCCTTGTAGACAAGGCGGACGGAGGTCGTCGTCCGGTAATCAACCTCAAAGAGTTCAACGAGTGGTTGGTGTACCGCCATTTCAAAATGGAGGGAATCCACCTCTTGAGAGATCTCCTGCGCCCTTCCGATTGGATGGCGCGGCTGGATTTAAAAGACGCTTACCTTGTGGTTCCCGTGCATCCGCCCCATCGACGATTCCTTCAGTTTCGTTGGGGGGGCTCGGTATACGAATTCACAGCCCTTCCATTCGGGCTTTCCTCGGCACCTTGGTGTTTCACCAAGCTGCTTCGTCCCGTGGTAGAGTTTCTCAGGCGCGGGGTATACGCATGATCGTCTATCTGGACGACATCCTTCTGATGGCTCAGTCTCCCCAACTCTTGGTGATGCAACTCCAACAAACCATTTCCCTGCTCCAGGGCCTGGGGTTTGTTATCAATACGAAGAAATCACTACTTCACCCCTCTCAGGCAGTCACCTTCCTGGGGTTTGTGGTGGACTCCGTTCAAGCGACTCTGAGTCTTCCGTCTCGCAAGATGGCGAAAATTCGACACGAACTACGCCGTACGGTGTCCAAACCCACCATTTCCTTGCGTCAGCTCGCCAGGGTTGTGGGCCTCCTGTCGTCCTCGATACAAGCAATTTTTCCGGGCCCCTTGCACTATCGCGCTCTTCAGCGTCAAAAAGCCTACCACCTCCGACGGGGTCAATCTTACGATTACGTGGTGCCCCTGTCGGCGGAAGCCAAAGAGGAGATCCTCTGGTGGCTCAATCATATGGAGGCATGGAAAGGTCGGGCGATTTTCGGATCCGTTCCAGACTTGGTCATCGAGTCCGACGCCAGCAAGTTGGGGTGGGGCGCTCGATGCGGAGATTTTTCCACCGGAGGTGTTTGGTCAGCAAACGAGCGGGATTTTCACATCAATTGCTTGGAACTGCTCGCTGGCTCTTTCGCGGTGCGTTGTTGGACCAAGGACAGAGTGCAGTCTTGTGTCCTCCTGAAGATGGACAACATCTCCGCGGTCCAGTATGTCAATCGATTGGGGGGTCCCCGTTCTCGGGCGCTGGCCAATTTGGCAAAGGATTTTTGGAGCTACTGCCTCGAACATCATGTTTCGGTGACGGCGGAATATCTCCCGGGCCAGCACAATCAAGTAGCGGATTGGCACTCACGTCATCTCTACGACTCCAGCCTTTGGAAGCTGGATGTTCCGATCTTCCAGTGGTTGCACAACCTCTGGGGTCCGTTCTCGGCGGATCTTTTTGCCTCCCGTCTGGACAATCAGGTGCCCAGGTTCTTCAGTTGGAGACCGGATCCACTGGAACTTGCCACGGATGCCTTCCTCCAGGATTGGAGTCAGGAGAACGGATATGCGTTTCCACCGTTCTCGATGATCATGAGGACAACGGCTCAGATCCGACGTCAATGTGCGCAGGTGGTCCTGATAACCCCCCTTTGGAGGTCTCAAGTCTGGTTTCCAGTTCTTCTGGAACTTTCCTGGGATTCTCCAATCCTACTCCCCCTGTATCCTCAGCTTCTTCAGAACCCGGAGGGGGATCTTCATCACCTGATCACACAGGGGACACTACGACTCATGGCGTGGCGTCTTTCAGGCGACGATGGTCGTTGCCGGGACTTTCGGGTCAGGCTGAGGCCCTCCTGTCAAAGGCATGGGCGGACAGTACCACGAAGCGTTATAGATCCTCGTGGTCACGTTGGGTTTGTTGGTGTCTTCGACGACGTCTGGATCCCGTGGTCGCAGGAATCGTTCCCCTCTTGAATTTTGTCGCCGATTTGGCGTCGGAGGGTTTGGCTTATCGCTCCATTAATGCTATCAGATCGGCGATTTCCGCCGGTCACGAGCCTCTAAACGGAGCACTTGTCGGAGAACATCCAATGGTTTGCAGACTTCTGCGGGGCGTGCGATTGTCGCTACCCCCGGAATCTCGCTACTCCGTCCTTTGGGACGTTAACAGGGTACTGAATCTGTTTCTTTCCTGGCAACCTAATCGGTATCTTTCTCTGAAAGAGTTATCTTCTAAGCTTGCTATGCTTCTCTGCTTGATCTCCTGCAGGAGAGTTTCCGATGTTCGCGCGCTTGATGTCTCAGCGCAGGTTTTTTCCCCGGAAGGGGTAGTTTTTACGATTGGACGCAGAATCAAGTCCAACTCGCGAACAATCACGTATCCGGCTTTCCGGGATTCTCCCAAACTTTGTGTGGTAGACTGTTTGAAGACTTATGAGGAATTGACGCAGGAACTCCGCCCACCAGGCGAACGACAGCTCTTGATAGCTCTCAAGAAGCCACATAAAGCAGTCTCTTCTCCCACCATTGCTAGGTGGGTGCGTTGGGTTATGCAAGAGGCTGGCATTGATACTAAACAGTTTGGTGCCCATTCAGCCAGGGGCGCTATGGCCTCGAAGGCTTTCGCGCTTGGAGCGCGTTTGGAGGATTTAATGCGTGCAGCGGACTGGTCGTCCGACTCCACCTTTAAGAGGTTTTATTTTAAGCCGATTCTTAACGTGGCGCAGTTAGTGGTAAGTAAGCTTTGAACTAGCATAATCCGAAGCCTCCGGTCCTGACATAGAATCGGAATTTGCCTAGTGATATGACGGTAAGTTCCAATTCTATTAAGGACACGGAGGCGAGGATTATCCCGCCCGGGGCACCCTTGGTGCGAAGCCCCCCGTATAGGGGTAAGTAAGGTCTTTTCCTGGATGTTTATTGACAGAAATGCTTGCTTTGCTTGCTGTTCTTTGGTTCTGTGACCGTTGCTTACGCTCCGGATGGTTCGTTCAGTTCTCACCTCCCTGTTTGGGTTCTTTCAGGAAATGATGGATCCAAACAAGACCAATGAGGAAGTGGCGTGACTTGCGTGAAGAAAGAGGAGGAGAGAGAGCTGACAAAGGACTTTGAGATGGTGTCACAGAGATAGTTGATGGACTAATTACTAGGTTATCTCCCTGGTTGTAGGGAGTTGTAGTTTTTTGTATGGTTTTTTACTTTGATATTCACTAATCTCTCTGGCTGCTGTTGTTTTTGGATAAATAATAAAGCGAAGAGAGATAGCATAATCCGAAGCCTCCGGTCCTGACATGCTGAGTCTGATGTAAGGACTAGAGCTGTAGGAGTCCATCAGGACCAGGCACCCAGTCTTTCCACTGCCCCACTAGAGAGGCAGCGTTGCTCTATGTGGCCAGGTGTGTGGCAGTCGGTGTGTGGTCTGTCGCTTCTCAGTTACAGGCATCCTTGCAGCTTTCAGAACAGCAAGGGTGACGCTTCCTGGGAAATGAAGGAGTTGTCCTCTACATCTGACAAAAAGTGTTTTATCAAGAAAAAACAGGTTCTGGAATATGAGCACTGGAGCCCTGCTGACTTCCGATTTTAACTTGATTGACCAACATTGCTTTGTGTCATTTCACTTGCTAGAAAACAGCAGTCGAGTCCAGAAATCTTCATTTCTTTCTTTTTTAGAGAGACAGATTGATTACTGAAAAGGGATCTGGATTTACTTAATTTGGCTTTTGTAGTTGGAGAGGAGGGCTGTTGGACAAGATTTTGCATATTGGGGTTGTCTTCCCTTTCAAGACCTTCTGTGATTCTGTCAGTTTAAGTTTAGATTTAGAAGAAGAATAGCTTTATGTGTAAAGTAAAGTTGACTTGACATTTCTGAAGCGTTTGATAAGAGACGAGCATCCACTGTCTGATGGGAGAATGTCTTAGGGCAATGGATGCATTGTAAAGAGTTCTCACCCATGGCAGAGACTCGTGGATGCTTTCATTGTCCCATTTTAGCCATTGGAAGTTTTCTGTTTGCACTCCAGAGCTGGTAGAAGGAGCGGCTTCCAATTCCGATGGGCTGATAGGGAGATAGATCTGCTGTGGTCTATGGTCGCTGCCAAAGTCGGCCCCTAGAGTCAAGTTATCGATGTTTTTTGCTTAAGTTCTGTTAGAATGGAGACTGAATTCCTGAGTTTCTTCTTCTCAGACTTAGAGGGATTACTTTAGACATTAATAATCTGACCCAAATACTTCTTTGTTCGTGTGGGGTATGCTGAGGTGAATTGCTTGGGCCCGTGACGCTTTCAGAGCAAACTCCTCCGCCCAATAGAGCAAAACTGTAGAAATGTAAAGAGCTCGACCTCCCATCGGCTGACCATGGCTACGGATTTTGATGGCAGGTTTCTGATACGAGACGAAGGCCAGTCAGAGCGACGATAGTTTGATCCCAAGTTTCTTGTAGTACAAGGAGATCTAAGGAGTTCCAAAACATGACAGATTTTGCGTAAGGCCGTGAATATTTCATGAGCATGGGCCAAGACTGGCCCTGGCTGGGCATTGCTTGGCTTGGCTTTTGTTACTTTTGTTTCTTTGTTATGGAGAATGTTTGCCTGAAGAGCACGTGGCAGGCAGTTCCAGTCCCTTTGATGGAGATCAGTTTTCCTGGGACCGTTTGCTCCATGTGCACTCATAGCTCCTGAAGAGCTGATCTGAACAGCTGCACGCTAGAGGGATGAGGGGTATAAGGCCCAGAGCTCATTGTGCAGTTTTAAGGATTGGAGTAAGTGGGAGGGATGGACTGGCGAGAGAGCACAGTTGTATACCCTTTGACCTTTATACCCAGCCCCCTGAAGCTGCAGATATCACCAGAATAGATCCAACCCATGCTGGAGAAACAACAGTGACCTGAGTGCTTCTGGTTCTTGCTCCCCTCTTGGCTCTAAGAGCTCAACTGCAGAAACATCAGCAGATTGTATGTGGTGCAGAGCAGGGATCGATTGAAGCAAAAGAATGATGTAACCCCCATTACAAATGTCATGGGCCCCCCTTTTTGATATTCGGATATAAAGACCAGCTGATTAACCCAGAAAGTCAGATATGAGTTGGGGGGTCACCAACTCTCGGCATAATAGGAGGAGAATGGAAGGGTGGGGAGTCCCCAACTCTCGGCATCATAGGAGGAGTGGAGGGGTGGGGGGGTCCCCAACTCTCGGCATCATAGGAGTAGTGGAGGGGTCCCCAACTCTCGGCATCATAGGAAGAGAGTGGAAGGGTGGGGGTCCCCAACTCTCGGCATCATAGGAGGAGTGAAGGGGTGTGGGGTCCCCAACTCTCGGCATCATAGGAGGAGTGGAGTGGTGGGGGTCCCCAACTCTCGGCATCATAGGAGGAGAATGGAAGGGTGGGGGGTCCCCAATTCTCGGCATCATAGGAGGAGTAGAGTATTGATCTGACACAATTCACTAAGGGGTGCTCTTATAGAAAGACTAGAGTGGGGTTCTCAGTGAGTGTTTGTCCACTTGTTCACATGCTGTGCACCTCCCTCACCGTACATTGCCGCGTTATGAATCGGGTTGCCGGGCTGTGAAGTGTGGTCCGGTTATGCCACCAGGGGAGCTTGCATGGAGCTCAGCTGCACACATGAAGCAGCATCTGCCTTCGCTGCCCCGGGACTGGAAACAACCTCTGCCTCAAAATGACACTGTCCTGTTATCCAGGGAGGCAACAGTGATGTAATATTTGTTGCTTGCCTGTCTGTGCCGCTGCCAATGACCCCATTCACCTCTGTCTGGTAGGTGTTCGGGGCCCTCCTCCACCGCAGGCTCCTGCCAGTACCTCATCCCTGGTGGTCCAGTGGGAGAGCCTTGCTCTTATGCTGGTCCGCTGCTGTCTGTCTCTTTGTTTGTGCCCGGTTCTGTCTTTTGTCTGTGTGAGAAGTTGGCCTGGTATATGCTGTCCACTAGTGGGCACCTTGTACCAGTCCAAACAACCCCTTACGGTGATTGGTTAAAGACAACCTTTATTGAAAGCAATCCTAGTGGTAGCTATGGAGAGCAGCCTTCAGGCTAAGCCTTGAAGGAATGTAAAGCACCTTGTTTTACCAATCTATAATCTCTTGAATGACCAAATGAAAGACAACCACACCAGGGATATATATAAAATATATGTATTTATTTCTAAACACTCTCTCCTAGTCTCTTTATGAGGCTACAGGTCAAAACACATATGTTACACTTCAAATACGATGGCAAAATAGCACAAATACACATCAGGCATAAGGGGCGAGCCAAACCATATACTAAAATAGTGGTATAAGAACCACGACTTAACTAGACACAAGGCCTAGAGCCTGTAGAATCGCTGGGACCCCAAGGAACCACCCAAGGTAGTGACACAGAGGACCCATGGGGACTGTATGCAGTGTGAGAACACAGCCGCGAGCTCCAGTTAGCTTCTATGGGGAAAGTCGCGGTTGGATTTTTAAAGATTAGGGACATATAGAAATTAACTAGGGCCAAACCCTTTGGAACTTAGTAAGTTCTAGGGCCAACCAACACCCACGGGAGCACTGGAGTACTCGTGTTACCTAACCCAGTGAAGCCAGGTGCATAGTTGTCAAATGGTGTTGGGTCATGTCGTCGATTTCAGTGGGAGCTGGCAAAGAAGTGCTGCTGCCGGGAAGGTGCGAAGTGTCCGAAGAGATCCAAGCCTGGATCGAAGATGATAATAACCTGAAAGCAGAGGGGACAGAAGCAGGGTCAAATGCCAGTGACCAGGAAGGCAATAGGCAGATTCTCACCGATGTCGTGTGTTTCAGGTGAAGAAGGTGAAGCTTGACTCTTCAGCCACGAGGACCAGGAGGCATCGAGGATGACCAGGAGCTGGATTTGAGCTGTCCCACAAAGGATGTCGAGTGCTGCAGCATCAGTGCCTGGATTGGACACAACAAGCCTTGGCAACAGCAACCCACGGAGAAACGAGAAAGATGCTTCTGTGCAGACCGGCAAGTTCTTTGGGACTCACCACTTAGTTGGTAGTCAGGGCACGTCTGGAGCAACCTGGGAAGCCCAAGGAAAATCAAAGTTACCCCCTCAGGGACCCACCAGCCAACGGACCAGGGATTGCGAAGGGACCTCGAGAGGAAACACAAAATGGCAGCCCACGGGTCACTAGGGGTGACTAGGCTGACAATGTTCAGTGGATCTTCTGCTAGAGTTGGGAGCTACAAGTAACGCCAAGCACGACTTCAAGAGATGTCGAAAATCAATGTACTTGCAAAAGTGCACAGTGACCAGGAGTTCCGGTTCCACACTACTCACGAGGGCTGCGGGTCTCAGCTTTGCTGGGGACTTGGGTCGGCCTCTGACATGTCTGGAAATCCTCTTCCTGGGCTGAAAATATGCCGGAGTCCCGCGGGAGCTTCAGAAATGCAGACCAGCAAAATGCTTTGTTGGTGCCTGCAAGCAGGGGAGTCACTCCTTGACCCCATGGGAGATTTCTTCAGTTCTCTAGTCTTGAGTAGAGCGTCAAAGTGCCAGGATTCAGCTTCAGAGTTTCATCCAGGGATATCTAAAATTCTGGTTACAGAGGTTCCTTACTTATACCTAAGGAAGGGGTTGGACTAACTCTGGGGACCCACCTATGGAAGGGTTTGGAAAGAGGGGTGGTTACACCCATTTCCTTTGTCCAGTTTCGTGCCAGAGCTGGGGCTGGAAGACCCTGAACCGGTTTGAGCTGGACTATGTACAGGGACACCAAATGCGCCCCCAGTGCAGGACTTCAAAGCACACTGAGAGTGCTCTCACACAGCCCCATTACACATAAGCCTCTCTGGGAGGTGGTTACACCTCCCTGTGACAGGAAACATATTGTCCAGGCCTCCCCTGCCAGAGTTTCGGTCAGAAGCAGGAGGCCAGACTCGCGTCTGTGGCTGCAGCATCCATTTTGTGATGCCAGGGCTCTTTTAAGTTGGTACCGGGTATACCGGTGTTGTCATGTCTCTACCTCTAGAAGGATGAGATCATACTCCCACACCAGTTACTGGTGTGGGGGTATGATTCCAAGGTGTTTGACACCAAACACGACATGTTTCCGTGCAGCCAGTCCAAAGTTAGTATTAACCGTTTAAGATATAATGCACTTAAGAGTATATGGCCAGGCCGCACCAGTGACATCCCCAGAGAAGAGATTCTGAAGGCTGCATAGGGACTCAGCTCATGCCTGCACTCTGCCTTCAGGATTGTTAAGGCCTGCCATAGGAGTGACTGAAAGATTACTATGTGCAGTGATAGGTGAGTTATAGTGAACCTATACCTCAGTAAGGGGTGCATGAACCACCTTATCCAGGCTATAGTAGCAGATCTGTGGTGTCATTTTGGTTAGCTTTCCAGGGGTGGCATAATACATGCTTCAGCCCCTGGTAGGCCTCTGGGGTACCTATGCCCTGGGTACATAGTATACCATATACTTGGGACTCACAAGGTTACCTCAGGATCCAATCTGTGGTGTACCTGAAGTACATCCAATCAATTTATTAGAGAGAACAGATAGGCTGGGGACCTGAATAGCAGGTTCCCAGCCAAACTAAGTCAAAAAGCATCAAAACACCAGAAAAAAGTGGGGGCATCCATGTAGTCGGATTCCACCTTCCTACAGTCTGTCTGTATTGTGTCTTGTTTTGCCTGTTTTGTTTTTGCCTGTTCGTCTCCTTTGTAACCGGTTGTTACCTGTTGTTGTCCTCCATGTCCACTTGCTGTCCTTTTCTACTGCTGCTGCCCCGGCAGCCCCTGCCCCCTCCTGGTTTTTGCTCCTGCCTCTCAGCTGTGCTTCCCTCCCCTTCCCTATTTAATGGCAGCTGCGTGGCAGTGGGCCAAAAGCAAGCCCGTCTGAGCCCGTCCGTGTCCTGACCGCGACCAGCACCAGAGACCCTGGATTTTCGACCATCCACCGCTACGACTCAGCTGCCCTCCTCACACTCAACCCCAGAAGGAATAACAACTGCCAGCTGTCCACGCCAAGCACCACCCACGGACAGTTCTCCTGCCGCCACTGCAGCTGAACCTTCACCACTCTCTGTACTACCACTGCCACCACCTCCACGCCTGACGCCAACATTACCGAAGCCCTGAAGTGCACAACGTGTGCTCCCTGCACAGACATGCCGTAGAGACCTGGAACCTCCTCAATACCCTCTTGCCAGACGTCGCCTTCTTCACTTAAACCAGGACCAAAGCCTCCACTGCCCCGACATTGCCACTGCCATTCCCGACAGCTACAAGATCTAGAGAAAAGACCACCCCAACCCCCCAGGAGGAGGACTCGCCATCACACACAAGAGCTCCCTCCGACTCTCCACCTCCGCCATGAGCGACTCCTCAGCCACCACCGAACACCTTCCCTTCCAGATCCAGTCGAGCCCTAGAACCACACTTCATGGCACCCTCGCCTACATACCCCCTGGCCTAGACCATACAGACTCGTCCTCAGCATTCAACGACATTAGCATATCACCCAACACCTGAGAGATCTCCACTGGCTCCCTGTCGAGAAGAGAGTGACCTTCAAGCTAATCACCCATGCCTACAAACCGCTTCACAAAACCGGACCTAAATATCTCAACTAAAGAATATCCTTCCAACTACCCAAAAGGAACCTCCGCTCATCCGACCTTGCCCTAGCAGGAACCCCGCACATCTGCAGAACCACAGCGGACAGAAGAGCCTTCTCCTACATCGGGGCTACAACCTGGAACGAGCTCCCATTCAACATCAGACACTCTGCGTCACTGGACACTTTAAGGACCTGGCTTATCGGATGAACCGGAGCTGCAATGCCCCCCTCTGTGCCTTGAGACCCTCATGGGTGAGTAGCACACTTTAAACCCCTTGATTGATTGATTTATTGATTGATTGATTGATTGATGTACCTTTGTCAACTCTCCTGGGATGAGATATTTCTGTTGGCTCTGCAGTGCTTTCTGTGAGTCCCGCGTATTAATCGATGTGGTCCTTCCTCCAGAATGGTCTTGAGGAGTTTGTTTTGTTTTTCAGCCATCCTATGTATTGCATTTTTTTCATCTTGAGGCCCTTACTGAACAAAGAGGAGCTATTATGTGGGTCTCCCCACTGAAGTTGATATTTATTTGTCATAGTGAAGCTTGTAGGTCGCCATAAGCTTTTTGGGAATTCCTGTCATATGATGTGTTCTATTTGCATATTGTTTAAGTCTTTTTGAGCTACCCTCAGGACAAACTGGTTAAGTAGTTCTACAGCTTGTCTCATAGCTCGTCACCCTTCCAGTTACTCTTCTGGCAGTGAATGAATATATTATTCCCAATGTGTTTAAGTCTTTATTGTAATGCTCCTGTAGTCAACGATGATGACACTTTGTGGCATATGGTCACTTTCTACTCTTTTAATTATCTGGAATTCTGTGTACATTGATTATGTCATATGAATATTGCTGAAATGATTTCACGGATTTCTTTGTATTTAATTTTTTATACATTAATTCATATTATCAATGCGTTTTTTAAGTCTAATTTCCATTTGTGTATACAGGTGGCTTGGGTTGGTTTGCTTTCAAATGGAAGTTTTGTTAATTTATACTTGTTATTTGAATTTAGGAAAATGGTGAGACCATCCGATGCACGACCAAACTTCTTTTCTTGTATGAAAAACGTGTAAAACGCTTGGAAGCCCAGTGAATGCATGTTTGTTTTGCACCCTGTTTCTTACAGACATACACAGGCAAATTTAGAAAAGTAAGTCACAATTATTTGGTTACAGCTTTCCTCATAATCCAAGCTGCCTTGTTTGTTAGCTAACAACTGCTTTATATTAAGATTCAGCATTATTGTGACCTGGACGTCGTTTAACAGTCGTCTAACAGGTAATCGAAACTCAACCAAAGACATTGTTGTCTGGTCTTTGTCACTGAGCTCTGTCCTCAAAGACCATACAAAGGAAAGGCCAAAGAGAATTGATCCAGCCTACACTGTTCTGTAGAATTCAATCTTTTTTCTCGTCGCCAAATTTCATGAACTCATATTTTCATATATTGACAGATGTAACACAGCTCTCGAGTCTTGCGGATGGATTCATTGACGGATTTATAGGGGGATCGTCTGGGGCACTCCGGAGCTGCTCTAGGCGGCGGCCATTTCCTTCGGCTGCCGGCCATGCCTCTCCCAGCTGCGGATTTTGAACGCTAGCTGTGCCGGCACCAAGGAAACCCAGCAAACCTATACATTTTTAAAATGAGACTCCCAGGGGAATCCAGGATGGGGTGACTTGTCTGGCTTTCACCAGGTTCTGCTACCCAGAATCTCTTGCAAACCTCAAAATTTGTTAAAAAAAAAACAAAAAACTAATTATCCTCACATTTCTATGATGGAAAGTTCTCTAATCTGTGTGGATACACAAAATTCCACCCACCCCGCATTCCCAAAAGTCTTCTGATAAAAATGTTACCTACTCCATAGCGTTCCCCTCAGTCTCCTGAGTAAAATGAAATGTCACTTGTGTGGGTCTCCAGTGCAAAATTGGCTAAAAAAGTTTTTTTTAAATGTAGTGCTTAGAATTTGCTGTGCTGTACCCTTAATCCCTATGCTTTTGGCTCTTCCCAGTCACAGGCCCTTGCCGCCTCACCCAAGTGAGGTATCATTTTACTCAGGAGACTGATGGGAATGCTGGGGGGAAGGAAATTTGTGCCGGCATGGTGATCCCACACAAACATTTGTGGAAAATGTAATTTGTTTCAGCTAATTTGAGGTTTGCAGGGGATTATGGGTAGGAAAACGTTGAGGGGTTCACGCAAGCCATGCCTCGCCGGACTACCCGGGTGTTGAGTTTTCAGAAATGTGTGGGTTTGGTAGTTTCCCAAGATGGGCGCAGAGCTCGGGGCCAAAAACCCAGGTGACCCCTCCTTGCAAAACCAGGTTGTTTTGTGATAGGTAATTTTGATGTCTCTTCAATATGTTTTGGGCCTTGCCTGTAGCAAAGACTTGGACCACCCACACAAGTGAGGTACCCTTTTTATCGGGAGACCTGGGGGAAATGCTGGATAGTAGGAAAATTGAGTTTTTTCTGATACCAGAATATTATGACACAGTAATGCAAGAAAAATATGGGACTATAGTCACATTTTGAGGTTTGCATGGCATTGTGAGTAAAGAAACTTGTTTTGATCCATGAGAGGCACACCACCCAGCACTCCCCATTTTATTTGGTTTACAGAAATATCTAAAGTTGGTAGATTTTCCCTAGAGACCGACACAACTTAGCACAGAAAGACAAATATGACTGCCTATCCATCTGTTCCTCGAGTACACACACATACTGGTTGGATTTGTCATGAGGGTGAGTGAAAGGTTTAAAATGTATATTTTATTAACAAGAGATTTCACAAAAAGGAAATACACTGCTAATAATTGAAAGATTAAAAACCTGAACCAGTGACTCACAGCTTGTGAGCTGTAAAGTCACGACAAGGCACCAACCTCTTTACAGGCCATTCACACACCTTTCACACTTGACACACACTTTCACACCACCAGCTGCGGCCCCAGCATATTACACCACTCACATCAATAGACACTGTGGAGACAATGTATGTCCCGGTAGAGAGAGATAGTAAAGACAAATTTTACTTCAAAACTAACAATGCCTTAAGTACACACACATGCTGTTTGGATTTGGCACTAGGGTGAGTGAATGTTCAGAGCATAAAATTCTATTAACTAGAGATTTCACAAAAAGGAAATGTACTGTTAATAATTAAAAGGTTAAAAAGCGGAACCAATGTCTCGCAGCTTGTCAGCTGTAAAGCCATGGCAAGGCAACAAAGGGCAGATTTACGAGGCACTTGCGCCGCATTTGCGCCGCCGCTGGGTCACTCCTGTGATGTTCTGATAAATGCTTTTTGTTGCCCAAACAATTCCTTTCAGTTGAAGATTATGCACAGGTACTTATATTCTTTGACCACCTCCAGCTGTTGACCCCGCAGTTCCCATCGAGGTTGGTGTTTTTTATCCTTTTCGTTGAGTATCGTCACTTGAATTTTTCTAAGTTTATTGATAGCCCATTCTTGTCTGAGAAGTTGCTTGTGGCACTTATAAGATGTTGCAAACCAACTGGGTTTCTGCCAATCAGTATAAAATCATCCGCATACAGTAGATTTGACAGTGTTTGGCCCCCACAATTGGAGGCATGATGGTTGCAGTTGTCAAGTTCTGCTGAAAGATCTGACAGAAAGAGGTTGAACAAGGTCGGAGCAAGCACGCACCCCTGCTTCAGCCCCTTGGTGGTCATTATTTTCCTTGATAGACAGTTGCCTAATCCTAGTTTTATTTGAATCCATGTCTCAGAATGAAGTGAAACTAACTGATTCAAGATTTTCGGATCTATATCCCAGCTAGATTGTTTGGCCCAAAGTTTCCCCTTGTCTATGCTATCGAAGGCGGACGTATAATCGATAAAACAAATGAATAGTCGCTTTTTGATTTTTATTGTGGCGTCTATTAAAAGTGAAAGAGTGAGGATGTTTGTAGCTGTTCCCGTGAATTTTTGGAAGCCAGTCTGATTGATGGCAATTAAGCCTTACGTTGATACCCATTCAGTGAGTTCACCCAATAAGAGGCCCGCAAAGTATTTGGCTTCTATATCAATTAGTGCTATAAGCCTGTATTCTTTGCTTGATTCCTGCTGCCTTTTTTATAAATAGGGGAAATAATTGATCCCTTTCAGGAATCTGGAATTTTTTCTACTTTCAGCATATTTTTGAAGAGGGGCCTTAGTTGCTCTGCCCAATAATTCGGGTCCTGCTTATATAGAATTGGTGGTATTCCGTTGGGCCCAGGGACCCCCTCTTTTCTGCCTTTCATGATTCGGTTCTTGATCTGTTTTGTTGTGTATGGAAGCTAGGTCTCTACGGCTGGATGCTTTGGCCTTGCAGACTTCGCTGGGGAACCTCGATGTCTTGAGTAATTTTGTCGGTTTCTTTGTTAAAATGATACGACAAGTACTTTACCCAGGTTTCCTCTGTTATATACTAGTTAATTTCATGAGCCCTTGGGTTGTCTTAATTATTCACTCTGTGCCAAAATCTGTCACTGTTGTTATTGTAGGCGGATGGTAGAGTCGCGCTGGAGTGCTAGGTGCGTGAGGAGCGTCCGGCCCGGGCTCTCTTCCACATGAGATCCGCTGCTTGGGGGCCTGCACTGGTTGCTCTGCCGATCCCTGTGCTCCTTGGATCGCGCTGCCTGGGTGATTCCCCCCGCCGCGGCTCTGCTTTATTATCCAGACTCACCGGCGGCAGAGCAGCATATTGCGCCTACTCAGATTGATGTCCATGCAGCTCGGGGGCTGCTGGCTTTGAGCTCCCCAGGTTTTCCATCTGCCTGGGTGAGCTTGCTAGTGGCCCCGATACTGCGCTGGTGCCACCTGTTGAGGTGGAGAAATGTTGGCTGCTGCCTTGGGGGCTCACCTTGTGAGATCTACTGGGCCAGTGGTGACACCTATGAAGGAGAGTCCACCCTGCCTCCACACTTGTGTTAAATAATCTGGTTACCTGAGCTGTGTGGGGACTGATGCACAGGGGGCATTGACCGGCCAGTCGGGACAGTTGCAGAGTGCCGCTCTTGGAGCACGCTATCTTTGGATGGACAGGTGCCGATACTGAGAGCCGCATGCCGTGCCGTTGAAGAGGACTGGTGGAAAGGGCCTCGAGGCCAAGCCTGCTGTATAGTCATTGCCGATACTATATACTACGGGTGTCACTGAGGCTCCAGCACCTGCAAGCTATATAATTGGGCCATAGTGTGTGGACTGAGAGGACCTTGAGAGATGCTGCTTTGTCGGGTGGGGGAGCGCTCCCTCTATATCCTCTTGTTCGACCATATCACCGACCCCATCTGTGTTGTGGGCCCGCTGGGTGTGGAGTCTTAGTCCCGGAGTGCCTGCCGCTGTAATGGGGGCATACCACAGAGTGGTGTGGAGGTAAAAGGGGTCTCTGAGTCCCGTTGGTGAGCTGCTGATCATGAACAAGCCAAAGGGGATCTCCACTGTTATACAGTTGAACAAGCTAGACAAATACGCAGTCCCCCGTCAGCTAGTGCATGAGGAGGGCACCACGGGAGGCCCAATGACCGGGAAGGAGCCGTCCCTTAGCTCCATAATGTCGGCCATTCAGTCCTTGGGGGCGAAATTGGAGACAAAAATTGACAAGGTCACCATCTGAATGAACTTAATGAGGGCCGATATGCGGAACACCTCAGAGAGAGTCACAGCGACAGAAGAAAATGTGGGAGAGCTCCTATCGGCGACTAAGCTGGAGGAACGTGTGCAGAAGCTGACGAACCAACAGAAGCTGATGGCCATGAGGCTGGACGAACAAGAAGGGAGGGTCTGATGCAATAACATCAGGGTGGTAGGTGTACCGGATGATGCGGAAGGCCCTTCCATGGATCTTTTTATGGAGGCTCTTATATTGAACCACCTCAGGCCGAAGAGACTATCCACCTTCTTCACTGTGGAGAGTGCGTATAGGGCCCCGATCCCAAAGCCCAAACCCGGGGCTCCACCTCGGATGATCATTGTGCGCATTTTCAACTTCAGAGTCCGTGGATATCTACCCTTTGAGAACTCGACTGTGAGGTTCTTCACTGACTTCACGTTGAAAGTGCAGCAGGAGCGGCGTACTTTTGTTGGGGTAAAACAAGCCCTTCTGGAGAAGGGGATACAGTATAGGACATTTTTTCTGGCCAAATTGAAAGTGATTGATAATGACAAATTGCTGTTTTTCATGTCACCAGCAGAGGTTCAACAATGGCTGGATGGAAACCCCCATCGACCATCCAACCGTGGCACTGATGGGGACTGAAGCGGGAGCCGCTTCCACACTCTTGCATCTCCACCCAGGCGTGTAGGCAGAGATAGGTCTGTCTCTAAATCCAGGAGCTCCCAGCCTGGCAGTCCCACGAACGATGATCGATCTTCAGTGAAGTAAGTTTACAGACTTATGGCTGCTGTCATTCTCTCTCTTAGAGACTCTGGACGTTTGTCCTCCGTGTTCGCTAGTAGACATGTTGCTCCAGGGGGAGTGGTGAACTGAGGCATCTTAAAATGGGACATTGCACTCTATGTTCCGGTGTTATGATGTGTGGATGGCGGGCGGGAGGTGAGGGTGTGAGTGTTATTTGGCGGAGGTGCCAGACAGCCCTACCTTAATTTTTGGTTATTGGGGCGATAGGTGCTCTGCTTTTGGGGATATGGGAAGTTTTAGACCTACATTGCAGGGTTGCAGTGTGGGGGGACATTTGCTAGGGGTGCTTTTTTTTTGTGTTTGGTTTATTGTTTGTTTTTTGCTTCAGATGTACTATTACACTTTCAGTGTTGGCTAAGATCCCATTCTGAGGTACGCCCCACTGCATGTAGGGGGGAGGTCTCTGTTCCTGGGGTGGATGGGAGGATGAGCATTACTTGATTACATGAATATGCGACATAACAAGACACTGACTGTCCTCTCCTGGAACGTAAACGGCCTTGGAGATAATATTAAGTGTACAATGGTTCTACAATACATGCGTAGGCATTCCCCTGACATCATCCTATTACAGGAGATGCACCTGCGGGGCAATAGGTACTTGGCGCTTAATAGGTATGGTTACACGCTACAAACCCATGCAGGCTTCATGTCCGGATCCAGGGGTACTGCGATTCTCATTAAAAACGTGATTCAGTGTACATTCCCCCAGGGCTTCATGACATTACGTTCCCTGTTCTCAGCAAGCTCCTGGTGGAATTCCCGCCCGGATCATTGCATTTTGGCAGGGACATGAAAGATACCCTTACACCCGAAATGGATAGGGAACCTCTTTCCCCCAGGGTGGGGGGGCCTGTCCGCTGTCCTCTTTTGCACGGGCTATGGGACTGGTGGATCTTTGGAGGAGTCACAACCCCAGGGCTAGACACTATACACATATTTTAGTGGCCCATGGCAGTGGGGCCCGACTGGACTGCATCTTTACACACAGTAATGCAGCAGGGGCTCTTTCAAGGTGGGTGCCACAAAGCGCGCGGTATCTCTGACCACTCACCTGTCGAGGTACAGCTCCATGGACCTGTTTTTGACCGGTCTCTTCCGCCACTTTTAGACCCCTTCATGTTTCGGGACCAAGAATTCCATGAGCGCTTCAAGGAGCGAACTGAGTTGAATTTTACCAAAAACTAGGGCTCTGTTTGCTCCTCTGGTGTCTTATGGGAAGCGTACAAGGCGATGGCGAGGGATTTTGTCCAGGCGGCATGCAGTGCACAGCACAAAGAAAACCATAGTCAGTGTGAGGATCTTGAGCGGGAAATACTGACCATCTGGAAAGCACCATAACTGTGACTCTGGGGGAGAGGGGGATTTCAAGCACTCCCTTAAACTTAAACAACGATCCCTGCGAGACCTCGCTGATTATGCGGCACGGGCACACGCACTTGCCACGCAGCGTAGAATATATGATCTGGGTGATAATGCCAACAAATTGATTGCTTGGATGGAACGCCGCGATAGGAGTCGCAACTGGGTATCCGAGATCCGGTCTGAGGAGGGGTCACGGGGTGGGACTGGGGCTGGCCTTACTGATATCTTTGCTTCTTACTATGAGAATCTTTATCAATCTCAATCCGAATGGGCGTAAACGGACTATGTTGCATTTCTGTGCAACATTTCTCCCCCGACTTTGAATGTGGAGGATAGGGACACCCTTGATTCTGCTTTTCATCTGGAAGAAGTTGAAAGTGCCATGAGGGACTTACAATCTGCCCGAACGGGCTTCCCACTGAAATGTTTAAATGTGTGGTGGGGACGGTGACCCCATACATGCTTGATATGTTTCAGGAAGCGTCCAAAGAGAGGCAGCTCCCAGAAGACTTGAGACTGGTGACCATAGTCGTCCTTCCCAAGAAAGCTAAGCCGCCTGACCTCTGTAGTTCTTACATACCTACCTCCCTCTTGAACTTTGAAGCTAAGGTTTTAGCAAAAATCATAGCAAATCGTTGAGCCTGGTGTTGCAGTCCCTGATCCACCCCAACCAATCGGGCTTTATGCCTAATAGGAGCACAAGACTAAATTTGAGACGCTTATTTGGAGTCATGTACATGACCCACAGGCAGCCAAATATTCCGGCGGCCCTCCCTTCTCTCGATGCACGGATGGCATTCAATATCTTTTCGCTGTCCTGGGGAAGGTGGGCTTCGGCCCGCAACTGCAGCGGTGGGTACAACTGCTGTACACTGCTCCGATGGCCAGGTTGAGGGTCAATGGGACCATCTCTAGAGCCTTTGCATTGCACAGAGGGAAACTTCAAGGGTGTCCTCTTTCCCCGTTGCTCTTTGCACTGGTTCTCGAGCCTTTGGTGGTGTGGATTAGAAAGGACCCGGTGTTGGCGGGGATTGATTTTGGGGGAGATTGGGAAGAACGTATTTTGCTTTATGTGGATGACATCCTTCTGTATGCACACCGACCCAGCCAAACATTCCATAGACTTATTCATATCATCAGATCCTTCGGGTCGTATTCTGGCTATCGTATCAACTGGGATAAGTCTGCGGTTTTCTCCTTGGCCGGGGATCCTCCGGTCCTTACATCTGCATGTGCAGATATGGTGCTCCAACAAAAATTTAAATTCTTGGGCGTTTGGATCACTAAGACCGATGCCAAATTTCATCAGCTGAATCTTCAGACACAGCTTGCCAGGCTTCGGGAAGATACCACACATTGGCGGGGGTTCCCTTTTTCGCTTATGGGACAAGCAGTCCTCTTTATAATGATGGCTCTCCCTCGCCTATTGTATGTCATCCAAAATACGAAATATCACATCCCTGACTCCTTCTTCCAAACGATTGACTCCGAGCTTCGTCTGCTCTTATGGGAGGGGAGGTAGTCCTCGGATTGCACTCAAGAAACTGCAGAAGGGGATGTAAGAAGGGGGGCTCGCGGTTCCGGATCTTAGGAAATACTATTGGGCCGCCCAGCTCCATAATATTGCATGCACATGGGGAGCGACGGAACTTCTGACAGTGGCTGCATGGCTATGCGACTTGGACTAGTGCTGTGGGACAGAACGGGCGGTGTATCAAAGCCGGGAATGCCCTCGCAAGTGGGAGAAAATATGGGGACCGTGGATATTGTACAGGAGTCCCTGAGGGCTTGTATGAGACGTCTGTTCGGGTTTCTGAGAGGGCCTCGGGATGTATACTATTGGGGGGTGGAGGGGCACACGTCTATTTTTCTGGATTCAAATGTGCTATATTGCTTGAAAATTGTTAACTTGCGATCTCCTCTCTACAAATGTATGATTGTTTGTTTATATCTGAAGCTTGTTTATTGAGTTAATGAAAATATTTTTTTTTTTAAAGTGATAGAGATAGGAAAGGATAGTCCATCGCTGTGCTTGCCACTGAGTTGTGATAAGTAGCTGATTGGGGGCGATCACCGGGAAATCTACAGTTTGATGCTATCAAACCCAGACTTGTTAGTTTCACTAGTCAATCTTTCGATACTTTGGTTTGTTTACCCCACTTGCTTTCTTTTTGGGGTGGGATCCCCCACTCGAGTAGTTGATCATCTGCCGGCTGATCATTGCCAGCATTCCCTGAAAGGAACATGTTGAAGTCTCCTGAGATAATGTAGTTCGATATCGCCTCTTCAGTAATAAGCCTCGTCAGTTCTGACACTAGAGATTTTGCACCCGTTCGGGTGTAGATAGGTGTTAACCAGTATTAGGTGTTGTTTGTTTTTTCCGGAGCCTACTGTCTCCATCTGTATTGCGTTAATTCCATTGTTTGATATATTCGTCATCGACAGTTCTTTAGCTGTGTTAACGGTTTCTATTGAGGCATATGTGGTAAGGCCTCCTTTCAGGTGTTCGAACTTTGATCTTCTGCTAGCTGGAAGATGATACAACTTGTAGCCTTGTAGATGGAATGGCTCTGCCAGCCAAGGTTCTTGAAGTAGGATTAAACCAAACTGCTGGAAGTGCATCAGTAAGTCTATGTTCATGGTTTTAGATCTTAGGCTAGTTATGTTCCAGGAGCAAAGTTTTAGCTGTGGAACCTTCTTTTGTTGTTCCGTGATCTGTCATGGGCCCAAGTGTCTGCCCACCAGTGAAGCAGAAACAGCCAAAATAAAGCTCCCCAAAGGGGAGCAACCCTTGTCTAAGGGGCTGCCCCCCTGCAAACATTCCTGGTGGTCTAGTGGGGCAGAATTTAAAACAAATATGGTCTGATCCGCCCCTCACGGGGGCAATAACGGCCCCAATAATGCTCCCCAATGGGAAGTGACCCCTTCCCAAGGGCCCATTCACCACAAATATATCCCTGGTGGTCTAGTAGGCAGAATTAAAAAATAATGGCCTGATCTGCCCCCCAGGGGGACAGAAACTGTCAAAATTATTGCCCCCCAAAGGAGAGTGACCCTTACTTAAGGGGATGCTGCCTGCAAACAGTTGATTACTTAAAACAATAAATTCAAGAAATCCCTGGTGTCTACTGGGCAGTCCTGCAGCCCAATCGTGCAATCACACAGCTGTGGCTGAGACACCATCCACAGACTGGATAATCCATGGTTACATTACCCTATAGGTTACGACTTTCCAATTCCAATATTGTCTACAATACCACCATGTAGGCAGATCTGAAGTGCATGAATACTGGGAATTACCATTTACTTTTAGATGCAGGAATGGGTACACAGATGTTTTCCTTAGTGGTTCCTGTGAGGATGCTTTGAGCGGGTCCTCAGTATGCGAGGACATTCTACTTCATGGGGCATGAGTTGCAAATTTGTCCTGTGATCTGAAGGGTTTTCTGGCTGCTGTGATTCGTTCAACATTCAAGCTGCTCTCAATGGGAGCTATTTGATGTTGAATGATCAAAGCTGCTGCAGAATGGAATCTGGCATCCCGTATCTAGTAACGATTAATTCCATAGTCACTTGTTGCATACAAGGACTGTTTCCACCTGCCTGCATCGTAAGGGAGGCAACGCTATGGCCTTCTATAAAGGTTTCCTTTTTTTTTTTTTTTTTAATTTTTTTTATTGACAACACAAATAAAGCAGAAACCAAAGATTAGCTGATAATAGTAACATATACATTTGATATCCAATAGGCCATACAAATAAATACAATAGAGACTAAAAGTGAAAAAAAAAAAGGGGGGGGCAGAATAAAAGAAAAGTTCCCCAAATTTTATCAAATTTTTTCATTGATTTCAATCCCTTCGTTTTGGCAATAGCACGTTCCATAGTATGAATTTCATTGACTAAAAACCACCATTCCAAGATATGTGGGGGTTTCTGAGATATCCATACCCTAGCAATTGTCAGTCTAGCACAAGAAAATAATACAGTTAGTAAATCTTTGTGTGGGCAATTCTCAGTTTGTATGTCTAATAGTATAGACAATGATGAAAGAGGGCCAAAGACAATTTGTTTTTGCAATAGAATATTTTCGAAACCTGACCAAAACTCAGACAGAGCTGGACATGAAAAAAAAATATGAGTAATATCGGAGGCAACAAGATCACATTTGGGGCACTTAGAACGTGAGCTTAATGAGAAATTCTTAGTAGGAGTGATGTTAATCCCTAGTCTAGAAGCCCATTTCAGAGCAATTTTTGGGCAGTTGTCCTCTTTAAAATTGTTTAAGCATTTATAACCCCTACTAATTAATGATTTCTGATTTTCTGAGTAGAAGCATGTCCATATATCTGAGTCCGAAATTTGCCTAATTTTCATTTTATTAACCAGAAAATCTATAATTTGCATATATTTAAATCGCATGACATCAGTTAAATTAAAGAGAATTTTAAGCGTTGTAAAATGTAAAAATCCCTGATTGCCATACAAATCCCCCAAAAAATTAATTCCAGAATTGGCCCAGACAGTTCCAAGTCCATCATTGAATATTTCTGGTAATCCAGGATTGCCCCACAGAGCCAGCTTCGGATGGAAAAAAGAGGTTTGACATGTAGTTAATAAAGTTTTCCATACCGCTACTGTTTCTCTCGCAGTCTTAAACTTGACCCTTTTGAAATAGTTAGGGTCGTTAACTCTTGCGAGAAATCGATTAGAATCATTACCCAACATGAATTGGTGGTAGTAATATTGACTATTAGGGAAAAATAAACCACGAAGGCGGCCAAAAAAAGTTGCCAAAAAATATAATTTAAAATCGGGGAAATTTAAACCACCTTTATTGGTTGGTAATTTAAGCAGGAGAAGCGACCTTCTAGCTTTCTTATATCCCCAGATATAACTACTTAGGATCCCATCTAGTTTCTTGAAAAAAAAGTTATTGACACATAAGGGTATAGACCTAAATAAATACATAAATTTGGGCAAAATTTTCATCTTTATTAAATTAATCCGGCCTATAAGACTTAGAGGTATTTTGTGCCATTTTTTCAATGAGCAAGCTATTTCTTTCAATAAGACATCATAATTCAGGTTATTTATGTCGCTTACTTTAGCAGATATTTTAACACCTAAATACGTCGCCACCTGGCAAATACCTTGAACAGAAGTCAGTGGTTTATAATTTAATATTACCTGTGTTTTGCTTATATTTAATTTGTATCCTGAAATTGTTCCAAAAGCAGTAGATTCTTCTATAATCGATATAAGAGCTTTTTCTACATCAGTGGAATATATAGCAATATCATCTGCGTAAGCAGTCATTTTCAAAGAGTTAGAGCCGAATTCAAATGGGATAATATGAGGTTGAATGGATAATGAATTTATAAACGGTTCCATGGAGAGTGCGAATAGCAAGGGTGAAAGCGGACACCCCTGCCGTGTCCCCCTGCGTATTTTAAAGCCTGGGGAGATCATGCCTGCATAACTAATTTTAGCAGAAGGGGAATCATATAAGGCCTGTATCCATCTCAAGTACCGGCCATTAAAACCAAACGCCCTCATTACGGGCCAGAGATAATCCCACCCGACTCGGTCAAATGCCCTTTCAGCATCTAAAAGGATCATACCGAGTCGGGTGGAATTAGCCGCAGCTACGTCAAAAGCTGTAATTGCCATATTGACATGTGCCGTAGTATCACGGCCAGTAATAAATCCATGTTGTTGTGGATTAACTAGCTCAGGCATATAAGGAGCCAATCGAAGTGCGAGAGTTTTAGAAAATATTTTGGCGTCGACATGGATTAAAGAGTCCTCAGCGGTTTATTTTTTTTAAGAAAAAAAACAATTTTAGCAGAATTCCAAGACGTTGGGACCTTCCCTGTTTGACCAATCGAATTGAATACTAAACAGAGAAGGGGAAGTATTTCATCAATACAGATTTTATAGAATTCTATAGGAAGCGTATCTTCCCCTGCGGCTTTACCAGAGGGGAGAGAAGCAATAGCCATTCTGATTTCAGTGGTGGTAATATCCTCTGCTAATTGCCTGTTGTGTTCAGCTGTTATGGTGTCAGTAACATTATTACCAACGTATGCTTGAATATTATGCAAAGTAGGGGTATTTTCCGGACTGTATAGATCGCTATAGTACTTTACGAATTGTGGTATAATGTCTCTAGATTGATCATAAATAGAATTATTAGGTCCTTTATTATATTTGATTATAGTGTTGGCTTTGTCATCCGCAATTTTGTAAGCCAGGATCTTACCAATTTTATCACCACTCTCATATTGAGAAATTTTAAATTTATGTAATTTTGCAGAGGCTCGTTCTCTAAGGACATTTTTGGTGGCAGATCTAAGACTGATTAACTCTAGTCTTAATTTATCCCAATCTGAGGTACCTTGTATAAGAGCGTCAGCTAGTTGATTTTCAAGCGACAAGATTTTAGTAGTAATGGTCTTATTTTCTTTACGAGATTTGGAATTTTGTGTAAAAATAAATTGTTGAGTAAATCCCCTTATGCTGGCCTTGCAGGCGTCCCATACATAAATTAGAGAGGTGGAATGAAGGTTAATATCAATAAATTCAGCAATATGGTTCTTAAGTTGTAAAATGAATTCCGAATCTGAGAGAACATATCTCGGGAAAGAGAATAATCTTTTATCTTGTTTTCTTGAAACTGTGCAGAAAGTAAAAAGAATGGGATTATGATCTGAAGTGAGTCTTGGGCATATATCGATCGTACTAGATTCTAAAATTTTATCAGAAGCCCAGATCATGTCTATCCGAGAACAAATTTTATGAGGTGCGGAATAGTACGTATAGCCTGGTATTTTAGGATGGAGTGTTCGCCATCCATCTTTTAGATTATGTATCCGACCTATTTCTAAAATAGCTGCACGTGTCTTCCGCATACGTTGAAAACCACATTGTTTGGTGGTATCTATAGCATAATCGATTATACAATTAAAGTCACCTCCAATTAAGAGTTCTCCTTCCCATTCCAATAATTCAATATTTAACCAATCAAAAATATAAGGATGCTTTGATACTTTGATCAAACTGAAAGACATAATTTTAAAAAAAAGATGTGGACTTAACTTCAGCCAGAGAGACGTTTGATCTTCAGGTTGTAAGTCCTTGTCTGAAATACAGACGCTACTCCATACTAACTCCACTCTGCATTTTGTGGAGCTGCTCCACTGTATCTTTAATATGTCTGATACGAAGGGAATAGCGCACTTCTTTAAATGTATTGGCTCTGGACTGTTTAGCACCTTTTAGACGATTTTCTGAGTTATAGCATCTTTCATACACTCCATGTTGAGAAGAGTTTTTGGATGTCTCACGCATGTCCTGCTACTTGTGGAAGGAATTCTGATTAGATTTATTTTGCTCCGCAATGGACGTCTCAGTTCATCCTGAAATGTAGAGAGAACTGGCTGTGCTGAAATGCCGAATGCACATGATACACTACTTTGCCACTTCTCGGCTTTGAGAACTTAATGAGCAGTAGTTAATGTCGATCTGGCATGTGTGGCTTCCCTGCGTACAACCTATATTCCACTGCCTGCTTTTCCGCCTTGAATGTGTACTGGATTTATGTCTCGGATCACAATTGGTTGCCCCGCTGGACATTGAAGTACAGATGGACCGCTGAAAGGTCCATTGGTATTGTTGTCCCCAGCATATTCTTATTTCTGATGAATGCATTCTTTGAGCCACCCTGGGATGCTTTGGTTCCTAGTGAACTGGATACCCGCTCTGCGATATGCTTACAGGATGCCGTCCCTCCCGCAGCGGTGGTGGATACCCGCTCTGCGATATGCTTACAGGATGCCGTCCCTCCCTCAGCAGTGGTGGATACCCGCTCTGCGATATGCTTACAGGATGCCGTCCCTCCCTCAGCAGTGGTGGATACCCGCTCTGCGATATGCTTACAGGATGCCGTCCCTCCCACAGCGGTGGTGGATACCCGCTCTGCGATATGCTTACAGGATGCCGTCCCTCCCACAGCAGTGGTGGATACCCACTCTGCGATATGCTTACAGGATGCCGTCCCTCCCACAGCAGTGGTGGATACCCGCTCTGCGATATGCTTACAGGATGCCGTCCCTCCCTCAGCAGTGGTGGATACCCGCTCTGCGATATGCTTACAGGATGCCGTCCCTCCCTCAGCGGTGGTGGATACCCGCTCTGCGATATGCTTACAGGATGCCGTCCCTCCCTCAGTGGTGGTGGATACCCGCTCTGCGATATGCTTACAGGATGCCGTCCCTCCCACAGCAGTGGTGGATACCCGCTCTGCGATATGCTTACAGGATGCCGTCCCTCCCGCAGCGGTGGTGGATACCCGCTCTGCGATATGCTTACAGGATGCCGTCCCTCCCTCAGCGGTGGTATGTGGCCAATAAATGGAGCCACCTTTGCTCCATAAACCTTCTTCGAGGTGCGTTCTGGGAACGTCATCTGCGGTAGCGAACAGCAGCAATGTCCTGTCTACTGCTCAGAACACATAAACAATTGGCTTTTTCTGTGTGGTGGGAATGATTTGGCCTGTTTTTAAACAAAATAAGTTAAAACAGTGTTTGGTTCATTTTTCTAGGCACCATGACTTTCTGAGTGCGTAAAGGGTATAATGATTTTCAAAGGCTTTTATGGACATTTAAAGGGAAGTTTGCTTTTAGATGATTTTAAAAGTGGTTTTAGACCTTTTTAGTTTACATCCTATTATGGCCTGCTGGCTTTTATATATCGATGGTTGGTATGAGAAGTGGGTGTGATGTGCCCAGGTTAGGCCCATGCAGCGAAGCTGCCATTTCTTACATTGTCCCCTTTTTCAGAATAACTTTCTGCTGTGACCTTTTACGCATATTCACGTGCGTGACAATGTTGGATTTGTTTCTCTGAAATGAATTCTCTTTACACATCTGGCTTCGCACATCATCACAATGCATTAAACACCAAGCACAAGACCTCTAGGCACAAATGTACAGATGTTGTTCCTTCTTCCTCCAGGGGGTGACAGGGCTATCAACATGTCTATAACATTGCTAATCTGTACGTACATTGCAAGGATGCTTTTCATTACCGATAATCTGCATCTCATAGGATTAGTAGAGGAGGCCCTTCAGCGGCCACCAACGCTCCCTGCATGCTGAGACTTCACCATGTAGGTGTCCGACATCTCCATGAGGGGTGTCCAGTTCGTGACCAAGACGGGGTCCTACATTCTCTTCCCCAGGTAATGGGGTTGGATCGTCCTTCAGGGGGATTCTTGGCTTCACACCTACACACACTCATCGTACACACAGAGTAGGGTTCCCATAGTAGGAGTACGCTAGATTACTGCCTTGCCAATATGCCTGCATATATACACTGTTCTAGCGCCTTGGTAGAAATATTTCTACTATTTAATCTTTTGGTGCTTGTAATCACTTTTGTAATTGGGAAGAGGTGCGGTGCAGGTGCCAGGGAAGCTGACTCTGGGATGCAGGGGCTCACAGCTCGATCCCCGGCGCCGGCGGCAGGTTAGCCCAGCTCCTTGTGACTCTGGGCAATAGCTCACTTAATCTTCCCGACGGCCTCCAGCGGCGGGACACCTCTCCGGAGGTAGCTGTGCGCTTTACGAAATGCTGGTATTTCATTTATATTTCAGCTTCTGCCGCAGCACATGTATTTTCATAGAAGAAAAAATGTCGGTTCAATAAATATATTGAAACTGTCCCAGTGTGTATGCTCTGTATATTTTATTTTAGAACAAGTAAGCAAGAATGACTGAGCGAAGGGTTCTGATCTGTTACCACGATCCCTGAGGGGTCAGGGTTATCATGTTGAGGGGTTGTCAGAAGCTATTTGTGAGAAGTTGGCCTGGCATATGCTGTCCACTAGTTATAGGGGACACCTTGCACCAGTGTAATTCGACTCTTAAGGTGATAGGTTAAAAGACAACCTTTAAAGAAAGCTATCCTAGTGGTAGCTGTGGAGAGCAGCCTTCATGCTAAGTCTTGAAGGAGTGTTAAGCTTATTGTTTTACCATAGATAACCTCTTGAATAACCAAATGAAAGAGTAGTCCACACAGGTATATAAATAAAATAAATGTATTTATTCTAAGAATAGTCCCACTAGTCTCTTTATGAGGCTGGAGGTAAAGATACAATTCAAACAAGCATTGATAGTTACAATAAATAGCACTGGAATCATAGGGCCCCAGGGGGGGACCAAACCATATATTAAAAAAGTGGTATAAGAACCACGACAGTTCTGCACACAGTGCCTAGGACACTTAGGATCGCTGGCCCCTTACGAAACCACCCAAGGTAGTGAGGAAGGGGACCCACGGGAAGCGTGTGCAGTGGTGCAAACTACTGTCGGGATCTCTATTATACCCTATGGGGAATGTCACGGTTGGAATTTGCAAGAATCTAGACACTTCTAGGAGGAGTTCAAGTTCAAGAGTTTAGAGTTAAGCTTTTGAAGGGCCCACACCCACGAGAGTACCGAGGTACCACTGTTACCTGCCCCAGGGAAGCCGGGTGCTTAGGTCTTTTTCGATGTCGGGTCGCGGGCTGGTTTTCAATGGAAAAACGTGAAGAACTGCTGCTAGCAAGAAGCGTTGTCGATGTCGTGCAGATTGAAGATGTAGATCTTGAAGAGAAGGACCTGAAAGCAGAGGGGACAAAGTCTGGGTCACGGCATAGTGACCAGGGAGCTCAGGAGAAGGATCCCTTCAATGTCGGGTGCTTCCAGGTGGAAGAGGTGTAGCTTGGATCAGCAGCCACGGGCTCCAGGAGTCTTCAAGGAAGGCCAGTTTTTAGAGGGCGATTGTGCCAGAAAGGATGAGGGTCGCTACGGTTTTAGTGTCCGGATTGGATCCACTAAGCTTTGGCAGCCGCAACACACGCAAGAATCACAAAACAGATACTGGTGCAGACCCACGAGGTCTGAGCAAGGTCTCCAGCAAGGAGACTGAAGAGCAGGCCTGGAGCAACAAGGGAAACTCTTGGAAGTGAAGATTGACCTCCGCTAGGGCCCACCAGTCGAGAGACAAGGGACCACGGGAGGCAGCAATTTGGCATGCATAAAGATGCACCCACGGGTCACCGGAGCGGGCTAGGGTGTGTTTCTTTGGCACAGATGATGCCTAGAGGTTGGCTCACAAATGGGCCAACGCACATCTTCCCCACTGGTCGGGGTCATGTGCTGTGCAAGAGGAGGCCAGTGTCCTGGGGTATTTTGGATCTCGGCACCCATGGGGTCCACGGTGCTGAGCTTTGCTGTGCACACTCACTGGCCTCTGGGATGCTTGGAAACCCACCTCAAGATAGGTAGGAGTCGTCGATGTCCGAAGGAGCAGCGAAGTTCCAACCGGGTCACTTGCAGTGTTTCAGGTGCCTGCCAAGCAGGGGGGTAACTCCTTTACCCCAAGGGAGATTTCTTCCTTTAGCTGTGCGGCAGCAAGTCAAAGTTCATGTCTGTGAAGTCTAAGAATAATCTGAGGCTCTGGGGACCCAGTATTCACCATTATCCAAAGATTAGGGGAGTGTCCAGATCACGGTCTACCAATGAGAGTTCAGGCGGGAAAGGGTGGCTACACCCTCTCCCCTTTGTGTGTTTCCCACTAGGGCAGGGGACAGGATGCCCCTGAACCGGTTTGAGGCGGTGTATGCAGAAGTAGGCACTGGAGAAGCCTAAGTGCAAGTCTGAAAGACATCCTAGGGTGCACCCACCCAGTTCCAATCCACATAGTCTGTCTGAGGAGGTGGGAGCACCTCCCTGCAACAAGATCCCTATTGTCCAGCTGCTGTGGCTGGAGTTCTGCCCAGCAACAGGCAGCCAGAGTTGTGTGGGTGGCGGGTAGCATCCATTTTGTACTACACGTGCACTTTTAAATTGGTGTCTAAGTTCTGCTGCTTTTCCCATTTTGGCCCTCTAGCAGGGGGGAATCATGCCCTCACTCCCATGGCTGGATTGGGGGTATGATTCCTACATGTTTGACACCAAACACGACATGGTTCTGTGTAGTCATTCTCAAGTTATCACGCTATCGCGATTACTTATAATGCGGTTAAGAGTATATGGTATGGCTGCACTACAAACAACCCAGCAATAGTTTTACGAGGGTTGCAGAGGGGCCCTACTCAGGTAGGGGTTCCCCCTCACACATATCTCGGCACCCTGCCTTGTAGGATTAGCAAGGACTTCCTTAGGGGTGACCTATGAGGATATATGTGTTGTATTAGGTGGGATACAGGATACCTATATCCCTGTAAGGGGTGCAAGCACCACCTTACCCAGACTACAGTAGTGGTCTGATGGTGTCATTTTGTATGGCTGTCCCAGGGGTGGCACAATAAGTGATGCAGCCCCTGGTAGGCCTCTGAGGACCCATGCCATGGGTACCTAGGGTACCATCTACAAGGGGCTGACAGGGTGTCCTCAGTATCCAATTGGAAGGTGCCTATGGTACTCACATCAGTTTAGAGAAGAAGCAAATAGGCTGGGGTCCTGGATAGCAGGGCCACAGCCTGGCTAGTGTCATAAAACAGTCAAAACATCAGCAAAAAGTTGGGGGCAACTATGCAGTCGATGCCACTCTCCTACAAGTGTGCTCTGTGAAAAGTGTACTCTGTGAAAAGTGTACTCTGTGAAATGTGTGCTCTGTGAAAAATGTAGTCTGTGAAAAGTGTGCTCTGTGAAAAGTGTGCTTCGGAAAAGTGTACTCTGTGAAAAGTGTGCTCTGTGAAAAATGTAGTCTGTGAAAAGTGTACTCTGTGAAAAGTGTACTCTGTGAAAAGTGTACTCTGTGAAAAGTGTACTCTGTGAAAAGTGTACTCTGTGAAAAGTGTGCTCTGTGAAAAGAGTACTCTGTGAAAAGTGTGCTCTGTGAAAAGTGTGCTCTGTGAAAAATGTAGACTGGGAAAAGTGTACTCTGTGAAAAGTGTACTCTGTGAAAAGTGTACTCTGTGAAAAGTGTACTCTGTGAAAAGTGTGCTCTGTGAAAAGAGTACTCTGTGAAATGTGTGCTCTGTGAAAAGTGTACCCTGTGAAAAGTGTACTCTGTGAAAAGTGTGCTCTGTGAAAAGTGTGCTCTGTGAAAAGTGTACCCTGTGAAAAGTGTACCCTGTGAAAAGTGTGCTCTGTGAAAAGTGTAGTATGTTAAAAGTGTACTCTGTGAAAAGTGTGCTCTGTAAAAAATGAAGTCTGTGAAAAGTGTGCTCTGTGAAAAGTGTACTTTGTGAAAAGTGTGCTCTTTGAAAAGTGTGCTCTGTGAAAAGTGTAGTCTGTGAAAAGTGTATACTGTGAAAAGTGTAGTCTGTGAAAAGTGTGCTCTGTGAAAAGAGTACTCTGTGAAATGTGTGCTCTGTGAAAAATGTAGACTGGGAAAAATGTACTCTGTGAAAAGTGTACTCTGTGAAAAGTGTGCTCTGTGAAAAAGTGTGCTTTGTGAAAAGTGCACCATGTGAAAAGTGTACTCTCTGAAAAGTGTGCTCTGTGAAAAGTGGAGTCTGTGAAAAGAGTACTCTGTGAAATGTGTGCTCTGTGAAAAGTGTGCTCTCTGAAAAGTGTACTCTGTGAAAAGTGTGCTCTGTGAAAAGTGTGCTCTGTGAAAAGTGTAGTATGTGAAAAGTGTACTCTGTGAAAAGTGTGCTCTGTGAAAAATGTAGTCTGTGAAAAGTGTAGTCTGTGAAAAGTGTGCTCTGTGAAAAGTGTACTCTGTGAAAAGTGTGCTCTCTGAAAAGTGTGCTCTGTAAGTAGTGTGCTCTGTAAGTAGTGTGCTCTGTGCAAAGTGTACACTGTGAAAAGTGTACTCCGTTCCTTGAGTTGAGAGCCCTCATCACCATGATGAAATGACTCTTTCTCCTTTAGGGTGCTGTGTCATGTAGTTCCTACTAATCCGTAGTATCTGCATGTTTGTTGGACAACATAAACTAAGGGTGAGGTGCCTAGGCTTTTTCTGAGGACCCCTGCAAGCGGCTGCAGCAGCTGCAAGTAAGAGCAGTGGGGCGGTGGGGCCGGCTAAGGGGATTTTGTGAGACGAACATAAGGGAAAATTAAATAAATAATTAATTTTACCTCATGGTTGTCTCTTGAAATCCCCCCAGCCGGCCCCATCGCTCTTACCTGCAGTAGCCACGGCTGTCCACAGGATATGTTGGCCTAGAGACCAGCCAGCCCACAGAGTACCAAAAACCATCCTTAACCTTACCAGGAGGTGACTAGTGTAGGAGAGTGGCATCGACTACATAGTTGCCCCCTACTTTTTGCTGATGTTTTGACTGTTTTATGGCTCTAGCCAGGCTGTGGCTCTGCTATCCAGGACCGCAGCCTATCTGCTTCCTCTCTAAACTGATGTGAGTACCCTAGGTACAAACCAATTGGATACTGAGTACACCCTATGAGGCCCTTGTAGATGGTACCCTAGGTACCCAGGGCATGGGTCCCTCAGAGGCCTACCAGGGGCTGCAGCACTTATTGTGCCACCCCTGGGACAGCCATACAAACTGACACCACCAGACCACTACTGTAGTCTGGGTAAGGTGGTGCTTGCACCCCTTACAGGGATATAGGTACCCTGTATCCCACTTAAATACAACACATATATCCTCATAGGCGACCCCTAAGGCAGGCCTTGCTAATCCTACAAGGCAGGTGTTAGAAATGGGATCTCTGGTTGGCTAGGGCTTGCGCCAAAGCCAGGCAGAGACCACCACTCTAAGTCAGGGCTGGGGAGTTACACGCCAAAGATAACCCCTGCTCACCCCCTTGGTAGCTTGGCACGAGCAGTCAGGCTTATCCCGGAGGCAATGTGTAAAGCGTTAGCGCGCGCACCCAGCAACAACACCCAAGGCCCACCACAAAGGAAACTCCACACAAGGTTAAATATAACAATAGCCTTTCTATTATACCAAAACACATTAGATAATATTCACACAATTTACACTGTGCCAACTGGCACTGGGCAGAATTTACAGGGGGCCATTCACACGGGACAGGGCCACCTGGACCACTGTCAGAAATAAGCACTTGGTAGATCTAGCACTTTGTAGAAATAGCACTTTTAGAACATAGAATAATTGTAGCACCAAATAATCATTGTAGAACACAACCAGTAACCACTGGTAAAAGGTAAGTACACCCTACGCAATCCTAAACACCTTAGGCATATATCACGCAGGGAACCATGAACTCACTAGCATGACCTATACTAGGAAAACAATCTCCTAAGCATAGACACATTTAGAAATAGAAATAAGCATAAAGGCAATCCACATTACGCAAAAGTACACATGTAGAAATAACCATGTACCCTAGGTGAGGGCACAACACAGAAAAAACTGTCCCCAGGCCAACTTGGCCTCTCATGGGCTTAAACGCCCTTTGTCCAACAGTGTCATGGCTGGCTGCGCATGCAGCAACAGTAGAGTGCGCAAAAACGGGCCTAAACGGGGCAGCTGCCCACTACTTGCTGGGCAGCTGAGGGATCCAAAGGATGGGCACAGGCACTTTGGTGCCCTCAAGAATTCACACTGGGGCTCTCCCAACAGTTATGCGCAACGTTGCAGCTGCCCACTGCCAGGCGGGGCAGCTGTGGAAGAATGTGAGCCCCTACCCTTGGACTCAAACAGAACAATGGCCCTGAGGAAACAAATGGGGCTGGCGCCACTGCACCTACTGAACCCCCACTGGGGCTATTAGAGCAGTGGGGCAAAACGTTGCAGCTGCCCACTGTCAGACGGGGCAGCTGGGAAAGAAACCATCACCAACCAGGGGCATGTTGGAGTCCCACTCAGGGACTCGAATGGAACAATTGCCAAATGCGGTGCCGCTGTGGAGAGAGACCAGCACAGACACTTCGGGGGTCACTCCCAGCACCCCCAGTCCCTTAACCACGTCCCTCACTCACCAGAGCGGCATGGAGACTCGGCTCCTCTCTCTGGGGTGTGTCCTCCGGTCTTGCGGCGGTACTGTGGAGCTTCTCCTCTGCTGGGGAGGCTCCGGCGGTAACACGTCCTTCTCTGCGGCGGGGGCAGGCACCAGCAATGTACCTTGGGCCTCCTCTGCCTCTCTTGGCTCACGGCTGCAGCACTCGTGGGGCTCCCACCGTGGTCACGAGAGCCCCGCCTCCAGATAGGCTGCTTCCTGACTCCGCCAGCACATCCCAGTGTGGGGTGGGCTCCCGCCTGGGTCTCGCAACACGGCGTTTCCTGCTGCACGGCCCTTCCGCTTCCGTCTGCGCGGCCCCACCCACAACCAGGCGGGCCACGGATCGCGGGCGCTTCTCAGTGTGGCTGAAAAGAGGGGTAGGCTCCCTCTCAAGATTAAAATTATAGAGCTGGGTGTGCACCCGCTTGAGACAAATAAAGACGAGCGTGGGGCGGGCACCCGCTAATAACAATCCAACAAGGCAGAGACGCGGGGTGGGCACTCACTAACGAGCCGGACACAGGGAATCCCCAGGCAGCCTCTCTGGGCTGCAATTCACGAACAAGCGCCAGGGCCCGCAACTCAGCAACAGGTCCAAGGGGCAAGCTGGACAATACACAAGCGCTGCTCCCACAAAGCACAGGGTTCTTCAGTGAGGATGTAGCGCTTCTCAGCCAGAATCCCAGTAGGCACCCAGTCCAGAGAAAAGGAATGGAGCGCTCTTGCCAAAAATAAAGAGCAAAGCGCTCTTCCAACTAAATACACAGTTCTGGGGGGGCACACGGCTGGGCTCAGGTAGGCCAGCACACAGGGTCCTCCAGCAGGGAGGTAGGCCCTTGTGGCGGTTCCTCCTGGAGCCCAGCAGCAGCAGCCCCCAGCATCAGGACACGCAAAGCAGAGAGAACCCCTTACATGGGGTCCCACCCCCTTCTTTTATACACAGGTTTCCTTTGTCACCAAGGTGCAGGGAAGGGGCAAACCAGATGCAACTGGTTCCTAAGCACTTTGTTTTGCTCAGCCCCTCTCCCTATTCACAGGACAGGCCAGGGATATCAGACGCACCACAGGGGGTGGAGTCAGCATTGTGGAGCGAAAGCCCAGCCCTATTCAGGTCCCAGGTAAACTCCTCCCTGCCATCAGCATGCAGATCTCTCCATTCACCACCGGGGCCGACCCATCCTGACTTCTGGAGCCAGGCACACCAGCCAATCACAAGCCAGACAGTCACTTCACATTTATTACACAGACATGCCAGCTTCTAGAAGTGGCACTTCTACACTAGACACAGTAACGCCGCACACATCATCGCGCAGCATTCAATCTCACGAGATCGCACATACCAAACTCGACTCTGCACTCCCCACGCATCAGGAACTACCATGGACACAAACATTCCCCATGTATTCCTATGGGAGGGCAGGTCAGTCTCACTCAATGTAACACAGAGCGCACGCACTTTACACGGGGACACCGTGCTAAAGTGCCTAGGGGTCTAAAACCACTAACACTCCATAGGGAAAAAGCTAGGATAATTGTAAAAAGTTTAGGGGTGAACCTGCCAGAAATGCCAAGTCCAACAGCAGGGTGCTGAGATATGTGTTAGGGGGAACCCCTACCTGAGTAGGGCCCATCTGTAACCTTCGTAAAAACTATTGCTGGGTTGTTTGTAGTGCAGCCATACCATATACTCTTAACCGCATTATAAGTAATTGCGATAGCGTGATAACTTGAGAATGGCTACACAGAACCATGTAGTGTTTGGTGTCAAACTTGTTGGAATCATACCCCCAATCCCGCCATGGGAGTGAGGGCATGATTCCCCCCTGCTAGAGGGGCGATATGGGAAAAGCGGCAGAATTTAGACACCAATTTAAAAGTGCACACATAGTACAAAATGGATGCTACCCGCCACCCACACGACTCTGGCTGCCTGTTGCTGGGCAGAACTCCAGCCACAGCAGCTGGACAATAGGGATCCTGTTGCAGGGAGGTGTTCCCACCTCCCCAGACAGACTATGTGGATTGGAACTGGGTGACTGAACCATAGGATGTCTTTCAAACTGTCACATAGGCTTCTCCAGTGCCTACTTCTGGATACACTGACTCAAACTGGTTCAGGGGCATCTTGTCCCCTGCCCAGGTGGGAAAACATGCAAAAGGGAGAGGGTGTAGCCACCCTTTCCCGCCTGAACTCTCATTGGTGGGCTCTGATTTAGACACTCCCCTAATCTCTGGATAAAGGTGGGTGCAGGGTCCCCAGAGCCTCAGATTAATCTTGGACTTCACAGACTTGAACCTTTGACTTGCTGCCGCACAGCTGAATGAAGAAATCTCCCTTGGGGTAAAGGAGTTACCCCCCTGCTTGGCAGGCACCTGAAACACTGCAGGTGACCCAGTTGGAACTTCGCTGCTCCTATGGACATCGACAACTTCTACCTACCTTGAGGTGAGCATCCCAGAGGCCAGTGAGTGTGCACAGCAAAGCTCAGCACCACGGAACCCGTGGGTACCGAGATCCCCAATACCCCAGGACACCAGCCACCTCTTGCACAGCACACAAACCCGATGAGTGGGGAAGTTGTGCTTTGGTCCATTATTGAGCCAACCTCTCAGCATCATCTGTGCCAAAGATTGACACCCTAGCCTGCTCCGACAACCCGTGGGTGCATCTTTATGCATGCCAAATCGCTGCCTCCCGTGGTCCCTTGTCTCTCGACTGGTGGGCCCTAGTGGATGTCAATCTTCACTTTTAAGGGCTTCCGTGGTTGCTCCAGGCCTGCTATTCAGTCTCCTTGCTGGAGACCTCGCTCAGACCTCGTGGGTCTGCACCAGTAGCTTTTTCTTTATCCTTGCATGGGTTGCGGTTGCCAAGGCTTAGTGGATCCAATCCGGACACTAACACTACAGCAACCCTCATCCTTTGTCGGACAGTCGCCCTCCAGAAGCTGGCATTCCTTGAAGCCTCCCGGAGCCCGTGGTTGCTGATCCAATCTACCCATCTTCCACCTGGAAGCACCCGACATTGAAGGGCTCTTTCTCCTGAGCTCCCTGGTCACTGTGCCATGACCCAGACTCTTTCCCCTCTGCTTTGAGGTCCTTCTCTTCAAGATCTACATCTTCAATCTGCATGACATCGACGACGCTTCTTGCTAGCAGCAGTTCTTCACGTTTGCTCATTGAAAACCAGCAGCGACCCGACATCGAAAAAGACCTATGCACCTGGCTTCCCTGGGGCAGGTAACAGTGGTACCTCGGTACTCTCGTGGGTGTGGGCCCTTCAAAAGCTTAACTCTAAACTCTTGAACTTGAACTCCTCCTAGAAGTGTCTAGATTCTTGCAAAATCCAACCGCGACATTTTCTATAGGGTTTAATAGAGATCCCGACAGCAGTTTATACCACTGCACGCGTCTCCCGTGGGTCCCCTTCCTCACTACCTTGGGTGGTTTTGTAAGGGGCCAGCGACCCTGAGTGCCCTAGGCACTGTCTGTAGAGTTGTCGTGGTTCTTATACCACCTTTTTAATATATGGCTTGGTCCCCCCCTGGGGCCCTATGATTCCAGTGCTATTTATTGTAACTATCAATGCTTGTTTGAATTGTATGTTTACCTCCAGCCTCATAAAAAGACTAGTGGGACTATTCTTAGAATAAATACATTTATTTTATTTATATACCTGTGTGGACTACTCTTTCATTTGGTTATGCAAGAGGTCATCTATGGTAAAACAATAAGCTTAACACTCCTTCAAGACTTAGCATGAAGGCTGCTCTCCACAGCTACCACTAGGATAGCTTTCTTTAAAGGTTGTCTTTTAACCTATCACCTTATGAGTCGAATTAGACTGGTGCAAGGTGTCCCCTATAACTAGTGGACAGCATATGCCAGGCCAACTTCTCACAAATAGCTTCTGACAACCACTCAACATGATAACCCTGACCCCTCAGGGATCGTGGTAACAGATCAGAACCCTTCGCTCAGTCATTCTTGCTTACTTGTTCTAAAATAAAATATACAGAGCATACACACTGGGACAGTTTCAATATATTTATTGAACCGACATTTTTTCTTCTATGAAAATACATGTGCTGCGGCAGAAGCTGAAATATAAATGAAATACCAGCATTTGTAAAGCGCACAGCTACCTCCGGAGAGGTGTCCCGCCACTGGAGGCCGTCGGGAAGATTAAGTGAGCTATTGCCCAGAGTCACAAGGAGTTGGGCTAACCTGCCGCCGGCGCCGGGGATCGAACTGTAAGCCCCTGCGTCCCAGAGTCAGCTTCCCTGGCCGCTGCACCGCACCTCTTCCCAATTACAAAAGTGATTACAAGCACCAAAAGATTAAATAGTAGAAATATTTCTACCAAGGCGCTAGAACAGTGTATATATGCAGGCATATTGGCAAGGCAGTAATCTGGCGTACTCCTACTATGGAAACCCTGCTCTGTGTGTACGATGAGTGTGTGTAGGTCTGAAGCCAAGAATCCCCCTGAAGGACAATCTAACCCAATTACCTGGGGGAGAGAATGTAGGACCCCGTCTTGGTCACGAACTGGACACCCCTCATGGAGATGTCGGACACCTACAGGGTGAAGTCTCAGCATGCAGGGAGCGTTGGTGGCCGCTGAAGGGCCTCCTCTACTAATCCTATGAGATGCTGATTATCGGTAATGAAAAGCATCCTTGCAGTGTAATTAGCAATGTTATAGACATGTTGATAGCCCTGTCACCCCATGGATGAAGAAGGAACAACATCTGTACATTTGTGCCTAGAGGTCTTGTGCTTGGTGTTTAATGCATTGTGATGATGTTGTGCGAAGCCAGATGTGTAAAGAGAATTCATTTCAGAGAAACAAATCCAACATTGTCACGCACGCGAATATGCGTAAAAGGTCACAGCAGAAAGTTATTCTGAAAAAGAGGACAATGTAAGAAATTACCAGCTTCGCTGCATGGGCCTAACCTGGGCACATCACACCCACTTCTCATACCAACCATCGATATATAAAAGCCAGCAGGCCATAATAGGATGTAAACTAAAAAGGTCTTAAACCACTTTTAAAATCATCTAAAAGCAAACTTCCCTTTAAATGTCCATAAAAGCCTTTGAAAATCATTATACCCTTTACGCACTCAGAAAGTCATGGTGCCTTGAAAAATGAACCAAACACTGTTTTAACTTATTTTGTTTAAAAACCGGCCAAACATTCCCACCACACAGAGCAAGCCAATTGTTTATGTGTTCTGAGCAGTAGACAGGACATTGCTGCTGTTCACTACCACAGATGACGTTCCCAGAACGCACCTCGAAGAAGGTTTATGGAGCAAAGGTGGCTCCATTTATTGGCCACATACCACCGCTGAGGGAGGGACGGCATCCGGTAAGCATATCGCAGAGCGGGTATCCACCACCGCTGTGGGAGGGACGGCATCCTGTAAGCATATCGCAGAGCGGGTATCCACCACCGCTGTGGGAGGGACGGCATCCCGTAAGCATATCGCAGAGCGGGTATCCACCACCGCTGAGGGAGGGACGGCATCCTGTAAGCATATCGCAGAGCGGGTATCCACCACTGCTGAGGGAGGGACGGCATCCTGTAAGCATATCGCAGAGCGGGTATCCACCACTGCTGAGGGAGGGACGGCATCCCGTAAGCATATCGCAGAGCGGGTATCCACCACCGCTGAGGGAGGGACGGCATCCTGTAAGCATATCGCAGAGCGGGTATCCACCACTGCTGAGGGAGGGACGGCATCCTGTAAGCATATCGCAGAGCGGGTATCCACCACTGCTGAGGGAGGGACGGCATCCTGTAAGCATATCACAGAGCGGGTATCCACCACCGCTAAGGGAGGGACGGCATCCTGTAAGCATATCGCAGAGCGGGTATCCACCACCGCTGTGGGAGGGACGGCATCCTGTAAGCATATCGCAGAGCGGGTATCCACCACCGCTGAGGGAGGGACGGCATCCCGTAAGCATATCGCAGAGCGGGTATCCACCACCGCTAAGGGAGGGACGGCATCCTGTAAGCATATCGCAGAGCGGGTATCCAGTTCACTAGGAACCAAAGCATCCCAGGGTGGCTCAAAGAATGCATTCATCAGCAATAAGAATATGCGGGGACAACAATACCAATGGACCTTTCAGCGGTCCATCTGTACTTCAATGTCCAGCGGGGCAACCAATTGTGATCCGAGACATAAATCCAGTACACATTCAAGGCGGAAAAGCAGGCAGTGGAATATAGGTTGTACGCAGGGAAGCCACACATGCCAGATCGACATTAACTACTGCTCATTAAATTCTCAAAGCCGAGAAGTGGCAAAGTAGTGTATCATGTGCATTCGGCATTTCAGCACAGCCAGTTCTCTCTACATTTCAGGATGAACTGAGACGTCCATTGCAGAGCAAAAAAAATCTAATCAGAATTCCTTCCACAAGTAGCAGGACAAGCGTGAGACATCCAAAAACTCTTCTCAACATGGAGTGTATGAAAGATGGTATAACTCAGAAAATCGTCTAAAATTTGCTAATACATTTAAAGAAGTGCGCTATTCCCTTTGTATCAGACATATTAAAGATACAGTGGAGCAGCTCCACAAAATGCAGAGTGGAGTTAGTATGGAGTAGCGTCTGTATTTCAGACAAGGACTTACAACCTGAACATCAAACGTCTCTCTGGTTGAAGTTAAGTCCACATCTTTTTTTAAAAATTATGTCTTTCAGTTTGCCAAAGTATCAAAGCATATGTTGGAAACCTTTATAGAAGGCCATAGCGTTGCCTCCCTTACAATGCAGACAGGTGGAAACAGTACTTGTATGCAACAAGTGACTATGGAATTAATCGTTACCAGATAAGGGATGCCGGATTCCATTCTGCAGCAGCTTTGATCATTCAACATCAAATAGCTCCCGTTGAGAGCAGCTTGAATGTTGAACGAATCACAGCAGCCAGAAAACCCTTCAGATCACAGGACAAATTTGCAACTGATGCCCCATGAAGTAAAATGTCCTCGCATACTGAGGACCCGCTCAAAGCATCCTCACAGGAACCACTAAGGAAAACATCTGTGTACCCATTCCTGCATCTAAAAGTAAATGGTAATTCCCAGAATTCATGCACTTCAGATCTGCCTACTAGATGGTATTGTAGACAATATTAGAATTGGAAAGTCGTAACCGGTAGGGTAATGTAACCATGGATTATCCAGTCTGTGGATGGTGTCTCAGCCACAGCTGTGTGATTGCACGATCAGGCTGCAGGCATGCCCAGTAGACACCAGGGATTTCTTGAATTTATTGTTTGAAGTAATCAACTGTTTGCAGGCAGCAGCCCCTTAAGTAAGGGTCACTCTCCTTTGGGGGGCAATAATTTTGACTGTTTCTGCCCCCCTGGGGGGCAGATCAGGCCATTATTTTTAAATTCCGCCCACTAGACCACCAGGGATATATTTGTGGTGAATGGGCCCTTGGGAAAGGGTCACTTCCCTTTGGGGAGCATTATTGTGGCCATTATTGCCCCCGTGAGGGGCGGATCAGACCATATTTGTTTTAAATTCTGCCCCACTAGACCACCAGGAATGTTTGCAGGGGGGCAGCCCCTTGGACAAGGGTTGCTCCCCATTGGGTAGCTTTATTTTGTCTGTTTCTGCTTCACTGAGGGGCAGACACTTAGGCCCATGACAGATCAAACAACAAAAGAAGGTTCCACAGCTAAAACTTTGCTCCTGGAACATAACCAGCCTAAGATCTAAAACCATGAACATAGACTTACTGATGTACTTCCAGCAGTTTGGTTTAATCCTACTTCAAGAACCTTGGCTGGCAGAGCCATTCCATCTACAAGGCTACAAGTTGTATCATCTTCCAGCTAGCAGAAGATCGAAGTTCGGACACCTGAAAGGAGGCATTACCACATATGCCTCAATAGAAACCGTTAACACAGCTAAAGAACTATCGATGATGAATATATCAAACAATGGAATTAACGCAATACAGATGGAGACAGTAGGCTCCGGAAAAAACAAACAACATTTAATACTGGTTAACACCTATCTACACCCGAGAAAAAAACGAGCGCAAAATCTCTAGTGTCAGAACTGACGAGGCTTATTACTGAAGAGCCGATATCGAACTACATTGTCTCAGGAGACTTCAACATGTTCCTTTCAGGGAAAGCAGGCAATGATCAGCCGGCAGATGATCAACTACTCGAGTGGGGGATCCCACCCCAAGTTGAAAGCAAGTGGGGTAAACAGACCAAGGTATCTAAAGATTGACTGGTGAAACTAACAAGTCTGGGTTTGATCGCATCAAACTGTAGATTTCCCGGTGATCGCCCCAATCAGCTACTTATCACAACTCAGTGGCAAGCACAGCGATAGACTATCCTTTCCTATCACTATCACTATTTAAAAAAAATGTATTTTCATTAACTCGATAAACAAGCTTCAGATATAAACAAACAATCATACATTTGTATAGGGGAGATCGCAAGTTAACAATTTTCAAGCAATATAGCACATTTGAATCCAGAAAATAGACGTGTGCCCCTCCACCCCCCAATAGTATACATCCCGAGGCCCTCTCAGAAACCCGAACAGACGTCTCATACAAGCCCTCAGGGACTCCTGTACAATATCCACGGTCCCCATATTTTCTCCCACTTGCGAGGGCATTCCCGGCTTTGATACACCGCCCGTTCTGTCCCACAGCACTAGTCCAAGTCGCATAGCCATGCAGCAACTGTCAGAGGATCCGTCGCTCCCCATGTGCATGCAATATTATGGAGATGGGCGGCCCAATAGTATTTCCTAAGATCCGGAACCGCAAGACCCCCTTCTTACATCCCCTTCTGCAGTTTCTTGAGTGCAATCCGAGGACTACCTCCCCCCATAAGAGCAGGCGAAACTCGGAGTCAATCGTTTGGAAGAAGGAGTCAGGGATGTGATGTGGCGTATTTTGGATGACATACAATAGGCGAGGGAGAGCCATCATCATAAAGAGGACTGCTTGTCCCATAAGCGAAAAAGGGAACCCCCACCAATCTGTGGTATCTCCCCGAAGCCTGGAGAACTGTGCCTGGAGATTCAGCTGATGAAATTTGGCATCGGTCTTAGTGATCTAAACGCCCAAGAATTTAAATTTTTCTTGTAGCACCATCTCTGCACATGCAGATGTAAGGACCGGAGGATCCCCGGCCAAGGAGAAAACCGCTGACTTATCCCAGTTGATACAATAGCCAGTATACGACCCGAAGGATCTGATGATACGAATAAGTCTATGGAAGGTTTGGCTGGGTCGGTGTGCATACAGAAGGATGTCGTCCGCATAAAGCGAAATACGTTCCTCCCAATCTCCCCCAAAATCCATCCCCGCCAACACCGGGTCCTTTCTAATCCACGCCACCAAAGGCTCGAGAACCAGTGCAAAGAGCATCGGGGAGAGAGGACACCCTTGAAGTTTCCCTCTGTGCAATGCAAAGGCTCTAGAGATGGTCCCATTGACCTTCAACCTGGCCATCGGAGCAGTGTACAGCAGTTGGACCCACCGCTGCAGTTGCGGGCCGAAGCCCACCTTCCCCTGGACAGCGAAAAGATACGTCCATGCAATGCTATCGAATGCCATCCGTGCATCGAGAGAAGGGAGGGCCGCCGGAATATTTGGCTGTCTGTGGGTCATGTACATGACTCCAAATAAGCGTCTCAAATTTAGTCTTGTGCTCCTATTAGGCATAAAGCCCGATTGGTCGGGGTGGATCAGGGACTTCAACACCAGGCTCAACGATTTGCGATGATTTTTGCTAAAACCTTAGCTTCTAAGTTCAAGAGGGAGGTAGGTCTGTAAGAACTTCAGAGGTCAGGCGGCTTAGCTTTCTTGGGAAGGACGACTATGGTCGCCAGTCTCAAGTCCTCTGGCAGCTGCCGCTCTTTGTACGCTTCTATAGACCCCTCACGACCAGAGCGAGGGTAGGACGCCAGCAAGTTGCCAGTCTACCTACAAATCGGAGCAACTTTTGTGCTCTGTTGTCATCCCCGTCTGTCCGGAACTAGGTCGTGAGGGGTCTATCCTCATCTCAGTACCAGTTCCTTAGTAATTACCCCCTACCGTTCCTAGCAACTAGTGCTAAAAACGGTAGTGCACTTACCTTAACACGTTCTGATTTTTTGGTCCTGACGAAGTGCCATTGACCCTTTTGGGGCAGCTGGGGCACGAAACATGTTGACCACACCCTCACATAATTAGCCCTTACGGACCATCACTCCTAAATAGGGCTTCTACACCTCTTTTTACCAAGGCTAGAGCTACCTCATTAATAAAATTACTTAAATAAGTAGGACGGCCCTATACCTTTTTTAAAAACATCTCACTCCTCGTGCACTACCCTGCCCTCACACCCACACGCACCCATACGGCTTCTTCAAAAGATCCCCGACAAAGAGCCCCGGTTTCGGGAGCCCGTCAGGCATTGCAGCGCCGGCCTGACGAGGGGCAAATGCCCAAATGATGAAGCATGACATCCCTTGGGGTGTGTGAGGGCATTACGAAGAAAAGACCTGTGCTTACCCCTTTTACCTCCACACCACTCTGTGGTATGCCCCCATTACAGCGGCAGGCACTCCGGGACTAAGACTCCACACCCAGCGGGCCCACAGCACAGATGGGGTCGGTGATATGGTCGAACAAGAGGATATAGAGGGAGCGCTCCCCCACCCGACAAAGCGGCGTCTCTCAAGGCCCTCTCAGTCCACACACTATGGCCCAATAACCAATTATATAGCTCCCAGGTGCTGGAGCCTCAGTGACGCCCGTAGTATACAGTATCTGCAATGACTATAGAGCAGACTTGGCCTCCAGGCCCTTTCCACCAGTCCTCTTCAACGGCACGGCGTGCGGCACTGAGTACCGGCACCTGTCCATCCAAAGATAGCGTGCTCCAAGAGCGGCACTCTGCAACTGTCTTGACTGGCCGGTCAATGCCCCCTGTGCATCAGTCCCCACACAGCTCAGGTAACCAGATTATTTAACACAAGTGTTGAGGCAGGGGGGACTCCCCTTCATAGGCGTTATCACTGGCCCAGTAGATCTCACAAGGTGAGCCCCACGGCAGCAGCCAACATTTTTCCGCTGCAACAGGCAGCACCAGCACAGTATCGGGGCCACTAGCAAGCTCACCCAGGCAGATGGAAAACCTGGGGAGCTCAAAGCCGGCAGCCCCCGAGCTGCATGGACATCAGTCTGAGTAGGCGCAATATGCTGCTCTGCCGCCGGTGAGTCTGGATAATAAAGCAGAGCCGCGGCGAGGGGGAATCACCCAGGCAGCGCGATCCAAGGAGCACAGGGATCGGCAGAGCAACCAGTACAGGCCCCCAAGCAGCGGATCTCGTGTGGAAGAGATCCCGGGCCGGACGCTCCTCACGCAGCTAGCACTCCAGCGCGACTCCAGCACCCGCCTACAATAATAACAGTGGCAGAATTTGGCACAGAGTGAATAATTAAGACAACCCAAGGGCTCATGAAATTAACTCGCATATAACAGAGGAAACCTGGGTAAAGTACTTGTTGCATCATTTTAACAAAGAAACTGACAAAATTACTCAAGACATCGAGGTTCCCCAGCAAAGTCTGCAAGGCCAAAAGCATCCAGCTGTAGAGACCTAGCTTCCATACACAACAAAACAGATCAAGAACCGAATCATGAAAGGCAGGAAAGAGGGGATCCCTGGGCCCAACGGAATACCACCAATTCTATATAAGCAGGACCCAAATTATTGGGCAGAGCATCTAAGGCCCGTCTTCAAAAATATGCTGAAAGTAGAAAAAATTCCAGATTCCTGAAAGGGATCAATTATTTCCCCTATTTATAAAAAAGGCAGCAGGAATCAAGCAAAGAACTACAGGCTTATAGCACTAATTGATATAGACGCCAAATACTTTGCGGGCCTCTTATTGGATGAACTCACTGAATGGGCATCAACGTAAGGCTTAATTGCCATCAATCAGACTGGCTTCCAAAAAATCACAGGGACAGCTACAAACATCCTCGCTCTTTCACTTTTAATAGACGCCACAATAAAATTCAAAAAGCGACTATTCATTTGTTTTATCGATTATACGTCCGCCTTCGATAGCATAGACAAGGGGAAACTTTGGGCCAAACAATCTAGGTGGGATATAGATCCGAAAATCTTGAATCAGTTAGTTTCACTTCATTCTGAGACATGGATTCAAATAAAACAAGGATTAGGCAGCTGTCTATCAAGGAAAATAACGACCACCAAGGGGCTGAAGCAGGGATGCGTTCTTGCTCCGACCTATGGGAACTGCGGGGTCAACAGCTGGAGGTGGTCAAAGAATATAAATACCTGTGCATAATCTTCAACTGAAAGGAATTGTTTGGGCAACAAAAAGCATTTATCAGAACATCACATGAGTGACCCAGCGGCGCCGCAAATGCGGCGCAAGTGTCTCGTAAATCTGCCCCTTGGTGCCTTGTCATGGCTTTACAGCTCACAAGCTGCGAGACATTGGTTCCGTTTTTTATTCCAGAACTTTTCATCACCGAAATGTGAAGAAAATGTGTTTTTTTTTTTACAAAGTTTGAGGTTTCCAAGGGATTCTGAGTATAAGAACCTCGAGAGACCCAGACAAGTCACCCCATCCTGGATTTCCCTTGGGTGTCTCATTTTAAAAATGTATAGGTTTGCTGGGTTCCCTAGGTGGCGGCACAGATAGGGTTCAAAATCCACAGCTGGGAGAGGCATGGCCGGCAGCCGAAGGAAATGGCCGCCGCCTAGAGCAGCTCCGGAGTTCCCCAGACGATCCCCCTATAAATCCGTCAATGAATCCATCCGCATGACTCGAGAGCTGTGTTACATCTGTAAATATATGAAAATATGAATTCATGAAATTTGGCGACGAAAATGTGAGGACGAGAAAAAAGGTTGAATTCTACAGAACAGTGTAGGCTGGATCAATTCTCTGTGGCCTTTCCTTTGTATGGTCTTTGAGGACAGAGCTCAGTGACAAAGACCAGACAACAATGTCTTTGGTTGAGTTTCGATTACCTGTTAGACGACGTCCAGGTCACAATAATGCTGAATCTTAATATAAAGCAGTTGTTAGCTAACAAACAAGGCAGCTTGGATTATGAGGAAAGCTGTAACCAAATAATTGTGACTTTCTTTTCTAAATTTGCCTGTGTATGTCTGTAAGAAACAGGGTGCAAAACAGACATGCATTCACTGGGCTTCCAAGCGTTTTACACATTTTTCATACAAGAAAAGAAGTTTGGTCGTGCATCGGATGGTCTCACCATTTTACTAAACTCAAATAACAAGTATAAATTAACAGAGCTTCCACTTGAAAGCAAACCAACCCAAGTCACCTGTATACACAAATGGAAATTAGACTTAAAAAACACATTGATAATATGAATTAATGTATATGTATAAAAAATGTAATACAAAGAAATCTGTGAAATCATTTCAGCAATATTCATATGACATAATCAATGTACATCACTTCTTGGAAACCACAGAATTCAAGATAATTAAAAGAGTAGAAAGTGACCATATGCCACAAAGTGTCATCATCGTTGACTACAGGAGCATTACAATAAAGACTTAACCACATTGGGAATAATAAATTCATTCTCTCCCAAAAGAGTAACTGGAAGGGTGAGGAGCTGAGTTATGAGACAAGCAGTAGAACTACTTAATCAGTTTGTCCTGAGGGTAGCTCAAAAGACTTAAACAATATGCAAATAGAACACACCATATGACAGGAATTCCCAAAAAGCTTATGGTGACCTACAAGCTTCACTATGACAAATAAATATCAACTCCAGTGGGGAGACCCACATAATAGCTCCTCTTTGTTCAGTAAGGGCCTCAAGATGAAATAAAATGCAATACATAGGATGGCTGAAAAACAAAACAAACTCCTCAAGACCATTCTGGAGGAAGGACCACATCGATTCATACACGGGACTCACAGAAAGCACTGCAGAGCCAACAGAAATATCTCATCCCAGGAGAGTTGACAAAGGTACATCAATCAATCAATCAATCAATAAATCAATCAATCAAGAGGTTTAAAGTGTGCTACTCACCCATGAGGGTCTCAAGGCACAGAGGGGGGCATTGCAGCTCCGGTTCAGCCGATAAGCCAGGTCCTTAAAGTGTCCAGTGACGCAGAGTGTCTGATGTTGAATGGGAGCTCGTTCCAGGTTGTAGCCCCGATGTAGGAGAAGGCTCTTCTGTCCGCTGTGGTTCTGCAGATGTGCGGGTTTCCTGCTAGGGCAAGGTCGGATGAGCGGAGGTTCCTTTTGGGTAGTTGGAAGGATATTCTTTAGTTGAGATATTTAGGTCCGGTTTTGTGAAGCGGTTTGTAGGCATGGGTGATTAGCTTGAAGGTCACTCTCTTCTCGACAGGGAGCCAGTGGAGATCTCTCAGGTGTTGGGTGATATGCTAATGTCGTTGAATGCTGAGGATGAGTCTGTATGGTCTAGGCCAGGGGGTATGTAGGCGAGGGTGCCATGAAGTGTGGTTCTAGGGCTTGTCTGGATCTGGAAGGGAAGGTGTTCGGTGGTGGCTGAGGAGTCGCACATGGCGGAGGTGGAGAGTCGGAGGGAGCTCTTGTGTGTGATGGCGAGTCCTCCTCCTGGGCGATTGGGGTGGTCTTTCCTCTAGATCTTGTAGCTGTCGGGAATGGCAGTGGCGATGTCGGTGCAGAGGAGGCTTTGGTCCTGGTTTAAGTGAAGAAGGTGACGTCTGGCAAGAGGGTATTGAGGATGTTCCAGGTCTCTACTGCATGTCTTTGCAGGGAGCCCACGTTGAGGAGGATGCACTTCAGGGCTTCGGTGATGTTGGCGTCAGGCGTGGAGGTGGTGGCAGTGGTAGTACAGAGAGTGGGGAAGGTTCGGCTGCAGTGGCGGCAGGAGAACTGTCCGTGGGTAGTGCTTGGCCTGGACAGCTGGCAGTTGTTGTTCCTTCCGGAGTTGAGTGAGAGGAGGGCAGCTGAGTTGTAGCGGTGGATGGTCAAAAATCCAGGGTCTCTGGTGCTGGTCACGGTCAGGGCGTGGACGGGCTCAGACGGGCTTGCTTTTGGCCCACTGCCAGCGAAAACCAGGAGGGGGCAGGGGCTGCTGGGGCAGCAGCAGTAGGAAAGGACAGCAAGCGGACATGGAGGACAACAACAGGGAACAACCAGTTACAAAGGAGACGAACAGGCAAAAACAAAACATGCAAAACAAGACACAATACAGACAGACTGTAGGAAGGTGGAATCTGACTACATGGTTGCCCCACCTTTTTTTCTGGTGTTTTGATGCTTTTTTACTTAATTTGGCTGGGAACCTGCTATTCAGGTCCCCAGCCTATCTGTTCTCTCTAATAAATTGATTGCACGTACTTTAGGTACACCACAGATTGGATCCTGAGGTAACCTTGTTAGTCCCTAGTATATGGTATACTATGTACCCAGGGCATAGGTACCCCAGAGGCCTACCAGGGGCTGAAGCATGTATTATGCCACCCCTGGAAAACTACCCAAAATGACACCACAGATCTGCTGCTGCAGCCTGGGTAAGGTGGTGGATGCACCCCTTACTGAGGTATAGGCTCACTATAACTCACCTATCACTGCACATAGTAACTCCTATGGCAGGCCTTAACAATCCTGAAGGCAGAGTGCAGGCATGAACTGAGTCCCTATGCAGCCTTCAGAATCACTTCTCCGGGGTTGTCAGTACTGCGGTCTGGCCATATACTCTTAAGTGCATTATATCTTAAACGGTTAATACTAACTTTGGACTGGCTGCACGGAAACATGTTGTGTTTGGTGTCAAACACCTTGGAATCATACCCCCACACCAGTAACTGGTGTGGGAGTATGATCTCATCCTTCTAGAGGGAGAGATATGACAACACCGGTATTTCCGGTACCAACTTAAAAGAGCCCTGGCATCACAAAATGAATGCTGCAGACACAGACGCGAGTCTGGCCTCCTGCTTCTGACCGAAACTCTGGCAGGGGAGGCCTGGACAATAGGTTTCCTGTCACAGGGAGGTGTAACCACCTCCCAGACAGGCTTATGTATAATGGGGCTGTGTGAGAGCACTCTCAGAGTGCTTTGAAGTCCTGCACAGGGGGCGCATTTGGTGTACCTGTGCATAGTCCAGCTCAAACCGGTTCAGGGGCTTACAGACCCTGCTCTGGCACAAAACTGGACAAAGGAAATGGGTGTAGCCACCCATCTTTCCAAACCCTCCCATTGGTGGGTCCCCAGAGTTGGTCCAACCCCTTCCTTAGGTATAAGTAAGGAACCTCTGTAACCAGAATTTTAGATATCCCTGGATGAAACTCTGAAGCTAAATCCTGGAACTTTGACGCTCTACTCTGAAGAAATCTCCCTTGGGGTCAAGGAGTGACTCCCCTGCTTGGCCGGCACCAACAAAGCATTTTGCTGTTCTGCATTTCTGAAGCTCCCGCCGGACTCCGAAGTATTTTCAGCCCAGGAAGAGGATTTCCAGACATGTCAGAGGCCGACCCGAGTCCCCAGCAAAGCTGAGACCCGCAGCCCTCGTGAGTAGCGTGGAACCGGAACTCCTGGTCAATGTGCACTTTTGAAAGTGCATTGACTTCTTAAAATCTCTTGAAGTCGTTCTTGGGGTTACTTGTAGCCCCCAACTCGAGCAGAAGATCCACTGAAGATTGTCAGCCTAGTCACCCCGATTGACCCGTGGGCTGCCTTTTTGTGTTTCCTCTCGAGGTCTCTTTGCGATCCCATGTCCATCGGGTGGTGGGTCCCTGAGGGGGTAACTTTGATTTTCCTTGGGCTTCCCAGGTTGCTCCAGACGTGCCCTGACTCCCAACTAAGTGGTGAGTCCCACAGAACTTGCTGGTCTGCACCAAAACCTCTTTCTCATTTCTCCGTGGGTTGCTTTTGCCAAGGCTTGTTGTGTCCAATCCAGGCACCGATGCTGCAGCACATCCTTTGTGGGACAGCTCAAATCCAGCTCGTGGTCATCCTCGATGCCTCCTGGTCCTCGTGGCTGAAGAGTCAAGCTTCACCTTCTTCACCTGAAACACACGACATCGGGGAGCATCTGCCTATTGCCTTCCTGGTCACTGGCAAGTGACCCTGCTTCTGTCCCCTCTGCTTTCAGGTTCTTCTCATCTTTGATCCAGGCTTGGATCTCTTCGAACACTTCGCACCTTCCCTGCAGCAGCACTTCTTTGCCAGCTCCCATTGAAATCGACGACACGACCCAACACCATTTGGCAACTATGCACCCGGCTTCCCTGGGTTAGGTAACACGAGTACTCCAGTGCTCCTGTGGGTGTTGGTTGGCCCTAGAACTTCCTAAGTCCCAAAGGGTTTGGTCCTAGTTCATTTCTATATGTCCCTAATCTTTAGAAATCTAACCGCGACTTTCCCCATAGAAGCTAACGGTAGCTCGTGGCTGTGTTCTCACACTGCATACAGTCCCCATGGGTCCCCTGTGTCACTACCTTGGGTGGTTCCTTGGGGTCCCAGCAATTCTACAGGCTCCCTATCCTTGTGTCTAGCTAAGTCGTGGTTCTTATACCACTATTTTAGTATATGGTTTGGCTCGCCCCTTATGCCTGATGTGTATTTGTGCTATTTTACTATCATATTTGAAGTGTACCATATGTGTTTTGACCTCTAGCCTCATAAAGAGACTAGGAGAGAGTGTTTAGAAATAAATACATATATTTTATATATATACCTGGTGTGGTTGTCCTTTCATTTGATCATTCAAGAGATAATAGACTGGTAAAACAAGCTGCTTTACATTCCTTCAAGACATAGCCTGAAGGCTGCTCTCCATAGCTACCACTATGATTGCTTTCAATAAAGGTTTAACCTATCACCGTAAGGGGTTGTTTGGACTGGTACAAGGTGCCCACTAGTGGACAGCATATATCAGGTCACCTTCTCACACAGACAAAAGACAGAACCGGGCACAAACAAAGAGACAGACAACAGCGGACCAGCATAAGAGCAAGGCTCTCCCACTGGACCACCAGGGATGAGGTGCAGGCAGGAGCCTGCGGGTGGAAGAGGGCCCAGAACACCTACCAGACAGAGGTGAACGGGGTTATTGGCAGCGGCACAGACAGGCAGGCAACAAATATTACATCAGTCTTCCCTCCCTGGATAACAGTAGAGTGTCATTTTGAGGCAGAGGTTGTTTCCAGTCCCGGGGCAGCGAAGGCAGAGGCAGCTTCATGTATGCAGTTGAGCTCCATGCAAGCTCCCCTGGTGGCATAACCGGACCACACTTCACAGCCCGGCAACCCGATTCATAACGCGGCAATGTACGGTGAGGGAGGTGCACAGCATGTGAACAAGGGGAAAAGCACTCACTGAGAACCCCACTCTAGTCTGTCTATAAGAGCACCCCTCAGTGAATTGTGTCAGATCAATACTCCACTCCTCCTATGATGCCGAGAGTTGGGGATCCCCCACCCTTCCATTCTCCTCCTATGATGCCGAGAGTTGGGGACCCCCACCCCTCCACTCCTCCTATGATGCCGAGAGTTGGGGACCCCCCAACTCATATCTGACTTTCCTAGGCTTAATCAGCCGGTTTTTATATCCGAATATCTAAAAGGGGGGCCCATGACATTCGTAAAGGGGGTTACATCATTCTTTTGCTTCAATCGATCCCTGCTCTGCACCACATACAATCTGCTGATGTTTCTGCAGTTGAGCTCTTAGAGCCAAAAGGGAAGCAAGAACCAGACGCACTCAGGTCACTGTTGTTTCTCCAGCATGGGTTGGATCTATTCTGGTGATATCTGCAGCTTCAGGGGGCTGGGTATAAAGGTCAAAGGGTATCCAACTGTGCTCTCTCGCCAGTCCATCCCTCCCACTTACTCCAATCCTTAAAACTGCACAATGAGCTCTGGGCCTTATACCCCTCATCCCTCTAGCGTGCAGCTGTCCAGATCAGCTCTCCAGGCGCTATGAGTGCACATGGAGCAAACGGTCCCAGGAAAACTGATCTCCATCAAAGGGACTGGAACTGCCTGCCACGTGCTCTTCAGGCAAAACATTCTCTATAACAAAGCAACAAGAGTAACAGAAGCCAAGCCAAGCAATGCCCAGCCAGGGCCAGTCTTGGCCCATGCTCATGAAATATTCACGGCCTTACGCAAAATCTGTCATGTTTTGGAACTTCTTAGATCTCCTTGTACTACAAGAAACTTGGGATCAAACTATCGTCGCTCTGACTGGCCTTCGTCTCGTATCAGAAACCTGCCATCAAAATCCGTAGCCATGGTCAGCCGATGGGAGGTCGAGCTCTTTACATTTCTACAGTTTTGCTCTATTGGGCGGAGGAGTTTGCTCTGAAAGCGTCACGGGCCCAAGCAATTCACCTCAGCATACCCCACATGAACAAAGAAGTATTTGGGTCAGATTATTAATGTCTAAAGTAATCCCTCTAAGTCTGAGAAGAAGAAACTCAGGAATTCAGTCTCCATTCTAACAGAACTTAAGCAAAAAACATCGATAACTTGACTCTAGGGGCCGACTTTGGCAGCGACCATAGACCACAGCAGATCTATCTCCCTATCAGCCCATCGGAATTGGAAGCCGCTCCTTCTACCAGCACTGGAGTGCAAACAGAAAACCTCCAATGGCTAAAATGGGACAATGAAAGCATCCACGAGTCTCTGCCATGGGTGAGAACTCTTTACAATGCATCCATTGCCCTAAGACATTCTCCCATCAGACAGTGGATGCTCGTCTCTTATCAAACGCTTCAGAAATGTCAAGTCAACTTTACTTTACACATAAAGCTATTCTTCTTCTAAATCTAAACTTAAACTGACAGAATCACAGAAGGTCTTGAAAGGGAAGACAACCCCAATATGCAAAATCTTGTCCAACAGCCCTCCTCTCCAACTACAAAAGCCAAATTAAGTAAATCCAGATCCCTTTTCAGTAATCAATCTGTCTCTCTAAAAAAGAAAGAAATGAGGATTTCTGGACTCGACTGCTGTTTTCTAGCAAGTGAAATGACACAAAGCAATGTTGGTCAATCAAGTTACAATCGGAAGTCAGCAGGGCTCCAGTGCTCATATTCCAGAACCTGTTTTTTCTTGATAAAACACTTTTTGTCAGATGTAGAGGACAACTCCTTCATTTCCCAGGAAGCGTCACCCTTGCTGTTCTGAAAGCTGCAAGGATGCCTGTAACTGAGAAGCGACAGACCACACACCGACTGCCACACACCTGGCCACATAGAGCAAAGCTGCCTCTCTAGTGGGGCAGTGGAAAGACTGGGTGCCTGGTCCTGATGGACTCCTACAGCGCTAGTCCTTACATCAGACTCAGCATGTGGGGCCCCTGTTTGTAATCACTGCCTGGCAACCAACAGCATCCTGGACTCCTGGAGAGGCTCCGTCATCATCCAGCTAATCTTTAAAGGGGTTTCAAGATCCGATCCTCGCCATTATCGACTCATCGCCCTAATAGATAATAACGCTAAGCTCTACGCCACTCTGCCTCTCAAGAACCTGAGAGCCTGGGCAGAAGAGTGTCAGATCACTCCCATGAATCAATGTGACTCTAGGGAAAAGTGTGGTATTACCTCAAATCTGATGGCGCTGGCCCTCGTATGCAACAAAGCCCTCAGGAATAAATGTGCGCTTTACTCCTACTTTATGGACTTGAAAGCTGCTTTCAACATCATACAAAGGGGCCCCTTGAGATGCAAACTGCGGGCCCTGGGCCTGCCAGCCGCCCTATTGAGAAACATTGAGCAGCTGTAAACTAATACCTGGATGAGGGTCAAACTAAGAGATGGCTCTCGCATCTCAAGGAGTTTCCACACAAAACCGCTGTCCGCCCAACCTGCGAGGTCAACACATGGTTCACCTGCTATACGCAGATGACCTTGTGCTCCTTAGCTAGACAAAGATCAGCCCTCAGTGGCATCTCTCCATCTTACAAGCTCATACCTCCAGGAACAGGCTGAAAATCAATCCTACAAAAACCATGATGGTTACATTCTGACCCAAACTCATCCAACATGAGAGGTGGCAGCCCAATGGTGCCTGGCTTCATCATAGCAACCAATACAAATATTTGGGTGTTCACCTAGAGAGCAAAGTATCATTCAAACCTCTCTTTAGTTATTTGAGCAACAAATGCTCTGGCTAAATGTTTGCTCTTTCAACTGTAACCCAGAACCTGATAGGACTAAATCTTGACCCCCCCCCCCTTTCCCAGGTGATGAAAGCAAAGGTCAACCCCACATTAACTCACTAGAGCCAAATTACCCTGGGCAGGAAGGTAACCATGACAGATGAACTTATTACCCAAATACACCTGCGCAAGTAGGACTTGAGTTCAGCCTCACAATACTGCACTGGGCCGGCGGCTGTTGCTTTTTAAACTTCTGTCACAGGCTTAGACCTGCATCGCAAGACTCCATGCATGGCCTAATCTGGCTGAAAAGGAGGACCCCGGTCCTCTTTCATTCTACAGTCAACACCTTGAAGACAAACTAAACAAATTTTCACTCACCGAGGCCTGGGGCAAACAACTTTCTCACAAGGCCTTCAAAAAACTGACTGAGGGCAACCACGGCAAATAAACTCCAAACTGGAGGATATGGCGGCACTGAGCAAGCGCTCCTGCACGTGATCAGTAATCAATTTCTATTCCTCCAGTAATCAGCAGAACTACATTTCTTGCACATACCCCCTGTGGATTAAGGTCAGGTTAGTGGCATTAGGACTGGATGAGTGGAACCTACAAGCTCACAGAGTGGCAACTTTCTCAAAGTTACTTTTATATCAAGGTTACATAATATTTGACATGGGCATCAAGTTGGGTTAAATGTAAAAATGTATATATGCCTTGGAGTACCAACTTTAGCAGTCCCATTCAGAATTTGGCACAGCTGACATGTAAGTTTATAACCCTACCCTATCCAATGGACAACTAGCCTTTCCACATTCAAAAGGACAATTTGGGGGTTTTATCATTAGGATATATAAATTTACATGTCCTGTCTTTTAATATACAGCATCCCGCCCCAGGGCTTGGCAAGCCTACCTCAGGGGTGATTCATATTTATTAAAAAGGGAGGTCTGGGCTTTGTTGTTAATTTCAATAGTAATTTTGTGTTCGCAGTTCAAAGCTGCTCTGCCAGCCTGCAGGTGCAGCCAGGAGTCATGTTTTAACTTGTTTCTCTCAGGGTGGCACAATTAGTGCTGAAGCCCTGATGTGGCTCCTTAATGTGCATGCACTGGGTACCCTTGGAACGTTAACTCATGCTAGTTGGGTATAAGCCAATCAAACATGTACTCTCAGGGGTCAGAGTGCTGGAGCAGGTATAATAAGCTAAAATAGAAATCCTATTCCATTTTCGTATGTTTGTATTAAAATTACTAGGTAATAATTATAATGATTAATATTGTGATGTCGTTTTTACTAAACAACCTTACTAACAGAAAGACTACACGTGGGAATGCATCTGCACGGCTAGAATAATAAGTAAACTGATTTGGTACGCATACTGACTAAGATATACGTTATGTGCAGTTATTGTGATTTGCGCTTAAATAAACATGCACTAATGGCTTTAAGTGTCGCATATGGCTAGATAAATGCATACACATATGGGTATTAGTTGGGGAATAACACTGTTTATGTTATTTCTATGAATGAATTGTGGTTTTTCGTTATTTTTGCTTAAGTTGCCCATTGTGGCCTACTACAAAATGGCCACCATCCGAAGCCTGTATTTGATTAGACGAATAATAAAAGAAAAGCGTTCTGCACTGACTGCAACCCTGCCCTCCAGTTGAACCACAAGCTATGTCATGGTGACTGTCTGGGATGAGTGCCAAGACGACCCTGAACATGCCGAAATGACAAAGATAAAGAACATTTAGAGATGGAAAAACCAGACCTGAACCGTTAAAAGAAACATTTGCTGGGGTCGTATCCCTTCTGCTTGCAACATTTCATTGATACAACTAACCAAACAATCGAGACTTTACATGAGAAAGTGTATGGGAAGATTTGCACTTGTTGCAGTGAAATCCGGTCACGGAATTCGAGTCAGCCAATGGGATTTACAAGAATTCGGAAATGTAACTTTAATATTGTAATTTTCTGTATAAAAATGAGTAGCTCAGAGAAGTTAGTGCGAGTCGTCATCATCAAGAAGAAGCCCCTTCCTGAATCTATGTCCCGACATTGACGGAGAGGACGGTGACACATATGACAGAGCCAGAGATGCTGACAGATGTCTTGAGGACCATTTCTGACTTAGAAAACGACAAATAGCCAGAATAGGTAAATATGAAAAAGACGATGCTGAATTTGCTAGGTTTAACTTGCAATTGATTTAGATAAAGAGAACGCATTATTTAATAAATGTGTCAGGTGATTATTTTTGTAAATGATTTATTTGAATATATTTGAATGTATATTTTATCGTCAAACCAGCAACTAGACGGTCCAGTCGACCCATCTGAAGGAGGGACTGTTAGGATGATTTAAAGAAGGAGATTCTTCCTCCACATTTGATAAATGCAGATCGCTTAGGTTGTGTTTTCACCTTACAGGCACGGATAGATTGGTTAGATTGAATGTTGGTGTTATGGGCCCCACCAGCGTATGATGTGTGAGTGTGTGTGTGACTGTGAAATCATTCCGTCCGTGGAAGTCAGGGGGATTTGGAAGCTCAGATCTGCACCAGTTACTTGGTAGCAGAAGAATGGTTGTCTTTTGTCTAGGTTTGATGATCTGCGTGTAAATAGGCTTATTGATTATTGATCTGTATTGATATATGTACTAACATTCTATGTTGAAGTCGTCTTGAGTTCTATGTAGTGTGTACGGCTTCTGGGATGTAGGAAGTCGGTGACAGTTCCGAAGTAGGGCAGAGGGAAGTGCTGCTCTCGGGAAAGGCGGAATTGTTGGCCCTGTACGCATGCAGGGGAAAACGTGTGACAAGTGAAGTTGCGCGTCGCATTGTCTGTGTTCGATTCGGTGGCACCGCCGTGTGTTGCCATTAGAGAAATTTTCGGTGTAAAAGAAGTGTGTATGATAGCGAAAGGTTATCTGTGAAGTTCTGGTCTTAAGTATCAGGGATCCTTTTGGCATTCCGATAACGCTTTTCACTGGAAAGGTAATAGGTATTCTCTGAGCTTGTTAGAAGGACAGGGCAGAGGTAAGCGCTGCTTTGTTAACGTATGTTATAATTCTGTAGTAGGACAGACTGTTCGCTGTTCTCGGGAAAGGCAGAATTCTGTGTGAATGTACTATATTTTCTGGTGTGAAAGTGCGTGAATGTATAGGCATTTTGGTTAATTGTAGGACTCCTAGGAGCATTCCGGGAGGAAACAGTTAATGGATGCTTGCTAGAAGGGCAGAGTAGAGGGATGTGCTACTTTGTCAACGAAAGTAACGATTCCGTATTGGAGCAGAGGTAAGCGCTGTTCTCGGGAAGGCGGGATACTCGTGGGAAAGGTCTTTTACTAATCTGTGGTTAGCGGAGCAGACAATGGAGATGTTTATATGTTGTAACTAACAGACTCGTAGAATCTGAAACAAAGTCTACCGAGAAGTTTTGTAAAGGAGGGGTAGACAAGTGACAGGAGACAGGAGCAGGAGCTGCTGCAGCGACTGCTGACGTCAGGAAGACCGCGCTGTAATTGGACAGTGGGTTAGAACAGTGGAAGCGCTGTGATTGGTGCGTTAGTGTACGCCGCGCAGGGATTGGAAGAAGCACAAGGTGACGTAGATGCTCCAGGATTGGTGTGTTGGTGTGAGTCGCCCTGGGATTTGTAGACTGAGACAGTGAAGTAGACGCTCCGGAATGGTGCGTTGGTGTAAGTCGCGCTGTTATTGGACAAAAGATTGTACAGTTGTAGAAAGAACTAGGGAGTTGCGGTAAACGAGAAAATGTATTACCACGCTGAAGAAAAGAAGAAAAAGTCCTTGTTTAATAAAATGTGAACCTGGTTCGATAAAGACAAGGAAGTAGTGACAAGGGAAGGGCAATTATTGCCTCCGACAAGAACCCCCGCATCCTTCATGGTTGCGAAATATGGGTATCATACCTGTATTTGGATAGACAATTGGGTGAAATATACCAAAGACGATGGAGTTTTAGCTTTCCCAGAACATGGCTCATTTAATCTGGCCACGATAAGAAATTTGAGGGAAAGAATGATGTGTCTAGGGCCCCGGCCGAGGCCAACACAATTTGAGGCATTGGTTGAATGGGAAGATGAAGTGCATGAAAGGGAAAGACAGAGAAGTGGGAACAGGTACAAATATGGATTTGGACGGACTAGTGATCGCGAAACTCATCATGATCGGATGAGGAGGTGGCGAGACGCTAGTATGACTGAAGGGCTGTTTCCTGTGAGAACTGAAGGGGAGACAGAAGGGGTAAAATGTACAGAGAAAAGAAATAATGTGGAAACTAGGAGGTATGGAGCGAATGAGTCTGATGATGATCTTTTAGACGATATGTTTTACAAGAATCCACCTCCATATAGACGTGAACCAGAGGTTCCGAATGCCCCGATGAGAGAGACTGTGAGAACAATAAAAACAGAGGTTATGACACCAGAAGTGAAAGGAAATAAGTAAAATAGAGAGAGAGAAGACGAAATCGAGGATGAAAAGACAAGGGAACTAGCCAGAACCACACAAGAATTAACAGAGAGAATCAGAGAATTGACCAAGAATCTTGAAGCAGTTACGGTTCCTGTAACAATAGGTCCCGTTATGCCTGTATTTGACAATCAGAAAATCAGTGAACATGGTTTAACAGTTCCGTATGTGAACAATAGACAAAGTGTTCAGCTAGAACAGACCCCAATAAGGACAGGAGAAAATCCGTGGAGACACACAATATGTGAAAGTGGAATGAATGAACAGAATGACCCATTTATGAGTTCTGATTATATGGAAAGGAACAAGATGATTGGAGGATCTATACTAGAACCCCAAAAAGTAACAGAACCAGTGAGTACAGAGAAACCTTTGGGAATAACTTCTGAAGAGCTGAACGAATGGTTAAAAAGCTTGCAGGAGAAAGAAAAGGAATCCCAAATAATTGATGTAGCCAAATTACGTATGGTACTAGAAGAACTAATAGTAGGAACGATCCCTACAGAAACGCTGAAAAATTACCAGGATGAGGAATTACTGTTCCTTAGTAAGAGTATTACCTGGAGAGCAAAGAACACACATGATAGACTGATGGAAATAGCAAGTGAAATGGGAATCGACATAGACCGAGTAAAGGGTTTACAAAAACCTTACCGGGTGGATTTCACAGAAAGGGACATTGAGAACATGAACACCACAGGCCGAATAGGGCAAATTAAGGACATAATTACTTTATTAAGAAAATGGGGAAATGTTGAAAAATGGAAAAGTAGGTGGGGTAAAAAGCAGGAAGAATCAACAGACAGAGCTTACCCTATGAGGGAGAAGGATAAATCAGTGACTGCATTTCCTATGAGAGAAATTCCAGGAGGAGGATATGTACATGTCCCATGGACCAGACAAGATATTTTGTCATTTACTAATGACTTCCCTCGATTGAGAGAAAAGCCTGTCGAGTGGTACAGACAGGTAGACAGATTTGTGAAACTGTCAAAAGTATTGTGGATTGACCTGAATATTCTGTTTGATATAATTGTACCAGCAGACTTATGGGCAGAATGTAAGATAGTCATAGATTGACCGGCAAAAGAATACCCAAGAGATCCAAGAACGGGAGCACCAGACCCCGAGGTTATGAAGAAGTATGAGCAGGTTATGGTTTTCCTGAAGAACAAGGTACCTCCAAAAGAAACAGACTGGGTTAAAATAGACAGAACGCAGCAGGAAGTGAAAGAATCAGTTCATGCCTATTACGAAAGACTAATACTGGCTTTTAAGCAGTTTAGTGGAGATGAACATCTAGGTGAAAAGGATTTGAGCCATTTTGTATACAGATTTCTATATGGTTTGCGTCCAGAAATTGGTGAAATGATAAGGCAGCATACAGTAGATTGGCAGAGTAAAAAGATTGATGAAATCCTGAGACATGCTAAATATTTCAGTGATGAAATTGAGGCAAAACAGAGAAAGTTGAAAGAAAAGGCAATGTGGGCACAAGTAAAGGTTGCAGAAAGGCAGGAAGCTCAGTTAATTGAACAAGCCAATAACCCAGGAAATAGACAAAGATCTGGCCCAGGAAAAGGAAAGGGTAATATTGAGGAAGCCAAGAAAAAGTTTCCATGCCACAACTGCGGCGAATTAGGGCATTGGAAATCCGAGTGTAAGAATCCTCCATGTGCTAATATTGGAAATCAATCATTGAATCCACAGGTGCAAAGTGAGGGGAGTGGCCAGCAGCAGCAACAGCAGAAGGCTGTTAAGCCGCAGAATCAAGAGCCAAAGCCGCCCTTGCCGCACAACAAAGGTCCTCAGAAATATAATCAAGAGATGGGATTTTACAACGAAGGACAGGTAAACAAGTCAAAACGTGCGAATGCTGTGTCGCAATATTGGCTGAAGAATGAGGGAAGTGACACTGAGGAAGATTTTTGATGGTGCCGAGGGGAGGAAGTAGAGTGCGTACTTGGCGCATCTCTAGAAATAGACCAGACAGGACCTTTTGTGGATGGGAAAATAAATTATGAAAGCATCACTTTCTTAGTTGATACTGGTGATACACGATCCACTGTCAGGTCAGCTGATGTTAAAAACCTTCCTCTCTCGGATGAAACAATCCAAGTAGTTGGTGTGTCCAACATACAAATTAAGACTTATCTTACTGAACCAGTAAGGGTTAGAATAGGGAATCTGTTAGGCAGAGACATATTGTGCAAGATGAACTGCACCATTTTTTGTACACCAGATGGAATAGCTTTTGAGACACCAGATGAGGATGTCCTATACAGAGTGACCATAGACAACAGAGAAAGTGAGACTGTTGGAACATATGCAGTATTCAATCCTGATGAATTGCCCCCAGAATTAAAACAGACTGTGAAAGCATCAGTCTGGGATTTTACAGGAGAAGATGTAGGACTGATGAGAAATGTTGATCCAGTGAAAATAACTGTAAAAGAAGGGATAGCCTATCCAAATATTCCACAGTACAGACTGACACCTGAAATATTTGAAGGAATAACCCCTATAATTGAGAAAATGATCCAGCAGGGGGTGTTGGGAGAGATATTGAGCAGTCCATGTAATTCACCGATCATGGGGCTGAAGAAACCTAATGGGAAGTTCAGAATAGTGCAGGATTTGAGAAAAATTAACAAAATTGTTGTGCCTTGTTGTCCCATTGTACCAAATCCATCAGTAATATTGTATCAAATTCCCCATGATGCTGAATGGTACACAGTAATTGATTTGTGCCATGCTTTCTTTTTAATTCCGTTGCATCACGACAGCCAACCGATATTTGCATTTCGGTTTGGACAGCGTATTTTGGCATGGTGCCGAATTCCACAGGGGTACACAGAGAGCCCCTATATTTAATCAGTTGCTAAAGAAATCTCTGGAAAGTCTGACAATGCCTGAAAATTCAGTATTAGTTCAGTACATTGATGATCTGTTAGTGGCATCAAAAACACGTGAAGCTTGCGAAGTAGACACTATCGCTTTGCTGAATCACTTGGCAGACGGAGGATTAAAAGTATCTCCAGCCAAATTGCAGTTTTGTAAACAAGAAGTCCACTACCTAGGACATAACATTGAGAAAGGTCTGAGGAAAGTGACAATTGACAGAATCAGAATTATCAAGGGAATGAGAGCCCCAATGACACATAGAGAAGTGAGAATGTTTTTGGGAATGGTTGGCTATTGTCGTCAGTGGATAAGTAATTTCTCCCTGATTGCCACGCCACTAATAAAATTGACCAAAAGTGAAGTAAAGGACCCTTTTGAATTGACCAAAGAGCAATTGGCAGCATTCAAAGAATTGAAAAACAGGTTGTGCGAGGCACCTGCCCTGGGTATGCCAGATTATGAAAAAGAATTTGAATTGTACTGCAGTGAGAGAAATGGTTGTGCACTCTCAGTGTTGATTCAGAAACATGGACGTTTGAGAAGGCCAGTTGCGTACTTCTCATCAACACTTGACCCAGTAGCTGTGGGTTTACCAGGTTGCCTAAAAGCAGTAGCTGCTACATACAAAAGTCTGGAACAAAGTGAGGGAATCATAATGGGATATCCTGTACGGGTATTCGTACCTCACGATGTGGCAATCCTTTTAACAAGGAGCCGGACACAGTTCATGTCACATAGTCGGCTGACTAAATATGAGAAAGTCATTCTAGGAGCATCAAATGTGAGTCTGGAGAGATGTGTGAATGTGAATCCAGCAACGTTGTTGCCAGATGCTGAAAGTGTGCAGGTAAGAGATGAAATTGATCATGATTGCTTGGATGTGCTTGACTATTGTACAAAGTCCAGACCAGATATAAAAGATCTGCCACTGCCTGAGAGTGACCATATGCTTTTTGTGGATGGATCATGCTTGAGAACAGATGAGGGTGTGTTGAGTGCAGCCTATGCAGTATGCACAGTGGATGGAGTGGTAGAAGCATCACCCTTGAAAGGAGTTAAATCCGCTCAAGTGGCAGAATTGGTGGCAATAACAAAAGCCTGCAAAATTGGAAAGAATCTGAGAGTGACTGTGATGACTGACAGCCAATATGGATTCGGAGTTGTCCATGATTTTGGCCAGTTATGGCTACAAAGAGGTTTCCTGACCTCAAGTGGAACTCCCATTAAGAATGCTGAAGTGGTTAGAAGATTGCTTGAGGCGATACAGCTGCCTAAAGAACTGGCTGTTGTTAAATGTGCTGCTCACAGTCAAGGAGATGATTTTATTTCCATAGGGAATAAATTTGCAAATGACATGGCTCAGTATTGTGCAAGGAACAATTACTCAATCAATCGGGGAAAACAAAGAGAACTGTCTTCGTGCTCTTTAATGTTTACTAACGTTGTAGAGACATGGGAAGAAGTGAAGCAGTTACAAGATGAGGTTGGAGATGAGGAAATGAAGCAATGGGTAAAAGCAGGTTGTGCACCAAGAGAAAAAGACCATGTATGGGTCTATAGAGATGGAAGACCAGTGATGCCAGATAATATGTTATCTACCATGGCAAGGATGTATCATGGCCAGGGACACCTGGGGAGGGATGCTATGATAAGAGCCTTTAAGCAAACTTGGTACAATCCAAAATTTAGGCTAATAGCAGAAAGTCTCTGTCAAAGATGCCTGATATGTCAGCAGTACAATCCTGGAAAGAAAACAGTGGTGAGCCTAGGAACAATAGGCTGGGAAGGAGGACCCTTCACTAGAATGCAAGTAGATTTCATTGAAATGCCAACAGTCAACAGGCTGAGGTATGTCCTGGTTGTAGTTTGTCTGTTTTCCAGGTGGGTGGAGGCTTTCCCCACAAGAAGGAATTATGGGATAACAGTAGCAAAACTGTTACTGAGAGAATTCATCCCAAGGTACGGGTTCCCAGTGACCATTGAATCAGACAGAGGGGGACACTTCTATAATGAGATCATGAGTCTGATTTGCGAAGCATTGAGCATACAGCAGAAGCTACATTGTGCCTACCGACCAGAGAATTCTGGTGTGGTTGAACAAATGAATGGTACCATCAAAAATAGAATTGGTAAAATGTGTTTAGCCACTGGAATGAAATGGCCTAATGTCTTGCCTCTAGTCTTGATGACGATTAGATCTACTCCCGACAGAACAACAGGTTTAAGTCCACATGAAATTATCATGGGACGTGCCATGAGACATGCATTTGTACCTGTCAACAAGCTGATGACAATAACTGATGACATGATTTTGGATTACTGTAAAGGCCTGGCTGACGCAGTCCATTCTGTGTTTCACCAGGTTGGAGAAGACGCCACCACACTTGAAAAGAAACCAGCCCATGATTTGAGCCCTTTGGACTGGGTGAGAATAAAGGTCCACAGAAGAAGAAATTGCTTGGTTCCAAGGTGGGGAAGACCAAGACAAGTTGTCCTGACCACAACGACTGCTGTGAAGTGTGCAGGAGTGAAAAACTGGATACATGCAAGTCACACTCTGAGAGTTCCAAGCCCAGGAGAAGGTATTGGAAGAGAGTATTTTGATGATTCAGATTCAAGTGACGATTCAGACAGCGAAACATCCAGAAGAGGAAGAAGAAGAAATCCTGAAAGGGGGAAAGAGGGCCACGTTCGGCTTCACACCCACCAAAAGGGATACTGAAGAAAACATTGCAAGTTCCAGAGACCAGACCAGATTCTGAGGAATTGCCTGAAATTCCAACTATCAGAGGTGAACACAAAAAGAAAGAAAGAAAAGAAAAGAACATTACAACAGAAGTGACCTTTGAAGCAAACAAAGAAACTGGAGAAGTCTCACCTGAGATAATCATTGTAGACGAAGCAGGGACAGTAGTAGAAAGAGAGGGACAGATTTCTGCGGAAGACCCCCGAGGAGGTGTAGGGAACATCAACACTGAGTTAGGTGAAGGGACAAGTAGTCAGAAAGAAGGTTGCGTGCCGGAGACCCGAGGAGGGACAGAAGTAGGGCAATCTCAGGTTAAAGAAAAGGAGACTGTTGCTGAAAAAGAAACAATGGTTGAAAAGAAGATTTCTGCTGGAAAAGAAACTGTTGGTGAAAAGGAAACAATCGAGACAGAATCTGAAGAAAGTGGAAATGAGACACCTGAAGGTCGAGTTCTGAGAAAGAGAACTTGGATCAAGGAGAAAAACAACAAAGAAGGAAAAATAAAAAGAAATGCTAAAGGAGACCTTTGGCCCAACAAAATTAAAAGACTGAGATATCGTTTGACACGATTAGAACCATCGAAAGCTGAACAAGTGAATGAAGTGTCGAGTCAAAACCAAGCTAAAGAAATAGAAACAGAAATAGCTGAAGAAAATAAGAGAATCAGAAAACCCAACCAGAAGTACAAGTCACCAGAATAGACGTATGTGGCACTGCCTGAACAAGGATGAAGAGGCAGACAGTCAAGGAAATCCAGAGGAGACTTTACTAAAAGTGGTTGAAGAAGAAGAAGCTGTGGGAATCCTGAGAGTTATCTTGTCCGATATTGGAGAAGAAACGGAGGTTCAGGACCTTCTGCAGTTTGATGACAACGATGAAAGAGTAAAAAGTGATGAGAGACCTGATTGAAGAGTACAAAGAAATCGGCTGGAAAAGAAACTGAAGAGAAACTAACAGATTGTAATAACCTGTTGGGTACTTGCTGCCCTAGAAAAACAGTAGTGGAGTAGAAGAGGCTAAGTCAAAAGACACGGTCAGATTGACCAGATGGCTAACACAGAGACTAACCAGATAGATGTACCTTCATGAAAAGGTGGTGCAAGATGAGCTGCTGTTGTACAGGATTATTGATGCTTTTGTGGAGCGTGCTTGCTCTACTAATTTCTTTCAAAGTAACTATAGACACTTTAGGAGGACACACTGAGAACACGACTAACATAGGGAAAAGTTTCCAGAAAGTAGTTCCAACTAGTATAAGTAACACACATGTACAGAAGGATAGGTCAATTAATGATTTTTCTAGTAATATGTTTTCAAAATTGTTGTATGAATACGTCAAGACAATGGATGTAAGGGATTGCTACGTATGTATGCAGTTACCTGCCTCTGTTTCAGAAGGAGTGACTTATCATCACCTCCCAGCTACGTATGGAATTTCATGTAGTGTGTTAATTAATATATTTTATCAATTAGGAAGATTAGACTACAATTTAACTAATGTAGATAACATTTTAGGACAATTGTCAATGAACAAAGATCTGAATCCTGCTAAGGAAGCTAACATTTTAGGTGAGATTTTTATAGAAACTAAAGAATTAACATTAGAATACATTTATAGAAACAATTTAACTTGCAGTTTAAAGGAAGAAGAGAAAACATTTCTAGACATGGTTGAGAAAAGGAGATTAGGGATGCACAAGAATGCTGATGGGAAAAGAATAAGTGACCCATTATGGGATATAGGGAAAGAGAAAGAATTGAAAAATGGAGCCAGTCCAACTTTGGCCATAGATGCATCACAGAAGGGAAAATTATGCATTACAAGAAGGAAGTCCCAATATGATACTTATTTTATAGGGTCTAGTGAGTGCCATGAAACATACTTTATTGCAACTGGTTGGGGATTTAGAGGTGGAGAAGATCCAGTCTTTCCTGGATTGTATTATATTTGTGGGAATAAGGCTTATTACAGGTTGCCTGACCATTGGTATGGCACATGTTATGTTGGCCTGGTATTTCCAAAAATCTTTCACATGGATAGAGTAGATAACACTGAAGAAACTAACATACTAAAACGTGGTAAAAGAGAAACATGGACAGAAATTATAGGTGATATTTTTGGAGCATTAATTCCCGCAGTGGGAATAACTCTGAATGCACTTAACATTAACTTAGTATTCGGAAGTTGTCAACAGTTGTGGATCGTTTATCCACAAACACAGCAGGAGGCTTCCTATTAGTAGATACTGAACTGGTTGCCTTACGTGCTATGACGATGCAAAATCGACTTGCCCTTGATATTTTATTGGCAAAAGAGGGTGGAGTCTGTGGAATGCTGAAAGTTCAACACTGACGAAAGCAAAGACTTAAAAGTCTATATCAAAAATATTACTGATTTGCATGAAGAATTAGTACCACTGGAAGCTGAAAATATTTGGACTAGAATGGCAAATAAAATGATTGCTATTAAGAATTTCATAGCTAAAATAGGTAGTACCATATTTGGTAAAATATTATTTCCATTAACTTGTGTGATTGTTGCATAATTAATTCTTAGATGAGGATGTATGTGTTGTAGATATAGAAGAAATAAAAAGAAAACCAAAAGAGAAATAGTAAAAAGAAGAGAAAAGAAAAATGAAAGAGAAATACAAGAAATTGAATTAGAAGAATTAAGAGAAAGTATGTATATAGAAGCAAAAAGAGAACATGAAAAAGAAACTAGATTATAAAATCTGAGCAAAAAGACATGTTGAATTTGACAAAAGGGGAAAGAAATTTTGAAATTTTGGGTGATTATTTGGTGATAAAATCACCAAGGGGGGATTGCTGGAGCAGGTATGATAAGCTAAAATAGAAATCCTGTTCCATTTTCGTATATTTGTATTAAAATTACTAGGTAATAATTATAATGATTAATATTGTGATGTCTTTTTTACTAAACAACCTTACTAACAGAAAGACTACACGTGGGAATGCATCTGCACGGCTAGAATAATAAGTAAACTGATTTGGTACGCATACTGACTAAGATACACGTTGCTTATGTGCAGTTATTGTGATTTGCGCATAAATAAACATGCACTAATGGCTTTAAGTGTCGCATATGGCTAGATAAATGCATACACATATGGGTATTAGTTGGGGAATAACACTGTTTATGTTATTTCTATGTATTAATTGTGGTTTTTCGTTATTTTTGCTTAAGTTGCCCATTGTGGCCTACTACAAAATGGCCACCATCTGAAGCCTGTATTTGATTAGACGAATAATAAAAGAAAAGCGTTCTGCACTGACTGCAACCCTGCCCTCCAGTTGAACCACAAGCTATGTCATGGTGACTGTCTGGGAAGAGTGCCAAGACGACCCTGAACATGCCGAAATGACAAAGATAAAGAACATTTAGAGATGGAAAAACCAGACCTGAACCGTTAAAAGAAACATTTGCTGGGGTCGTATCCCTTCTGCTTGCAACATTTCATTGATACAACTAACCAAACAATCGAGACTTGACGTGAGAAAGTGTATGGGAAGATTTGCACTTGTTGCAGTGAAATCCGGTCACGGAATTCGAGTCAGCCAATGGGATTTACAAGAATTCGGAAATGTAACTTTAATATTGTAATTTTCTGTATAAAAATGTGTAGCTCAGAGAGGTTAGTGCGAGTCGTCATCATCAAGAAGAAGCCCCTTCCTGAATCTATGTCCCGACATTGACGGAGAGGACGGTGACACATATGACAGAGCCAGAGATGCTGACAGATGTCTTGAGGACCATTTCTGACTTAGAAAACGACAAATAGCCAGAATAGGTAAATATGAAAAAGACGATGCTGAATTTGCTAGGTTTAACTTGCAATTGATTTAGATAAAGAGAACGCATTATTTAATAAATGTGTCAGGTGATTATTTTTGTAAATGATTTATTTGAATATATTTGAATGTATATTTTATCGTCAAACCAGCAACTAGACGGTCCAGTCGACCCATCTGAAGGAGGGACTGTTAGGATGATTTAAAGAAGGTGATTCTTCCTCCACATTTGATAAATGCAGATCGGTTAGGTTGTGTTTTCCCCTTACAGGCACGGATAGATTGGTTAGAATGAATGTTGGTGTTATGGGCCCCACCAGCGTATGATGTGTGAGTGTGTGTGTGACTGTGAAATCATTCCATCCGTGGAAGTCAGGGGGATTTGGAAGCTCAGATCTGCACCAAGAGCACTGGCACTGAGGTCAGGTTAGCGGGCTTTAATGCATGCCCAGAGTCGACAAACCAGCAGAATCAGTCCAACACTTTGGGGGGTGTCGTCCACAAAGACCCATTTCCTTACAGCAACACTGGACAAAGACACTTTCTTTGCTCCTTAACTCCTGAAAATCAGCACAGGTTCTTCCACAGACTTGGCGAGGTTCGATAATCCAACCACATCATTTAAAAGGAGACCAAAAGAACGTAGCAAGCTATAGACTTATCACCTTGAAAGATATTGAGTCAAAACATTGTGCAAAGTGCATTTTACAAGATGTGGATGGTTGGGTTGAAAAATAATCTCTGATCCATTTTGTTCAGACTACATGTCAAAGTGACTCAGGTTCAGAGCTCACCATACTAATGGAAAACCTCGTTGGAAATAAGTCATCATTACACTTAATGCTTATACAACGCAGCCTTTGACAAGGTCCAGTTTAATATCTTCCCGCAAATAATGCAATAATGCAGTATTCTGGTCCCACTGCAGAAAGCCATTCAGAGGATATACCTTATATTAACTGCTAAAATTCTGACCTCATGGAATTCAAGAGAGCTTGCGAATAACTCAACAGGAAATGGAGAACCACCCAAGGAACCACAGCAAGAAACATCTACAAGGCCATCACGTAAAAGAGACCAGGAAAATAGCTCTGACCCTGAGAAATGATCTAGCTCCAACAATGACAAAGAACCTTTCACCAGTGTCAAGGGGTTCACCCAACAAACAGCTGCAACAAACACAATCACCCCTACACAAGTACTCTGCAACAAACTCTCAGACTTCTTCAACAAAAACATCACCAAGATTTACAGCAACTTCAAAACCCCCAGTACTCCAGTTAACCTCCCCAGCCAGCTAACCTCATTGAATAAAGACCACAAACTGATATCATGGGACACTCTAGCCATTGAGTACACTTCAACAATAAAGAACGCAGAACCAAGATCAACACTGCACTCACTTTCATCATCAATACCTCCCTCTAGACAGCCACCTTTGCAGATAGCTAGGAACACACTGAAGTCACCACCCTCCTCAAAAGATCCGCAGCCAACTCCGATGTATTCAGGCAACTACAGAACCATCTAGCTGCACTCTGTCACAGCTAAATTTGACGAAAAGACCATCAACAGACAAATCTTTGACCACCTAGAATGCCACAAACTGCTGGACAAATCACAATCCAGATTCTGAAACAACCACAGCACCGAACCCACACTCATTTCTGCCACAGATGACACACACACCATCCTTGACCATTGACAGATTGCCGCCCTCATACTTCTCAAACTCTCCGCCACTTCCAACACAGTTTCTACCACACTCTCATCTCCAAATTACACACAGATGGACTACAAGTTCCAGCAGTCAAATGAACAGCTTCCTACCTCTTCATAAGAACAGAACGAGTCAGGCTCACAGCCTTCACATCAGAAACCAAAGAAATCATCTGCAGAAGATCATCACTCAGCAACATACTGCATGACCAGTGTAGCCAGATGGATGAAAGAAAAGCACCTCAAGTTCAACTCCAGCTAAACTGAAGTTCTAATCTTCAAGAGCTCAACTTAAGACAACACGTGGTGGCCTGCCAAACTTGGAGCCACACCCATCTGAACCGACCACTTCAGGAACCTAGGCCTCATCCTGGACACCAACCTCACCCTCACTATGAAGTCCCATGTCAATGCGGTCACCTCCTCATGCATCCACATCCTCTGCATGTTGCATAAAATCTTCAAGTGGCTCCTACTGGACATCAGACATACCATCACAAGCAGATTGGACTACGCCAATGCACTCAACACTGGTATCCCAACCCATCTTTATCAAAGACTTCAACAGGCATCACTCTCACTTGCACACACACCCTGCATCCACAGAAGCAGTACTGGAAGTCCATCATTCTCCTACCCAGCCGCCAAAACTTGGAACAACCTCCCCCAACCGTTCAGGGCTTTCTCCTCACTTCTTGACTTTTGAAAGAAGCTGAAGACCTGGCTATTCATTAGTCTTCTTGCAAGACCATCATGACTGCCAGTACTCATGCCCAGCCTCACCACTCGCCTACTTTGATGTACTCAGCACCTGGATACCCTCACAGGTGTCACGCAGAACCCTACAAATCCACATTACACACACAGGCACATTCCATTTTATTTAGCAGACATACTGAACATGCTCATCCTGCACAGTATATCTACTTACATTTTTCTGTCAGGGCACACATCAGTGCATCCCTGAAGCCATTGAAAAGCCACACAATGGAGCAAGGGCAGGATCCCCAGCACTGTGCCAGCTTCTGATGGGGCTAAGCCTCCAGTCTCATCAAGTAGCTGGTTGAGGGACTGAGGAAGGTCCTCCTCTTTTTAAGCCTGCCCTTGTTGCTTCATCTGTCTTCTCATAGGGTATCCTGCTCTATTGGAGTTTCCGACTTACCAGTTTATTAAGCAAAGTAAGTAAAAAGAAAATGGTATTTCGCTATGCATGTCTGTCTGTGTTTGTGAGTGTATTTATGAGTCACTGAATTTAAGAACCAATCTTTTTATTCAACAGGAGTCAAAATCGGAGAACACTGCTTCTTGCCTACATCCACCAGCCGGCAGACCGTACGTTGTGCAGCAGTACACAGCTTTGGAGCCAACAACTCGGAGGCCAGCAGCGAGGGCGAAGCATCTGCATTGTAGCAATCATCGACTTCTGAGTTTTTACTAGGACAAGCATAAGGGGCTAAGGAAAGACGTAACCAAACAAAAGGGAAACAATACAAACCAACCCGACCCTACACCCCTAAATCACTCCCCCACCCTCATCCGCACCAGTTATACTTCCTGACTAAATCCCAAGCCTCAGCACAGGGGAACTGGTAGAGAGTCTCTACAAGATATTTGTCGGTGGTACCGTAGCAAGTTTTCTTGTGGCAGCAGCTTAAGTATTTGCAAATATTTGGGGCAGGTGATTTCTCTCATGTCTTTAGCTAGTAACTGTATAAAAGGTGCTCACAGTTTGGGATATATCTCCCCTCTACCCTCCATGCGCTCCATAGCCAAAAGATACCACTGGCGGTGTAACAAGCTCAGTATTTCAGGGCTAGACTGTGTACCCCATTGTGCTAAAACAGCCTGTCGAGATGCCAGCAGTGCTAGTGCGATTTGCCTACCTCGCATCGATCTTAAAGGGAAAGCCTTTGGATGTGAGAGACCAAGGAGAGTGTATTCTGGAGAACGAGGTATTGAAGTGCTAAACGCTTCATCTATATTGTCCAGTACCTCAGACTAGTAGTGTGGTAACATGGGGCAATACCATAACAGGTGAGATGGAGAGCCAGACATCCTACATCCTCTTCAGCAAAGGTCTGATTTGCTCTTGTCCCAGCTATGAATTCTCAAGGGGGTGTAATACCAGAGTCCGAAGACTTTAGAAGTGGATTCGGCCCCAGCAGTGTTGTGTGCAGTGTGATGAGTTCTATAGAGTATGTGTTCCCATTCCTTTTGAGTCAGTGGCCTGCCCAGCTCAGTCTCCCAGCGTACTTGTGTTTTTGTGCGTTGCTTGGTGGATCGCGCTGTTATCATCGCATACAATTCAGAGATAAGGCGGCGATCTTCGCGTTTGCAAAGCAACCAGTTTTTCAAACGTGGTGAGGGGGTGGGACATTTGTGCATAATTGGAAGGTGCCGTGAACCAGTGGTATAATTGGCAATAGGCATAATTGTCAGTTGCCAAGAGGCCGTAGGTCTTCTTAAGCTGCTCAAACGGGGCCAACCCCTCCTTGTCAAAAAGAAACCCCAACCTCTTACATCCTTCCTCCTTCCAGTGCTGAAAGACAGTTGACGCTTGCCCTAGGGGGAAGTCAGGATTATCCACAATGAGAGTCATGTGCGAAGGGAAGGACGTCCATCCTTTCCCTACAGCCAACATATCCCATACCTTAAGAGTCGGCGAGGTGACAGGCGAGGAATATAATCCCCACGCCCTGAGCTTGCTTGGTAACCATAGCTCTCTCCAAATATTGATGCCTGACACCGTCTGAGCCATAAAATTCCAGTGTTTACTGGATAAGGGTTTGTTCCATTCCATTATGTAGCAGAGACAGGATCCCTGGCAATAGTCTTGAATCAGAGGGAGACCCACCCAGCCGTGGTTCTTTTCCCGTACCACCGGTGACAATGAGAGTCGCAGTCCCCCACACATATGAATTTATTAATGAGGGTCTGCAATTGCGCTATAGCCCGCCGTGGGGGTGTCATTGGAATCCTTTGAAAGATATAAAGAATGCGCAGGAGGACCGTCGTTTTTACCGCCGCAACCCTCCCGAACCATGCTGTGCGCAGACGCGACCAGGAGTCCAGCGCCTTGGTCGTGTGCTCTATGAGGGTGGAGTAATTGATGGCAACCGTCCTAGCGATAGTCGGGGCTAGACGAATTCCGAGGTACAATATTTCTTGCTGGGACCATTGAAATGGGAATTGTGGCTGCAAGGCGTCCACCAGGACCTGGGGAACCGACAAGTTCAGGATGTTGGATTTACCCAAGTTAACTTTAAACCCCGATACCTCGCCAAAAGCAAGGAGTTCTTCAAGGAGAGCCGGTAGGGTCGATTGGGGGCTAGTAAGGGAGAGGATAACATCGTCTGCATAAAGACTTATTTTATGCACATCCACTCCGAATTTCAGGCCTTCTATGGACTTGTCTGCTCGAATACGTTGGGCCAAAAGCTCCATATAGAGCGCAAATAGAAGGGGGGATAGAGGGCAGCACAGACGGGTCCCCTGGGAAATCGGAAAGGTGGCAGATCTGTTGCCGTTTACCCTCACAAAGCCGTGGGTGCACTGTATATACAGTGAATCCACTTGATAAAGTTCTCCCCGAAACCGAAGCAGCGCAGGGTATCAAACAGATAGGCCCACCCCACCCTTCGAAAGCCTTCTCGGCGTCTATGGACAGGAAGAATACCTGCCTGCCCGACCGTTGTATGCTATCCATTAGATGGAAAAGGCGTTTAGTATTGTCTCCCCCCTGTCGTGTGGAATAAAACCCGACTGATTGGGGTCGACGAGGTCTGCCATGAGCGGATTTAAGCGCGCTGCTAATATGCCGGCAATATCATTGCGTTGAGATTGAGGAGGGATATAGGCCTGTAGGAGCCGCAGTCCCTTGGGTCTTTAGAAGGTTTACCAGGTCTTGAGGAGCAGGGAGATCTCACAGGAATTCAAATACGCAAGCGGTTCCTGGGCCGGTGAGTCCTACACTGTGTATAAGTCGCCATAAAACACGTGAAAGGTGTCCACTATGTGGGAGTCAGCACTATGTTCATCCCCATTGTGGTCCCTAACCAATTGACTCATAGTTGTCTGAGATCGGGTCCGTAATCTGTGGGCCAAAAATTTACCACACTTAACACTGCTAAGGTAGAATTTGTGGTGGAGGAGAAGAAGGGCGTATTTCGCCCTGTCAAGGTCGAGATGTTTCAACAGTCGCCTACATTTTTCCAGTTCCCTCCACACCCTCGGAGCCCCAGTTAGTTTGTGTATAGATTCAAGCTCCTCCACCCCTTTCTCTAGTTTGCTGCACTTTTCTCTCTGGTGTTTATTATCCGCTGCAGAAATAGCGATAAACTCATCCCGCGTGACTAGTTTCAATGCCTCCCATACGGCTGAAAGCGGTGCAGGACCCACATCATTGAGCTGTAGGTACTCCTCCAACTTTTGCTTGATGCGTTGGACTGTATCTGCAGAGTGTAGGAGACTCTCTAATAGACGCCACCCAGGAGGAATCACGTGCGACGCCTGCGCAGGGATATGTACAGTGATGAGAGCATGATCGGACAGGGATCGGGGCTCGATCGTGGCATTATGCAAGTGACGTGCTAAGGGCATGGAAGCTAAAAAGTTATCAAGTTGCGCGTAAGTTTTGTGGGCTGCGGAATAGTAAGTGTAGTCCTGTATCCCAGGATGTTGTGTGCCCCAAACATTGTGTAGCCCGTTATCTGCTAACCACTCTTGCCCCAGTGAAGAGAAAGACCCTGTTTCTTGCATCCTTTGACCTGATCTATCCAGCTCCGGATCCATCACCAGGTTAAGGTCCCCACCAACCAGAATTGCTGCGTTTTGCATCGAAAGGACCTCTGTGAGGGCTGTGAGGAAAAAGTGTTCCTGTTGTGTGTTCGGCACATAAAGTGACGCCACAGTGAAGTACATCCCTCCCCATTGTACTCTGATCGGTAGCAAACGACATTTGATCTCCACCACTGTCGCCACTACCTTACCCGGGAACTGCGCCCCAATCAGAATCGCTACTCCATTTTTCTTAGATGGGCCTGCTGACCAAAATTGCTGCGGGAAACGCCTTGTCCGCATATGTGGGGTATCTTTCAATAGGATGTGCGTCTCCTGTAGGAGACAGAAATCGCCCCGCGTTTTCAAATAGGGATAGTACCGCTGCCCTTTTAATGGGGTTGTTTAGGCCCCGTACATTAAGGCTAACTACCTTGAGGGTCTTCTCCATCGGTTGTATATGGTACGAGATCGTGCTTGTGTAGCGGCCTCCCACTGATGCATTGTAGGCTGAACCCAAATCCTCCCCCTGTGCCCGGGAGGCAATGCCGAAGAACTACCTGGATTACCCCAAACAAAAACCCCAATAACCCCAAGCCCCATAATGAGAACAAATGTCAGAACCAGTAAATAAAACAAAACACAACCAAAGTTCGTCAGGGAATGGAGGACCCATAAGGTCATGGCTCGAGCAGCAGTCCTGTCTGGAAGGAGCAGAGGTCGTCCTCCCCTGCCAGCGGAGGTGGTGTCCGCGGGCATCAGGGATAACCACTCGTGCCCCCTCCAGCAGCCCAAAACATTACCCACCCCAGTGCAGTCTAGAGGTGCCGCTCAAGGGGTGGTTGGCTGGTCTGACCGTTGTGAAAGGGAGGAGAGCACTGCCTCCCTCTCCTTGGTCATTGTAGCCTGGTCCGGTTTCAGGGCGGCAGCCGACTTGCCCACTCTCTGCCATCGTGGTGCTCGACGAGGGTCCCGCTCTTTAGGCTTCTCTGTCCGCTCCAGTGTTGATGCGCTGTTGAGGCCGAGGACTTCGAAGGCTTCTGTAAGCGAGTGGATCTGGTGCAGTTTTCCTTGGAATTTAAAGATGATGTGGAGGGGATGACCCCAGGAAAAGGGGATTCCCTTCTGCCCGCAGGTAGGTTGCCCCCCCAGCCGCCACATGGTCCTCCTGCGATGCTGTGACGCCGCCCCCGCTGTCGCCTTGCTCCCGCTGCCTGCCTCATGTTGAGTGAGTCCTCCTTGGTCTCTCACTGGTAACCTGTTCCTTTTCCTTTGTTTCTCTGCTGCTGGACCTTGTGCCCTTGTGCCCCTTCCCTCGTTTTGCTATCTGTGCCCATTCTCCCCCGTTTTGGAGTATGCCCCCTTCACTTGTTGCCTGTCTCCATTCCCTTTGTATTTCCACCGTATTTTTAACCTCTGTGCCCCCCTCCCTCATTTTGCTTTCTGTGCCCCTTTCCCCCGTTTTAGAGTGTGCCCCCCTCACTTGTTGCCTGGTTTCATTCCCTTGTATTTCCACCATTTCCTCTCTGTGCCCCCCTTCCCCCGTTTTGCCTTCTGTGTCCCATTTCTCCCCCCTCTCCCTCCGTGCCATTTTCCTGCCGCTGCGTCCCTGCGGCCCCACCCCCCGCTGTCCCATTCGCCAACCCGCTCCCGCCTCCCAGCTGCTCCGCCCTCCCACAGCCCCTCTTATGGAGGCCGCGCTGCGGTGAAGGGAGCGACCTTTGACCCTGCCCGCAGGTAGGTCGCCCCCCCAGCCACCACACGGCCCTCCTGCGAAGCTGTGACGCTGCCCCCGCTGTTGCCTTGCTCCCGCTGCCTGCCTCGTGTTGAGTGAGTCCTCCTTGGTCTCTCACTGGTAACCTGTTCCTTTTCCTTTGTTTCTCTGCTGCTGGACCTTGTGCCCTTGTGCCCCTTCCCTCGTTTTGCTATCTGTGCCCCTTCTACCCCGTTTTGGAGTGTGCCCCCGTCACTTGTTGCCTGTCTCCATTCCCTTTGTATTTCTGCCATATTTTTTAACCTCTGTGCACCCCTCCCTCATTTTGCTTTCTGTGCCCCTTTCCCCCATTTTAGAGTGTGCCCCCCACACTTGTTGCCTGGTTTTATTCCCTTGTATTTCCTCTGTTTCCTCTCTGTGCCCCCTTTTCCCCGTTTTGCCTTCTGTTTCCCATTTCTCCCCCCTCTCCCTCCGTGCCATTTTCCCGCCACTACGTTCCAGCAGCCCTGCCCCCCGCTGTCCCATTCGCCACCCCGCTCCCAGCTGCTCCGCCCTCCCACAGCCCCTCTTATGGAGGCTGCGCAGCGGTGAAGGGAGCGACCTTTGACCCTGCCCGCAGGTAGGTCGCCCCCCCAGCCGCCACACAGTCCTCCTGCGACGCTGTGACGCTGCCCCCACTGTCGCCTTGCTCCCGCTGCCTGCCTCATGTTGAGTGAGTCCTCCTTGGTCTCTCACTGGTAACCTGTTCCTTTTCCTTCGTTTCTCTGCTTCTGGACCTTGTGCCCTTGTGCCCCTTCCCTCATTTTGCTATCTGTGCCCCTTCTCCCCCGTTTTGGAGAGTGCCCACTTCACTTGTTGCCTGTCTCCATTCCCTTTGTATTTCCGCCGTATTTTTTAACCTCTCTGCCCCCCTCCCTCATTTTGCTTTCTGTGCCCCTTTCCCCCATTTTAGAGTGTGCCGCCCTCACTTGTTGCCTGGTTTCATTCCCTTGTATTTCCGCCGTTTCCTCTCTGTGCCCCCTTCCCCCGTTTTGCCTTCTGTGTCCCATTTCTCCCCCCTCTCCCTCCGTGCCATTTTCACGCCGCTGCATCCATGCGGCCCCGCCCCCGCTGTCCCGTTTGCCAACCCGCTCCCGCCTCCCAGCTGCTCCGCCCTCCCAGAGCCCCTCTCATGGAGGCCGCACAGCGGCCGCGCCGCTGGCGTGCCAAAGGCGCGCCAAATTCAAGCCCATCTGTGCCCGTCCGCGCCTGGACTGTGCCCAGTGCCAGAACCCCTGGCCCTCGCCGGAACCAGAGAACCCGACTGAGCTACGACTCCGCCGCCCTCAAGGCACTCAACACCGGACGACCACCTGCCTGCCACCGAGCCAACCCTAAGCGCCCCCACAGACCCTTCACCTGCCTAGCCTGCAAATTCACCTGCCTCCATACCTGCACCCAACTCACCGGACCCAACACCAACAACAGCCACCTCAAGTGCATCCTCCTCAACACCTGCTCCATCCACAAGCACGCCTTCGAACTCTGGGACCTCCTCGACACAACAACACCAGACGTCGCCTTCCTCACGGAAACCTGGATGAACGCCTCCTCAGCCCCCGACATCGCCATAGCCATCCCGGACGGCTACAAAATCACCCGGAAGGACCGCACCAACCGAACTGGAGGAGGAATCACCATCATCTACAGGAACACCATCAACATCACGACCAACGCTGAAGACACACTCTCCTCCGCCGAACACCTACACTTCCAGATCCACACCAACCCCAAAACCACACTCAGAGGAACCCTCATCTACAGACCCCTGGGCCAACGCACACAATTCAGCGAAACCATCGCCAACTTCATCAGCCCACACGCCCTAGCCTCACCCGAAAACATCCTCCTAGGGGACCTGAACTTCCACTTGGAGAACAAGAACGACAACAGCACCACCACCCTGCTCGACAACCTCGCCAACCTCGGACTCAAGCAACTGGTGAACACCCCCACCCACTATGCTGGCCACACGCTCGACCCCATCTTCTCCGCCAGCAACCACATCTCCTTCAGCCACTCCACCGGACTACACTGGACTGACCACAGCTGCATCCATTTCACCTTCAAGAAGACCACTTCCCAACACCACACGCAACAGATCCCACGCAGATGCTGGAGCAAAGTCACCACAGACCAGCTAACCACATCGCTGAGCCAGAACCCACCAGCCGACACCCCAGACACCAACAACGCAGCCCAGAACCTCGCACAGTGGATCACCAACTGCGCCGATGACCTCGCTCCTCTTAAGAACCCCCGAGGCAAGACCAGCAACAGGAAAACCACATGGTTCGCCGACACCCTCAAAGACTCAAAGAAATCCTGCCAAACCCTTGAAAAAGCCTGGCGCCACGAACGGACGACAGAAAATATGACAGCCCTCAAGAACGCCACCCACGAACACCACCAGCTCATCCGCACCACCAAAAGGACATCGTTCAAAGAGCGGCTGGACAACAACACCAACAACAGCAAAGAACTCTTCAACATCGTTAAGGAGCTCTCCAACCCCAGCACCAGCAACAACGACATCGCACAGTCGTGAGACTTCTGCAACTCCCTCGCCACATTCTTCTACCGCAAGATCGCAGACATACACGACAGCTTCAGCACCCAGACCCCACCTCCAGCCACCGAACCAACAATCACTCCCACCACCCTCAGCGCCTGGACCTCCGTCAGCACTGAAGACACCACGCACATCATGAACTCCATCCACTCTGGCTCTCCCTCGGACCCATGCCCTCACCACATCTTCAACAAAGCCGACGCCATCATCACACCCCACTTCCGGAACATCATTAACAACTCCTTCACGTCAGCCACCTTCCCAGAAAGCTGGAAGCACGCAGAGATCAACGCCCTTCTAAAGAAACCCACAGCCGACCCAAAAGACCTCAAGAACTTCCGCCCCATCTCTCTCCTTCCCTTCCCGGCTAAAGTCATCGAGAAGACCGTCAACAAACAACTGACTGCATTCCTCGAAGCAAACAACGCACTTGACCCATCCCAATCCGGATTTCGAGCCAACCACAGCACCGAGACCGCCCTCATCGCAGCCACCGACAACATCAGAACCCGGATGGACAACGGGGAAACAACCGCTCTCATCCTCCTTGACCTCTCGGCCGCCTTCGACACCGTCTGCCACCGCACCCTAATAACCCGCCTACACAACACTGGAATCCATGGAAAAGCGCCGGACTGGATCACCTCGTTCATCTCCAACAGAACCCAGAGAGTCCGCCTCCCCCCCTTCCGCTCCACAGCCACCAAGATCATCTGCCGCATACCCCGAGGCTCCTCGCTCAGCCCAACCCTCTTCAATATCTACATGAGCCCCCTCGCTGCAATCACACGCGAACACAACCTCAACATCATCTCCTACATCGATGACACCCAGCTGATACTCTCCCTCACCAAAGAACCAGCCACCGCCGAAACCAACCTCCAGGAAGGAATGAAGGACGTCGCGAAATGGATGAAGCTCAGCCGTCTGAAACTGAACTCAGACAAATCGGAGGTCCTCATCCTCGGACAATCCCCATCTGCCTGGGACAACTCCTGGTGGCCCACAGGGCTGGGCACCGCACCTACACCCACAGACCATGCACGCAACCTGGGATTCATCCTGGACTCCTCCCTCACGATGACCAAACAAGTCAACGCCATCTTCTCTTCATGTTTCAACACCCTGCGCATGCTCCGAAAGATCTTCCGGTGGATCCCCACCGAAACCAGAAAGACGGTCACCCAGGCCCTCGTCACCAGCCGACTGGACTACGGGAACGCCCTGTACGCAGGAACCACAGCCAAACTCCAGAAAAGACTGCAGCGAATACAGAACGCCTCTGCACAACTCATCCTCAACATCCCTCGCCACAGCCATATAACTCCCCACCTGAGAAACCTGCACTGGCTCCCCGTCAACAAGAGGATCACATTCAGGCTCCTCACCCACGCACACAAAGCGCTCCACGACATGGGCCCCGAATACCTCAACAACCGCCTCTAGGTCTACACTCCCACCCGCCAGCTCCGCTCCGCCAGCCTCACCCTCGTCATCGTCCCACAGATCCGCAAAACCACAACCGGAGGAAGATCGTTCTCCTACCTGGCCGCCAAGACATGGAACTCCCTTCCCGCACACCTTCGACTGACCCAGGGCCATCTCACCTTCAGGTATCACCTCAAGACCTGGCTATTCGAGCAGTAAACGACACCCCCCCTTCAGATCCTTGAGACCCTCACGGGTGAGCAGCATGCTCTATAAATGTATTGATTGATTGATTGATTATTGCAGGTGTGTGGTGACTGCTCTGAAGTCATGTCGCTTAAGCAGAGTGGAAGCCGCCAAATCCTGGCAAATGGAGAGCGCCTGGCCCCGAAACTGAACTGGCTGGGCCTCTCGCGCCCTCCGTATTATGCACTCTTTTATCTGGAAATTATGGATTCACACAAGAATGTCTGGTGGCGGAGCCTTGTTTCCCCAGGGGAGACCCACTCTATGTACCCGGTCCACCTGGAGGTCATTTGGGCCCTCTTCTCCCAGAATATGCTGAAGCAGGGCCCCGATATAGGCCCTAAGGTTGTCTCCTTGCTCTCGCCATGGCACACCTCAGATCCATATATTATTCTGCCGAGAGCAGTTATCCAGATCCTCCGCATGGGCCTTGAGGTCGTGGTGCTGTTCCTGGAGGCGCAGCATGTCTTGCTGTAGTAGGTGGAGTTCTTCTTCCCGGCTGAGCTCGCGCTCCTCCAACGTTGCCACCCACTCTCCTACCTCATCGAGGTCCCTCCGTACCTCCTGAAGATCGGTGGCTAGCTGACCCTTGAGCTCCTGAATGTCTTCCTTTATTGCTGCAAAGAGTTCCAGCATGAAAGTCTTGGTGGCCGGGCCGTCCTCAGCGTCCATCGCGCCCTCCAGTTACTCGCAAGGGGAGGCAACGGTCCTCTGCTGCTTCAGGAGCATATCTTTCAGTGTCTTGTCCCTCGTATTGGGTGCCACCACCATGACACAGGGGATCCAATTCAGAGCCCCACTCAGTCCCAGCCCACACTGATAGTCCACCTCCTCTGGGCCAGTTCACCGGGTAGCGGCGCTGGGTCCAGGTCACCGTCACTGTGTCAGTAGCTTTCGTCCTGTCTGCAGTTGGCCTCAATAGATCCGCCTTCAGTGGGCCGCGGAAGGAGGGCCAGAGCCTAGTGGGCCCATTGTCCAAGCCTGCGTGCCAAATGTAGGGGTCGGTATCCCCGGCTAGGCAGGCCCCAGGGGATGCGCAGGCGCCTCTCCATCACCCAGAAGGTCCTGCCCAGTCGCAGGCACGAGGCCGAAGGGTGCTCCATGCAGCTTCCGGCGCCTGTCTGCTGCTATGCCCACGTGACGCTATGCTGTGGCGATCTGCTCCCCTGAGGGCCCCCACCAGGCCCAACCAGCCGCCAAGGCCTGCCAAGCCTCGCGTAAGCCTCTGTCAAGGGCCGATCCAGCCCGCTGCAGCCGCCTCAGTCAGTGGCCCCCCAGGCTGTTTTCACGGCATCCAGCCCCCGCTGCCTTTCCCAGCGGAGTATATCGAAGGTCCGCAAGACCTAGTGAGCTCCACGCCCTTCCAGGCGTACTGGGTCCCCCGGCTGCAGCCTGGGATCAGCATCATTGAGATACAGGTCCCCAGTCACAGCAGGCTTTGAGGGCTCCCACCCTCCCCCTTGCAGGGGAATGCCACTCCACCTTGTAGCAGCGGAAGCTCATGGAAGAGTCACAGGGGGCCACGCACCAGCCCGGACAGGCAGCGGGAGCCTCAAGATGGCGGGGCTAACAAAATGGCAGGCCCCCAGACACTCTGCTCCTGGGCCGTCGTCGCTGTTCTGCTCTTACCTCCTGTGATGCTGCAGATCGCTGCACTCTGACCTTCCGGGACCCGCCAGCCCCTCTGCCCCGCTCACCGATCAAGTGCAGCGCTGCAGCAGCCTCTCAGCACTCCGGAGCCGTGCTGTTCAGCCCCGCTCTTGCTGCTCAGTCCCAGGCCCGCTCACATAAATCGACCGGTCTCTGGACCAGCCAGACGTGCAGGCACTAGCAGGACACCGACGTTGTTCCAGCCACAATGCAATCAGGAATGGCAATGAGATCAAGCACTACCCGGTATCGTTTCAGTGCTCGAGGATGGGGCAGAATAGCAAGGCTGTAGGTTGGGGGTGCCGGAGGGACATGATCCTGCGTCCTACCATGCTGCCATCTTGGCCACGCCCCAGAGTCTCTGAATTTAAATGGGATTCAGTGAAAGTGTATGTGTGTGAGTGTGTTTGAGAGTTTCAATGATGGTGAAGTGAGTGAGAATCAAAGTTTGAGAGTGTGTATGAATAGGTGAAAGAGAGTAAGAGGGAGTGAGTGAAGGAATATGAATGTGTTAGAACAAGTGACTGATCGGAAGGTGTGAAAGGAAGCATAAATGAGTCAGAGGTATAGCTATCAATAGGGAAGTTTCTCGAGGGCCCGGATCTAGTGAGTGTGTGGAAGTGTGTTACTCAGTAAGAATGAGAAACAGTGAGTATGAGAATGTTTGTGTGTGAGTAACAGTGAGTGTGAATGAGGGAGAATGAGCAAGAGAGAGTGAATGTGAGTCAGAGTGAAGGGGAGAAACAGACTAAGTATGGAAGGGAATCTAAAATCCTCATGTTTTGTCTTTTTTTCCAGGATTTTTCACATGATAAATTGCACCAAGTTTGACCTGCCAGAATTTATCAGGGGAAAACTCAGAGTATTTGATAATTATTATATAACATTCCGATGCCAGGGCAAATCTGTGTTTGCACAGAGATCGGAATGTAGCCTAGAATATGTAATCAGGAACTTTGTCTAATCAGCCTTGTTATGTTATCGGATTTGCAGACCGCATGGCTGCCACAGCAAAGGGGGGTCCCAGCACTGATTCCACAGATAAACAGACAGAATAGGAGGGATGAGGCGGAGAACTCGTCAGGAAAGAGCTAGGTCTTTACAGCCTTCCAGAATGCCCCATGATTTTGTATGCAACTGATAGTACACGGAAGAGCATTCCAGAGAAAGGAAGCTAGAACACGGAATGACCGACCTCCGGCCTGTGCTCTTCTAACACGGGGAACACTAGCCAGATGTTGGTTTGAGGAGCGCAAAGCGCGTTCCTGTACATAAGGGGTAAGAAGGTTGGCTAAGCTAGAAGGGGCTTGAGCATAGGGAATTCTATGAGAAATGCACAAGGTCTTGAATTGAATTCTCTTCAAACCCGGAAGCCAGTACAGCCTCTGTAAGGATTTGGAAGTAGAGCAAAATTTATGGAGGGAGAGGAGAGTCTGGGCCGCAGAATTCTGTACCCTCTGAGGGCGATTAATACCAGCTTTGTTGCCCTAATGGTAAAGCTAATTACAGTAATCCAGTCTAGAAAGTATAGTCGACTGGATGATGCTCTGATGGGTTTGAGCATCAAAGAACCCAAGTAGTGGCTTAAGTCCGAGTAGAAGACCGAGGCAACCGCCAGCCACAGATTTCGTCTGTGCTTGAAATGTTAAAGCACTGTCAACCCAGACACACAGGTTTTTAACGATTTCCTTAGGGGGCTGGCGGCTCCCAGCATGGCAGTCCACCAATGGTCCCTTTATAGATGCGTGTCTCTTCCCTTAAGACGAATCTCAGATTTACTCGCATTCAACTGCAGCTAATTAGAAGCCATCCAATCAGCAATGGCATTCATGTTGTTCTAAAACTTGGCTATATGTTGACCCACATTATTTGAGAGAGCGATCACAAGCTGAGTATCATCAGTGTAGGAGGCCATGGAGAGGCCCCTACTGTTTGCAACTCCCGCTAAGGGTTGCATATATATATTGAATCGTGTCAGGATAAAAGCTGAACCCTGTGGGACCCCATGTCATGCAAAATGGACCTGCGAACCATAGGGAGGGAAGATCACTTGAAATGGTCTCTCTGACAGGAAAAATATAACCCAGTTTAGAGCAGTGCCATCCAGGACAATCTCTTGTAAATGTTGCAGCAGAGTCTTGTGTGATACAGTGTAGAAAGCGTCTCTGAGATCGAGAAGGATTAGGGCTGAGGGGTTGCACTTGTCCAAAGAGCTCCGCATATGTTCAGTAACTGCCAATACAGCTGACTCGGTGCTTTGGCAGGGTCGAAAGGCTTTTTGATTGGGGTCCAGTTATTTATTGGACTCGAGAAACTTGGTCAAGATAGAGTTGATGTAAGAGTCAGTGACTCAGGCCATTAAAGGAAGCAGTGAAATAGGGTGAAAATTTTCAGGTTTAGATACATCCAGGGTAGGCTTTTTTAGTACAGGGATGACGTTGACATGTTTCCAAGAAGCAGGTACTTCCGCCCATGCCAAAGACAGGTTTATCAACTCGCAGATAGTAGGTAGAAGCTGCTGTAAGAATTTCAGGAGCTGATCAGGTTTGAGTGGATCAGCTGGTGATCAAGATTTGATTTTGTTGCAGAGGGTGCTTCATACTTCAAAGGATAGGGCCAGGAAGGAGCCAGAGCGGCTAGACAGATTTGTGAGACCTACAGTGTTTGTTGAGAGGGGGAAGGATTTGTAAATGTCTTCAACTTTTTTAACAAAGAAAGTGGCTGAAACGTCACATTGAAAGTTAGAAGTGATGGTTGTGTGCTTGTCTAGGAGGGATTTCTAATATCATTCAGCAAGGAAAAATGTTTTTTGCTGGATTACTGCTATTTTTTATCTTTTCTGTGAAGTAATCAGCTTGCGATTTAAATAAAGATTTATGATAAGCTTTAATAGCTAAATGGTAGTGTATTTTAAGTGCAGGGTCAAAGTGACATCTCATGTGTGTTCTAGAACTTTTAATTTTTTTCTCATCAGGGTTAGAGCTTCATTAAACCAGGGACTGGTCTTTGTTCTACGGCTCTGTGTGTATTTGGTAGGGATGCATTTGCAATGGGAATGCTTGAGACATTTCAGGAGGAGTCTATCAGCTGCTTCAATGTTAGCAAACAGTTGAGGCATCTGAGTTAGTAGAGGATTTTATTTCGAAACAGATTGCCATCTAACTTGTGCCAAGGACGTTTCAGAACAGGCTTGAAGTGGGTGCGCGGCAGTGGGTTTATACCCTGAAGTGTTATATATACAGGCAAACGGTCTGACCAGGCCATGGGGAGGGCGAGATAATTGGCAGGCTGCGAGATCCGCCAAAACATGAGTGATCTCCCTGTCTTGAATGGAGAAACTGGGGCGATGGGGCATACCTCAGCCTATCTTAAACATTATGTTGCTTCTACACACAGATACCTGGGTGCAGGTGAAACTAGGCAGCGGCACCCACCTCTCCTCGAAAGTTCCCACAACAAAAAGACTGAAACAGGGCTGTGTGCTCGCACCTACCCTGTTCAATCTATTCATGGCCGACCTTCCAAAGGTGCTCGATGCCTGTAATTCCCATTCTCCCAAGATAGGAGGAAAAACATTGACCAACCTTATGTACACAGACGACGTAGTTCTGCTTAGTCACACTTTTGTTGGCCTCCAACATTTACTGATGGAAATGCAGAACTACGCTACAGAAAACAACTTAACCACATCGATGCGAGTGACGGAGCGGTTCCGTCATGCGCGTCGGTTGCGCTGTGCGTATAACGGAACCGCTCCGTCATGGCCCCGCACGCGCAATAGAACCTTCAGCACAGCGCGGTAATGTGCGCCGCGCTGAAGGGGTTAAAAATAAATCTGAGTAAGACCCGGACAATGTCAATAAACAACAAAAAATCCCTCCAGAGGAAATGGTTCCTAGGCAGCATTAAACTTGACCCAGCTCACGAGTACAAGTCCCGAGGAGTCATAATCGACAAGGAAGGGTTGTTTAAGTGCCAGAAAGAGGAAATAAAAAGGACAGGACTGTTGATAGCTCTATCGATGAAAAACCTTGCAAATAAATTGATGGGGCCGACTTTCACCCCGCTTCTGAAGGTAGTCCAGGCTAAACCACTCCCCTCGATTGCCTATGGAAGTGAGGCAATGCAGGGAAGAGACGCTAAGGATCTGGACAAAACACAGGTCAAGGCATATAGAACTATGTTCTGCCTTCCGCCCTATACAACACCTGCTCAAATAAGGCTGGAGTTCGGTCTTCTACAACAAGCCTTAGCCAGGTATGGCTCTTACATCATCTGCTGGCAGAAGATCAGAAGCGCCACTACAAACACGGTGAATCATCTGCTGTGGCACGACATCCAGCACAGGCAATCCTCGCAAGCTAGAAGCTACCTTTGGTTAGCCCTGGAATCTACCAAACTCATGGGACTTTGGGACGCGCAACTCGGCTATTTAAACTTTAATAAACTAGGCTGGAAGACCATAAAACAAATTTCCTTGGTGGAGGACAAGGCAAGCTTCTTAAACAGATCTCACGCCTGGATGACCCTTAACTCCTACAAAGCACTTGCCCCACAAACATTTTTCAATCGGGGATATCCTAAGGCCATAAAAATGAACTTTTTAGGGAACAGACTGGGGATTTTTCCGTGTGCTCAGCATCTTCCACCATGGCTGAGGACAACAGTACAAGACACGTGCAGGCCGTGTAACACCAGGCAAGGGGAAATTTTACATCTAATCTGCTTCTGCAAGGAAATGCATCAAGAACGGCAACAGCTCCTAAAAGAACCTCTGAAACAGAAAGGCATCCATTCCAGGAGGCAAGCAGTGCTGGCTTGCTTAAACCTAGAAAATACACAATTGAACTGCAGATTGGTAAAATTCCTTATGCTGACTGAACAAAAAATGCCGAAAACACCAAAAATTTGAAACATCAATCATAAATCTCTGACGCCGCAGGCTGTCATGCAGACATGAAGAGGCATCTGCCTGACCACAATAAGGACAAACCACCAACAGAACAGTGATAATCTTGCAACAAGTCCAGACAATTCGAAAAATATACTTAATACGATTTTGGTAAATGGGCAAGCACGGCTGGAGCAAAAAATCTGAGACTGCACCCTATAGTATCCAGCGAGCTAATGACATTCATTAATACCATTATTTATTAATTCTGTTTTTAACTTGTAAAGAATTTTCCTACCTTTGGGTTTTAACTGGATTGTTTTTTTTATAATTACAACGATCAAGAAGGCAGCAATGGTGGATGAAATCACACTGAATGTTTGTCTAAATCTCTATTCTTTTAAGTGTCAATATTGCAATGGTTTTGCAAAAATAAAGAAACTGTTAAACTAGAAACTGTCTTGAATGGCCTCCAAGTGGAAGTTCGGGTCCCCCACAATGTTAACATTTGCGAAGCTAGCTGCCAGAATGGCAGCTAAAGTGATGGGAGCTGCTCTAAAATGTTGATGGGCCGGGGTGGCGGTAAGTAAGCAGTCCCAATAGAGTAAAGTTACAATTGAGTGAGATTTTGAAGAGGCCGCTCTCACAGTCCTCAATCACCTCACAGCCCAGAACTTATGGTAAATTAAGAACAAATGTTAAGGATCGGTCTAAAAATGATGCCAACTAATTTGCCAATGAGTCTCTGTTTCTGTTTTGCATCATTTGTCATTGTCAAACATACATAATTTTGCAAATGTATCTTGAATACGGTTTTATTCCTTATGCATATTTAGTTTTAGCAAATTGTCTGTAATTTTAACAATCACTATTGCTTTTGTTATTCATAATATTAATAGTTGTTGTTAATATTATAGTATTTTGGATAATTTCTGGCATATTGGTGAAAAACAATACCTTCTTGGCTGAGTAATACTCCCATCACAGGAGCGAGAAGAGATCCCATGAAGCTCTACTGGAGACGAGTGTTTGTATACATCTGGAAGATTCCTTGTTTTCTGGCAGACACATGGAATGAATCTACTTAAGGTGAGGATTGCTTTGTCCATGTGTGACTGGAATGGTTCAAGTGAGAACTGCTAGTAAACGCTGCTGACAGTTTCGATCACATATATTGCCAGGATTCAAAGAGTTCCACCCACCCCTTGTCAGGAGTGTAAGAAGAACCTCCAGAAGAAGCCATGCTCCAGGGACTGGAAGTTAAAAGAATGGAAACAGATGGGAGGAGGACAGGAGAGATAAGAGGTGATTCTAACATGAGTGGCGGAGCAGGTTACCCGCACTAGCTGCTTCTGGATTTCAATCATGCCTGGCCTGGGAGGAAAAGTGAATAACTCAAGTGGGGCAACACAAAGGCCTAGGATTGGAAGAACAGAAACTGTACGTATTAAAATGATGTGAAGGGCATGGCCAACATGGTGGTGGTGTGAGACGTGTCTTTCTGTGTCTCCCCTGCCCTGGTGCCCAGAGCCGGTCTGCAGAAGGTGTGAAAGCAGCAAGAGGTTCACGGACCAGTTATCACTGCAGGGGATGCCTTTTGCACGGGGCTCTGCGAGGAGGAAGGGCCTCCCTGGTTGGTCCGGCTCCTGGGTTCCATGACAGCCCGAGGGCCCCTTCGGCACCAGGCCCTATCCTCCGCTCATCAAGCTGCAAACATCAGGGCGGCACCCCGAGGCTGTGAGTCAAGGAGGAGTTCAATCTGCAGACGGCATGAGCAGCTCAGCATCAGGATGACCGGGATCGCTGCACCTGTGAGGTACTGCAGGGAGCGCCGTTCGCAGAACGGTGATAGACAGAAGGGATGGCTTCTCCCCGGTGCCCTGTAGAAGGGAGAGGGCCTCTCTGGAGGATTGGGCTTCCAGGGGTCATGGTCAGTCAAAGGCCTAGCGGTTACCAGCCCTCGCCGCTTCCAGAAGAGTCCGCATACACTCGGGAGACGCCCCGGAGTTGCATGTTGGTGAAGAGCCGAGTGAGTAACTGCAACGGCCACTCAAAGTCAATGACATGCCGGACCCCTGCGCTAGTAAGCCAAGGGACACTTGAGGAGCAAGGGGCAGCCGGGAGCAGGGAGTCCGGGAGAAGCAAGCTCTGCAGCACGCACTGAGACAGTAGCTCGCTCATCCACATCAGTCTTGTGGCCTGAAGAGGGCTGTGGTCATGGAGTTTCGAGGTTGTGGAGGACAGGCCAAGCTGGGCTCACAGTTCAGCTTATTAGTGTCTCGTGAAAGACAGATGATACTGCCGCAGCACCCATCGCGCAGCCACCACCCTTCCAGCCCTCCATACACCTTAAGACTAGTACAATGGTGACTGGAGGAGCAAAGAGAGGGGGCTCAATTACAGACATGCTGACACACCTCCCTGACGGGGACAGCAAAGGGCATACAAGCTGTGTGGTATCACTATCAGGTTGACAACACAGAGGCCCTGGTTACGAGCCCTTACCTGGAAGCCTTGTTTTCCGCCTTGAGAGAAGACCTCATGTCAGTGAAAAAAGATCTCACATCTGAGCTTTACTCAGTCCGGAAGGAAGTCTCTGAGATTAGGACATAGAGTGAATGATCTAGAATGCAGACAGACCTGTAAGGATGAGGAAAAAGTGCAGCTGCAACAGGAGATTAAACGTCTCTCAGAGCAACAGCTGGATCTCCAGGTGCATGCAGAAGACCTCGAAAACTGCTCTAGCTGGAACAATATTAGAATTCGGGGGCCCCTCTGGATGTGGAAGGAAGTGACATTGAATGTTATGTCTAGGAGCTTTTCGCAAAAATGTTAGGGGATGCTCCAGTGGCGGACATTCACTTGGAACACACACACAGAGTAGGTAGATGGTCTTTGGGAGCTCTCCACTCTCTGGACATTTTGACCTGTCTCAACAGTTTCCCTCTCAAAGAAAAGATTCTAAGGGTGGCTCGTTTCTCAGCTTCAGTGGTCTTCAGAGAGCACACATACCATCTATAACAAGACCTTGCGGTTTCTACCCTGCAGAAACGGTGGGAAATCTGCCCTGTCACGAACGATCTGAGAGATAAGAACATCTCCTAATCTTGGGACCACCCCTTCAGGCTAATCTTCCGTTCACAAGATCGACTCTACCAAATTTTCTAGCTAAAGGAAGCATGCGTCCTGCTACAAATAGAGGTGCAAGCTGAGGACCAGACAGCTCTACAACCTACCACTCTCAAGACGGGGGAACGCCTGCGATGGTAGCCGGTCCTGAAGGGACTTATACCTTCCAGCCTGATCCAGCCACGGTGGCCTCAGAGAGAAATAGGCACTCCGGGACACACTAACAGAGTATCTGTTACCCGTACAATATCTCACACGTAGAAAACCACACTTTTTTCCCTATTTCACTACAAACACCATAATGCCTTGGGAGGGTGAGAGAGATTGTGTGTGGTCACATGCTACCTGACAACGAATCAGATCACTCGAGTAGTTCCATGTGACCTGACAACGAATCAGAATCCTCGATTGGTCTCCTGATGCTTGACAGCGAATCAGAGCATTCAAGCTCTTCAAATAGAGATACGCCTCTTCCCGTAATTGCTTGGCTTCTTCGATCCGTTGAGAACCCTGCCTGTTGCGAATCTTATCGTTTGTGACTCCTGCCTGTGAAAGTTTCTACGATTCTTGTGGAATTCTGCAGATCCTGAAACTCTGCTAGCCGTAGAGGAATATCTCTCGTCACCCCGCTTCCTTGGAGCGCTGCGTGTATCCGACAGCCTCTCGCTCCTACCTTGTTACAAATACACCTTGCAACTTTGTAACCCTGCAAGCCGCTGACGGCTCATCTAAAGGCTCTACCAACCCTTGGCATTCTATCGCCCGCTACGGATACACTTGAAGACTCTCAGACCGGAACAAAGACAGAACTGATTGAACCACTTGCTACGAACATCATATTTAGCGAGTACCTTGCGAAGTGCATCACAACTTGATACGATATTATTTTGCTGGCAATTACGTTAGCGACTTCTTTTCCTTTTCAAACTCAGCATCCTTCACATAAGGACTTATACTTTTTTCTTAAACTCGGCTTCCTTGGAAAAGACGTTCTGTATGATTGCAATACAGGGACTACCACACGAAGCCACTATCGGGTGTTAATACACCGGACTCTTTTGGACTATACTTCCAGTTTCTACTTGTTGACCTACGTTGTCCTATCACGGGTAAGAAAAAGACCATACACAATCCTTCTCTTCATTTACATAGCTCTGATGTATCTCACTCTGTACGCCTGTGGTAGAAATTATTGACCTGTTCTTTTATCTTTATACAGCAACTCCTATGGGCTACTATCCCTTGGTTCCCTCCCACGCTGAGTTCCTTTGAAGTTCCTTTGAAGTTCCGTGTCTGCTCATCGCTCCCTGGGGGTATCTGTGAGCCTGCTCCTATTATACTGTAGGGGGCTTGAGATATCTTCAAGGAAGGTGAGACCTAGCTTCGCTCCTGAGGATTGCGGATTGGTGCGGCCTGCAGTCGCGACAGAAAGCCAAGCCCACGTTTTTTACAATCCCCCGAGCGAAGCATGGATAAAGTGACACTAGAAACAGGAGCTGAGGCTCCTGAACTAACCCTGTCTGATCTAGCTAATGCACTAGTCACTTTACAAACCGAATTTAGAAACGTAAAAGCAGAGAATCAAAGACTAGTATTAGAGATGGATATGTTACGTAGGCAGACAACCATAGTTACAGACAGTGGCTCCCCTTATAAAAAACCCTACATTCAACCTGCTCGTTTTCATGTTCCATCATTCCCAAGTACATCCACACTAGACAACACAACACCGTCCCCCCCTGTGAATGTCACGGTAGTAACGGCTCCTCAAACTCCATTAGCCATGCCAGAGAGATTCTCTGGTGACAGTGGTAAATTCGCTGTCTTTATGAATCAGTGTCACCTACAATTTTTGAGTAAGGCGGCTGCTTTTCCCGATGACGCTGCAAAAGTAGCATTTATAATATCCTACCTATCAGGGAATGCTGCCTTATGGGCTGTTCCTTTAGTGGAAAATGACGACCCCATCTTAGACAATTTAACCCTATTTAAAGACAGCATGAAACGTCTCTTTGCCAGACATTCTTACATGCAGGCTAGCGACAACGAATTATTGGGACTAAAACAAGGTTCCAAAGATTTACTAACCTACATAACAACGTTTAACCGGCTAGTGACTGAGACACAATGGCCAGAGGCTAAGAGAACGTCGTTGTTTTACAGAGGGTTGAGAGACGAACTCAAAGATATATTGTCCCAAATAGTAGATCCCCCTGAGGACTGTGCCTCTTTTATTGACCTAGTAGTAAAATTGGAACACCGGCTGCACGAAAGAAAAGGGGAAAAGGTCAAAGTAGATTATCCTAGATTCCAAATACCCCGACTAGATAAAAAAGAAGGAAAAGAACCCTGTGAGCCAATGCAAATCGGAGGCCTACGTGGCCCGTTATCATTAGAAGAGAAAGACAAGAGGAGACGGTTGAATCTATGTCTTTATTGTGGGAAGGAGGGACATTATGCTCAGGAATGTCCTGTCAAAACTCGCACCGTCAAGAAATCCCCCTTGAACAAGACAATCTCTGTAGTACAATCGGAAAACTAATAGACTTGGAAAACACCGGGACCGCTCTTCCAAGTCCATCCTGTCTGCAGGTCTCATCTTTCTTGGCCAATGCTTTCACATCGATATCCAGACATTTGACCATTTCAGTAGTGCTTATCTTGTCCCCACAACATAGAAAATCGTTGTCAGTCATGGTTGATTCCGGGGCTACTGGCAATTTTCTTGACATAGCCTTAGCCAAAGACTGTGGAATCGAATTCCTCAAAAAATCACAACCCGAACAGGTAAGAGCAGTTGACGGGTCTGCTCTTTCCTCGGGAATGGTAACATACCACACCCCTGAGTTGCTTATGATTTGTGATAACGGGCATACTGAAAAAATTATGTTTGATCTGATTGACACTCCACCCTTTGGAGCAATCGTGGGTGTCCCCTGGTTACAACAACATAACCCCCACATAGACTGGGTAAACAGAACCCTCACACTGAACTCCTCTTATTGTATAGATCATTGCTATAAAGATACGATGCACATGCACGTCCCTTTATATTGTGCAGGTTCTACTTATCCTTCTATTCTTCCTGTAGAATACCAAGACTTTGTTACGGTGTTTGATGAAATCAAGGCCATAAAATTACCCCCTCATAGATCTTTTGATTGCCGCATAGATCTGGTCCCTGGGGCAGAATTGCCTCTTAGCAGAATCTATGCTCTCACGGAACCTGAAACTAAATATTTGCAGGAATATCTCAATGATATGCTCAAGAAAGGGTTCATACGCCATTCGACCTCTCCTGTGTCCTCCCCCATCTTTTTCATACCTAAGCAGGAAGGTGGCTTGAGAGCTTGTCTAGATTATCGCGCCTTAAATAAGGTGACGATAAAAAATCGGTACCCTCTTCCACTCATCTCCACTCTTCTAGATCAAGTACGCAAGGCCAAGATTTTTACGAAATTGGATCTTCGTGGGGCATATCACCTGATCCGTGTACGCGAAGGAGATGAGTGGAAGACGGCATTTCGAACTAAGTTCGGCTTGTATGAGTATTGTGTTATGCCCTTTGGGTTATGTAATGCTCCAGCAGCATTTCAATTCTTCATTAATGAAGTGTTGAGGGAATATCTCGATGTATTTGTAATCGTATACATCGATGATATTCTCATTTACTCCCAAGATGAAAAAGAACATATAACCCATGTGAAAAAAGTACTTCAATGTCTACAAGACAATCACCTATTCGCTAACTTAGACAAATGTCTTTTTCATGCAGATAAGGTCGACTTTTTAGGGTTTGTGATATCGGCTGATGGGTTACAAATGGACCCTGCGAAAATATCAGCCATCCTTCAGTGGGCAAGCCCTCAGAACGTGAAAGAAGTGCAATCCTTCCTAGGTTTTGCCAACTTCTATAGAAGATTTATAGATCATTTTTCCGAGCTGATACGCCCTATCACCAGACTACTAAAGAAAGGAGTTTCCTTTTTATGGGATGAGGCCGCAGAAACAGCCTTTCAAGAGCTAAAGAACAAGTTCACATCTGCCCCCATAATGCGTCATGCTGATGAGACTCAACCATATTTCATTGAAGCAGACGCGTCACAATATGCAGTCGGAGGAATACTTTCTCAGAGGGAAACCAAGTCAGGCGTTCTCCATCCCATTGCATATTTTTCTAAGACACTCTTACCTGCTGAACAAAACTACACCATTGGTGAAAGAGAACTGCTGGCCATCAAGCTAGCCTTTCAAGAATGGCGTCATTATCTTCTTGGTTCACCTCATGTAGTCACGATCTACTCTGATCATCGCAATTTGCAATTTTTTAAATCAGCCCGGGCCCTCACGCCCAGACAAATGCGATGGGTATCATTTTTTAGCGAATACAATTTCATCATATCCTTCCGTCCCAGAAATAAACATGGTAAGGCAGATGCATTATCAAGACTAGGTATTGAATCCAAACACTTCCTTGACAAATCTGTGCCTATCATTCCTGATAGTAAAATAGCGGCGATAGGTGACAAGATCCAAGAGGTCCCTGACTCTTTTATGACCAAACTCTCAGAGGCGCACTCCCATTTATCTCCAGAAGAATGGTTAACTGATCCCCACAATAGGATCGAGAACGGATTCTTTATGCATGACAACAAGATATACGTACCTTCTCAAGAACTTCGTGCCACCCTATTGCAATGGTGTCATTCTCTACCCTTAGTAGCTCATCCGGGAACAGAAAAGACACTTCAATTATGCAAGAGATGGTTCTGGTGGAGGGGAATGAATCAGGATGTTACCGCCTTTGTACAGGCTTGTCCCACCTGTGCAAGACAGAAACCTTTACATAGTGCTCCGGCTGGTCTATTACAACCATTACCTATCCCACCGACTCCATGGCATTCTGTTAGCTTAGACTTTATCACTGACATGCCTGATTCCAGAGGATATACAACTATCCTTGTTTTAGTGGACATGCTCTCAAAGATGTCGCATTTTATTCCTTTGAAACAAATACCTACGGCCAAAGAACTAGCCAACATTTTCATTGAACAGATAGTCAGATTACATGGGTTGCCTTCAATCATTGTATCAGATAGAGGCTCCCAATTTACTTCCAGGTTCTGGCAAGGGTTATGTCACGCCTTACACATAGACCATCGTTTGTCATCTGCCTACCATCCTCACACGGACGGCCAAACAGAAAGGACAAACCAAACACTAGAGCAATATCTTCGGTGTTTAATAAGTACCCTCACAACTGATTGGGTGCAGGCATTAGCTCTCGCTGAGTTCGCTTACAATAATTCTATGCATTCCTCCACAAAGGTGTCTCCCTTCTTTTTCTCTCATGGTTATCACCCTAAATTCTTGCCGCTACACCTCCCTGAGTCTCTATCTGACATTCCTGCAGTTACCGAGCATCATACAAATTTAAAGACAATTTGGAATCAAGCAAGACAAGAATTACACGAAGCCAAGATACAAATGAAGACACAAGCAGACAAACATAGACAAGAGGGCCCCCAATACAACACCGGGGACCAGGTATGGTTAGCTACCAAAAATCTCCGTCTAGCTGGAACCAGGAAATTGCAACCTAGATACATAGGGCCATATAGGATTGAAAAGGTTATCTCCCCAGTAGTGATGAAACTTGAGTTGCCCCAGGAAATACAAATACATCCTGTATTTCACACATCCTTATTGAAACCCTATATCGCACCTTCCTACCCGGAACCTCCTCCTCCTCCCATAACAGTGGAAGGAGAACTAGAATATGAGGTCAACAAAATAATTGATTCCCGAAGGCGGCAAGGGAAACTACAATACCTAATAGATTGGGTGGGATACTCGCCAGATGACAGAACATGGGAATTGGCAGAACATGTTCATGCGCCCTTACTTGTACGTAGATTCCATGCCCTTCATCCCAACAAACCCCGACCTGTTAGGCTGCCTTTAAGGGGGAGAACTGTTACCCGTACAATATCTCACACGTAGAAAACCACACTTTTTTCCCTATTTCACTACAAACACCATAATGCCTTGGGAGGGTGAGAGAGATTGTGTGTGGTCACATGCTACCTGACAACGAATCAGATCACTTGAGTAGTTCCATGTGACCTGACAACGAATCAGAATCCTCGATTGGTCTCCTGATGCTTGACAGCGAATCAGAGCATTCAAGCTCTTCAAATAGAGATACGCCTCTTCCCGTAATTGCTTGGCTTCTTCGATCCGTTGAGAACCCTGCCTGTTGCGAATCTTATCGTTTGTGACTCCTGCCTGTGAAAGTTTCTACGATTCTTGTGGAATTCTGCAGATCTTGAAACTCTGCTAGCCGTAGAGGAATATCTCTCGTCACCCCGCTTCCTTGGAGCGCTGCGTGTATCCGACAGCCTCTCGCTCCTACCTTGTTACAAATACACCTTGCAACTTTGTAACCCTGCAAGCCGCTGACGGCTCATCTAAAGGCTCTACCAACCCTTGGCATTCTATCGCCCGCTACGGATACACTTGAAGACTCTCAGACCGGAACAAAGACAGAACTGATTGAACCACTTGCTACGAACATCATATTTAGCGAGTACCTTGCGAAGTGCATCACAACTTGATACGATATTATTTTGCTGGCAATTACGTTAGCGACTTCTTTTCCTTTTCGAACTCAGCATCCTTCACATAAGGACTTATACTTTTTTCTTAAACTCGGCTTCCTTGGAAAAGACGTTCTGTATGATTGCAATACAGGGACTACCACACGAAGCCACTATCGGGTGTTAATACACCGGACTCTTTTGGACTATACTTCCAGTTTCTACTTGTTGACCTACGTTGTCCTATCACGGGTAAGAAAAAGACCATACACAATCCTTCTCTTCATTTACATAGCTCTGATGTATCTCACTCTGTACGCCTGTGGTAGAAATTATTGACCTGTTCTTTTATCTTTATACAGCAACTCCTATGGGCTACTATCCCTTGGTTCCCTCCCACGCTGAGTTCCTTTGAAGTTCCTTTGAAGTTCCGTGTCTGCTCATCGCTCCCTGGGGGTATCTGTGAGCCTGCTCCTATTATACTGTAGGGGGCTTGAGATATCTTCAAGGAAGGTGAGACCTAGCTTCGCTCCTGAGGATTGCGGATTGGTGCGGCCTGCAGTCGCGACAGTATCGCATCAGGCTGAGAAACAACAGACAGCTTTTGACTCGCTTAAGGGGGGTGGTGGGCCTTGGGGGGAATTGATCTTTTAAAGACGGAGGTCCTCATCCTCGGATCCACCCCTTTGGCCTGGGACAACTCCTGGTGGCCGACCGCACTGGGAACCGCTCCAACACCCATCGACCACACACGCAACCTAGGGGTCATCCTCGACTCCACCCTCTCCATGACTAAACAGGTCAACGCCGTCTGCTCCACCTGCTTCAACACCCTTCACATGCTCCGCAGGATCTACAAGTGGATCCCCACTGAAACGAGAAGAACGGTCACCCAGGCCATCGTCAGCAGCAGGTTAGACTACGGAAACGCCCTCTACGCATGAGCCTCGGCCAAACTCCTGAGATGGCTCCAACGCATCCAAAACGCGTCTGCACGCCTGATCCTCGACATCCCTCACCACAGCCACATCACACCCCACCTGATAGATCTGCACTGGCTCCCCGTCAACAAGAGGATAACCTTCAAGCTCCTCACCATGCACACAAGACACTCCACAACACTGGACCAGCGTACCTCAACAGCCGACTCAGCTTCTACACCCCCACCCACCAGCTACACTCCACCGACCTCGCCTTCGCCACAGTCCCCCGCTTCCGAAGAGCAACCTCCGGCGGCAGATCGTTCTCCCACCTTGCCGCCAAGACCTGGAACACCCTCCCCACCCACCTACAGCAGACCCAAGACCTGCTGACCTTCAGAAGACTCCTCAAGATCTGGCTTTTCGAGCAGTAGCAGCATTCCCCACCCCCCAGCGCATTGAGACCCTCACGGGTAAGTAGTGCGCTTTACAAATGATATGATTGATTGATTGAAAGACGCCCCCTACACTGGTCAAGGAATTCACCACTATTAAGGGATTGGACTATTGTCTCTCTCCCACTTCAGGGACTTTGATGTTATTCTGTTTGTTAGGGAGTGCCAGCAACTCAAGCTTCATCTATGTTTGTTCACAAAGGGTGTTCCGAAACGCATGAATAATGTTTATCATTGTCCTGGGGGGCGCCTGGGCCAGGGACCAGTGGCAGGGTGGAGGGAGGGTGGATAACCTAAGTAGAATGGCACCCTTGAGAGTGATAACCCTGAATGTGAAGGGCTTGAACAATCCTGTAAAGAGAAGTGCAATATTTAGATCAGCCTCAGGATGACATTTGCTTACTACAAGAGACTCAACTAGTGTGTACAGACTGGCCTTGAATGCACTCAAGAGCCTTCCCACAGCAATTCTACTCATCTCCCTCACACAAAGCAGCATGGTTGGCAATTTTATTTTTACGGACCTTTAGAGGGAAAGTAGGACCCAAGGTTGCTCAGATCAAGGGCCGCCTCCTAGGGCAAAGTATTCATATTGGCTACCTCTCTATTATTGTAGGGTCACTATACGTACCTAACGAGGCCCAGGAACAATTTCCAAGTGGAGCGTTGGCGGAAATTATGTCCACTCAAGACCTTTGGGTGGTAGTGGTCGGAGATCACAACTTAGTATTCCACAACAACCTTGATAAGTTGACACATATACATGGGACAGCAGGAGCACTGGGAACAGGAGGGACCCAATGGCTACAAGAGATGGAAGACCTATGGCATGCTTCTCATCCCACGGCTAGGGGATCTTACTCTGGTGTTGGAGAACTGGGATTTCACACCGGGTTTGGATACCGTTGCTTATAAAAAGTGGTAAAGGGAGGGACACGGATTAATAGGCCACTTTTTTGATACCAGCGGTCCTATCCCATTTGATGTTCTACGCGCGGAGAGCGGGATACCAGAAACGGAATGATTTAGATACACACAGGTACGTCACTGGGTGATGCAATCAATAACGTGAGAAGCGTGCAGCGGCACCTCATTAAGTTTGAGAAATGGCTCTTGACTAAAGACTGAGATAGACATACTGTCTCATACCTATACATCATGCTCTCACAGACCTCGCCTGACTTAGGTAATCCAGCACCAATGAGATGGGAGAGGGGGATAGGCAGACAACTCACTTCCAAGGAATGGGAAGACATTTACTATCGAGCAAGACACACTGCTTCTAACGTGGCCAGTAGAGAAACGGCAACAAAAATTGACACATACTGGTATCTACCACTTGAGCGCCTCCAAAGAGAGAAAACAGAAAGCTGCTGGAGAGGCTGTGACAATCCTGGGACACTGCCTCATATCCTTTGGGACTGCCCTAAATTGGCACAGATTTAGACTGGTGTCCTAACAGACATAGATAAGCATTTTGAAACTCAGCTGCCTAGGTTTCCGGCGTATGTGGTGCTTGACTTTCCTAACCCATTGACATTCCGCTTGAATACAGAAGAGGCCGATACATAGCACCAGCCTTAGGGGCAGCACATCAGTCCATACTGGCTCACTGGGACACAGACAGGTTCCTTACAAGATTGAATTGGTTGCACCGCCTGTGGCATATCTTGGGTATGGAAAGTCTATCCCGCACTCTTACTCAACAACGCAACTCCAATAGCGAGAGCTACAAGCCCTTCATTGAACTCTTGTCACAAGAATTTACAGAACTAACATGCCCAAGATACCTAAGACTCTTAAGATTAACTACACCGCCCATGATATCTAGACTCCTAAAATTAACTTCACCGCCCAAGATACCTAAGACTCCTAAGATTAACTACACCGCCCAAGATACCTAAGACTCTTAAGATTAACTACACCGCCCAAGATACCTAAAACTCTTAAGATTAACTAGACCGCCCAAGATACCTAAGACTCCTAAGATTAATTACACCGCCCAAGATACCTAAGACTCCTAAGATTAACTACACCGCCCAAGATACCTAAAACTCTTAAGATTAACTACACCGCACAAGATACCTAAAACTCCTAAGATTAACTACACCGCCCAAGATACCTAAGACTCTTAAGATTAACTACACCACCCAAGATACCTAAGACTCTTAAGATTAACTACACCGATGCACCACAATTCTGCAATTACTTGAGATGGGTTTGCCCTGAAAACACTAGTTGCAATTTTGTTGTCCCCATTGCCCATGTTACCTCATGACAGCAAGATCTATTTTCTCCTGTGTGCATAATACTGCTGGCAAAAGTACAAGACATGACCTACAGATTCCTTGACCTCTGGGCAAAATGGGCAGCTTAGGTCAGGTTCAGCATCAGCGAGGGTGCACCGCCACTTTGCAGTAAAATCATCGAAGTGGGAAAGTCCCAATTCGGAACTTAAAATAAAGTGTCTTAGCACCTGGAGGCTCAATTATGCCCATGTACCTTTCCAGAAGATGAGTGTCTTCAAATTATAAAAAGGTAGAATTTATAGTACCTGCTCCCTCATGCTGGTGTAATCTACCACCCACATATCTCCAATACCGCCCCTTGAGTGTGGACTTGGAAATATCACTGGACGTTTCCGAGCCCACATGTCACTGCACCTGATTTCTTCAAGGGAATTTTTAATATAGCCCAATCAAGGAATTCTGGTGGCCCCAGAAAGTCTTGTAATCTCTTTCAAGCCCGGACGATACGGAAATAGATTTACTGAGGACCAGATCCTCCTCCAGTACATCAAAGATCCGAGTTTTAATTTGGAGGAAAGTGAGGGAATATCAAGATCTAAGCAAAGTGGTACCATTGGAGTGCTGGAGGGAAGGTTGGTGAGGAGCCGGAGGAATTGATTTTCCATCAGTTCCAGGTCATTGACATTAATATACACCCAGAGCTCTCCAAGATATAGGGAGCCCCTAAAGGCCTGCGAGTTGTAAATTTGCAATGCAGATGTCATCGGAGGAAAGCTGGATCCCTTCAGAAGGCCGCTACTATCCCTTCCATGCTCTCAGAAGGCCGCTACTATCCCTTCCATGCTCTCAGAAGGCCGCTACTATCCCTTCCGTGCTCTCAGAAGGCCACTACTATCCCTTCCGTGCTCTCAGAAGGCCGCTACTATCCCTTCCATGCTCTCAGAAGGCCACTACTATCCCTTCCGTGCTCTCAGAAGGCCACTACTATCCCTTTCATGCTCTCAGAAGGCCACTACTATCTCTTCCGTGCTCTCAGAAGGCCGCTACTATCCCTTCCATGCTCTCAGAAGGGCACTACTATCCCTTCCGTCCTCTCAGAAGATCGCTACTATCCCTTCTGTGCTCTCAGAAGGCCACTACGATCCCTTCCGTGCTCTCAGAAGGCCGCCGCTATAATGTCCTAGTCTGAGTTTGGACTTCTGAATCTAGAGTGACCAGCCAAATTGCACATTAGGAGTAAGCCCCAAGTATTCAAATTCTAATTGGTTACCATTGAGGACCGGGTACGTTCCTGCTATCTTGCAATGGTTCAATACCATGTATTTGGTCTTGTTTGTATTGATCTCCAGCCCTCTCTGCTGCAAAAGACCCCAAACTGATCCAGAAGATTTTGGACACCCATTAGGGATCTCAAGACCAGTAACATGTCGTCCAAGAACAGGCGGGCCAGGACTTTACTGTTTGCCATACTGCTACTAGTGGTCTCTTTTTTCCTTCTATTCACTAATTCTCTTTGATTCGATTCCACCAATTCTTTTGTTATAGCAATGGCTTCTTAGAGTGCAGGACTACATGATGATAACTATCTTTCTTGCAACCTTTTGCTATCACATTGAACAAATATTTGGTTTTTAAATTGCCAGTGATCTGTAAAAAGTGGTATTTCATGCCAAATTCTCTTAGTTTTACCACAAATTGACCCACTATTTCCTTGGATTTTACAGCTTCTCATAGAATTTAAGGTGTATCATATAAATATTTCCCAGTTTAGCAAACCTAATCTGTCTCAGTTTGACTTCCTTATAAGAATCAGCTACTACCATATTCTGAGTGATCACAATAGCGGTAGATATTTAAAGATGCCATTATCTGCTATCCTTAACACTTCGCTCCTATTGGATGAGACATTTTCATCATTTGGTGCCTCTTTTTGATTTTCAGAACTTTCTGTCCTACGACCCTATGGGAATGACCATGACTGGGACAGAAAACATGACTGAATTACAACTTGCAATCTATTGAAGGTGGTTTCAGCAACTCCCTCGGATATGACATACACAAGTTTAGTGCATAAACTTGTAGGGATGTTCAGCCCTTCTCTCCTATACACTTCTGTCTACCTCTTACTCTCCAGCCCCTTCCTCTTTTGACCACTCTTTCATTCTGGCTATTTCTCCTTTCATTATTTATCTCACATCTCCCACTACAATACCTATAGATTTTTTAATTGTGTTGGCAGACTTGAGCAGTTTTGTTGTCTTTTTGGGCTGTTTTTTGTTGAATTGGTATTTTTATCTGGCCTATCATTTGTAATGTTAGACTCAGTGTTATGTCATGTCATGTAGTGTTGTGTTGTGTCATGTTGATTGTATGGTGCAGCTTACCACCCGTGAGGGTCTACAGGAGCTAGAGCAGGAACATAGGGGGGCAACACTCCTGGGTGAATAGTAGGTCTTCAGTTCCTTTCTGAAATTGAGAAGTGGGGAAACAGTCCTGATGTGTTGTGAAAGTTTGGTGCAGTACTTGGTGGCAATGAAGGAGGAGATGTGCCCTCTGCGGATGCAGGGGACTCATGTGAGGGAGAGAGAGGTGGAACATAGCTGAAGGTTGGTTGAGTTGAAATATGTCATTGAGATATGCTATTTCGGTGTTGTAGAGGGCTTCGTAGGCATGGATGAGAAGCTTGAACTTGCAAAGATCTGGATGAAAATCCACTGTAGGTAAGTTAGGTAGGGAGTGATTTGAGCGCTTTGGGGATGGCCAGAATGGGTCTGGTGGTGTGTGTTTTAAATGGTCTGGAGTCTTTGAGTGAGTTGGTTGGTGATGCCAATGTAGAGTGCAATGCCATCATTCAGTCTTCTGGTCCTGAGGGCCTGAGTGACCGTGCATCTTGTGTGAGTGAGGAGCCATAAGTGACCGTGAGTCTTGTGTGCATGGGGAGCCATTTGCAAATCTATTGAAGCATTCTGAGGCTAGGGCAGCACGATGCAGCCACAGCATCGACCTGTTTGGTCATCATGAGTTTGTCATCAAGGATAATGCCGAGGTTTCAGCTGCGGTCTGTGGGGGTGGGCATGGAACCTAAGTCAGGTGGCCAGTGACCACCAGAAGGCATCCCAAGAGGAGATCTTGTATCCGAAAATCTGGAACTCTGTTTTGTCGGTGTTTCATTTAAAGCAGCTCTTTTGTATCGAATGGGCCTCATTGGACATCCTAGTGGTGTTGTTCGTGTTAGTGAGGGAGAGGATGAGTTGAGTGTTGTCTGTGTAAGAGACAATGTTGATGGTATGGGCTATTATGATGCCGGGGAGATGGGCCATGTATAAGGTAAACAGGGTTGGGCTGAGGTAAGAGCTCTGGTGAACTCTGCAGGTGAGCTTCTTCTGTTTGAAGGTGAGTGTGGAGAGTCTGACTTGTTAAGTCCTGTTTGAGAGGAAGGAGGCAATCAACACAGGTCATTCCCTTGAATTCTTGAGTCCTGGTGTCTGACAATGAGGGTGCCATGGGGGTGGTGTTGAAGGATGCCATGCAGTCAAGCAGGATGAGAGGTTGGCCTATGTCCATGGTGGACCAGATGTTGTCTGTTGCTTCCAGAAGGATGGTTGCCGTGCTGCTGTTACTGTGGAACCCTGACTGGGAGGAGTCCAGGAGATAGTGCTTTTCAAGATGGTTAGAGAGTTGCTTGTTGATCTCTTTCTCCAGCCTTTGATGGGGCTGGACCTAGGGAGTGGTGGGAAATCACAGCATGAAAAAGAATGCAGGAGAACAGGTAACTAGAGGAGGGGGTGAGGGAAGAATGAGGAGGGAATATCATGGGTTGGATGTGGGGGGGAGTCCCTGAATCAAGAGGAGAAGCAAGAGACAAGAGGAGCAAAAGCAGAAAAATCTGAAAAAAGCAACAAGTAAAAGCAACAAAAACAGGCACACGTTCAGTTCAGTAAATCTTTATTTCGATGATTAAAAACCATCATAAAAATACATTGTACAAAATACATTAATTACATTTCTGAACCATACATCATTAAAAGGGGGGTTAAAACATTTAAAACATATGGTATTATATACATCGTTGCTCAGTCTCTTGTATTTCTTAGTCTTACTACTATTTTCAGAAAATTCATAATAGAGCACAGGATACGCATATCACTGGCCTTTTGCAAAAAGAGTAGGGCAGTCTTGGCTTGACGGAGTTTTACTTCTTTTAAAATATCAACAAGAAATCTGCGGCGGGGAATTCGATAAAAAGAACACAAAAGTACAAAATGAAGGGTGTCCTGCGGAGACATATTGTCGCAGCCGCAGACTCCCTTCTGCTCAATTGTTAAAGTAAAACCTGATGGATATGCTAAAATATTATGTAACAAATTGAGCCTAAAACGACACATTAAAAATCTATCCTGCTGGTTGTACATTAAAAATAAATAGGGCTCCATGCCTTCTCCATTACTCACTAGACGGTGTGCCACAACCGATTTTTTTGTCGGAGCTTAATCTTCGCAATTCAAGTTTTTCTAGTAGCTGTTTTTTAATTTGATGTCTGCAAGCGGTGGCAATGGAAGTCGGATCAGTGAATAGTAACGACTGATCGATGATTCCTAATGTATCCTTGATATATTTCAGCCAAGGAATTTGGAGGCAATTGTCTTTTTGTAAGCAATCGCCAACTATTACCCTACTTAGCTCAGCTTCGGGGTTCACCCAAATTCTGAGCCATGTCATAATAGGCCTCACCTTCACCTGGTCTGTGATAAATGGAATCCCAAGTTCAGTGTGAACAATTCCTGCTGGGATACTCTGCGGTAGCTTCAGGATCCTACGTAGGAATTTGTCTTCCTCCAATTGTAAAAGTTTTGCATCGCTGAAGCCCCAGACCTCTGCACCATATAAAGCCTTTGCAGTACTTACAGCTACGTATAGATTCATTGCTTGCTCTGGTGACCAACGACCCAGCCTTCGGGCAAAGTTGAGTATCGCACCGTTTGCGGAGACCAGCTTTCTACACCTTTCCTCAATTAAAAAGTCGAACTTTATCTCCCCATCAAACAAAAGGCCCAAGTAGGAGAAGGAATTTACAGTTTCTAGTGTGTGGGACCCTATTTTAAATACAAATTTCCTGCATGGTTTCTTGCCCACCACCATCACGTAGGATTTGTTCAGATTCACGGACAGGTCTAATTTGTCCATTAATTCCACAAACCCATCAATGAGATGTTGTAGACTCAGGGCTGTTCGAGCAAGCAGGACCGCGTCATCCGCGTACAGCAGTACCGGAATATGACGCGTTCCTGCTTTGGGACAATCCACATTTAAGTCAACCAGTGTTCTCTCCAACTCATTTATGTAAAGGGAAAATAAAAAGGGGGCAAGGATACATCCCTGCCTCACTCCGCTGGTGCACGGGAAGGGATCGGTAATCCCCCCCCCGTGCTAAAGCGGACCTTGGCCATGGTGTTCCAATGTAATTCCTTGAGAATGTTAATAAGTCCTGGATCAATTCCCAGATTGCTCATCATGGCCCAAAGTTTACTCCTATTTACATTATCAAAAGCCGCAGCCAGATCCATAAAACCCATGTAGAGTGTACCTTTACTAGCCTTTATGCATTTTGCTGCTAATAAGTAAAGGTTGAGGCATTGATCACTTGTTGATTTACCCGATCTAAAGCCATATTCGGTGTCTGCTATGACGTGGTGCTCTTCTGTCCAGGCCATAAGGCGATTTAAAACCGCCCTGCCCAGCAATTCGGCTGACACGTCTATCAACAAGATTGGTCTATAGCATTGAGGATTGTCCCTACTTCCTTTTTTGAAGATAGGGACAATCAATGCTGTAGACCAAGATCGCGGAAGACCAGATTTTATAGCTGCGTTTAGCACCCTTGTCATTATAGGGGCCCAAAGATCGATGTTGCTTAGATAGAGGTCTGGTGGCGTACCATCAGGCCCCGGTGCTTTGTTACGTGTCAGGCCTTGGATTGCTTGGGTGATTTCTTGAAGTGAGAATTCTGATTCACCGAGCCGAACTCCGTCCCAACCCCCTACAGACACAGTATCACTGCTATGATTGTAAAGGCCCTTGAAATGAGCCACCCACTGATCGGGGAGTATATTATTGCTAAGCACCGGAGCATTACTGTCTTGAAAGCAGGGTCTATTGATGATTTTCCAGAATTCATTAAAATCTCTATTCTCCCCAGCCTCCCTTAGGTCAGCCCAGACTTCCGCTTGAAGTGTGGTCTTCCTCTGTTTTACCTTTGCTTTGTATATGTTTCTACAGAGAGCTACTTTCTGCTTGTCCCTAGGTTGGGTTTTAAGGCATGATTTTAAGTCTCTCAGTGCTCGCGAGCATTCGGAATCAAACCAACGTGGTTGGGTTCCGTTCTTTTTGGTCCCTTTTACTTTCAGTAGTTCGCCCACCAAGTTAGTTATTGACTCGAACACTAAGACCAGCACACCTCCCTCTACTAAGGGATCAAGACAATCATAAATCAGTTTTTTACCTTTTTCTGCTAGAGTTCCATAGAACTCCTGGGCATTAATTTTTGCCCATCTAAGTCGCCTCCCCTGGTCCACTGGTCGCAACTCGATGGCTGCTGGTTTACTTCTAATAGAGCGACCACTATATATTAATTCCATCGTCAATGGGTTATGGTCACTGAAAGGACTCCAATCTATTTTCACCTCCTTGACCCGGTCCTTTGCAAAGGTAGATATCAAAATATAGTCTATAATGGAGTGGCATCCCCTACCTTTGAATGTTGGAGTGAGAGTACCATCCCTACCCGGGGCCACCAAGTCTATTGCATGTGTTAGAGCATAAGTGTCTAATAGCTTCATAAAGGTTGTGCCCTCCTTGTTGTGCTCGAAGTGTGGCCCACTCTCTTCCGGGCATGATGACCAGTCAGCACTTACGGGGAACAATTTTGGGCAAAGATGGCAATTTAAATCACCCATAATCAAGACTATAGGTTCTCCTACCCCTTTCCTCTGACTAATCTCATAATTAAGTCTGTTATCTAGTTCCTGGATTACTGAGTAAGTCCCATCCACTGGCCCTGAATTATAAATATTGAATATCAGTCATCTCAGCCCTTGACCTTGAAATACAACTGCCTGGAGGGTGTGCGATCTTCAGGAAGGTTGTGACCATGAGCCTTCCACATCTAGATCGACATACAAAGCCAGCCCTCCCTTAGCTCTGCCTGATCTGCCTTCTATAGCAGGCACAAAGAAACACTTGTAACCCTCTATTTGATAAGGGGAGGATTCTACTGCCCATGTCTCCTGGAAAGCTAATATATGATAGCCGCAGAAGTTTTTCTTCCAATCACAATTTTCAAATTTCCCTGCCACGCCTGCAATATTCCAGGACAGTAACATCAGACCTTCTCTCAGTGCTTTTCCAACCTCTCCTCCCTGGTTGTGTGTCCTTAGATCATCCTTCCAAAGCAATGTCACTCCCTGATCACCCTCACCTACAGATGTTCGATGTACATCCACCCTCTTTGCTTGATAGCTTTCTGGGACCCTCTGTGCACTTAATTTATTGTCCACCCTTTCAGCCATCTTTTCATGACATTTCCCAATTTGGGATAGTCAGTTGTTTTCGTCAAGGGACTGTAGCGGGCTAAACCTGTTTGTATTTGCCCACTGAGTATAACCCTGTCCTCTCTGCTCTTCCATTCTGGCCCAATGTCTTGTTGGTGTGTTTCCTGTTCTAGCATAAGCATAGACGTTTGCAGCGCATCTTCTCGGGTTGAAGTATCCTAATGGTAAGGAACATATGGTGCTCGTATGGTTTTTATTATAGCTGCCTAATATGTATTTCACTAGATCAGCGTTCCTAAAGTTTACTACAATGCAATCCCCTGTGATATCTTTCCTCCTGCTGCCTATCCAGTTTACCCTTCTCACATGGACAATCTCTCCGCACTCTCCTCCCTGCAGGGGCCTGTGTATGTTTAACCACTTTATTATTTTGCTTTTCAGTTCCGTGTGTGACTCTTTCTCCCCTTCCCTGAGTTCGGGAACCCCTGTAAAAGCAACAACAAAAGGGCATGCTTCAGGGGCAGATTAATATGTGGTGGTGTGTGATGAACAAATCTGTCATTCGGCTCATGGCTTGTCAGATTTGTGTTAGTGTGGACATGGGTTATTGGATTTCCTATTTGAGCTAGCAGGGCATTTGTTCGCTGTTGGGCCTTATCCGTGTCCTTTGTCCCCCCCTTCTGAGTATTTCCCCTCTCTACCTGGGCTGTAGGTTTGGGTATTTCGTGGACTTGTACAATAGTGCATTGCTCGTTACTCACACAGTTATTATTACCGTATATCTGACCAGCTGGCGTGGGGCCTGCTAGGGAACGGTTTGCTGTTAAATTACAATCTATAGGGCCCTTAGATCTTCCCTGCTTTGTCAATTCATTAATCACTTTATCTAGCCTGCTAATTATTGGTTTCAGCTGATTCATAATGAAAGTTTCCATGTGTTTTTGGAGGTCTCCCATTACTTCGTCCATCCATCCAGGTGGAGTTTGATGACGTGTCACTGGCACTTCGGTGACTGCTGCCTCCCTATCTTTCGAACCGTGTGTAACCCTGCTTTGTTTGTTTTTCCGAGGTTGGCCCTTCCTGCTTCCCCCTTGTTTTGATTTCCTATTTGTGTCTATGACTACTTCTTTTGCCACCTGCGCACAAGGAATACCTTCAGTGGAATTTTTTAGAGAGTCGGTATGGGAAATTGCTGATGTGTTTAGAACAGTGGGTTTGTAGGTGTATTTGGAATAGACAGACTTCTCTCTGTGCGCTCAATCTCCCTATTGACTTTTTGCAACATCAGGTCAATCGCAGTAGGTTGTAATGCAACATTTGGTTCAGACCCTAAAGGATTCAAGGTCCGAGACGAATTTACTTTGCTTGTGACAGAGCGCGTTTTAGTTCTGTTGGACATAACTGAAACAGGAAAGGAGGAGGGTGTAGGAACTTACACTGCAGCAACCCGCCACTACACTACCTCCTTGCCTGGTTAGCTGGTAATTGAATCCTCCCTGCTTTACAAGAAGATATATAAGAATTAAACCCTCCTGCGATTGCACAATGATCTATAGTCCACTGTTTATAATGTCTTTTTGTTTGCAATCAGTTCCAGAATGGGTAGGTGTCTGAGTAGCGTGCTACTAGGGTGGAGTTAGTGATATAGTACCTCTGAGACAGTCGCAAGGGGGGTGGCCCAGCCCGGCCTCCTCTGGCCTCTGATGGTCGCAGATGGTCCCGCTCTTGTCCCGGGCTTTTCCCGGCGTCACCCGCGCGCGTCCCGCGACGCGGGGATTAGGCTGCCGGTTTCTAGCGCCTCCAGGCGCGTGATTGGCTGGTGGCGGCTGTGGGAGGAGCCGCTAGGGAGTCTGGGTGGTGTGGTCCCTGCCTCCTCTCTGCGGCCGTATGGTGGATGAATGGCGGCGGGAGGGCGAACCAAACACAGCGGCAGGAAACAGGTGAGGAGCACAGTTGCCCCCAGGAGTTTGTAAGAGTCCCCCCCCAGGCACAAATAAAGGCAAAAAAGACCAGGCAAAAGCACAAATATGGGCACAGAAGGCTGGGCTGAGCAATGGAACAGGTACAAAATACAAACAGGCACAAAGACAGACAGGAATTAATAGAGAAATTGGCACTAAAGATTAAACAGCACAATAGAGCCACAAGCCAAAGCACAAAAGACAAACTGGCATAGAAGACAAATGGGCGCACATGCCAAGCACAAAAGAGTACAAAGACAGAGAGGAAAGCACAGGTCAAAGATAGAGCGGGTAGGAGTGAGTCCGAGGAGAGAACAGAGGGGCATATGTACAAGCCCCTAATGCCACCACAATGTCACTTTTTCCAACGTTGTGGTGGTGATAGGGGCTTAGATTTATTTACGAGGCTGCGTTAACCCCGCCTTGTAAATAAGGCCCCCTTTCACGCTATGGTTAGTGTGAAATGGGTGGGCAGTGGGCGTTTTGGTCGGCATTGATTTAGACGCTTTCCTCAATGTATAAGGGCAGCATTCATAGGAGGCAGCGCCAAAATTAAGACCTGGGAAAACCTGGTCTTAAGTTGGCGAACAGAGGAAAAATGCTTTATTTCTCCTCGTTTTTGCTTTTTCAATGAGTGCGTCCTTGTGCAGCACACATGGGAAAAGCAAACTGCCATGGAAGGTCCCCTTCCTGTACATAAACAATCTGTAAAAAAAATGGCATTTTGTGACTTTCGTGTGTGCTGCATGAAGCAGCACAGATAAAAGTGACAAGATGGCATTTTAGGATTGTTTATGTGCTGGAAGGGACACCTTCCTGCACATAAACAATCCTTTCACTGCACGCAGACAACTTTGCACTATGGTGCATGGGTGCCTTCACTGGCGCTGCACTTCTAAGTGTAGCACCAGCGCAGGGGGAAACGCAAGGCTGAACCATATTGTTGTAAATATGGTGCAGCCTTGCATTTCTGAAGTGAGGCGTTAAGCCAAGGAGGCTAACACCGCGCCCTGCCCTAGAGTGAGTGCGTGAGAGAGGGGAATGCAGTAAAGCGCGGCCTAGCAGGAGATGGTCAGGTCCTAGAAGTCTTTTAGGTGGGTCAGAGGTCCAGTCCAAGGTAAGTGGGAGTTGGGGCCGAGGCATCTGCTCAATGGGTCACGCAGCAACTGTCTTTGAGTCAGTCCTAGAAGGGGGAGAAGCATGGGCAGTGGTGTTAGGGAGGGGTGGGAAATCCCAGTGGGAGAAGGCATGCAGGGGAGCAGGCAAGGAGAGGGGGAGGGGTGAGAAGGGAAAATCACAGGAAGGATGTGGCAGGGTGAGTCCTTGAAGCGAGGGGAGAAGGAGGAGAGAAAAGAGGAGCAAAGGCAGAGAAATCAACAAGTTAAGGCACGAAAAACAGGCACAAATACAGGCACGAAATGTCTAGGAAAGACTATAACAAGCATTGGCATAGCCAATAGGTCTCGCCTTTGGGGCCTTACAAGTGTTTAGCCATGCAACTGTTGCATAACTAAATACTTATAAGGTCCCAAAAGCGAGACCTATTGGCTACAACCTTAAAAATCAGGTTAATCAAAGAGTCATCTACTGCCCACCGGATGAAGCCTTTATGGCTCTTCAATACCACCTCTACCTTCAGGCAGGCGCGCAACACCCATTGGGCTCACCGGGCTTCAGCCCCCCCCCCGTCGTGTGTGTCAGCCCAGCTGAGACAGCCTCGCGGGCTGGCGTCCGTGTAATTGCAGCCGGACCCGAGTACTTCACGGGTCTTTAAAAGACCATTTACTCGTTAATGAGGCTTTTGTTGTGGTTTCACTCCTTCTTACAGCCACTCTGCCTATGGCTCAAAGACTTAGCCCCCCCCGAAATCTTTTTCAGCCCCCCCCCGAAATCTTTTTCAGCCCCCCCCCCCCGAAATTTGGCTCTAGTTGCCCGCCTGCCTTCAGGTAACCCCCACATATTACCACATATCGGGTAAAGCGGCTCACCAAGTAACTCCGATATGACCTAGCCACCCAGGCTGAATTTGATGAGCCAACATACATATAAAAATATAAAACACCATTGTTATAAACGATAGCAGCACCATAAATACACGAATGATGTTACACCGCAAAAACCTAAAGAAACTCTGGTCTGTGAAATCAGGAGAGGACGGCCTAGGAGCAGTGCTTTAAATGAAAACAGGTGGGGGCGTGGCTAGTGGGCGGGGTTCGAGGCGGGGTGAGACATCATGATAGAAACCTTTTGAGTATTCATTTTGCTCTTGAATCGCTCTTGACAGTTGTCTCAAATTTTCCATATGTGCAGATTAACAGTTACATATGCTAATAAAGGGTGGTGTGAAGGAGCTTCTAAACCCTGAATGCAGCCAAGCCATCAACAGGCTAAGAACCGATGCGCCCCCGGACGAGAGAGGCCGGCAGAGCATCATTAATAACAAGTATTAGACGCATTCCTTTTCAAATACCTCCTGGGTGTCCTGATTCTCTTCCTCTCTGATTTAGTTTCTTTCTCACACACAAACATACACACAACCAGGCACACGCACACAAACAAGCAGACAAATACTCTATCAATCGTCACATCTCTAATCTCTCGATCCCTCCCCCACTCACTTCTCTCCCATTTGTATCCATTTCTCTCGCTGCCCCACTCTCTTTACCCCTAAGGAATCTTATAATCCTCTACTCTTTCTATTTCTAATCTGCCTCTCCTACTCTTTCCATTGCTGTCTCGATGTCTTCCCCATCTCTGTCTGTGCTTACCTCTTCTGTCTCTATTTTCCCGCCTTTAAACTCTCCTCTGCTCCTTCTATCTCTGCCCCCTCACTCTTGACCTTCTTTCACCCCATTCTGCTTCCTCTTTCCTCGGCAGAAGGCCACAGGGCTGGAGAGCTTTCAGTGACAGGCAGTGAGCACTGCAGGGTTGTGCGCATGTGCAGAGGCCAGTTGGGCAGAGGTCATGGGAAGAACAATACTTGCCTCTGATGGGCAGGTCAGTACACCTCCTCCCACCTCACCTGGGCTCCAGGCAGGCCGCGTAGGCCATCTCCACCACCTCATCCCTGTTAATGTCCCAGCAGGTGGACAGGGGTGTGGGACCAAGTGAGTCAGGCCTCAGTGGGAGGCCAAGCGTTTAATGGCAGGGTCACTTATGCAGGCTCTCTTCCTTCCCACCCATTCAGGCTGCACACATCACTGTGCCCCTGGCAGCTGATGTCCAATACACTAAGAAAACGACCCAGCATGGAGGCCCGGCAGTGGGCGGCTGAGGCAAATGAGAGCTTCCTGAGCAGGGGCCCACTTATCCCTGCGGTAAGCCTCCAGCAGGCGCCAAATCAGCAAACATGCTGCCAAATAAACAGGCCACAGCTGGCCGTCAGGCATCGGCCCAGTGCCCATCTGATCAATCCAAGTACCGGTACTCTCCTTGGCACTGGAAAAGTGCCGGTACTCAGTTTTGTAAAGCGATCGTGATCAAGCGCGGCGCACGCCCGCACACATGCACTGTAGCTCTAGGCTGGCCTGGTAGCACTTTTTGGAGCCCTCACAAAAAGTCTCGCCAGACCAGCGCATGCGCTGGGTCACGCGAGACCTAAAATTGGCTGCAAATGCTGGGCTAAGCAATGAAACAGGCACAAAGGACAAATGGACACTCAAGCAGAAAAAGCACAAAAAGAGGACAAGAGCTGAAGCAGAAAAGACAAATGGGCACAGATGACAAACAGACACAGATGGCAAACACAAAAGAACAAAAAAGGCAAAGTACAAGTAAAAGTGAGAGCGTGAAGGAGTGAGTGAGAGAGGAGTGAGGGTAGACCGAGAGGGAGAGAGGAAGAGACCAGCACGTCAGGGACTCTCAGCAGAGAGCCAGAGAAAGGCCTTAGACAAGTCGAAAGTCAGTGGGAGCTGGGACTTAGGCCTCTAGAATTATAAAAACATGGGTCGGCGTAACTCCCGTACTTCTGAGTGGCGCAATCAAGAAGAACGACCTAGGAATTCAATGAGATTACGCATAATTGCGCAAGATGAGTAATACAACACTTAGCACTATTTCCTGGCACAAAAAGCCCCTTTGTGTCCATTTTGGATGTTAGGGGGGATTTTCTGTGCTAAATGCAACAGAACATGAATAGTGAGCGCTGGCAGCCACTCACTAAATGTGCTCTTATGGTAGGATTTCCCAGACTTGCTCCCAGTTTTCAGCATTATTTTATTAGAGCAACATGCACCCTTGCATCTAGAATGGATGTGATGATGTTTTTTGTACTACTAAAGAGAGCTATATGCAGTCGAATATGAAGAGCGAGCCCAAGTGGTCAGCCGTGCTCGATAAATGCGCTCTCAGTGTAGGATTGTTTTCCACCAAATTACGTGCCCTGGTGTACAATAATTATTCCAATTACTCTGGCATAATTGAATTTCCGTACGGTCCTAGAAAACCCTTATAAATGGACTGTAGTATTCTAGTTTACTATGCATTCTTGTGTATGCCATTTCCACCGCATGCCTTGCCAGTAGAATGTTCCAATGATGATGCACTACGGAATGTTGGGTGTCGGTCAAGAAGCCACAGTTGTGATGGGGCTGAGCAGCATGCTGGCTGCTCCTGGTGGGGCTCATCTAGATATCTACAATAAACCATCCTGGACAAAAAAGAAACCCAAAAATGTGATGGGCTGGCCCCACGTGTTCAGGAGAGATAGTAGACGTAGCCGAGTTGAGTTTGATGTAGTTTATTCAGTCCATAAGTAGAAGTTACACACCACATGGACGTAGGTCTATAAAAAACTGTGGCTTGTAAAGGCTCTCAACTTCCTCAGCCATTACATAAACCAGATTTTAAATAAAATACATTTAAACAAGGAAATGAAAAAAAACCTAAAAATTATAACCCAGTTACATAAAATACCTTCACAACTCTCTGCGTTCTCCTCACCGCGGTACGTTTCTTATCTTCTTATTCACCTTCCCTATTGCTCCGACCATCACCAGCCCAAATCACGGGAAGCACGGATGCCCAGGGCTGATCTTTCAGGGCCCCAAACCTTCTTTCCGAGACTTATGAGTTTCACAAAAAGTAGCCAATATCTGATTGAAGGTCGATGTTTATTGATTCCGGAAGCTCTGGAAGCTCCGCTGACTGCTCTGAGGCGAGGTCCAGTAGAAGTGTTGACATTTCTATTCTATGTTAATTCCTTACCATGATGCTACGGTGTGGAAGAGAGACACAGGCACTGTGATTGGCTGGCACTGTCAATGAGTCATCCTGCATCACACTCTGGGATACCCTTATTGTTGTGAATCATGCTGGAGCGGGCTTAATGTAGAAAAATAATATACCCTCTCCATTTTGCATGTTTGGATTAATAAGATTAATTGATTAATAGTAATCGTATTAATTGGTTTGCTGTGGAGTTTAATCAACCTTACTAATATAAAGAATACACGTGGGAATTGCATTTGCATGGCCTAACTAATACGTAAACTAAACCTTGTACGCATATTAATGAAAGACAATTAGAATAATACATGTTATATGTTGCTTTTGTGATGTAATTGTAATTTGTGCATTATTAATGTGAGTATAACCCGCATTGAGTGTTGCTTTTGCTAGATAAATACACACACATATGGGTATTAGCAAGGGGATAACATTTTATTAGTAATTTCCATGTATTAATTACGTTTTTGTGTTTCTTTGCTTAAGTTGACCATTCGGTGGCCACAAAATGGCCGACATCCCTATTTGCCGAAAACAACCCTATTGAGAAGGTCTCTGGGTGAAGTGCGCATGCGTCACCATCAGCAGCCGTGGCCTCTGGACGACCCTAAACTCAACTGTACCCACCAAGGACGCACCGGGCTACCAGCAAGCTGCTCCTAAAGGACAATGAAAAGATGCATATGTATTCACAAAAACATGGACTACATCTAAAGAAACATTTAATATGTGAGAACTGTGGGGAACGGACTCAAACAACCAATCAGAAAACATTTAAAATAAAGAATTGATACTTGTGGAATGCAATTTTACTATAAAATGACATAGAATAGAGAAGTAGTAACGCAGATGCTTGAGCGCATTTTTGAATTTCCTGACGTTATGCTGACGGAGAGGATGGTGACACTGCAGGACAGCTGTTTCCAAAGACTCTGACAGATTGAACTGATGACCAAGATTTTGACTTAGAGGACGACATTTAGCCAGAATAGGTAAATATGATGGTCAGCTGCTTGATTAAACAATGATTTATTTTGCAATTATTTAGATAAAAATTATTATTATTATTACAAGAACTGTGTTGGGTCGTTATTAAGAAAATGTATTTTATGTAAATAAACTAAGGATTTGATATCATTTTAACCAACAGCTAAGCTGATCCATGGCCTATTCATGAGAGGAGTACCAAAGGGTGAAGTTTAGGCCTTAGTGAATAGGGAAGGGTATTTTCTCTCATTACAGCGATTGGAACAATCACCTCCTTGGAAACAGGTTAATAGAGGATGAATGTTGGTGTTATGGGCCCCACCGGCGAATGTAGTGATTGAGTGTGATCTATGATCTGTGACGAAGGGAGGGATTTTGCATTCCGCGCTGCACCAATCACCACGTGATAGACTTGCAGATGAGTGATCATCACAGACCCACCGTACCCAATTACCGCTGTCCAATCCTTCAGCAATCGCAACATTACTACATTTGTGCCTTTCATGATGTTAGCTTTCATAACTTAATTGTTCCTCTTGTATTTCTTTCTCTCACCTGAACAATGCACTCCAGCATCACTTCTGATGTGACAGGGATTATGTCCCCACGCATCATGAGGACAGTCGAAGAAGGATGCCTCTGCTCCTGTGCATTGAACCTGACTCAGCCACACTCGGTTCCATCCTGCTCCAAACACCTCATTGCCATGTAATGCTCTTAAAGCTGATCCGCATCCAAGATCTCTACAGACCACCTCAGCGTCCTTCATATCCCAGTGAATATCGCAGACCGTCCCCCATCGCTTCCCATGCCTGACCTCCACTCTCCCATTGCAGGCATCACCAGCATTGACCAAGCGGATCTCATCGGCACCACCTGTGGCCAGTGGGAGACAAGGGAACAGATATTAGGTACAGTGACCACTTCTAGAAGGGAGACATTCAAAGGTCAGTAAAGAGATACAATATCAGCAGTCAGCAGGTTTCCCTGCTTCTCGTCCCTGAGATCAGAGATGGGCAAACAGATCTGAGAAGATGAGCATTGTCCTGCGGTAAATCCTGAATTTATATACCTAATATGATCTAAAAACGGTCTGTGAATTAATAATGCCATTTAAAGTTTCTAACATATAAGCACAACCTCACCATTAAATACATTAGTATATTAAATGTGTATGAATAGGCTGTTGATAGTACATGTTACAACATTAGTTTCCAGTCTTAAACAATCATGTGCATCTGCAAAATAAAATCAGTTCACTGAGAGGTTTTTGAATGGATACCTTTAACAATATTAGAGTCTTTCCTAGAAGAATATTAAAATATGATTAGACTATAGAAGTCAGCAGTCTATAATTCCCATCCTGGGGTCTAGTTTAGAGATCGGCAGATGGACTGAAGGCAGTCAGGGTGGTATGTCCGGCAATACTTCACCCTCCAGTTTTAAAGTTCACTGTCAGTCCTAAGACCACTCTATGGGTTTGTATGAACCACCATCACAGCGCTTTATACAAAGCCATCTAGAGTGGGAGTTTGTTTGTGGATAAGTAAAAACAAATGGCCCCAACTCAAAGGAAGTTTTCTTTTCTCCCACAGTGTAGTCGTATTACATTTTATTTTTTATATTTATTTTAACTCACTGCCAAGATATTTGTGAATATGATGGACAGTAAAAGAAAGCCTTCTGACTACCCACTCTATTAAGGGTGGACGGTGGAAGGGCTTACCTCCGATGTCTCATACTTTCTCAGGTCATCAGAGAAAGGTTTACACTGAAGGAGTACATTGTGCTCTATTAGTGTAAACTTGGTGCTCCACCAGACTCTAAGGGGTATATTCACAAGAACGCGTGATAACTACTGCAAGAGTAGCGTAACGCAACTTTCAATACCGCAGCCCATCGCGGGAAAATAACCCTGTGTCAACGTGGAATTCACAACAAGGCGGTAGCATGCGATAGTCACCAGATAACTCACCGAATCTCAGCGTCAAAATCAACGCCACACAGCAAAAATGTGATACGTGAACTCGAAAATTCATGCGATGAGGCCAATCGCTGGACAGAAATCAGCAAAGACCAGCCACAGGCCTGCAAATCCCACGCGTCTGGCGGAACAATGCACTATGAAAACCACAGAAACAACACACCAGAAACAAGCCAAAGCACGTTGAAACATGGATGCACCCTGACCCAGCGCAGAGGTCAACTCGAACCCCACCACCCCCACAGCCCACCAGCAAGGAACAACGGGTCCGGGGAAGGCCAATGAGAAAAGGGAGAGGAAGACGGGGTGCAGACCACAGGAAAACAAGACCAGCGTCACAGAGGTGACAGAACACTACCACCAACTGACCCACAAGCAGTCCACTGTGAATGCAGCTGGAGTGCCGAGGAGGCCAACGGAGGAGGCCAAGAGGCGCCGGCATGACTTGACAACCTTAACCAGGTAAAAACCTGCAGCCAACAGGAAGGCAGCATCGGCGACAGGAGGTGGCAGTCCAGCGCCACCGGAGGAACTGAAGGAAACCCAGGCCACTGTCATCAGTGTGGAGACGGTGCAAAGAGTCGGGAGTATGGACACAGCTCGAGAGGACCTCACACAAAATCAGCAGGAGTGCAACGAACAGGGACTGGGGGGATGGGGGAGTGGGCACAAAGGCATACATGCACAATGAGTTGTAGTACACTGCACACCCACAATCACCCATGTCCATGGCCCAGATCCCCTTGGCATATTGTAGCACACTCACATAGCACAAACAGCACACCCACATCGACGACAACGTGGTACAATGCGCATAGCCGACTCTGCAGAACAGAGGACACAACTGGCTCCGCACATGCACAGAAACATGCCTAATACATCTGACAGAGTTGGAAACTGAAATGGAAATGTACGTGTACGACATCACATCCGTCATGTAGTTCAAATCTGCACTGTCACGCAGAAAAATCCAGCACCTCATAAACAGTCACAACGTACATTGCCAAACAGTCTGCATGTAAACCAGAACAATGCGCCAACATACATGTTAACACAATGTCAACATGCATCTCCCCTTCACATTGCACAGGGGCACACAGCACCTCCAACAGAGCACACAAGACAACATATCTGTGATGCCGGAGAGGACAATCACATCGTCGACACCGACGCCCTACAACAGCACCTGGATATTCCACGCAACCCCCCCACTGGACCAGGGCAGACAAGCTACTCAGAGAACAGAGCCCATGCAACAGTCCACACAGCAGGAAGAACATGCAAGCACATCTGGCTCACGACACTTCACCCACCCACACATGGTACCCCAATGCCAGGTGTCATCACACCAAAAGGAGGTGGCCCAACAGGTGGGAGTTGTTGCCCAACCCATGCAAGGCGAGTTAGAACACATACGTTGGTGTCTATCACCCTCTGGGACCACCCACACCCCACACAGGAGACCCACACTGCCATAGAGATGCATGCAGATGCGCATTCACAGTACAGAACCACGCCCAGGGGTGCATAAATTGCAGTCACACACCCACGTTGGCGCGGCATACGACAGCCCTGACCACTCCCCTTGCCAATTGAGTGGGTGACGACAAAGCTACATGTCCAAGCACTAGCCCCCTGCCTGCGGTGACATGTGTGCATCCGATGTACATAGCACACTGTAATGTCCTCGGGCCCAGGGGCTTCATCCATACAACAAGAGCACAGGGACACACGTAGACGTCATGTTGAACTGGCTACGGGCACGTGCGCCCGGCACCTTTATTGACAGGGCCACATGTACAGTAACGCCTGTGCTGGATGTGTGTGGGGTGAGTGTAAGCCAGCATGCATGGAATGTCTGGGGCTGGCAACCACTTGAACATTAGACACCAGTGCAACGGAAACAGAAAACACATGCATAAAAGACTCAACTGCTGAGCAACATAGAGGGAGCCAGAGCAAGTCCAGAGGACAGCCAACATGCAAACAGAAGTGTCCTTGAGTTGCACTGCACTGGGGATGGGACACTAGAGATGAGGGCGCCCATGTGAAGAAAAAGTCTCGGATTGTGTCCCTCCGACAGATACCTGATGCAGATGCAGTGGGGTGTGTCATACCTGCATCATCTTCCCCATCAACGTCTAAGGGCCTCCACACTGTTTGAGGTGACATAGCTGAGCAACCTCTCCACAGCTGAAAACTCAATCAGTAACGAACAATGACTTGCGGTGCACTGAGTCTCTGGCACCTGTAGTGCTGGGCAGGGTATCAGGCCGATGATGGAATCCACAACAGGTCTGAGCAACTCCGTAAGTCAGGACCACCTTGTCAACTGCGACAGATGGCTGTTGGAGGTGGTCCTTGCGTTGGTGGCATGTGCCTCCTGCGTTGATGCCACATCCGGGACGGTCAGGACTCGATTTGGTGTGTGTGCACTGGTGGGACGCTGTTGGGCCTGGAGGCTGTGTACAGCGCAGGGTCACAGAGAAATGGCGTTGATGACCCCAAGGCCAACACTTCAGGGGCCATCCAATATCTCAGGAGCAGGGGTCCCGGACCTGACCAGTACAGAGTTAGTGGCCCCGGATACACAGCGGCCGGCACAGGCACCCAGCCACGGGACGGTGACTTGCGATGCAGTCAGATGGGCCATGCAATCTGAGCGGGTCACCTTCAATGTCTGAGGTGTATGTTGCGGAGGGTATGGGGGGACAGTGGAAGGTGTCCTCCAGGGCATGGCGCCCAAAGGTTTGAATTTATCCGGAAGCAGCAAATGGAGGAGTGGAATGCAACAGCCTCGTTGCCATCACCAATTAGGTACCAGCTACATGATGATGAAAACTGCCCCCTAGTCCATAGGCTCAGACGCTACCAAAGTTCGACCAGAGAGTGTCCTTGATAGTCGGGGAAAAGACTTAGTGGCACCGGGGCTAAGAGGGAATGCTGTCTGCGTTGATGCGGGTACGCTGATATTCACTCAGCCATTGCAAAATGAAGAGTCTGTGACCTTCTGGACCGCAGTGTAGGCCGGAGGCAGCAGTCAGCAGTGGCCCACAGCCACTTGTTGTTGGCTGGTGAGGCACAGAGTTAGTGACACAAGGGCAATTGTCGGTTGTGTTCGATCACCTCCGTAACCATGATCTTCTTCCTTCCGGACCGAGCTGCATCTTCCTCTCCATGCGACCACTGGTGTGGCCTCTGCCATTCATTTGCGCCTAGGTGCTGGATGTAGGACCTACTGGTCCGCAGGGTAGTCCTGGTCCCTCATCCACGTGACGTCGGCTGGTGTTGAACAGGGTTAGTGGCACCGCATGTCGCAGGCTGGCGTTGAAAAGGGTTGGAAGCACCATATGTTGCATGCTGGCGTTGAACAGGGGTAGTTTCACCACGTGTCGCAAGTAGCACATATGGAACTATGCCTCACTGATCGAAAGGAGTATCGTGCTGTTGCCTCTGGCCCGGGTTTGAGGTCACTGCCATTCATGACTCAGGACACAGTTTCACATATGGGACATACTGGGTGGAAGAGTAGGCCTGAGGCGGCAGTAAATTACGTCAACGAAAAAGGAGTAAAGCGGGCCGGTGTTGTGGAGGCCGTGATGGTCCGAGGAGGCTGCATGGACGCGGAACATGGGCCTGGAAATTGCGCCGGAACATGGTGGGCCCTCCTTGACACACACCAGTGTCAGCAGGTGATCAGTGAGGCCTGGCTGCGCTGGGGCGGGCCTGAGTGGTTCGTGGTCCAGCGTGCTGGGGTCGGGCACAGCGTCGCAGGCAACACCGCTCATGAGGACGGTGTCGGCCCCGTGGCCGGGTGTGAGACGCCGCCCTGGCAGAGACGTTGGGCTTTCTGGAAGAGGTCCACGCCCAGGGCTGCGTGCTTTTTATTCACACCCCTACGCTGGAGTGGCGTATGCCGGGCCATCCCACTCCTGTCACGCTTAGGGGGGGCATAACAGGCAAGATTTCCGCGAGGTCCCCCACTGGCTGTGGTGACATGGTTGCGTCCACTGTCCACTACACTCCATACACCAGAAGTGTATGTTGCCATGGATATGGGTGTGTTCTGCATACTGCGGTCTGTCCAGCACATCTCCGCCACTCTTGCCATTGTGTGCTTTCCCAATCATGGTACTACTGCATCCTTCGTACATGCCTGGTTGCCACCTCTCCCCACATTCGGCTGTTGTGTGGCTACGGTGCCATGCCGTTGATGGCTCATGTTCACTGCTTGACCAGGTAACCATTGTGAGTTGTTCTGTAGTTTCTGGTGGGTGGGCATGTTGTTGTGCATGTTGGTTGTGATTTTGTGACGTGAGCATTGCAAGAGTTGTGATTTGCATGGTTGTGGGGTTGAGGTGAGTGGTGTGTTCATTTGGAACTTGCCAAGGGGCTGTGCATTTCCCTTGTTGCCATCCTGTGTACGCTGGTTGATGATGGCCGGTCTGAGGAGGAAGGAATCATGCACACTGGCTGTGTATTTGAAGGGGACATTGTTGGAGGTTCCAGGGTGTTCCATTGTTGCCTACACATTGGGGTGGGACGTGTGCTTTCTGTTGCGGTGATTGGGTGCTGTGTCACCAGGGGGAATAGTAGGACATGTGTGCTGTGGGTTGCCCCCAACACGTGCGTGCATTCTGCTAGGGTGTATGGTCCTTGCTTGGTCTCCAGCGTGACCTGCGCATTGTGTTGGACATATGGGAACTGGAGTAACAGGGTGATGGTGATGGTGATGTCCAGGACAGGTATGGGGGACTTGGATGTGGCTGGCTGTGATACTCCTCCGACTCTGGCGGGAGTTGGTTGGGGGTGCCAGGGACCAACAGGTGCAGCCGAGCCAGCAGCTTGGTGTGGGGTGGGATGGTGCCGTAGGCCTGTTAGGCGATGATGGTGAGGATGCGTAGGATGGTTGTCCCTTTCAGCATGTGGTGGATGGTGACATTGTCAGATGTTGGGTCTGTACGGCTGGAACGCTTCCTGGGGGTCCGCTGTGAGAAGGTGGCCTGATATATGCTGTCCACTAGTTCTAGTGGCACCTTGTATCAGTCCAAACAACCCCTTATGGTTATAGGTTAAAGACAACCTTTATTGTAAGCTATCCTAGTGGTAGCTATGGAGAGCAGCCTTCAGGCTAACTCTTGAAGGAATGTAAAGCAGCATGTTTTACCAGTCTATAATCTCTTGAATGATCAAATGAAAAGACAACCACACCAGGTATATATTCAAAAAAATGTATTTAAGAAAAACACACCCCTCTAGTCTCTTTATGAGACTGGAGTTCAAAGTACTTAGTTTACAAGATAGCAATCATCAGTAATAGCACAAATACACATTTGGGCCCTAGGGGCGAACCAAACCATATACCAAAAAAGTGGTATAAGAACCACGACTGGAATAGACACTAGGCCTATAGCCTCTAGAATCGCTGGAACCCCAAGGAACCACCCAAGATGGTGACACAGGGGACCCACGGGGACTGTATGCAGTGTGTAAACACAACCGCAGATTCCCGTTATCTTCTATGGGCAATGTCGCGGTTGGAAATGTAAAGATTAGTGACACTTCTAATCGAGTCAGGACCAAACCCTTTGGGACTTAGGTAGTTCTAGGGCTAGCACCCACGAGAGCACTGGAGTACTCGAGTTACCTCACCCAGGGAAGCCGGGTGCATAGGTGTCTTTTGGTGTCGGGTCGCGTCTTCGATTCCAATGGAAGCCTGCAAAGAACTGCTCCTGCCGTGAAGAGGAGAAGTGTCCGGAGAGATCCAAGCCTGGATCTAGGATGTAAGGAACCTGAAAGCAGAGGAGGAGAGTCTGGGTCACTTGCCAGTGACCTAGGGCAGGATGGACTAATGCCCACAGATGTCGGGTGCTTCAGGTGAGTTGATAGGTGTCTTGACCCTTCAGCCACGAGGACAAGGAGGCGTTGACAAAGTCCATGAGCCAGATTCGAGCTGTCCCACGAAGTCTGTCAAGTGCTGCAGTGTCGATGACCAGAATGGACCCAACAAGCTTTGGCAACGGTAAGTCACTGGAATTCAGAGAAAGTACTGCGGTGCAGACCAGCAAGGTCTGAGGGACTCACCCAGCAAGGGTAAGTAAGGGCACATCTGGAGCAACCAGGAATGCCCAAGCAGAAAAGAAGTTGCCTTCGTGGGGACCTGCTAGCCAACGGGATAGTGATCGCGAAGGAGCCTTGAGCGGTCGCACTTGAAGCTGGTCCACGGGTCACTCGTGGAGTGGAGGCCAACTATCTTCGGTGCAGGAGGTGCTCAAGGCTGGGGCTACTTGGAGCCCAAAGCACAACTTCGAGGAGGTCCAGGAAAATAGTGTTGCTGCAAAAGATCATGGTGCCCAGGGGTCACGGTTCCATGTCACCAACGATAACAACAAGCCTCAGCTTTGCTGGGGCTCAGGGTAGCCTCGGGGAAGTCTGGAAATCCACCTCTAGTGATACAAAGACTTCGGCGTCCGGCGGGAGCTCCAGCGATGTAGACTGGTCAGTTGCTTCTTTGGTGCCTGCCAAGCAGGGAAGTCACTGCTTGACCCCAAGGGAGATTTCTTCCATCTTCTAGTCGCGATAGAAAGTCGAAGGTCCAGGGTATTTGTTGCAGAGTTTTGCCCAGGGTAATCTAAAGTCCTAAGGACTGGATTCCTATATTTATAGTAAGTTTAGGGGATGGACTAACTCTAAGGCCTCACCCATGGGTGGGCTTGGAAAGAGGGGTGGTTACACCCATTTCCTTTGTCCAGTTTCGCACCAGAGCAGGGGCAGGTAGCCCCTGCAACCGGTTTGAACTGGTATATACACAGGGACACCAAGTGTGCCCCCAGTGCAGGACTTCAAAGCACCAGAGAGTGCTCTCGCCCAGCCCCAATACACATCAGCCTGTCTGGGGAGGTGGTTAAGCCTCCTCTCGACAGAAAACCTATTTTCCAGGCCTCCCCTGCCTGAGTTTCGGTCAGCAGCAGAAGGCCAGACCTGTGTCTGTGGCAGAGGCCTCCATTTTGTGATGCCAGGGCTCAGGAATGTCCTACCGGGTTTAGCCAGTGTGAACATGTCTCTCCCATCTAGAAGGGTGGAATGCTACCCCTGCTGCCATAATTGATGGCGGGGAAGTTTTCCAAAGCATTTGACACCAAACACAACATGTTTTGATGCAGCCATTCCAAAGTTAGCATTCACTGCGAGGTTATAATGCACTTAAGAGTATATGGTATGGCTGTATCACAGAACAGCCATAAGGAAGTATTTCCGAAAGCTGCAGAGGGGCTCAGCTCATGCTTGGGCACCCTCTTACACTAAACCAAGCACTCTGCCTTTAGGATTGTCAAGGCCTGCCATAGGAGTGGCTTATAGGTTTATATGTGTTTGTATATATATGTGGATATAGGTAGACTATACCACTGTAAGGGGTGCAAGCACACCTTTATCCAGGCTGCAGTAGCAGACCTGTGGTGCCATTTTGGAGTGCTTCCCAGGGGTGGCATAATACATGCTGCAGTCCCTGGTAGGCCTCTGAGGTACCTATGCCCTAGGTACATAGTATACCATATACTAGGGGCTTATAAGGCACTCCAGAATCCAATAAGATATGTACCTAATGTACATGCACACCATTTTAGAGAGGAAGCAGCTAGGCTGTGGTCCTGATTAGCAGGGCCACAGCCAGACTAAGGTCGAAAAACAGTGAAACACCAGCAAAAAGTGGGGGTACCCATGTGAAGCATATCCTACTCTCCTACATCCACTGTCTTTGTCAGCGCTGCGTCTGTGGTGGTTCAGGGGGATGTTCTGGGTGTGGGTTGTGGTCCTGGGGTGGTGTGAGTGGGTGTTGTGGCCCTCTTGGGTGTCCAAGCTGCATGATGGGTGACTCCATGGCATCTGTTGCCCTTCCGATATGGCCCTGGGCTGGTCTCTCTTATGTGGTGCTGGCTGCCGTCTGACTTTACACCAGGTCAGAGTGGGTGTAGAATTCCTGGTGCTAACGCGGCTTATCGCCTGTTTTGTGTTTTTATCGCCGATCTGTCCAGTTGTTGAGAATGTTGAGGTGTGTTGTTGTCGTGGCTTTTGGCACGGGAACACCCACTCTGCATCTCATTAGGGATAGTTGCGGGGGTCCTCTGTGGTGATGTTTTTTGCGGCTGCTATCACAGGTAATCTGGTGATATGGGCTGTTAGCACCAGCTTGTGAATGGTGGGTAAATTTATCACAACTTTAGCTGCGAAGAAGTGCCGATAATTCAGCGATAGCTCCTTGTGAATATGCCCCTAAATTGAGTTGAGCTGACTATGGGTTTGGCAGCCATTAATAATTCCTTTGTTTAAAGCACTTATATAATGCTTCATCCCATACAGTCTCTAATTCTAGGTGTTGTTTACTATTACTTAGTTTATTGGTACCCAAATTATTCACCACAGAACCTGAGAAGCTGTGTTCCAAGCTCTGAGTTCATAATGTGCAGGACACAGCATATGTCAGAAGTGAACATTAATCCATTACTGGGTGCTCCCACCTAAAGGTAACACCCCCTATGAGTCTGCAAAGTTAGAAAATTACAGTTAGCCCTCGGGAAAACTCTCACAAGTGGGGCATCAACATGAGACTGGGTTGAGATTAGTTTTCACAAACGAGCCTCACTGCACCCACCACAGGTAGTGAGTAATTACACGCTGAGGTGACATAAACCGCACTCTATAATAAACCACTTCCCCTGCAGCGTACAGCAGAAAAAGTCACAAAGGTCCAGTAATCCATTAAGGGCCTGGTTTATATGTCGGTGGACAGGTTACTCCATCAGTATGGTGTTGGATATCCCATCCGCCAAAATATAAACCCAATGGAATTTATATGTCGGTGGATGGAATATCGCTCACAATTCTGAGGGAGTAACCCATCCCCCAAAATATAAATGAGGCCCTTAACCCCTTGTGTGCCACGCCCTTTCCCCGCCCTGTGCCGGCCGTTACATTAGCGGGCGGGGTTCATGACGAGCTGGACTCGTCATGGGCACAGCGCAACCGCGGCCCATGACGAGTCCAGCTCGTCATGGGCACACAAGGGGTAATGTACCCTGGTGATCCTTTGCTGGAGGCAGCTCGAACCGTTTGTGCAACAGCAAGCCATACAACAAGGAGAGCTGCTTAATAAAAAAGCAGATTTGTTAAATTCATTCTTTATAGAGTGTTATATAGCACGAACTTGACCCGAATCGGGTATCAGAGCACTTTACATAGCACTATTTGCAATACTTGAGGACAGATTCATTTTTGTTAGGCACTGGGAGATTAAGTGATTTGCCCAAATCACAGGACGTTCAGCGTCATTGCCGAGACTTGAACCAAGTTCCCCAGATTTAAGGTCGACCGCCCTAGCCATTAGGCCAACTCCTCTCACCCAGAGCAACGAGTTAGTGTGGCCACTCCCTTTTAGGTCCCTAGTGGGTGCTCCTACTGCACTTATAGGGCACTCGCATGCTTCCTCAAAAGTTTGCGTGGGTTTCTAAGCCTGCGCAGTCAGGTTGGCTCCTGCCTACCAGACATTTGCTTATTGCTGGTGGGAGAGCCAGCTGCTGCGGTCCTTTTTCCCCGTCACACCGTGCCATCTCCCAGCATGGCTCTTACATGTGTGAAGAGAGAGCCAGAGGACAAGCAATCATGGGACAACCTTCCGCCTCGCAGGATGCTCACTCAGGCTCTGGGACTGTCATATTCCTGAGTTAGACCTAGAAGGAAATAGTGTCAATTTACATGTACATGGTTCTTAACTAAAGTTGCCTTCCCTTTGTCACATCAACTTTTGACACTCATTAGCATTCACGACACGTAGGTTTGCTTCAAATGGCCAGATGTACTAAGGTTCCCATTTGCATTTCCTAAATAGCAACTCCATAGGAATAGCTATTTAAGAAATACAAAAGGATATGTACAAAATTTGTGATTCCCTAATAGCGATTCCTGCAGATTAAGAATCGCTCTGAGGGAACTGCAGATAGGAAATACCAGTGCATTCCTGCCTATCGGCGAAATAGGAAATGATTTGCATTTCTAAAATTGTGATTTCCTATAGGAAATCACATTTTAAGAAATGCAAAGCCCTCTGGAGGCACCCTGAATTCCCTAGTGCACATGTAAGGACATATGTACACTTCATGTCACAATATAAAAAGATTTTTTTAAATTTGCACATGGTCACCATTGACTAGGAGTCGAGAGTAATTGGATTTCCTAAATGCCCAATTCTCATTTAGGAAATGCTTTGTACATGTGCTTTAGGACTTCCAAATAGGTAATCCGTATTTGTGACTCCTAAATGGTGGTCAGAATTTGCGATTTCTATCATGTAGATATCGCAAATAGCGTACGGTTTTGGCACTTTGTACCTCTGAAAAGGCAATTTAGCATTTCTTAACGGGCCGAAAGAGTGATTCGGCCCATTAAGAAATACTAAATGACTTTGAATATCTGGGCCTAAGATACACCGACCTTGCTAGCACAAAAGAACTTCATGAGAACACTATCATACTGCCTTGGCATTATGTACAAGGCCTTCACATGCGTGATACAAATGTGTTTGTTATTACGTCCATATGGCGACACAGCAAAAACAATCCAATAGACAGCCTGATCACAATCATGGCCCGAGGGAAGGATGACCTTTTCTATATACATATCCTTTTGTTTCCCAATACAACAAGAGGAGTCACTTCTGATGACTTTGAGGGGTTCCTGCCATCAGCTTCCAGGATGCCACCTGCACCCAAAACTCAGCCTACCCTCCAATACCGAGCCCACTTTAAGCTGGACTAAGAACTCCCTCAGGATGGGGTCATGTACATGTTGACTTACCCCTTCAGCCTCTCCTTTAAATTGGGGTTCAAGTGGCATGTGGTTACGGAGGTAGCACAAGCATCTCAGCTGCTATGCCAGCCCCCCCACCCCCCCGAAGCTGATTTGGAATCGCCAACATCGAGCAGAACAGAAGGTCGAGGCCTGGGAAGATTCTCATTTGGCAGATTGGGGCCGCTCAATTTGGTTCGGTTCGTTGAAGTGCTCTGCTGTAGAGTCCAGGGGATCTAAAACAGCTCCATCCCTGAATTGCATCTTTGCCATTGCTTACATGATGACCCTCTCTACCCCTGTTTGTTTTGCTCACATAGTGGGATTTTTGTGGGGCACAGGCGTTGCTAGAGACAAAATGGGGCACTGCAATTGCTCTATGCTTTTAATGGCCGGGCATGAAGACTTGAGTGGTAACCCTGGCTTCGCTGACAGGAGCGGCTCCTCTACTAAGGGGAGGTGCATCGCCCCACAGCTTTTCAGGACGGCAAAAAAAGAAAAATAAAATGCCGAGATGTTATCATTTTATTTGTCTGTGCTGGGACAGTTTTGTGGGGTGGGGCTAAGCTGCACAGGGGGAGGAGTGCTGGCACCCTCCTGTTCCCCACCCAGGCTGCATTACAGCCCTGGTGGAGAACATGCCCAGGCTTCTATTTCTCATCTAAGTGCCAAACAACAGTGCTCAGACCAAATCACAATGCTGCATTGCAGTGTTGTGATTGGCTTAGGGCAGCCTATCCTGCCTCCTGCTTCTAACAGAAGACAGGAAGGGGACAGAAGAGAGGTGGATGATGGCCAGCCAGCCGGCAGGCAAGTGATGTTTTTAATTTTATTTTCTCCCCCATCCACTCCTTCCCCCCATCCCCGCCCCACTGCTGATTCATGGGAGCAGCCGCGACAGTGAGCTGGTAATGCTGAGGGGAGATAGTCCTCATCTAGTGGTTGTTAGGGCGGGCTGATGGAGGGTGGGTCTTCTTGCTTCATATTCAGAAATGTCTAAAACCTTTCTTAGTTTCCGGATGTGATGATTAGGGCCAACATTCTGCTCTCCCCTACTTGCCTTTATCACTTTGGTTTGTTGGTGACATTATTAATTTTTACTTAGTTTATTTCCTAGTTTTTACTTATGGCTCTTTCAGTGTTTTGTTACTGGATTTTGCAGGTTAGAGGGCCTGCCAAGTCCTACAGAGTTCAGTTACATTGCCCTACATCAACCTCTTTTTCCTTATCTCAAATGCGCTTAATGAAGAAAATACTTATTGGTAATGAAAGGTTCCTTTTTAAAAAAAAAATCTTTATTTGTGCATAATTAAACAATATACAGTTGTTACCATTTCCTTTAGAAAAACAAAATACGAGAAAGAAAAATAGAAAAAAATAAGGAACGTGAAAGACAACCAAAAAGAAAAAAAAAAGAAATTTCTCAGAAGAAGTGTACAAATTATGCACATTTTATTCATTTACCCCCCGCACTTGACCCCGCCCTCCCTACCCAGGAGAGGTTGGACTCATTCAAATTAGTTATTAATGCATGAAAAACATCACTAATAATTATCAATCCATCTAGACAATGGTTCCCACATTTTTAAGCCTTTACATCGTGCCCGCGGCCCCCTCTTTGCATAAATAGCTCTCAAAAATATAATTTGCCAATAAACGGGAAAGCCATTGGTGAAAACTAGGAGGGATTGGATCCAGCCACGCCGAGGCTAAACATAGGCACAATATCGCCATACCAATAAATACCAGTTTTTCTCCTGGCTTCCCTTGTAGTTGCCAGTCTACCCCAAGTCAAATCAGAGATGAAGCGAGAATATAATCCACCCCTAGCACTTTCTTAAAGAAGGTAGGGGCATATCAGCGACAACCGGCGATAATTATCGCTCAGCGCGCTTAGCGTGAGGATAATTATCGCCGGGTAACGTGGATTTTTATCGCTGAGATAGCGTGCTATTAGCAACGCTTATCTCCTCAGTGATAAAAATCCTCACACTAACTGCCTAACGTGAGATTATCGCTGGAAACCCAGCGATAATCTCAAGCAATGTGACGTTAGCTTGCTGATAGGGACTCACAAACTTAGCCATGATATCCACCATTCATAGGATATCATGGCTAAGTCAGTCCTGAAGCAGGAGTAAGGAACGTAGCGATAACAGGGGTTATCGCTACTTTTCCTGACGCTATGCTTCATAGCGTGGGGCTTGATGATAGGAGAAATGTCGCTTAGGGACATTTCTCCTATCATGTTAGGTCAGGAACGCCCACTTTGCATCTCATTAGAGATGCAAAGCTGGGCGTTCGAAATCCTGACGCTAAAGCAAGGTTTCACACGTTAGCGTGACCTTGCTAATTAGGCGATACAATTATCGCCGCTTTTCGGCCGAAAACGGCTGCAAAAGCGGCGATAATGTTTTATCGCCAGCTTGTAAATATGCCCCGTAGAGATTTCCTGTTTCAGGCCACTTAAGGAGTGAAATGAGCTAAACATGTGATCTAAATCCGCTTGATACAATGCACAGCAAGGACATTGAGTTTCTTTTCCAGTCCCCCATTTAGAAATTGTCTTGGTGGTGTAGTAGAGTCAAAAATAGGACTTGTAATATTGTGCCTGAAGCCAAGCTAGAATTAGGATTTCCTGTGCTAATTCGACTGAATAGAAAAATCAATTTTCCTGAAGGCCTATCTCAGTTTTCCATTTTATTGCTCGAACCTCCATATCATCAGACATTAATGAATTAAAGTAACTGTAAACTTCCCCAATGGAAAGCGGTCTATTTTTCCTTAATCTGTCTATCATGTCATCGTTGGCAAATCCAATTGAGCCTCCACCATTTTTGCTCAGAAAATCTTGAACCTGGAGGTATTTATAAAAATCTCTCCATTCTAAATTATGAGTTTCCTTAAGATTGTCAAAACTAACTATGTCGGAAAAAGAGTAGAAATCGCCAAGTTTAGACAGGCCGGCCTCACACCATCTTTTAATAATAAGATCTTTAAAAATTTCCGGCAAGTTAGGGTTATTATCTATCGGTGTCTAATGGTTCAGTCGACCCAGCCCTAACAATTTACGAGCTAATCTCATAATTCTATACCCGCCTAGTAATGTTTTGAATCAGACTTACTTGTAGTGGCTGTCATTAAGGAATCTCCAAAGTCACCCACATGCGTCTTTGCCCATTATAAGTTCTATAGGTGTACTTATTTCCTCCATAGAACTATTTGGTGGCTTTTCCGATATGAGGGTTAGATTGGCTAATAGGGTAGTGTCCCAGTAGTATAACCTAATATTTGGTAATGCCAAGCCTCCACTTTCTCTTGGTAAAGATAAAAATGTATATGCTCTCATTGGCTTATCATATGCCCAAATAAAGCGAGAAAATAAGTCTTCAATCTTTTTCATCCATAGAGTAGAGAGTTCTAAAGGAATTGCCCTTAAAAAATACAAAAATTTAGGAAAGAAAAGCATTTTAATTATATTGCATCTACCAATAATCAACAAGTGTAGTTTATGTATTCTCATTAAATCAGTTTTTGTTTTAGCGATCAAAGGATCAATATTGCCCTCAACAATTTTGTCGACATTAGCCAGAATATTAACCCCAAGATATGTGGTTTTTTCTACCTGTCCAGCGTCGTTAGCCATGTTTATATTACTGCATACAATTTGGGTTTTAGATTATTAAGGGAATACCCCAAGAGTCGCCCAAATCTCACTGCTTCTGCTTCTATCTCAGTCATGGCTATTTCAGGGTCAGGGGTTACTATCGCAATGTCGTCGGCATAGGCCAAAGTTTTAGTGTTCCTTCCCTGAGATTCCATAGGCCTAATCCTCCTGTTACTTTCAAGTTGCCGTAAAAAGGGGTCTATGTACAGTGCGAATAGCAGCGAGGAGCTTGGACAACCCTGTCAGGTACCTCTGGTTATTTCAAATAAGTCTGTGAGTACCCCATTTACAGAAAGTCTCGCTCTAGGATTAAAGTATAACTGTAGGAGATTGGCATTGACTGCATAGTTGCCCCCAACTTTTTGCTGATGTTTTGACTGTTTTATGACTCTAGCCAGGCTGTGGCCCTGCTATCCAGGCCCCCAGCCTATCTGCTTCCGCTCTAAACTGATGTGAGTACCCCAGGTACATACCAACTGTCAAAGGCGTTCTCAGCCTCCAAAAGTATAAGTGCAGTTGGGGCTCCGGTAATGTTGGCGGCGTCAAATAGAGAAATAACTCTCCTAATGTGGTTAGTCGTTCCACGTCCTGGTATGAAACCATGCTGCCGCGGTGAGACTACCTTATGAATGACAGCAGCTAACCGAATGGCGAGACATTTTGAGTAAATCTTACTATCGGCATTAATTAAAGTGATAGGACGATAAGAGCCAGGTTCCAGTGGTGATTTGTGTTATTTAAGAAAGATAATGATTTTTTTCCTGTGTCCAGGATTGTGATGGTTTCCCTCCTTTAAATACATGTATAATCAACTGTAACATTATCTCTTTTAATTGTAGGGCAAACTTTTTGTAAAACTCTAAAGGTATATCATCCAACCCAGTAGCTTTACCGCTCGGAAGACTATTGATGCAAAGCGGAATATCCACCCACTGGGGAAGATCTTCGAGTTGTTTTTGATCTTCCTTGGAGAATTGTGCCCCTGAACCTTGATTAAGATATAAAGTAACATCTCCCAGATTATCAAGAATATCCTTATGATATAGATTTTGATAGTACGAATAAAATAACTTGCTGATACCTTCTGGGTCTCTGGTTCTCCCTTTTACAAGGTCGCTGATCTTGGCTATTATATTTCGAGCTATTCTTTGCCTGGCTCTAGTTGCGAGGTGGTGCCCTACTTGCCCGCTACATTTGTATGCCTTTTCTCGCCATACCGCTAATCTATCTGCCGCTCTCTTTATTATTACTTCGAGAATTGCTAATTTAGCTACTTTCACTTTCATATGTGCTTCCGTGGCATCTCTACCTTCCTGAAGTACTACAACCAGATCTTCTTCTGCCGCAGCCAGACTACGCTGCATGTCATTAAGCAAGCATTGCTTCTCCTTATTCTTAGTAAGTGAGAAGCTGTGTTTTCCCCGTATCCCCGCTTTCAGAGTGTCCCAAACTATATCCACCCCGGCACTCCCTATATTCTCTTTAAGAAATTGGGGTATCCATTTCCTCATATGCCCACAATATTCCTCATTCAGCAATAGAGCTTGCTCAAAGCTCCAATTAGACTTATCCTTAGTTCTAGAGCCAAACCCTTTAAGTTCTAGTATTAAGGGGCTGTGATCTGCTAGTATGCGCGGAGCTTTCTCAATTGAACACTCATGAAGAATAGTATGTGATGATAAAATAAAGTCTAATCGAGCATGCTTGTGGTGTGGAAAAGAAAAAATGTAAAGCCCGGATCAGTGGGATTTTGCCAATTCCAGATATCAGAGAGTGCTTGTTCGAGACATAGTGTCCTTAAAGCTTAGAAAACCTTGGGTTTCCGCCCGCTATAGTCCGATCCATTATCAAGAGCCACATTTTGACTGGCAAGCAAGTTTATATTAAAATCTCCACAAGTAATAACAGGCAGTGGCCATGTAGCTAACTCAATATTTATATCGTCAAAAACCGTTGGATCACCGAGAGTGCTTCCATAGATGGGGCATATTGTAGTTGGCTCCCCATCATCCCTACAACACTCTGTGATAACCCACCGCCCATTCTGATCAGCTATTGGACAAGTGAATTGAATAGAGTGATTAGCTGCCAATATTGCTACTCCCCGTGTCTTAGAATTTTGCGTTGTGGCCCGACCAATCTATATCCTAGTGTTTCCAACAAATGTATCTGTGCTCTTTCAATGTGGGTTTCTTGCATACATATTATATCAGCTTTTAACAATCGTAACACACCGCAGTGTTCCGCCGCTTTTTAATGTCATTAAGACCACAGATAATAATCGTTGCAACGCACAATTTACTCATTATTACAAATGCTTATCTGCCATAACAAAACCATGCAACTTAGAGTCAAACTCCAAAATACCAACCCCTCACCCCTCAACCCCCTCTGCTCCCTAAAACCCCCCACCCCTCTCCAACCACCTACCACTGAGGTTACCTGGCACTGAAAGGTCCAGGATGATGGCATCTGAGCATTCAAGACTCCCGTGCCCCTCCCCTGTCCTATCCCTCTACTTTCATTGTAATTCATAGTACTACACTGTACAAATCCCATCAATGCCTTTTTTTGTTGCCTTCAAGTTTAGAGACATTTACTCTATTCATTAAACAACGAAGCCAGGAAAGAAAGGGAAAAAAATAATAATTGAAGTTATACTGGAAGTACAGCCCGTATCTGCTTCACAAAATTGTGTTCAAAGATTCTTCATATATCCTAAGTCACCAACTTTATCTTATTTATGAGCTGAAGTTTCTTGCAGATAAGCTTTGGCCTGGATTTCCGATGCAAAGCTGTGTGTAGTTCCCTTGAAAATAACCTGTAAGCGAGCAGGGTTCTGTAGATAGACTGTTGCGCCCAGTTGTTGTAATGGCGCAAAGAGTTGTCTCAGCCTCCATCTGCGCTCCAATGTTGCATGGGCGAAATCAGAGCATGTAAAAAATGTGATACCATTAAATTCCATCTTATTTGTAGGCCTTGCAAGGTCATACAGCAGTTGTCGCAAGAGAAAATTGCCAAAATTAATTAGCATAGCTCTAGGATATTGCAAAGAGGTGGTAGATTGTTTAGATGGTGTTAGTGGGAAATGATGAACCCGCTGTATTTCCTTATCTCAGTCCCACGAGTGTAAGTCCGGGAAAGCTCCATTAAAGAGTGTAATCATAAAGGTCTTGGGGTCACTCCCCTCATCCCGCTCCGGAATACCCAGAACATGTAAATTATTACGGCGTAGTCAGTTTTCCTGCTCCTCAACTTTAAGCATGAGGTCTTTAATTATCCAATCATGCCCCTCACCTTGTGTTTTCAGGGTTACGAGGTCTTTCTCGAGATTTTCAGTGCGCACCTCAACTGAAGTTATTCTATCTGCAATCTCAACACATGTCTTGCCCACTTTCCTGATGGTACCCTTGAGCTTTTGCATGGCGAGGTGTGACCTTCGGCTGTCTATCTTGACATCCTCTTGAAAGTTCTTTATGGATTGCAATACTTCTGATAAAGTAGGTTCACCTTTGGACTCAGCCCCTCCATCAATGGTGCCCCCTGTGTGTGTATGGCTCCCTCTTGAGCACATCGTTGGTTCTGTCAGTGTTGACAATTGAGAAGCGGAATAGTCCCATCTGAGATCCATCGTGCTGCCCTGATCAGGATTCTCACATTTCTTGTGTCGATTAGTTTTCTTTCTCAACATTCTTTTTTTAGCAGAAGGACTCAAGAATAGCTCTTAGTCTGTGCTGCTATCCCAATTTTGGCTTCCTCCTTCACTCGCGCCGGATATACTTCCGTCCAACATTCCAGACTCGTCCGTGAGCGAGTAAAATTTGTCTATATTATCTGGCGTATGAGGTGGGAGAGCAAGATTCTTTTCCTTAACAAACCCACTCAGAGTCTCAATGTCTTCATTCAGCAGATTGCCCATCTCGGCTGCTGTGTTATTGAGAGCTTGTGGGCACTGTACATTACGTTGTGGCAGGGTAGTGGCTGTTTATACCCCTCATCTTCTTGGACTATCCCCAGAATAGCAGCTGGGCTAGACTGGAAGATTGGTACTTTGCTCTCTATTGCCTTCTCAGTGGACTGTGCAGCTGCTAAGGGAGCTACCATAGAATCATCTGTGTCAGCCACTTCCCCCTCTATTACTGTATGTGTTTTCCCATCTATCGGAGCGAATATGTTCGAAATAAGTGGTTGTTCACCATGAAAATTCTGGGTAGTTTGACCATTATCTGCACCTTTAGTGATCTTCCCTTGTATTTTTTACCCTGTTTGTTGGTCTGTTTGCTTTTTTCTATGGAATTGGATGTTTCACTCTGCTTTTCTCTCTGCTCTCTGTTCTTGGCTCCTCATGTGTCTGGGCGTTTTTAGCGATTCTCAGCTGCTGCGGAGTTAGACTGTAAGAGTTCACTCCCCGGTGGGTCTGTCAATTGTAAATTTTTAATTTTATCAGCTTTCGCTCCCCGCCCTGCCATCCTTCCTTGCTTGGTTGCAGAGGACTGGATACAATGTATATTCCATGTCCAGAAAATCCTGCCCCTCCTACACGTCAATGTCAGTGTCTTTCTCCCCGCGCTCTGCAAGTTTCCATAGATCTTGCAAAACACCACCAAGGAGCACGCTGCGGTAGAGTCCCGCCGCAGGGCAGTAACAGCCGATGATGCCGGAGCGGGGTGTGTTGCGAACGTCGAGAGGAGTCGGGAGAAAAGCATCAGCATCACTTCTACAGCAGCTCGTTCTTTCTTGCCCAGTGAACTTTCAGGATCGGGATTGCAGACCCCACGCCTCAGATAAGTTCTAACGGAAATCTTTCCGGCGTTCAGAATAGAAAAACAGGGGTTATTTCTGATTCATTTCAGGATCGGACCGGGAGAGCTGCACCAGTGGCGACGACTCAGGCGCCATCTTGCCTCTCTATCGTTTTCCTGTAATCAGCGGTAATGAAAGGTTCCTAATGCTCCTAATACGGAGGCTATTTGGAAACACATTAGGAATATAGGCCTGGATATAATATGCTTCCAAGATACACATCATTTGCAGAGGGTCCAGGGAATACTACAATACAGTGCATGACAAATACACATACCATTCATCTGCACCTACTAAACAGTGGGGCATTGTGACTTCTATCAACCAGAACACACCGTTCACCATCACAAATGTTTGGACTAATAAAGATGGCAGGTTTCTTGTTTTGGTGGGTAACTGCAGGATGCCCTGTCACTTTGACCACAGTCGATGCTCTTAATACGGACCAGGATGCTTATTTTCCGCAGTTCCTGGTAGACCTGTTGAAGGCTACACTGGAGACATAACCCTGGCGGGAGACTTTAATGCTATTTGGAATCTGCCCAAGAATAGAGAAGGGGGCCGCCCCAGACAGGGGCTTTGTTGAAGCATCTAAACGCATACACTAATAAATCTTGGTCTAAGAGATGTGTGGCGTGAGCTGCCCCTCTCCATTCCAGGCTATACTTTCTAATTTCATGCACACTTGCCACAGTCTCGATTCAACTATGTTCTTTTAAGCAACGCCATCATGGGCAGAAGCAGGCAGTGGACATCAGAAGGATTTGTAGTGGAGACAGGGTTTTGCCTGCACACATTGCTATGTTAGCATTAGAGTTTTAGATGTTAACGCCATCTTGTCACTTTGCTGCTTCTGCTCACGACACTACAGGTAGCTGTTATTATAAGTAAAACTGCTTGCTTGCTTTTTCTTCACATGAGAACGGTCTGTTTTTCACATCTCTAGACGTGAACTGCAACCTTAGACTGAACACTGTGTGCAGAAACCGCCAAGGTCAAATAACAATGTATGCTGTTGAATTCAAGCACACAGCTGCAAATATCTGAAAGTTGGGTGCCTTTAATATTGCATTGCATGCATGATGCTGGCACTCTTGGAGAAAACCTTTCTAGACACAGAGAGAAGTGCTGATCCTGTGATGTGATTCACCTAAGCTGATCTTGGAGGTATGGGGTTCCCCATTCAAGCCTAGAGACCTTCTATTATTATTATAAAACTAGCTTATTGGCCAGGGGAGGGTGGTACACAAGGTATTTTAGGACCTGTTTCCATTACCATTATAATATGATTTCTCCCTTTTTATTTCATGGAATTGTAACAATGTTGATGGTATTATTTCTAATCTTAGAGCACGTAGTTAAAATTAAACATTTTAAACGTTTCCATGTCTCTGATTACTCACGTTGTGGACTGATATGAGAATAATAACGAAAAGGTGTTCTTGATTCCCACCATTCCTGAGAGTATTCTAAGTCGCTTGTTCTGGGTTGTCTAATGCTAGTCGGATAGGGGTTCTAGGTAGTGAGGTGAGTTTTTTGGTACACCACAATTCACTGAGGTCCTGGCTTCCTGCGCATAGTTCTGTGCATGAGCAGAATCCCCGCAACAGATTATAGTCTCCGATGATAAGCCAGACATAGTCCAGGTAGACTGGGGCTCTGCATGGCAGCAGGGGGGGTTGGCGTCTTTATCCTTCACTATTGCAAGAACCTCTCCTCAGGGAAGAAATTGGAGAATAGATTGACAATTAAATTGAAAGTATTGAGGATGGGGAGGTTCTTTTTGGGTGTTAATTAAGGCATGCTAGACTCATGATATTATTGAGATTCAGTCCACCCTGTTGAAAATTTCTACTTTAAGAAAGTCCCATTAGTCATTTTGTCTCTCGATTCTGAAAAGGCATTCAACCAGGTGGACTGGTCTTTTCTACGTCTCGCTCTATTGAAGATGGATTTTGGTCCTTCCTTTTGATAATGAGCTACTTCAAGTGTTCACAGCTGGAAGTGAGACTGGCTTAGATTGGACTGACCTTTGTGCCGTTAGTGCTCCACAGGGGCCCCAGATAGGGGTATCTTTTTCACTCTCTTAATAAAACCATTGGCTTGTTTTAAACAACAATCCGATTCGGAAGACTGGAAGCACTTTCGAGGCACAGGAATTTAAAATCTCACTCTATGCAGATGACACATCTCTCCCATTAACTTTAGCTCTTCTTCAGTCCTTTGAAAAGGCGTCCAGGTATAAAATAAACTACCCATACACAAATGACCTGAATACTTAGAACACTACAAACTTAAAAATGTGATTTATATTTCAAGAAAAGGGCCAGTTTTGCACTCTATCTAGCCCTAGGTCAGGCTCCGCTTATTTAACAGCGGTGCCCAAAACCAAGTGTTCTGCGTTCTAAACATTTAGGGCCTCATGTAGGTAGCCAAATACCGGTCGGTAACGGCCGATTTTCGGTAATTATACCGTTACCGACCGGTATTTTCGCTTTTGAGATGTAGGGGGAGAATTTCTGTATTCGGAATTTACCGAATCGGTAAAATTACCGAATCGGTAAAATTACCGATTCGGTAATTTTACCGATTCGGTAAATTCCGAATACAGAAATCAGATGTAGGGGGACTGTGTGGTGTGTGTGGGGATTCGTTATTTACCACCAACTAATAGTTGGTGGTAAATGACGAATAAGTGTGTAATGCATTATTTTGCCTGTAGATGTGTGCAATGTGGCAGACACACATGCCCTCAGGGCATGTATGTGTGCCACATGTGCACACATGGCCGAATCAGGGGTGCAACAGGGTGTCAATGTGACACCCTGCCACCCTTGCATGTGCTCCCCCATTACCGAATCAGTATTTACCGATTCGGTAATGAGGCATACCTTCCCATCAATGGGAAGGTATGCCTCATTACCGATTCGTTAAATACCGATTCGGTAATTACCGAATTATTCCGAATCGGTAATATTTACCGACCAATTACCTACATAGCATTTACCACTTCATAAATACCGAATCGGTATGATTCGGTATTTATGAAGTGGTAAATGCCAGCCCACCTACATGAGGCCCTTAGAGTTTGTCAACCCACTACACACAGAAAAAGGTTTGAGAGATCAGAAAGTACCTCACATAAGCATCACCGAAGGAGCTACTGGTTGGTACCCACCAGTTGGCTCACTTTGTCATCATCAGTAAATTTCATGACCAAAACAGAAAAGAGAAAGTGAGAAATGGATGCCCAAATCTTAAGGTTGTGTGAGAAAAAGGTGAAGAAAGATATAGATATGGTGTCAATGAATATATCATCCATCAGCCATCTGGCCCTCGTAGAAAAGGAAATGCTTTTCCAACAGCCCTAAGACCTTCCTTCAGCATAAGATCAATTGTGGCCTCTGGAGATGAGCAACTTCGTTCTGCTCAGCCTCAGCATTGGCTCACCAGCCCCGTCAGCCATACTGTGGCCCCTCGGGCACAAAACGGCTTTTGACTACCTATTCCCCATGCTTGTGGGTATAGTTCCTGGTCTCTATGGCTGCTTTTAGTGAAGGATTTACCTGCTACCTGGAAATACAACAAGGAAAGGAAATGAGCCCTGGGGAAACAGACACCAGCTAACAAATGAGTAGGTAGAGAAGGGATAGTCACTCTTTTTATGCCTCGTTTCTGTGCACGGAAAACATTAGAATATATGGTTTGGGCGGGGTTACACACCGCCCCGACTTCACTACATGTATTGCATGGTGTCCGAAGGTGCTGGATGGGATGTGGGCCACTTCGAGAGGCACTGCACGTTTGGTGGGCCCGTCCCTATGGTTCGGCCATTCTGGGAACAAGTGGCACACAGGCTCAGGGACATCTTGGGGATTCACAGACCTTTCACAGTAGAAACATTGCTACTGGGCTTGAAATGGGGTGATTTACAAACACTGCGGAAACAGGAATGGCAAATTATATTGTAATGTTTAGGGGCTGCCAAACTGACCACTTTTATTTGTAAAAGTGCAACCTGCCCCCCACTCTTTCAGTGGCATCAAAGGCTCAGGCCCCTCTATACGATAAGCCAGCTCATTAGTAACATGAACTCTACTCACCTTGCCTACAAGGCAAAAGAGAGACGTGTACAGAACGCGCTCTGTGGGGTGCATCTGTCAGTGTTTCACCCCTGTTGGAGAGCCGTGGGCATTTTTGATTGACTTTTGTAGGGGGAATCTTAGAACTGTACTTCCGGTGACTACAAGTTGGTGACGAGTTGGGGGTGCTGTAAATTCTGAAGTTGAGGGTTGAAGGAGATGGAGGTTAGTGGGGGCATGGGTCTTGGCCTACAACACACCATGCTAGCCTTATTTAGGATTATTGTTGAACTCATTAGTGATTTAATAGTGATTTCCTATGTATGATTGTCTCACTAATCTTGTAATTCTTTGATGGCCAATGACCTAGATATCCACATGTTTAAACTCAATAAAGATTTATGCTAAAGTCTGGCTCACTTCTGGAGCTCTTGAACGTAGGCCACCAGTCAGCACAATACTATGACAATTTTAAGTTATCAAGTCCAGTGTTCACTTTAAGAGGCACATCCCAAACTGAGCACCGCAAGCGCTGATTTATTCCACAGTCTTTGCCACAGTTTTGGGCTGAAAGCTTGTCTTAAGTACTGGAGCCGGACCAGCGCCGTTTACCACCAGAAACAGGGTACATGGTTAATTGTCACTGCAACTTTAAAGGCATTTGCCACTTTTAGATGGAAATGTAGCAGTATTTGTTGGCATATCTAAAGTAAACAACAGAACATAAGCAATAACATGTACAAAGTAATATCAGATGACAATTAAAGCATAATAGGATGCACCAGAACAGGTCAAATATAACAAAACAACACAGTACAACATCACACTGCAATAATACAGCACAAAAACCCAACAGCACAAAAAGATGATTTAACATATCATCACCACAACAAAATGCCACAAACAAATATGTCACATAATAAAACCTCCAGGAAGCTGCTTTGATAATACAAAGGAAAAACTGTTTGCACCAAGAACTTCCTTCACTAACCATCAAGGACCACAAATAGTGCCAATCATGTTTTGTGATCCCGCCCTTGGGCCATCCCTCAGCACTGGGCTCGCTGGTGTCTTACAATGTTGAGGAGATGGACTGTGGGCATGGTACCACCTCAGAAAGTGGTGAATATTTGTATTCCACTGGAAAATATAGAGAATGTGCAATTGTTGGCTACATGTGTAGCAGCATTTGATGATATCTATAGAGTAATTATAGAGCATACACACAAAAATAAAGCACAAAGCAAACACAGCAGAAATGTAAAAGGGAACATCAAAAACCAGTCAAACCCAATGTGGCACTACAATCAATAATACAACACTATTACAAATCACACAAAAACAAAAGAAGGCACCAATTACCACAACAAAACGTAATAAATATGTACAAACAATCTAGACACATATTACTTCCTTCAGAAATCTACTTTTATAATGTGGTGGAAGAATACATATGCAGCAAGCTTTGCCCTACCATCCTCCACATGTTTAACAGAAGTCAAAAACGTTGTGTGATCTGACCCAGACAGGAGTATTTTGCAGGGCTGCATAGTTTTAGGTGCCTCTTAACACCAAATGAAACCTCCTGTTCTCTGATATAGCCCATAAGTGCTTATATAAAGCCACTATTGTCCACAATTCAAGAGGGGAAAGTGTCACCCAAGAACAAGCACATCCCCACTCGTCTTCATTGTTGAACTGGCCATATCCTTACTACTAGAGGCATCAGGTACCGAGCTTATAGTTTACAAGCTTTCATCCTACATTGCACTGCCAACACAGTGGCTGACAAGAAGAACATTCCAAAGTAGAGAAAGCTGGCATCAGAGCCTCTCCCCTTCACCAGACACCATGTGGAGCAGACAGTGTCCTACCTAACTGGTCTGAGGCCACAGAGGCAGATGTGGATCATGTCCTCTCATCATTGTAGGTTGCTTCGGATAATGAGGATGGAGACAAACTGTTCATAACAAGTAGAAGGGTGTAGTGTAGTTTCAAGGTAGCCTTGGGCCACAAACTCCTTTCACTATAATAATGAACATTTAAAAATTAAAGATTTCATACATCCGCTGTAATCAACTATTATATTTATAGCAGTCTGGAACACTTAATTATCTTTTTTGTTTCAGCCAAGACACCCCTGTCTTTAATAATTTGTTAGCAGTTTTGTTGACTGTGGGTCTGGCCATTTTCTGAGTCTATATTATTATTATTATTATTAAATCTTTATTCGGTTATATAGAAACAGTTATAACCATAAAAGTACATAGAAAAAACATATCATCCACAGTAAACTCAGTGTATAGAATTATTTAAAATAACAGCGATTATTTTAACCAAGATTTGTTCTGTGATGATAGATACACTTTAAAAATGTCACAACAGTTTTTGTGATAAGTACAGTATTCAAAAATTGTAGGTGCAGCATAGCAGGGCGACATCGTCTGAAACCAAGAGTTCTTAATAGTGGAATTAGCCATATATTACGGTGCTCAGCGTAAAACTTGCAGAACAGGACAATGTGCATTGTTGTTTGAACCGAAGTTTCATCACAGGGACACGCCCCTAGAACCTCTTTCCATGAGTTACATTTAGGAAATGCTACGAGCCTGTGAAAAACATTCAGTCTAAAACGTGTTAACAAGAAGCGCTCAAATTGGGAATCAACATAGGTCAAGTATGGTTCAATGTACATTGTGGTTGCGACTATTATGGAGTGTTGAACAGATGTCTTACTTATCTCTTTGGTTAACCGTATTTCTTCCAAAAAGGAGAGAGCTATTGTTTTTAATTCTTTCTTAGAGATCTCGGACATTAGTTCAGGGTTAACATAATATTTAGACAGACCCACATCAATAAAAAACTTCTTTACATAAAGCAGCCACTCAATTTTCCCTGCATGCTCCAGAGACATACAGTCTGCTGCAATCTCCTTAGTAAGGACATTTTTTGATGATGTCCAGATACGGCGCCACAAGAGGAGAGGTTGAATTTTGGCCAGATCCTCAATGTGGGCCATACCAAGTTCAGCATGACAGGAAAAAGTGGATGCGCGTTTGGAAGTCATCAAGAGAAATCTCATGAAGGTATTCTCTGCAACTTGCAGCGCGGTCGTATTTTTATGCCCCCACAGGCCTGCCCCGTAGAGTGCGATTGAATGGCACTTCGCTACATAGATGCGAAGCAATTCTATGGGTGGTCTCTTTCCTAATTTCTGGGAAAAAATTTTGAGTGCCGTTATTGCTCGCATAAGATGGTGTTTACGAGCTTCAATAGCCGCTTTCCAATTAAGTTTTTCATCAATCATGACTCCAAGATACGGGTATTGGGTTGTAGAATCCAGCCTCTCTTTGTCTAGGAAAATGGACTTTCCTCTTTTCATATCCCTTCCTGCCACCATCACATAGGTTTTTTTTATATTTATTTTCAGATCCAGGGTGCCCATAAACGTCGAGTACCTATCTAGGGATTTCTGCAATTCTCGCGGAGTACGCGCTAAAATTACAGCGTCATCCGCATACAGAAGCGCTGGAATGAGGTGATCTTTTGTTTGGGGGAGGTCAAGGGCCCCTCTCAGCATCTCTACTTCCAGACCATTAGTGTAGAGTGAGAAGAGAAAGGGGGCCAAGACACAGCCCTGCCTCACGCCGCGTTCCACCCTAAAGGACTCGGATACTTCACCCTTTGTTCCAAAACGGACCCTGGACGATGCGTTAGAGTACAATGCACGAAGGAGATTTACCAGGGCTGGATCTATGCCCATTTCAGTAAGAACGGACCAAAGCTTTGAATGGGAAACACAGTCAAATGCCGCAGTAAGGTCGACATAGACCATATATAGTCTTCCTTCCTTTGCTGTGACATATTTTCCCATCAATAGGCTTAAATTCAATGCCTGTTCAATTGTACCAAAGCCCTCCCGGAAACCAAACTGAAAAACAGATAATATGTTATGGTCTTCTGCCCACTCCTGAAGTCGCTGTAATACCACCCTACCCAAAACTTTGCCAAGAGAATCTAGTAATGATATTGGCCGATAGCAGGAGGCCTCCTCTCTATTTCCTTTCTTGAAAATCGGAATCATAATTGATTGAGTCCAAGTTTCAATTAACCCGTGATTCATTGCCGCATCGAACACCCCCTTCAGAATTGGCGCCCACAGGTCAAGTTTAAATTTAAAAAAATCGACTGGTACACCATCTGGTCCGGGGGCTTTTCCAGATTTACTTGCTTTAACGGCATTTATGATTTCTTGTAATTCAAAGGTTAATGGAATCGGAAATAAGACTTCTTGAGGACTATCATTCGTCTTTTCTAATGGGTCCACTACTTGTGTTTTACTAAAGACTTTAGAGAAGTGGTTTACCCATGTTACGCCATCAATCGCCGCTTCAACTCTTGGCTGATCACAACTATCCATCAGGAAGGGGGTCTTTACCACCTTCCAAAATATCTCACCATTTTTTGCCTGAGAACTCTCATATAATTGATCCCATAAAGATTTTTTTAATTCCTGTTTTCTTTTTTTACAGGCTAGGCGGTAGGACCTCCTTAAATCACTAATTTCCTCTTGATCTCTTACGGGTTTTGTCAAGGCTTTTTTTAAGAGTTTATGAGCTAGGGTGCATTCATGACTAAACCACCCTCTTTTCTCGCCCTTTTCCCCTTTATTAGTGAGGGTTAAAAGATCTTTTACTTTCTCCAATATTGTTCTAAAATTGTGCAGTAATTCTATTTGATTAGTATCACTGTCTAAACATTTCCCAATTGCGGGATATGCCGCCTGGACCACCTTCTTGGTTAGTGCCTCTGGTTCTATCTTGCTCCAACCTATGGTGAAGCCATTTAATTTTGTAAGGTGGATGTTATTCTGAGCAAGAACAGTCATCATCGTATATGGGTTAAATTTCCCCACATCGATGGTCAAGGTAAAAACCAGGGCTGCATGATCACTTAATATATTATTTATTAATCTAAAGCCCTGAGTTTTATTTTCCAATGTAGCTGAGACCAAGAAATAATCGATTGTTGTCTCCCAGCCCCTACCCAAATAGGTAGGCTGTAACTGTCCGGAAGAAGTATTTATTTTATTTAAAATCACTAGGCCTAGTTCTGACATCATTTCATTAAGAGAATCTCCTAACTTTGTGTGACTAAAATGAGTCACATGATTATCAGTTTCTTCCCCCACCCCACAAATGTTACTATTTTTCACGCTGTAGGGGTGGTGATTAAAGTCACCGCCCCAAACGATGCTAGGGACTTCTGACCCTTGTATTTTTCTTGTCAATGTGAGGAGTTTATTACGAAGTGCCCCAAACAGTTCTAGTCTCTCACATTCAGGGAGGTTATCATAGAAGTTTACTAGAAATACTACCCCCTTCCTTATAAATGTGAGTTTCAGGACCTGATAATTAGTATGGAGTCTAAGGGGGGTTACTTTTAACCCAGGTATGGTGTTTTTTATAAATATCGTCAAGCCCCCCTTTGCCCTACCATGAGGGCCCGCAACTGCCGGTGAAAAATATGTTTTATAGCCCATCAAATGTTGTTCATCGGTGGACCATGTCTCTTGTAAACAGATTACATGGTGGTCTTCAACAAAGTCCATTAAGGACCCATCCGTTATTTTGGGGCGTAGGCCAGCGATGTTCCATGACATAATTTGTAATATAATGTCAGATTCTCTTATACTAGAGCTTTTGTTTATATTAATAGCTTCCACTACAATGGGGTTCTCTGAAGCTCTTAATTGTACGGGCCCCAGCTGTCCATGAGAGACACTACAAATATTCCTCATTGGGGTAGTGACTATGCCACCAATTTGTAGAGGATTTTGTACCATTTGAGGACCAGTGTTTTCTGTTATTTGAGTTTCCACGTTTTCAGTTACAGGATCCTTAACATTAGAAGGAGATTGACAAAATTCTATGGGTTTCCATGGTTGGGTATCTCCATCATTGAGTCAGTCTACATCTTCCAAACTATACAAAACTGCGTAGGGATTAGCAGTAGGTATATTGAACCTCTGATGTGTGTAAGGATAATTATTCCAAGAAGATGGATTTAAATCCTGACAGAACTGATGGTTATTATTCAGGAACCCATCACTTAACTGGGGATTGGAAAAGTGATTGCGAGGGGCTTGATAGGAGGAATAACGCTCTACTGCCCTCCGATTAGATGGGGGATCTTTTCTAGCGTAGGGTTTAAGATGGGAAATCAATTCTCTTGGGTAGAAGTAGTTGACAAGGTGTGTGGAAATTGCTTCCTCCCCTCTAGCTTCATACCAATCCCCTATGCATCTAACCGCTCTGTGATCTCTAAAATTTATGATAATCACGTCCCCCTTTTTTTCCTTTGGTCTTGTTCCTACCCAGCATGTACGTCTCACCATGAGAATTTCTCCATTTATATGTGCAGGGAGGGGTCTATTATGGGTCAACCAATAAATGGTTTTGTTTTTTAACGCATAAAAGTCCTCCCTTACACCTTCTGGTAGTTCAGGAACCCCTGTCAGGATAATTGTGTATGGGGCTGATTCTGGGGGTAAGTCCACTCTTCTACTTGCCGGAATATATTGGGACTGGGGTAACCAATCGCTATTCTCTTGATCTTTTATAGGCCTCTTCCTCACATTATTTGTTCCCGGGAAAATATTAGCATTTTTGCTTTTTGTCTCATCAGTTACTTCTGGGAAGCCGATTTTAGAACTATTAACTACCTTTTTCTCCCCGTCCAATTCTTTGCCGTTTATTGCATGGTGGGATTTGTCAGACTCTGTGGTTTTATTAGATAATGTTGCCACAGAGTTTTCCCCCCGAGCAATAGTCAATATCGGCAAATTATCAGTAGGTGGGGGTTGCGTTGCCACGAAAGATGTAGAAGGGTGTTGATCATTAAAACTGCTTTTGGTGTAAATATTAAGCAGTTCAGAGGTAACTGAGTTGTTTCTTTCCACTTGTTTACTTAAATCTTCCAGGTGTGCATTTATCAATCTAGACCTTTCCAAAAGTGGAAGTAAAAGGGATTTAAACAAAATCTCTATTTTTGTAAGTAGGTCAGTCATAATATCATGGCTAGAAGATACTCCCAAAGCGTTAATAGTTGAATGGGAGTTTTTTTGCGGTACAGAACCTAGTAGATTCGGGTTTTGGGCTGAGGGTTTAGCCTTCTTCTTTTTAGCCACAGATGACTTCATTGAGGTACATCGTCTCTTTCTTGCTGGTTGTCTATTGACCTCTGGTTCCACAATCGGCGGGGGGGTGATAACTAGGTTCGGAGAATCTGATAGCCCTGAGAGTGTTAGGCTACTTATGTTATCAGATAAAGGAACCACGCCTGAAGAATCAATATGTGGAACTTTTTTTGTCCTTCCATGCATAGAGTGGGATTTGAAGGTACCTGTGCCCTCATTTAGCACATCTGGGGAGAGAGCATTACCAATCATACCCAATGAGGAACGCTTGCCTGTTAGGAGATCTAAAGATAAACGCTTTTCAGTGTCCGCTATTTCTTTCTCCAAAACGGTAGTTACGCGTTTGAAGAACTGATCGATTGTTCCTGACACTGGACCTTTAGAGGTGTTAACTGTTAAGGTACGGGGATTTTCAGCGTCAAGAGGCATCTTATAAGCTATAGAGGAAAATAGGCGTAAAAATACAGTCCAAATGTGCTCTAAGATCAAAAAATGTCCACAATTTACTAAAACTTTAGGCAATACACAAACAATTCTCTCACCAAGCTGAGGAGGTTAAAGGTGTGGCCCGTCCCGTCCACGATCGTCCTCGGACGGCCTCAGACGGCCCACCCTTTGCCCAGGCTTAGCCCCAGCCTTAGCCCCGCTCGCGTCCCGCTAACGCGTGAGCAGTTCCAATCTTAATTGTAGTGGAGGGGAGGGGCCGAGAAGAGGAACCAGGTGCGTGAGGCACAAAGTCAGGCAGGGCACGCTGGTCCTCGCAGTCCCGGCAACGCGCTAATCCCCAAATGCACCTCAGCGCCTCCAAATCGTCACAGCCAGCAGCTCCGTGGGCGATGAAAGTAAAAGAACAGCCAGCAGTTTTAAAAAGGAAGCAATGACCTCGCCTGCAAGCGGCACCCGCGAAGCGGGGCCCGCGAGGCTTAATGTAGGAGATGGAGAAGTAGGGGGAGGGGCCGAGAAGAGGAACCAGGTGCGTGAGGCACAAAGTCAGGCAGGGCACGCTGGTCCTCGCAGTCCCGGCAACGCGCTAATCCCCAAATGCACCTCAGCGCCTCCAAATCGTCACAGCCAGCAGCTCCGTGGGCGATGAAAGTAAAAGAACAGCAGTTTTAAAAAGGAAGCAATGACCTCGCCTGCAAGCGGCACCCGGGAAGCGGGGGCCGCGAGGCTTAATGTAGGAGATGGAGAAGTAGGGGGAGGGGCCGAGAAGAGGAACCAGGTGCGTGAGGCACAAAGTCAGGCAGGGCACGCTGGTCCTCGCAGTCCCGGCAACGCGCTAATCCCCAAATGCACCTCAGCGCCTCCAAATCGTCACAGCCAGCAGCTCCGTGGGCGATGAAAGTAAAAGAACAGCAGTTTTAAAAAGGAAGCAATGACCTCGCCTGCAAGCGGCACCCGCGAAGCGGGGGCCGCGAGGCTTAATGTAGGAGATGGAGAAGTAGGGGGAGGGGCCGAGAAGAGGAACCAGGTGCGTGAGGCACAAAGTCAGGCAGGGCACGCTGGTCCTCGCAGTCCCGGCAACGCGCTAATCCCCAAATGCACCTCAGCGCCTCCAAATCGTCACAGCCAGCAGCTCCGTGGGCGATGAAAGTAAAAGAACAGCAGTTTTAAAAAGGAAGCAATGACCTCGCCTGCAAGCGGCAGGCGAGTCTATATGCAGCAGCGCGTGTCAAACTTTGAAGCCAGTACCTTGATTTAAACACCAGTTTTTAACAATTGTATTGCACTATTTTAAAATTACTTTTAATAATTCAAGCCTCGCTGTCAGGGCATTTTAACGTAGTCACCTTTTTACCCCAGCCCTCGCACTTTCCAGAAACCGGTCCCCGGTCCGCCGCTGCTTTAACAGCCGATTGTTGCGGAAGGACATGGCCCCTCCCATCAGATCCTCACTTCCGGGGGCGGAATTCTCATTTAAGAGAAATGCTGCAACGGATGCGCAGCGGACCAGACGCTGGCGCTGGCGCTCCGAAGGCATGCTAAATGCAAGCCTGTCCGCGCCCATCCGCGCCCGTCCGCGCCCATCTGCTATGGCCGGGACCAGGGGCTAGAAACCCTGCATCTATCATTTCCAAACGGTTGGATTACAAAGCAGAAGAGCTGCTTCAGTTAAATGGGCCACCACGGGGAACTGCCAAAACTCCATTCATCCTGCCACCAGTTCTACTGAGTGTATGCAATGCCCCTTTAAACTGTCTTGGGCCCCACACGTTAATTCTCAAAACTCCAAATCTTATAAAATGTTCCTGCTTAATTGCAGGTCACTGCCAAAGCATGCGGTGGAAATGGTGGAAATCTGTATTCTTTTGGAAGAAGAAGAGTCGGAGGTTCTGTTCTTGACTGAAACCTGGCTCAACCCAGGGTCGGAACCCGATCTAGTCCAGGCTCTTCCCTTGGGCTATTCCATCCAGAGGCTTGATCGGACTACAGGGAAAGGTGATGGGATAGTTATTCATAAAAACCACCTCATCTGTCGTACAGCTGGAAGCCCTTTACCAGACTGTGAGAACCTTGCTTTCGCCATAGGTTTTACAACTATGCTCACCCTGTCAGGTTTCCTAATTTACCAACCTCCCGGGTCCTTGGGCCAATTTGGAAAATCCATTCCCGACCTGGTGGCCAACTTAGCCAGCACCCCCGCTAATTTTACTTTATTGCGAGACTTTATTCTCCATTTCAATGATCCCTCAGCGGAGATCACAAATGAACTCGCAGCCTATCATTTTCTGCAAAAAGTTGCCAATCCTACTCATACAAAAGGGCACTTGTTGGACTCTATTTTCTCCAATCTGGAAGACCTAGCAGGAGGGAACCCCATCCCAGTACCATGGTCCGACCATTTTCTCATCCCAGTTCTTTGGACTCCCAACTCTGCAGTGTCCTACACTAAACCTATCAGCATAAGGTCACGTCCCTGGTCCAAACTTTCAATAGAACAATAGATTTTAGAACTAGAAATATCAAATCCTGCGCCCAATTCTGATGCTGTAGCAGCTAATGAGAACTTTAATAAATGGATACAAAGGGGCATTTTATCAAGGGTCTATCGGCACTTTAGTGGCACTTTTTTGCCGCTAAAGCGGCGAAAATGTTATCACCCTATTAGCAAGCTGTAGCTAACGAGCTTTAACATGCATTTTTGGGCGATAGCGGCCCATTTTTTTTTTCTCAAAGCATGTTAGTGATTTGTATCACTAATGACAAGCAAAGTAGGCGTTCCTGTGCACAATGGCATGCAAACACCACTACTCCATATTATCAAGGGGCTCCTTGAAATTCTGAAGAGCCAAAAAACTGTCTCTAACTGCAGTTAGAGCCAGTTACTTAAGACCAGAAAATAGCTTGTCTTAAAAATGGTGATAAAACTTGGGCCGATATCTCTGCAGGTTTTGGCTCTGGCCAGCGCTGCAAGCAATGTTGCAGCGCTGCCCTGTGACAAAACTACAGTGCAGGAATGTACACAATAAATAAGATAGTACGCATTCCTGTGCCACAGTCATGAAAACTGCGCTGCGACAAGACAGCGTTGCAACACTTCTCACTATGCCCTTCTTGCGACAGCATGGATGCGTTGTAATCACTGGACAGTGCTCCATGATGCAAAGTAATGAAAGACACGTCAGGAATCCTCACGTATCTGCTGGCGCTAAAGTCACTCATTGCTGCAGTCATGTCACAACCAACCATGATGCAACTCAAGCAATGTATGGGGCCAGCCTATCCCTGTGGCACTGCCTCACCCTCACGCCTGCCATTAGGCAGGCGGAAGGTACTGACGCAGTGCTGTTCAGGAGGGTTGCCCTAATGTCAACGCTGTTGGAAATCCATTGGTGGTGGTTGCGCGCTGCGGTGTCAACGTTTGGAAGCATTGGTGGAGTGTTGGTGCGGAGAGAGTTAACAAGACGTTCTTAGGGTGGCCTTGATCCAGCTGCGAGGGGGTGCGATGATGGCGGTGACGTCCGGTGGGCAAGGTGAAGACGTGATGTTACTAATGATGGTCGGTCCAGGAGAGTCCGGTGTTGTGGCTGCAGTTGAAGTACCCGCTGGCGAAGGTGACGTGCCCGACCGTGTGTGCTGCTATGTGGCCTGTTGAGGTGACTTGCTGCTTGCTTCTGATGTCGGTGACCCTCCAAAGGAGGGGGTGGTGCTCTGGTCACTGGGGTTGTCCAGGTGGAACTTGAGTACACAGAGTTGGATGTTGTTGGTGGATGAGAGACCCTGGGGTGCAATGAGGTCTACAATGGCATTTGAGAATGGGGGGCCATGGCCCGGGGCGCCTACACATGAGGGTGCTGCAGAGGATGTTCTTGAGCTTGGTCCGGATCTGGGAGTTGACATGGTCCATGGTCACCCTTGGCACATTAGAGTGCAATGTCAGTCATAGTGTGCCTCTGTAGGTGACGCGTAACGGCAATGCCTCCTCCTTGACGGTTGGGTGCTCCTTGTGGGTGATACTCCAGCCGACAGTGACGGTGAAGGCGATGTCCGGCATGGAGCAGAGGTTGGTCCTGGCAGGTGAGGTGGCGTCCATTGTTGATGGCGACGAGGGTGCTGGCGTTGTAGCGGTGGAGTGTCCAAGAGGAATGCTGCTTGGTGCTGAGCATGGTCCAGGAGCAGACGGACGCAAACGTCGTAGCCTATGGGTTGCCTTTGGCACGGGAGACGACCATTACAAAGCTGGTAGTACATCGTTAACAATGCAATTCTGACAACGCGGGTGCTTTAACATCGCATTTGATCACAATGCATTGCAGATCAGTAATGGGGTGATTAAAGTTACTCATGTGTGTATTGGTTTTGGGGTAAAATTTGAACATTTATATTTTTATGGCGGTAAAATATGAAAATGGGGAGTTTATGGGGTAAAAAATGACAAATGGGTTGAATTTTGGGGGTAAAATATGAAAAATGGGGTGTTTTTTGGGGTAAAATATGCAAAATGGGGTGAATTTGGGGGAAAATTTTGAACAATTTGGTGTTTTTGGGGTAAAATATGAAAAATGTGAATTTTGGGGTAAAATACAAAAAATGGGGTTGAATTTTGGGTTCAAATATGAAAAATTGTATTGAATTTTGGGGTCAAATATGAAATTTGGGTGTGTTTTGGTGGCTCAAAATGTAATTCCAGGGTTCACTGTGAGGTTTGGGGTGCAAAGGTAAGTTTTGGGTTGCACTCACTGAAGTGGGAACAGTGATATTTATGTCTTCACTATGATAAACCTACTCTACTGCTGCAATGTTCCTAGTATTAGTACGCATTGAAATGGAATGCGAAGTCATGGCATGCCTCGCACTACGTATGGCCTTTGGCACATGAGTGGTACGCCCGCTGTGCATGGGCGCACAGCGGCCGGCATTGAGAAGTGCTGGGGGGGCTGGACAGCTGAGAGGGCAGCCAGGTGGGAGGGCATCGGGTGACTCTGAGGTTAGTCTGGGTGATAAGGGACAGGTGCTGTCGGGTGTCCTCCAGTGTTGGGTTGGCCATCCATGAAGGGTGTGTGCCACTGGGCGGTCCTTCAGGGCTGACCATGAGGTGATGAGACGGAAAGCTTTGATAAGGGAAGGCGGGGGGTTAGTCTGGGTGAACGGCTTGATGTCAGGCAGCCTTGAGCATGAAGGGGCATTATGAAGAAGCACCAGCCAGTATGAAAAGGGTAAGCCTGTCCCGAGGGGCACAGAGGCAGGCAGTAAGAGCATGTGCACAGTGCAGCCTGGAAGGAAACCCCTAGAAGGGGGTGAGGAAGCAACACAGGGCATTCAAGGAAGGGGGCTCATAAGGGCCATCTGGGAGCCTAGGCAGGGTGGCCCTTGAGGGATGGAGGGGAGATAGTGGGTAGGATGGGAACAGGTGCCTTGCATTGCTGTCCTTGAGGAGGCAGAGCACTCTGGAAAGGAGGTCTGTGAGAGAGCACCGGGCAACCAGGGAGGGTACCTGTAAACCCTGGAGGTCAGCCCATCTGAGCACCTGGGTGGTGAGCCTACGAGAGTCCACCGGGTATCCTTCAAGGCCGGCCCTTCATAGGGCACCCGGAAACCTGGGAAGGCAGCCCATGACGAGGGCAACCTGGAAGGTCCGTCCATGAGGAGGGCACCCTGGGGAACATCGGAGCAGCGGGGGGACCTAAGACGACGGGAAACTATCCCAGTAACAGTCGACTATTCAGGCATCCCGTTAAAGGCTCATGGGGCAATTTGACCTCGCATTTTGAAAGAGTAATTTTCATGATACTTAATTATGTATCCAACTGGTGCATTGGGAGTCGATATGCACCCAATCTCTCATGATTCTTAGCATAATTTTGCATCACATAGTACATTCGTGAGTGTAGACAGGGATCTTTCAAGTCCTGAAGAAGAAGCTTGGGGAGCTTCGAAACATGTAGACAGACTAAGGAGGAACAGCTCATTGAGGCATATTTACCTCCGCCCCCCTATTTTTACTAGTACCAGCTCACAAGTCCATTAAAAAATCTTTATAACTCACGAGCCAGGTATTTTTTAACGCCACATACCTATCCACCTCTGACCCTCACTCCTCACGTAACACATAGTCTTTTTCTCACAGACCAAAAGGTGCTCCCACGTAGTCGTAGGTAGTAGCACGCCCCGTCCCGTAGAGGGGTGGGAAGACCCCTATGATGAAGCATGACACCAAGGGCTCTTTCGGTGTGTGAGGGGTATTTTAACAACACTGTGTGTTCCTCTCTACCATTGTGGAGAACGCTCTCGACCCGGGAGGCCATTTAAGTTACTTATTCATAAATAAACTGTTCTCTGGGGTGGATCTTTATGGTTTATTCACCCTGGGGAACAGCCATTATGGGTGGAACCTGGGGGCATGAAGGGCATCACATGAGGGTAGAACTGGGAGTCCTGAAGCCCATGAGGGGCACACTTTGAAGCCTGGGTGGCTGGTCCAAGAGCACCTAGGGAAGTGCAGACTTTGACGTCGGCCCTGGGATGGCTGGGAAAGGAACCCCCAAGAAGGGCACTGCAGAGCCTCCGTATTCAGTCCTCCAGGGGTCACAGATCAACCTGTGTAGGTATCCCATGAGGGGGCATCGTGTAACCTGGGAGGGTACACTGTGCTTGATCGCCTGGGGGAAGGCGAGGTGGGAGGTGCACGTGAACCTAGGTGTGTAGTTCATGATGGGACACATGGTGGTCTTGAGAGGCTGCCGTGTTTGGGGGCACCAGAGAGCCTGCACTGTAGTCTTTGAGGTGGCACTGGCCAGCCTGGGAGTGTAGCCCAGGAGAGGGGCACCAACAAGCCTGCCCCAGGCATTCTATAGTGCTACTGAGACATACCCCTAAACGTGTTGAGTGCAAGCTTATGCAATCGAGATCGTGAATCATGCCCATTCAAGGGCCGATGCCCGCCCTCTCATCGGCATTTCCTCTGCCACAGCCTTAAAATGAGGATTTCTTTAAGGACAGGCAGCCCTGTAATGAAAAGACTGCCTTCGTTGCCACGTCTGCCCCGGGCTGCAGGTTCTAAAAGATGTGACCGTTTTTGAACATGATCTGTTCGTGTTACAACTGAAACGATCTGGCCCTGATAGGGCTGTCGGTGCTGCATGGACATCAGTGGACTGGCAGACAGCGCTCCCTCCCCCATCCGTTGGTAGGCCCTGTGGGTAGACGCACAGATCAGCCCTCTGAGGTGGGTGGGGTTAGAGGTGCCCGCTCCCGGAGGCCTGGCGTTCCTATGGCTATCTCTGGCTGGCGTAGGGCATGATTTATGCATCCATCCCCTGCAGTTCGCGCAGAGAGGCAGGTATATGCAATGTCGCCGTCAACCATGTCCACGTCAGAAGCCAAGGAACTGCACCTACTACCGGAGACTCCACCCTCATTCCTTCCCCACACAGGAAGTGGCGCGCAGCTTCTCTTCACCTTCTCCAAAGGGATAGGAATCAACAATAAAAGAAACAAAAATAGCCAACACTCGGACATCAGCCCTGGGGTGGCTACTTTTTCCACTGTAAATTAGTGTAGTGAACGAGACGAGCTCCTGGGGCGTGGGTGTGACAAGGACCAAAGGTGGCAGCCCCAAGGATGGCACACAGGGTACCTCTCTGGTTTGCTTGTGTTTGTTCGGTGCATGTGTATATTTGACTCTGTGACTGGATGAACTGCACATGCGGGTTAGTGTTTTAGTGAGTGTTACCACCTTTGGTGTGCACCTTAATCTGTGCTGGGGTGTACACCTGTGCTTTTTGTGAGCCCTTCTGGTGCAGTGTCGGCACGCATGCATGTATTGTGTGTATGCGCATCAATCTGGCCTGGATGTTACAGTGAGGGAATGACTGCACGTACCTGTGCACGTGTTTGTATGTACATGCCTATTTTTTTTGGGGCCTGAGTGTGTTTACCATGCTACTGTCAATGTTAGGGTTTACGTGTTCCTGTGCTGTGTATTATACGTGCTTATGTCTTCTATGAGTGTATGTGTGTGGATGTTTTAGGTGTGTATATGTTACTGCACTCTGGTTTTGTGAGTATGCATACTTCTGTCTTGTATGTGTGTGTCAGTGTGTTTTTATGTGTGTGTGTGCTCTTGTGCAGCGCATGTGCGAGTAGGCATGCTTCTGTCTTGTATGAGTGCGTGTGTGTGTGCGCGGTGATGTGCGTGTGCTCTTGTGTCATATGTGTGCCTACAAGTGCATGTTGTGGTTGTTTGTGTATTCTTCTTTTGGTGTGGCCCACGCACACCAGAGGCAACAATGGGCATTCACACGCCCACCCTAGCACCGATCACTGCAGTGCCCAGCCCCCAACATGCAATACAATGACATGCCAATCATGAATTATTGACCACGCGTCACCTCTTCCAGTTCACAGGGGTGTCCCTCCTTCGACTGGTGCAGGTCCTTAATTCCCAGCGGTGGTCCCTGGCGTGCAAGTGCACTGACTATGTTCACAAGGGGGCATATTATCAGATATTTATTGCTGCGTTAGTGGCACTTTACTGCCAATAATGGGCCTATCGCTAGGTATTGTCGGTTAACACAGGATTTCCTATCCCTATAGCGCTCATGTTAGCGGCAGTTTTCACCGCCGTTCCCTGGTACTATCGCCATGTAGCAACGGCTTGGTAATACGCCACTAACGTGGTGATAGTTTTCAGGGTTAGACGGCGGTAAAAATACTTGCGCTAACTGGCATTGGCGATAGGTATCGCCAGTCCTTGATAATATGCCCCTCTCTTCCTTGCCAAAGCCAACAATCCAGGAAGGCCACAGAATGGAGACGTGACCTGACTTTAAACATTCATTTAGATATATTTGCCAGGAATCAAATAAAAGAGAACCACAGATAACGCACTCAGATTTACGCAATTGGAGATAAAAGCAGGGAAATGTTTTTTGCTAACATTTTAGAGCTGTTAAAAGGCCGATCGGGCTCTCCTTTGAAGTTGGATTTCAACTATGCAATAGCCAATTAATCCTAGCCTGTCTCCTATTAAATTTCATGGATGACTTTCTCCACATGAAGATTTTACCATCAACCTAATTAAGTGGCACACAAGTAACTTCATGAGATTATCATACAGCTTACTGTTTTGTCTCGCATGTCCACCTTTCAGGCTCTTCAGGCCGCCAGCCTCCTATTCCCCGACTACCGACCCCTAGCAAAGGATTGTCGTGTTGTAGACACCAAACAACAACACCTGCAATGCTTGGCTCTAAAGCTTCCAGAATGGGCCTCAAAGTTCCCATGGTGCACAGCATCATACTCCAGCGGGAGTCTAGGGTTCTGCCTGAACCTGAGCCTCATGACGTATTTACTAAAGGTCATTTGGTTATGTACACACGGTTGCTAATGCTTGACCTGACAAGCTAAGCAGGAACTGTCACCTGGAGATAAGACTGATTGGCACATTCTCTCAAGGGCACTTCCCACATACAACTAAAAGACACAATGACTGATTTGTTTTATAGCACAGGCATGCTCACAAATCATGTACTGTAAGCTAGAGAGATAAGTACCTACAGGCTTTCCTAGAGCTGCCTCGCACCTCGTATTGCGTTGAAGGAAGGATCTGCTTGCGTGGGAAGCTATCACTTATTGTATCCCTGGAGTTGTCTTAATCTGCAGATACCTTTGCATTTCATATGCAGTCACCCCACAGTCCATTACTCCACTTACTTGTGAAAAATAAGAAATCTGCCAAGATTTTGCTGTGACACAGGAACAGCTGAGGTGAACTGCGATTCCATGTCGCAGGGTGAATGCACTCGGAGGGTCCATACAGCCGGGTCTGGTGGCTTCGTGGACTGATGGAGAGGGTAGGTCGACTCACGCAACATGGGAAAAAGTGCTTCCTATGACCTTTAGGAATACAATCTCATGTATAGTCCACCGAGTACTGTTGATGACAGGTTTATGACCGATTGGGGTAGTTCCTGACACCAACAGGTATAGAGTCTAAATACGTAGACGATTTACAACCCTGACCAGATTTGGTTTATAAATGTAGCTATATCTTTTCTTGATAAGGTCCTGAAGAATCGCTAGTAGAGATACTCTGTGCGAGAAACATGTTGACCAACTTCTGACAATTACATGCCACTTTAACCAGGGACATTACACCCGCATAAGTGCTATGTATACACACTTTTAACCCTAGGTAGGAGGCTACCTGAATAAAATTCGTTCCCACTAGACACTCCTTACCTTTTTTTAATCACACTACCTCATATCTTCATCTATCAGGCCCCACACCCGCACTTCACCAATATGGCAGTCGGATTAAAGATCTCCGCTAAAGTGCCCCTTCGAGGGAGCCCGTCGGGCATTGCACCACCGACCCAAAGAGGAGCAGCCCAAATGATGAAGCATGACACCTGCAAGGGTGTGTGAGGGCATTTAAATCCGACATATGGATTTTCCGACTAGGTCTACACGGTGCTTCTAATTAATGTCAGCCTTCTTGTTGACACCATTCCCCCCTTTTTTTGAAGAACTATAGGAACACCTTTTGTGACCATTGTACTCTGTAGACCCGGCCCTAAGAAATAAGTGCCGGTGCTAAGCACCAGAAAGCACCGGCACAAATTAAGCACTGGGTGAAATGCGATTCCATGTCGCAGGGTGAATGCACTCGGAGGGTCCATACAGCCGGGCCTGGGGGCTTAGTGGACTGATGAGTCCACTGTAGGGGCCTGTATTTGACCTCATGGTCACAGGTTCACATCCCGGCAAACAACTCAGCGTTGCATCCTTCAGAGGTCGATAAAATGAGTACCATCGAGTTGTGTAACAATAAACATCTGATATTTGCGTGAACGAGCGCTTTGAAAATACTTATGTTATAAAGAACTGTACCTATGTTCAACTCTTCTGCATGGAACTTACTACCCGTGGTGCTGCTCACGCTTTCACCGAGAAAATGCACCGCTGTGCAGTGTCACTGCTCCAATAAACATGCTCTTTCTTTTGGCATTTTGTATCAATATTCATTCATTCGGTCACACAATAGCTGTCATGCAGAAGCCCACTTGTTCACTTTCTAATGCTTGTTTACTTAGTACACCCGCTTAACTCTCCTCGCCACAAGCCTCACTATGAGAAAGTCTCTTCCCATGCACAACCGCAAAACACGCTTCTTCTGCCTAACCAAGCCCTTCAGTCATCTTCCACAGGCGTTACTGTGCCACACACTGTACCCCAACGTCAGGCCTCTCTGCCCCCCTGGAGAACGACGCAGTCTCCAAGCATTCCTATTGGCTCTCGGTTACTGTCAGGAATTCTCATGGAAGCAGCACGCTCCTCCAACCCTCTCTGGACATCCACTGCCCAGAGAAAAACAATAGTGGAATTGCATATGGAGGTTTTAAATGTCAGCCAGACATCTTGCAGCTATTGCCAAAATGACTAAAGCATTTGATACAGTCTTATACCATATGATCTTTCACGATATATTAATTATTGACACCTTTGACTTTTAGGTTCGGAATTGACCCTGGCACATTGATCATAAAGAGTACTCACAACTGGAAAAGAAATGATGTAACGTTCGATCCTCTTGAAGATATCAATTGGGGGCATAACATCATGGGTTTATCGCCGTGTTAGCGGCACCTTTCCAGTCGCTAACGCGGCGATCACTAGGTATCGCCTAAATACCTATCGCCATCGCTAAGAAGATAGCGGGAGTTTTCTACGCCGTTCCCTGACACTATCGCCTGTTACCGACGTGTTGATAATACCTCGATAACAAGCAATAATGATCAGGGAAAGAAGGTGATAATAAAACTCTCGCTAACTGGCGCTGGTGATAGTTATCGCCAGGAACTGAAAATATCCCCCTTCGGGCCTTAAAACAAACTTGTAAGAAGCTCAAAAGAATTTGGAGGAAGGACTTCCCCTGAAAAGAAATTGAAATATAGGGAGGCTATCAAACTATACAAAGTGGAAATTAAATCAGCCCAGGCGGCGTACTATGATGACAAAATCTCGTTGGCAGCTAATTCTGCGTGCAAGCTCTTTCGCATTGCAAAATCACTGCTCAAAATCCCCATTCCCCCAATGATCTCCGACACTTCAGGCTCATGCTGTGACAAACTAGCAGACTTTTTTCTTAACAAAATTCAAACAATCTATACCTCTTTTTCTCTGACAGAGAGCCAAATACTGGAAATTAGTCCTAACAGTACTGAACCATATTTGGACACATTTCCTTTGTTGGACCGTGAGACATTTGGTAGTATTTCATCCCAGGTGAAAAGCGGGTCTCCCAAAGACCCGGCCCCCCTGAAAATCTTAGAACAAGTTGCAGTCACTGTTTCCCCCATAATTCTGGAGCTGATCAATGCCTCACTTGCTTCCGGAGTGGTTCCTCCACCTTGGAAGGAAGCCATGATGAAGGCACTCCTAAAGAAAAACAGCTTTGACCTGGATTCCCTGGGAAATTATCGTCCCATTTCACTCCCAGAGATCAGCAAAATAGCTGAAAAATATGTTAATTCTGTGCCGTCCACCTTCCTAGAGATGCATAGTCTCCTTTACCTTTCGCAGACGGGATTCCGTCCTCTTCAAGGAACAGAAACGGCCCTGCTCTCAGTTGTTGAAGAGTCTAAAAAAATCCTGGATGCTGGAGGTACCACTGTGGTCATTCTCTTCGACCTCAGTGCAGCCTTCGACACAGTCAACTACCAAATCCTGGTCCATAGACTCAGAAAACTGGGAGTGCCCGCGGCAGCACTAGCATGACTACAATCCTTCCTGGGCGATACATCTTTCCAGGTCTTCGAGGCTGATGTAGCCTCAAAACAGATGCTGCTCGGCTGCGGAGTGCTTCAGTGATCATCCCTGAGTTCCACGTATTTAACATTTACATGTGCCCGTTAGCAGAAATTGTGCTGCCATTTGGGGTTCATATAGTGACCTATGCAGACGACACACAACTTGTGGTGGGCCTCAACCATGCTGATAACTCTCCTTCCAGCCTTAGTCCATGCTTGGAAGAGGTAGCCAAATGGATGAATGACTCCTTCCTGAAATTGAACGGTGAAAAAACTGAAATCATGATTCTTGGGAATCGGTCCCCCTCTGACCTGAATACAATGTGGCCAGCTGCTCTGGGCCCAGCCTCGACTCCCAGGACCTAGAAAAAAAGCCTGGGTATCTGGCTTGACCAAGACTTGACTTTCAAGGTCCAGGCACGTAATGTGGCAGCCTCATGATATGGCATCCTACAGATGCTGCGTAAAGACCTTCCCCTATTTCCTTCATGAGCAAGGAAACTTATGGTCCAGGCTCTTATTTTGTCGCATCTTGACTATGGGAATACCCTTTACTTAGGGGCCCCATGTGAAACCCTTTCAAAACTTCAGACTGTACAAAATTGGGCAGCCAGAATCCTTATGGATGTCCCGAAATATCAATCAACTAAACCCGCTCTGAAGTCTCTTCACTGGCTCCCTATCAGGGAGAGAGTTCATTTCCAGCCATCAATCACTCTCTTGCTCGGCCCTACCGTGCTAACAGACGCCTCTGCTCAGATGATCTGCACCTTGCTACTGTTCCGAGGTTTAGGAAAGCAAGAAGTGGGGGTCATCTGTTCTACAACGCAGCCAAGCTGTGGAACACCCTCCCTCTTTATCTACAAAAGAAACCCAACCATCTCGCCTTCCGTAAATTGTTAAAAACCTGGCTATTCCCCATAACCGGCTGGCTTCCCACTACTTGCCATTCTCAGCACTGGGATGCCCTTGGGTAGCCCTACGCTTAACAAATGCTTTTTCATTTCATATATGGAAAGAAATTGGGATATAGAAACCTTCATGGTGACGCTGATTTTTGGGGATCACAGACAAGAGGCACTGTCATAGCAAGGGGAGATACAGCATGGCGATATAGGAGTCAGGATACAGATAACTCTACTTCATGGGTGTGAGAATGAGGATTATTAGAGTGGGGGGTGGTCCACCACAAGTAATAATGGCACTATTCCTCTTCAATCACTAAAGGTCTCAGTAATTTAAACCCCAGCTCAACCCCTGTAGCAATGGTACAGAACGGACCTGGTCGACTACGGATTGCCACCTTTGTGGCAATGATGGAGAAGAGTCAATATTGCACCTACTATGCATCTGTCCGGTTCGACAAAACTTAAGGAAGATCCTCTTACGGCCAATTATGAGAGAACAAACAAGGACCTGCAGAGCCGTAGTCATAAAATGTCTTGGTGGTTCCTCTGTTCAACTGTCTTGGAAAGCAACACATTTTTTAACTTAGCGGAAAAACAACTAGAAAAGAATGACAGATGAACTGTATTCTACCCGCAGACTTGTTGAGTTCACCCCAGTATTTTGTTTTCCTATCAGCCCAAGCACTCCCATGCAGGAGGAATGGACACGTTTGCGAACAACTTATATAATACTGGCTGAAGTGTCTATCACAAAAATGTTGGTCCTTAGAATCAATTACATCATGTAGAATCGTTTTATTGTAATTTGAATCTAGATTAATTGTGTTGCATTGTACAGATCATGACAGTTTGTTCCACCCTTTCATGACTTTAAGAAAATTAAATAAAAGTATCTTTCTCTCTGGTACAGATCAGAAAGGTTTAACTTAGGAAAATGTGTTAAGCAATTTGAAATACCAAAACAATTAAAAAAGCAAAAAACACAATCAAATCACATCCAATTTATACAAATAGAAAATACTTTAATAAACAAAAGGATTTAAATATGACAAAAATCCAATAAAGGCAATGGAAATATGAATTTTCAAAGTTTTAAATATCCTCAAAACTGACAAAGCATCAAGAGTGAACAGCAGTTTTTGATCGACCATGTCACGGCTAATGGTTGAGGCTGAACGCGATTGAGTGTGGGTCAGATGCGAGGACCAGGTTGGTCACAGTGAAAGGATTACCTTCGGACTTCAAACATTTTGAAGAAGGTTGGGTCCTCAGTGGGGAAAGGCTGCAGACTGGATCTGAAGGCAAGCTCATCGGTGATGCGTTGATGAAGGATGAGGTCTTGGTGAAGCTGTAAAAGTCGTTTGGAAAATCTCAGAGCGAAAAAAGTCCGTAATTCACAACCATGAAGCCGTTCAGGCAAATAGGATGGTGCTCTTTGTCAGACCTAGTGAAGATTTCTACCTTCTGCATTAAACTTTTTTCTGGAAGTCGGATTTCCTCAGCAGGGCAATGCTTGGATATACGTTGTTAGAAGCTATTAAGTGTCGGACACACTGAGTGAGATTCACTGCAGCAAGGAAGGCCGTAGAGGAAACAACTGCTAAGTCAGGCCCACTGGTGATGCACCCTCGTGGTACTTTTGGCAACGAGCATAAAATCTGAAAAAAAGTTTCGAAGTTCTAGGTTTTTGATGTATGCAGGAAGAGTACATTGTGACACCAGTCAAGGGTTATTGTACCTCAAGAACAGTACTTTGGGGTCAAAATGCACACCAATAGAATCCACCTTCAGTGTCCATCCAGGGCTGGTCCACTTGAAAGTGTTAGCCTGGACACTTTCAGAAAAGTGGACTCCTTGCAGATTTTGAGTCCCTGTAGCTCAACAGGAGGTAAGCCAACTGATCCTTGAAGACCATGTCTTTTTACTGGGTCCAAATGTGAGCTGGTCCAGGCCTCAGAGCTCTCCTCACAGGTCATTTCAGCAGTTGCAGTCCTTCTTCTGCCATCCACAGGTCCAGTAGTGTTCTGAAGAGGGTGCAAGGGGTGCCTCATTCCACTTTGGAAGCCGTTCCAGTGTGCCCTACTGCACACACTTCTACAGTGCCCCTCTCTTCCTAAACCCAAGATAGCAGAACCTGTCTTACCCTGTGCAGAGCTCTTGGGGTCTCTTTGTGGTCACTCAAAGCTGGTTCTGGGATCAGCTCCTCTCCCACTGGCATTCATGCCTGGCTGGCTAACAGGACAACAGAGGTGGCAGGTCCAGGAGTAAGCTACATCTACCTGTGACAGGGTAGACCTCTTTGAAGATAATTATGTTCATGGCCACTGGCAAGATAGCCATCCTGTCAAAGGAACAAAACACATCCCCACTCCCAATGCCTTTGTCTCAGTTCTGAGAACAATTCACACGTCACCAAAGAGCTACTCAGCTCCTGGGTGATGCAAACGACCTTCTAAAAGATTTCGGCAGGTTGAAGGGGACTTTAGGAAAACATCTTTTGTAAAATATTTTGTAAACACCAAACCTTACCACTGAATTAGATTTGAAAGAAACATTTTTAAAAGTTCAAGAATGAACTTCGAAGTTATTTCCTAGGCTGAGATAACTTACTTTATCTTAAAATATCCCAATGGTTCACCCTGCTACAATGAAAGTTGCTTTTGGGGGCTTGTCACTTGAAAAATATATTTTGCATTAAACCTTTACACATCGTCTTTTTAAATACCATGCACTCTGCCTAATTAAGACCTACTTAGGGGTGGCTTATTGCTGTTCATAAGGAGAGTTAGGCCCATCAAAAGCAGTTAGTTCAACAGGTTGAATTTGGAATTTAAACCTGCTCAGCCAGGTTACCGGTGGCCGGCTGTGCTTTGCATTTCACTATAGTGGTGGCACAATGCGTGCTGCAGTCCACAAGTGACATTTGTCTTACAAGCCCTGGGTACGCTTTGTCTCATATACTAGGGACTTACAGGCAAGTTAAACATTCCAAATAGGAGCATAGCCAATATCAGCATGGTTCAAGGGTCAGAGCACATACCCTGAAGCCTTTTTAGCAGAGTCCCAGAGCACAGAGTCTAAAAACCAGAAGCATCAGTAAACAAATGGAGGCAATCACACAGAGGTATTTTGCACAGTGAAGGTGAGATATTTGACCGAATCTTGTTTTGAAATCTGAGATCCCACTCTCGTGGCAGAAAGTGCCAAACTCACAAGTGGAGTTATTGAATTTTGGCTGGGATTCGTGCACAGAAATGCTTTTTATTAATGATAATAGTGTTCTTTTTGTGTTTTTTCCTCCATATTTCAAAATAATCCTAACATGTCTCAGAGGATAATTTGGGGGCACATCAGCAAGCAGGCGTTTAAAAATTCTCGCCGCTTTTGCGTCCGTTTTCAGACAAAAAGCGGCGATAATTTTTTTTTAGCCTTATCTGCAAGGTCACGCTATCGCGTGAAACCTTGCCTTATCTCCATTTCCCTTAACGCCCATCTTTGCATCTCTAATGAGATGCAAAGTGGCCGTTCCTCCCCAGGATAATGGGAGAAATGATGCTAAGCAACATTTCTCCTATCATCAAGCCTCACGCAAAGCAGCATAGCGACAGGAAAAGTAGCGATAACCTCTGTTATCGCTACTTTCCTTACGCCGGCTTTGAAACTTACTTAGCCATGATATCCTATGGAAGGTGGATATCATGGCTAAGTATGTGAGGCCCTATCAGCAAGCAATCGCCAAACTTCGTGGGATTATCGCTGGGTTTTCAGTGATAATCACAAGTTGGCAGTTAGCGCTGGGATTTTTATCACTTTTGAGATACGCGTTGCTCATAGGACACTATCTCAGCAATAAAAATCCATGCTAGCAGGCGATAATTATTCTAGCGCTAAGTGCCCTTAGCGATAATTATCGCCGGTTGTTGCTGATATGCCCCTTAGTCTTTAGTGGAAGCGGAACAACCACCATAAACTTGCAGATGTGCCTGTTCCCCAAACTTTGATTTAGAGGTGGGCCGTAGCTAATATCTTATACAGACAACACTTTTTCTTTGGGACATCAGGTTCTCCTTTCTCCATCAGACTAACTCCGCTGATATACCTAGTGACTAGTAGGACGGCCACAACAAGCCCCTCCATGCCCCTCTCTAGAGACTAAGTTTTTCTTGAACAATTTATGACCCTATTGAATAAATGAGTGAATGAATGATCATTTATATGGTGCAGCAGCTATCAATAAAGGCATCAAGGTGCTAGGTACCACGGATTATGTTAGATGAACAGGCGCGTTGCTAGCCCCTCATGGAATCTGTTGTGATTCTCTTCAGCATGGAGGTGGCTACATATGAAGTCCATAATTTCAATACAATGTATGAAAAGGATTTGCCATCCTGCCTCACACGATGAACGCTCAGAATCATTGCCAGGTTCTCTCCCTGGTGAACAGAAGTTAAGATTAGAGCAATCTCGTCTGACCTTCTCCTGGCCCCTTACCTCATCACGCTCTGTGACAGAAGTGGAGAACTGTAAACTGAATCTGTTTCTGCTCCAGAAAACACTGTAAGAATTGAATATTCTCTGCTGTGCTGCAAACTGTGGGCAGATTAAGCAGATCTCTGGTGGCCACAGTTTGGATCTGTTGAAGGCTCAGAATTGCCTTCTTTGCAAATGCTGAAGACTGTTAGTTGCAGTACTCTAATTTGGATACAATTCCCACACAGACTACTGACGTTGCTCTATTCCTCAGGGAGCAACGGATGTATTTTCATATGCATTAGTTGGATCTGACAAGGTGAAACAATGACCCCCCCTGTACCCCTGGGTTTCTGGTACCTTCCTTCAGGGTTGGAGGCCCCTCTAGTGTCTCCGGCCATTATTCCAGTGACCACATAATGGAAGGTCCCCTGAATAAGGAAACCTCCTATTTAAGAAGGGAGGCTTCATCCAAACACCTACTGCAAGCAACAATCCTGGATTCAAGCCCTAGTCTTTGTTGGTTCCCAGCCCCAGTGGGAAGAGCCATGTTTGGCTTCAATAAATTCTAAGTCCAGAGTAATCTCCAAAGGTGCCCTGAGTCTCCATTATTACCGGTCCAGGCTGGTCCCGTTCTTCCACATCTAGGAGGAGGTCGTCTACATAAAAGGAAATTTGTCCTCAGGGGCCTCCAACCATACAAAGCCCTTTATATGCCTATTTGTCCTGATCAGGTGTGCTCAGAGCTCCACAGCCAATGCCAATAAAAAGAGCCATAGTGGACATCCCTGCCTTGTACCTCTCAGAAATGGGAAAGAGCGGGAAAGTGATCCCCCAACTTTGACACAGGATCATGGTAAGGTATATAGGAGCTCGATGTATGCAAGGTATATAGGCCCAAAGCCTAAAGTTTTCAATAGTGAAAACAGGTGCCAGGAGAGACTGGTGGATGCTTCTTACTGAAGTCATTTTGCAGTATTACCAAGTGTTCCTGAATTGGGTCGGGCCCTGTTATTGGATTGCAAAGTCTACAAATGTCGTGTTGGGTTGATCGATCTGGCGTGAAGCCACTCTGGTCTTTATGTAGAAGATCAGTGATCGCGATAGTCAGTCATATGGCTAAAATGTTTGGTAGTATGTTGAGTTTGCTATTGTCAGCGTGTGAACCCATACATTGGTTCGGCCTCCTGAATGCGAATGTTGGCTAGTATGTTGAGTTTGCTATTGTCAGCATGTGAACCCATACATTGGTTCGCCCTCCTGAACGCAAATGTTTGCTAGTATGTTGAGTTTGCTATTGTCAGCGTGTGAACCCATTCATTGGTTCGCCCTCCTGAAAGCGAATGTTTGCTAGTATGTTGAGTTTGCTATTGTCAGCGTGTGAACCCATACATTGGTTCGCCCTCCTGAACGCGAATGTTTGCTAGTATGTTGAGTTTGCTATTGTCAGCATGTGAACCCATACATTGGTTCGCCCTCCTGAACGCAAATGTTTGCTAGTATGTTGAGCTTGCTATTGTCAGCGTGTGAACCCATACATTGGTTCGCCCTCCTGAACGTGAATGTTGGCTAGTATGTTGAGTTTGCTATTGTCAGCATGTGAACCCATATATTGGTTCGCCCTCCTGAACGTGAATGTTGGCTAGTATGCTGAGTTTGCTATCGTCAGCGTGTGAATCCATACATTGGTTCGCCCTCCTGAACGCGAATGTTTGCTAGTATGTTGAGTTTGCAATTGTCAGCATGTGAACCCATACATTGGTTCACCCTCCTATTTCCAAGGGCATTCAAATGCGATTCAAATTCAAAGCATTTCATTTGTGGCAACGCAGTTGCGCCAGTACATTGTGATGCAAAATATTTACAGTGCTCTTGGTGATTTAGGAAAAAGGGAAGAGAAGTGGGTAGAGGGTGCTGGATATGTGAGTGAAGGACAAGGAAAGTATATTGTGACATATATACATCATTTGTACATAGTATAGGACCTTTCCGGCCTAACACAGTTCAATTGTTCCTGGATAAATACATAACTCTAATGAACATGATTATTTTACAAATTTGTCTTTAGAGTTTGTGTTGAAGTTTGGACTGTCTACGTTTCGACCCCTGTGGTAGAGGGTAGATTAGTCCTCACGGTGGGGTCTTCATCAGGACAAGGTCATGAAGAGCACCTGTGAATAATCGAAAGGTGTGTGTGAGAGATAAAACTGTAAATATAAGGGGATTGGCACTTAAAAATGTTTTGTATGGTAAATATTACCTACTTAGGGTAACAGCAGTGTGACTTTGTTGTACGTTCAAGGACGCGAATGGCTCATACGTAGCTGTTAAAGTCAGAGGGAAAACACATGTGAGTACAATCAACGATCCTAATCTCAAGCTCCATTAAGTTCGGATATGACACTCAATGTAACGCTTACTCTGGAAAAGGAACTGCTGAGGACAAATCAATCGCAGTTAGGGATTTAATCCACATTAGATCTAGTGCACGGAGGAAATAGAACAGGCGAGCGTCAGACAGAAGATAACCAAGGAACTTAATCCATTTGCAATCTGATACATGGAGGAAATACAGACCAAAAGGGCTCATCAATTAACAACTCAGCGAGTACAGTGAAACAGATTAAGAAAGGGAGTGCCTCACTCGTGTGCTCGGGCCTGCAGGTGATGTCATGAGATAACCAAGGGACTTAATCCGCTTACAATCTGATACACGGAGGAAATACACACCAAAATGGGCTCAACAACAAACAATTCAGCGAGTACAGTGAAACACATTAAAAACGGGAGTGCCTCACTCGTGCCTGCAGGGGATGTCATGGGTGCTCCTCGTGTTCCTGTGAGAACACTGGTGCCTAACTCGAGGTAGTGCAAGTTGGTTGCCTACGCATCCCTATGACCATTTAATATACCATCGAGAACTTAATAAAACACATCTGAGGGGCATGATCTATGTGTTAAAAAATTATTTGGGAAAAGAAATGGTGGCGAAGATCATTAAAAGAGTATCTAGAAAGGAGAAACTCCAGTTGTCGATACGATCACAGTGGCGTCTGCAAAACGCGGGCCCTTATTAATATGAAAAATTGGCAATTGGTGCGTGCCGCTGTAGGAGCGTGTGACTCGCATACCGCTAATAAGCTCCAGGCGGTGGCTGCCAAGAATTAAGTGATGGGGGTAATAAATTCATTAGTGCTGAGACATCGAGGGGCACTAAGCGTGTCTAATCAAAACATTACTGTTGCTGTGGGTATCAAAAATAAATCCCTTATCAAGTATGTTCACATCGGCGCGTATCACCTAGCAGAAAGCATGTCAAAGATAGTTGTTGTAGATCGCTTATGAAGTACCTCCTACACGACCGGTGGACTCAGAGATGCATGCAGCTGCCAAAGCTCACGCTTAAAAGGTAATGACAGCGTGGCGCTCGTGCAGCAGCTTCATGCTGCTAGGGGGCTCGTATGTGGCTGTCCAATCAGAAAGGTGCCGGCAGACGTCAAGGGATGATATGAAAGATCCTGAAGGTTTGCTGTTTAGGGGTAGTTGGAAAAGAGGTTGTTTTAGGAGCGTGTGAAATTGTGTTTGTTTAAAAAAGAAAGGACATTACTGTCATGTGTTGGACACCCCATTGAAACTCAACACTCTCAGAGCAAGTGCACACTTGCAGGGTTCCTTTCTTTACTTTAAATTAGTGAGACATACCATGTCAGATAGGGAAACACTCGCTTACACCGAGGAATGCATCACCAGATTAGTAGAAGGTGAATCTGGGGCATCTTTTCTATCATCCAATACTCTCAACATTGATTTCTCTTTAAATGAGAAAATAAATAAACTAGAGCACCTAGAGAAAAAACTGATCCGAACTCACCTCCACGGACATCTCTTAACCAAATATATCCAAGCGAACATCATACCAACGGGCTTACAGGTCCGTAATGAACCTGCAATCTTCGTAGACAACCCCAAATTCAAAGAATGGTTAAGTTTTGTGGCAAACAATTGTTCACTCCATTGGATGGTGTTGAGGGTGAAAACAGCACTTGAACAAGTGGAGAAATTGATGAAAGCAATCAGTGACCTCAAACAAGAAATAAGTGGTCACTCTACCCTGGACAATGCAAAGGAAGCACTGGAGTGGCTAGAAAAGACCATTAAGGAATTCGACATCAATACTCAAGCGAAGAAACTTGATAAACTCGCTAAAGACGTCCGCTACTATGACAAAAAGATAACATACCCTTACCTACAGGAAGATTACTTCAAACAAGATAATCAAGGCCGTTTTTTCTACAGAGGCAGAGGAGGCTATAGAGGCAACCGTAGGTTCACTAATTTCTCTGATTCATCATATAGCACCAGCAGTGACAGCGAGCAAGCAGGGCCCAGCAGCAGCCATCAATACCAGGATTCATGGTACCAACCACCACAGGGCCATCCAACAGTCGATCAACCCTTTTTAGAGGATACCCACTGGAGACCCCCGAGGGGTTGAGGATACAACTGGAACAGAGGTGGACGCAGAGGACAGAACCAGCAGAATTGGGATATGGGACATCGAGAAGGACAGAACTCCAAATAAGTCAGCTTCCAACCAGAGAATCACAGGGAAATCAACACCCGGAGGAGAACATAAAGATGGTAACTTAGCTGGAGGAGAACATACATTTCTGACAATCAGGTGCCCAGGGCCTATGTTCCTTCCCTAAAAACCTCAAACAAAAATTGGCAAACCCTGGCCATATGTCAGCCCCTGGTAAATGGTACCCTAGGTACCCAGGGCCTAGTGACCAGGGAAGGCCTCTAAGGGCTGCAGCACTCATTGTGCCACCCTTAGAGGCCCTGTACCCTAACACACACACACACTACCCTTGCAGGCTGAGTGTCTGGGTACAAGACAAAACAAAGAGTCGACATGGCACACATCCCTGTGTGCCATGCCCACCACCTACACTGCCCTGGCATACATCAGCCACCCCTCTAGCTGGGTGCCCTATACCAGTGGTGTGAGCACAGGAGCATGAGCTCTCTGCCCCTACAGTACCCAGGTCCATTCCTTATATAGCCTAGTCCTGATGAGGCCCAAAGCAAGTTGGGCTGAAACGCGTCGACTTTAGGAATTGAAGAAGCCCCTTACAAATTAAAACTATTTGTAAATAGATTAAGAAGTACTAATTCAATGGTTAAAGTCCCCAAACCCCCCCTCAATCGGGGGTTTGAAGGTGGCGAATCGCTTCGCAATAAGGTCATACATTGGTTGCGCCAGGTTAGGGGCTGTAGATCCATCATTAGGGAGGGCATTATCAGGGCCAAGAGGTTGTCGGTCCATAACTCCCCGCTTGACTGTATTGAGTTGGAATTAGCTGACGCTACTTTGGGTGAGAATTTAGTGGCCTTGGAATTCCGCACTTCCTCCGCTGAGCCCTCGTCTATTCAAATCAGGCGCACACCCCTTTGGGCCCCAATGGGGGTGAAATCCCATCTGTCACCTGGGGAAACTAGGGGGGATTCAGGCTTGAACAGGGTGGATTGACTGACATCACCAACCAGCATTGGCCACAGTGTGGCTTTTCCATTAACCTGCCCTAGTGTTCACATTGCCCCAGTTGCCCTCTCCTCTCTAGACTTCTGTGAGAGCAGGGCATCCCATAGTAACCTGACATCACATGACATTACAGGTGACCCAAGGTTATTAGATTCATTAAATAAGCCCATACTTCACATTCTTTCCTGGAATATAGCGGGACTAGAAAAGAAGCTACTACTACCAGAATGGAATGCCCGAGTTGGAAAATATGAGATCTGTCTATTCCAGGAAACTTGGAGTTTAAAACCCCTACATAAGTTAGGATATTCCACCTATTTTTGCACGGCTATTAGTTCAAGCAAGGGACGTCCATCTGGGAGTCTCCATATATGGGTTAGTACTTCCCTGAACTGGTCAATTTCCTCCCATAATTGCATTTCACAAGACATCTTGCACTTAGCAGTACGTGGAGCTTCCAATAGACCCACATTGGATCTTTTTAATATCTATGTTAGGGGCTCTAAGAGTGCCCTGGGCTCCGCAACTATTTCAGCTCTCGAAAGTATGCTTTCCGGCATTCTCCCTACTTCTCACACTATCATAGGGGGAGACTTAAACTGTACTTTCGAACCGCTTGGTGATGAGGATTTTCTTGGCACCGCTGAAGAAGATGCTAAATTGAATATTCCCGCCCTCGCGCTACCCCCCATTAGGAAGTGGTCACAGAGGGCCATCCAATTAAATGCACTCTCACAGGAATTTAATCTTAGAGCGGTAAACAGGAGATCATCCTCTGATTTACACAGGGCTCATACTTTTAATAGGATTAGCTCTCCGTCCAGGATCGATTACATCCTTATGGATGTTAGATTATGGCGCGATCTGCTAGACATGGAAATTAAACCTACCACAGATAGCGACCATAATCCTTTATGTTTAAAACTAAACAATGTTTCGCAGGTATCTGGCGCTGAGGCAAGTACTCGACCGCTTCTGTCCAGCAGAGAAGTAATCCCCACCAATTGCTGCAGACGCCTCAAATGGCCGAAAGTTGCCATCCAGGAACATAAAATGGAAAGTATTAAGGGCATTTTAGATGCTGAGATTAGCAAATTTACAAACCTTTCCAAATCAGCTCCGGCTCAACCAAATTTCCACACGACTTACCATGAATTTATTACTAAACTGAGTGACTTTTTTATTGTTGTAGGTAATTCAGGTACTAGAGGCCCACGGGCAAAGGCTGGTAACCCCTGGTATTCTTCCAAATGTAAGGAAAAAAGGGCGGCCCTTATACTGGAAGTCAGGAAAAAAGATCCCCTGGCAGTCTCCAAAGCAAGGAAGGAATACTCCGGGGCTCAGGGGAAGGCTAAGAAAATCTGGGACAAGAACCATTGGCAAGACCTAAAACAAGCGTCCATTGAGAAAGATTCAAAAGACTTTTGGGATCTTATCAATAAAAGGGTTAGGAGTACCTCCCTTCCAATTTCTAACCATGTAACTGCTAACCAATGGCTGGCCCATTTTTCAAAGTTGTACTCTGCGGATGATGACCTTCCTCTTTCCCCTGACACCGTTTGCCTTCCCACCACTGGCGTCCCCGCCCAACATCTAGATTCCTTTGAATTAGCTGAGGTGGTGACAGCAATAAATAGTATAGCCCCAGGCAAGGCGGCGGGCCCTGACGGTCTCCCTGGAGACTTGCTCCTGCATTATCCTGAGACATGGGCATCCTTCATCCTATTGACCCTGAAGTTAATAGCGAAAGGATCACCTGTGCCTGACTCCTGGAAAGGCGCTGAGGTGGTCCCCATTTTCAAAAAGGGGAATAGGGAGGACCCTGCCAACTACCGACCGATTAGTTTAATCGATGTGATTCAGAAAGTGGTTGGCAGGGTCCTACTAGCCAGGATGGGAACATGGATGGAAGATAACACCATTCTCTCCCACTTCCAAGCGGGCTTCAGGAATAAGTTGAGAACAATCGATCGGGTGTTCAGATTTTTCATGCTCTATTGGAAGACAGTACTACTGGGGAAAGGCAGTCTGTATCTGGCCTTCATAGATTTGAAGACCGCTTTTGATCTTGTACCACGGGGAAACTTTGGCATATCCTACAACAATTAGGTATCCCCTCCCTGGTTCTTGACATCATACAGCGTTTGCACAATGGCAATTATGCAAAAATAAGATGGGGGTCCCAAGGGCAATTGACCGAGAGAATCGCTGTGAACAGGGTGTCCGCCAGGGATGCGTGTTGGCACCCACCCTGTTCTCCTTATACATCAACGGGGTGGTTGATTATCTGCGACTTGAGCCGGCCGACGCTCCTTCCCTGGCTGGGGAGAAGACTCCGACCCTCCTCTTCGCAGATGATACTCTCTTGATTTCAAAATCACCGGGGGGACTCCAGAGGCTTTTGAATAGGTTTGGCACTTTTTGTGATTTGCATGGGCTGACAGTCAACACCACTAAAACCAAGATTATGAGCATCAACTCGTCCATACGTTTTAAAAATCACTTTACCCTGGATGCTGTCCAGCTGGATAATGTGGAGGGTTTTGACTACCTGGGGATTCGCATTGCAAAGGATATGAAATGGGGTCCCCACCTAGCCAAGATGATTTTAAATCATAAGAGGATCTCTGGGGCTATCTTGAGAGAACAGCGTCTTTCTGGGTGAAGGCCAGTGGCCCCTGTGCTTGCGATCTATGCTGGCAAAGCGCTTTCATCGGCCCTGTATGGATCTGAGCTCTGGGGCTTTCAGAATGTTGGTGACCTTGTCACATCTGAAGATAAGTTCATGAGAAACATGCTTTCCTTACCTACCTCGACGCCTCTGAAGCCTTTATTCTTTGACCGAGGTAGGCACTCCATCCAAGATACAGCACGCCTGCGCCCTCTTCTCTTCTGGACTCGCATCAGAAGGACTGCTGAACTGTCCAATTATGCGGCAGCTCTTGATAAATTGGTAGCAGCCGATACTGGGAGTAAGATCAAATGGCTAACGGATCTTCGGAAACTTTTAACCGCCATTGGACTAAATGAGGCATGGTGCAGCCAGACCCCACAAACAAAGCAGGTTTTTAAAAAAATATACTGGGAACAGGTGCAGATACAGGTCACTCAAAATCCCAGATTGGGGGAATTGGCTGAGGGTTTCTTCCAGCGCAAAACCACCTGTACAATGGAACCTTATTTGGATTTTATCCAGACCCCCAGAGATAGGGCACTATACATGAAGATGAGATTTGGGACTCTCCCTACCAACAGTTTAGTTGCAGGCTGGAGAGGGTCAAATACGACACCTGTACCCTGTCCGGGTTGTACTTACCAAAATGAGTCTATTGCACATCTTTTGTTCGCCTGCCCGGCGTATAGCCTTGCCAGAAACAGGTGGCTAAAGCCGGTTTGCCAATTACTGGGTCCAATGAGTCATCGCCACGCCCTCCGCATCTTATGCACAGATACTTCATCACTCACTTTGATATGCGGGGTGGCCAAATTCTTGGGTTGTGCCTGGTTAACAAGAAGCAAGATCTTGGTAAGGAAGCCAAACTGTTTTATTAGTTCAGACACTAATTGTGACTAGAGTCCATTTACCTGCTGGTAACAGAACCGGGTCTCTTTTTTATATAGGGTGTAACGCCCTGAACGTCTCAGGATCGTTTAACAGACACGATAATGAGGACGCAACCACTTGTGAAGGGTTAGTTATTTTAATGAAGGCAAAAACAATACAACGAATAAACAAAAGTTATAGTCACTGGAATCCTCCAGGCTAAGTACGTTACCAGCCCACAGCACGGATGGTCCTAACCGTCCTCTGCATATACGCCGATCCCGGCGTATGCCAACAGAGGGCAGAAATGAAATGGCCGACAATGCCAATCGGTAGGCTGTGAGGGGCACGACGAGTGTTGGGGAGAATCGAGGAGTCAGGGAAACACCCAGCCGGGGTCTCTACCTGAAGGGAGCAGCCGCTCAACCTCTTCCTCCGACTGCACCGGGACGCGGAGTCACCTCCTGGTGATGCGTCACCGATACCCCAATCAAAAGCAAGAAGACTGAACCGAGAGCAGCCGCTCGATCGATCCTGTGGACTTCCGAGTCTGTAACGCGGCAAATACCTCCTGGTGTGCGTTACAGCTGGCAGTCCCTGTATCTCTGGTCGGGCTGGGAGTTACGACTCCAACCAGCAAAAGCGCCACTGTGCCTTGACTCAGCCGAGTCAAAAAGCGAAGCTCAATGGTTGACCGGTAGAGCTTCCGGGTCCTTCACAGGTGACGATGGGGCAAGACACGGCCCAGGGAGTAACGACTCGACCTACCTCCGTTCTTGCCTTACTGGAGCACCACTCCGGAACACTGCTCTTCACGAAGCAGGTACGTCGGTGTAAACACAATATCCGACAGCCTTGTACCTCCCGGTTCCTCCCTTTATAGGGCGTGTTTTCCTTGAGTTATGTAACAGCTCTCCTGTTTACATAAGGGCGTGTTTTCCCTTGAGTTATGTAACAGCTCTCCTGTTTACATAAGGGCGTGTTTTCCCTTGAGTTATGTAACAGCTCTCCTGTTTACATAAGGGCGTGTTTTCCTTGAGTTATGTAACAGCTCTCCTGTTTACATAACCTCTCAACCGCTAAGCATCCTGGGAGATGTAGTCCGTTTACGCTGGTTACCGTTTTCCTCCCCTCGCATGACAGGAATTCTTGACAGTACATCCTCCCTCTCAGCGGCTCCCCACGGGTCCAGCGCTGGCAGGAAAACGCCGATGGAACAAGGAGACCAAGCGCGGAGCATGAACCCCTTCAGCCGGTTCCCATGATTGCTCCTCCGGGCCATAGCCTTTCCACGCAACCAGGTACCACAGCTTCCCCCTGCGCCATTTGGACGCCCGTATGCCCGACACTTCATACTCCACCTCCGACTCCACGCATACCGGCCTAGGTGTCCCAGACGGCTTGGAGGGTGCTGGTTTGAGCAATGATACATGAAAGACAGGGTGTATCCGCAATGACTGGGGCAAGCACACCTTCACGTTCACGGGACCTACACTTGGTAATGCGATAGGGGCCCATGTACTTGGGATGGAACACACTGTTCTTTCGAAACCTCATGTTTCTTGTGGATATCCAGACGTAGTCTCAAGTGCGGTACAGTGGCCCGGGCCTTCTCTTCCTGTCGGCCGCAGCCTTGTATCGTCTCTTGACCTCTATTAGGACAGCCCTTGAGCGCATCAACGTGTCTTTTATGTGTGCCACCCTGTCCGCTGTGGCGGGAATCCTGTCCTCTCTGAACGGATGTAGAAATGGCAAGAACCTGGGATGTTGGCCATAGTTGCTATAGAACGGAGATGACTGTGTGGAGCTGTGAGTGGCGTTGTTATAGGCTATCTCTGCAACCCATAGCAAGTCGACCCATTCTTCCCTGCCCTGGTCCACAAAACATCGCAGATACTGTTTGAGCGTTTGGTTCAGGCGCTCGGTTTGGCCGTCCGTTTGAGGGTGGTAGCTGGTGGACAGGGCGGTCTTAACATGCAGCGCAGTGCACCAAGTCTTCCAGAATTGCGCAGTAAACTGCGACCCCCGGTCCGACACGATCACCCCAGGTAATCCATGCAGTCGTACCACATTCTTTAGGAGTAGTGACGCCAATTCCCCGGCCGTAGGGACTCTCTTGCAGGGGATGAAGTGCCCCATTTTCGTCAAGTAATCCACCACCACCAGTATTGCCGTCATCCCCTGGTCTACCGGTAGGCCCACCACGAAGTCCAGTGATATGCTATCCCATGGTCTATCCGGGGTCGGAAGTGGATGTAAGAGCCCTTGGGTTCGGCCATGGTCGGCCTTCATGGTAGCACACGTAGGACACTCCTGTCCCCACCTCCTGACATCCACTCTCATGGTTGGCCACCAGAAATGCCGTCCCATGCTAGCCACCGTTTTTTCAAAGCCCAAATGACCTGCGCATGGAGAGTCATGGCACCAGATGAATGCTTGTTTCCTTAGCCTAGGCGTGGGTATCAACAGGCACCTGCCCTTCAGGGGTATCCCGTCCTTCAGCTGCCATTCTCTGTGACTGAGGAGCCACCTCCGCCATGCGAATGACCTGATCCCTCTCTTTATTCCCCTCAGGAAAGTATCCGGTTGGATAACCCCCAATACCATCCTCGGGGAAATGATGGAACGCTCGGTCGCAGGCAATGGTTCCTTAACTGCAGATTGACGGGACAGGGCGTCCGCCTTCCGGTTTTCCGTCCCCGGCCGATATGTGATGCGGAAGTTGAACCCCGCAAAGAAGATCATCCACCGCAGCTGCCTGGGAGAAAGGTGTCTTGTGGCCGTCATGAACTGTAGATTCCGATGGTCCGTGTACACCGATACCACATGTCTTGCCCCCATCAACCAATGCCTCCATTCGGTGAAGGCGTCCTTGATTGCGAGAAGCTCCTTCTCCGCAATATGGTAGTTGCGTTCGGCGTCGTTGAGTTTGCGGGACATGTACGCAACGGGATGAAGCACCCCTGTGTCGTGGTTGCGTTGGGACAAGATAGCCCCCAGCGCCACATCCGAAGCGTCCGCTTCCACCACGTAGGGGAGATCCGGATCGGGGTGAGCCAACACCGGCGCCTTACCAAAGGCGCTTTTCAGGGCCTCAAAGGCTGTGTTCGCTTCAGGGGACCAGACAAACTCCTTGGACTTCCTCAGTAGCTGTGTGATTGGGGCCACCAATCCTGAAAATCCATCTATAAACCGCCTGTAAAAGTTGGCGAAGCCAATGAAACTTTGGACGTCCTTCACGCTTTGGGGCACCGGCCATTCTTTCACCGCCTTGATCTTTCGTTCTGCCATCTCCTGTCCCTCTGGACTCAGCATCACTCCGAGGAATTCCACGGACGTGACGTGGAAGTCACACTTGCTGAGTTTACAAAACAGCTTGTTTTCCCTCAGCTTTTGGAGCACAGCATTGACGTGGTGTACGTGCTCCTCCACACTGGACGAGTAGATGAGGATGTCGTCGATATATACGACCACGTAGATATCCAACTCCTCTCTGAATACCTCATTCAAAAAGTACTGAAAGGCTGCCGGGGCGTTGCACAGACCGAACGGCATGACGAGGTACTCAAAAAGGCCGAACCTGGTCTTAAAGGCGGTCTTCCACTCGTCTCCGTCCCTCATGCGCACCAGATGGTATGCCCCTTTCAAATCCAACTTGGTGTAGATACGAGCTTTCTTGACCTGTTCCAGCAGTACACTGATGAGAGGCAAGGGGTACCGATTCTTTATGGTTATCGCATTCAATGCCCTAAAGTCCACACAGGCTCTCAGCTCCCCATGAGCTTTCGGGATGAAGAAGAGTGGCGAGGCGGCCGGAGACTTGGACGGGCGGATGAATCCTAGCTTGAGGAGTTTATCCAGGTACCCCCGGAGATGCACGTTTTCAGGCTCCGTCAGGGCATACAGCCTGCCGCTGGGAACGCTGGCCCCTGGCACCAGGTCGATCTGGCAGTCAAACTGTCTATGTGGTGGTAGCACTTCCGCCTTCACCTCATCAAATACATCCTCAAAACTGTGATAAGCCTGGGGGAGAGCCACATCTTTTTCTGCCGCTGTAGCCACCGTCTGACTCCCGCTCTCATCTGCGTCAAGGGATTCCGTTCTTTTTCCACAATGCAGGATGCAATACGGTGACGTCATTTCGACGCGATGTGTTGGCCAATCCACAGAGGGGTTGTGTTTCTGTAGCCACGGCAATCCCAATATGACGCCATATTGGGGCGCTCGGATGATGTTAAAATCGATTTGTTCCAAATGGTTCCTCCCATATCTCATCGGAAGGACCCCCGTGTGCTGCCCGATGGGCCCCGTCACCAATCGCCTTCCGCCTACAGCATAGACGTCTTCGGGTACAGCTTTGGGAAGAAGCACTAGCCCTAGCCTGCATGCCTCGTTGTGGTCCATAAACACGCCAGTGGCCCCTGAATCCACCATGGCCACAACGGGTATCCACTGGTCATGCACTCCCACGTGCACCGTGAGAAACAGGTGTCGGTGTCCCTTAGTGACCGAGTTGGAGAGTGAAGGGATGGATGAGTGACTCCGAGATGCCCCTTCTTTGGTCTGGGAGTCCTCTAGTTTTCCGCCGGTATGTCCACCACGGCTGTTACCGACCGGTTGGCCCGATAACGTGACGTCTTCGGTTTGGCAGGGCATTCACGTACGTAGTGGCCTTTTTTGCCACAATATAGGCACAATCCTTGTTTACGGCGTGACTCTTTCTCCGTGGCTGTGAGGCTCGCTCGTATTGCGCCGATGTCCATGGGTTCTCCCTTGGATGCGGTGGAAGTTTCAGGACTTCCCACCGTCACATAGGATGGAAGGGATTTTCCTTTTCTCCCATGATCCCCTTTTCTTTCACTCAGCCTATGTTCCAGCCGTAATACCAGGTTGATAAGGCCCTCACATGTCTTGGGTTGAGGGTCAATATGAGCCACGGCGTCTTTGAGCTCATCGCACAGCCCGTGATGGAAGAGCGCCGTCTGTTTAGCAACAGGCCACTTGGTTTCCGCAACTAGCCGTCGGAACGCGTTGAGATACTGCACCAGGTCGTTGGATCCCTGTCTCAACTCAAGCATTTCACGGTCCGCCGTGTACGAGTCAGCCCTTCTGTCGAATACCTTCAGGAATTCCTCGCGAAAAGCACCCCAATCACATAAGATGGGGTCGTCCCTGCTCACCAGTGGTACGGCCCATTGTGCCGCGTTTCCAGCCAAATAGGAAATAAGGAAGGCCACACGAGCCTGACTCGTGGGGAACGCCTTTGGTTTGCACGATAAATGTAGCGCCACTTGTGTGAGGAATACCTGCACTGTGTTAGGATCCCCACTGTACCTCTCTGGTGTTGCCAAGGGGATGGCTACCGGCATTTCCACTACTACCGCAGGGGTCTGGTTCATGAGGGAGGTGCTGGGCGTGAGCGGGTCCAATTGGATAGCATCCAGTCTGGCTTTTACATCGGCTGTTTCTTGCCTAGAGGCAGCCACTTCAACTTGCACGGTCGCTAAAGCAGCCAGCACATCATCAAGTGTTGCCATGTCTGTTATCGACCGGGAGACAGTTAGTGTTATTACGGTCGGATATTTTGTAACGCCCTGAACGTCTCAGGATCGTTTAACAGACACGATAATGAGGACGCAACCACTTGTGAAGGGTTAGTTATTTTAATGAAGGCAAAAACAATACAACGAATAAACAAAAGTTATAGTCACTGGAATCCTCCAGGCTAAGTACGTTACCAGCCCACAGCACGGATGGTCCTAACCGTCCTCTGCATATACGCCGATCCCGGCGTATGCCAACAGAGGGCAGAAATGAAATGGCCGACAATGCCAATCGGTAGGCTGTGAGGGGCACGACGAGTGTTGGGGAGAATCGAGGAGTCAGGGAAACACCCAGCCGGGGTCTCTACCTGAAGGGAGCAGCCGCTCAACCTCTTCCTCCGACTGCACCGGGACGCGGAGTCACCTCCTGGTGATGCGTCACCGATACCCCAATCAAAAGCAAGAAGACTGAACCGAGAGCAGCCGCTCGATCGATCCTGTGGACTTCCGAGTCTGTAACGCGGCAAACACCTCCTGGTGTGCGTTACAGCTGGCAGTCCCTGTATCTCTGGTCGGGCTGGGAGTTACGACTCCAACCAGCAAAAGCGCCACTGCGCCTTGACTCAGCCGAGTCAAAAAGCGAAGCTCAATGGTTGACCGGTAGAGCTTCCGGGTCCTTCACAGGTGACGATGGGGCAAGACACGGCCCAGGGAGTAACGACTCGACCTACCTCCGTTCTTGCCTTACTGGAGCACCACTCCGGAACACTGCTCTTCACGAAGCAGGTACGTCGGTGTAAACACAATATCCGACAGCCTTGTACCTCCCGGTTCCTCCCTTTATAGGGCGTGTTTTCCTTGAGTTATGTAACAGCTCTCCTGTTTACATAAGGGCGTGTTTTCCCTTGAGTTATGTAACAGCTCTCCTGTTTACATAAGGGCGTGTTTTCCCTTGAGTTATGTAACAGCTCTCCTGTTTACATAAGGGCGTGTTTTCCTTGAGTTATGTAACAGCTCTCCTGTTTACATAACCTCTCAACCGCTAAGCATCCTGGGAGATGTAGTCCGTTTACGCTGGTTACCGTTTTCCTTCCCTCGCATGACAGGAATTCTTGACATAGGGCTTCAGCCTATATTTTTAGTTTTAGATTTTTTATGGTTTTTATAAATTAAACAAGAATAAGATATGTATTGGAACTTGTAACGTATAAGCTGCTTTAGGCGATGGTTTAATTGTTTTTAAAAATAATTCTGTAAATAGGTTCTCTTTTTATTCGAAAATTGAACTGCTTTTATGATATTTTAATATTTAATAAAGCTTATACTACTACTACTACTAATTCAATTGTTCAGAGGATAGAGATATTTCCTCATAGTACTTTATATTAGGGTTTTCTGAAAAATGGAATGCTCCTATAAAAAAAGTGTGAGCATCCACAATCTCTAGCAGGGAAATAAGGAATAGAGGTTATGTTCCTCCTTTGTAGTGTTTTGTGACTTAAAATTTCTTTGGATTTTTTTTTTTTATGTTTATGTATAGTGAAACATAAAAAGTGTCTTTATTATAATTTTGTACATGTAAATACATAAAAAAGTTTGTGTTTAAATCAAACGTGTTTTCTGTCAATGGTATTGATCGATATATGATTATATCCAGAGAGTGTACCTCATTGTGAAGAAATAATTGAAGTTGTCCCTCCATTTACTGTTGATATAGAATAGTTCCAATGCATTAAACATATCTAGTAGCAGCAGTTACAAGATCCAAAAGTAAGATTGATGATGTCATCTTGGCAGCTATTGCTGCAACAGAGAAGGGAAGTGATTACCCTAGAGGTTTCCCTTCTATACTCTTATCATTTAAGTCCTGATAAAGTTCCCTATGTGAGAATTAACGATGTTGGTGACAGATTGATTCCCAACGTGGACTGCAGACTTTCTTTGATAACAGCAGCTCATGAAGGTATGGCTTCAGCCCATGCCAGCGTTTCAGCGACTGTAACTCTCTTACAACAACGTTACTGGTGGCATGGATTGTATAAACAGACTCGTACTTATGTTCTTAATTTCGACATCTACCAGCAGATAAAACCTTCCACTGCTGCACGCCCACCTCAAACACAGTTGTACATAGCTAATAAACCACTTGGGTGTGTTTATTTAGATCACTGCATTCCTTTCTCCTCTGATACTGCGTATAAGTATAACAGTTTCTTTGGGTCTGGCCACAACAGAGCGCTGATGCTCGAACTGTCATCAGAGATTTGCGTGTCTTTGTGGGAATTTTTGGATGTGGTACCCTTCATTCTGACCAAGGTCCTGCGTTCGCCTCTAAGGTGTACAAAGAAGCCATGAGATCTTTGGGGGTCCAAGTCAAATTTTCGTCTCCATACCGGCCTGACGGCAATAGTGTTGTGGAGCGAATGAACCGTGACTTAAAGCACTCCCTGACAGCTAGTGTTTTAAATACTGGTAGGAACTGGTTGGCCCATCTGTATAGCGTTCAACGTGCACTTAAAAATCTCCGTAGAAGGTCTCTGGGTGGGCGGACCCCATACGAAATGCTCTTTGGCATAAAGATATTTGTCCCGGACCTTGGTGGTCTAGACATGGCGGTGTCAGCCGCACCCTTTGAGGTAGATTATCACTGTGCTGTATTATAGAATCTAAAAGAGACCAGAGACAGTCTTGCAAAGGAACACTTGCCCTCCACAACTGATGCTGTGCTTCAAATTCCGGTAGTTGGCTGGCTACCTCGAGTTGGTAACCTGGTCCGTGAGAAGGTAGAGAACAAGAAGGAGTTTGGCCCCTCTTATTGTGCTCCAGAAACAGTGCTTGGCGTGCAGGGTACAAGAACAGTCATTTTACTTCCACTTCCTGGTCGCAAGAATAACAGGTACATCTCCATTGACAATGTCAAACTACAGCGAGTGGCCTATTCTTCTTAGTATGACTCCAGCGGTCTCTCATCCAGCAATGCTGAGAAATTCTGTTTCGGCTCCGGCACCTACCAACAGACCTGACATTGCCATCGAGATGCATACAGTTACTAATCCTTTATTGCCTCCACTGCCTGGTGGTCCACTTGAAGATACTGAGTACACTGATCCCACAGATGTGTCGTTGCCTGGTTTACATTCAAGTGCAGTTGACCAGTCACATTTTTCATTTGACACTAACTCTTTGACTTCCAATGCCCCATCGAAAATTTCTATTTTTGCTCTTTGGTTTAAAAGACATTTTTAAATTCCCCCTTGGACTTACATTTGGCTGGTGCTCATAACTATTTTGTGTTTATGTCTATTGGATTTGTAGTTGTATTTTTTCGTCTAGTGAATGGACACTATCTCATTGAAAGATCTACAATTAGATTAATTGATGGAACTTTAGCTCCCCATTCCTCATCTCACATCATGAAGAGGGACCAGATTTTTTTTAATAATACTGCCTGGCCTGTGTTAGATGGGATTGTGTGGGATGCTGTTAAATTTCAAATTCATGGTCCCACAGAGGTGATTAATGTCCCCAATGTTCTTCGTGTTTCTATGTGGGATGTTGTTAAACAAAACATCCGCTCTGATGATTGGGATGTCCAGGCCGTAGAGGCTCTTTTATCTGATTTGAAATATTATGCTGAAGATTTGTATTTAGACACGGCTAATTATGGGGAGTTGTTTTGATACCACCACTATGGCAATCATTTCCTGCATAAAGCGAATACATTTAGAAATTTTGTCAATTAAACACAATGGAAATATTGCCCTGCGCCCATTGAAGGCAGCTCCAAATCTCTAGTGAACAAATTTACATATTTTACTGGTTTCAGTGTTTCTGAACCTGAAGCCTTTTGTTTTAAAGTGGCTGCTGAGTCAGCTTCCAAAGTTAGACTGACCCACACTAAATTATTGTATTCCAAGTCTTTTATGGATGAATTGGCTATAGGGGGCTATGAGCTGTGGAAAGATACCATTGATCTTAAGTCTGTTTGGGGTTCGAAAGCGTGGCAGGTACAAGGTACAGAACCTCTACATCGTGCTTGCCTTATCCAAAACCACATGTTGTTTTTGAATTCTACCATTTTTCAAACCACCTGCTTTGGATTGGCTACTTCTAAAAAGATTAATTTCCCCTATATTCCTGATCTGGGCGCTTATCCGAATGGAATAATCACACAGATCTGTCCCTTGATGTGTTGCAGTCATTCATTACTAATAAATCCTTCAACATTTCCAACCTAGACCCTGAAGGGTGGTTGATATGGCAGAAGAGCTCAGATTCCTGTCAATATCGTTTTCTGGGTCTGTACCCTGGCTATACACAGGTTAGAGTGGACCCCCGATTTGAATCTTCCTATTCTGTTACTACCTATTCTGTCAGGAAGTTATGTCAGAACTGGCTGCAACATTCCACCTTGGCATCTGTTAAACTTCATTTATCGAAATTAAAAGACAGGGTAGATTTGAATGATTTTGTTTGGGGTCCTGTGGGTGGCAGGTCCAAAGATGGGTGTATGCTGTTTATAACGAAGTTTGGAAATTATCTCAAATTGAAGCTGCTTAAGGGCTATTGATCAAGCAAATTTGGAAAAAGTGCTAGCTGTCATCGATAATAGCTTTAACACCCTTTGTTCCAGAATTTACACATTAGATAATATAGTTTCATCTGTTGGGGATATTGTACAGGATTACATGTCTTTTTATACCATGGTCAAAATCAATTGCGTTCTATAGTGCAGTTTGCTTGGACTTCACAAACATTGAAGGCTGGAAAAGATCCCTGGGACTACATGAATACATCATCTTTACTCCTGCCATTTAATCTGACTGCAAAACAACAGTTCATGTCCATGAAAGATGCAACATACTCATTACTGCATATTGAAAAGTTGGAACCTTTAACTTTCTCAGTGGCCGAATCAAACTCATCTGTTTGGCTAATCCACGGTTTAATCACCTTGCCGTTTCGATTGTTTAAGTTCAGTTCATGTATGAAACATTATGCGCTAGGCAGATATGAACCGTTGGGTACTACCTTCCTGCATGAAGTTTGGTCGCTCTCATTTACATACAGGTGCATGAGAGAGGGTAAAGAAGTTTATTTAAAAGGAGAAGAATGTACTTCCACACCTGATCACTCAGTAGTCTGTAGGAACATCCAATTTCATGGCGCCTGCAACGTTCAGGGACCAAAGTTAGCTTTCATTTTGAAGGGAAATCCTGTGCCAGAAATTACACCCACTTTTACATTATTAGCTAACAGAAGCTATTTGCTTTTAAATAATGAGGCATGCTGCGGTATGCTAATGGGGATTCCGTACATTGTAACTGTCGCACAACGTGTAGTCTGCTGTAAAAATGTCCTTTTCCCGCCCCCGCATGGGATACTGGATGTATACATCTGGCCTTCCATCCCAACCTTGAAAGCAGAGTTCAACAAGATGAGCAGAATAAGGGCTCTATTGTCTCAAAAAGAATTCGCTCTGACTTCCTCCCGTGAAACATTCGTCCTTCATGTGGCAAACACCCGCACCGAGGTGCATGCGCTTTTAAATACTGATCTCCCCCTTCATTTCGGTGCTCTGATTCATACTATATTCAATGCCTCGTCAACAACTGGCTTGCTGCATTATTTCAAAGTTGTGGGCTCCGGCCTCTTGACCTCCTTCCAAACAATCTTTGGTGTGATACCGGCATTTTTTCATTCTATTTTTTCCAGCGTCTTCGGCGGGCTACCGTTGGTTCTCGCCCTGACTGTTGGTGTGCTCCTGTTGGTTTGTTTGCTCCGCAATGGCTGCATGATCTGTATCACACGACATCCCGCCGCGGCTGTTTCAGATGCCCAACCGGATGCTTGAATACTATGGAACATTACCACTGGCCACTTTAAGCGTAGTTTATGGATTATCCTTCCAGTTCTCTTACTTTACTTGCCTGCAACCTGTTTTCCATTGCCTAGATGGTCCATTCAAATGGGCTCTGGATTTGTGCCTCTCGAACACGGTGTCTCCTGCCCCGGATTATGATCGACTAATGAGTCCCTTGGTGGCTCATGAGTTGGACTGTTCTGGCATCGGGATTATGGCCTTTGAAGCGGCACATGGACTCCTAGGGAATATATATGCGGCAGCATATGACTTCTTGGCAAGAAGTTATCTTGAAGAACACGCAAGTTGTTCTCTGATTGTGCTAGAGGCTCTGGTTATCAAAGAACATATCTGTTCATTTACTTTACTTGACTGGATGGCTGAATCTTTTACAGAACATTATAATGACTTCCTCTTGGAGGCAGTTGCTACTTATTGTGCCTACACGTTGATGGATTAAATTGGCAGTTGTCCATCTTCCGCACGTCCTAATCCAGATGTTTTCTTTTTCTTTTTACTCCACATTGCGATGTGTCACACCCCTGAGAGATGTTTAAGTTTTTTACCTTTTCCCAATAAATTTTTCGAACTGTCACTACCATTATATGGATTGACAATACATGAACTTGGTTCTGTCTCAATCGAACTTGAACTCTGTGTTCCTACTTTGCTTCCCTATTTTGTTTGTGGTCCGATCAAGGGAGGGTGTAGTGGAGAAGGGGTTCGATGTACACACATTGCTATGTTAGCATAAGCGCCTTAGATGTAAAACGTCATCTTGCCACTTTGCTGCTTTTGCACACGACACTGCATGTAGCTCTTATTACAAGAAAAACTGCTTGCTTGCTTTTTCTTCACATGAGAACGGTCTGTTATTCGCATGCCTAGATGTGCATTGCGACCTTAGTCTGAACACTGTGTGCAGAAGTTGTCAAGGTCAAATAACAATGTATGCTTTTGAATTCAGGTTGATCGGCCCATGCTCTAGGCATAACACTCACACAGCTGCAAATATCTGAAACTCGGTTGCATTTAATATGGCATTTGCATGCATGATTCAGACACTTGGAGAAAACCTTTTCCAGCCACAGAGCAGAGCTGATCCTGTGATGTGATTGACCTAAGCTTATATTTACGGTATGGGGTTCCCCATTCAATCCTAGAGACCTTCTATTAGTTTCATTAAACTAGCTTACTAGCGAAGTGAGGGTGGTTGTTTTCCACTATCATTTGTAATATGATGTCTCCCTTCATTTTCTATGGTATTGTAACAATGTTGATGGTTTTGTTTTTAATCATTTGTCTGCTTATGTTAGCCAAAGTACTGTTCCATAGGGCACGTAGTTGAAAATAAACATTTTAAACTTTACTATGTTGCAGGGATTCTGCTCATGCACAGAACTATGCGCAGGAAACCAGGACCTCAGTGAATTGTGGTGTACCAAAAACTCACCTCAGAACCCAGAACCCCTATCCGACCAGCATCAGTGTCCCATTCGTTATCCGTATTCTATCAGAGGTCCCAATGTATAGACAACCCAGAACAAGCGACTTAGAGTACTCTCAGGAATGGTGGGAATCAGAAATACCTGTTCGTTATTATTCTCATATCAGTCCACATCAAGAGTAATCAAAGACACGGTAAAGTTTAAAACGTTTATTTTATAAACTACGTGTCCTAAGATGCAGTACATTGGCTAACATTAGCAGACAAATGATTAAAAATAAAACCATCAGCATTGTTACAATACCATAGAAAATGAAAGGAGAAATCATAGTATAAATGACAGTGGAATGCGGACACCTTCCTTTCACTAGTAAACTAGTATTATTAGACTAATAGAAGGTCTCTAGGTTTGAATGGGGAACCCCATACCGTAAAGATCAGCTTAGTTGAATCACATCACAGGATCAGCTTTGCTCTGCTCCTGGGAAAGTTCTTCTCCAGTGTGTGTGTGTAAAGCATGCAGACTGCAATATTAAAACCACTCGACTTTCAGGTATTTGCAGCTGTGTGCGTGTTATGGCTAAATAGTGGGCCGATCAACCTGAGCTCAAAAACATGCATTGTCTGGCGACCCAGACTGTTTCTTTACACAATGTTCAGACCAAGGTCGCAGCGCACGTCTAGGGATGTGAACAACAGACAGTTCTCATGTGAAGAAAAGGCAAGCAAGCAGTTTTCAAATAATAACATGTATCTGCAGTGTCGTGTGCAAAAGCATCAAAAGTGGCAAGATGGCTCTCTAACATCTAACGCGCTTATGCTAACATAGCAATGTATGTATCTAAATCGCCGCCTTCACTACACCCCCCCTTGATCGGACCACTAGCAAATAGGGATACAATTAAGGAATGCAGAGTTCAAGTTCGATATGAGGAAATTCGATTTTCGATCTCGATCGTATTGACCCGCCATTTTGTAAACCGCCACCATTTTGTGTTGCCCTCACTCAGGCAGCACGACGGACGAAGTCTTTTCTGCTTTTCCTGCAATATTGTGTCAAAATAGCCTTCTGCCTCTGTTTACAAAGCTGGTGTTAGGGACTGGCCGAGTACACTAATCCCTGTCTGGTTTTTCTGATCCCTGTCTCAACTATCTGTTGGTTCACACTATTCTCTTCTGACTTTATCTTATCTTCTGGCCTTCGCTGTCTTCTGCTCGTATTCTCTCGTTTCACAACTGTCCTCCAAAACACACAAACGTATCTCGCCACCTGCAAGTCAGTTACAGACACGTTAATACCTTAACCTGTGGGGAGGGGTGGCAAACCCAGTTGAAGGAGAGGCCTCTTCGAGTTAGCCGACACCTTGTTTTACAACCTTCTCTATTGGCTCTATCCGATCTCAAGCTTTCCTTATTGGCTCTTGATGTGTGTAAGAGGTGTGCTTTCTGGTTAATGTATATGTCTTCTATACCAATATAAGATTGTGCACCACGGAGTGAAGTGGCAGTCTCCTGAGAACATACCGTGTATACTTCTAGGACAACTGTACTAGCTGCAGCTAATAAAATCTGATCTTTTACGCCGACAGAGTGTCCCCGTGTCTCTGTTAGCTGAAGCAGGAGAACCCAGGAGATTAAGGCATACCCTGCTCCGCCAGGCCCAAAAGGTTCTGGTTCTTCAACTGGCGCCCAACGTGGGGCGGTTTCAGAGGCAGTGGTTCTGCCCGAAGGTCGTGAGGAACCCCGCAAGAAAATTCTGGAGGAATCGCGAGCCACGTCAAGCAACCCCTGTATGTCGAAAGTGGTCCGAAGGTCTTTTGCAGCGTGGTTACTTCTTTCTGACGGCTACTGACGACTGCTGCCCTGACTACCGCCCTGCCTTGGCCCTCTTTTCGATGATATATGGTAAGGCGAGACGATAGACGGGCCTCTGTTGGTGTAAGAAGACATCTTAGTTAAGTATTGGTGGGTCGCTCCCACATTGGTTCTTTGGTTCTTTGGTTCTTTGGTCCTTTGGTTCTTTGGTTCTTAGGTTCTTAGGTTCTTTGATTCGGGTATTGCAATTACCGAAGCTGAGGGGTAAGTACATTTGTGCTGTATTAAACTGAATTTGACCCCCTTTATGTTTGTGAACAGTCCAGTAAAATAACGATGCCTGGTCTGACTAAGTTTGAGAAACTTTGTTGTTTTGGTTGTAATAGGGATTCCCGGCTGGAGGACTCTTGTCGGATTCCTTCGGTTGAAACTCCCACTTATGAGCTCTATTCTAAACATGGTGTTGGCCCCATTGCCTTTAAGGGAGACATGGATCCGATACACGAAGAATGATGGTGTTCTAAAATGGCCAGAAAATGGTAGTTTTGAGCCTGACATACTAGATAATTTGGAAGCTATTTTATTCAAAAGAAAAGCCCGGCTGGCAATGTTTGACTCTTTCCGCCTTTGGCGTAAGGAAGCCAAACAGAGAAAAATTAAGCAAGAAAAACGAGATAGGAAAACACAGGGTATGACAATTATACAGGCTGCTCAACAATTTAAAGATGATGAAGTCGATAATGCGATGGAAATTTCAGAGAGACAGCATCATATGGCGATAGATAAATGCTATCCGATGCTGCCAGCTTCCCCTTCCGATAAAAGAAAGGATTCAGAGGAAGATCCCTTGATGTCTCACTTATTGAGATTGCCTCCGCCCTATGTACAAGGTGCTAATGCACCCCCGTTGTTTCAGCCTGCTCAGCCGCCAGCTGCACCTCCGCTTGCTCCGGCTCTTCCACATTTGCCCCCTCAAGTATTGCCGCCTTTGCCGGCTTTGCCTTCAACTCCTTTGCCTTCTGTTCCCCCGGTAATTACCGATTCCTTTTCAATTAGTTTGCCTAATACTTTGTCCCCTATTCTTATGTCCAGTTCTCCGTCTATGCGTAAACGACTCACAGATACGGTTTCTGGTCTTTTATCTCCTTTCATTGAGGCTTTAAATGTATCTCCGGCTTTTTCTCGAAGACAGTCTCGTAGTCAGTTCCCAGCTTCCGGAGAACGAGAAAAGTTATACTCTCTCGCTCATAAATGGATTGAGAAGGGTCCCCAGTATAGTGTGCTCGACATTATGCCTACCTTCTCACAGTGGAATGCGCCTACGCAGAGATATGTTTTCAATGTCATGTGTGATACTCTCGTTAAAGGATGGGAGGATATGGATTTGGGTTCGGTTCCTCAGGGTCTGTTAGATATTCAGGCTGATTTTGATAAAGGTCTCATTGTGGGTTCCAAGGTTGAGGATGCCGTAAAGCGACTTGTTACCTTAAGAACCTTATTTACCTCACAGACTTTTCTCGACTCCGATCCCTCAGTTAGGTTGACACTGAAAAATTATCCAATGAGAGAGGTTCCCCCAGTATGGAAAGAAGAGGTTGCGGGAGTAGGTAATATTCCAGCTATTCCTGCTCACTTCCAGCGTATATGGGTACATGTTCCCTGGAAAAGATGAGAAGTTTTGGCTCTTAAACAGTCTTTACCAGATCCTCGTAAGAACCCTGCAGGTTATTATAAAGAATTGTCACAAACCGTTGATGCCTGTATCATGAATTTAGCAGACATTGACATTAAGCCTGGGCAAAGCACTACGCTACGCTCGCATAGTTTGCGAAGTTCGCGCTACTTCGCACTACGCGAACTGCACGTAGCACAGTGCGAACACACGTAGCGTAGTGTTGCGTAGTGCTGCTGTCATTTTTTGCTTGCTCGCGGTCCTCAACGTCAAGTTGGCGACCGCGAGCAAGCAAAATGACATCCCGGCGAGACTTTTTCCTTGTTCGCGATCAGCAACATCAAGTTGGCGATCGCGAGCATGGAAAATAAACCTCCCGGCGAGATTCCCAACGCGAGGAGGTCAGGTTTCTCATTGCGAGTGGTCGTGTATGCTCGCGACCACTCGCGATGAGAAACTACCAGTTCGCGTTGAGAAAGCTGCCTCTCGAGTAAAAATCTACTCGAGCAGCAGAAAACTACAGCTCGCACTGTGCAAGATGCCATTTTCAATGATTGCACAGTGCCGGTTGCTTGTCCGCACTGTGCAATCATTGAAAACTACATCTGGCACAGTGCGAACAAGGTACTACGCAGTTCGCGAAGTGCTACTCGTAGCTCGCGTAGTGCGAACTGCACTTTGCGTAGCTTCGCGAAGTGCTACTTCGCGAACTACGCCCAGGGTTAATTGACATGTTGATGGTGAATGTAGTCCCACAAGCATTATGGGCTAAAATTCGTAAAGAGAATCATGCCCAAGAATTAGGTGGAAATTGGGATGCTATCACTGCCGCAGATAGAAACCAAGTGGGTGGTGCGAAGCCTGACGCTTTGATTTCAGAACTCCCTGGTAGGATTATTACATTAATGAAAACGATGATGCCTGCCTTGAGAGTTAACTGGGATAAACTAACCGCGTGTAAACAAAAGAAAGATGAGAGTGTCTCTGATTTTTTCACTTGTTTTGAGGAGACATTCATTGATCACAGTGGTCAGGATATGACAACGGAGGGTGGACAGCGATTATTTGTCCATAAGTTCGTATTTAATTTGCTTCCCGAGCTGTCACACAAGTTGAAAGACTCCGAGTGTTCATGGGCTGTTTCTTCTTCAGCCCAGATATTGGCTACTGATCAATATTATGAAAATAGAGATAAAGAAGAAAAAGATAAGCAAGAGAAAAAGACTAAAGAATTGAAAACTAAAGTTCTCTTGCAACAGGCTTATCCACCTCGTTATGCTCAGCCCCAGTTTCAACAGCCTCCGCAGTTTCAGAGGGTGTATCAAAAGCCTGAGCCATATATTCCGCGACCTTTGATAGGTCCTAATCAATGTGCCTATTGTAGGGAGGAAGGTCATTTTAAGAGTAGTTGTCCGGTTTTATTGCAGCGTAATGGCACACCATCTGCTCCACGAGGTCGTGCTGGCCTCCAGTCAGCAAACAGAGGTAGAGGTCGAGGTATGTTGACTCAAGAACAGCGTTCCCTTCCTCCTCCTAATTCCGTGAATTACTTTGATCAGCAAAACGTTCGGTCTACACAGTACTACAATGAGGATTGTTATGATGAAGGCGATAATGAAGGTCTTCATGCTAACTAGGACAGCCATGGACAAAGTAAGGGAGTTGTGTTGATTCCAGTAGATCAGAATGGACCTTATGTTAATGTCACTACAATGGGTGTTTCAGAGCCATTTCTTTTAGATACTGGTGCGATGAAAAGTTCTATCATTCATTCAAAACTCCCTGGGGCACCTTTGTCTGGCTTAACGAATATATCTGTAGGTTTCTCTGGCGCCCCAGTTCGTAACCCGGTCTCTGGCCTTTTGCCTATTTCAATTGGCCCTTATGATTTGGAAGCTCCGCTTCTCTTAACGAATGGTTGCGGTGAGAATCTATTGGGCTTAGATCTACTAAAAAGAATCAATGCCACAATATCTTGTTCTCCTTCTGCTGTATATCGTACTCTAGGACAAAGATTGACTTCTCCAATGTATTTGTCTAAAGATCAGTTCCCACCTAAATTGCTCTCTCTTCCTGCAACGCTTTGGGCTACGGGTCCAAATGATGTTGGTTGTCTTGAGATCCCACCGTATGTTGTTACTCTCAAGCCCAATGCTGAATTGCCACGCGTTCCTCAATATAGAATTTCCATTGAAGGTGAAAAAGCGCTTTTGGAAATCATTCATGATTTGATTCAGAAGGGAGTGGTTGAGGAAACGAGAGGAAACATATGTAATAGCCCTATTCTTCCTGTTCTTAAATGCACTGATCCTTCTCAGCCTACTGTTTATCGTTTTGTGATTGATCTTCGGGAGGTAAACAAAATTGTTGTACCACAGTTTCCAGTTGTCTCAGATAGCACTGCGCTGTTGACAATGATACCTTCCACGGCGGTTTGGTTTTCTGTTATCGATCTAAAAAATGCTTTCTTTAGTATTCCCATTGCCGAAGAAAGTAGAGATATTTTTGGCTTCTCTCTTGGAGGCCGAAGCTTCCGGTTTAAGCGCGCACCTCAAGGCTATTGTGAAAGTCCCTCTATTTATAGCAAAGCTTTGAAATGTCATCGGTTGCATTGTTGCGACACTTATCACATCTTAATCATAAGGTTTCACCTTCCAAGCTACAATATTGTCATCGAGAAGTTACCTACTTGGGTCATATCTTGTCAAAGGAGGGAAGACGATTAACCCCAGAACGTATCCAAGCTATTGCGCAAATGTCTGTGCCATCTACACAAAGAGAGGTACGTGCCTTCCTAGGCATTACTTCCTATTGTAGGCAGTGGATCCCTAACTTCTCTCTGTTGGCCAAACCTTTGTTGGCACTCACTTTGAAAGATACGCCTCAGCCCCTTCCGTGGACTGACGAATGTCAGAGGAGTTTTGCTGACTTGCGTGCTGCTCTGTGTTCTGCTCCTGTACTAGGTACTCCTGATTACAGTAAGCATTTTACACTCTATGTTCATGAAAAAGAAGGTTGTGCGTTGTCAGTTTTAACGCAGCGATTTGGAGATAAACAGCGGCCATGTGCCTATTTTTCGGCTACGTTAGATCCAGTAGCTAAAGCATTGCCCAGTTGTCTTAAAGCGACAGCGGCAGCAGCTATTTCCATTTGACAGTCAGCTGGAGTGGTGGTAGATAATACTCTCATTGTTATGGTGCCACATGCGGTAGATGCTTTGCTAAACAAAACAAAAACGCAGCATCTTACGAGTGCTCGTTTGACTGGATATGAGCTGACGCAATTCTAGCTTTTGTCTCGTACACATCAATCGATGTAACACTTTAAATCCAGCTACTTTGGTGCCTCTCCCAGAAGAGAAAGGTGTTCAAGAACAACATGATTGTTTCCTCCGTACAGAGGAAGAGACAAAAGGTAGAATTGACTTGACAGATACGTCATTAGTGAATCCGGATGGATCGCTATGGGTAGATGGTTCTTGTTTTAAGCTTCCTAATGGAGAAGCAACTTCAGCCTATGCTGTTACTACCTTGCATACAGTCGTGGAAACAGCACGCATCAGACATAACTCAGCTCAAGCAGATGAACTGATAGCCTTAACTAGAGCGTGTGTGTTATCCAAGGGAAAAAGAGTGAACGGGTATACTGATAGCCAATACGCTTTTGGTGTAGCGTTCAATTTCGGACGTCTGAGGAAAGAAAGGGGATTCCTTACTTCCCATGGCACTAAAATACAACATGGTCAGTTGGTGACTGACCTTTTTGAGTCACTTGCTTTACCTACCCAGATAGCAATTGTGAAGTGTAGTGCGCACAAGAAGATTACCGACGATATTGGTCGTGGAAATGCATTTGCGGACGAGGTAGCTAAAAAGACAGCCAGAGATGCTACAAGTCGCATGTATGTTGCGGGCCCTGCAAATTGGGTCAGGGAAAGAGGAATGTATGAAGACACAGTAGAAAGCGTGAGATCAATTCAAGAAGAGGCCACAGAGAAAGAATTGAGTAAGTGGAAAGAAAGTACAGGAATGCTAGATGAAATGGGTTGTTGGGTGGAATTGTCAGAGCACCAACGTTGGCTGTTACCAGACGCCTATGTACCACCTGTAGTTACTATAGCTCATGGTCCAGCCCACCTAAGTGCGAAAGGGATATGCAAGCTTTTGGCTCCAGTATGGCAGAATGAGGGAATACCGAAGTGTGCAGAAAATGTAGTAAAACATTGTATCATTTGCTTAATGTACAATCCGGGAACGGGAACCCCAAGTCCAGCAGGTCATTTTGCTCCTCTGACCTATCCATTTGAGGTGTTGCAAATCGATTACATTCACATGGAACGATGCAACAATCTCAAATATGTTCTAGTGGTGGTATGTGCCTTTTCCAGATGGATAGAGGCATATCCCCTGAAAGACAATACTGCTCTATCCACAGCCAAAATACTTTTAAAGGAATTCTTTCCTAGATTTGGGTTGCCGCGCATTGTCTGGAGTGACAATGGGAGTGAATTTGTGGGCCAGATCATGCAAAAAGTTTGTGCAGGTCTTGGCATCAAGCAAAAGTTCCATGCGGCAAACAATCCACAGTCAGCGGGTCTAGTAGAGTGCTATAATGGCACTCTAAAGCTTAAACTGTCTAAAATACAAGCCAGTACAGGCCTTAGTTGGCCCGATACCCTACCTTTGGCCCTCTTAGCCACCAGAACGGCTGTGCATTCTCGTTTGGGACCTAGCCCTTATGAGGTTGTTTTCGGACGCCCAGCTAACATATGGGGAGTCCCTCGCCCTAAAAAGAACTCTGATATACCATACCCGATGATGATCGATTATTTGCATGACCTCACAACTAAATTGCGTGTTCTCCATCAACAGGTTCAGAGCGCTTTGCCCGAGGCCTCCACAGACTCAGGTCATTCCATCCAACCAGGTGATTGGGTCTGCGTGAAGAATTTCCAGAGGACGAAGAATTTGGAGCCTCGCTGGGGAAAACCTTGTCAGGTGCTCCTCACAACCCGTACAGCAGTGAAGGTTGAAGGAAAGAAGAACTGGATTCACGGTTTGCACTGCAAGAAGGTGCCTTTGCCTTTGCCTTTCGATCAGTGGGTCAGTAAGGGTATAAGAGACTCTGAAAGCGAGAAGGTTCCTCGTTTTGTACCCTTTAGTGATGCACACGTGAATGGAACATCGTCAGAGAAAGAAAGTGACGACATTCTCCAGGAAGCTGTACCACCGCACCTTCGTCTGAATACCACAGATCCACGAACATTGTTTCAGGATCAGACTGTACCTGATAAGGCTCGTTATAATTTGAGACCTAGACCGAAGAAGAAAACTTGAAATTCTCTCTTCTATGTAGTTTCTATCCCAGTTGCAGGGTCACGGTAGGAGTCTTGGTTGTGACCTGAGTAGTGGCAATAGGTCTGCAGGACGTGCAGTATCATAGGACGGCAGATAATCATAACCAAGTGATTGAGGAAGATTGCCGTGAGCATCCACTTAGAAGATGGATACTACATTAGGAGAAAGAGAGAGAAAGGAAAAAATGAAAAATTACTGTAAAATAGTATATAGTCGCTGTGGTATAACCTTATGTATTTTCATATTATTGTGTATTTTAATGGCGTGTATCGGTTGGATTGTTCATGCTATGCAGCAGAAAGTTGTCCCTTCTTCTATCACTGTGCCTTCTTATTCCACTATCTCTCCACATCTTTTTCATACACTTCCTCAACATGAACTGATTCGAAGAACCGAATATTACAATAACTCTTTTATCCAGTTATTACATCAACACCAATTAGTGATTAATACAACCAATTGTTGGGTGTGTGGATTGATGCCTCATACCACAGAAAAAGGGATGTCATATTTAGTCCTTCCATTCTCTTATGAAGGTTCTGCTTGGGCTTATTTTGTAATTTTCTCTAACGCCTATCAAAGCCGATTTAGACGACCTGTCAATTCTTATATTGGTGGACCAGATTTCAGTCATAGTTCGTTGATAAAGGGAATGGTATTTATGGCTAAAATCATGGAAAATAGTAAAATTTCTATCGATGAGAGAAAAGCATACACTAATTGGAACGTCACCCATTATATCACTAGTCTTAGTGATAAGGTCAAACAGGGCAAATCTCCACTGATTTGGACAATACCTCATCAAGGCAATTTCTGTTTGCAAATAAATGGTCAGACTGCTAACAACGAACAGGGAAAAAGCTTTTGCTCCCATACGTACATCATTCATCTCAGAATTCACAGCCGTACCATCTCAGGGCACGTATTTTATCTGTCATGATAGAGCCTATACATGGTTACCGACTGGTTTTTCTGGAACCTACTATATAGCTTTCCTTCTACCCCCTACATATACCGCTTCTTCAAATTTTCATAAAAACAGATATGGCAGATGGATTATTGATTCCAAAGACACAGCAGGACAAGAGGGAGGAGATTTCCTGAAAGGATTTCTTCCTTTTTGGGGTCCTATGGCAAATAGTAGGAATATGAGGGAACGGATTTGTGTCGTAGAGTCTACCATAGACATCACTGTAGGAGCTTTAAGTAATATTACAGCGGAACTACAGGCAGATCGTCTTATGACTTTGCAGAACCGAGTTGCCCTAGATGTTATTCTTGCAGATCGTGGTGGAGTCTGCAAATTGATCAAATCAAGTTACTGTATTTATATACCTGATGACGCTCCGACAGTATACCAGGCCATTTCTAAATTACATATAATCTCAGAGTCGATTCATCAGGACGAAGGAGATTGGTCGTTATTGGGATGGTTTTGGGGACTACTGTCCGAATGGGGTTGGAAGGTATTAACATTCCTTGGAATGGTGTTTGCCATCATTTTCTCTTGTTGTCTCTGTATGCACTGTGGTCCAGCCATTTGTGACCTTTGTGCTACTATGTGCATCCCAAACCCCCAAATCACAGAGAGTGGTGTTGACAGAGTAGATCAGAGGTTGGAACCTTATGCTGCTCTTCGTAAGGCTTACATTTGGTACAAGAAGTTGGCTATCCATCGTTTCCACTTGGCAAACTTTAATGCTTTTGTTGTGTTCCAGGATTCTTGCCCTGAGTCAAAGATGACTTTTGCTAAGTTTCAGTCTGTAATAGGCAGCCTTGTTGTAGTGGAACAGGCAAGTGTTCCTAGAGTTGGAGTGGTGGAGGATGTTGCTAGATTGAGAGATCGCCACTTTCCTGATCCCATTCCTCCCACACCCTCAAAATATTTTCCCAGTAGGAGATGTAGAGTCTGTTGGCGAAGAGTTACGCGGAAGGAGATTCGTATGTACTGCCCCGACTGTCCTTCTAAACCTGGGCTGCGTGTCCCTGCTTGTTTTAGAGCGTACCACACGCAAAATAATTTTTGGGAGCATTCATGAGTGGTAAAGTGAACTGCCTGGTCTGTATTCTTTGGAAAATTTTATTCTGTTTCAAGGTTGGCGTTAGTGCAATGTATTTAGTTGCTGATTTTGTGTTTATAGATTTGAATCTATTTGCGATTTGTTTGTGTTTTTATTTTTGTCTAAAAAAATCCTAAATGTGATGGCGGTGTGTGTAGGCTGGCGCTTGGCTGTTGGTGTGTGTGGACTGGCACTTGGTTGGCGGTGTGCGTGGAATGGTGCTTGGCTGGTGGTGTGCGTGGACTGGTACTTGGCTGGCGGTGTGCGTGGACTGGCGGTGTGCGTGGACTGGTGCTTGGCTGGTGGTGTGCATGGACTGGAGCTTGGCTGGCGGTGTGCGTGGAAGGTGCTTGGCTGGCGATGTGCGTGGTCTGGTACTTGGCTGGCGGTGTGCGTGAACTGGTGGTGTGTGCGGACTGGTGCTTGGCTGGTGGTGTGCGTGGACTGGAGCTGGGCTGGCGGTGTGCGTGGACTGGTGATTGGCTGGCGGTGTGCCTGGACTGGCGATTGGCTGGCGGTGTGCCTGGACTGGCGCTTGGCTAGCAGTGTACGTGGACTGGTGTTTGGCTAGCGGTGTGCGTGGACTGGCGCTCTGCTAGCGGTGTGTGTGGACTGGCGCTCGGCTGGCTGTGTGTGAGTAGTGACTTGTTGCTGGTCACTACACACACTGCTAGCTGAGTGCCAGTCCATGCAATCCATCAGCTTGTGTAGTTGCTGTGTCAGGAATGTGGGCGTGTGAAAGTGATGGGTCCTTGAATGACGCTGTGTGCTGGTGTGAGTTTTGTTATGTGATGGGCCTGCAGCTGGCGGTGTGAATGGTTTTGTATGTCTCACACGTATGAAAGGTGTATGAATGGCCTGTAAAGAGGTTGGTGCCTTGTCGTGGCTTTACAGCTCATGAGCTGTGAGTCAATGGTTCAGTTTCTCGCCCTTTCAATTATTAACAGTGCATTTCATTTTTGTGAAATCACTTGCTGATACAATTGTACATATTGAACCATCACTCACCCTCGTGCCAAATCCAACCGTATGTGTGTGTGCTTGAGGATTAGATGGCTGTGCAGTAATATTTGTCTTTCTGAAGCAGGCTGTACCTTGTCCCTTTTTGTGAATTTGGAATGTATTGCTTTTGTGCCTGGTGGTGCGAATGGTCTTATTTGTGTCACGTATGAAAGGTGTGTGAATGGCCTGTAAAGTGGTTGGTGCCTTGACGTGGCTTTACAGCTCACGAGCTGCGAGTCATTGGTTTGGTTTTTTGTGCATTTAATTATTGACAGTGCATTTCATTTTTGTGAAATCTCTTGTTAATAAAATTTAATACACTGAACCATGACTCGCCCTCGTGCCAAATCCAACCAGTATGTGTGTGTGTTTGAGGAATAGATGGTTGTGTAGGAATCTTTGTCTTTAGTTTCTCTGCCAAGGTGTACTTTCCATGTAAGAATAACCCACCAACTGTAGATATTGTCGAAAACCCATGGGAGTTCATGGTGATGTCTCTCTTGTGAATTCAAAAAGTTTTTTTATCCCCAGTGTCCGGCAAACCTCAAAATGCCTGTCACATTTTCATTGCAATATTGTTCCAAAATTCTCACGCTGCAGAAACAAACCAATAATTATGTCTAAACAATCTGGTTTTGCAAGGGGGTCACATGGGTTTTTGGCCCGGTGCTCGGTGGCCATTTAGGGAAACCTACCAAACCCATACATTTCTGAAAACTAGACACCTGGCGGCTTCCAGGGAGGTATGGCTTGCGCGGATCCCCCAAAGTTTCCTTACCCAGAATCCCCTGCAAACCTCAATTTTAGCTGAAAAAATCACTTTTTTCACACATTTTGGTGTGGGAAAGTTGTGGCATCACTTGGCTCACACAAATTTACCACCACCCAGCGCTCCCCCAGGTCTCTCGGTAAAAATGGTGCCTCACTTGTGTGGGAGGCCCAAGTACCCGTGCCAGGCAAGGGCCCAAAATGTAGTGAGGCGACATCAAAATGGCCTATCGCAAAACTACCTGGTTTTGCAAGGGGGGTCACTTGGGTTTTTGGCCCGGTGCAAAGCGGCCATCTAGGGAAACCTACCAAACCCATACATTTCTGAAAACTAGACAACCGGCGGCTTCCAGGGAGGTATGGCTTGCATGGATCCCCCAACGTTTCCTTACCCAGAATCCCCTGCAAACCTCAATTTTAGCTGAAAAAATCACTTTTTTCACACATTTTGGTGTGGGAAAGTTGTGACATCACCAGGCTCACACATATTTACCACCACCCAGCGTTCCCCCAGGTCTCCCAGTAAAAATGGTGCCTCACTTGTGTGGTTTTGCAAGGGGGGTCACTTGGGTTTTTGGCCCGGTGCTCGGCGGCCATCTAGGGAAACCTACCAAACCCATGCATTTCTGAATACTAGACACCCGGCGTTGGGGGATCCACGCAAGCCATACCTCCCTGGAAGCCACCGGGTGTCTAGTTTTCAGAAATTTATGGGTTTGGTAGGTTCCCCTATGTGCCGGCAGAGTTAGGGTTCAAAAACTACAGCTATGCACTTTGCCAAAAAAGGGTCATTTTTCACTGCAAAATTGAGGTGTGACCACGTTGCGTTTTGCGCCATTTTCTATCGCGTGTACTAGGCCGACCCGCACAAGTGAGGTACCATTTTTCTCGGTGGAATTTGGGGAACGCGGGGTGGGTGGAAATTTGTGGATCCACGCTGATTCCTGTCAGGGTTCGAGGCTCTTCAGAATTGCTCGGGAGCAGAATGTCACTAGTTCCCAATGCCCCTTCCCAGCCTTCCAGGCAACGCGCCTTTAAATGTGAGTCCGCCTGAGAACCCTAGGGGGGGGGGGGAAGGGGATGGGACAGAGAAGAGACAGTCACTACGTCTTTTTCTTTCTTGAGTGTTGTCGTTCTTTCTATCTTCTTTTTTGGGTGACAGATGTGTATATACTGCAAAAGAAGTATTCACGTTAGTAAGGTCTGGTCTATACCTACACCCTACCCTATTATATTCATGTGTGATTTTCTTCCTCTTTATACCCACCCTGTCTATAAGTGACCAATGCTCCTCTTCTGTTTGGGGGTTGTCTTGGTGTGTAATCTGCTGTAATGCAACAATTAGTTCAGATTTGTGTTGCCTTTTAATTATCTTGCAAACTCTCTTTATTTTTTCTTAATCCTACAGGTTCTCTTACCCAAGATACAACCAATGATGCCTTAACTGGATTCTGGATGGGTAAGTTGTACTACTTCCTAACTTCCTTAATTATAGCCTCTAAGTATCTCTCTATCTGTTATAGTCGAAATTCTCTACTCTCCGTAAACCTTCCCTAACTAAAGAGACTCTGAAGTGTAAGCCTTAAACTACCTACACTCGTTCGTGTTCTCCTCAACTAGGACTTCTATTCAGTAGGCGGCGCCGCTAGAACGCACTAATCTGTGGTGAAAAGCTGCCTGTGCTGACCGCTAAGATAACGATGTGCTGGCGCTTCCACTGCTGACTGGAATTTGAAGGTTCGCTTCGCTTCGCGCAGCTGACAGAAGGTTTTGCATTCACTGCTCGCTTCCCACAGGATTTCTCAGTAGTGAAAACTACTCTTTAGTATCATCTGTATAAGTTGCCATAAACAATAATTCTGAGGGTAGTGTTTGCGTGTTTTTATTTCTTCACACGCTAGGCTCAGAAACCTGACACTTCTATAAATGAAGCGCAAGCGCACAGGAAACTCTAATGCGGAACAGTCTTACTTATATCTGGAACCTGGAACTTGTACTCCTGGAAATACTTGACGATAAACTCTTCCCTCACTAAACTTCGCGACGCAAGACAGGTTGACCTTCTCTCCTCACGGCTCTGGTGAAGTGCGCCACTCCAATGGGCTGACACCTGGATCCTGATGATTCCTATGGAACGCTAGAGCGCTAACCTACTGCTCAATCGTAGCGGCCATCTTAGATTCTGATCTGTCTTTATTTTGCTTTCCAGTACAGTGTTGGATGCGGGGGAGCAGGACATTAGTCCTAACCGTAAGGTTCTTTTTTGAATATGGTCTGCTGGTCCTGACAGTACCCCCTCTCAAAGAACGTCCTCCCACTCTGGGCTTATTAGGAAATCTCTTATGAAATTCTCTAATTAATCTAGGAGCATGAATGTTTGAAGATACTTCCCAAGATCTTTCCTCGGGCCCATAGTTTTTCCAATCCAACAAATAGTACAACTGTCCGTTTCATATCTTAGAATCTAAGACTCGCTGTACCTCAAATTCTTCCCCTACTTCTGTTTGGATTGGTTTAGGGGGCTTTTTAACTCATAAATCTTTTGACACCCTTTTTAATAAGGAGACGTGAAACACCGGATGCACTCGCAATCCTTTCGGCAACTTCAACTGATAATTTACAGCACTTAATTTTTTCTCAATCTCATATGGACCTACAAATCTTGGTTGAAACTTTCTGACTCCCTTAAGTCTAAGGTTCTTTGTGTTTAACCACACCTTATCTCCTGCTTGTAAGTCTGGTTCCTTCCTTCTTTTTTTATCTGAATAAAACTTATAAGTTGCCTTTGCCTTGGTTAAGTTGTCTGTGGCTAACGAATGCACTCGTGTCATGTGTTCAACTAGATTAGTTACAGCTGGTACATCTACCTCTTGAAATTCTACAGATTGATAGGGATGTCTTCCTGTGTTTAAATAAAAAGGTGAATAACCTGTGGACATGTTTCTAGCATTGTTGTGGGCAAACTCTGCCGCCCACAGATAATCAGGCCAATCTCCCTCCTGCTCTAGTAAACATAATCTTAGGTACTGCTCTAATTCTTGGTTGGTGCGCTCTGTTTGGCCATCAGTCTCTGGGTGGTAACTAGTCGTGTACCTGGACTCTATACTCAGTTTCTTAGTAAAGGCTTTCCAAAAATGGGATAAGAATTGGGAACCCCTGTCTGATATCAAAACCTTAGGTACTCCATGGGCTCGAACTATATGTTGACTAAAAGTATGTGCCAAGGTTGCTGCCGTGGGAACTCCTTTCAAAGGTACAAAATGGGCCATTTTAGTAAATGCATCTACACACACTAATATTATATCATAACCCTTGCTAGATGGTAAATCAACTATTAAGTCTAAGGTTATAGTGTGCCATGGATGTGGTGGAGTAGGTAAGGGCTGCAGCAGTTCCTTTGGAGCTTGCCTTTCCGGCTTTCTCCTAGCGCATATTTCACAAGTGGTTACACATTGCCGTACATCCTTTATCAAACTAGGCCACCAAAAACGTCGCTTCACTAGGTCTTCAGTCTTTGTTATTCCCTTATGGCCTGCCAATAGATCATTGTGACTTTCTTTCAAGGCCTTTTGCTGCATTTCTACTGTCGGCAAGTAAAGGGCTCCGTGATGATACGGTAAACCTTCCCGAATCTCTCGCCCAGAATCTTCTCTCACCCATGCTTCCAATTCTTTTACCGACATTGAGAACTGATTCCCTTTTTCCTGCGACTCTCGCAAAACTGCTCCAATCACCCTTTCTACTGGAATGATGGTCTGGAACTTGACCTCCTCCATTACTTCTTCTGTCCCTCTTCTAGATAAGGCATCTGCCTTGCCATTTTGTGCACCAGGATGGTAAGTAATTATGAAGTCATAGTCTGCAAAATATAATTACCATCTTAACTGTCTTGGTGTTAAAGTTCTAGCAGACTTCAAGAATTTCAAATTTCGATGATCTGTGTAAACTGTTACCACATGCCTGGCCCCCATCAAATAATGTCTCCAGTCCTCGAAAGCATCTTTAATGGCTAATAACTCTTTCTCTGTGATGGTATAGTTAACTTCCGCTGCAGTTAACTTCCTAGATCGATAGGCCACCGGGTGCAGTTGTCCTGTTGACTTATGTCGTTGTGATAACACTCCTCCTAAAGCCCAATTGGAGGCATCCGTTTCTACTAAAAACGGCTCAGATGGATCGGGATGCAGCAAAATTGGGGCTGAGGTAAAATCCTTCTTTAACTGTATAAATGACTCTTCTGCTTCCTTAGTCCACTCAAATTTGACGCCCTTCCTTAGTAACCTAGTCATTGGAATCAGTTTCGGAGAATTTTTTTGAATAAACCTCCTATAAAAATTAGCGAATCCGATGAAACTTTGGATTTCCTTCACGGATTTCGGAGATTCCCACTCCAGAACTGCCTTGATCTTACTTTCATCCATAGTCACTCCACTGGGAGCTAGCACAAAACCCAAGAATTCCACAGACGTTACACTAAAGGCACATTTTTCCAACTTGACAAATAGACTGTGCTCTCGCAATTTCTGCAGGACCTTCTTGACATGGTCTTCATGTTCTTCCACGTTGTTCGAGTAGATTAGTATGTCATCAATTTACACCAATGCATTCTGATCAATAAATTCCTTCAAAACATCATTGATGAAGTGCTGGAAGGCTGCTGGGGCATTACATAGGCCATACGGCATTACTTGATATTCAAAGAGGCCATGCTTTGTCCTAAATGCCGTCTTCCATTCATCTCCTTCTCGAATTCGGACCAGATGGTAGGCCCCTCTCAAGTCCAGCTTGGTATAGATTTTGGCTTCCTTCACCTGGTCCAATAATACAGAAATCAAGGGCAAGGGATATCGATTCTTTATGGTTAGTCTATTTATTGCCCTATAGTCTATGCAGGTTCTCAAATCTCCATTTTTTTTTGGAATGAAAAAAAGTGGAGATGAGACTGGGGATTGTGACGGTCTTATAAATCCGTTCTCCAGATACTTGTGTAGATACTCCTTCAGGTGTTCATCTTCTCTTTCTGTCAAAGCATAAATTCTACTACATGGGAGAATGGATCCTGGTTCCAGTCCTATTTTGCAATCGAAGTCTTGATGTGGAGGAAGCCTTTCCGCTTCTACTTCACTAAAGACATCTAAATACTCAGCGTATTCTTCAGGTAGTTCAGTTGTACTGATGACACAAATTGTGGATCCTTTCTCACTTAAATGAAAAGCCTGCGTTTTTTCTTGACTTCTGTGACCTTCCTGATAACAATTTTCCTTACAATAATCCGAGTTCAAAGTCACGGTGCGGGCTCCCCAATCTATAGTAGGATTGTGCTCGGTGAGCCACGGTAACCCCAATATTAGTTGGAACTGTGGAGCATCAACCAAATTGAATTGCAGATCTTCTCGATGACCCTCTTCGGATTCCAACTCCACTGGTTCAGTATGGCTCACAATGGGTCCAGAGGAAAGATTCGTTCCATCAACTGCTCGGACAGCCTCACTTCTTTCTTTCTCGATTGCCTTTAACCCAATTTTTTCTGCGAACTTTAGATCACAGAAATTGCCTGTAGCTCCTGAATCTATCATTACGGCGACTCGCCTTAATATTTGTTCCCTATATCGTAGTGTCATCATTACGGTCAAATGCAGAGCCACAGACTGCAAGGTATTCGCCAAGGTATGGGCATCTGGAGCTGTTTCAGTATCAGCAACCACCAGTCCAACTCCACTTACTGGTGGTGCAAGGCGTTTCCTGACGGTTTCTGCTTGGGCTTCTTCGGGCAATCCCGAACAAAATGCCCAGTTCCTCCACAATATAGGCATTGCTTGTTCAACCTCCTCTTTTCTTTCTCTTCTTTGGAAAGGGGACCTCGAATCATTCCAATTTGCATGGGTTCTCCCCCATGGGCAATGTCGCTTTCCTTGCAGCCTTCAGATTTTCCTCGATCAAACCGGGCCACATTCGGACGATAATCCCGCTTCCTTTCTCCTCTTCGTTCACCTTGACGGAAGTCAATCTCTAAAACTAGATCAATTAGTGCTGAAATCTCTGTGGGTCAATTGGGTACTTGTGCTAATGCATCCTTTAACTCATCCTTTAAGCCTCGATAAAACACAGCTGCTCTTTTGTTCTCCGGCCATTCAGTTTCTACAACTAACTTATTGAACTGAGCCAAGTAAGCTACTAAATCTCCACTCCCCTGTTTTATTTCTAATAACTCATTGTCTGTCACCTGGGAGACTCTTCTTCTGTCGAAGATGCAAAGGAATTTTTTCTTAAATTCGTCCAAATCATATAATATTGGAGCGTTACTGGTGACCAGAGGCATAGACCAAGACGCAGCGTCTCCACTTAAGTACGACAATATGAATGCCACTCGAGACTGCGCATCAGGGAAAAGGGCCGGGCGACACATGAAGTGTAATGTGCATTGAGTTAAAAACACCTGTGCCTTTTGTGGATCACCACTAAAACGTTCAGGGGGAGCCAAAGGAATTACGGGTGACAATGAATGAATTACTTGTGTCGTTATTTTAGGCTGAGTGACTGAAGGCTCACTAGAAGTTCCTTCAGGATTGACTGAATATCTTAAACTTGGGCCAGAGACTAGACTACTCATCTTTAAGGTTAAATCTGTGGTTTCTTTTCTCAGTTCCCTATTCTCCTCTCTAACAGAAATTAATTCCCTTTGGATTCCTTCTAAAACTTCTCCTAATTTCTTCAAATCCAATCCTTCACCATTCTGCTCAAGAGCGAACCAACATGTGGGCACTTCACTCTGTCAGGGTTCGATGCTCTTCAGAATCGCTCGGGAGCAGAATGTCGCTAGTTCCCAATGCCCCTTCCCAAACTTCCGGGCAACGCGCCTTTAAATGCGAGTCCGCCCAAGAAACCTAGGGGGGGGAAGGGGATGGGACAGAGAAGAGACAGTCACTACGTCTTTATCTTTCTTGAGTGTTGTCGTTCTTTCTATCTTCTTTTTTGGGTGACAGATGTGTATATACTGCAAAAGAAGTATTCACGTTAGTACGGTCTGGTCCATATCTACACCCTACCCTATTATATTCATGTGTGATTTTCTTCCTCTGTATACCCACCCTGTCTATAAGTGTCCAATGCTCCTCTTCTGTTTGGGGGTTGTCTTGGTGTGTAATCTGCTGTAATGCAACAATTAGTTTAGATTTGTTTTGCCTTTTAATTATCTTGCAAACTCTCTTTATTTTTTCTTAATCCTACAGGTTCTCTTACCCAAGATACAACCAATGATGCCTTAACTGGATTTTGGATAGGTAAGTTGTACTACTTCCTAACTTCCTTAATTATAGCCTCTAAGTATCTCTCTATCTGTTATAGTCGAAATTCTCTACTCTCCGTAAACCTTCCCTAACTAAAGAGACTCTGAAGTGTAAGCCTTAAACTACCTACACTTGTTCGTGTTCTCCTTAACTAGGACTTCTATTCAGTAGGTGGCGCCGCTAGAACGCACTTATCTGTGGTGAAAAGCTGCCTGTGCTGACCGCTAAGATAACGATGTGCTGGCGCTTCCACCGCTGACTGGAATTTGAAGATTCGCTTCGCTTCGTGCAGCTGACAGAAGGTTTTGCATTCACTGCTCGCTTCCCACAGGATTTCTCAGTACTGAAAACTACTCTTAAGTATCATCTGTATAAGTTGCCATAAACAATAATTCTGAGGGTAGTGTTTGCGTGTTTTTATTTCTTCACACGCTAGGCTCAGAAACCTGACACTTCTATAAATGAAGCGCAAGCGCACAGGAAACTCTAAAGCGGAACAGTCTTACTTATATCTGGAACATGGAACTTGTACTCCTGGAAATACTCGACAATAAACTCTTCCCTCACTAAACTTCGCGACGAAAGACAGGTTGACCTTCTCTCCTCAAGGCTCTGGTGAAGTGCGCTACTCCAATGGGCTGACATCTGGATCCTGATGATTCCTATGGAACGCTAGAGCGCTAACCTGCTGCTCAATCGTTCCTAATGTAGCGGCCATCTTAGATTCTGATCTGTCTTTATTTTGCTTTCCAGTACAGTGTTGGATGCGGGGGAGCAGCACATTAGTCCTAACCGTAAGGTTCTTTTTTGAATATGGTATGCTGGTCCTGACATTCCAGAACTTTCCATCACAGAAATGTGGGGGAAAAGTGTTATTTTCTCAATTTTTTAGATTTGCAAGTGATTCTGGGTAACAGACCCTGGTGGGAGGCACTCAAGTCACCCCATCCTGGATTCCCCTAGCTGTCTTGTTTTCAAAAATATATAGGTTTGCTAGGTTTCCCTAGGTGCCGGCAGAGCTAGGGTTCAAAAACTACAGCTAGTCACTTTGCCAAAAAAGGGTCCTTTTTCACTGCAAAATTGAGGTGTGACCACGTTGCGTTTTTGTGCCGTTTCCTGTCACGGGCACTAGGCCGACCCGCACAAGTGAGATACCATTTTTCTCGTAGGACTTTGGGGAACACGGGGTGGGTGGAAATTTGTGGATCCACGCAGATTCCAGAACTTTCCATCACAAAACATCTGGGGAAAATGTGTTTTTTTGTCAATTTTTTACGGCTGCAAGGGATTCTGGGTAACAGACCCTGGTGGGAGGCACTCAAGACACCCCATCCTGGATTCCCCTGGGGGAACGCTGGGTGGTGGAAAATTTGTGTGAGCCCGGTGATGCCACAACTTTCCAACACCAAAATGTGTGAAAAAAGTGATTCTTTCAGCTAAAATTGAGGTTTGCAGGGGATTCTGGGTAAGGAAACATTGGGGATTCACGCAAGCCATACCTCCCTGGAAGCCGCCGAGTGTCTAGTTTTCAGAAATGTATAGGTTTGGTAGGTTTCCCTAGATGGCCGCCGAGCACCGGGCCAAAAACCCAAGTGACCCCCCTTGCAAAACCAGGTGGTTTTGTGATAGGCCATTTTGATGTCGCCTCACTACGGTTTGGGCCCTTTCCTGCCGCGGGTACTTGGGCCTCCCACACAAGTGAGGCACCATTTTTACTGGGAGACCTGGGGGAACGCTGGGTGGTGGAAAATTTGTGTGAGCCCGGTGATGCCACAACTTTCCCACACCAAAATGTGTGAAAAAAGTGATTTTTTCAGCTAAAATTGAGGTTTGCAGGGGATTCTGGGTAAGGAAACTTTGGGGGATCCACGCAACCCATACCTCCCTGGAAGCCGCTTGGAGTCTAGTTTTTAGAAATGTATGGGTTTGGTAGGTTTCCCTAGATGGCCACCGAGCACTGGGCCAAAAACCCAAGTGACCCCCCTTGAAAAACCCGGTGGTTTTGCGATAGGCCATTTTGATGTCGCCTCACTACGTTTTGGGCCCTTGCCTGCTGCGGGTACTTGGGCCTCCCACACAAGTGAGGCACTATTTTTACCGGGAGACCTGGGGGAATGCTGGGTGGTGGAAAATTTGTGTAAGCCCGGTGATGCCACAACTTTCCCACACCAAAATGTGTGAAAAAAGTGATTTTTTCAGCTAAAATTGAGGTTTGCAGGGGATTCTGTGTAAGGAAACGTCGGGGGATCCACGCAAGCCATACCTTCCTGGAAGCCACCGGGTGTCTAGTTTTCAGAAATGTATGGGTTTGGTAGGTTTCCCTATGTGCCGGCAGAGTTACGGTTCAAAAACTACAGCCATGCACTTTGCCAAAAAAGGGTCATTTTTCACTGGAAAATTGAGGTGTGACCACGTTGCGTTTTGCGCCGTTTTCTGTTGCGGGCACTAGGCCAACCGCACAAGTGAGGTACCATTTTTCTTGGTGGATTTTGGGGAACGCGGGGTGGGTGGAAATTTGTGGATCCACGCAGATTCCAGAACTTTCCATCACAGAAATGTGGGGAAAAAGTGTTTTTTTTGTCAATTTTTTAGGTTTGCAAGGGATTCTGGGTAACAGACCCTGGTGGGAGGCACTCAAGTCACCCCATCCTGGATTCCCCTGGGTGTCTAGTTTTCAAAAATATATAGGTTTGCTAGGTTTCCCTAGGTGCCGGCAGAGCTAGGGTTCAAAAACGACAGCTAGTCTCTTTGCCAAAAAAGGGTCATTTTTCACTGCAAAATTGAGGTGTGACCACGTTGCGTTTTGCGCCGTTTCCTGTCGCGGGCACTAGGCCGACCCGCACAAGTGAAGTACCATTTTTCTTGTAGGACTTTGGGAAACGCAGGGTGGGTGGAAATATGTGGATCCACGCATATTCCAGAACTTTCCATCACAGAAATGTGGGGAAAAAGTGTTTTTTTGGTCAATTATTTAGGTTTGCAAGGGAATCTGGGTAACATACCCTGGTGGGAGGCACTCAAGTCACCCCATTCTTGATTCCCCTGCGTGTCTAGTTTTCAAAAATATATAGGTTTGCTAGGTTTCCCTAGGTGCCGGCAGAGCTAGGGTTGAAAAACTACAGCTAGTCTCTTTGCCAAAAAAGGGTCATTTTTCACTGCAAAATTGAGGTGTGACCACGTTGCGTTTTGTGCCGTTTCCTGACGCGGGCACTAGGCCGAACCGCACAAGTGAGGTACCATTTTTCTCATAGGACTTTGGGGAATACGGGGTGGGTGGAAATTTGTGGATCCACGCAGATTCCAGAAATTTCAATCACAGAAATGTGGGGAAAGAGCGTTTTTTTTGTAAATTTTTTAGGTTTGCAAGGGATTCTGGGTAACAGACCCTGGTGGGAGGCACTCAAGTCACCCCATCCTGGATTCCCCTGGGTGTCTAGTTTTCAAAAATATATAGGTTTGCTAGGTTTACCTAGGTGCCGGCAGAGCTAGGGTTCAAAAACTACAGCTAGTCACTTTGCCAAAAAAGGGTAATTTTTCACTGCAAAATTGAGGTGTGACCACGTTGCGTTTTTGTGCCGTTTCCTGTCACGAGCACTAGGCCGACCCGCACAAGTGAGATACCATTTTTCTCGTAGGACTTTGGGGAACACGGGGTGGGTGGAAATTTGTGGGTCCACGCAGATTCCAGAACTTTCCATCACAAAACATCTGGGGAAAATGTGTTTTTTTGTAGGCCTGGGCAAAAATTTCGTTCCGTTCGTGGAAATTGCGATAATTTGACATTTTTGCGTTCCGCGGAGAGCGCGAAAATGTCAAAAATTCCGGTTTCCGCAGCTTGGCGATAATTTGTTTCTTGCTCGCGCTGTAAAATGATACATTCTCGCGCGCGCGCGATCGCCTTACCTGAATCCCTGCGTTCGCTGACAAGTTTTCTTGATCCGGTCGCGTTCTCCATGAGATGTTGTATTGTTTTTAGCCATTTGCGCTGTCTCGCGACAGTTCGCGCCCGCAGTGACGTCATGCGTCGCGCGATCACGTCTTTCTTCTCGCGATCATGCACCGCGAGAACAACTCAAAACAAGATGGCCGCGCCCGCAAGCAACCACATGGGTAAGTTGGCGACCCGCAACCATGCAGAAAATCTCGCGAACGTGCCGGAAAAAAACTTCCGCATCTTCGCGATATTTCTGCTTGTTTGCGATAATTTTAAACATTCTCGCGATAATTTGCGAAGGTTAATTCCGCAAATTCCGCCCACCCCTATTTTTTTGTCAATTTTTTACGGCTGCAAGGGATTCTGGGTAACAGACCCTGGTGGGAGGCACTCAAGACACCCCATCCTGGATTCCCCTGGGGGAACGCTGGGTGGTGGAAAATTTGTGTGAGCCCGGTGATGCCACAACTTTCCAACACCAAAATGTGTGAAAAAAGTGATTTTTTCAGCTAAAATTGAGGTTTGCAGGGGATTCTGGGTAAGGAAACGTTGGGGATTCACGCAAGCCATACCTCCCTGGAAGCCGCCGAGTGTCTAGTTTTCAGAAATGTATAGGTTTGGTAGGTTTCCCTAGATGGCCGCCGAGCACCGGGCCAAAAACCCAAGTGACCCCCCTTGCAAAACCAGGTGGTTTTGTGATAGGCCATTTTGATGTCGCCTCACTACGTTTTGGGCCCTTTCCTGCCGCGGGTACTTGGGCCTCCCACACAAGTGAGGCACCATTTTTACTGGGAGACCTGGGGGAATGCTGGGTGGTGGAAAATTTGTGTGAGCCCGGTGATGCCACAACTTTCCCACACCAAAATGTGTGAAAAAAGTGATTTTTTCAGCTAAAATTGAGGTTTGCAGGGGATTCTGGGTAAGGAAACTTTGGGGGATCCACGCAACCCATACCTCCCTGGAAGCCGCTTGGAGTCTAGTTTTTAGAAATGTATGGGTTTGGTAGGTTTCCCTAGATGGCCACCGAGCACTGGGCCAAAAACCCAAGTGACCCCCCTTGAAAAACCCGGTGGTTTTGCGATAGGCCATTTTGATGTCGCCTCACTACGTTTTGGGCCCTTGCCTGCTGCGGGTACTTGGGCCTCCCACACAAGTGAGGCACTATTTTTACCGGGAGACCTGGGGGAATGCTGGGTGGTGGAAAATTTGTGTAAGCCCGGTGATGCCACAACTTTCCCACACCAAAATGTGTGAAAAAAGTGATTTTTTCAGCTAAAATTGAGGTTTGCAGGGGATTCTGGGTAAGGAAACGTCGGGGGATCCACGCAAGCCATACCTTCCTGGAAGCCACCGGGTGTCTAGTTTTCAGAAATGTATGGGTTTGGTAGGTTTCCCTATGTGCCGGCAGAGTTACGGTTCAAAAACTACAGCCATGCACTTTGCCAAAAAAGGGTCATTTTTCACTGGAAAATTGAGGTGTGACCACGTTGCGTTTTGCGCCGTTTTCTGTTGCGGGCACTAGGCCAACCGCACAAGTGAGGTACCATTTTTCTTGGTGGAATTTGGGGAACGTGGGGTGGGTGGAAATTTGTGGATCCACGCAGATTCCAGAACTTTCCATCACAGAAATGTGGGGAAAAAGTGTTTTTTTTGTCAATATTTTAGGTTTGCAAGGGATTCTGGGTAACAGACCCTGGTGGGAGGCACTCAAGTCACCCCATCCTGGATTCCCCTGGGTGTCTAGTTATCAAAAATATATAGGTTTGCTAGGTTTCCCTAGGTGCCGGCAGAGCTAGGGTTCAAAAACGACAGCTAGTCTCTTTGCCAAAAAAGGGTCATTTTTCACTGCAAAATTGAGGTGTGACCACGTTGCGTTTTGCGCCGTTTCCTGTCGCGGGCACTAGGCCGACCCGCACAAGTGAGGTACCATTTTTCTTGTAGGACTTTGGGAAACGCAGGGTGGGTGGAAATATGTGGATCCACGCATATTCCAGAACTTTCCATCACAGAAATGTGGGGAAAAAGTGTTTTTTTGGTCAATTATTTAGGTTTGCAAGGGAATCTGGGTAACATACCCTGGTGGGAGGCACTCAAGTCACCCCATTCTTGATTCCCCTGGGTGTCTAGTTTTCAAAAATATATAGGTTTGCTAGGTTTCCCTAGGTGCCGGCAGAGCTAGGGTTGAAAAACTACAGCTAGTCTCTTTGCCAAAAAAGGGTAATTTTTCACTGCAAAATTGAGGTGTGACCACGTTGCGTTTTGTGCCGTTTCCTGACGCGGGCACTAGGCCGAACCGCACAAGTGAGGTACCATTTTTCTCGTAGGACTTTGGGGAACACGGGGTGGGTGGAAATTTGTGGATCCACGCAGATTCCAGAACTTTCCATCACAGAAATGTGGGGAAAAAGTGTTTTTTTGTCAATTTTTTAGGTTTGCAAGGAATTCTGGGTAACAGACCCTGGTGGGAGGCACTCAAGTCACCCCATCCTGGATTCCCCTGGGTGTCTAGTTTTTAAAAATATATAGGTTTGCTAGGTTTCCCTAGGTGCCGTCAGAGCTAGGGTTCAAAAACTACAGCTAGTCACTTTGCCAAAAAAGGGTCATTTTTCACTGCAAAATTGAGGTGTGACCACGTTGCGTTTTGTGCTGTTCCCTGTCGCGGGCACTAGGCCGACCTGCACAAGTGAGGTACCATTTTTCTCATAGGACTTTGGGGAACACGGGGTGGGTGGAAATTTGTGGATCCACGCAGATTCCAGAAATTTCAATCACAGAAATGTGGGGAAAGAGCGGTTTTTTTGTAAATTTTTTAGGTTTGCAAGGGATTCTGGGTAACAGACCCTGGTGGGAGGCACTCAAGTCACCCCATCCTGGATTCCCCTGGGTGTCTAGTTTTCAAAAATATATAGGTTTGCTAGGTTTACCTAGGTGCCGGCAGAGCTAGGGTTCAAAAACTACAGCTAGTCACTTTGCCAAAAAAGGGTTATTTTTCACTGCAAAATTGAGGTGTGACCACATTGCGTTTTGCGCCGTTTCCTGTCGTGGGCACTAGGCCGGCCTGCACAAGTGAGGTACCATTTTTCTCATAGGACTTTGGGGAACACGGGGTGGGTGGAAATTTGTGGATCCACGCATTTTTCCAGAACTTTCCATCACAGAAATGTGGGGAAAAAGTGTTTTTTTGGTCAATTATTTAGGTTTGCAAGGGAATCTGGGTAACATACCCTGGTGGGAGGCACTCAAGTCACCCCATTCTTGATTTCCCTGGGTGTCTAGTTTTCAAAAATATATAGGTTTGCTAGGTTTCCCTAGGTGCCGGCAGAGCTAGGGTTAAAAAACTACAGCTAGTAACTTTGCCAAAAAAGGGTCATTTTTCACTGGAAAATTAAGGTGTGACCACGTTGCGTTTTGTGCCGTTTCCTGTCGCAGGCACTAGGCCGACCTGCACAAGTGAGGTACAATTTTTCTCGTAGGACTTTGGGGAACATGGGGTGGGTGGAAATTTGTGGATCCATGCAGATTCCAGAACTTTCCACCACAGAAATGTGGGGAAAAAGTGTTTTTTTTGTCAATTTTTAGGTTTGCAAGGGATTCTGGGTAACAGATCATGGTGGGAGGCAGTCAAGTCACCCTATCCTGGATTCCCCTGGGTGTCTACTTTTCAAAAATGTATAGGTTTGCTAGGTTTCCCTAGGTGCCGGCACAACTAGGGTTAAAAAACTACAGCTAGTCACTTTGCCAAAAAAAGGTCATTTTTCACTGCAAAATTGAGGTGTGACCACGTTGCGTTTTACGCCGTTTCCTGTCGCGGGCACTAGGCCGACCCGCACAAGTGAGGTACCATTTTTCTCATAGGACTTTGGGGAACGCGGGGTGGGTGGAAATTTGTGGTCCACCCAGATTCCAGAACTTTCCACCACAGAAATGTGGGGAAAATGTGTTTTTTTTGTAAATTTTTTAGGTTTGCAAGGGATTCTGGGTAACAGATCATGGTGGGAGGCAGTCAAGTCACCTCATCCTGGATTCCCCTGGGTGTCTAGTTTTCAAAAATGTATAGGTTTGCTAGGTTTCACAAGGTGCCGGCAGAGCTAGGGTTAAAAAACTACAGCTAGGTACTTTGCCAAAAAAGGGTCAATTTTCACTACGAAATTGAGGTGTGACCACATTGCATTTTGTGCAATTTCCTGTCGCGGGCAGTAGGCCAAACTCCACAAGTGAGGTACCATTTTTCTCGTAAGACTTTGGGCAACACGGGGTGTGTGGAAATTTATAGATCGACGCAGAGTCCAGCACTTTCCACCACAGAAATATGGGGAAAATGTGTTTTTTTTGTCAATTTTTAGGTTTGCAACGGATTCTGGGTAACAGATCATGGTGGGAGGCAGTCAAGTCACCCCATCCTGGATTCCCCTGGGTGTGTAGTTTTAAAAAATGAATAGGTTTGCTAGGTTTCCCTAGGTGCCGGCAGAGCTAGGGTTCAAAAACTACAGCTAGACTGTTCGCAAAAAATGTGTAAATTTTCATTGTGAAAATGTGGTGTGTTCACGTTAGGTTTTGAGCCACTTCCTGTCGTGGGCACTATGCCTACCCACACAAGTGAGGTACCATTTTTATCGGGAGACTTAGAGTAGTTCAGATTTGTAAAGCAACTGTTATTACCTATTGATTTTTGATGCATTTCTCCATTCCAAATGAAAGACATTGTGTAAAAAAAAAGTCATTTTGAAAAATGACCGATAATTCTCATGCTAGTATGAGTATTCCCAATTTCGAAAATGTGCAAATATCTACTGTTTCTAAACTCTGTAATTTGTTCCCATTTCAGAAATACATAGGTGTCTTTCATACCGATTTTTCCATGTATACATGTTCCCACAATAATTGCTATATACCCGGAACATAATAAGAAACCATTACAAAATGCTGCTCAGTTTTTTACTTTGGGATCGTTGGGCTCTTGGTGAACCTACAAGTCCTATATATCCCCACAACCAGGAAGGTCCAACGGATGTAACGGTACATGGCTTTTAAAGAGATGTCATAATTAGAAGAAGTTACAGGTGAAAACGTTGACACAAAAGGCTGCTTTTTTCAACTAAGTTTCAATTTTTCCTATATTTAACTGTTAATTTCTATAAAGAAAACCTGATGGATCTACACAAATGACCCCTTGCTGAATTCAGAATTTTGTCTACTTTTCAAAAATGTATAGCTTTCCAGGATCCATTATTGCTTTTGTACCCATTTCTACCATTAACTGGAAAGAGGTTGAAAGCACAAAAAATTGCAAAAATAGGGTATGTCCCAGAAAAATTCCAAAACTGTGTAAAAAAATGTTGGAATTCTGACAAAAATCTGTAATTCCCTAAAATCTGGAGAAATGGTGATTTCAGCCCCACAAACCCTTTTTTGATACCATTTGCAGAGAAAAACCCCGACGCTTTCATTTGCAGCCAGTTTTCCCCATTTTTCACAAAAAAAACTCAATTTTGCTGTATTTTGACTAATTTATGGGAACCCTCTAGGAGAATCCACAAACCCTGGGTACCTTTAGAATCCCCATGATGTTGGAAGAAAAGGACGCAAATTTGGCGTGGATACCTAATGTGGTCAAAAAGTTACAGGGGCCTAAGCGCGCACTACCCCAAATAGCCCAAAAAAAGGTTTAGCACAGGAGGGGAAAAGGCCTAGCAGCGAAGGGGTTAAGGTAGTGTCCATTCACAAGACGTAAAAATACCACCACAAATCCAATGGACATGAACAAAAAAATACATATGAGCATTAGCCAAATGTAAGTCCAAGGGGGAATCAAAAAATGTCTTTTAAACCAAACAGCAAAAATAGAGACTTTCGATGGTGGCAGTAGAAGTCATAGAGTTAGTGTCAAAGGAGAAACGTGACTGTTCTGCTCGATTTTCCCGGCCTTCTTGTGAGGAAAGGTGATTGAATGTGACTTCAGTCTCTTACCATTCAAGTCTAAGGGTTAGAGTAGTGAATGGAGCCTATTTACTAGGCACTTCGACATGATCCTGTGCTCTTCCCCATAGATCAGGGCTTGCACACATAGCCTAGGGGATAGATTCGTTAGTATTAGGGATAACCTGTCCTGTAGTGAGGGTATTTCATGGAGCCGTGCTGAATTCAGGCCTGGTAGGCCTCAAACGGGAGAGACTCCATCTTTCTTTCTGCTCCGGCAGCTTGGGATGCTTCTAGGTCAAATGTAATGTTTTAGTTATGAGGTGTTATTCGCTTTGAGAGAACCGGTTCAGGCCGGCCCTTATCGAAGGATTGTATTTTTCTTCATGCCGAAGACACTACATCAGGCCGGCCGGCTGGGAACGTGTCCTTGGTACGGGGAGGTACAAGAATTTGGTGGGCGGCAGGTTACGGGCCGGAATTTTCCATGAGGAAACGCACCTCTATATTAGTGAAAGTCTGAGGCAGTTACATGTTCAGTCCGTAGGCGGCATCTAGCCGTTAGCAGTAAAGCTACTATTTATTCCAGGGAAGACAGACGCCATCTTGGAGGCGGAGAAAAACCGAGAGACAGATACTCTCCTAGCAGAATAGCCAGAGAGGAGAGAGTAGCCGATAAGGAAGAGGTCCCAGTGACTCGGAGAAGGGTGAAGGGAACAGCGCATAGTGGTACAAACGTGTATCCGTGACTGCGGAGGTGTGACTTCCAGGCGAGCCGAGGCACAGACGAGAAGGGAACCTAGATGACCACTGAGTGCAGGCTACATACTACTAAGGTGATGTCGACCCTTTCTTATTAGAGTGCACAACTTAATCTTTCACTTTTCTTTGCAGGTTATGTGTTATATTGTAATGTTATGTGATTTCGTATGTAATGAGTAATAAAGTACCCAGTTTGTAGTGAACCAACATGTGCTGCGTGTTCTTGTATGAGAGGGTAGCCTATTCTTCTAGTCAGCTGCGGCTACATGAACAGATGTTAACCCTGATCAGGTAAGTGGTAACTGAATAAGGGAGAGAGGAGCCCCTCGAACCGGAGAACAGGCTATGCTCGAACTGGCAGTCCTTGTGTGATCTGATGAATAGTGAGACTGATTCCCTTTTTGTATGTTATGGTGATCATAGGATGAACTGTCGTATGAGACTGCCGTCTGGGTAGAGAGGTCTGGATTCGTATGGGATCGCGAGGCCGCCACTTGTGCTGAGACTGCCGTCTGGATAGAGAGGTCTGGATTCGTATGGGATCGCGAGGCCGCCACTTGTGCTGAGACTGCCGTCTGGGTAGAGAGGTCTGGATTCGTATGGGATCGCGAGGCCGCCACTTGTGCTGAGACTGCCGTCTGGGTAGAGAGGTCTGGATTCGTATGGGATCGCGAGGCCGCCACTTGTGATACTGTCGTATGGGCAGAGAGGTCTGGATCCGTATGGGATCGCGAGGCCGCCGATTGTGCTGAGACTGCCGTCTGGGTAGAGAGGTCTGGATTCGTATGGGATCGCGAGGCCGCCACTTGTGATACTGTCGTATGGGCAGAGAGGTCTGGATCCGTATGGGATCGCGAGGCCGCCGATTGTGCTGAGACTGCCGTCTGGGTAGAGAGGTCTGGATTCGTATGGGATCGCGAGGCCGCCACTTGTGATACTGTCGTATGGGCAGAGAGGTCTGGATCCGTATGGGATCACGAGGCCGCCGATTGTGCTGAGACTGCCGTCTGGGTAGAGAGGTCTGGATTCGTATGGGATCGCGAGGCCGCCACTTGTGATACTGTCGTATGGGCAGAGAGGTCTGGATCCGTATGGGATCGCGAGGCCGCCGATTATAAGAGGTCTTGGTATGTATAGTAGGAATTCACTTGTCCTTAGGTGGTAGATATATGTGGTTACCTATTGTAAATAGGCCCTAGGGAGGGGGAGGGGGTAACGTTCTGGCTGGGTTAGTGAGGCTCTGATGAGCGGGTTCTATCTGATCCGAAAACCCAAGCAGAACATTTGGCGTCACGAACCGTTTACGAAACCTGTGTGCGTTGTGGTTGTATCGTGTTTGCTTTCGGCGCGTGTGTGGTTTCGTTTGTATATTATTTGTATATACTTGTGTGTATAGTTTTTTCTTTTCTCTCTTTCTCTTTCTTTTCCGAGATGTTTTCTAGAAAGTCGAAATCTACTTTTAAGTTGCCCGTTGATATTCCCGGCTGGGATTCAACGCCTTATGAAGCCTTAGCCCGTGAGTGGGCTGATTCTACTGGTTTGAGTGAGAATTGGAATTCTTTTTTGGAGCTGGCGGAGCCGGCTAATGTGATTACTTGTTTACAGAAGGCGCCGGTATCTAAGGGTGATGAGCTTCCCGTTTTGGGGCGCAGAGGTTGGATTGTTCTGTCGGCGTACAGGATTCTGCATGAGAGGTTGTTGAAGTTACAGAAATTGCATAAGGATGTGGAAGCGAACTTTGTTGAGATTCAGAATGCTCATACTTTGTTGCGGTGTCAAAATAAGTTGCTTGCTGACAAACTTGATACGTACCAAACTATTGCCGAGAGGGCGGCTGTGCGAATTGCTCGTTATAAATACAAGAATCGGCGTGGTCGGGTTTCGACGCGAAAGGTGCGTCTGGTCGTGGCGAAAGCCGGACTGGATTGGAATCCTGATGAATGGGATGGTAATATCTGGAACTCGAGTGATTCTCGTTCCTCGGGTGAGGAGTCTGCCAAGCGCGAGTCCTCTCGCTCCGGCCGTGATTGTAAGTCTACTTCTTGCGCCTCTGATGGTGCACCCCGTGATTGCGCTCGTCCTTCGAGTGGGGTCGATACTTCTTACACTGATTGTTCCTCTACGTGTACTGATCGAGCTCCTTGTGATGCTCGTCCCGCGGTCTCGGTGCATCCAGTTTTTCGGCGGAAGTTGCAGCAGGCTCCCGGTGCTCCGAATGGTATTGCTTTAGACTCTTTGGAGGATTTTACTCAACAAGAAATTAGTGATATTTTGCAGCGATTTCGGCAGCGAGCTGGTGAGACCTTACTCACATGGATGGTGCGCCTTTATGAACTGGGCGCTGCTGGCATTATGTTGGATGCTGGCGATTGTTTGAAGTTTTGTTCCTTGAGTTCGGATTCTACTGTACAGGATCATTTTCGTAACTTTAATGGTGGTGGTCAAATTACTTTGCTTCAATTGGCGACTGAGGGTTGTAGTCAAAAATATCCTACTGAGTCTGACTGGCCTGTGAATGACAAACCGTGGTATACTTTGCGCGATGCTGCACAACGTCTCAAAGAGGAGGTGATGAAAACGGCAATTTTTCTGAATACTGCTGACAGGTTGCTTGATGGTTTGTTGACTTCTGTGCGGAATCGTATTATTCGTTCTTCCCCTGTTGCTTATAAGCAGGTCATGATGACTTTATTGATTAATCAGACTGGTAACATGTTATCTATGGTGCTGGAATCGGTACGCCAACTCGGTGAGTTGGGTGAGTGGTGTAAACCTGAACGGCAGTCCCGGCCTGACACTCGTACTCTTGGTGACAATAAACTTACTAGACGTGATATGTTTTTTGGTCTTATGGCCGATGGTGTGCGGAAGGAGGACATTGACGGTGAGACTACTTCTCGTTTGTGGGAAATGTTTCGCAAACGTGGCTTGGATCGAAAGGAGGGTGCCCGGCGTGTTCGGACGACTGAGTGTGATCGTGGTTTTTCTGACGGTAGTGGTGATGACGACCGCCGTGGGCGCTCTGATCGTCGTGATGATCGACGTTATGTACGTGATTTGTCCCCCCGTCGTGAGCGACAGAGAGAGAGAGAGGGGGAAAGAGAAAGGGGGAGAGATGATTATGTTAACAGCAGACGTAGAGATGATAGGGATCAATCCCCTGAGTTGAGAAGGAGAGAGGATCGACACAGATTGGCCGATCGAAACCCGCAGTACAATGCAGAGGACAGGAATCCATTTCGTAATAGAGATGGATATGAACAGGAGGTATCGATACCTGAGAAACGTGAGAGTCTTTATCCTGATTTATCCTGGTACACAGAACGCAGTAAAAATGACTAGGAAATAGGTCAAGCTCCAGTACACAGATGGGCTCACAGAGATAATAGACCCTATGTAGATATTGATATTTATTGGAGGCATCGTAATGTCCAAAGGGCCCGAGCATTGGTAGATACAGGAGTGGAGGCCACTCTTATTCATGGAAAATCAAAGAAGTTTAAAGGTCAGCCTTTTACAATTACCGGATTAGGTGGAAAGGAAACTCCCGCAGTTCAAACTTTACTTGAAATGAGAATAGGTAGAATTCCTAGAAAAGAATACTCTGTATTAGTGGTGCCACTCTTAGAATTCATAATTGGAATTGATATTTTGAAAGGAATGACTTTGCACTTAGATGATGGATGTTACCAATTTGGAACTAAACATTATATATCGTCCAGGCCTGTACGGGTTGGTCGTTTAAGAATGCCCCCCATAAAAGTTCCCCAGGCGACAAAAGTGGTTTGTCAGAAGCAGTATCGTATTCCAGGTGGTCATGAAGAGATTAGTACCACTATTCAGGAGTTGGTGGATGCAGGAGTTATAACCCCAGTTACTTCTGCTTGGAATAATCCTGTTTGGCCTGTACGTAAGAGTGATAATTCTTGGCGCATGACTGTTGATTATCGAGAATTGAATAGACACACACCCTCTTTGACTGTTGCAGTACCGGATGTTATTACCCTAATTGAAAGAATCCAAAAACATCCAGGTACATGGTATGCGTCCATTGATATTGCTAATGCTTTCTTTTCGATTCCGATTGCCCCTGAGTGTCAGGAACAATTCAGTTTTACGTGGAACGGGCGTCAGATGACGTTTAGAAGTCTTCCCCAGGGCTATGTGCATAGTCCTACGATATGTCACCGGCTGGTGGCAGAGCATTTGGCTGAGGTACCGGTTCATCCGCAAATTCAGATATGTCACTATATTGATGATATTTTGATCCAAGGCGAAACACAAGAGGAAGTTCAGACCCAATTGGACAGAGTCATTGAGTGCCTGCGTGAGAAAGGTTGGGAAATTAACCCGGATAAATTACAAGGTCCGTCCCAGGCTGTGAAATTTTTGGGTATTAATTGGCATGAGGGGCACCGAGAAGTGATCCCTCAGGTTAAACAGAAAATTCTTGATTTTGCAGTTCCGAGGAATAGGAAAGAAGCCCAAAGCTTCATTGGTTTGTTTGGTTTTTGGCGCCAGCATATTCCTCATTTGAGTCAAATATTGGCCCCTTTGTACCATGTCACTCGTAAAAAGAATGCATTTGAATGGGATAAACCACAGTAAGATGCGTTCAGTCTGGCAAAAGAAGCAATTCAGCATGCTCTGGATTTATGGCCTGTATGTGATGGTGATGTGGATTTGAATGTGTCTGTACAAGGCCTTTATGCGAATTGGAGTTTGTGGCAGAAACAAGGCAAGAGTAGAGTACCGTTAGGTTTCTGGACCAAAAAGTTACCTGATGCTGGTGAGCGTTATACACCTTTTGAGAAACAGTTACTTGCATGTTATTGGGCTCTGGTGGATACCGAGCAATTGACTTTGGGACATGATATAGTTTTGCGACCTGAAATTCCTATCATGCAGTGGGTTATGAGTTCGCCGAAAACTCACCGAATTGGACACGCTCAAGAGGCGAGTGTGATTAAATGGAAATGGTATATGCAAGACAGGGCACGTGTGGGACAAAAAGGAGTTGCATCTTTGCATGAGCAGGTGGCGCGGGCGCCATCGACTGAGACTGAGAGTGAATGTTCCGTACCTTTAGTACAGGAGTCTCCTGTTAAGTGGGGTAGACCTTTTGATGATTTGTCCGCGGAGGACAGAAACCATGTCTGGTTTACGGATGGTTCAGCAAGGTTCATAGGGACGAAACGGCATTGGAAGGCGGTGTCCTATAATCCGATCACACAAAAATTGCTGAGTACAACTGGTGAGGGTAAGAGCAGTCAATTTGCTGAACTCTATGCTGTTTATCAAGTTCTGAAACAAGAGTTACCTGGCACATGTCATATTTTCACCGATTCTTGGTCTACTGCCAATGGACTGGCAGTTTGGTTACCGACTTGGCATTCCCATAGTTGGAAATTGCATTCAAAAGAACTGTGGGGAAAAGAATTATGGCAGGAGATTTGGGAAATGCTCCCACAGAGTACTGTTACAATCTTCCATGTGGATGCTCATACCCCGATAGACTCTCTTGACAAATTCTTTCATAACATTGCAGATGAGAAATCTAAAATTGCTGAGGCAGTGGTGGACAGGCAAGATTCTGATATTGCGGGATTGGCGAAATGGGCCCACCAGAAAGCAGGACACTTTGGAGAGAAAGCCACTAGCAGGTGGGCTGCTGATCGAGGAATTTATATTCCCCTAGATTTAATCAAAAATGTTATTCTACATTGTCCCATTTGTCAGCATATCAGGCAGCGCAAAGTGCCCCAAATTGTTAAAGGTCATTTACATCGCGGGAAATTGCCCGCTCAAATTTGGCAGATTGATTACATCGGTCCACTTCCTATGAGTAGGAATTGTTAATATGTTTGCACTATTGTTGATACATACAGTGGCCTGTTGGTGGCCCTTCCCTGTAAGCAAGCTACCCAATTGAATACTATTAAAACATTGGAATTGATTATGATGTATTATGGTGTGCCATTCCAAATTCAATCTGATAATGCATCCCATTTTCGTGGAAGATTGGTACAGGAATTCTGTGTGGAAAACAATATTGAATGGGTGTTTCATATACCATATTATCCACAGGCCTCGGGTCTTGTGGAGAGGTTGAATGGCCTGCTGAAAGATCAGTTACGTAAATTAACAGATGACAAGTATAAGAATTGGCGAGACTTTTTGCCTCAAGCGCTATTGATTTTGAATAACCGTCCTTTTCTAAATGCTGAATCCCCACTTATGCGTTTGTTTCCTCCGAATGTTGATGCTAAGCCCAATGAAATCAGAGAGACTGTGATGTACTGGGAAATTACTCCCGGAGCTTTGGCTCCATGTAGAGCGACCCCAGGGTCGGCAGGTTTAGACTTGCATGCCATGGATGACACCGTTATAAAAAGTAAGAATCGAGTCATCATTGAAACTGGTGTTGGTGTTCATATACCAACTGGGAATTTTGGATTAATCGCCCCTAGATCGGGGCTGGCTGTAAAAGGCGTTCAGGTGCTTGGAGGAATCATTGACAGTGATTATCAGGGAGAGATTAAGATGCTCCTGCTGAATAGCAGTGAGGTTGACTTACTGATACATCAAACTGACCGAGTGGCTCAATTGCTAATAATGCCTGTTTTCAGTGGTGAGATCACAAAAGGCACTGCCCCAACGTTGCTAACTGTACGAGGTCAGAAAGGTTTTGGCTCCACAGATAATCCTGGGGCCAGAGTTTGGGTGCAGTCGCCTAAGAATCCCCCTGAACAAGCAGAGGTCATTGCAACCGGTCAAGACAACACCATTTTAGTTATGAGACCAGGGAAAGATAGCTGGGAAGCAGTCCCGGCTGACAAATGTTACTTACGAGAATGAATAATGCCTGTATTTGATTCTCTTTCAGATCATTCTTTGGACTGTTGCTGCAGGATGTGTCGGCGTTGGACTCCTTTTGGGCTGGTACGACGAGAGAGGAGGGATCCCATCAACCCGGGCTGAGTTGAGAACCCGAGTGTCGCGTTCCTTCGCTGCGTGGGATTCGTCGTCGAACTTTTGGACTACGTTAGCCAAACGAGTGACTAAAGCCCCTCATTTCTGCTTGACACCGATGAGATCGGTGACTGACATTCTAGCGACTTGTTTAGTTGCTGTCCCTGCTTCATTGGAGACTTTGACTCATATTTTCAATATATCGAATGCTCGCCCCAATGTTCTTCTGGGCGATTTTGCTACCTATGAGTATTGCCCCTTGTGTACTTTACTGTCAGACCCGATACCCCCCATCCAGTCCCAAATAGTTACCTATAATATCACACAGGGTGATTTGTGTTTTTTCCTTACTTGTGATCCTAGTGCGATTTCTGAATGTATGCGTTTAAGATTGAAAGGTGCCACTTCATTCACCGCTCATGAACGAACTTTGTGCCTTCAAAGGACACCGAAAACATGTACTTCTGTTCAGAATAACATGACTTGCAAGAGTTTGGTAGTTACCCCCAGTCATTATCGCACGATGTTACTACCTGCCGGATGGCTTTTCTCATGTGGTAATAATTCCTGGCCATATATCCCCGCAAATATTTCTGGAGGCCCTTGTGCCATTACTAGACTGAGCTTGTTAATGTTTTCATCACACCCGAATGCCAACTCTCGTGTGATTCAAGATACAGTGAGGTTACAGGAGGATTGTGACTCATCTTTGCATTTATATTCCAAGTCTGAATACCTTAGCCTGGCTATTTCAATTGTTGGTGTTCCTGCTTTGGCAGTTTATAATGCCAAATCTATTGGGAAAATGGCCTGCTGGATGGTAAAATCCATTAATCATACTTCTACAGTCCTGTCTGACATGCTATTAGACGCCCAGGGTGAACGTAGAGCTATCTTGCAAAATCGAGCGGCCATTGATTATCTTTTGCTTAAACATGGACACGATTGTTCTGATTTTGAGGGTCTTTGTTGTTTTAACTTGTCTGATCATACAATATCCATTCAAGCTCACATTGATAAACTACATGACTTGACAGAAGAAGTTAGAAAACACATTGACCAGGGCTGGTTTGACTGGCTCTTTAATTGGTTACCTGATTTGCATATGTTACGTCAGATATTAGGAGGTATTCTGGTTACTATCGGCATTTTGATTTCGATCTGTTGCTTTATTCAGTGTATTCCTTCACTACTTCAATTCTGCACACCTGGTACTAGACATAGATCAGTTAGTTTTGTTTCATATTATTCTTCCACAGATATTAGTTCTGTTTAATGAATGTATAATAGACTGAAGTCAAGGGTGAAATGTTCTGCTCGATTTTCCCGGCCTTCTTGTGAGGAAAGGTGATTGAATGTGACTTCAGTCTCTTACCATTCAAGTCTAAGGGTTAGAGTAGTGAATGGAGCCTATTTACTAGGCACTTCGACATGATCCTGTGCTCTTCCCCATAGATCAGGGCTTGCACACATAGCCTAGGGGATAGATTCGTTAGTATTAGGGATAACCTGTCCTGTAGTGAGGGTATTTCATGGAGCCGTGCTGAATTCAGGCCTGGTAGGCCTCAAACGGGAGAGACTCCATCTTCCTTTCTGCTCCGGCAGCTTGGGATGCTTCTAGGTCAAATGTAATGTTTTAGTTATGAGGTGTTATTCGCTTGGAGAGAACCGGTTCAGGCCGGCCCTTATCGAAAGATTGTATTTTTCTTCATGCCGAAGACACTACATCAGGCCGGCCGGCTGGGAACGTGTCCTTGGTACGGGGAGGTACAAGAATTTGGTGGGCGGCAGGTTACGGGCCGGAATTTTCCATGAGGAAACGCACCTCTATATTAGTGAAAGTCTGAGGCAGTTACATGTTCAGTCCGTAGGCGGCATCTAGCCGTTAGCAGTAAAGCTACTATTTATTCCAGGGAAGACAGACGCCATCTTGGAGGCGGAGAAAAACCGAGAGACAGATACTCTCCTAGCAGAATAGCCAGAGAGGAGAGAGTAGCCGATAAGGAAGAGGTCCCAGTGACTCGGAGAAGGGTGAAGGGAACAGCGCATAGTGGTACAGACGTGTATCCGTGACTGCGGAGGTGTGACTTCCAGGCGAGCCGAGGCACAGACGAGAAGGGAACCTAGATGACCACTGAGTGCAGGCTACATACTACTAAGGTGATGTCGACCCTTTCTTATTAGAGTGCACAACTTAATCTTTCACTTTTCTTTGCAGGTTATGTGTTATATTGTAATGTTATGTGATTTCGTAAGTAATGAGTAATAAAGTACCCAGTTTGTAGTGAACCAACATGTGCTGCGTGTTCTAGTATGAGAGGGTAGCCTATTCTTCTAGTCAGCTGCGGCTACATGAACAGATGTTAACCCTGATCAGGTAAGTGGTAACTGAATAAGGGAGAGAGGAGCCCCTCGAACCGGAGAACAGGCTATGCTCGAACTGGCAGTCCTTGTGTGATCTGATGAATAGTGAGACTGATTCCCTTTTTGTATGTTATGGTGATCATAGGATGAACTGTCGTATGAGACTGCCGTCTGGGTAGAGAGGTCTGGATTCGTATGGGATCGCGAGGCCGCCACTTGTGCTGAGACTGCCGTCTGGGTAGAGAGGTCTGGATTCGTATGGGATCGCGAGGCCGCCACTTGTGCTGAGACTGCCGTCTGGGTAGAGAGGTCTGGATTCGTATGGGATCGCGAGGCCGCCACTTGTGCTGAGATCGCCGTCTGGGTAGAGAGGTCTGGATTCGTATGGGATCGCGAGGCCGCCACTTGTGATACTGTCGTATGGGCAGAGAGGTCTGGATCCGTATGGAATCGCGAGGCCGCCGATTGTGCTGAGACTGCCATCTGGGTAGAGAGGTCTGGATTCGTATGGGATCGCGAGGCCGCCACTTGTGATACTGTCGTATGGGCAGAGAGGTCTGGATCCGTATGGGATCGCGAGGCCGCCGATTATAAGAGGTCTTGGTATGTATAGTAGGAATTCACTTGTCCTTAGGTGGTAGATATATGTGGTTACCTATTGTAAATAGGCCCTAGGGAGGGGGAGGGGGTAACGTTCTGGCTGGGTTAGTGAGGCTCTGATGAGCGGGTTCTATCTGATCCGAAAACCCAAGCAGAACAGTGACTGATTAACTGCGGTGGAATGTAAAAGAGGCAGTGGTACATCTGCAGGATAAGCATACTCAGTATCTTCAGGTGGACCATCAGCCGGTGGTAGCAACAAAGGATCAGTAACTGTATGCATCTCGATGGCAATATCAGACATGGTGGTAGAGACTGGAGTCAAAACAGAATTTCTCAGTATCGCAGGGCAAGAAACCGCTGGAGTCATACTAAGAAGAATCGGCCGCTCGCTGTAGTTTGACATTGTCAATGGAGATGTACCTGTTATCCTTGCGACCAGGAAGTGGAGGTAAAATGAATGTACCCTGCACGCCAAGCACTGGAACCGGGGCATGATAAGAGGGGCCAAACTCCTTCTTGTACTCCACCTTCTCACAGACCAGGTCACCAACTCGAGGTAGCCAGCCAGCTACTGGAATCTGAAGCGCAGCATCAGATGTGGAGGGCAAATGTTCCTTTGCGAGACTGTCTCTGGCTTCTTGTAGAGTCTGCAATACAGCACAGTGATCATCTACGTCAAAGGGTGCGGCAGACGCCGCCATGTCTAGACCGTCAAGGTCCGGGACAAACATTTTTATGCCAAAGAGCATCATGTATGGGGTCCGCCCACCCAGAGACCTTCTCGAGAGATTATTAAGTGCAAGTTGGATGTTATACAGATGGGCTAACCAGTTCCGGCCAGTGCCTAAAACCCTAGCTGTCAAGGATTGCTTTAAGTCACGGTTCATTCGCTCCACTACACTATTACCCTCAGGTTGGTATGGAGACGAAAATTTGACTTGGACCCCCAAAGTTTTCATGGCTTCTTTGTACGCCTTAGAGGCGAACGCAGGGCCCTGATCAGAATGAAAGGTACCACACGCAAAACTTCCCACAAAGACACGCGAATCCCTGATGACAGTACGGGCATCAGCACTCCTTTGTGGCCATACCCACAGAAAATGTGTGCACGAATCCACTGCAACTAAGATATACTTGTACGCAGTATCAGAGGAGAAAGGACCACAGTGATGAAGATAAACACACCCAAGTGGTTTAATGGATATATACAACTGAGTTTGTGGTGGACGCGCAGCAGTTGAAGGTTTAATCTGCTGGCAAATGTCACAATCAAGAACATAAGTGCGAGCCTGTTTATATAACCCGCGCCACCAGTAACGTTGTTGTAACAGAGTAACAGTTGCTGCAACGCCGGTGTGGGCAGAGGCCATACCCTCGTGAGCTGCTGTTATCAAGGATGATCTGCAGTCCGCGTTGGGAATCAATCTGTCACCAACGTCGCTAATTCTCACTAATGGGACATTATCAGGACTTAAGTGATAATGGTAATGAGAAGGGAAACCTCCCGGGTAATTACTTCCCTTCTCTGTAGCAGCAATAGCTGCCAAGATGTCATCATCGATCTTACTTTTTGATCTTGTAACTGTTGCTACTAAATATGTCGCCACTGCTGTTTTTGCTGCTTCGTCAGCTAAGCTGTTGCCTACAGCGTGGACGCCAACTCGCTAGTGCCCAAGAGTGTGAATTACTTTCACGAGAGGCAGATGTTCTTTAAGTTCTGCCACTCGAACCCAAAGCATTATATGCTTAATTGTGCTCCCTTTGGAATCACGATATTTATTTTGAGACCAAAAGAATAGATTGTTGTTGAAGGACTGAACACAGTAAAACGAGTCACTTACTATAAGAGTAGTGACTCGAGGATCAGCAAACTCCAGTGCAAGCACCAGAGCACGGAGTTCCTTCAACTGTGCGGTACAATCATCCAATGACTGCGTATGCACGACATCAGATTGGAACTCACGATTTACAAAAGTACCCTCCACAATTGCGCAGGCCGCTGAATAGGCATGCTTCGATCCAGTCCCCGGTTGCGCCAAACCGTCAGTGTAAATGACACAATGGTAATCTTCGAGCGGGCGCAAAGACAGAGGAGCAGGATGAACGAATTCATACTGTAAATACTCCTGAGTCTGCAATGAGGCATCAAAGATATAGGTGACATCGGGCGATGTCAAGGAAGTGGCCCATTGTATCCAACTTGGATGCAAAGCTTTACAATTGGGTACACTTGTTTTTGTCACTGCCTCTAGGGCAGGATACAGTGTGACCACCAACATGCATTATCCTTGCGACAGCGCTCGTTCTTTAAGAAAAACCATCTGCACTGCAGTTAAAACTTTCTCGACAGAGGAAAAGCGCAGTTCAGCCGAAGTGTACAGGTGTGATTCGTATGCAATGGGGACGGTATCGCCCTCATTGAATGTTAAGTACGTGAAACCCACTGTGCCTGGCACAATTCTTATTACCAGGTTAGTGTGGTTATCACGTGTCAGTAAGTATTTTGAAGCAAGAAGATCAGCTTGCAAAGATTGCAAAATAGCTGAATGCTCTGGCAGCCAACTCGATTTGGAAAAAGTAGGTTGTACCAAGGCATAAAGCGGCTTGATACGCTGGGCATAATCAGAAATGTACGTACGACCGAAATTCAGAAAGCCCAGCAAAGATTGTAATTTTTTCAATGTTGTAGGAGCACACAAGCATGTGCACTTCTCCAGAAAGTGAGGAGCTAATCCTCGACCCTCATTGTTGAGCTCATAGCCCAAGAACAACACTGTATACTCTGCAATGTGAGACTTCAAAAAGTTGAATTTGTATCCGAAGTCTGCAAACATAACAATGATGCGATCATCGTGACACAGATGCAGCCACAACTCGTCATCTCTGAGATAGATATCATCAACATACGAGTACGCATCAGGGTCAATGCTCTCTAACAGAGAGACAACACGTGCGGCAAAGACACCAGGGCTGTTTTTATAGCCCATGGCTAATCTCTTAAACTGTTTTTGTTTGCCGCCAGAAGTAAACGCTGTCCAGTGACTACTAATAGAGGACAGGTTATGGCTGTAAAAGCCATTGGAAATGTCAAGTGTGGTTTTAAACCTTTTTCTCACGAGACTATCAATGAGAGCAGAACTGTGGGTGTTCTGTACAGCACATTTCCGGCAATGAGAGTTCAGATGCCGGTAATCCAAAACTAGGTGGTACGACCCATCAGGCTTCGTCACAGTGAATAAAAGATTATTCATTGGTGACACACATGTTTCAATAACACCCTGATATTCCAATTGATCAAGGATGTCCGCGACGTGAGATCTAGCTTCGTGACGCATGGAATATTGGGGCTGTGGCTGGGGCATAGATCGTAATGGAATCTCATGGCAGGGGGACAATTTATCCCAGCCCACTTGAGTATGATACAAAGCCGGTGTAAGCACCAGAGCCCACTCTTCGGCAAACCTTTCAGCGTGCTCCTTTGGGACTGTGTGCGCAAAGGACGGGAGGATTACCTCCTCCCCTCTAGGAGCATCTAAAATGAAAGCCGAGGGCCAGTCTGCCTCCGCTAAGAGAATGTCATAGTAAGATGTCAGATTATCCCCAAAAATCCCTTGAATTGTACGTTGTATGTCACCTTCAATTAAGAGGACTATATCATAAAGTCTGTCAGGGGGAGCCACTCTAGTGTCAGCAGTTTCTACAGTAATGAACGTGTCAGTTGCTGTCGCCTCCAGATATGGACGCAGTGCTTGCCGCACTACTGTAATCTCTGCTGCGCTGTCATGTCAGGTTCCAAAGCTGCGTTCTCACTATCTGTGGCATACCTCGCTGTTAGTGCAGCAACTTTCTCCTTCTGAAATGGGGGACGTTGACGTGCAAACTCGTCTTTCTTGCCTTTACCGTCAGCCTGATGGGGTTGCTCGCGTCCTTGCTGGGCACCCCGACCTTTGCCACGTTCTCCACCACCGGACTGTGAGGCCGAAGTTTCCTATGAAGAACGAGGAGCGCGTTGTTCAATAACCAGAAATCTATCAGGTGACCTAATACTAGTGCGATTGCGTAAATCGTATGTGCGTTCACTAGTCGGCTGTATGGGAGACGCAGGACGTGACCCCTGTTTCTGCTGCTGCTTTCCCTGTTTCTCTGTCCGCCAATTCTGCTTTGGAAAAGTTGGACGATCGTCTTTAACAGACAAGCTCACCTTAGTTTGTTGTATCAAGTCAGGAATGACTATAGTTGGTTTAACCCCTAAACTACTGCGGCCAATAGTTCTACTAGCCTCCGCAATAATTTTAGGCAACCCTTTGGGCTTATCGAGTTCATCGATGCGGGCTAAGCCGTTAGCCACTTGGAATTGAACCGCATCTCCCTTGAGATTACCAAGGACGAGAGAGGCAACTACGTCGAATACTCCGACAAGCCTCATTCCCAACTCTACAGACACCTCCGGACCGTGGTTATCTTGAACACGTTTAATGACGGAGGGAAGCACAGCCATAGACGGAGTGCCGAAGCACTTCGAGTAGACCGCGGCAAAAACCTTACCCCAGTTGTCACAATCGGACACTTCTGGGACCAAGTCTTTCGGAAAACTAATGGTGAGGATCCTATGTTTATCCACAGTGGTAGAGTGCGGAAAAACTGCTTCCAGTTGGTCAAATTTCTCGGCAAGCCAATAAGGCAGATCGTCCTTATTCTGGCGGCGCTTGCCCATCACCGAATTAACTATGACGGGGCTAATTACAACCGCAGGGTGACCAGCTGGTAGTCCCGCAACAGCAGGTGCCCCACCTGCACATTGCGCGAAACGTATTGCACCAAAGCCCTATATACTGTAATGAGGGCTGTATGGAGTGTACGCAATTCATCCACCGCAATAGTCAAATAGCGGGGGTGAGGCGTAAATCCGGCCAGCACCGGCCATGTGGCCCCTGGAATTGACAAAGGACCGAGTCTAGCCGGTGCAACCGCATGGGGAAGGGCGCCATTAAACCAAATGCTATGCTGCCAGGCTGAAAGGGGAATCTCCAGCGTCCTGTATGGCGTATAATTTGCCGGGACCCATGTATGAGTATACAAGTGAAACGTCTTATCATCGGCATTCACTGCCGGCAGCGTCACCAAAGAGTTAAACAATTCGTAAGGGTGAGACGCGTCCGCACTCACCACAAAAATCACGGCCATCCCATCGTCCGGTACCCCATACTGCATCAAATTACGCCACAAAGTCGTATGACTATGTGCTGCAATTTCGAACGCCATAAGGACACAGAGAAGAAAAACAACGGATTTTACAGAAGCACAAGGGTTCAGAAATCTTAGAAACCTTTTTAATTAACAAGCCTGAAAGAACCTATTAGGCTACTAATAGGTAGGTGAAATCCATCACTCCTGTTATCCTGAAACCAGAGTGAGGGTGTTGTGGACTAATATAAGCACTACTAAGGCGTTTCAAATCAAAAGACTAAACGTTAGGTGCACCATGTTGCAGGGATTCTGCTCATGCACAGAACTAAGCGCAGGAAACCAGGACCTCAGTGAATTGTGGTGTACCAAAAACTCACCTCAGAACCCAGAACCACTATCTGACAAGCATCAGTGTCCCATTCGTTATCCGTATTCTATCGCAGGTCCCAATGTATAGACAACCCAGAACAAGCGACTTAGAGTACTCTCAGGAATGGTGGGAATCGGAAATACCTGTTCGTTATTATTCTCATATCAGTCCACAGCAAGAGTAATCAAAGACACGGTGAAGTTTAAAATGTTTATTTTATAAACTACGTGTCCTAAGATGCAGTACTTTGGCTAACATAAGCAGACAAATGATTAAAAATAAGACCATCAGCATTGTTATAATACCATAGAAAATGAAAGGAGAAATCATAGTATAAATGACAGTGGAATACAGCCACCTTCCTTTCGTTAGTAAACTAGTATTATTAGACTAATAGAAGGTCTCTAGGTTTGAATGGGGAACCCCATACCGTAAAGATCAGCTTAGTTGAATCACATCACAGGATCAGCTTTGCTCTGCTCCTGGGAAAGTTCTTCTCCAGTGTGTGTGTGTAAAGCATGCAGACTGCAATATTAAAAGCACTCGACTTTCAGGTATTTGCAGATGTGTGCGTGTTATGGCTAAATAGTGGGCCGATCAACCTGAACTCAAAAACATGCATTGTCTGGCGACCCAGACTGTTTCTTTACACAATGTTCAGACCAAGGTCGCAGCGCACGTCTAGGGATGTGAACAACAGACAGTTCTCATGTGAAGAAAAGGCAAGCAAGCAGTTTTCAAATAATAACATGTATCTGCAGTGTCGTGTGCAAAACAGCAAAAGTGGCAAGATGGCTCTCTAACATCTAACACGCTTATGCTAACATAGCTATGTATGTATTTAAATTGCCGCTTTCACTACAACAGTGTCTCTGATTACTCTTGTTGTGGACTGATATGAGAATAATAACGAAAAGATGTTTCTGATTCCCTCCATTCCTGAGAGTACTCTAAGTCGCTTGTTCTGGGTTGTCTAATCATTGGTAGCTTTGAGATGATAGGGAGAACGAATGAGACACTGATGCTAGTCAGATAGGGGTTCTGGGTACTGAGGTGAGTTTTTTGGTACACCACAATTCATTGAGGTCCTGGTTTCCTGCGCATAGTTCTGTGCATGAGCAGAATCCCTGCAACACTACCTCTGGAGGAAGGTGAATGTGGCCATGTCTTGCAAATCTCACGATCGCGCACTCCTGAGGCGGAAGCCGGGAGGTTTTAAAACTTGTTGATTGCTTGTGTCACTGAATAACTTGTACTTTTATTTCACCACGCGCTAACAAGCGCCAGGGCACTCACCTGCACTTGGGAATTCAGCGAGCAGCGGACCTAGCGCTCACTCGCTGTTTAACATTTCCCTGCCACAAACGCCAAGCCGGTGAGAACTTAGGCCACGCCCCCTGAAGGCCACGCCCCCCTGACGCGGTATTTAAAGCGCTGCTTACAAGCGACTTTGAATCTCACGATCGCGCACTCCTGAGGCGGAAGCCGGGAGGTTTTAAAACTTGTTGATTGCTTGTGTCACTGAATAACTTGTACTTTTATTTCACCACGCGCTAACAAGCGCCAGGGCACTCACCTGCACTTGGGAATTCAGCGAGCAGCGGACCTAGCGCTCACTCGCTGTTTAACATTTCCCTGCCACAAACGCCAAGCCGGCGAGAAATTAGGTCACGCCCCCTGAAGGCCACGCCCCCCTGACGCGGTATTTAAAGCGCTGCTTACAAGCGACTTTGAATCTCACGATCGCGCACTCCTGAGGCGGAAGCCGGGAGGTTTTAAAACTTGTTGATTGCTTGTGTCACTGAATAACTTGTACTTTTATTTCACCACGCGCTAACAAGCGCCAGGGCACTCACCTGCACTTGGGAATTCAGCGAGCAGCGGACCTAGCGCTCACTCGCTGTTTAACATTTCCCTGCCACAAACGCCAAGCCGGCGAGAACTTAGGCCACGCCCCCTGAAGGCCACGCCCCCCTGACGCGGTATTTAAAGCGCTGCTTACAAGCAACTTTGAATCTCACGATCGCGCACTCCTGAGGCGGAAGCCGGGAGGTTTTAAAACTTGTTGATTGCTTGTGTCACTGAATAACTTGTACTTTTATTTCACCACGCGCTAACAAGCGCCAGGGCACTCACCTGCACTTGGGAATTCAGCGAGCAGCGGACCTAGCGCTCACTCGCTGTTTAACATTTCCCTGCCACAAACGCCAAGCCGGCGAGAACTTAGGCCACGCCCCCTGAAGGCCACGCCCCCCTGCCCCCTACATCATGTGCTGTCAACGGAAGCGCAGCGGACGAGCGCAGCGGGAGCGCCGTTTGCGCGCCGAAGGCGCGCCTAAGGCAAGCCCGTCTGCGCCCGTCCGCGCACAGCCGGGCCTAGGGCCAGGACCCCTGCCGGACCAGACTGCCCTCGTGGTAAACTATTCACGCCGGGACCTCCTTAGTCTTAGACCCCCTATTGATACTGCATGCAATTATATATATGATCCTGAAGGACCATACACTACATGCACTCGCTGCCGCCCTGTCCAGCTCAAGCTCCCCTGCCGACATACTTTGCCCTCAGCTCTCAAATTAGCCACCCTGAACTGTCGTTCTCTCCCCAGACACGCGCTGCTAATCAACCATCTTATAGAAGATCATGAGCTTGACATCCTGTTCCTCTCAGAAACATGGATTACAAACCACTCGGACTCAGACGTCATCCTGGCTACTCCCCCAGGTTTCCTGGTACAATCCCAGCCCCGCCCTTTGGGTAGAGGAGGAGACTTGGCGATTATTTACCGTGACCACCTCACCTGTAGAATCAATGACGCCCAGATCACGGACTCTGAAAGCCTCCAATTTACCATCCACGTAGGTCCGACCCACACACTAGTGGGACTCCTAATCTACCGTCCCCCCGGCAATACGAGCTCTTTCACTAGAGCTCTCCTTGAGACTATCGCATCTCAAGCCCACTCCACCCCCAACTTCTCCATAATAGGGGATCTTAACATCCATTTCGATGACCCCCTAGATACAGGAGCGGTTGACTTGATTGGAGAACTGGCTACATTTGGCCTGCACCTAGCTAACTCTGGTGCCACGCACTCTAAAGGCCATCTGCTTGATCCAGTGTTCACGAATGACACCACTCTTCAAGTCACTAAGTCCCTTCCTCTCCCATGGACGGACCACTTCATGGTTCCTTTCCGCCTCCCAGGAGTATCCAAGAAACTCCACAAACCCACCACCTATATTAAAGATAGAGCATGGGCCAGACTATCCCCAGATGATTGGACCAAAACACTGAATTCATCGATCCCGACCCCCTCGGAAGACCCGACTACCGCGGACAGTAAATTCAGAGCATGGATTACCACTTCCCTTGACTCCATCCTCCCAATAAAAACTCGCGAGAATAAGAACGATAAACCAGGATCCGCTCCATGGTACACTCCGGATCCTCCGTAAACACTGTAAAAAAGCAGAACGGATATGGAGGAAAGACTGGCAGCACGCAAGCAAAGTTGCGTATCAGCAAACGGTGAGAACATACAAAGGTTCCCTAAAACTCGCTAAAGCCTCTCATTATGATACCAGGATTAAAAACGCTACTAACTCGGCAAGGGAATCATACCTCATCGTTAAAGAGTTACTGAAAAAACCTGTCCCACCCTCATCTAACACACCTCCTGTGGACAGAAGTAATGAGCTGGCCAACTACTTCAATGCTAAAATCGATCGCATTTTAACATCTCTGCCCCCTCTTAGCCTACCCAACAACAGGAACTCTGAGGGTTCCACTAACTACGCAGGAAATAGCGTGCTTCCCCAGCTCACCTCCTTTAAAGCAGTAACAAGAGACGAGGTAGAATCCACTTTAACCAAAATGAAAAGCGGATCCCCGTTAGACCCTGCCCCGATCAGATTCCTCAAAACTGTAGCCGCAGTCGTAGTGCCCACAATTACGGAGCTCATAAACACATCACTCTCCCAAGGCTCGGTTCCCCCCAGCTGGAAAAGTGCAATTGTTAAGGCACTCCTAAAGAAACCCCAGCTTGACCCAGCCGACATGGCGAACTACAGACCTATTTCTCTCCTCCCTGGTATCAGCAAGATGGCCGAGAAATTGGTCAATGGCCAATTGTCACGATACTTAGAAGACAAGAACATCTTACGGCAGTCCCAGACGGGTTTCCGTCCAGGTCATGGCACGGACTCCGCCCTCCTCGCCGTCATCGAGGAGGCGAGATGCATCCTGGATTCAGGAGGATCAGTGGCAGTGATCCTCCTGGACTTAAGCGCAGCCTTCGACACAGTCAACCATCGTGTCCTTCTTCATCGGCTAGCTGCTGCAGGGATTGCAAGTTCAGCGCTCAAGTGGATAGAGTCTTTCCTCTCAGGGCGCTCGTTCCAGGTGTGGGATGGCAAATTCCACTCTGCCACCCTCCCCCTCACGAGCGGGGTCCCCCAGGGGTCCTCATTAAGCCCAACTTTATTTAATGCCTACATGGCCCCCCTTGAAGATGTGGTCACCCCCTTCGGGATTAAAATAGTAAGCTACGCCGACGACACCCAACTAGTCGTCTCACTTTCCCAATTGGACAAACACCCGGACAATCTCCAAAACTGCCTTAAAAATATCCACACTTGGATGTGTGAGTCAGCACTCAAATTAAACGGGTCAAAGACCGAGGTCATGTTTCTGGGCAAGCAGTGGTCCACCATCCCTCCTTCGGTCTGGCCAGCCGTTTTCGGGGAAATCCCCACCCCGAAACAGGAAATTAAAACCCTAGGAGTATGGCTAGAGCCCGAGCTGTCAATGAAGACTCAAGCTACCAAGACAGCAGGGACCTGCTTTGGCCTAATGCGCTCCATCAGGAAGATCCTCCCACTTCTCCCGCCCCTATCCAGGAAGCTCCTAGTACAGGGCCTGGTGCTCGCAAGGCTGGACTATTGTAACATGATATACCTCGGAGCACCAGAATCTACCCTGTCCAAACTCCAGCGAACGCAGAACGCAGCCGCCCGGCTACTCTGGAATCTCCCCTCCAGAGCATCAGCCAGGCCAGCAATCCAGGATCTTCACTGGCTTCCAATCCGCCAAAGGGTCGATTTCAAGACCCTCTGCACTGCACATAAGCTGCTTAACGGTTCCGGCCCAAACATCTTAAGAGACCTGGTTACTCCTTACAAAGTCTCCAGGTCCCTCCGCTTGGAGAATGAGAATCTGGCCAATGTCCCTAGACATAAGAAGACACGTTCGGGTGGCCGCCGCTTCTCGATTAATGCATCCACAAGATGGAACGCTCTCCCCCGTACCCTCCGACTGGAATGCAATCACCTGCTGTTCAGGAAGAAATTGAAAACGATATTGTTTCCTAAATAAACCCCCCCCCTTTTTGCCCTCAGGTTCGCCTTCAAGATTATAGCGCGGGGATGCCCTCGGGTCACCAGGCGCTTTACAAATCGCTAAAATCAAAATCAAATCAAATAAAAGACAGATGTTCCATGCTATACAATAACAGACAAGTCTGCCTGTCCATAGAATATATGTCACTCCTGGAGGAAGGTGGAAGGTGGACAGGACTTGCAAATAGAGGACAGATGCTGCATGCTTTACAATTACAGACAAGGGATGTCTGCCTGTCCATAGAATATTTGTCACTCCTGGAGGAAGGTGGAAGGTGGACAGGTCTTGCAAATGGAGGACAGATGCTGCATGCTTTACAATTACAAACAAGGGATGTCTGCCTGCTATTAGAATACCTGCCACCTGTGGAGGAAGGTGGAAGGTGACCAGGTTTTGCAAATGAAGGACTGATCCTCCAGGCTATACACATACAGACAAGGGATATCTTCCTACCAATATTATATCTGCCACCTCTGGAGAAAGATGGATGGTGGCAGGTCTTGTAAATGACGGACAGATGCTTCAGGTTATACAATTGCAGACACAGGATGTCTGCCTGTCCGTAGAATATCTGTTAACTCTGGAGGTAGGTGGAAGGTGCCAGGTCTGGTAAAAGAGGGACAGACGTTCCATGCTACACAATTACAGACAAGGGATGTCTGCCTGCCATTAGAAAATCTGCCATCTCTAGAGGGAGGTTGATTGAGGAATGCGGCCATTTCTTTCAACTGAAGGACAGATGCTCTAAGCTATACAATTACAGGCAGGGGATGTCTGCCTGCCTTTGGAATACCTGTCACCTGTGGAGGAAAGTGGACAGGTCTGGTATGTGAGGGACAGATGCTTCAGGCTTTACAATTAAGCCAAGGCATGTCTGCCTGCCCATAGATATCTGCCAACTCTTGAGTTAGGTGGAAGGTGGCCAGGTCTTGCAAATGAAGGACAGATGACCAGGATATAAAATGAAAGGCAAGGAATGTCTGCCTGCCCAAAGAATGTCTGCCCCCTGTGGTGGAAGGTGGAAGAAGGGAAGTGGCCATCTCTTGCAAATGAAGGACATATATTCCAGGCTATACAATTACAGACATGGGATGTCTGTCTGCCCATGGAATATCTGCCTCCTCTGGAGGAATGCAGAAGATGGCCATGTCTTGTAAATGAAGGACAAATGTTCCAGGCTATACAATTACACACTAGGGATTTCCGCCAGCCATTATAAGGTCTGACACCTCTGGAGGAAGGAGGAAGGTGGAGTACGGCGATGTCATTCGAATAAAGGACAGATGCTCTAATCGATACAATTACAGATAAGGGTTGTCTGCCAGCCCATAGAATATCTGCCAATTCAGGAGGAAGGTGGAAGGTGGCCATGTCTTGCAATTATTGGACAGATGCTCCGGGCTATACAATTACAAATAAGAGATATGTGCCTGCAATCAGAATATCTGCCACCTCTGGAGCAATGAGGAATGTGGCCAGGTCTTGCAGATGAAGGATAGATGCTTCAGGATATACAATTACAGAGAAGGGGTGTCTTCCTGCCCATAGAATATATGCCACTACTCGAGGAAGGTGGAAGGTGGCCAGGTCTTGCAAATGAAGGACAGATGCTAAGGGCTATACAATTACAGACACAGGATGTCTGCCTGCCATTAAAATATCTGACACCTCTGTATGAAGGTGGAAGGTGGCCAGGTCTTGCAAACGAAGGACAGATGTTCTAGGCTGTGCAATTACAGACAAGGGATGTCTACCTGCTCCTAAAATATATGACACCTCTGGAGGAAGGAGGAAGATGGCCAGGTATTGCAAATGAGGGACAGACGTTCCAGGCTATGCAAATACAGACAAGGGATGTCTGCCTGCCCATAGAATATCTGCCATCTGTGGAGGAAGGTGGAAGGTGGCCAGGTCTGGTAAATAAGGGACAGATGCTACAGTCTACACAATTGCAGACAAGGGATGTCTGCCTATCATTAGAATATCTGCCATCTGTGGAGGAAGGTGGAGGGTGGCCAGGTCTGGTAAATAAGGGACAGATGCTACAGTCTACACATTTGCAGACAAGGGATGTCTGACTGCCATTAGAATATCTGCCATGACTAAATGAAGGTGGAAGGTGGCCAGGTCTTTCAAATGAAGGACAGATGCTCCCGGTTATACAATTACAGACACTGGTTGTCACAGTCACATGTCAGGACCACACTCTTGGACCATAGGCTCTCTTTAATCCTCTGTACGCAGTATAAGGTGGAATCACAAAAAACAATATCAGTGATTTCTCACAAGCACCCCCAGCCAACAATGCGGAAGCACAGCAACTGCTTCATCTAGGTCATAGATAATGACGAATCATTTATAGAAAAGGCAGGTTAGCATGCTTTTGCCATAACACCAACACTTGTAATGTCACATGTTAGCACACATATACCTGAGCAACCAAAATACCTGGAGATGGATGTACATAAGATGTCAGGGTCCAGACATCCAACTGCTGTTCCTGCTGTCTTGGTAGCAGATTTGTACTGCCAACCTCTAGGAGACTCTGCTCCCAGGATTAGTCCATGTCCACTTCATATATCTTAACTGCAGCACATACATACTGAAGTCACAACTCTGAAATGTCTAAGTGAAAACGACATGCTGCAGACACCTAAAACTGAACAACACAGAGACATCAGTACAGCATGCATACCATTGACTGAATGCACATTTAGCAATGATGGTGAACCCAGCACAACACAATAGTACCAAGTGCTTTGGTGGATACCTCAATAAAATACACAATCTGCCATGTGTCCCATAACCCACATAGTCACACTCACTACACACTGGATGTCTCTCGTCACATCAACACATCAGTGCTCTTTTTGTCCCATCATCACATCTCACAACGTACCTGCTATTGGGAGAAGTAGATCTGGATCAGGTACTGTTGGGAATCTTCACCTTCATCGCCATCACTTTCATTTTCTTCACTTGGCATTCCGAGGTCCCACCTGCTGGTGCTCCACGGCCTGCCTCCTCATCAAGGAGAGGGATGATGCGTCATAGGGCAATGTTGTGCAGTATGCAACAGGCTACTGTGATCTGACACATTTTCCGTGGTGGGTAGATGAGGGATCCACCACTTTTGACCAAGCATTGGAATCTGTCTTTCAGGAGCCTAAAAACCCGCTCCATTGGCTAATGTGTCCTGCTATGGGTCTCTTGGAAGTGGACTTCCCCATGCATTGTAGGATTTCTAAGCGGGGTCAAAAGTCATGGGCAGTGGGATACACTGAGTCATCTAGATGTGACAAAGATAGAAGTCCAACATGTAATCGCATCCACTCAGATTACCTTACTTCACGTTTTACAAGACAGAGCTGAAGGACTTCACACTTACCTACAAGCCATGCTTCTCCGGTTGGAGATGTGTCATCAGTTGTGGAATTCTGCTGTTCTGCAGTACGAAGCTATTATGTGCTGATCCTGGGAACTTAGCACAGACGTGGGAGATGTACAAATCTGCCAGACAGACAACTTGCATGTTTGTTGAATGATAGTGCTTACTGTTTCTGTACACCTGTTCACAGTCGTGCAGTGGGACCTAGTGGGGGGTGGAGCCTGCGGAGTTCCACTCCGTGAAATTACACGGAGTTGCTGAAAAACTCCATAAAATTCTGCAGAGTTCAGCAAGCTGTTGGAGTATATTGGGGCATATCAGCAACAACCGGCGATAATTATCGCTCAGCGCTCTTAGCGTGAGGATAATTATCACTGGGTAACGTGGATTTCTATTGCTGAGATAGCGTGTTATTAGCAACGCTTATCTCCTCAGCGATAAAAATCCTCACACTAACTGCCTAACATGAGATTATCGCTGGAAACCCAGGGATAATCTCACGAAATGTGGCGTTGACTTGCTGATAGGGATTTACAAACTTAGCCATGATATCCACCTTCCATAGGATATCATGATAAGTCAGTCCTGAAGCAGGCGTAAGGAAAGTATGCTTCATAGCGGGGGGCTTGATGATAGGAGAAATGTCGCTTAGCGACATTTCTCCTGTCACGTTAGGTCAGGAACGCCCACTTTGCATCTCATTAGAGATGCAAAGCTGGGCGTTAGGAATCCCCACGCTAAAGCAAGGTTTCACGCGTTAGCGTGGCCTTGCTAATTAGGTGATAAAATTATCGCCGCTTTTCGGCCGAAAACGGCCGCAAAGGCGGCGATAATTTTTTATCGCCAGCTTGTAAATATGCCCCATTGTTCGGCCACCTCATGGCTGGTAAAGGGTATCTATCTGAATGATTCAGTTGTACAATTTAAGTACACTTTTTAAAGAGAAGACTGTGCCCCTGCATCCTCCAATATTACATTTTTTGTTTGCTTCCCTCATCTTACCTGTTCCCTCGCCGGCCCGGCACCTCAGCTCTCCAGACTCCACTTTGGTCGGTCCCGCTCAGCTTGCTGCTGCCACGGAGACAGCTTGTTTACTGAAGTCATTACCGTAGGCGCAGGGACTGACTGGTGCCTACAGGAACATTGAAAGATCGAAAGGACTTGCCCTTCCTCCTCTTACCCATACCCGTAATTCCCCTCTACCCTACACCTACCCACCACCCAAGTAGGCAACATTGCAGGAAATATATTTAAGTTTTCTAGGTGCTGTGAAAGCTGTACTTGACCGCTCTCTATTTACATAATTCTCACTCCACTATGATGACCCTTTCCTGAGTCTGTGTTCCATGTCCATTATGGTGGTTACTGGAGCTGAACGGGGATTCGGAGGAGCAGGAAATGATTCTGAGCCTGGGATCGGATTCGGGATGAGCGTTGAGAAGGGCGACAGGTACTTCACCCCCTAAAGTTAGATAGGATTGTTAGTGGTACTAATGTGGGAGTCCCTCTGTCTTGGGACTAAATTGCTACCCTGCCTAACTCAATAATATCCTTCCCACTCACAGCAGGGTGAGCCCTATATCCCTGCTGAATTTGCATGGGGAGGGTCTATTTGGGTGGCAGGTGGGGGTCGCCGATGGTTCTCAGGTGACAGAGGAGAGTAGCAGCCTCCGAGCACCAAATTAGAGGTCAGTGGCACTGAGCACGCCAATAAACTACACTCCACCGGCAGTTGACAGAGCTTTGCTGAACTTCGCAAACTTTGCAAACTCCTCCGGTGGAGCGGAGTTTGTCTCCCACCCCTGGTGGGACCAAGCCTATATGTTTGCCATCAGTGGGTCCACTAACATTTGGGATGTGACCAAGCACAAAGATTTCCCCCTTCACAGTGGCCAAATCCTCACGTTTGGAAACTGGATATGGCTGCCTACATGTTTCAACAAAGCTGCTAGCACTTCTGCAAGGATATTGCTGAACATTGTCTGTGACATCTCACCAAATGTGGCAACAGTGAATTGTAAAGAACCTGTGGCGAAAAAAAGCAAGACAGCCATGGCATTAACAAGTGGTGGGATATTGTGTGGGTTGTTGAAGTCCTGTAAAAAGTCTGGCTTCAGCTGACTAGTCAGGTCCATTTTTGACTGCCGATGAATGACGTGCCATTCCTGCGTGGTCTGTAGGTCTGAGAATGGTCGGAAAAGCGCTGACATCTCCTTCTCCAAGGGTACCTAGGTGAGAGACAGAAGCAACATGTATAGTGATGTGAGGTAGCTGCCCTACATATATGTCATCTGTGAGAGAAATGTCCTGTGACAGTACAGTTGTAGCTACAAGAAGGAAAAAACATGTGACATCATGACAGTTTGACTTAACTGAACCACCAGTGATTCACAAGCTGACATTCACAGGCATGTAACCTAAGTCTGTGCACCTTCATATCCAAGTCAATACACGTCCATCAATTACATGTATCAGTGCACAAGTTCTGCCACATATTGCAGATGACATCTTACAGATGTGCACAAGACAGGTGTACACAGAAGCCAATTTGCTGGGGACATGATGTGTTTACTGCCTACACATTCTAAAGGCCTCATCGAGCACATGTTGCTGTGATGTTGCAGACCATTTAGCGTCGCACATCAAAAAAAAGAAATGAAGTACTATTTGAGATACACTTCACATAGCCGCTAACATGGTGGTAGCTTTACATGGCAAAAATGACAACTGGAGTCTACTACTGCCAGCGGTTGATGATAGTGCATCTGGCGGTTGATTCCACGGTGGCCTCTCCCATAGGATAACGTTGGGGATGGTGACCGCAGCAGTCCAATGGCTGTGTGCGTATACGCGCTTGACCGTCTCTGCGCCATACAAGTACTCCATAGTTTCAATTCAAACACACTTGCCTTCTTACATTACTGTCGTCAATATCTATTAGCCATCAGCTGCTGTGTGTCACCTCTGGGAGCAAAATGCCAATCCAAAGAGGTGGGAGTGCACCTGCCTTCACTATGGAGGAGCATGGAAATCCTAGCTGGAGAGGTCCTTCCCCTGTATGGCCAGCTCTAAGGCTCACCAGAGGAGCAAGAAGGATTTGAATGATGCTCGCAGGATGGCGCAGTCTGTCAATCAAAATGTCTCTTGCCTAACACATGCCCGTTAGTATAACATTTTAAGTACTGACACATAAGTTAGGTGTTGACAGCATCATCAATGTCAGGCCTGTGTGGGATGTTGAGTATCTGTACTAAGCCTGGGCGAAGCACTACGCTACGCTCGCGTAGTTTGCGAAGTTCACGCTACTTCGCACTACGCGAACTGCACGTAGCACAGTGCGAACACGCGTAGCGTAGTGTTGCGTAGTGCTGCGGTCATTTTTTGCTTGCTCGCGGTCCTCAACGTCAAGTTGGCGACCGCGAGCAAGCAAAATGACATCCCGGTGAGACTGTTTCCTTGTTCGCGATCAGCAACTTCAAGTTGGCGATCGCGAGCATGGAAAATAAACCTCCCGGCGAGATTCCCAACGTGAGGAGGTCAGGTTTCTCATTGCGAGTGGTCGCGTATGCTCGCGACCGCTCGCGATGAGAAACTACCAGTTCGCGTTGAGAAAGCTGAAGCTCGAGTAAAAATCTACTCGAGCAGCAGAAAACTACTGTTCGCACTGTGCAAGATGCCATTTTCAATGATTGCACAGTGCCGGTTGCTTGTCCGCACTGTGCAATCATTGAAAACGACATCTGGCACAGTGCGAACAAGGTACTACGCAGTTCGCAAAGTGCTACGCGTAGCTCGCGTAGTGCGAACTTCACTTTGCGTAGCTTCGCGAAGTGCTACTTCGCGAACTACGCCCAGGCCTAATCTGTACCACAGCTGCACACACTACGCCACCCTCCCCCTCACGAGCGGGGTCCCCCAGGGGTCCTCATTAAGCCCAACTTTATTTAATGCCTACATGGCCCCCCTTGAAGATGTGGTCACCCCCTTCGGGATTAAAATAGTAAGCTACGCCGACGACACCCAACTAGTCGTCTCACTTTCCCAATTGGACAAACACCCGGACAATCTCCAAAACTGCCTTAAAAATATCCACACTTGGATGTGTGAGTCAGCACTCAAATTAAACGGGTCAAAGACCGAGGTCATGTTTCTGGGCAAGCAGTGGTCCACCATCCCTCCTTCGGTCTGGCCAGCCGTTTTCGGGGAAATCCCCACCCCGAAACAGGAAATTAAAACCCTAGGAGTATGGCTAGAGCCCGAGCTGTCAATGAAGACTCAAGCTACCAAGACAGCAGGGACCTGCTTTGGCCTAATGCGCTCCATCAGGAAGATCCTCCCACTTCTCCCGCCCCTATCCAGGAAGCTCCTAGTACAGGGCCTGGTGCTCGCAAGGCTGGACTATTGTAACATGATATACCTCGGAGCACCAGAATCTACCCTGTCCAAACTCCAGCGAACGCAGAACGCAGCCGCCCGGCTACTCTGGAATCTCCCCTCCAGAGCATCAGCCAGGCCAGCAATCCAGGATCTTCACTGGCTTCCAATCCGCCAAAGGGTCGATTTCAAGACCCTCTGCACTGCACATAAGCTGCTTAACGGTTCCGGCCCAAACATCTTAAGAGACCTGGTTACTCCTTACAAAGTCTCCAGGTCCCTCCGCTTGGAGAATGAGAATCTGGCCAATGTCCCTAGACATAAGAAGACACGTTCGGGTGGCCGCCGCTTCTCGATTAATGCATCCACAAGATGGAACGCTCTCCCCCGTACCCTCCGACTGGAATGCAATCACCTGCTGTTCAGGAAGAAATTGAAAACGATATTGTTTCCTAAATAAACCCCCCCCCTTTTTGCCCTCAGGTTCGCCTTCAAGATTATAGCGCGGGGATGCCCTCGGGTCACCAGGCGCTTTACAAATCGCTAAAATCAAAATCAAATCAAATAAAAGACAGATGTTCCATGCTATACAATAACAGACAAGTCTGCCTGTCCATAGAATATATGTCACTCCTGGAGGAAGGTGGAAGGTGGACAGGACTTGCAAATAGAGGACAGATGCTGCATGCTTTACAATTACAGACAAGGGATGTCTGCCTGTCCATAGAATATTTGTCACTCCTGGAGGAAGGTGGAAGGTGGACAGGTCTTGCAAATGGAGGACAGATGCTGCATGCTTTACAATTACAAACAAGGGATGTCTGCCTGCTATTAGAATACCTGCCACCTGTGGAGGAAGGTGGAAGGTGACCAGGTTTTGCAAATGAAGGACTGATCCTCCAGGCTATACACATACAGACAAGGGATATCTTCCTACCAATATTATATCTGCCACCTCTGGAGAAAGATGGATGGTGGCAGGTCTTGTAAATGACGGACAGATGCTTCAGGTTATACAATTGCAGACACAGGATGTCTGCCTGTCCGTAGAATATCTGTTAACTCTGGAGGTAGGTGGAAGGTGCCAGGTCTGGTAAAAGAGGGACAGACGTTCCATGCTACACAATTACAGACAAGGGATGTCTGCCTGCCATTAGAAAATCTGCCATCTCTAGAGGGAGGTTGATTGAGGAATGCGGCCATTTCTTTCAACTGAAGGACAGATGCTCTAAGCTATACAATTACAGGCAGGGGATGTCTGCCTGCCTTTGGAATACCTGTCACCTGTGGAGGAAAGTGGACAGGTCTGGTATGTGAGGGACAGATGCTTCAGGCTTTACAATTAAGCCAAGGCATGTCTGCCTGCCCATAGATATCTGCCAACTCTTGAGTTAGGTGGAAGGTGGCCAGGTCTTGCAAATGAAGGACAGATGACCAGGATATAAAATGAAAGGCAAGGAATGTCTGCCTGCCCAAAGAATGTCTGCCCCCTGTGGTGGAAGGTGGAAGAAGGGAAGTGGCCATCTCTTGCAAATGAAGGACATATATTCCAGGCTATACAATTACAGACATGGGATGTCTGTCTGCCCATGGAATATCTGCCTCCTCTGGAGGAATGCAGAAGATGGCCATGTCTTGTAAATGAAGGACAAATGTTCCAGGCTATACAATTACACACTAGGGATTTCCGCCAGCCATTATAAGGTCTGACACCTCTGGAGGAAGGAGGAAGGTGGAGTACGGCGATGTCATTCGAATAAAGGACAGATGCTCTAATCGATACAATTACAGATAAGGGTTGTCTGCCAGCCCATAGAATATCTGCCAATTCAGGAGGAAGGTGGAAGGTGGCCATGTCTTGCAATTATTGGACAGATGCTCCGGGCTATACAATTACAAATAAGAGATATGTGCCTGCAATCAGAATATCTGCCACCTCTGGAGCAATGAGGAATGTGGCCAGGTCTTGCAGATGAAGGATAGATGCTTCAGGATATACAATTACAGAGAAGGGGTGTCTTCCTGCCCATAGAATATATGCCACTACTCGAGGAAGGTGGAAGGTGGCCAGGTCTTGCTAATGAAGGACAGATGCTAAGGGCTATACAATTACAGACACAGGATGTCTGCCTGCCATTAAAATATCTGACACCTCTGTATGAAGGTGGAAGGTGGCCAGGTCTTGCAAACGAAGGACAGATGTTCTAGGCTGTGCAATTACAGACAAGGGATGTCTACCTGCTCCTAAAATATATGACACCTCTGGAGGAAGGAGGAAGATGGCCAGGTATTGCAAATGAGGGACAGACGTTCCAGGCTATGCAAATACAGACAAGGGATGTCTGCCTGCCCATAGAATATCTGCCATCTGTGGAGGAAGGTGGAAGGTGGCCAGGTCTGGTAAATAAGGGACAGATGCTACAGTCTACACAATTGCAGACAAGGGATGTCTGCCTATCATTAGAATATCTGCCATCTGTGGAGGAAGGTGGAGGGTGGCCAGGTCTGGTAAATAAGGGACAGATGCTACAGTCTACACATTTGCAGACAAGGGATGTCTGACTGCCATTAGAATATCTGCCATGACTAAATGAAGGTGGAAGGTGGCCAGGTCTTTCAAATGAAGGACAGATGCTCCCGGTTATACAATTACAGACACTGGTTGTCACAGTCACATGTCAGGACCACACTCTTGGACCATAGGCTCTCTTTAATCCTCTGTACGCAGTATAAGGTGGAATCACAAAAAACAATATCAGTGATTTCTCACAAGCACCCCCAGCCAACAATGCGGAAGCACAGCAACTGCTTCATCTAGGTCATAGATAATGACGAATCATTTATAGAAAAGGCAGGTTAGCATGCTTTTGCCATAACACCAACACTTGTAATGTCACATGTTAGCACACATATACCTGAGCAACCAAAATACCTGGAGATGGATGTACATAAGATGTCAGGGTCCAGACATCCAACTGCTGTTCCTGCTGTCTTGGTAGCAGATTTGTACTGCCAACCTCTAGGAGACTCTGCTCCCAGGATTAGTCCATGTCCACTTCATATATCTTAACTGCAGCACATACATACTGAAGTCACAACTCTGAAATGTCTAAGTGAAAACGACATGCTGCAGACACCTAAAACTGAACAACACAGAGACATCAGTACAGCATGCATACCATTGACTGAATGCACATTTAGCAATGATGGTGAACCCAGCACAACACAATAGTACCAAGTGCTTTGGTGGATACCTCAATAAAATACACAATCTGCCATGTGTCCCATAACCCACATAGTCACACTCACTACACACTGGATGTCTCTCGTCACATCAACACATCAGTGCTCTTTTTGTCCCATCATCACATCTCACAACGTACCTGCTATTGGGAGAAGTAGATCTGGATCAGGTACTGTTGGGAATCTTCACCTTCATCGCCATCACTTTCATTTTCTTCACTTGGCATTCCGAGGTCCCACCTGCTGGTGCTCCACGGCCTGCCTCCTCATCAAGGAGAGGGATGATGCGTCATAGGGCAATGTTGTGCAGTATGCAACAGGCTACTGTGATCTGACACATTTTCCGTGGTGGGTAGATGAGGGATCCACCACTTTTGACCAAGCATTGGAATCTGTCTTTCAGGAGCCTAAAAACCCGCTCCATTGGCTAATGTGTCCTGCTATGGGTCTCTTGGAAGTGGACTTCCCCATGCATTGTAGGATTTCTAAGCGGGGTCAAAAGTCATGGGCAGTGGGATACACTGAGTCATCTAGATGTGACAAAGATAGAAGTCCAACATGTAATCGCATCCACTCAGATTACCTTACTTCACGTTTTACAAGACAGAGCTGAAGGACTTCACACTTACCTACAAGCCATGCTTCTCCGGTTGGAGATGTGTCATCAGTTGTGGAATTCTGCTGTTCTGCAGTACGAAGCTATTATGTGCTGATCCTGGGAACTTAGCACAGACGTGGGAGATGTACAAATCTGCCAGACAGACAACTTGCATGTTTGTTGAATGATAGTGCTTACTGTTTCTGTACACCTGTTCACAGTCGTGCAGTGGGACCTAGTGGGGGGTGGAGCCTGCGGAGTTCCACTCCGTGAAATTACACGGAGTTGCTGAAAAACTCCATAAAATTCTGCAGAGTTCAGCAAGCTGTTGGAGTATATTGGGGCATATCAGCAACAACCGGCGATAATTATCGCTCAGCGCTCTTAGCGTGAGGATAATTATCACTGGGTAACGTGGATTTCTATTGCTGAGATAGCGTGTTATTAGCAACGCTTATCTCCTCAGCGATAAAAATCCTCACACTAACTGCCTAACATGAGATTATCGCTGGAAACCCAGGGATAATCTCACGAAATGTGGCGTTGACTTGCTGATAGGGATTTACAAACTTAGCCATGATATCCACCTTCCATAGGATATCATGATAAGTCAGTCCTGAAGCAGGCGTAAGGAAAGTATGCTTCATAGCGGGGGGCTTGATGATAGGAGAAATGTCGCTTAGCGACATTTCTCCTGTCACGTTAGGTCAGGAACGCCCACTTTGCATCTCATTAGAGATGCAAAGCTGGGCGTTAGGAATCCCCACGCTAAAGCAAGGTTTCACGCGTTAGCGTGGCCTTGCTAATTAGGTGATAAAATTATCGCCGCTTTTCGGCCGAAAACGGCCGCAAAGGCGGCGATAATTTTTTATCGCCAGCTTGTAAATATGCCCCATTGTTCGGCCACCTCATGGCTGGTAAAGGGTATCTATCTGAATGATTCAGTTGTACAATTTAAGTACACTTTTTAAAGAGAAGACTGTGCCCCTGCATCCTCCAATATTACATTTTTTGTTTGCTTCCCTCATCTTACCTGTTCCCTCGCCGGCCCGGCACCTCAGCTCTCCAGACTCCACTTTGGTCGGTCCCGCTCAGCTTGCTGCTGCCACGGAGACAGCTTGTTTACTGAAGTCATTACCGTAGGCGCAGGGACTGACTGGTGCCTACAGGAACATTGAAAGATCGAAAGGACTTGCCCTTCCTCCTCTTACCCATACCCGTAATTCCCCTCTACCCTACACCTACCCACCACCCAAGTAGGCAACATTGCAGGAAATATATTTAAGTTTTCTAGGTGCTGTGAAAGCTGTACTTGACCGCTCTCTATTTACATAATTCTCACTCCACTATGATGACCCTTTCCTGAGTCTGTGTTCCATGTCCATTATGGTGGTTACTGGAGCTGAACGGGGATTCGGAGGAGCAGGAAATGATTCTGAGCCTGGGATCGGATTCGGGATGAGCGTTGAGAAGGGCGACAGGTACTTCACCCCCTAAAGTTAGATAGGATTGTTAGTGGTACTAATGTGGGAGTCCCTCTGTCTTGGGACTAAATTGCTACCCTGCCTAACTCAATAATATCCTTCCCACTCACAGCAGGGTGAGCCCTATATCCCTGCTGAATTTGCATGGGGAGGGTCTATTTGGGTGGCAGGTGGGGGTCGCCGATGGTTCTCAGGTGACAGAGGAGAGTAGCAGCCTCCGAGCACCAAATTAGAGGTCAGTGGCACTGAGCACGCCAATAAACTACACTCCACCGGCAGTTGACAGAGCTTTGCTGAACTTCGCAAACTTTGCAAACTCCTCCGGTGGAGCGGAGTTTGTCTCCCACCCCTGGTGGGACCAAGCCTATATGTTTGCCATCAGTGGGTCCACTAACATTTGGGATGTGACCAAGCACAAAGATTTCCCCCTTCACAGTGGCCAAATCCTCACGTTTGGAAACTGGATATGGCTGCCTACATGTTTCAACAAAGCTGCTAGCACTTCTGCAAGGATATTGCTGAACATTGTCTGTGACATCTCACCAAATGTGGCAACAGTGAATTGTAAAGAACCTGTGGCGAAAAAAAGCAAGACAGCCATGGCATTAACAAGTGGTGGGATATTGTGTGGGTTGTTGAAGTCCTGTAAAAAGTCTGGCTTCAGCTGACTAGTCAGGTCCATTTTTGACTGCCGATGAATGACGTGCCATTCCTGCGTGGTCTGTAGGTCTGAGAATGGTCGGAAAAGCGCTGACATCTCCTTCTCCAAGGGTACCTAGGTGAGAGACAGAAGCAACATGTATAGTGATGTGAGGTAGCTGCCCTACATATATGTCATCTGTGAGAGAAATGTCCTGTGACAGTACAGTTGTAGCTACAAGAAGGAAAAAACATGTGACATCATGACAGTTTGACTTAACTGAACCACCAGTGATTCACAAGCTGACATTCACAGGCATGTAACCTAAGTCTGTGCACCTTCATATCCAAGTCAATACACGTCCATCAATTACATGTATCAGTGCACAAGTTCTGCCACATATTGCAGATGACATCTTACAGATGTGCACAAGACAGGTGTACACAGAAGCCAATTTGCTGGGGACATGATGTGTTTACTGCCTACACATTCTAAAGGCCTCATCGAGCACATGTTGCTGTGATGTTGCAGACCATTTAGCGTCGCACATCAAAAAAAAGAAATGAAGTACTATTTGAGATACACTTCACATAGCCGCTAACATGGTGGTAGCTTTACATGGCAAAAATGACAACTGGAGTCTACTACTGCCAGCGGTTGATGATAGTGCATCTGGCGGTTGATTCCACGGTGGCCTCTCCCATAGGATAACGTTGGGGATGGTGACCGCAGCAGTCCAATGGCTGTGTGCGTATACGCGCTTGACCGTCTCTGCGCCATACAAGTACTCCATAGTTTCAATTCAAACACACTTGCCTTCTTACATTACTGTCGTCAATATCTATTAGCCATCAGCTGCTGTGTGTCACCTCTGGGAGCAAAATGCCAATCCAAAGAGGTGGGAGTGCACCTGCCTTCACTATGGAGGAGCATGGAAATCCTAGCTGGAGAGGTCCTTCCCCTGTATGGCCAGCTCTAAGGCTCACCAGAGGAGCAAGAAGGATTTGAATGATGCTCGCAGGATGGCGCAGTCTGTCAATCAAAATGTCTCTTGCCTAACACATGCCCGTTAGTATAACATTTTAAGTACTGACACATAAGTTAGGTGTTGACAGCATCATCAATGTCAGGCCTGTGTGGGATGTTGAGTATCTGTACTAAGCCTGGGCGAAGCACTACGCTACGCTCGCGTAGTTTGCGAAGTTCACGCTACTTCGCACTACGCGAACTGCACGTAGCACAGTGCGAACACGCGTAGCGTAGTGTTGCGTAGTGCTGCGGTCATTTTTTGCTTGCTCGCGGTCCTCAACGTCAAGTTGGCGACCGCGAGCAAGCAAAATGACATCCCGGTGAGACTGTTTCCTTGTTCGCGATCAGCAACTTCAAGTTGGCGATCGCGAGCATGGAAAATAAACCTCCCGGCGAGATTCCCAACGTGAGGAGGTCAGGTTTCTCATTGCGAGTGGTCGCGTATGCTCGCGACCGCTCGCGATGAGAAACTACCAGTTCGCGTTGAGAAAGCTGAAGCTCGAGTAAAAATCTACTCGAGCAGCAGAAAACTACTGTTCGCACTGTGCAAGATGCCATTTTCAATGATTGCACAGTGCCGGTTGCTTGTCCGCACTGTGCAATCATTGAAAACGACATCTGGCACAGTGCGAACAAGGTACTACGCAGTTCGCAAAGTGCTACGCGTAGCTCGCGTAGTGCGAACTTCACTTTGCGTAGCTTCGCGAAGTGCTACTTCGCGAACTACGCCCAGGCCTAATCTGTACCACAGCTGCACACACTACACACCAATAGTAAAAATTGCACCATATCCAAAGTCAGTGGCATGCAAAATCAGCACCATGCATGTGGTTATGTGGACTAAAAGGGCCTTAACAAGGCATATATGTGCCAAACTGCCAAATATCCATAATTACATTAGATTGAAAGGTTGGAGATGTACCCATGTCTATGTGCATGGCCATCAAAGCAATCCACAGATAAAAGCACACCCCGGTGTCAGATCACTATCACAACCATGATAGCTACATAGTTGTACACTGTCTTGCTTGACCACTCAATCGCTTTCACTGTTGTATCCATCCAGGTCAACGCCCATCTCAAGCATCACCATTGGAAAGCCACCGCCCAGAAAGGGAAGTCCTTGGGAGTCTATCACCGGTGCAGCGTCCACTGGCGTAAGAGGTGGGAGGACCTACAAGGAGTAGCCGCAACTTTGTTAAATTTCAGCTTGGGAGGACCTCCCCACGCAGTAGGGGCGCACACCGCACCATGAGTCCCCTGAAAGGCCATATCCTGGTAATGGCCTACCCGGAGCTAGATGGGCAGTTGAGTGCCCAACATTAGCTGGGAGTGGGTGAGTACTTTTCTGCTAATGCCAGATATAGCCTGACCGCATATTCTTTCTTACAGGAAATGTCAGACACAACTAGTTGCAACGTGAGCCAAGGTAAACCCTGTCTCTGAGCATCTTCATGTGTAGGGCTGCTTGGCTTTTGCAGCGTGTCCTTGTTCTGCCACCATATACACAAATGAAGCCAACAGATCCCTGCCTGTACATATGCTCCCATCTGTGTACTTCACTATTCCAAATGTGCCTGGTGATGAGCAAACATGTCAGGTCACTTCAGAGACAGGGGTGTATGGAAACATGTGCGTGGGTCACACAGGGGTTTTCCCTTCAGTCTATCCTAACCTTCTGTTGACTGACAGTACTGTTTCACACTGAGCAATTCCATGCTGCTGATGTGCCTGTGTATATGCATGTGAAAAGCACATGCATCTAAGGGGAATGAACAATGACTGCCTGCCTAATGGCGTATCATGCAAGTGTGTACATGTGATCATCATCTTAGCACCTATGTAAGGGAGAGATGGCCCTGTGCTTGTATGTCATTAACAGGTCTGCAAAAGGTATTTGATCCTACACATGGAGCAGTGATTACCTTGGTCTCAGCGCTGCAAAATGTTGTCACAGAAATGGTATTTAAATGATTTAAATGGGTGTAGTGAAAAAACCTAACAGGAGGGGAGTAGTACCTGGGCCCATATGGGATCTGCACAGTTGGATTAAGGTGTTAAAGTGGGATAAATCTGCAAACCGCATTGTCCAAAAAAAAATGTGCGTGCTCGCAGAGATTTTGGGCTTATTAATGCGTTACTGGATTTGAGCTTCAACTCGAGCACCTGCTTTATTTATATCTGTAAGTGCTTCCTGTTGAGGTTTAATTTTTGTGACAGGAGCATCGTGCCAGAATGAATCCTTCCCTGCTGCCACCGTTTTGTGCAATACCTCTACTCAACTGGAGTACATTCTACTGGCTAATCAGTAAGTGCTACCTCGTTGGGTAAATGCATAGTCCGTTTCGTACACTACAGCTGCATAAAGGGCCAGAAGAGTTATGTCCAGTGACCATGTGTGCCTGTAACTTTGCCACCGTGCCGATGGGCGCTGGGGTGCCTTGAGTGAGCGGTCCATCATAGTGGGGAAAGGGAGGGAAGACGTTGCACACCGCTAGTGTGTGTGGGGCCAAACGGGCGGGGCTTCTAGGCCAGTTCACATGCCTCTTGTTTATAAAGGATCAGAGCAGGGTCTCTGAGGCAGACAAGGAGAAGGAACCGCCTTGTCACAGGAAGTAAACGAGGATTGCACTCGAGTAAATCAAGGATGCAAAGACCACAGGCAATGATTATAGCTAACATTTCAGGGTGGAAATGGGGAGAACTGACATCTGCTTAGCCACCACCACGCTCACGAATGGCAGATTAATGCGTTCCAGAATTTGAGCGTCAACTCGGGCACCTGCTTTATTTATATCTGTAAGTGCTTCCTGTTGAGGTTTAGTGACAGGAGCATCGTGCCAGAATGAATCCTGCCCTGCATATTTCCTTTCCGCCGCGGATTACGGACGTTTCGACATTTTTGCGTTCAGCGCGGAACGCGAAAATGCAGAAATTTCGCAAGTTCCGCGTGTGAGAAGGTGGCCTGATATAAGCTGTCCACTAGTTGTAGTGGGCACCTTGTATCAGTCCAAACAACCCCTTATGGTGATAGGTTAAAGACAACCTTATGTGAAAGCAATACTAGAGGTAGCTATGGAGAGCAGCCTTCAGGCTAAGTCTTGAAGGAATGTAAATCAGCTTGTTTTACCAGTCTATAATCTCTTGAAGGACAACCACACCAGGTATATATTCAAAATATATGTATTTAAGATAAACCACACCCCTCTAGTCTCTTTATGAGACTGGAGTTCGAAGTACTTCAGTTACAAGTGTTTAAGCATCAGTAAAAGCACAAATACATGTTTGAGCCCTAGGGGCATACCAAACCATATACTAAAATAGTGGTGTAAGAACCACGACTAAAATAGGCAAGGTGCCTATCACCTCTAGATTTGCTGGGATCCCAAGGAGCCACCCAAGGTAGGGACGTCGGGTACCCACGGGAGCCATATGCAGTGTGGAAACACAACTGCGTGTACATATTGCTTTCTATGGGGAATGTCGCGATTGGAATTTTAAAGATTAGGGACACTTCTAATCGAACTAGGACCAAACCCTTTTGGACTTAGACAGATCTAGGGCTAGCATCCTCGAGAGTACCGAAGTACTTGAGTTACCTCACCCAGGGAAGCCGGGTGCACAGCTGTCTTTTGGTGTCGGGTCGCGTCGTCGATTCCAATGGAAGACTGCAAAGAACTGCTGCTGCCGAGAAGAGGAGAAGTGTCCAGAGAGATCCAAGCCTGGATCTAGGATGTAAGAAACCTGAAAGCAGAGGGGACAGAGTCTGGGTCACTTGCCAGTGACCTAGGGCAGGATGGACCAATGCCCACAGATGTCGGGGGCTTCAGTTGAGTTGTCGAGTGTCTTGACTCTTCAGCCACGAGGTCCAGGAGTCATCGACGAAATCCACGAGCCAGATTCGAGCTGTCCCATGAAGTCTGTCGAGTGCTGCATTGTCAGCGACCAGAAAGGACCTAACAAGCCTTGGCAACGGCAAGTCTCAGGAAATCAGAGAAAGGACTGTGGTGCAGACCAGCAAGGTCTGATGGACTCACCCAGCAAGGGTAAGTAAGCACAAGTCTGGAGTAACCAGAAAATCACAAGTAGAAGTGGAGTTGCCTTCGTGGGGACCTGCTAGCCAATGGGCTAGTGATCGCGAAGGTGCCTCGCGTGGTCGCACTTGGAGCTGGCCCATGGGTCACTCGTTGAGTGGAGACCAACAATCTTCGGTGCAGGAGGTGCTCAAGGCTGGGGCTACTCGGAGACCAAAGCACAACTTTGAGGATGACCAGGAAGGTGTTGTTACTGCAAAAGTTCACGGTGTCCAGGGGTCACGGTTTCACGTTACCCAAGATAGCCACAGGCCTCAGCTTTGAGGTGGACTCAGGGAAGCCTCGGGGAAGTCTGGAAATCCACCTCTGGTGATGCAGAGACTTTGGCATCCTGTGGGAGCTTCAGCAATGCAGACCGGTCAGTTGCTTCTTTGGTGCCTGCCAAGCAGGGGAGTCACTCCTTGACCCCAAGGGAGATTTCTTCCGTCTTCTAGTTGTGATAGAAAGTCGAAGGTCCAGGATATATGTTTCAGAGGTTCATCCAGGGTAATCTAAAGTCCTAGGGACGGGAGTCCTATACTTATAGTAAGTTTAGGGGATGGACTACCTCTAAGGATCCAACTATGGGTGGGCCTGGAGTGGGGGTGGTTACACCCCTTCCCCTTTGTCCAGTTTCATGCCAGAGCAGGGGCTTAGTGCCCCTGCAACCAGTTTGAACCGGCCTATGCACAGGGACACCTTGTGTGCCCCAGGCAGTGTCTCAAAAGCATTCACTGAATGCACCTACCCTGACCCAATACACAGCAGCCTGTCTGGGGAGGTGGTTACACCTCCATGTGACAGGAAAGCTATTTTCCAGGCCTCCCTTGCTGGAGTTTCCCCCAGCAGCAGGAGGCCAGACCCGTGTCTGTGGCAGTGGCATCCATTTTGTGATGCCAGGGCTTTGAAAGGTTTTAACCAGGTTAAGCCAGTGTGAACATGTCTCTTCCTCTAGAAGGGTGGAATGCTACCCCTGCCGCCAGGACTGGCGGTGGGGTGGTATCCAAAGCGTTTGACACCAAACACAACATCTTTTGATGCAGCCATTCCAAAGTTGGCATTTACCGCAAGGTTATCATGCACTTCAGAGTATATGGTATGGCTGTATCACAGAACAGCCATAAGGAAGTATTTCCAAATGCCTCAGAGGGGCTCAGCTCATGCTTGGGTACCCTCTCACATAAAACCAAGCACTCTGCCTTCAGGATTGTCAAGGCCTGCCATAGGAGTGACTTATAGGTTTATATGTGTCAGCATAAGGTAGTAATATAGGTAGCCTATACCACAGTAAGGGGTGCAAGCACACCCTTACCCAGGTTGCAGTAGCAGACCTGTGATGTCATTTTGGAGTGCTTCCCAGGGGTGGCATAATACATGCTGCAGCCCCTGGTAGGCCTCTGAGGTACCTATGCCCTAGGTACATAGTATACCATATACTAGGGGCTTATAAGGCACTCCAGAATCCAATTTGATATGTACCTAATGTACATGGAAACCATTTTAGAGAGGAAGCAGCTAGGCTGTGGTCCTGATTAGCAGGGCCACAGCCAGACTAAAGTCGAAAAACAGTGAAACACCAGCAAAAAGCAGATCCTACTCTCCTACACAACCCCCCCCCCCCCAAATGTACGGACATTAAACTAACCTTGACCAGTTGAGTCTTCATGTTCTAAGTGGAAATACCTAGAGAGTCCATCTGCATTGCCATGGTTACTCCCAGGTCTATGTTCCACTGTAAAGTCCATCCCCTGTAGGGAAATGGACCACCTAAGCAGTTTGGGATTTTCACCCTTCATCTGTTTTAGCCATAAGAGAGGCTTATGGTCTGTCTGAACAAGGAAGTGAGTACCAAACAAGTATGGCCTCAACTTCTTCAGAGCCCAAACCACAGCAAAGGCCTTCCTCTCAATAGGTGGCCAACGTTTCTCTCTAGGGATCTGCCTTCCTCTTTTGAAAGCTACTTGCTGATCCTGACCTTCTTCATTCAATTGTGACAGTACAGCCCCTACCCCCAATTCAGATGCATCAGTTTGAACAATGAACTTTTTGGAGTAGTCAGGACTCTGCAGAATGGGAGCAGTACACATGGCCTGCTTCAGGTCATCAAATGCCTTTTGACAGCAAGCTGTCCACTGAACCTTTTTGGGCATTTTCTTAGAAGTTAAGTCATTCAAGGTGTGTCACTATTGATCCATACCCTTTGACAAATCTCCTATAGTACCCAGTCAGGCCTAAGAAGGCTCTCACCTGAGTCTGGGCAGTTGGAGCAGTCCATTCCATTATGGTCTGTATCTTACTCTGCAATGGTTGAACCTGGCCTCCACCTACAAAGTGGCCCAGGTACACAACCTGACTCTGCCCTATCTGGCACTTAGAAGCCTTGATAGTTAGTTAGGCCTGCTTTTTGCAGGGCCTCCAAAACATTCCTTAGGTGGACCAGGTGATCCTCCCAGGTGGAGCTAAAGACAGCAATATCATCTAGATATGCTGCTCTAAAGCTTTCCAGGCCTGTGAGAACTGTATTCACCAACCTTTGGAAAGTGGCAGGTGCATACTTCAAACCAAAGGGCATTACCACAAATTGATAATGCCCACTAGGGGTAGGAAATGCTGTTTTTTGCTTTGCATCATCAGCTAGGCTGATCTGCCAGTAGCCAGCTGTCAAGTTAAATGTCCTAAGATACTTGGCTGAGGCCAGAGTATTTATAAGCTCATCTGCCCTTGGTATTGGATGGGCATCAGTCCTGGTGACTGCATTAAGGCCTCTGTAGTCCACACAAAACCTCATCTCTCTTTTTCCACCACTGGTGTGAGGTTTTGGTACAAGGACCACTGGACTAGCCCAAGGGCTATCTGAGGGCTCAATCACACCCAGATCCAACATTTTCTGGACTTCTGTCCTGATACAGTCCCTGACATGGTCAGGTTGCCTATAAATCTTATTTTTAATAGGCAGACTGTCCCCAGTGTCCACTTCATGAGTGCACCAGGTAGTCTGACTTGGAGTCAGTGAGAACATATGTCTGTACTGATTGAGAACATGTATGCAATCAGTTTGCTGCTGGACAGTGAGGCTGCCTGCCAAGGCTACACCATCAACTGACCTATCATCAGGGTTCTGTTAAAGGAGGTCAGGAAGTGGGTCACTCTCTTCCTCCTGTCCCTCATCAGTTTCCATGAGCAAGCCCATGTCAGCCCTATCCACATATGGCTACAGCCTGTTGACATGGAGAACCCTATGGGGACTCCTAGGGGTTCCAAGGTCTACCAAGTAGGTAACCTCCCCTTTCTGTTCAACAATAGTGTGGGGTCCACTCCACTTGTCCTGGAGAGCTGCTGGGGCCACAGGCTCCAACACCCACACTTTCTGTCCTGGCTGATAAACAGTCAGTACAGCCTTTTGGTCATGCCAGGCTTTTTGCAGTTCCTGGCTAGCCTCAAGGTTTTTGTTTGCCTTTTTCATGTACTCAGCCATCCTGGAGGGAGACCAAGTACATAGACCACTATGTCTTGCCTTGGGGGCTTGAGAAGTAACTCCCATCCTTCCTTCACCAAACACAATGGACCCCTGACAGGTAGGGCTGTGAGGAATTTGCGAAATTAACTTTCGCAAATTATCGCGAAAATGCTAAGAATCTCTGCAAACACGCCGGAAATATCGCGAAGACGCAGAAGTTTTTTTCCCGCCTGTTCGCGGTATTTTTTGCGTGATCGCGGGTCGCCAACTTACCCATGCGGTTGCTCACGGGTGCGGCCATCTTGTTTTCACTTGTCCCACCCTCTCGCGATGCTTAAATTGTTTATTTCCTGTTCCGGGCCACGCAAATGCATGTTCGCGCCCATTCGTGGTAGATATTTCCTGTTCGCGACCGCTTTTACTTGATCGCGTTGCTTTTTGCTTGCTCGGGGAGAAAATATCCCGCGAACTTGCGCATGTGGTCGCAATGGGCGCGGCCATCTTGTTTTTCACTCTATTGCATGGTTCTGGGGCCTGAATTTGAATCCTCTCTACATCTTTTCAATCCTTTGTTTAAACCCACTTTTTTTTTATCTTTCTTGTTTTTTAGCTACTTTTTCACTCTTTCTATTGCCTGCTATTTATTTCCTTTCCTTCTTTAATTTTCTTACCTTTTCTTTCCCGCCCCGTCCCAGAACCATGTCAAAGGGTAGTAGGGCTCGCGGTCGCAGCCAGAGCCGCGACCGCCTTCCTTGCGGAAGGCGGCGCCCACAAGGGGTGCATGCACGGGCCTTATTTTGGGAGGTGGAGTTGGCTGCACTCATTTTCTTTGTGCAGCGCCACCTCCCCTCAACCCTGGCAGCAGGTGGCAGGCCTGGGTCCGGGTACAGCCTCCGAGAGCGTCGGCAGCGGTGGGGGAAGGTGCGCCAGGCAGTGTCGCGCTTCTCTGGGGTCTGGCGCACCCAGGCGCAGCTGACGCACCGGTGGTCCGACATCCTGGACCGTGAGCAGGACCTGCTGGACCTGCTAGGAGTGGAGGTCCCGGGGCTTGGTGAGTAACTATTTAATTATTACTACTTTGTGTCTGTTCTTCTGCTCTGAGTTATATATTGCGAATATCTTTTTTTCTTCCAACCAGCTAGAATGTTGCTGCTTACATTCCAGGTTAATTACGTTTAAAAGTCTTCTGTGATTATGACACAGGTGCTCTTCTGCGCTACTACTAATCTTACTTGTTTGCAGCTTCGCGTTTGCGCTTGCTTAGCGTGATTCTTTATGAGTTTATTTTAGAGAAATTAAGTTACGTAATGCTACAGTGACTCTAGTCCACTCCTTACTTTGTCCTGTCACTAATAGATAGGGGCGGATTGATACTTAGGTTTAGGTACTTTGTATGAGCTTCTAATTTGTTAGTGGTATGCGTGATGCCCCCTCACTCAGTTACGTGACGTGCTGCTAGTACGGCAGTCTTTAGAACCTTTTCTAGTTTGTTCAATGAGTGGAGGTAGGCTTTGCAGTTACTTAGCAGTAGCAGATCAGCATCAATCACACCAAAATTTGGTGTATACAAAAATGTAGTCATGTTCATGTGTCCTCCATGATTGGATCATACACATTGTTGAGGAATACAGTGGAAATGCATACTTAATGTACAATTGGCATGCCTGGAATAGGTGGGCTAGGTTGGGTGGTACGTTGTACTGAGGCTTAGTTGTAACTTAGTTTTCTGGAATCAGAATGGAAGACTGGATTACTGTTGATAAATAGTAACTTAAGTAGTCGAACTGCGAATCCAGCGATATTACATGTTGACCAGATGAGATCGGTCAATGTAGTTATTACAATTGTTTGTTTACATAAGTGTTTTTTGACCGTTGTTGAAAAATATTTGTCTCTTTCTTATATCTTTCCTGTTCATCAGCACCCAGGGGCAGACCGACTGCTCGTGCCAAGCTACCAAGGGGGTGAGCAGGGGTTATCTTTGGCGTGTAACTTCCTTGCCCTGACTAGAGTGGTGGTTTCTGCCTGGCTTTGGCGCGAGCCCTAGCCAACCAGAAATCGCATTTCTAACAGGGGCAGATTGATAATTAGGTTTAGGTACTTTGAATGAGTTTCTAATTTGTTAGTGGTATGCGTGATGCCCCCTCAGTTACATGACGTGCTGCTATTACGGCAGTCTTTATTAGAACCTTTTCAAGTTTGTTCAATGAGTGGTGGTAATTGGCTTAGCACTAGCAGAACATCAGCATCAATCAATCAAACCAAAATTTGGTGTATACAAAAAATGTAGTCATGTGTCCTCCATTTGACCATATGCATTGTTGAGGAATACAAGAAGTGGAAATGCATACTTAATGTACAATTGGCATGCCTGGAATAGGTGGGCTAGATTGGGTGGTACGTCGTACTTAGGCTTAGTTGTAATTTAGTATTCTGGAATCAGAATGGAAGACTGGATTACTGTTGATAAATAGTAACTTAAGTAGTCGATTCGCGAATCACCGATACTACTTGTTGACCAGATGAGATCGGTCAATTTAGGTATTGCAATTGTTGTTTACATAAGTGTTTTTTGATCATTGTTGAAAAATATCGTATTTGTTTGACACCATCCATCAATGTTTGTCTTATATCTTTCCTGTTCATCAGCACCCAGGGGGAGACAGACAGGGAGTGGGGAGTCGGCGGGACAACAGTCCGAACTGCACCACCAGGAGGACACCAATGAGGGCTCCTCTGCTGGCCCCAGTAAGTCTTCTTGTTTTTAATAATATTTCTTATTCCATAACTTTTACTGCACCATATTTTTCACAAACTATTGTTTCAGTTTCCAAATGTTATTTTTTACCAACAATTATCCTTCGATCTGTACGGTTTCAAAAGTCTTATCCCTGCCTCTGCTATGATGGCTCTCAGTACTACTACTACTACATACTATCAGTCTGTCTGTACTGTAGTAGCTAGTCTTGCCCAGTTGGCCAGTGCCACTCTTTATGTGAAAGGTTGTAATATAAAACTCATATTCATCAGTAGCTCGAGCCATTGAGTCCAATCCTTTGGGTCGTCGTCTTGTACTACTTCTACTCTTATTGATCTTGAGTCTTTGTTAATCTTGAGGCTTTGAAAATTCACAGCAACAAAAGCCCAACCAGATTTATTACTATTTTGATAGGATAGCCTATAGGACATACTACTACTGTTGTGGGGATCTTGCACATAAACAGACCTTTGCACAAGAAAATAGGATGTTGGTGATGGTAGGTTGGACCTTCCTCACACACCTCAATCAGAAATTCAGAACCCACCACAATCCCCTGCTCGACTATAGTACTGTCTAGTCATAACTATTAGGTCTCCGAACCCTCCCTCCAAGATACCCAACAAGTAGACAACCCAGAACATAACACACACAACCTCTCAGTCGTGGAAGTAATGCACATGCACACCCTTACTTTAATTTGCTCACTCGTGTAAGTTAGTCCACACCAAATACCACCAAGTCTATGTAAGTTCAAAATGTTTATTTTGAATTGAGAAGCTCTGTACATTGTTTTATTATAAAATGCAGCACCAAACGGAAAATCAATAACATTAAAACAATAAAAATTGTTACACTTACTTACAGTTGGGAATTAAATCATGATAACTGAACAGTGGTGGAAGGCAGCACCACCATCCCCTAGGAATTTAGTTTATATAAATTTATAAATGAAGATCTGAGTGAAGGGACCCCTCACCTTAGAAGAACCTAGTACTGGTAGTTGTTTCATCATTCAGAAGCTCTGGTTCGTAGAAGGGAATCTTCCATATGTAATGTGAAAAATGAAATGGTGCGCGTTAGTATATTGAAACTTGCAAGCATTTCTCAGCCGTGCCAAAAAGTGTAGCATTTATGGATAAGCAATATGGACTAAAAGTACACCAGTACTTTCTAATAAAGTGGCTTGTTAATGTTTTTGTTGACAGCTTGTACGCAGCGCGTAGACAGTAGCAGTGTGAGGCAGGTCATGTGGGCTCAAAGGTGTCTTATACAAAAAGCTGCAAGGTAACGTCACATGTGCAAAAATAAAAGACACAAAGGTAAAATGGTTGCATAGCTCGGGCTAACTAAGCAAAGGCTAGAAGGACCATATATAACTATTAGTGTCTACTCTACTACTACCTGATTTGTACTAGTGATGTATGTTAGTATTAACTCATTTTTCAACCTTGCTACTGATCAATAGGGGGGAGGTGTATATGACGCCAAATAAATGTGTAATGTTTTCTAGGCGCACTACCGACCACCACTGACGGGGCCAGCGAAGGCGACACGGAGGGAGAGGATGCGGCAGTTGCTGCAGATACCAACGGAGCGGTAGGGGGAGTGGCAGCACCAGTGGCGGGTGGTGGTAAGTTAGATTCATAATCCTTAACTATTGTTGAACTTGACAGTAGACTCACTGCAAGGGTGTACTGTATATGTATACTGTACTCTTGATACTTAGGGCCCCATTAGGACAGCGGGCGTATTGCCACCGCCGGGCCGGCGGTATTCACCGCCGACACCGCAGGGGCAAACCTCCCATCATCCCTGTAGAAAAGAGTCAGACCCCCCACATGTCGACCAGGCAGAAAAGGGTTCAATATGGCGGTGGTGTCTCTCTGAACACACCGCCAGCCATATAATCTGCATTTTGGAATGCCTTTGCGTGGCGGCATTGCCGTCTGCCACAGAAAGGCATGCAGACATTGCAGAGTATGCTTGGGGGCCCCCATGGAGGGTACCTACCTATGCTATGGTACCCCCCCTGCCTTTCAAAGCAAAATGTGACAGGGTCCGTGCGGGGCCCATCATGTTGTGCTTGGAAAAGCAGCACAACATGTATTTTTAGCATTGCTTTCGGCACCGCCAACCAGAATGTAAAAAAAAAAAGAGGATGTGCCCGCCACTGTGCCGGCCCAGGCGCATCATCCTAATTAATTGTCCCCACGGGACCCCCACCCTTTTTAGCGCGAGGATGGCGGGTGGACAAAGTCCGCCCGCTATCCGATGTTGTAAGTAAGTATGAGTTGTTGTGAACGTTTGAAGAGTGAACTAGAAGACTAGAATCCCTTTAATTGGCATAGGAGTGGGAGTATTGAGTAACCAATGGCCTCATCTATCTGATTTCAACTCCGCTTTGAAAGTTATATGGAGAAGAGCACCTGGTGCACTGCACTGTTCAACTAAAAAGTGAAAGACGGGTGGAAGGAAGAAGGACGGGCGAGATTTAAAATGTTATGTACTACTGTGCTTTATAGTGCTACTCTACCATGCCACTATGTGTATAAATAATTAACTTGTCTTACTGTTTTTCTAAGAGTATATTTTACAATTGTCTTGTTTTTTTCTTTTTGATACACAGCTACTCCTAAACTCAACCGAAAGGAGTTGGCCGCCAAGGCACTGCGCCGGAAGCTGGAGGCAATCCAGGGGGAATACCGGCGGCTGGTGGTCTTAGCAGAGGAGGAGGAGGAGACTGCGGCTGCAATTGAAGCCTCCTCCAGTGCCCCGGGCCCCATCCACCGCCCTCCAGTGGTACGGCGCCACCGTCTGGCGGCTGCCCGCCGCCACCGTAGTGCCATCTCTGGTGCCCCCCCACTGTGGCTGCAACTGCTGCGCCCTCAGACGCTGCGTCGCCCGTTTAGAGGAGCAGATGTGTGTCCTCCTTGAGTCCCGCCCCACACCTTAGTCCCTGTCACCAAGTTCTGCCCCTTTTTTAATTCTTGTTTGGGTGGGTTGGAACTGGTTTGGGCGTTGGGTTTGGGTTTTTGCTTTACGGATTTTTCCTCCTGGACTTCTATGGACATTGGTTGGGGTTAGGGAGGGGGGTGGGTCAGCTTTTGTGGGTTTAGTTTTTTTTTGTTAGGGTAAATTAAATATATTTTTCTATGTTACATGCAATGTTGTTAATGTTTTGTAGGTGGGGTAACTGTTTTACATCACACTGTTTCCTTGCTGGTGCAGGGCCGCCCATAGCCTGTGTTTGATTTAAATAATTGGCTGACTGTGTAAGACACAAACAGATAGATGCGACACACCTCACTCATTGACTTGTCCTTCTAGTACTTTCAGTCTGTCCTCTAGTCTATGCATTCTTTATCTGGACTGGTGTGTGAAACTGAAATCATTAACAACATGTCCATTATTAATTCTGCCTCCCCCAAACTTCTCTCTTACCTGTGCTTGATGTTTATGTTTAACTTTGGCACAGCAATGGCTGCATGGTGAATATGGTTTCCTTTTTCTAACATGCCATGATTGGGGTGGTGGTGGTGGTAGCATAGTAGTAGTAGTAGACACTGGCAGGGTGGCAGCATTTGCAAAAAAAGAAAAGGAGACAGTCAATCGCCTTTGAGAGACTGTTAGAGGAGTAGTAGAATGAAGTACAGTACAGAACTTACCGAGCAACAATAATATGCTAAAATATTTTACAACAAAACATAATGGTGGTTGGGATAGCCTACTAGACAGAGTTACAAACTATAGTTGTGTCGAGTCACTTGACTAGGCCTACAGCCTAACAGTTAGTGCTGTATATGACGAATGACAACAAACAAATCCAATCAATGCCGGCAATTCATGCTGAGGTATATGTTCCTTTGTTGAATAAAATAACCTCTAAAATATCCTACTCATGGGTGGGCAAGCAGAAGAAGATCATCGCTCTGCCTTGAAATTGAAGTACTGTTGCTTTCGCCACATCCACCCCAGCAAGTGTGTGATTAAGTATTGGTGTACGTTTAATTTAGTCACACCTCGACAATAAGTCATACAGCCCGGGGGAAGAGGGTTAGGGTTTGTTGAATGGATGGGAAGGGGGTTTTTGGGAAAGGTTTGACATAGAAAAACAGTATGCATGGACAAACAAACGACAATCATTGAAGACTACCATATCCATATGTTAAGGGAGAAAAAGGAAATGCATGCATGATGGTGAGAGACCCGGATTACATACACTTCTAGTTCTTGTTCTGTTGTTCCGGCCTTAATACTTTTACAGATAGCAAATAGAAATTTTAAATATTGGTAGATGAGAATCGTAAACAGAGAACAAACCTAATGATGATAATAACAACTCCAAGAACACACTGTTGTAAAGATTGTATACAAAATATTAATCAAATTATTTAAAAGAAGATAAAAGTGGATACTGTAACTGTGTTATCCTGGTAAAAAATGTGGACTGGATTTGCATCTCGGCATTCCTCTTGGTCCTCTCGTCCATCAATCTTGGGTGTGTCGCCTCGCCACTCGCCACTGCCCGGCTGGAAAAAAAATGTCGATTTATTGGTAAGGTAAGTATGCATTGTAATGTTTTCCAAAGTATAGGGCAAGGCCCGGCCTGTAATTGTAGATGGAAAACCAAAGGGGATATTGAGAAACAAAGTTGAAACAAATGCACAAGTTATGGTGTAGTGCAACAAGAACACTTTCCGAGGTGGCATGTATGCATCATCTCTACTCTAGTCTTTTTCCAGCATTGACCTTCAACAATAACAGGAGAGAGCAGGCCCACAGTGCTTAGCAGTAGCACATCCTACGTTAAGACTTTAGGGTTCTTTTTTATTTATTTTTAAAGAGTTGGACAAAGGCAAAGCACATTATCCATTCCAAACATATCATTTTACAGTTTAAGTTAGTAAATCAATTCACCACAGTTATCACACTACTACACTCTATTCCACTTCTACACAGACATTTGGGTCTGCTGTGGTTGTTGTTGACGTGTTTACCTTTAGGCTTTTAAGTTTTATGCCACTCTTGAAACGTCCTCCTGACTTCATCATCATCTCCGATACTTTTACTGACTGACTGTGAAGATCAGCCTGCAGTAGAAGTAAAATTGTTATTACACAACAAGAGTAGAAATATTATTGACTTGAGTCAGTCTTTAGTGTGTACAGAAAGATAGATTACTAGTACACTTTGACTTCACTTTGTGCACAACAAACAAACAATGAAAACACAAAGACCAATCGCTCAGAGTCAGGTGTCCAATGCATGCCATTAATTGTCATTACCTGCTCCTTCTCATCTTAAGATAACGGGCCGTCTATTTCGCCATCATCATGATGGACGGTGCTGTTGTGTCAATCATACTCATTGAGCAAACTGAGTGAGTCCCCTTTCTGTATTGAATTAAAAGCAACGTATCACCAAGCTGCAGGAGAAGTACAAATTTCTTATTTGCAAGAAGGGGAAAATTGAATTCACCTTGAGTTAAGTTTAGTGTGTTCTGTAGAAAGTTGATTAGTGGCAGTGCACAATTACATAAATTCATGCACAACAAACACAACAAAATCATTCAGTCTGCGACTCTGCGTCCAATGCATGGCATCATGCATTACCTGTTCCATCTTATTTTCAGTTAATGGCCTGTCTCTCTCGGCTCTGAAAGGAGCATAGCTATAGTAGTCATCTGATTCATGCTCCACTTCTTTTGGCAGGACTAGGAAAGTTTGAATTTGTTCTTGTAGTATTTTACCATCATCCAATCATCATTCATGAGGGCAATGCATTTGGGCGGGAGATTCAGTATGATGGAGCGGAGGAGCTGGATTCAGAGGACTGTACAGTCAAATTGCAGACACCCGAAAATTGTATATTAAATAAGAAGAGTAGAAGACGGTGGTAATGGATTTGTTGTGATTCACAAGTTTGTAACCGGAACGACAGACACATAAACAAAGGGGGAAAAAAGGGAGGAAGACAGTAAGTGCAAGCCTAATTGTAAGGGAAGTATAGCTCGTCCTCAAACTCTAGGGGGTCAGCCAGTAGTAGGTAATCATCATGTGACACACTACTTCCGTCACCTGAGCCGCTGTCCTCATCTTCCTCCATTGCTTCATGTATTTGTGGAAGGGGTGGGTTTCCTTGAATTTGTGTTTGCCATCTGCCCTAAATGGAAGGTTCCCAGCCGGTCCTATTTCGCAAGAATTGCTGTTCCGGCACTACATCATGATGTGCTGGAATTGGTTGGACAAGCTTTGCAGCAGAGTGCTGTTCACAATATCCACCTGACAACAGACATGTGGACCAGTTGCCAAGCCACAGATTATATGTGCATCACTCCACACTGGATCTCTTTTGTGGGGGTTAGAGATAAGCCATCTGCACGAGGTGCTGTTGACACAGCGGCGATTTTTGAAGGTACTCGGAAACATGCAACTGTAGCCATGTTCGCCATGGAGAAATCTCATATGGCTGAAAACATTTTACACGAGTTTCGCAGCAAGGTTTTGGAATGGCTGTGGCCAAGAGGGCTTGGTATTGGTTTTGTTGCCACAGACAATGGCAGTAATGCACTTAAGGCCATGGAACTTGGCTCCTATTTCAGGGTTCCGTGTTTGGCGCACTGCATAAACATTATAGTTCAAGACTTTCTGAAGAAAGAACCCATAGTCAGCAATTTACTGGCCAACTGCCAAAGAATATGCACTCATTTCAGCCATTCTTTTAAAGCTCGGAAGCAGCTGAGGATCATCCAGCGTGAACATAGGATGCCAGTCAACGCACTCATCCAGGAGTTGGCAACACGTTGGAACTCAACGTATTACATGCTTGATCGTCTGTATGAGCAGTACAGGTCACTCCATGAATATGTCTGGAAAAGAAGAGGGGATGCTACTGTTAAAGGCATGAACCTTGAGATGGAGCCTAATTAAATGCCTGACTGAGATGCTTTGTCCTTTTGAGGTCTTCAAGCGTGAAGTCAGCAAGGAGGACTGTACAATGGGCCAAGCTATCCCATTATTGCAAATGCTAGAGCATCAGCTGAAGAATGTGTCTCAATCATACAAAGGTGTAGAGGACAAAAGGGAAGCCCATGACTTGGTGGAGAGCTTATCCCGTCGCTTAGCTGAAAATGTAAGGATACAAAATCAAATGTTGTCACAAGAACATTACATTTGTGCCACAATTCTGGATCCACGTGCAAAATTTGGACTGGAGACATTCTTTGCTTTTTCCGAGATTGATGTTGCCCGCTACAAAACTTGTATAGCTGAAGCAGCCAGTAAGTTGGAAAACGAACGGCTGCTAATTAAAAGCCCGCAATATCAACCCACAAGAAATACTGCAGCAGGGCATGCAGGATCAAGTGCAACTTCGTCGGCTGAGGGCAGTGCGTTTGGATCACAACACTCACCATCACTATCGACCACAGCAACAATAACTGGATCATTAGGCCGAGTACAATCATTACACGATTGGTATGTAAATTTAGGCATTTATTGGACAAAAGATCATACAGTTGCGGAAAGGACTAGAGGGTTGTAGTAAACGCGAAAATGTATTATCAACCGGAGGAAAAGAAAAAGAAATCCTTGTTCGGTAAAATTAAAAGATGGTTTGACAAGGATAAAAACATAATAACTAGAGAAGGTGAATTGCTACCTCCGACAAGAACTCCTGCATCCTTCATGGTTGCGAAGTATGGGTATCATACCTGTATATAGTTAGACAACTGGGCTAAGTACACTAAGAGTGATGGTGTTTTAGCGTTCCCGGAACATGGTTCATTTAATTTGGCCGTGTTAAGAAATTTACGGGAAAAGAGGATGTGTCTAGAGCCTAGACCAAGGCCGACACAGTTCGAGGCGTTGGTGGAATGGGAAGATGAGGTGCATGAGCGAGAAAAGCAGAGGAGTGGAGGCAATTATAGGTATATTTTCGGGAGGAAATGTGATCGTGAAACTCATCATGATCAAATGAGGAGATGGCGAGATGCTAGTATGTCAGAGGGATTATATCCTATGAGGACAGTTGAGGAAATGGAAGGGAGGAAAGGTGCAGAAAAGGTGCCTGATACAGAAGTGAGAAGGTATGGGGCTAATGATTATGAGGATGAGGTCTTGAATGACATGATTTACAAGAGACCACCTACATATAGACCAGAACCAGAAGAGAGTACGACAGTTGCTACTCCAATAAGAGATACTTTACGAATTGTGAAAACTGAGGTTGTGACACCTGATCTGAAAAGTGGTAGCTCTTTCACGGAAAGGGAGAGAGAAAGAGAGCGAGAGAGAGAGAATCAAGTCAGTGACGAGAAAACAAGAGAATTAGCGAGAACGACATCTGAGCTAACTGAGAAAATTAGAGAGCTGACGAAAAATCTAGAAGCTGTTACAGTGCCTGTAACCATAGGTCCGGTCGTGCCTATTTTTGATAAACAAAGAATGGGTGAGAATGGTTTGACAGTTCCCTATGTTGGAAATGGTTTGGTTGGTTCTTGCACTTTGGAGGAATCAAGAATGAGGACAGGAGAAAATAATTTGAGACAGCTGAGACATGACACATGTAGTGGAGGATCAGATGTACAGTCTAATTCAGGATTGAATACTGGTTGTTTGAGAGGAACGATTTTGGAACCACAGAGGATGGCAGAACAAGTGGGTGCAGTGAAAAAGTCTACTGAAATAACAGCTGCAGATTTGAATGATTGGTTGAAAGTTCTTCAAAAGAAAGATAAATATTCACAGGCAATTGATGTAGCAAGGTTGCGCATAGAATTGGAGGAGCTTATTGCAGGAACAATTCCTACAGAAATATTGAAAAACCATCATGATGGAGAGTTGTTATTTATGTGCAAGAGTATCACCTGGAGGGCTAAGAGTACACATGACAGGTTAAGAGCAATAGCGAGTGAACAAGGAGTTGACATGGATAAGGTAAAAGCTTTGCAGAAGCCTTATAGGGTGGATTTCACCGACAAGGACATTGAGAATCTAAATGGTGTTGGTAGAACAGGGCAGATTAAGGAAATGATTGCCTTATTGCGAAAATGGGGTGATGTGGAAAAGTGGAAGGATAGATGGTACAAGAAAAGGGAAGATTCAGTGGACAGGACTTACTCAGCTTTTCCTATGAGAGAAAAAGAAAAAACAGTGGATGCTTATCCTATGAGAGAGATTCCTGGAGGAGGATATGTACATGTCCCATGGACTAGACAGGATATTTTGTCATTTACGAATGATTTCCCTCGACTGAGAGAAAAGCCCGTCGAGTGGTATAGGCAGGTAGACAGGTTTGTGAAATTGTCAAAAGTGCTGTGGATTGACCTGAATAGTCTGTTTGATATAATTGTTCCAGCAGACTTGCGGGCAGAGTGTAAAATAGTTGTAGATTGGCCTGCTAAGGAGTATCCAAGATATCCGAAAAGAGGAGCACCAGATCCAGAGGCGATGAAGAAATATGATCAGTTAATTGTGTTCCTGAAAAATAAGGTACCCCCGAAAGAAACAGACTGGGTTAAGATAGATCGAACACATCAAGAGGCAAAAGAATCAGTTCATGCTTTTTACGAAAGGCTGATACTGGCTTTGGCATTTTCACGTTCCGCGGAAAGCGCTAAAATGTCAAAATTTCCGCAATCCGCAGCTTAGTGATAATTTGTTTCTTGCTCGCGCTGTAAAAAAATACATTCTCGCGTGCGCGCGATCGCCTTACCTGAATCCACGCATTCGCTGACAGGTTTTCCCGACACGGTCGCGTTCTCCACGAGATATTGGATTGTTGGTAGCCATTTTGCGCTGTCTCGCAACAGTTTGCGCTCGCATTATTGTCACGCGCGATCACGTCATTTGTCGCACGATCACGTCATTCTTCTCGCGATCATGCACCGCGCGAGTATGAGAAGATTGAGATCTCGAACATGTCATTCTCCACCGCGAGCGAGAGAGTGAGGACGCGGGCACGTCTAATCGAACGCGAAAAGGAGAAAGAGACCCTGAACACGTCATATCAAACGCGACAGGGAGCGAGAGAAAGCGATCAAGTCATTTTCGACACGCCATCGACATCCTGCGGAAGTAATGTGAAGCTCGAGAACTCGAACATGTAACATTTTCAATTTGCAGAAGAATATCAGCTCTAGCAGCATGAAACCTTCTGCAAATGATGATTTTGAATGAAAACAACTCCTCAGATTGACATTTGGCTGTCCTTTTTTGTGCAAGGAGTCCTTTTTTAAAAAGGTGGGGAGAGGGAGGAAGTGACACAGAATCTCCAACTTCCTGTTCCTGTCCAGCATTCTCCTCCCAGTGCTTTGTCCATCTCCTTCTCATTCTGCCTTTGGATTTTGAGCTGGAAAGATCACTCTTTTTGTCTGCTGCATCATTGCAATTGGATTTGAGGATTTTTTTATTTGGATATTTTACAAGTAAGCGGTCGTTGTGTCTGTTTGATTGGGGGCATTGCAGTTGTTGTTACTAAAATGTATTTTTGGTAACTATCATCATTCCTTTTTTTTAAAAATGTTGTGGGTAGTAGTCAGTGGTAGGCCCGAGCTAGTTATGGGCATGGCCTCATGGGTGTGTGCATGATGAAGCAACTGTTCCTTTGGTGTTTTTTTTAATGTATTTCATTTTCAAGCATCATTTAAGGGCATGGATGGCATTGGATTGAGTTGGGGAAGTGTGTTTTTTTGGGGTGGGCTTTCTGATGTTGTTGGGCCTGGCCATGTGGCTGGTGGCCATTTTGAAGCCTAGGCCTGCAAGCTTGCCTGGCCTTGTCTGCCAACAGGCCTGCTTTTTCATCCACTAGGATCAGAGCAGGTAGCCACATCTTCATTAATCAAGTGTTTTCTGTGTGGTCTGTTAAATTTAGACATCATTTAGGGCATGGATGGCATTGGATTGAGTTGGGGAAGTGTTTTTTTTTAGGGTGGTCTTTCTGATGTTGTTGGGCCTGGCCATGTGGCTGGTGGCCATTTTGAAGCCTAGGCCTGCAAGCTTGCCTGGCCTTGTCTGCCAACAGGCCTGCTTTTTCATCCACTAGGATCAAAGCAGGGAGCCACAGCTTTATTAATCAAGTGTTTTCTGTTTGGTCTGTTGAATTTAGACATCATTTAGGGCATGGATGGCATTGGATTGAGTTGGGGAAGTGTGTTTTGTTGTATGTGTCTGGTGTGTTGGTGTGCAATGCATGCACCATGCAGACCTTTTTGGGGCCTGTCAATGTTCTTATTTCCATTTTGTTGCATTAAAAAGGCAGAGCAGTGTGCTTTAGCATGCATCCTTCACCTGGCTTTTATAGGCCTTTTGTCAGCTCCTGGTGTTTCCCAGGCCCCCTGCTTGTTTGTGATTTGTGAGTGTCCATGTGGCTGGTGGCCTTTTTTTGTGTTTGGACTGGGAGTTATTAGTGTCCTGCTTTTGCCATAGGCCTGCGTGGTTTTCCTATTGTCTATTTGGCTTAGTGCTTCCATCCATCCACCCCCTTTGCAAACAGCAGCTCCATGGATGCTGAGACGCTCAAATAATTTAATGGCAAATAGGGTCCACCCCACTTCCATTACATTTTTATTTTGGTGGTTATTATTAACTTTCTTATCCTTCCTGAGAGTGTAGTGTGTCACTGTACACAGTAGTATAACATAGCCCTTGTTAAAAAAAAGTCATAAATGGCTAGACTATATCTTTTGTTTGCACTAGTACAGTACTAAGTAACTGAACCACAACAACAAATGCAACATTTTACTGATGTTCTTCTCCTGGCTTATTTGGTTTTAGGTGCACAAAAGACTGAGGAGGAGGTGTCATCAGCATTACCCGGCTACCCGTTGTACTGCCAGCCAGACAGACGTCCTGCTGTGCATCACGTCCACGTGTGACCAGAACTTGTTGTGCATCTGCATCCTACCTGACATCTGAAGAAGATGGCCCCAAAGAAAGGTACCAGGTCCAGTACCAAGAAAGTTGCCGGTGAGAAGAAGGAACAGAAAAAGGAAGTGCCATTAACCACGACTGGTGGTGTGCCGGCCAATGTTTTTTTTGGCACCAAAAAAGTTACGCCTGCAGCAGCGTTGTCCGGGAACCAAGCTGGGAGCAGCACAGCGGTCCAACCACACCAACCTACGCCCAAGGGCTTTAGTGTCGCAGAGGTAGCCAGTCTACTAACGAGCAGCGATGTTGAAGAAATGTCATTACCACAAAGTAGTACACAATCAAGTTCAACGCAGGTGCAAACTCAGCAGATCAGTGTGCAGCCGCAACAAGAACAGCAGCAGCCGCCGCAACAAGAACAGCAGCAGCCGCCGCAACAAGAACAGCGGCAGCCGCCGCAACCAGAACAGCAGCAGCCGCCGCAACAAGAACAGCGGCAGCTGCCGCAACAAGAACAGCAGTGGCCGCAACAGCCCACAATAGTAGTTGTTGCTCCTGACATAGGGATATTTCAGGAAATCGAGCTTCCTGCAGACAAAGTGGAGCAAAGTGAAACCACTGTTTCAGAAGATCCATTGTCTTCCAGACCACCAGCAAGGAAAAGGAGGCTTAGTCGATCATCTTCTTCTTCAAGCCCCGCTTCTGATGATCGTGATGCCACTTGGCTCTCACCAGCTCAGTCTGAGAGTGATATACGCCTCAAGACAATGCTTCTGAAAAGGAAGGTCCCAGAAAAACTTAGAGTTATGGAGGTAGATGTAGAAGAGGGGGGTGATGATGTTGATGAAGACGAGCCAGTCATCACGCACATTACTCCCATCCCAAAGGGATTGAAGACCAACATTCTCACCCTATCCAGAAAGGCTGCTACTGAGCCAACACAGGTTACACCACCACTACCTTCAGCTGCCATATTTTCCAAGGCCCGGCAGGGACCTACATCCAGCTCAACCATCTCAGTGGGTAGTGGTAGTAAAAGTCACAGTCTAGGTACACAGGGTCACATTTCAAGCACACTCTCCAGTTCATCTGGAATTGAAAGTGGCACATCCAGCAGTGCCAAAAAGTTCTCCTCCCCAGTTTGGGATTTCTTTTCTGTTAGCCCCAAGGAGGAGAACGTTGCTATATGCTCAATTTGTCAGCAAGGTGTTCGGCGTGGTAAGCTTGGTACAAACGATGGTACCGGAGGACAAGCAAGTCATCTCAGAATATACCACACTATCGTGTGGGAGAATCACCTACTTCAGTTAAAAGAAAGTAGAAAAACTCAACCCATTAAAGTTGGTCAGGAAGAATCAGGGAGCGATATTATTGCAGTGGAAGGTGAAGAAGTGGGAGGCATTTCTAGCCCTGTCCCCAGTACTGCAGTGGTACCGCCCTCACCCTCCTCAGTAACATCAGAGTGGCACCGCAATAAGAGCCATACTCTGAGTCAGCCTGAGACACCAAGGCGACCGAGTACCGCAATGAGACAATCTGTGTCGTTGATCCTTAGTGGGTTAATGAAAACAGCACCACAAAGGAAAGTAATCCAGCCTACCATTGAGAGCATGTTTAGGTTGGAGGGGCAGTTCCAACGCAACCACCCAACGGCACGGTTGTACAATGCGAAGCTGGCTAAAATGTTAGCGCTGGACCTTCTTCACACCAACGCACCAATCATGGAGCGTCTACGTCACCCTGTACTCCTTCCAATCCCTGCGCGGCTCACACCAACGCACCAATCCTAGCGCGAGCACTGTTCTGATCCACTACCCAATCACAGCGCGGTCTGTATGACTCCCTGACGTCAGCAGCCGCTGCAGACGCTTCTGTTCCGTCTCCTGTCACTCGTCTACCCCTCCTTTACAAAGCCTCCTCCGTAGACTTCGTTTCAGATTCTACAAAATCTATTAGTTACAACATATAAACATCTCCATTGTCTGCTTCGCTAACCACAGAATAGTAAAGAAAATTCTTTTTCACAAGAATCCCGCTTCTCCCTAGAACAGCGCTTGCCTCTGCTCTACCACGGAATTTTTTACTTTCGTTGACACAGTAGCACATCCCTCTACTCTGCCCTTCTAACATGCATCCATTAACTGTTTCCTCTAGGACTGCTCCAAAAGAGTCTCACAATCAACTAAATGCTCATACATTCACGCACTTTCACACCAGAAAAATGTAGCACAACCACACAGAATCCTGCCTTTCCCGAGAACAGCGAACAGTCTGTCCCACTACAGAATTATAACACACATTAACCAAGCAGCGCTTACCTCTGCCCAGTCCTTCAGACAAGCTCAGAGAATACCTATTATTTCTCCAGCAGTAAGCTTTAACGGCAAACCTTACGGATCCCTGGGACTTAAGACCAGAGTTTCACAGATAACCTTCACTACCATACGCACTCCTTTTATACCGAAAATATGTCTCTAGTAGTAACACACGGCGATGTCACCAATTCCGAACCCAGACAATGTGACGCGCAACTTCAATTGTCACACGTTTTTCCCCGCATACGTACAGGGCCAACAATCCCGTCTTTCCCGAGAGCAGCACTCACTTCCCTCTGCCCTACTACAGAACCGTCACCAGCTCCCCACGTTCCAGAAGCCATACACACTACATAGAACTCAATACGACGACTTCAACATATATTATTAGTACATATACCAACATCAATCAATAAATCAATGAATCAAAAAGCCTATGTACAAGCAATCTATCAGATCAAGACAATAATCTAAAACCATCATACTGCTACCAGGAAACTGCTGCAGATCGGCGCATATAAATTCTCCCTACTTCCACGGACAGAGTAAATCCACAGTTGCACGCACATACACTCATCATACGCTAGGGCCCATCACACTAACACTCATTCTATTACTCTATCTACACTGAATATATGAGAGAAACCTAAACCAATCTGCATCTAAAGCGAGGTCAATGCGACCATAAAGAAATTGTCCTGAGTCATGATTTTAAACATAGGAAAAACATTTGAAACTCAATAAATGACAAAGAAATCGTAATGACTATACAGTGTTAATCCCCACTAATACCCTTATGTGTATGTAATTACCTAGCTGTCTGCAACACAAAGAAGCATTAGAGCACGTTATTTAAAAGCGCGAACACAAAACAAATAACACTTCTGCGACACTTATTTTATTAATTTGCTCACCAATTTAGTTCACGTATTAATAAAGCAACATATATGCATTCCCACGTGTAATTTTCTCTCATTAGTAATGTTGATTAGTCAAGACTTCTAACAAAGTTAATAATTAATGATTATAAATTAGTAATTTTAATCATGACAAACAACATAAACTGAAGCTTAAATCTCAATAAATTTTCAATAGAAAACTCTGCTCCAGCAGGTGCACTTGAGAACTTAAGGTGGCTATAATAAAGCCCCTGATCAGATACCACCCGAGTGGTCTTTCCCCACTTTTAATCAATATTTCTGCTAAAGCTGTGGATCTATAGTTAATCACTATGCAATCCCCATGTATAGATTTGCATAGGGGGCCAATCCATCCCACTCTTCTGACAAACGAAACATCATGATGACTGGAATTTGTGAAATCAGAGTTGCGAGATAGCCAATGGCACACTTTATTTTTCAGTAGGCTTGCGGTTTCTTTATTGTTGTCCGCAAGCTTAGGGGCATTTGTTAGAATTGCCACATAAGGGCAACACTCAAGTGGAAGATCCACATTCACCTGATTAGGGTAGTCAAGTGTGTCAGTGGCTAATGAGTTTAACTCTCCATGGTTTGATTTATCATTTTCACTCTGGGGGGGCATCTACCCTTGCCCTCAATCTACTGAAGGTGCATGCACTTACTGCTGGTTGACAGACTTGCTGCAAATCTCTATCTTCAGCCAGACACTATGACCCTTTTTTAAGTGGCATTTTCTAGGGTGGGCCATATAGGTGTGGAACGGCCTAACAGAGAGAGTTGGTAGTGCCGCCATTGCTCCAGCTCAGTGCATACTTGCTTCGACAGTATTCAATAGTTGAGAGCATTTGTGCACTCCAGAGTCAGACATAGCTGAACCCCCAAATATGGAATGGACTCAGCTGCCCAGCCAATTGTCTAGGATTGTTCAAAAATCTCAACAGTAGCAGAAGGCACTGAGATGTTGAGGCCCTCGGACTTATGAATGTTCATGCGGAACCCGGACATCCCCCCAAATTCCTCCATCTCTTTTAGGAAGTGGGGTAGGCTCTCATGAGGGTCGTCTAACTTGTTCATTATGTCATCTGCGTACAGGCTGATTTGGTGTTCCTCCCCGCCAAGAAGAATTCCCTTGATCCCTGGATGATCTCTCACTCGCTGCACAAAGGCTTTGATGTATAGAGCTTAGAGGAATGGTGAGAGAGGGTAGCCCTTCCGGGTGCCCCGATGATTGGGGAACTCTCAGAACTATGTCTGTACCGTGGCTACTGGGGACCTATGGACACTCAGGACCCAGGATCGAAACCTTTCCCCTAACAGGAAGTGCGCCAATGTCGTTGTCAATTTGATACCTGTCTAACGTTCACATTTGAACAAAAAACGAAGACAAAGTATTTGGAAGTTATGAGACTTCCAACTTGGTCCTTGCCACTTCTGGAGCAGGACAAAAAGTGGAGTCCATGTTAGCCATTGGTGTCCATGAGGGGTCGCTTCCCCTTCTCGGCCATGGATGGCGTCTGTCTTGTACCCATGATTAAAATGTAACCTCAGTCTCTCAGTCTGTGTTTCCTTGGGTCAGGTCTCCAGCTACGCTCTCCAATACTGCCTTTCTGTCTTGGGCCATGATGGCTGAGTCTGTCTCTGTGAGGCCTCTGCCCTGAGATCTCATTTTCCATTGGGATCGTCGACTGGGCCCGGTTCCTGATCTCGCCTTGCTCCCAGGAGACCCCTCTGGTGGTCCAATCTGAGGAAGGTCGCATGTTGCTTTGATGGAGCACAGTTGGTGGGATTTCCTCTTCCCAGTTGAAGATCAGAAGGAAATGGTGACCCCATGCATATGAGGTATTGTGTTCTCAGAGGTAGGCAGTCAGTGGGCGAAATTCCCTCCGCTTCGGCAGTGTGATCGCTGAGAGGTCCTGGAAGAGTTGAAGTGGATGGCCACGAAAGTGTACCGTGTTGGTACCTCTGGCCTTAAAAGGAATGTGCTCCTTCAGAGGGAAGCTATAAACATACGACATAAAGTCTAGGGGGTAGGTGCGCTGCATTTGGAAGGGGTTACCCGGTGAACTCTGAATCTAATGTCGAAGGCATGTGTATCCCCCAAGATCTGTGCAAAGAGCTCCACAACGTATTCCTCCATATTCCCTGCCTCTGCAGCTGTTGGGGCATTCCTGATTCTGATATTGTTCCACCTTGATCCGTTTTCGAGATCCTCCACATGGGCATGAAAGTCTATCTGTTGATTCATGAGCCAAATTAGTTCCTGTATGAGCTGCTCAATTTCTTCATCCCTAGTGATATCAGGGTCTGCTAGGGCATCCACCCTGTCCCCTAAGTCCGAGATCTCTTTCCGTATCCCCTGCAGCTCTTGTGCCAGTTCTCTCTTGATGAACTTTAAGTCCTCCCTCAGAGAAAAGAACAAGGTCTCCATGTGTCCTGGTGACCGGTTCATCTCCCCTTTCTTTATCTCCCTGGGGCCGAGGGCCAGTGGAGAGGCCAGGGTGGTCCACTGAGGGGGGGAAGGTTATTTGTCAAGCATATCCTTCAGTAAGTGATCTTTCTTAGTGGGGGCACTGCCATATCCGCTCCTGTAGATGCGGGGCTGCAGTTGCAGCAACACTGCCATGTTTGGATGTGCCCTGCTGCTTGCTCCTCAGTGTTCAACAGTGTGGATGTTGAGTGGGGTAAGTCCCAAACCCAGTGAGTCAACGGGTGAGTCTGTTTAGGCAGACCCAGGTGCAGCAGGCCCTCTGGTCATGGCTATACTTGAGAATATCCCTTCAATTAATCCTAATGGAGGGGAAACATGCTGCCCTCTATGCTGCATGCTGTGGTGATTATGCCTTGGCTGTGTACTTGCACCCACCAGCCTGCCCCCACAGCTGTTCAGTATACACCACTCAACAAATACTGGCACACCTGGGGTAGTTCTTGTAGGCCCCAGTGGTTCCTCTCTGAGTGCCAGTTCTTCCAGAAGTGGTGTGGGCCCCAAACGACTATGGGCGAGAACACTCCTGGCACCTTTCATCCTCTTCAAGCTCTGCTGTTGCTGTGGCTCGCACCTTGCTCTCCGGGTGAGTACCTCCCTGCGTGCAACTCTGTGGGGTGCTGAATGCCAAGTAGGGTCCATGATGCCATGTGGGGCGATCCCTTTGCCTGCTACACTCCTTGGGCCTTTCTCTCATCAGGGGGAGCAGCCCTCACACTCTCTGCTTCCTGGATTCACCACCCTTTGGCTTGGTGAACACCACCTTCATGGCCTGTTCTTAGGTCCTGAGTGCTTTCAGGTGGGACTTCAGGCTTCAGCACCCCACAACACCATCTGTGAGTGTGTCTGTAAGGGCCTTTCCGCTGTATGGCCCTGCGCATCAATCACGCTTGCCACTAGGCCCTCTCTCTCCTTCTATGTAAAGGCGCCTGGCAGGGCTGCCCGCTCTTAGTACCCTCTGTCATCTGATGGGGCTGGGGGTGCTTGTGCCCCCACCGACTGCCCATTTTAGAATTGGGCACTATCCTCACATGCCACCCAATGGCACCAAGTCCGCTTGCCTCCTTCGGCCTCAGGGTTTGATTGTTCAAGGCGAGCACCGCCCTCCATGGTTGTCTCCACAGACCGGGTGCCTCCGCAAGGTCCTAGAGCTCCTTAGGGATTTGGAATTTCAAATGCCCCTCCGGGGGGCTTGGGTGCAAAGGATTCACTGAGCTTTTGCCAGGGCTAGAGCGGAGGGACTGTAGTGTGCGTCTGCTCAATCCCCCATCTTGGCCATACCCCAAACCCAGTTCATTTTTTTAAACAACCTAGCGAGGACCTGCAAGTGTATGTGTGTGTGGGAGGGCTGAGTTAGGCACATACACAGCCTGCTTATACCTGCATAAGGGTTCACTCATGCTGCAATACCATGTGAAGTGTGATGGGCTAGGACAGCTGACTCGAGCAGGCTCTAGAGCTCCTGGACAACCAAGAGGGCATGACTACAGCACCGGTTGATCATCAGGCAACAAAACTGGCCCCATCCTGTTATTTCATCCTGTGAATGCTCTGCAAAGTTCTTCCGCTCCTCCCCTTCTCAGTAAGGAGACTCATGGTCCAGGCATTAATCCTCTCTCGCCTCGACTATGGAAATGCTTTGTATCTAGGAGCCCCAGGGGCGACCACAAACAATCTGCAAGTCGTTCAGCACTGTGCTGCACGTATGCTTTTTAAGATCCCCCAACAACCTCTCTGCAAAACCTGGCTTAAAAACCTTGCACTGGCTCCAGATTGCGGGTAGGATAACATTCAAGTCCCTATGTATTGCTCATAAATCCTTCTGGAAAAAGGGCCACCCCATCCTCCAATCCATCATCTCTCCTTACCGCCTAAACAGATGCCTCCGCTCATCCGGTCTCTATCTAGCCTTGGTTCCCAAAAGCAATAGAATGAGAAGTGGTGGCCGGTCTTTCTACTACACTTCTGCTAAGCTTTGAAACACTCTTCCCCTCCATTTACGTTCAGAAGCCAAACTCCTTCCCTTCTGTAAACTTTTGAAAACGTGGTTTTTCCAAAACCCCACCTACTAAGCTGCTGTGACCTGCCTTGCCCTGTCTTTCTGCTAGTGCTGGGACTCCTTTGGGTAGCCATATGCTCTACAAATACTCCTAACAATAACAGTGTTCTGTCACCAGAATTGATCTGCACCGAGCCATGTGCCCGTAAGAACTGATAGTGAGGAGCAGTGGGGCAGGCCTTGCGGTGGAGCTGTAGCTATTTCCCCACCACCCCCCATAGTGGACCCAGAAGTTAATGGCCAAAGAAAACACACACACAAATGCAAGTCTCATGTAGGACGGGGGCGGTATCACACTGTGTGATAACCCACCGCAAACTGCTCACCTGAAAATTTCTGATGAGATGCTGCCCTACCATAAAACAACAAAGGAGTGGCCCAATGAATAGGGGCCGATGGGCACATTGCTGCTTCTAAAAACAACCCCTGCTGCCCCTGGTCTAGAAGCCCTTCAAAAGAGAACAGGAAAATTACAAAAGTAAGTAAATAGAGGTGGGGAGCCATGCAGAACGAAAGAAAGGCACGCAACCACCATGAATATAAAGATGAGGCGCAGCATGCCATGCTGCCAACAAAAAATCCCAGACTATTTCAGTAAATAAACATAGGTGGGCATAGGGAACAGGAATTTATCCAAGAGAAGAGTTACCATTAATAGTGAACTTAAATGGCAGGGCAAATGACTTAACATAAACAAGCATTCACATATCAAAAATAAACAAGGGGTGGGGATCAGCACCGCCGCAGGGGCTGCAGGGGAAAAAAGAACCTGACAAGCAGGAGGGAGGAGGAGGCAGCTGCAGCCCGAGGAGAGTGAGCAAGTGTTCACATATGTGAAGAGCTTGTCAAAATAAAATAAAAACTTCCAGAGCTTAAAGTAAAATAGAACAAGTGGAAGAGGACAAATCCTAGGGGCGATCCATGGGAGTCAACAATTCCGAAAAATGGTGAGACAAGCAGGATTTATTATCCAATTAGAAACATTTTTCAAAGTACAATAACAAAAGTCAATCAGAAGCTGGAGGCGGGCTGTAAGCCCACAGATTGAATACAGCATGTGGAGAGACAGTTCATGCGCTGCCAAGGCTCGACCTAGAAAGACAGGTTCAGCGACTTCTGCTGCTACAAAATGTTTTCTCAGCAAAGTGTGGCAGAAACTGGTGATTCAATATATCCTAGGGTGCAGACCTCATGCTGATGGCTCTTGCTGTGTAGAGCAATGTGTTTGAGCCTTCACTTTTTCTATGAACAGTCTCAGAAGATGTTGAGAAGCTGATGCACTTGCAAATGTGCGCAGTGTCCAGGGGTTCTGGTACCACGGTACCCACTAGGGCTATGGGTCTCAACTTTGCTGGAGACCTGGTTCGGACTCTGGGAAGTCAGGAAATCTACCTCTGGGGTTGCAATGTCTCTGGCGTCCAGGGGGAGCTTCAGAGATGCAAACCGGACAGAGGTTTCATTGGTGCCTGCCAAGCAGGGGAATAACTTCTTTACTCCAAGGGAGATTCTTCAGTCATCTGGCATTGAACAGATCATCGAAAGTTCCCCCACCTATGGGAGAGATTGGAAAGATGGGTGGCTACACCCATTTCCTTTGTCCAGTATCGCACCAGAGCAGGGGCTGGTAGCCCCTGAACCGAGTTGAGCTGGACTATGCACAGGGACACCAAATGTTCCCCCAGTGCAGGACTTCAAAGCACTCTCAGAGTGCACCCTCCTAGCCCCAATACACTAAAGCCTGTCTGGGAGGTGGTGACACCTCCCTGTGACAGGAAACCTATTGTCCAGGCCTCGCCTGCCGGAGGTTCGGTCAGCAGCAGGAGGCCATACTCGTGTCTGTGGCTGCAGCATCCATCTTGTGATGCCAGGGCTCTTGGAAGTTGGTACCGGGTATACCGGTGCTGTCATGTCTCTCCCTCTAGAAGGGTGGAATCATACTCCCCCACCAGTTACTGGTGTGGGGGTATGATTCCAAGGTAATGACACCAAGCACAACATGTTTCCGCGCAGTTAGCCCAAAGTTAGCATTTACTGTTTGGTTATAATGCACAAGAGTATATGGTCAGGCTGCATCACAGACGACCCCCAAGAAGAGATTCCAAAGGCTGCAGAGGGGCTCTGCTCATACATGGGCACCCTCTCACACAAATCCAAGCATCCTGCCTTCAGGAGTGATAAGGCCTGCCATAGGGGTGACTGATAGGTTTCTATGTGCAGTGATAGTTGAGATATAGTGAACCTATATCTCTGTAAGGGGTGCATGCACCACCTTACCCAGGCTACACTAGCAGATCTGTGGTGTCATTTTGGATGGCTTCCCAGGGGTGGCATAATACATGCTTCAGCCCCTGGTAGGCCTCTGGGGTATCTATGCCCAGGGTACATAGTATACCATATACTAAGGCCTTATAAGGGCACCCCAGAATCCAATCTGTGGTGTACCTAAAGTACATGGAATCAATTTAGAGAGGAAGCAGCTAGGCTGGGGTCCTGATTAGCAGGGCAACAGCCAGACTAAAGTCGAAAAACAGTGTTACAGCAGCAAAGAGGGGGATAACCGTAAGAGGCAGATCCTACTCTCCTACACAACCCCCCTCAAAAGGAGGGATATTAAACTCACCTTGACCAGTTGAGTCTTCATGTTCTAAGTGTAAATATCTGGAGAGTCCATCTGCATTGGTATGGTTACTCCCAGGTCTATGTTCCACTGTAAAGTCCATCCCTTGTAGGGAAATGGGCTACCTTAAAAGTTTGGGGTTTTCACCCTTCATCAATTTTTGCCATAAGAGGGGCTTATGGTCCGTCTGAATAATGAAGTGAGTACCAAACAAGTATGGCCTCAACTCCTTCAGACCCCAAACCACAGCCAAGGCCTCCCTCTCAATGGCTGACCAACGTTTCTCTCTGGGGGTCCGCCTTCTGCTTATGAAGCTGATCCTGACCTTTATCATTCAACTTTAACAGTACAGCCCCTACCCCCAACTCAGATGCATCTGTTTGCACAATTAACTTCTTGGAGTAATCAGGACTTTGCAGAATGGGAGCAGTGCACATTGCCTGCTTCAAGTCATCAAATGCCTTTTGACAGCTAACTGTCCACTGAACCTTTTGGGGCATTTTCTTGGAAGTAAGGTCATTCAAGAAGGTGACAATTGATTCATAACCTTTCACAAATCTTCTGTAATACCCAGTCAGGCCTAAGAAGGCTCTCACATGAGTCTGGGTAGTGGGAGCAACCCGGTCCTTTATGGTCTGGATTTTGCTCTGCAATGGTTGAACCTGGCCTCCACCTACAAGGTGGCCCAGGTACACAACCTGACTCTGCCCTACCTGGCACTTAGTAGCCTTGATAGTTAGGTCTGCCTTTTGCAGGGCCTCCAAAACATTCCTCAGGTGAACCAGATGAACCTCCAAGGTGGAGCTAAAGACATCAATACCATCTAGATATGCTGCACTATAGTCTTCCAGGCCTGTAAGGACTTGATTCACCAACCTTTGGAAAGTGGCAGGTGCATTCTTCAAACCAAAGGGCATTACCACACATTGATAGTGCCCACTAGGGGTAGAAAATGCTGTCTTTGGCTTTGCATCATCAGCTACTCTGATCTGCCAGTAGCCAGCTGTCAAGTCAAATGTGCTTAGAAACTTGGCTGAGGACAAATTATCTATTAGCTGCCCTGGGGATGGGGTGGGCATCAGTCTTAGTGACTGCATTGAGACCCCTGTAATCCACACAAAACCTCATCTCTCTCTTGCCCTCTTTGGTGTGAGATTTAGGCACAAGGACTACTGGACTAGCCCAAGAGCTATCTGAGGGTTCAATGACTTCCAAATCCAACATCTTTTGGACTTCTGTCCTCATACAGTCTCTGACATGATCAGGTTGCCTGTAGATCTTATTCTTCACAGGCAGACTGTCCCCTGTGTCGACTTCATGAGTGCACCAGGTGGTCTGACTTGGAGTCAGAGAAAACATATGTCTAAACTGTCTGCGAAGTTTTCTGCAGTCGGTGTGCTGCTGGACAGTGAGGCTGCCTGCCAAGGCTACCCCATCTACTGATCCATCATCAGCGTTCTGAGAAAGAAGGTCAGGGAGTGGGTCACTCTCCTCCTCCTGTCGCTCATCAGTAGCCATGAGCAAGCCCATGTCTGACCTGTCAACATATGGTTTTAGTCTATTGAGATGAAGTACCCTATGGGGACTCCTAGGGGTTCCAAGGTCTAAACAACACTGTGCACACGTAAAAGTCTGTATGGCATGCGTAATAGCAATTAGTTTACAGTTGATTCAATAATATAACGCACAGATGGAACCAGACGCGTGGAAATACAGACCGTGATACATCGATGTACTCGTCGAGAGATTAGAACTAGTCCGACTACTGTTGTAAATTGAGACAGCGATGTGATTAAGCATTTACTAAAGACATTAGTTCCTTTCCGTTAGAGCATGTTTTCTCCGTTATGTTGACCGAAGTTTGGACTCCATTTTGTATTGTCATGCTTCCACGTGTTCCCCACGAGAAGAGTCCAACCTCTGTGTTAGTTGCTCTTGTAATCTGCCTAGTAACAGTCTATAAATAGCTCCTTTGTCCATCTGGCACATGCCCAGACTTGACCACATCTGTTATCAGTTAGCCTTGCTTGACCATGTTTTCGCGGGCTCAAGGAGTGTGTCAGCTCCGCCCACATATTGATCTTGTATCGAAAATGTCCATAAAAGGTAACATTCCTTGCCTCATGTTGTATCCGCCCACTTATGAGCCCCTCTGTTGTGTATAAAAGGGGACCGTGTACGCAAGTTCTTTGTGCTACTCTATGCAATACTGAAGAGTGTTGTGTGGATTGTAGGACCACCCTTAAGGGTTAATAAATGCTGTCTTTGTACTTTGCAGTTTCCGTGCCAACTTCCTTATAGATTCCATTACAGGAGAGCGAACCCTTGTGTCCTGAGGGCCTAGCTGGGGCCTGTATTCATCAATTGGCGCCCGTCACGTGGGGCTCATCGGCGACTCGGATGCTCGAAGGACTGGTCGCGACGAAGGTGAGGAACTTGGCCGGGGACGTGATCACTGCCAGCGGCGTCTTAGCCCTGGCATCCCGAGGTTTTTCTTCCTTCCCTTCCGAGCTGACCGTCTGGGTGGCGCCGGTCCCCGACTGAGACCTCTTCTGTCGGTCCTGCCGTGAACGCCGTTTGGGCGATTGTGGAGCTTGGCAGTTGGAATCTGGACTCTTGATTGGTAAGAACCGGTGTACGGTACTTGCTCCGAGTTTTTGAAGCCTGGTCCGGCTATTTGAGTTTGATTTGTGATGACTAGTCATATTTTGTATTTGTCTTTGTGAAAATATATGCGTTGCAACATATATAGGCAGGTAATGTGGAGAGATTTCTCCGGAGCTGTGTAACTTTGAACGGCGCAACGATTAAGTGCCATTTTTCTATAATATTGCATATTTTGCATTATTCCTGAGCATGCCTGCTTTTAGCGCACTCCGTAAGTGGTGTTGCTGTTTTAGAAACCGGTTGAACCTCGAGGAATCTGCTCCAGCTCCCCCAGAGGGGACTCCTAATAGGGATATGTACGTGAAGCATGGTCTTTCTTCCATAATGTACAGCACAGTATGGAGGAAATATACAAAAAAAGATCCTGAGTTGCGATGGCCTTTGTATGGATCGTTTGATATACGTAAGATTGAGTATGTGGAACAGTGTATGTGTAAGCGGCGTGCTCGTCAGGATATGTTTGAGTGTGTACGGTTGTGGGTGAAGGAGGTGCGTGAGCGAGAGAAGCGCGAGAAAGCGCTGTTTGATAAGGAACAACGGAAGAATGATCATGTGCGAGCCCAGGAAGCGAAGCGTCGGGAAGACAGAGAACAGACAGAGAGACAAGAGAAAGAGCGTAGGCTGCAAGTTTCGGGTCAATATGCTGTTCGGCAGCCACTCTATCCTGTCCTTAATAATCTTGATGATGATTTTTATTTACTAGATCGCTCTCCGCCCCCTTATGTTGGCGCATCTGCTCCGAGGCCGCAAGATTCTGTCCCGGGTCCGGGTAAGGTAGATACGCGGTCCATGTTATCGGCTGAGCATATGGCTGAGCTTCGGCAAATCTCTTTCCGTGCACTTAAGGGTAAGGTGTCCGTGGATGAATTGTTCCATACTTGGGGGTCGTGGCAGGATAGAGAGAGATTGTATTTTTTGAGTCATTTCGCTGAGGAAGTGATTGCTGCTTTTCGGAAATATTCTAGTGTCTTTGAGCCTGAAGAAGTGACATCGGATGCTAAAGCATTACATGATGGTGTTTTTTCTCCCTCTAAGGCTTCTGATACGGCTCGGCGGCTATTCGCCTTGCGGGACGCGGTGCTGGCCCATAAAGAAAAAGCGCGCCAACGAGCAGGGGAGGAGACGCAGTCGGATTCGTGTACTACAGAAGGCCACTCATCCACCTCTCAATCAGATAAGAGCGATCTAGTGCATGCTAAGCCAATGCGCGAGGCGGCGCCTTTGTATGTTCCTCCCAAAGGAGCGGGGACTAGCTCGGACATTACCTCCGCCGATGCTAAGGGATATTTTGTGTATAATTGGGTTTATACTCCGTGGCATAGAGCTGATGTGATGGCATTAAAGAATGCGCTGCCTGACCCCCGCAAGAATCCAGCGGCCTTCTACGAAGAAGTCGAGGGAGCCTTGAATTCTTGCGTTATGACTTTAGCAGATATAGACCTGTTCTTTGGCCTTATTCTACCACCGGATATGTGGCGATCTGTCCGAAAAGTAGATGATACAGTTGCCTTTAAGGCCCGGTGGTCTGACCTTGAGGATGAGGATAGGGAACGGAAGCCCGCGCAGAAACCGCCCCAGAGTATTTTAGATCTCCCTGCTGCTATTGTGGCTAAGCTGAAGACAATTATTCCCCCTAAAAAGATTGACTGGAATATGTTAGCTGCATGTAAACAGAAAGCTGACGAGTCAGTTGCGGACTTCTTTACGCGCTTTGAGGAGACGTTTCATGATTTTAGTGGCCAGTCGCTTACTGACGATACGGGCCGCCACCTTTTTGCGGATAAATATGTGGCAAATCTGCTGCCGGCAGTTGCGGCCCGTCTAAAAGCGAGTGAAAGTTCTTGGTCTACCGCTACACCGACGGCCCTCCTGACTATCGCCCAGTATTATGAGCGTCAGGAGCAAGAAGCAAAGGGCCAGGAGGAAAAGAAATCGAAAGATTTGAAAACAAAGGTGATGTTGGCACAAGTCTATGGCCCGCCCCGGCGGGGTAGTAATAGAGGTAGGGGAGGATCTTATGGTCCTCCCTCGGGCCGATCTGATTTAAATAGGAACCAATGTGCGTATTGTAAGCAATCGGGTCATTGGGCTAGGGACTGCCCGGTGTTGCATGCATCGCGTCAGGGGCATACCTATGGTGGCCCGCGAGGTAGAGGGGGTTTCTCGAATTTTCGAGGGAATTCTAACGAACAGGCTCGTTTTGACTCTGCTGGGCAGCACCGCGATAGATCAAACGTTTTTGATCGCCAGCATCAGTACCAAGCGTCGGGGATTGACCGGTCGGGGTACTATGACTCTCAGCATGCATAGGAATGCGTTGGATGGGGGTTAGAATCAGTTGAGGTGCCGGTCGATCAGAAGGGCCCTTATGTATCGGCTGAGGTTTTGGGCTCTACTGATCAGTTCCTAGTGGATACAGGAGCGACACGTAGTGCACTGTCTAAGCAATTGGTTCCGGGGGCTCCCCCATCCGGCTTAATGGTCACATCGGTAGGGTTTGACGGAACACTCTCCCGAAGCCCTCTTTCGCAGCCCCTCATGTTTAAAGTTGACTCTTTTTCTGCACCCTGTCCGTTTCTGCTTGCCCCGTACACACCGGACAACATTATGGGTCTTGATATGTTAAAGCATTTTAGGGCTACGATCCGTTGTTCCCCTGCTGGTGTACGGGTAATATTGAATGACAATTACCCCCGATCAGAACGGATGTGTACGATGTCTGAGGATGCGCTGTTAGCTACCCTCCCTCGTGCTTTGTGGGCAACTTCGGATACTGATGTGGGACAAATGGTGATTCCACCGGTCCACATTAGCGTCAAGGAGGGGGCGGTGTTACCACGCCTCCCACAGTACCGTATTTCCCAGGAGGGCGAGGTGGCTCTCATACAGATAGTGCAGGATTTGATGGCGGTAGGGGTAGTGGAGGAAGTCCCCTACAACATTTGTAACAGTCCGATTCTTCCCATACTGAAAAAGGATACGGATGCCAGAGTTTATCGGTTTATAATTGATTTGAGAGAAGTGAACAAGATCGTGATACCTCAGTACCCAGTGGTTTCCGATATCACGACGTTGCTTACTTTGGTCCCGCCTACGGCAACCATGTTCTCAGTGATTGATTTGAAGAATGCCTTCTTTTCCATTCCTATTCACCCTGATAGCCGATATCTTTTTGGGTTTACATTAAATAATAGATCTTATCGTTTTTGTAGGATTCCCCAGGGCTACACAGAAAGCCCTAGCATTTACAGTCAGGCTTTGAAACGACAATTGGATTCCTTTGCTCTGCTCGAGGGTGTCGCCCTCATTCAATATGTCGATGACATCTTGCTGGCGGCTGACACCCTGGAGTTGTGTGAAAAAAGTACGTTATCCTTACTTTCCTTTTTAGCATCCCACAATCATAAGGTATCTAGGAAGAAATTGCAATTCTGTAGACCAAAGGTGACTTATTTGGGTCACCTTTTGTCTAAGGAGGGACGTGCACTCACACCGGATCGTATCCAAGTAATTCTGGATACACCGAGACCGTCCACACAGAAGGATGTGCGTGCATTTCTGGGTCTTGTTTCTTTTTGCAGACAGTGGATTTTGGGGTTTTCGCACATAGCTAAGCCATTGTTAGCCCTCTTGACAAAGGACACGCCTATCCCAATCCCTTGGTCAGATGAGTGTGATACTGCTTTTCAGCAACTACGGCAGGCCCTTTGTTCAGCACCAGTGTTAGGGACCCCTGATTATGCAAAACCCTTTTCGTTGTATGTGCATGAGAAAGATGGATGTGCATTGTCAGTTTTAGTGCAGATGCACGGCGATAAGCAGCGCCCTTGTGCATATTTTTCGGCTGTACTTGATCCTGTCGCCCGAGCATTACCGGGGTGTTTTCGCTCGGTTGCAGCGACAGCTGTGTCAATACGCCAAAGCGAGGGAATTGTGTTATCCCATAAGCTGTTGGTATTAGTCCCCCATGCTGTCGATGCCCTGCTCAATCAAACGAAGACGCAGCATTTGACCAGCGCCCGTTTAACGGGATATGAGTTGACGCTTTTGGCTCCTCATATTACGATAAAAAGGTGCGTAACGTTAAACCCGGCAACATTGTTGCCATACCCCGAAACCCAGCCTGAGGCGCGGAAAGCGCATGATTGTATTCTCGTGACTGAGGAACAAACAAAGGGTCGTATTGATCTCCAGGATACGCCCTTTCCAGATGTAGATGGAGAACTGTGGGTGGACGGATCATGTCTGAAGCTACCAGATGGTACGACTTCAGCAGCGTATGCGATTACCACATTGCAAACGATAGTGGAGACAGCACGCATACCACAGAAATCAGCTCAAGCAGAGGAACTGATAGCATTAACACGAGCATGTGAGCTCAGTACAGGACTATGTGTGAATGTTTATACAGATAGCCGCTATGCCTTCGGAGTAGCGCATGACTTCGGCCTACTCTGGAAGGAGAGAGGGTTTTTAACGTCACATGGAGTACAGATAATGCATGGAGAGTTAGTTCACAATCTTTTAACTGCATTGACATACCCAAAGAAAATTGCCATCGTTAAGTGTAGCGCCCATAGGAAAGTAGTTGATAAAGTTGGAGAAGGGAATGCGTTGGCAGATCGAGTAGCACGGGAGACTGCGATGCAGCCCGGTGCTACTGCCGTGTATGTAGTAAAGTCACAGGTGGAAAGATGGCATGATGCGAAGGAGGAAGTGCGAGAAATGCAGAGGACCGCTTCTGACAAAGAGCGGGAACAATGGGCTAGTGAGGGAGAACTGGATGACGAGGGTTGCTGGAGAAATAAGCGGATGGATAGATGGAAATTACCCACGGCCTTTGTACAGCCTATGGTTCAGATGGCACATGGGCTAGCACATGTTGGAGCTTCCGCAATTGTGAAATTGCTTACCCAAGTCTGGGAGCATCCAGAGATTGCTAGCACAGCGAAGAGGGTGGTGCAGACCTGTATGATCTGCCTGAGGTATAACCCAGGAAAGGGCACTCGAACTCCAGCAGGAGGGTTTGTGACACCTACTGCACCCTTCGAGGTTTTGCAGATGGATTACATCCAGCTTGAGCGCTGTAACAATTTGAAGTATGTTCTAGTAGTGGTCTGCGCTTTCAGCAAATGGGTTGAAGCGTACCCTACGAAAGACAATACTGCAATGACTACTGTGAAGTTGCTGCTGAAAGAGTTCTTCCCTCGATATGGCGTCTGTAGACTTCTGTGGAGTGATAACGGCCCTCACTTTGTAGCGGATGTTATAAAGTATGTCTTGAAGGGCCTAGGCATCACTCAGAAGTTCCACGTCGTGTTTCACCCTCAGTCTGCAGGCCTAGTTGAGAAGTATAATGGTACACTGAAGCTTAAGATTGCTAAAATTCAAGCTTCAACGTCTTTGACTTGGCCAGACGCTCTGCCACTGGCGTTATTGTCAATTAGATCGGTACCACACTCTCGAACTGGCCTTACACCTTATGAAATTGTTTTTGGATGCCCAATGAATATTTGGGGTCCACCAAGACCTAAGGCTATGTATGATGTACCTTGTGTAATGATGAGGGATTATCTGGCACAGTTAACGGATAACTTGGTTTCTATCCATCAACAGGTCCGAGAGGCGCTCCCTGATCGGTCTACCGGTGAAGGACATGGTCTCCGGCCTGGGGACCACGTGATGGTGAAAGTTTTCGACAGGACGAACAGCTTGGAACCGAGATGGGTGGGTCCTGAGCAGGTCCTCCTCGCAACGAGGACGGCTGTGCGAGTCTCCAACAGAAAGAATTGGATCCATTCCCTGCACTGTAGGAAGGTGCCGCCCGGATTGGTGGAACCTGCCGTGCTGACCGATCAACGAGAAATCTTGGCTGCAGAGACAGGCCGTGCTGCGGAGCCAAACGTCACCGAGGAGCTCTTTCCGGACCACGCGACTCCTGGAGGAAGGCGATATCATCTTCGACCAAGGAAGTGAGTTTTCCAGTACCGGGACATACTGTCAGAACGGCCCTTGGGTTAGTGAAACGGAGAGCCGATGAGGCAAGGGGGGGGGATCAGCCCTGCATTAGTGTAGCGACACCCGTCTTGGCCCGCTGGTGAAGAAATCAACCGCTGCCCAAGGGGAAGAGTTCTGACAGACTTTTAGTTTCAGGAAGATATTGGGTTTCATTTTTTACCTTGACATGGAGAAAAAGAAAATCCTTTGTGCATTAGGGTTCATGTTGACAGTAGCCATTGTTGGGATAACCACATGGTTCGTGGAGGATGTAACTCCTGCTCGGAAGATTCTTGTGTTGACAACTCCGGTGCCTGAGGAGCACTACTTTTATACATTACCGTATCAAGAGTTGAAGCATCGACAGTCTTACTTGAATAACACTTTCATCCAGATGCTGCATCATACCCACGTTGCTACGAATGCTACGAACTGTTGGATATGTGGGATGATGCCAGCTCATCAGAAGAAAGGAGGAACGCCATTTATACCACTTCCTTTCTCTCATAATGGCTCTTGTAGAGCATGGTATACTTTGCTTTTTGCTACTCGGAAACCGACAGTGGGACGATTGCTCTTCAGACTCAATAAAGAATGCCATCAAGACAAAAATGGGTATCCACAAGCGAATGGGACAATTTGGGAGTGGGAAGAGTACCGACCAGACAATGAATCCATTCCCTATATCTTCACGAACACAAGAGACATTGTGGGAAAGGACAAATTTGTGATTCAAGTAGCACAAGCTCAAGCGGACCTATGTGTCCAGAGTGTGGGTTTCATTCCTGTTGGTGTTAGTGATTGTATTACTGTTCTGAATATTGATGGGTTGAACAATAGTACCTTTTTAGCCTCCCATAATACGTACTTTGTGTGTGGAAATAAAGGTTATTACCGTCTGCCGGCTGGGTGGTCTGGGGTATGCTATGTATCATTTCTATTACCTCCTGTATTCCTAGCTCCCGCTTCTTATCATAAGGATCTGAAATTATTGAATAATGTGACTGTAAATAGGTATAAACGTACTTTATCACTTGACGATGTAGATCAGACTGATACCAGTCTGCAGCAGTATATTGATTTTAACTTAGGATTGTTTTTCTTTGTTGGAGCTGCCCTGAACAGTAGGAAGATCCGAAGATTAACAAGAGTGGTAGAAGCGGTGACAAATCAGACCGCTGCTGCACTTGGGAATCTTACGGAGGAATTGCAAATTACTAGAATTGTTGCATTGCAGAATCGTATGGTATTAGACGTTATGCTAGCTGACAGAGGAGGAGCATGTAAAATTATTGGAAGTAGCTGTTGTGTGTTTATCCCTGATCATACGCCATCAGTTTATAATGCCATCAATAAACTGCATAAAATTGCAGCTGAGATCCATACAGAAAACGGCACTTGGTCCTTTTCTGGATGGTTTTGGGCGTTAATTACTGCCTGGGGATGGAAGGTTCTAACTGGTCTCTGCATTATTGTAGCGGTTCTGTTTTCATGCTGTATCTGCGTTCAATGTGGTCCCTCACTCTGCTCATTATGTGTATCATTTTGTATCCCCGATAAGAAAACTATTGCCAATGTTGCTCACCAGAAACGTTTAGCTAAAGAAGTTGAGGAAATGATGACAATTGACATACATGATGATTATCCTAACAAGCCGGATGTCTTCAGTAAATGCTGAAAGGGTCGTCTGTTGTAAATTGAGACAGCGATGTGATTAAGCATTTACTAAAGACATTAGTTCCTTTCCGTTAGAGCATGTTTTCTCCGTTATGTTGACCGAAGTTTGGACTCCATTTTGTATTGTCATGCTTCCACGTGTTCCCCACGAGAAGAGTCCAACCTCTGTGTTAGTTGCTCTTGTAATCTGCCTAGTAACAGTCTATAAATAGCTCCTTTGTCCATCTGGCACATGCCCAGACTTGACCACATCTGTTATCAGTTAGCCTTGCTTGACCATGTTTTCGCGGGCTCAAGGAGTGTGTCAGCTCCGCCCACATATTGATCTTGTATCGAAAATGTCCATAAAAGGTAACATTCCTTGCCTCATGTTGTATCCGCCCACTTATGAGCCCCTCTGTTGTGTATAAAAGGGGACCGTGTACGCAAGTTCTTTGTGCTACTCTATGCAATACTGAAGAGTGTTGTGTGGATTGTAGGACCACCCTTAAGGGTTAATAAATGCTGTCTTTGTACTTTGCAGTTTCCGTGCCAACTTCCTTATAGATTCCATTACAGGAGAGCGAACCCTTGTGTCCTGCGGGCCTAGCTGGGGCCTGTATTCATCACTACGACCGACTTATTAGGACATCATACACTTCTTTGGATATTGTTCTCACCGTCTACCTCAGAATCAATCGACTATAGGACCCGCTGGGTCGGAATTATAACCAGGTTTAAGGTCTGATGTGTCTGAAATACATAGAGAAGCCCTGAAGAAGTCAGGGGCGACTTGGCCCCGTGACGAAACACGTGTTGGCTGGCTATCAATACAAACCCATCATAAACAGAAGGATTAAACAGAAAATCAGAACATTGTGATCCTTTAATGTCTTCCGTTATATTATTGAATCAACTGTAAACGAATTGCTATTACGCATGCCATACAGACTTTTACGTGTGCACAGTGTTGTTTTGTTTGTATAGTGAGCCGTGGCCCACTACTAGAGGGTTTAGGGGTTTTATCCCTCTCCTGTAGCACCGTTTAGATATACACCTAGCAAATGTAATATTCTATCAATGTATCGTAAAGAGAGCGACCTGAAACCATCTGGCATAATAATAAACCCTCCCTTCTTTTGAAAAGGGTTCCAAGGTCTACCAAGTAGGTGACCTCCCCTTTCTGTTCAACAATTGTATGGGGGCCACTCCATTTGTCCTGGGGGGCTGCTGGGGCCACAGGCTCCAACACCCACACCTTCTGCCCTGGCTGGTAAACTGTCAGCACAGCCTTTTGGTCATGCCAGGCCTTTTGCTATTCCTGGCTAGCCTCAAGGTTTTTAGTTGCCTTTTTCATATACGCAGCCATCCTGGAGCGGACACCAAGTACATAGTCCACTATGTTCTGTTTAGGGGGTTTGAGAGGTAACTCTCATCCCTCCTTCACCAAACACAAAGGACCCCTAACAGGATGTCCATACAAAAGTTCAAAAGGGCTGTAACCAACCCCCTTTTGCGGCACCTCACTGTTGGCAAACAAAATGCAGGGCAAAAGGATGTCACATCTGTGCCTAAGCTTTTCATGGAGACCTTTGATCATGCCCTTTAAGGTTTAGTTTAATTTTTCAACTAAACCATTGCATTGTGGGTGATGGGGCGTGGTGAATTTATAATTCACTCCACACTCCTTCTACATTGCAGTCAAGTAACTTGACATGAAGTTTGCTTCCCTTTCAGATACTACCTCCTTAGAAAACCCCACTCTTGAGAATACACCCAAGAGGGCCCTTCCCACCACAGGTGCTGTAGTGGTCCTAAGGTGAATGGCTTCTGGGTACCTAGTGGCATGGTCCACCATCACCAGGATAAATCTGTGCCCAGATGCTCTTTGAGGATCCATGGGATCAACAATGTCAAACTCAACCCCCTCAAAGGGAACCCCCACCACAGGTAGTGGTATCAGAGGGCCTTTGTGGTTCCATCTGCCTTCCCACTGACTTGAGAGGTTACACAGGAACAACAAAACTTCTTAGTGTCTTCAGACATGTAGGGCCAATGAAAGTGAGGAACAATTCTGTTCCAAGTCTTATTTTGGCCCAAGTGTCCTGCTAGGGGAATATCATGGGCTAGTGTCAGTAGGAAGCCCCTAAACGTCAGGGATTACCAACCTCCTGGAAGCACCAGGCTTGGGGTCTGTACACTCTGAATAAAGAAGCCCATCATCACAATAGATGTTATGGGTGCCACTAGCATTCCTAGCAGCCTCATCAGCAGCTTGCTTTCTGAGGGGTTCAAGAGAGGGGCAGGTTTGCTGCTCCTGGCTCAGATCTGCGCTGGAAGGGTCCCCTGTCCCCAAGAACTCAACCTGGTCAGGTTCAAGCTCCTCTGGGACAGTTCCTTCTTCAGGTCCAAGATCATCTCCCTCAGGAGGCTGATCTGTATTCTGAGTCGGGGGGAAGGCACTGCCTTAACCCTACTGCTCCTCCTCTTGGGAGGCACCTGGTTCAATCTTCCAGTATCCAGGGCCTGTCTAGTGTTATACATTTTGGCCAGTGACCTAGTGTTAGATTTGGGGGTCTCTAGTTGCACAGCTAGGTACTTGTGACAAATAGGGACCCTTGCCTCTAATCAGGGTAAGGGGGTACACTCCTATAATAACCCCTGCTCACCCCCTTCGTAGCTTGGCTCGAGCAGACAGGCTTCTCTCAGAGGCAGTATCTAAAGTATTTGTGAACACATACAGCAATCCAGTGACAACACTACAGATGGACACCACACAGAATAAGTATTCTTTAAATAGATTTAGCACAAGACCATAAACGACAAAAATCCACAATACTGTTACTTTAAAATGGTAGACTTTAGCTTAGTTCTCTTTAGATCTTAAATGTGACACTTTGATTCAATGTACCTTACAAAAGTGTTGCAGGAAAGGTGATGCAGTAGGTGCTTACACGCAAAGGCGGTGATGCGTTGAAGATCTGGTGCAAAGAAACAGAGATGGCGTCTTCTTGTTGATGCGACACGCTTCTCCGATGTTGCGAGATATCTCGGCTCACTGCGTCAGCTGCAGCGGCGACACCCTTGTCCAGTGATGCGACGACAGCGGGTTTGGCGGCAACACTTCTCCAACTATGCAAGATGCTTCCGCTCGATGCGACAGTTGCAGCGGCGACACCCTTGTTCAGTGATGCGACAACAGCGGCTGCGATGGCAGCACGCTTCTCCGTGGATTTGAGGTACTTCTTGTGATGTGGTGCAATGCGACAGCTCAGGCGGCGACACCCTTGTTCAGTGATGCGACGACTGCGACGGCAGCAGGCTTCTTCGGTGTTGCAAGACGCTTCTTGTGATGCGGTGCAATGCGACAGCTACAGTGGCGACACCCTTGTTCAGTGATGCGACAGCAGCGGCTGCAACGACGACACGCTTCTTCGGTGTTATGGTAAGCTTCTCGTGATGCGGTGCAATGCGACAGCTACAGCGGCGACACCCTTGTTTACTCATGCGATGGCAGCGGCTGCGATGGCGACACGCTTCTTCTTCTTGAGTCGCGCTTCCATCTCCTTGAGACACGCAGTCCCCCAGAAAGCCCAAATACAGTTGCAGGCACTTCCAAAGAACTCTTGGGGAGCTGGTGGTTGATGTCTGTTGTCCCTGAGACTTCAGCAGGAGGCAAGCTCTTTTCTCAAGCCCTTGGAGATCCTTTACAAGTTGAATAAAGTGCACACAAAGTCCTTTCTCCTTTCTTTGTCAATCAGGCAACCACTGCAGGCCAATCCCCCAAGCAGCACTTCAGCTTAGGGATAGTCTCTCCTCAGTTTCTTCTGGTTCCTCTCCTCAGCACAGGTTTCTTCTTGTTGTCCAAAAGTGATCTAAAGTTCTTGGGTTTGGGTCTCAATATTTATACCAAGTTTCTCTTTGTTCTCTGAAGGCAGAGAGGCCTTTGCCTAGTCCAAACCAGTTCTGGTCAGCCCTGGAGCACTTTGCTAATATGACTCCTTCTTTCCTTTCAGAGAGCAGGGCAGAGACATCAGATGCACCACAGGAGATGGAGCCAGCATTGTGGAGGGAAGGCCCAGCCCTATTCAGGTCCCAGGTGCAACTCCTCCCTCCCATCTAGATTCAGATCTCTCTATTCACCACTGGGCTGACTCACCCTGTCTCCTGGAATCCCCCAGCCCTGTCACTCAAACTCCAGACAAGGAATACACAGCTTAGCAGAGGCAGGTTTGAATGGTTAGACAAGAAAATATCTACTTTCTAAAAGTGGTATTTTCAAACACAGAATGTGAAAAACAACTTCACTAAAAGATGTATTTTATCATTCTGAGTTCAGGCATACTAAATTCGAATTTCTACCATGTTCCCTGAGTCAGTTAGGATTATAAGGTGTAATAATCCAACTGCCATTTTGGCCTATGGAGAACAGGTAGCCTTGCAATAGTAAGAAATGAAAATGGCTGTAATTCACTATTAGGAATGCCACATATATCAGGGCATGTCCTACCTTATACTTACAATGCACCCTGCCCTTGGGACTACAATAGGGGTGTCTGATATGAAGAAAAGGGAAGGTTTAGGGACTGGCAAGTGGGTGTACTGGCCCAGTCAGCATGACAGTACCAGACTGCACACAGGCTCTGCAATGGCAGGCCTTAGACACTCTTTTACAGGCTGCTTCTGTGGGTGGCACAACCAGTGCTGCAAGCCCACCAGCAGCATTTGGATTTACAAGCCCTTGGCACTCCTGGTGCACTGTACTAGGGTCTGACAAATAAACCAAATCAGCCAATCATGGAATCACTAATTCATACATTAATTTACAATAGGGAGCTCTTGCACTGTGGCACTGGACAACAGTGGCACAGTGCCTAAAGCATCTAACACCAGCAAAAACACATGAGGCAACACCAAAATGGAAGGGAGACCCACGCCAAGGTGCCAGGTCTAACACGTGTCCCCTCCAGCTGATATGTCGGGAGAACTACCGTACCTCCTGGGAGTTCTCATCACTAAGGCGGAAAAATCTGGACAGACCATCAGCATTGGCGTGTTCTGTACCAGGGCGGTGTTCCACCGTGAAATCCATCCCCTGTAGGGAAATGGACCACCTCAACAGCTTTGGGTTCTCACCCCTCATCTGCATCATTCATCTGAGGGGCCTGTGGTCTGTCTGAACCCAGAAGTGAGTACCAAACAGGTATGGTCTCAGCTTCTTCAGTGCCCAGACCACAGCAAATGCCTCACACTCAGTAGCACTCCACCTCTGTTCCCATGGAAGTAACCTCCTACTGATGAAGGCTATGGGTTGATCTAGGCCCTCCTCATTCATCTGTGCCAGAACAGCCCCAACACCATGCTCTGAAGCGTCTGTTTGTACTATGAACTCTCTGGAGAAGTTGGGTGCCAAGAGCATGGGCGCCGTGCACATAGAAGTTTTTAGGGCCTTAAAAGCTTTCTGACAGCTGTCAGTCCAAATCACTCTTTTAGGCTGCATCCTGGAAGTCAGCGCGGTCAAGGGTGCAACAATGTAGCCATACCCCTTGACAAACCTCCTGTAGTAACCCGTGAGTTCTAAAAAGGCTCTCACCTCTGTCTGGGTTTTGAGCAGCTGCCAGGCCAGAATGGTTTTAATCTTGGGCAAATACATGTGCAGGGATCCCTAGCATTTCTGCATGGGTCCTGAGCTCCACTTCAGCCCACGCTGAAGTTTCCAGATCATTGCCAAGCCAGCATTCAAAAGGGAGGTCTGCACTTACCGTAACCTTTTTGAGGCCAGTTACCACTCCCCAGGAAAAATTAACAACTGCCAAGGAATGGTCTGTCCTGACATTGCTAGCATTGGTCACTTGGTACATTTCACCAAGTATAATCTGCCCAGAATCCACAAGATCTTTTATCACCATTGTGACACTTGCTCCTGTGTCCCTGAATGCCAAAGCCTCTTTTCCATTAATCAAAGGCTGCTGTCTGTATTTGCCCAAGTTACTGGGACTCACAAAGGAGGACATGTCCATGCCTCCATCACGGATCAGAACAGCCTGAGGTGGAACTCTGACTAGGCCAGAGTCCATCTCAGAACCCAGGGTTTACCCTACTACACCCTTATTCTGGGCATTACCACTACCAATTGTAGCTGTACTAGGGGGAACAGTTGCCTTAGGGGCAATGGTGGATGGAGTTGAGCCTTTGGACTTGGTACAGTCACTAGTCCAGTGAGTTTTCTGCTTACAGATCTTGCCCCATGGTTTCTTTTGGCCTTTTCCTTTATTGGATTGGGATTCCCCCCGAAGAAGATTTTTGGGGACCTTGTGAAGACTTCTGGTCTTTACCTCTCTCCCCACCCTTGTCAGAGTTCTTTGAATCTTGATTCTTCTGGTCACCACCTTGGTTCTGAACCTTCTGCCTCACTCTGGTTCTGACCCATGTGTCTGCCTTCTTTCCCAATTCTTGGGGAGAGGTCAGATCAGAGTCCACCAGGTACTGATGCAACAGCTGATTTTGACAGTTATTAAGGATCTGCTCCCTCATAATTAAATTGTACAATCCTTGAAAGTCATGCACCTTGCTGCCAAGTAACCAACCCTCCAGAGCCTTAGTAGCACAATCTACAAAGTCCACCCAGTCTTGATTCTGTGCCTTTTGGGTATCTCTGAACTTTAACCTATAGTGTTCATTGGTTAGGCCAAACCCTTCAATCAATGCACTTTTCAGACTGAAGTAATCATCAGCATCCTCCTCCCAAACAGTGAGGAGCTTATCTCTACCTTTGTCTGCAGAGGAGAGCCTTAAGATTGCTGCTCACTGCTCCTGGGGGACCCTTTGAACTTTTCAATCCCTTTACAGTGCAGCAATCTATTTGTGGATGTCATCCCCACTCTGGTAGGGAGGGGCAATCTTGTTTAGGTTTCTATGGTCATGAGACCGCTCCCTAGCAATAGAGATTTTGCTGCCACCATGGGACTCTAGTCCCATCTTTTGTATTGCTCTATGGAGCTCTAGGGATTCCCTTTCTAGGGCTATCTGCTCTCTCTTAATTTTCAGCTGAGCTTACTCATACTAGAGCAGTCTCTCTTTCCTCTCCTGGGAGGTTTCCCTCCTATGAGCGGAGATAGAGGTCCCTATGGATGAACCAAAATGTTTAGACTCCACTAAGGGAAGGACCTTCTAGGCCCACCATCAACTCTTCCAGGGGGGACAAAGAGAGGGCCCTTGTGGTCCTCTTCCTCATCTTCCAGAGAGGCTGGTTTTTCCAGGTCAAGATCATTGTCATCTTCCTGGTCAACATCAGGGGTCTGGTAATGGGGAATTTCACCCCTAGGCCCTTCCTCATCTGCTGCCCCACCCACTCTGCCTACCCCTTCAGACCCTATAGGTCTTCTGAGATCATCCAACAGAAGTACGTCTATGGGGCGTTGGGTGTTTGCACTTTTGCCTGTCTTCAGTCTCCTAGTACTGCATAATGCTCTCAATTCCAAGAATGGAAGATTATCATACTTGGTTGGAAGAAGCCCAGTGGCTTCTGGCAGGGACCCACTGGTTCCTGGCCTTGAAGACAGGTGTGGTGTATGCACTACCTACTCTAGTGTGGCCTGCTAAACTCTCTTGAGTTGTAGAAAGGGTGTGCTAAGCACGTGACAGTAGAACTTACTGTATTCTAAAGCTTGTATTATATGTACCTCAGGTACCTTTAGTGGTTTTCAGTTAGTCACTCAATTGAGATTATCTGGTAAAACAATAGCAAGCTGGAATCCCACACGCTGCAAACCAATGTGAGAAGTTGGCCTGGTATATGCTGTCCAGTAATTATAGTGGGCACCTTGCACCAGTCCAAACAACCCATTATTGATGATAGGTTAAAGACAACCTTTATTGAAAGGTATCCTAGTGGTAGCTATGGAGACCCTTATTGCTATGAAACTTACTAGGACTATTAACTATATCCCTGGAGCAGTATTCTAGAACTGGAATTTTGCAAAACCTCCTCACTCAAACTCCCTCAGATAATAATAACAAAACAAGAACGCTCTCACCAAATCATGACAAATTAGCCTCGCTGGAAAACTCCTTCGCTCGCTGAGAAAGCTACTCTTTAACCCAGGTTCAGGAAATAAACAGGATGTTCTGGAACTGAGGGGAAGTGAACTACAGAAACGCTTCCGACCCTCAGAAAACTTCAGTTGAAGTGCGCAGCGCAATCGTTGAGCGCGCGCGAACACAGCTGTGGCTGAATCACCTCACTTAAACAGATCCGAACTTCACAGGCCAATTCACCTCCTTTGCCTCTGAATTCTTTTCTTTTAACTCTATCCCGGACTCTTCCCATGTAATGATTTGGGATTCTTTCAAAGCTGCCGCCAGAGGCTTTATTATAAAATTTGTTTCACACAAAAAAAAAGTTTTTCAAGAGAAGAATTCCCAGTTACTTGCTAAAATCACCTTGAATATGCTTAAAACCATTCGAACTCTGAATCTGCATTAAAGAATCTTATTGAAGCACAATTCAAATTTAATAAGCTATCTACTGAAGCCGCTTCCACTTATCTTTTAAAAAGTAGTGCCCGATACTATGGAGGCCAAAATAAGATGGGAAAATTGTTAGCGAACTACTTGAAAATCAGACGTGAACGGACCAAAACAGAATCTATACGAAACGACTCTGGTTTATCTTCCTTTAAAGATAATGATATCTTAAATGAATTAGTTTCTTTTTATAAAAATGTATATACCCCTGAACAACAACCAACCCAGACAGATCTCTCTACTTATTTTCAGTCTATTGAGCCTCCTTTGCCCTATGACACAGACTTTTCTTCCTTAGAATCAGATATCACTACATCCGAAATTTTGCGCACTATTTCACTATTAAAAAGAGGGAAAGCCCCGGGTCCAGATGGATTTACCATTGAATTTTACACTCACTTTTCAAATCTTTTGATCCCTCATCTCTGATCACTTTGCAATACCTTTATCTCTAGCGGTTCTTCGTCTGGGACCTTTCAAGAGGCCATGATTTGTTTAATACCTAAAGAAAATAAAGATCCATCTCTATGTAAAAACTATAGGCCAATTTCTCTAGTCAATCTAGATTATAAGATTTTTGCTAAAGTTCTAGCCCTTCGCATTGACCCTATTTTACCTACTCTTGTTGGCTCTGAACAATCGGGCTTTGTAAAGGATTGCCTATATTCTGACAATTCTAGAGTCTTTTTTAATATCCTTAGCAAAGCGTCTTCTCTTGAATACCCCATTGCTGCTACAGCATTAGACGCGAAAAGGCGTTCAACAGAATTGGTTGGGACTTTATGTTTCAGGCATTAAAATGGATAGGATTTCCCCCTAAACTAATATCTCATATTGCTATACTATATTCTGGTCCCAAAGTTTCTATTTTTGTAAATGGCAAAACATCAGATTATTTTCCACTTTTTAGGGGAGTCCGTCAAGGATGTCCCCTCTCTCCTCTTTTATTTATAATAGCCTTAGAACCCTTTTTAACTAAGATTAGATCGGATGAAAAAATTACTGGCTTCCAACTCAATTCCTCTCATGTCAAAATGCCCGTGTCTGCGGATGATATTCTTTTGTACTGTTGCAAACCGACAACCTCCATCCCTTCGTTTTTATCTCAGGTTGATATTTTCTCTCGAATATCGGGGTATCGGCTCAATTCGGATAAATGTGAGGTCTTGCCTCTAAATGTTCTATGTCTCAAACAAGACTTCATACAAACAGGCTTTTCCTGGCAAACCTCTAAGATTAAATATTTGGGCTTGTGGTTTTCCTCCAACATCCCTGAAACTTTAAAGATAAATTTTGATAGTATTATAAAAACCTTATCAGACCCTATTGAACGCTGGCACCCACTTTTTCTTTCTTGGTGGGGTCGTTTAGATTCTATCAAGATGATGCTCTGCCCTTTGATTCATTATCTTATCTCTATGATTCCTGTTCACATTCCTGTCTCTTATTTAAAGAAAATTGACTCTCTTTTAACCAAGTTCCTTTGGAAAAACAAACCTTCTCGAATTGCTCTATCTGCCCTAAAAGCAGACAAGTCATCTGGAGGTCTTAAATTTCCTGACTTTAAATCATATCAATATGCCTTTTCTCGAAAACAATCCTCTCGCTGGCTCTCTGAAGATCAACTTATTCACCCTCCTATCTGGTTGAATATAGAAAAATATTTTTTATCCCCTTTTGAATTAAAAGAATTACCAATAATAACACTCTCTTCCGCTCTTCAGTTATCTCCCATACATGTAAAATCCTTGCCCCTCTCCTTCCTTCTTCTTATCCTTCCTCATCTTCGTTAGATCAGCAACCCATTTGGTATAATAATTCAATACGTATTAATAATCGTACCATTTATTGGAAAGCGTGGAGGCTCAAGGGGTTACTTTGGATCTCCCAATTACTAATCAATAACATCCCTATATCCTTTTCAGATTTACAATCAAAATTCTCTTAACCCCCCTCTTGTAAGGCTAAATATGCTCTACTTTGCTCCTCTCTTTCCCAGTATCTCCGTTCTTTACCGGCTATTTCTACTCCTCCATCCAAAAGCACAGTGCCTGGCTTCAAAATGGTCACCAGTGGCCAGGCCCACAACAACAACGAGAAAGCGAAGAGAGACAATGCAGGCCTATAGCAAAAGCACACTGCCTGGCATCAAATGGCCACCAGCCACATGGTCAGGCCCACAGCAACAAGACGCCTAGGCCAAAAAGGAACAAAGGAAACACATGCAAGCCTATATGGCAAAAGCAGCACACTTATATAACTACCACCACAAAATGGCCACTAGCCACATGGACACTCACAGTCATATGCAACAAGAAACAAGCTGGAGGCCTGGAAAATAATTAACTGAAACAGGCCTATAGCCAGGCAAAGTAGGCATGCTAAACAACACAGCTTTAATGCAATAAAGTGCAAAAACGAAAATCCACAGAGCTAAACAAGGTGTGCAAGGAAGGTGTACAACACACCAAACACTCACACACAAAACAAAGGCATTTATTTAACAGACACCCAAAAACTGAAATAACTCAAAAAATACACATTTTGCAATTCAATCCTCTGCCATCCATGCCCTAAATGATGTTTAAAAAAAATTCAGCACACACCAAAGGAACAATTGTTTTATCATGTACCCATGACTAGCTCTGGGCCTTCTGGCTACCCACAATAAATTTTATTAAAATAATGATGAAAAGTACCAAAATTGTAGTTGCAGCAACTGCAATGCCCCAATCAAACAAACAACAACACCAACTTACTTGTAAAATCTCAAATCCAAAAGTTCTCAAATCCAATGATATATGATGCAGAAGACACAAAAGGTGATACTTCAAGCTGAAAATCCAAATGAAAAATGAGCAGGAGATGGACAAAGCACTGGGAGTAGCCTGCTGGAGAGGAACAGGATGTTGGACTCCTTGCACAAAAAGTACAGCCAAATGTCAATCTGAGGAGTTTACTTCAATCAAATCATCATTTTAGAGAAGGTTTATGCTGCTTGAGTTATTATTCTGCTCCAGATTGTAAGTGTTGCGTGTTCGGCATTGCAAGCTTCACCAAACTTCCGCCGGATGTCCGATGGCGAGTCAGAATAATATGCTCGCGATAGCACACTTCCGCGGGACGACGCGGCCAGCTACCAAAATCTCGTGGCGCACACGAACGGATAGGAAACTTGTCGGCGAACACAGGGATCCCGGTAATTCGCTACCTTGTGCGCGAAAACACATTTTTAAAGCGCAAGCAAGGAAATAATTCCGCTACGCCGCAGATCGCTGTTTTTTTTGGTAATTCAGCGTTCTCCGCGGAACGCGAAATTGCCAAAAATCCGCAAATTCCGCGAGCGGAGCGGAATTTAATGCCCAGGGTTAGTAATGGCAAGTATCAAGCCCATGTACTCTCTATGGCTTCCCTGTTCACTTACAATATCCAAGAATGGATTTAGATACTGTAGGGCCATATCTGCTCTAACAGTCAAATCACATCAGCAACAGGCTACAAGTAGGGGGCTACCATGTCGAAAAGAGGTACTTTCCTACACATTGAGTGTCAAGGTGACATTCACAACAAAGCCTGGATGGTGAAGAAGAGGTGGGAGGAAGAGAATGCAGTAGAGAGTGACCACTGCGCCCTCGGCCTGGTCGCCCCCACACCTCCCGCCTGCTCCTTACCTGCTGAGCCTCCTGCTGCCACCTGCTGCCTGAGCCACCACAGGGCCGCCGAGCGCCGCCCCAGCCGCTACAGGGCCGCCGAGCGGCGCCCCAGCCACCTCAGAGCTGCCGCCGAGCCCCCAGGTTTCCCGCCGCTACCAACGAGACCCCGCCCCCCCGCCCGCCGATTGGGTCCCGCGCTCCCCACCTCCCCGCAGACCCTCCCTCCCGGCTCCCCTCTTAAGGGGACCCTCACCACTGCCCCAGGAGTGACCACTGCGCCCTCGGCCTGGTCGCCCCCACACCTCCCGCCTGCTCCTTACCTGCTGAGCCTCCTGCTGCCACCTGCTGCCTGAGCCACCACAGGGCCGCCGAGCGCCGCCCCAGCCGCCACAGGGCCGCCGAGCGGCGCCCCAGCCACCTCAGAGCCGCCGCCGAGCCCCCAGGTTTCCTGACGCTACCAACAAGACCCCGCCCCCCCGCCCGCCGATTGGGTCCCGCGCTCCCCGCCTCCCCGCAGACCCTCCCTCCCGGCTCCCCTCTTAAGGGGACCCTCACCACTGCCCCAGGAGTGACCACTGCGCCCTCGGCCTGGTCGCCCCCACACCTCCCGCCTGCTCCTTACCTGCTGAGCCTCCTGCTGCCACCTGCTGCCTGAGCCACCACAGGGCCGCAGAGCGCCGCCCCAGCCGCCACAGGGCCGCCGAGCGGCGCCCCAGCCACCTCAGAGCCGCCGCCGAGCCCCCAGGTTTCCCGCCGCTACCAACGAGACCTCGCCCCCCCGCCCGCCGATTGGGTCCCACGCTCCCCGCCTCCCCGCAGACCCTCCCTCCCGGCTCCCCTCTTATGACGCCCCCAGAGCGACCGCGCAGCGGATGCGCGCAGCGGGAGCACCGATTGAGCGCCGAAGGTGCGCCAAAGGTAAGCCCGTCTGCGCCCGTCCGTGCCTGGACCGCGCCCAGCGCCAGAACCCCTGGCCCCCGCAGAGGCCACCCCACCCGCCGGACTTACGATGCCGCCACCCTCAACGCACTCAACACCGGCCGAACCCCCGGGTGCTACCGAGCCACTCCGAGACGCACCCACGGACCCTTCACCTGCCAGTCCTGCAAGTTCTCCTGCATCCGGACCTGCACTGCTTCAGCACCCACCAAACGGAACACCAGCAGCAACCACCTCAAGTGCATCCTGCTCAACTCCCGCTCCGTCCACAGACACGCCGTTCAACTCTGGAACCTCCTCGACACCACAGCTCCTGACGTTGCCTTCCTCACGGAAACCTGGTTGAACGACTCCTCAGCGCCCGACATCGCCATCGCCATCCCAGAGGGCTACAAGATCATCCGGAGAGACCGCGACAACCAGACTGGAGGAGGCATCGCCATCATCCACAGGGACACCATCCGTATCTCGACCAACGCCGACGACACCCTGACAACCGCCGAACACCTGCACTTCCAGATCCACACCGACCCCAAGACCACCCTCAGAGGCACCCTGATCTACCGACCCCCGGGACCACGCACTCAATTCAGCGAAGACATCGCCGACTTCATCAGCCCGCACGCCCTCCCCTCCGCTGACTACATCCTCCTCGGGGACATCAACTTCCACCTGGAGAACAACAACGACCGCAACACCACCACCCTGCTTGACAACCTCGCCACCCTCGGACTCAAGCAGCTGGTGACCACCCCACCCACCTCGCCGGACACACACTCGACGCCGTCTTCTCGTCCAGCAAAGACATCTCCTTCAGCCACGCCACTGGACTCCACTGGACGGACCACAGCTGCATCCACTTCACCTTCAAAAGAACCACGGTCCACCACCACCAGCAACAGGCTGCACGAAGAAGCTGGAGCAAGATCACAGCCGAACAACTCGCCGCATCCCTGAGCCAGCACCCTCCCGCCAGCTCACCGAACCCCAGCCAAGCCGCCGGCAACCTCACGAAATGGATCTCCACCTGCGCGGACGAGCTCGCCCCTCTGAGGACCCCGCCCAGCAGACCCGGAAGCAAGAAGGCCCCGTGGTTCACCGACGAACTCAAGAGCTCCAAGAAGAACTGCCGTGCCCTCGAGAAAGCCTGGAGAAGAGACCCAACACCGGACAACATGACTACCCTCAAGCTCGCCACCCGAATGCACCATCAACTGATCCACGCCACCAAGAAAACAGCATTCAAGGACCGGCTGGACAACAACGCACACAACAGCAAGGAACTCTTCAACATCGTCAGAGTGCTCTCCAACCCCAACGCCGGAACAAACGACATCACCCCATCGCAAGACCTCTGCAACTCCCTCGCCTCCTACTTCCACAACAAGATCGCTGACATACACAACAGCTTCAGAACACAACCAACGCTCCCCACGACCAAACCAACGCCCCCCACCACCACCCTCAACGCCTGGACACCGATCAACCTCGAAGACACCATCAGCACGATGAACTCCATCCACTCCGGATCCCCAACCGACCCCTGCCCTCACCACATCTTCAACAAGGCCGACGCTGTGATCGCACCCCACCTGCGGGACATCATCAACACCTCCCTCGACACCGCCACCTTCCCTGAGAGCTGGAAGCACGCCGAACTCAGCGCTCTACTAAAGAAACCAACGGCGGACCCCACCGAACTCAAGAACTACCGCCCCATCTCGCTCCTCCCGTTTCCAGCCAAAGTCATCGAGAAGACCGTCAACAAGCAACTGGCAGCCTTCCTCGAGACGACTGGTTCCCTCGACCCATCCCAGTCAGGCTTCCGGGCCAACCACAGCACCGAGACCGCCCTCATCGCTGCCACCAACGACATCCGAACCCTGCTGGACAATGGAGAAACAGCGGCCCTCATCCTCCTGGACCTCTCCGCGGCATTCGACACTGTCTGCCACCGCACCCTAGTGCAGCGCCTCAGCAACGTCGGAATCAAGGAGAAGGCACTGGAATGGATCATCTCCTTCCTCACCGGAAGGACACAGACAGTCCGCCTGCCCCCGTTCAGATCAGAAGCCACGGAAGTCATCTGCGGCGTCCCTCAGGGCTCCTCGCTCAGCCCCACCCTCTTCAATATCTACATGAGCCCCCTTGCGGCCATCGCACGCCAACACAACCTGAACATCATCTCCTACGCCGATGACACCCAGCTGATCCTCTCCCTGATCAACGACCCCGCCACCGCCAGAGCCAACCTACACGAAGGGATGAAAAACGTGGCCGAGTGGATGACGACCAGCCGCCTGAAACTGAACACAGACAAGACGGAAGTCCTCATCCTGGGCTCCTCACCCTCCGCCTGGAACGACTCCTGGTGGCCCCCCGCCCTGGGCAACGCACCCAAACCGACAGACCACGCACGCAACCTGGGCTTCATCCTGGACTCCTCCCTCTCCATGACCAGACAAGTCAACGCCGTCTCCTCGTCCTGTTTCAACATCCTGCGCATGCTACGTAAGATCTTCCGGTGGATCCCCACCGAGACCAGGAAGATGGTCACCCAGGCCCTCGTCACCAGTCGACTGGACAACGGCAACGCCCTCTACGCCGGTACCACCGCCAAGCTCCAGAAGAGACTCCAGCGGATCCAGAACGCCTCGGCGAGACTCATCCTCGACGTCCCCAGACGAAGCCACATCTCCAGACACCTGAGAGGCCTGCACTGGTTCCCGATCAACAAAAGAATCACCTTCCGGCTCCTCACCCACGCGCACAAAGCCCTACACAACCAAGGCCCGACCTACCTCAACAGCCGCCTCAACTTCTACGCTCCCAAACGCCACCTCCGCTCGACCAGTCACGCCCTCGCCGCCGTCCCCCGCATCCACAGAGCGACAACAGGAGGAAGATCCTTCTCCCACCTGGCCGCCAAGACTTGGAACGCCCTCCCGACCGACCTACGCCTGACCCAAGACCACCTCTCCTTCAGGAAGAAGCTCAAGACCTGGTTGTTCGAGCAGTAGCGGACCCCCCCCCCCAAGCGCCTTGAGACCCTCCGGGTGAGTAGTGCGCGTTATAAATGCCTATGATTGATTGCTTGATTGATTGATAAGAAGCTGAGGTAAATATAGATGAGAGGTTCAGCTGTAATGGAACACATCACATGTCCAGTGTGTTGCTCCACAACTTACCAAACAAAGGTTTAGGACTGCTTGGGATGGAGAAGGACATTTCAGTGCCAGTTTTATTAAGGAGAAAAACTTAAAACCAAAGCGGATTACTCGTCTTGAGATAGGGATGAACATCTACTAGACATGAATGAGTTCACACACTGATAAAATTATTTGCTGCATATTCGGAAAGAGTGACAGTCTGTCACAGACAGGTCCCATCTTCTTGTAGAGCTGAGCTGCAACACAGACACCGCTGAGTCCCTGCACACATAATGTTGACCTGTTCACAGACTGAGCAGAGTTCAAGTACAGATGGAGCAGAGGTCAATTAAATATATTGTTGGGATCCTTTACAAACAGTTGATTCCCTGCATTGAACTAGAACTCAATCCCTAGTGTACTTAGAGAGCCAGTTTACAAGTCGAGTTGTGCTATCTCTTTACTCCTTCCAAAAAATTAAGAGCTGATCCCTGTGGGGATTAAGATACTTTGCACCAGGGGGCGTGGCTTGATGCACAGCAAGATGGCCGCATAGTAACACAGCTCAGCCGGCCAACAACACAATCCTCCATCTATCCTGTCTCCTCTCAGTCATCGAACCTGCCAAAGCCGAGGCGTTTGCCACATAGACATCGGGCGACAGGATTGCGGCTCTAGCGGAGGATGAGCGGGCCTGAGAGAGGGAGAAAACAGCTACTTTGCCGGCACCGTGCCCAGGGCAAAATGGCTGCCCTCCACACTACAATGCAATGCGACGGGGCCCGGGAGAGGTGACGCTGCTGTGGTGTCCAGATCACCCCTGGCTGACACCCCTGTTGTGTCGAGCTGATTCCGGCAGCACAGTCAGCTGCTCTGCTTTGGAGACCCCGGCACGGCAGACACTGCGGAGCTGCTGGCTGATGGGCGTGCTGGCAAGGAAATCGGAGGATTGAAGGTCACTTGACTGGTGCCGCTGGGACTGGGGGGGTGCTGCGAGACCAGCGAGATGCTGCGCAGTGCGACTATGGCACTGTGAACACCGATTCTACAATCACTGCGCCCTCGCTGGCCGAGACTTGTTTACACCAGGGGTCACTTGGTAGTATCTTCCAGTGATGCGATCACGGCGGCTGTGATCCTTTGTGCCCGGCAGCGCTGCGATACCACGCCGGATGGCAGGAGACCTGTGCCGGATATGATGGGAAACTCCGATTGCCCGCGGACCAGTGTTGATTTGCAGCGAGGACCAGGAGGCTCAGCTACTGCACTGTACAGGCCCATATTGCAATGATCTAGACTGGTGGGTCTCTGTGTGCTTGACTGGACTGCTCTATCTCTTGCTGTGTCGCTGTTGCACCTCTCATCATCTGGAGAGCTACTGACCCCTGCCTGGTTCCTGGTCCCATCTACTGCAACTGGATCTGCCTCTGCATGGCCTGAGGAGGTTTGACCCGACCTTGGCTTTTTGCAAATCCTGGCAGCTGCAATAGGCGGTAACCCTTGCAAAAGTGACACCTGATATACCCTTGAGACTCGACGGGTACCGGCCTGTACCGGAGCCTGGGCGGACTGAATACTGAGTGACATGCTCTGCTGCCGCAATTGTAAAATACAGGTTCATATTGCACTCTGCTGGTCTAGTGACCTGGGAAAGATCAGCAGTATTGGTACACCCATTTCTACTCTACCTCCACAGACTTTGGCCAGTAGCACCATGTGCACGTCCGCCATTCGCCATGGGCAAGTCCGACAAACACCAGCCGTGTCTCACTTTCGAACTGCGCAAATCCGGCAAGTCTCAGCAAACTGCGGCTTCAGACTCAGAATTAGACAATGCTACTTTGGCCCCGACCGCGCTGGAGAAAACTCTCGCCGCCATTCAAATAAGTCTACAATCCATAAATGAGAATATGGAGTCCCTCAATGGTCGCATGGAAAGCATATCAGCTAAACTTGACAGACAAGGAGTGCGCATCGGTGAGGCAGAGCAGCGTATATCGAATGCGGTGGACGGTCTACAGAGGGTCGAGAAGAAAACATCTGATATTGAGAAACTTCTGGAGGTTATTCAAGCCAAGAAAGAAGACCTCAAAGCGCGCTCATGGTGCAATAACATCTTAGGCCTGCCGGTATCGACCAACGTGGGGCGCCTGGAAACGTATGTACAATACCTTATAAGGGAGATGTGTGGCGACGACAACCTATCCAGTATGTTTATCGTGGAGCGGGTTAATCTTTCCCTGGCTGCATGCCCGCCCCCAGGAGCACTGCCCAGGCCGAACATCACCCGATTGCTCAACTACAGGGACAGAGATGTGGTACTCCGCGTCTCCAGACAAAAGGGCAATATCAGCTACCAAGGTAACACGCTCTCCTTCTACCCTGACTTCAAGGCAGCAGTACAAGCAGCGTGGAAGGAATTCCAATTGGCAAAGAAGATTCTGATTGCTGAAAGCATCCCATACGCTATGCTTTATCCAGCACGTCTCCGTATAGGGTCCGATGATAAAGCTAAGATCTTTGCCAACCCCAAACATGCCCTGGATTGCGCCAAATCTTTGCGTCACTAAAAGAAAATGTCTCCCAAAGCTTCGGACAATGAGGACTGACCAGTACGCTCCTCCACTTATAGGACAGCATCCCAAACACAGTACACTGCCCATTCACGTGGCGCTTCCGATCTGAGGCTTTACTTGACCATTTTTAAACAGACGTGATTCAGAAAGCCATGGTGCAATACTTTGAGATCAATCTGGGTACCGTTGATAGTGCCGCCACCCAATGGGAGGCCTTTAAAGTCACGATACGAGGGTCTGTAGCAGTACCACAGCTGGAATCTTAAGAGACATCAGAGGCCAACTGACCGAGATAGAGACCTCCCTTTCAGGGCTTGAACCTGCCTATGCTGCAAGGCTGGACCAAGAAACGCTTTCTCGCATCCACGAACTGATTCTTGAATACGACACATTAGCGGAGTCTGAGATCCGCTATCTATCACGTAGACATGTAGTCCGGGCGTACAGGGAGGGCGGCACACCTAGTCAAAATCTGGCAATGAAACTCAAAGCCTGAGCCGAACATCATCATACAGATAAAATAACTGATTCACAAGGGGTGGAACACTATTCTCAGTTAGAACAAGTGGAGCAATTCTGTGACTATTTTACTGAAATGTACAGATCACGAGGGAACGAACCTGGCTTAGACATTGCAGAATATTTGACAGATATTGCATGTGTGTGGTTAGCGGATGGGCATTGTGACTATCTATCTCAACCAATTGGGGAATTGGATAGCAAAGCGGCAATACATGATTTACCTAACAACTCCAGGGCCTCAGGGCTGAATTTTATAAGGAATTTTTGGATTTACTCGCGCTGCATCTATTAGAAATCTATGCAGAGGCACACGAGTCGGGTATTCTGCCACCGTCACTTCGTCAGGCGTTGATTATCACTTTGCTAAAAAAAGATAAACTACCTGACAGATGTGAGTCATATAGGCCACTATCTCTGATAAACCTAGATGCCAAAATACTTGCAAAAATTCTCGCTACACGACTACAAATATTGATGTCCTCCTTGGTCGTTCCGGACCAATCCGGCTTCATTCCGGAGAGATCCACTTCTCACAACCTCAGTACCATCTTTGCAATGATGCACGTTCTTGACCCGAGCCTGCATGCAGTGGCGGTAATGCTAGACGCTGCTGAGGCGTTTGACTCTATAGAGTGGAATTACATGTTTGCCATTCTACAAAGACTGGGATTTCCATTGTTATATCTGGACTGGGTGCGGCTGCTCTATAATGACCCATCTGCACGGGTAAGAGTGGGGGGCTTAACGTCAGAACCGTTCGTGATTAACCGTGGCACCAGGCAGGGCTGTCCCTTATCGCCCCTAATGTTCGCTCTGGCAATCAAGCCCCTGGCTTGCGTGATCCGTCAAAGACATAGGGAAACAGCACTTAACTTCATCCACCGGCCGGTGGGTATATCCCTCTACACTGAAGACATGTTCTTATTCATTAGGGAGCCAAATCCGTACCTGACGCAGGTACTGAGAGAATATATTAGATTTGGGCTCCTCTCTGGTCTTGCTATAAATTGGGACAAGTCCGTGGTTATACCCTTGACAGCCATTACTTCCCCGTCAACTATGGAATACCCTTTAGTATGGACTTCAGATCCTGTTAAATACTTGGGAGTTTGGGTTTATCGAGACCCAGCAGTTGTCATACAAGAAAATTATGGGTGAGCATGGGCCGCACTTGATCAACAGATTGTGAGGTGGATCACTCTGCCGCTATCTCTAGCCGATCGCATCGCAATTATAAAGATGCTTGTCCTCTCGAGATTTTCGTACCTCTTCTCCAATATCCCATTAACACTTTCACAACATTTCTTCAAAACTATGCACACAGCCTTGCTAAAGCTAATTTGGGGCGGCAAGCAAGCACGCGTGGGTTGGGCAACCCTTACACTTGACTATCCTAAGGGAGGATTCAGCGCACCGGACTTGTATACATACTATCTAAGCGCTCAAGCACAGTATGCATTTTACAGGTTTAACCCACACGCTTACACTCCACTCGTGGCAGTGGAAGATGTTGATGCTCATCCGACCCCCTATCAGTTATCCTCACTCATTCAACGTGATACCCCCAAACCTGAAATCAACACAATAGATACCACAATCGCTGCATGGCAGCCCAAAAGTCGACTTGCCTCTAAACTTCTCATCTACGCACCGCGCTGCCTATAGCACACCATGACGCTATATCAGTGACACAGGAAGACGGCCCAGTGAAGGCCCTAAGGGAGGTAGTATTTTTTACTATGCATGACCTCTATCCAGATGGCAAATTTCTCACAGTCGATGATCTTCAGAACATCACCAACCCCACATCTCTATTCCAATTCACTGTCCACAGACTTAGAAATGCTGTTAAATCCCACTACACTATGTACCCGGATGAACCCTCTGCACTTCAATCTCTACAGATAGTGGTACCTGTTCCTTCACGGCACAAGCTGGTCATCAAACTATACAGGGCAATAAGGGCCAAATCAATCGGTGTCCCGGACAAGAGCCTTGCCCGCTGGAACAATAAACTGCCCACCCCCTCACACTTCCACAATGGGAACATGTATACAATCTTACCAGTCAACTCACTCCTAATAGCAACCTATGCATCATACTTTTTAAGTATCTCTACCAGATATTTATCACACACCTCTCAGACTATACAAATATGGATTAAGGGAGTCGAGCAGATGCGCACGCTGCATTCAACTAGGGGAGGACTTCTGGCACCTTGCATGGGAGTGTGGCTCTGTAGCCAGATTCTGGGGCTATGTGGTGCAGCACATACACCAAATGGCTGGGATAGAGTTGCAATGTACGCCATTGATATGGTTGCTGTGCTTTGTGTGAGACAACCTTTATTGAAAGCTATCCTAGTGGTAGCTATGGAGAGCAGCCTTCAGGCTAAGTCTTGAAGGAATGTAAAGCAGCTTGTTTTACCAGTCTATAATCTCTTGAATGATCAAATGAAAGGACAACCACACTAGGTATATATTCAAAATATATGTATTTAAGATCAAACACACCCCTCTAGTCTCTTTATGAGACTGGAGTTCGAAGTACTCCAGTTACAAGTGTTTAAGCATTAGTAAATGCACAAATACACGTTTGGGCCCTAGGGGCGTACCAAACCATATACTAAAATAGTGGTATAAGAACCACGACTGAAATAGGCAAGGTGCCTATTACCTCTAGAATCGCTGGGACCCCAAGGTAGTGACACAGGGGACCGACGGGGCCGTATGCAGTGTGGAAACACAACTGCGGGTTCCAATTACTTTCTGTGTGGAATGTCGCGGTTGGATTTTTAAAGATTAAGGACACTTCTAATCGATCTAGGACCAAACCCTTTTGGACTTAGACAGTTCTAGGGCTAGCACCCTCGAGAGTACCACAGTACTTGAGTTACCTCACCCAGGGAAGCCGGCTGCAGAGATGTCTTTTGGTGTCGGGTCGCGTCATCGATTCCAATGAAAGCCTGCAAAGAACTGCTGCTGCCGTGAAGAGGAGAAGTATCTGGAGAGATCCAAGCCTGGATCTGGGATGTAAGGAACCTGAAAGCAGAGGGGACAGAGTCTGGGTCACTTGCCAGTGACCTAGGGCAGGATGGACCAATACCCACAGATGTCAGGTGCTACAGGTGAGTTGATGGGTGTCTTGACTCTTCAGCCACGAGGTGCAGGGGGCGTCGACGAAGTCCACATGAGGTGGATTCGTGCTGTCCCATGAAGTCTGTCGAGTGCTGCGGTGTCGGCGACCAGAAAGGACCCAAAAAGCCTTGGCAACGGCAATTCTCAGGAAATCAGAGAAAGGACTGCGGTGCAGACCAACAAGGTCTGATGGACTCACTCAGCAAGGGTAAGTAAGAGCAAGTCTGGAGCAACCAGAAAAGCCCAAGTAGAAGTGGAGTTGCCTTTGTGGGGACCTACTAGCCAACGGGCTAGTGATTGCGAAGGAGCCTCAAGCGGTCGCACTTGGAGCTGGCCCACGGGTCACTCGTGGAGTGGAGGCCAACAATCTTCAATGCAGCAGGTGCTCAAGGCTGAGGTTACTGGGAACCCAAAGCACAACTTTGGGGATGACCAGGAAGGTGTTGTTGCTGCAAAAGTTCATGGTGTCCAGGGGTCACGGTTCCACATTACCCACTATAGCCACGGGCCTCAGCTTTGCTGTGGACTCAGGGTAGCCTCGAAGAAGTCCGGAAATCCACCTCTGGGGATGCAGAGACTTCGGCGTCCAGTGGGAACTTCCGTAATACAGACTGGTCAGTTCTTCTTTAGTGCCTGCCATGCAGGGGAGTCACTCCTTGACCCCAAGGGAGATTTCTTCCGTATTTTAGTCGTGATAGAAAGTCGAAGGTCCAGGATATATGTTTCAGAGGTTCGTCCAGGGTAATCTGAAGTCCTAGGGACTGGATTCCTATACTTATACTAAGTTTAGGGGATGGACTAACTCTAAGGATCCACCTATGGGTGGGCCTGGGGTGGGGGTGGTTACAACCCTTCCCCTTTGTCCAGTTTCACGCCAGAGCAGGGGCTGAGTGCCCCAGCAACCGGTTTGAACTGGGCTATGCACAGGGACACCTTGTGTGCCCCAGGCAGTGTCTCAAAAGCATTTTATGAATGCACCCACCCTGCCCCAATTCACATCAGCCTGTCTGGGGAGGTGGTTACACCTCCCTGTGACAGGAAACCTGTTGTCCAGGCCTCCCCTGCCAGAGTTCCGGTCAGCAGCAGGAGGCCAGACCCGTGTCTGTGGCAGTGGCATCCATTTTGTGATGCCAGGGCTTTGAAAGGATTTAACCGGGTTAAGCCAGTGTGAACATGTCTCTCCCTCTAGAAGGGTGGAATGCTACCCCCGCCGCCAGAACTGGCAGGGGGGGGGTAGTATTCCAAAGCGTTTGACACCAAATACGACATGTTTTGATGCAGCCATCCCAAAGTTAGCATTTACCGGGAGGTTATAATGCACTTAAGAGTATATGGTACGGCCGTATCACAGAACAGCCATAAGGAAGTTTTTCTGAATGCTGCAGAGGGGCTCAGCTCATGCATGGGCACCCTCTCACATAAAACCCAGCACTCTGCTTTCAGGATTGTCAAGGCCTGCCATAGGAGTGGCTTATAGGTTTATATGTGTCTGTATAAGGTAGTGATATAGGTAGCCTATACCACAGTAAGGGGTGCAAGCACACTCTTACCCAGGTTTCAGTAGCAGATCTTTGGTGTCATTTTGGAGTTCTTCCCAGGGGTGGCATAATACATGCTGCAGCCCCTGGTAGGCCTCTGAGGTACCTGTGCCCTAGGTACATAGTATACCATATACTAGGGGCTTATAGGGCACTCTAAAATCCAATTAGATATGTACCTAATGTACATGGAAACCATTTTAGAGAGGAAGCAGATAGACAGTGGTCCTGATTAGCAGGGCCACAGCCAGACTAAGGTCGAAAAACAGTGAAATCAACAAGACCTACGTGGCTTACTATACATAGTAACTTGACACACTGTATAATTTTGCGTCATTATTGTAGAATCTATTGTGGTTGCTGACTGGATAGCTGTAATACACAGACCCTTGCACCGATCAATCGCATATTGTTTATGTTGGTTCTTTTTACTGAGCTACCTTGCATGGTAGCAGAGATGTTTGCCACAATCATTAAAACGCAATAAAAAGAGTTTTAAAAAATAAGATCGTTTGCACCAGCTCGTTCTCAGTAGTAGTACCACAGATGTATCGCCCAGGTTAGTCTCCAACATGGCCAATGTCTGATAGGAAGTAAGGAGAAGTTGGGAAGGAGGACGAGAGTAAGAGAAGGGATTGATGGAAGAAATTGTGGATTGAGATAGAGAAAAGAGATAGATAATAGTAAAAAAAGAAGAAAGTGAACGTTTGAGAGAATATGGAGGGAAAAGAGCAGAAAGAGATCAGAGGAGAATATGACTGAGATAGCAAAGAAGAAAGGAGGAAGACACGGGAGATGGTAGAGTGAGTGATTTGTGAGCAAGAAGCACAACAATGATGAAAAGGCAGATTATACAGCATATTTTAACAATTCATTGTGCTCCCTTATTCACTAGTCGTGTGGAGGTCACCTCTCAGTGGGGGGTACCTGCGATGGCAGTGGATACTGCAGGAACCAACCTCCAACAAAACATTCTGGACACCAGTCCCTTGACTCCTGGGGACCTGGGGTTAAATCCAGCTTGGCACTTTGACTGAAACTTCTGCAGATCTGGGCAAATTCCTCTATCTCACTGAGCCTAATCTTTAAATCTGTGAGATGCTAGTGTACTCCTGTGTATTTCAAAGATTTAAGGCCCTATTTGAGATCACGCCTCATAATGTATGGTGCTCCAGGGCTAACGACTTAGGTCCGTGCAATATAAATATCAACACATGCTTGTGATGACGTAACTTGTGACCAGGTATTTCACTTATTCTGCTTTGTGAAGGCCCCTATTGTTTGAGCTCTTAGTGACCTATCCTCATTTTGTGACAGCCAGATATAATCCCATATAGTGTTTTAAATCTCAGTACATGCTTCACATCTCTAATGGGATTCATATAAATCTACTCCTCTGTGTGCGGGAGCTCATTCATGTGCTAATGGGAGATCCTCCTACAAATATCTTTTTCCTTGGAAGCGCTTGTATATTCGGGGAAAGCAAAAATGGACACGGAGCAGTAAATTTATCCACATGGAATGCAAGTGGTTGTGACAATGGGCTAAGGGAAGCCTATCGATGTAATGGTTAAGACAGACAGGGGAGCCCTTGGAACCAATTGTTTAGACAAGGCGCTACGAGTAGCACCTGTATCAACCAGAAACTTATCAGTGGAACCCAAAACATTTGCTGTAACATAGGGACCCCTCTGATCTACTGGAACTTCAACTGATTCCTTACCCCATCCTAGGCAATCCTATGCATAAGCAGAATCTTGAGAATCAGACGGCACATAGTTGGACATTTGATATTGGTTCCTTCTATCAAAAGTGTTAAACCCATCCTGCCCACGTATATTAGCATCAAACCTAGCACGATCACCTGTGCTTCCTCTAGGCCCTGAAAATTTCTCATTTGTCCCCGACCACAAGGACACTGCTGAGCACGCAGTGCTGGACAATCGGAAGCCCAATGCCCAAGTTTCTTACAGTACGCGCACTGGTCAACAGACAAATTCGAACGAGTATAAGAAGGGAAACACGAACCATAAGATCCACGTCCACCTCTATCACTACCTCTAAAAGACGGACCATAAGCCTGAGCCAACATAACCTTCGTTTTTAATTCTTTAGTCTTTTTATTCTCATTATCCTTTGCTTCTAATTCCTGGCGTTCATAATACTGAGCCATAGTCAAGAGAGAAACCGGAGAAGAGGTAGTCCATGAACTCTCACTGGCTTTTAGGCGACTAGCTATTCCTGGCAAAAGGTTAGCAACATATTTATCGACAAACAGATGTCTGCCCGTGTCATCTGTCAATGACTGGCCACTAAAATCGTGGAATGCTTCTTCAAAACGTGTAAATAAATCAGAGACCGATTCATCTGCCTTTTGCTTACAAGATGCTAAAACAGTCCAATCTATCTTTTTAGGGGAATAATCGTTTTTAACTTAACTAATATAGCTGCGGGAAGATCTAAAATTAACTGACATGGCTTCTGTGCGGGTTCCCTTTCTACATCCATTTGTTCTAAGTCTTTCCATAACGCCCCAAAAGCTGCACGATCATCAATTTTACGAACAGTTCTCCACATATCAGGTGGTAATATCAATCCGAAAAATAAATCAATATCAGGCAAAGTCACAGTACAAGGGCTAATAGCGCCCTCAACTTCCTCATAAAAAGCGGCTGGATTTTTCCGCGGATCAGGCAACGCAGTTTTAAGTGCCATGACATCCGTCCTATTCCAAGGAGTGTAAACACAATTATAAATAAAATAACCCTTTGCATCAATAGAGGCCTTATCATCACTTGTACCCTGTCCTTTAGGAGGAACATACAAAGGCGCGGCCTCCCGCATAGGTTTCGCATGAACTATCATAGTCTTATCTGTTCCGGAGATAGAAGCTTGTGCCATGCCGGTCTGAGGTGTCTGTGCAGCTACGTCTGCAACCTTTTTCGCCTCTCGCAAACGGACTGCATCAACACGCCGTTTAACCAAATGCCTGATTGTGTCAGTCACCTGGGAGAAAACAAAAAGACCATCACGCATTTGCTTACAATTATCTGCTATATCTTCGGGCTCTAACTCCTCAGAATATTTCCTAAACAGCTCAAGGACCTCTGCGACAAACAGCTCAGTAAAATACAGCTGCTCCCTTTCCTTCCACCCTTTCATACTATCTAAAAGTTCAGAGGCGGGGGCAGTGCTACGAACTGCTTTACGAGCAGCAGATCTAAGCTGGGACACACGCTCAGCGGTCAACATTGAACGAGTTTCTGGTGCCTTCTGGTGCTCTGAACTGGAGTCCTCATCTGACTCATGAGGGGCAGAAGGAACAGTATACGGAGGTGGAGGACGATCTAATAATAAGAAATCATCTTGTGGTTTATTAAGTATAGGATAAAGGGGCCGCCGAACAGCGTATTGGCCAGATACCTGTAAATTGCGCTCCCTATCTTCTCTCTCTTTTATTTCTTTGTTTTTCAACTCTAATGCTTTTGCATAAATGTTCTTTCGCTGTTCTTTTTCAATCAAGGCTTGCTCACACTGCTTTGTTCACGCACTTCTTTCTCCCACATTCGTACACAGTCAAACATATCTTGCCTAGTCTTTCGCTTAAACATACATTGTTCCACATACTCAATCTTTCGTAAATCAAATGACCCATGCATAGGCCAACGCAACTCAGGATCCTTACGAGTGTATTTATTCCATAATGTGCTGTACATTATAGAAGAAAGACCATACTTAATATACATATCCCTATTAGGCGTCCCCTCCGGGGGGGGTCGGTTGTGCTTCATCGAGTCTCAAATTGGTACCACTACAAAAGCAACACATCTTACGAAGTGTGCTAAAAACAGGCATGCCAAAAACAGTGCAGAATATGCAGTATTATAATCAAAGTAGCACTTAAGGTACCTTTAGTACGATGTGCCATTCAAATCAATTCAGATAGAGAAAATTCTCCTCATTACCTGCCTATATAAATTGCAATTTATATATTAGTCACATAGAAATCCAAGTTGGCCAACACAAATTCCAAAATACAAAAGCCGCAGTAAGTGTTACTAAACTACCTTACCAATCCCAGGCATAAAAACCAACAGTAAGCGCTGCAGAATGACACTTACCAATCACTTGGTGTCCAGATTCCAACTGCCAAGTTCTAAAATCGACCAAATGGTCACTGCATGGCGAATCAACAGAAGAGATCTCAGTCGAGGACCGGCACCACCTGGATGGTCAGATCAGAAAGAAAGGAAAAACACCGTGGTTGCCAAGACTCATGTCTCATCGGGCAGCAATCGCGTCCAGAGCGAGATTCCAATCCTTCGTCGCGACCAATCCTTTGGGCATCCGAGTCGCCGATGAGCCCCACTGGTTGGGCGCCAATTTGTAGAAGTGGACCTCAGCTAGGCCTACCAGTGCACGGTTCGCCCTTCTCTGCACAGAGTCCTCAGACCAATAGGAAGAAGTTGGCACAGAAACTGAAATAGAAAATACAAAGTTTAATAAACCTCATGAGGTGGAACTACATTCACACAGCACCCTTCGGTAATGCATGAAAGTAGCACACCGAACAGATTAGCATGTTTTTTTTATACCCACACAGGGGCTTAAAAGAGGGTGGTACAAGTACAGGAGAAGGTTTTATGTACATATAAGGTCATATAGAAATGCACAGTCGACAAGTAGGAGGAGTTAACAGTTTGCCAATGCTAGTAAACACATCCTGACAGTTACATACTACTAACAGCTGCAAGGACAGCTGAAAACTCACTGGGCATGTGCAAAGGTGGAAGATGCTAAATATAGTTCGTTTCTAGGCAGATTACAAGAGCAGTCAACACTGAGGGAGGACAAAGCACATGGTGAGCACATGGCAGCACATGGCAAACAAAATGGCTGCCAGAAATACAAAATGGATTCCACAAAATGGACAAGATAGCCTCTAAATACAAGATGGATTCTGCTAATGCTAAGCCAATCGCTGCCAATTTACAACAACCCCGCCGCCCGAGTGGCCCTGGCAGTGTAACTTCTACTCCTACCTACTTCCCCATTTTCCCTGAGCAAGTGACCAGAAGCCCAGCTCCCACAGCCGCATGGCCTGCTAGTCAGCAGCCACCAGCCAAGGCCACCCTGCCTCCCATAGGATAACATCGGGCCGAACTCACTCTGCACCCGCACTCACAACCGTACTTACCAATAACACAATTTTCTTCCATAGGCAATCATTGCCATTTTTTTATGTTAAGTTTCTTCTAAGTGTCAACTTTTGAAATAGCAAAATATTGCCTAAAAATCACAACAGTAACTACAACGAATTTAGGATCCAGTCCTTGAATTAGAAAAGTAATCCTGGAAGTAATCTATTGCAAATAACTTCAAACTCACATTGAGCTCAATGTATTATTGTGTTTGAAATTGTGTTGCCTATTGCAACAACTTGTAACTATTACCTACCAAAGTCAATTGCATATTGCAAAAGTATGTAACTAAAGCCTCTCATTCTGAGGACGTATATTTTGATACCTATTGTTAGTTCTAAAATTAAACAACCATATATTTTTTATATAAACCATTGGCCTAGAGTTTAGTATTTGAGTGTGTGAAACCATTTGCTGACTGAGTGTGTACAACAAATGCTTTACATTGTCCTCTGATACTGCCTTACTGCTCGACCAAGCTACCACTTTAGAGAGTAAGGTTATATCTAACTTTAACCTCTGCCAAACCTCTGGGAACTGTGGACTCTGTACACACTGTACCTATTTGGGAACAGTATATACAGAGCCACTTTATCACAATATGCATGTGTGACAACATGTACAAATCTGTTGCAGGACACAAGTAGTGTTACCAAGAAGGATAGCAAAGCATAATCTCCTGGCATATCGCCTTACACAGGAGGTGTTGGTCAAAGATTGTTGTGATGTAGCACATTGCATGTCACATCTCTAGGTGTTCACAACAATTCACATTGCTGATGAGACCAAAGGGCACAGGTCTAACATACATACATGGAACTACAAAGTAAGCCACACTGAAGTTGAGTCCACAATAGTTACTGAAGCCAAAGTGCATAGCGTCAGTCAGCCCCTACCTGTGCACAAACAATGCTAAACAAACTTCTGAGCACTGCCATGAAGTGCTTACATATTGGCCAATGTGCCCACGGATGTCAGTTGAACTGCACTTAGCATATAGTCTGAATCAGTGGCAAGATTACAAGGGTGTCATCACTATGAGCCAATGCGAAAGTTACAGCTGGGATGAGTGGCTGTGGCACTGTTGGTACAGGGAGTAATGCAGCATGTTACCACTTGTGTGTAGCAGAACTGTGTGCCTGCAACCAAACATCATCAGGTCCAAAAGCAAAACTCTAATGATTAAGTGTGTCACAAAAGCAAGAAACTCGAAGTTAAGTCTGAATTCCGGACAGTGCTAATACTCCAAGACACCTGTGAGTGACCTCTATTCCAAACTCATTACTCAGTCTCATATAACTCATGTGACTCACTAACACTGTTGTGCCAAGTGACGTTAACAATGGACCCACAAATGACCAACAGCATGCATGGAATGGAGATCGATTGGCCATGCCTAGCAACATGTGAGATGTGGGAGGTCACAGTGAACTGTCACCAGAGTAGGCCGTAAACCATAATTGCTAAACTATCAGACATGCAAGGTCAGTGTGCTCACATCTAAGATATCTGGCCTCAATCCATCCTGCAGAGTGACAGGTCAGGACCATAGTTACACATACAATGATTACTCCAGTGATGGTATGAGTTGCACACAATGGGGCAAGCCCCACTCCCCTGCATCAGTCATGATATAAGTGCTAGCAGAAATCTAAAATTAACAAGATTTATTCAACAATATGATATATACAAAAACCCTACACTAATCTATGACCCTAACTCTAGCCCTAAACTAACTACAAATATTTTTACTAACAAAAGCTATCTTACCTAACTATTTGCAAACACAGAAAATGAATAAAGACATCAACCCCCACCCAAAGCTAAATGAAACCTATCCCCAAATCCTATAACATTCAATAAGTAAAAAAGTCTAAATCTACTACGAACTAAGCCTACACTAAAACTATTCTAACTAACACACACAACTATGACATAACAAACCATATTACAAAAATAGGGACATTGTGGGAAGGGAGAAGAGGGGGATGGGTGAGAACTGGGGCAGTCTTCATTGCAGTCCAAGTTGAGTCCGGATCTCGTGGCGATGCCGGTTCAGGTACAGAAGTTCCCTGCAAATGTCAGTCAGGATGTTGGTGTTGTTGCGTACCATCTGGATAAGTTGGGACAGTGCCGGATCCATGGGGGCAGGTGCAGGTGCTGGTGCAGGTGGTGGCGCATGGTGGCCTGGCACCTGTGCGGGTGTTGCGGCAAGGGGATTGACTGGTTGGGAGCCCACACTGGCACCTGAGGTTGAGGGTATGTTGCGGCTGCCAGTCAGGACACATTCCGGCAGCAACTTCCAGGTCCCTGCCTTCTTCTCGGCCCGGTACCTCCTTGCCATCATTCGAAATCCCTTATGGACCTTCCTCACATGGAGGTATCAGTCCTTGGCGACCTGGACTTTGTGCTGCTCCTGAGGGGTCATGTTGTCTGAAAGAAAATAAATCTATGTCAGTTTTCTGTCCCCTACATTATGTAACCATCCAACATGATATCTGTATCACAAGTTAAAAACAAAATGGGAGGCAACACACCCGCTTCAACCTGTTACGTCAAAGGCTGACCTGTTAAACCCAATGTCTAAGCATGATTCAATAACTACATGCTGTGGAGACTGACATGACAGTGCATGGCATGGTACATGCACTGACACAACTGAAAGCTAATGACACGCTACAAACATGGCACCATTGGACAACCGGGCTCTGGGTGACATGTGCAATTGACTTCATTCGGAAGGCATAACCCCTACGTGCACACCACAACCCTCTCCCATCCTGTGACAGACAGCTGCATCAAAAGTACAATGCACATGTGCAGCCATGTGCAAGCATTGTGAGCATTTACACAGCGTTTAAGCCGCAACCCGGAGTCCAGCCGCATACCGGAAGAGCGAACAAGCCACTAAGAGCGTCTTCCATTTTCCAAAGAATAACCATGTAAAACAGACAAGTGAAACAATCAAGAACAAGGGAGAAAAGAAACCCCTCCACCAAAACCAGAAGCTGGAGCAAGATCACCGCCGACCAGCTCACAACCTCCCTCAGCCAGAACCCACCTGCCAGCACACCGGACCCCAACGAAGCTGCCCGCAACTTCACGCAATGGCTGACAACCTGCGCCGATGACCTCGCACCACTGAAGAACCCTCCCAGCAAACCCAGAGGCAAGAGGAAAGAAGGCCCCCTGGTTCACCGACGAACTCAAGGACTCCAAAAAGACCTGCCGCACCCTCGAGAAAGCCTGGCTACTCGACCGGACCACTGACAACATGACCGCCCTCAAACACGCGACCCGCAAGCACCACCATCTCATCCGCACCACCAAGAAGAAATCACTGAAGGAGCGACTGGACAACAACGCCCACGACAGCAAGGAACTCTTCAGCATCGTCAAGGAGTTCTCCAACCCCAGCACCGGCAACAATGACATCACCCCCTCACAAGACCTCTGCGACTCCCTCGCCTCGTTCTTCCACCGCAAGATTGCCGATATCCACAACAGCTTCGGCACACCATCTTCGCACCCAACCGTCGAACCAACGCACCCCACCACGACCCTCCGCACCTGGACCGCAGTGACCACCGAAGACACAGCCCGCACGATGAACACCATCCACTCCGGTTCTCCGACTGCCCCCTGCCCCCACCACGTCTTCAACAAGGCCGACTCCACCATCGCACCCCAACTCCGAGACGTCATCAACACCTCCTTCGACACCGCCACCTTCCCAGAGAGCTGGAAGCATGCCGAGCTCAGCGCCCTACTGAAGAAACCAACAGCGGACCCTACCGACCTCAAAAACTTCCGCCCCATCTCGCTCCTCCCTTTTCCTGCCAAAGTCATCGAGAAGATCGCCAACAGACAGCTTGCCGCCTTCCTCGAGACGAATGGATCCCTCGACCCCTCGCAGTCCGGTTTCAGAGCCAATCACAGCACCGAGACCGCCCTCATCGCAGCGACCGACGACATCCGAGCCCTTCTCGACAACGGGGAAACAGCAGCACTCATCCTCCTGGACCTCTCCGCCGCGTTCGACACTGTCTGCCACCGCACCCTAGTCCAACGCCTCAGCAACACCGGCATCCAAGAGAAGGCATTGAAGTGGATCATCTCGTTCCTCGCTGGAAGAACACAGAGAGTCCGCCTCCCCCTGTTTCGTTCCGAAACCACCGAAGTCATCTGCGGCGTCCCGCAAGGATCATCACTCAGCCCCACCCTCTTCAACGTCTACATGAGACCTCTTGCTGCCATCGCACGCCAACACAACCTCAACATCATCTCCTATGCCGACGGCACCCAGCTGATCCTCTCCCTCACCAGAGACCCCGACACCGCCAGAACCAGCCTCCACGAAGTGGATGAAGAACAGCCGCTTGAAACTGAACTCAGACAAGACGGAAGTCCTCATCCTTGGACCATCACCCTCTGCCTGGGACGACTCCTGGTAGCCCCCAGCCCTGGGCACCGCCCCCAAGCCGACAGACCAAGCACGCAACCTGGGCTTCATCCTGGACTCCTCCCTCTCGATGACTAGACAAGTCAACGCCATCTCCTCTTCATGCTTTCACACCCTCCGCATGCTCCGCAAGATCTTCCGATGGATCCCGATCGAAACCAGGAAGAAGGCCCTCGTCACCAGCCGGCTGGACTACGGAAACACCCTCTACGCCGGAACCACAGCCAAGCTACAGAAAAGACTACAACTAATCCAAAACGCCTCCGCCCGACTCATCCTGGACATCCCTCGACGCAGACACATCTCCAGCCACCTGACGAACCTGCACTGGCTCCCCGTCAACAAGAGGATCACGTTCAGACTCCTCACCCACGCACACAAGTCTCTCCACAACCTGGGCCCCAAGTACCTCAACGACCGCCTTACCTTCCACACGCCCACCCGCCAGCTACGATCCGCTAGCCTCGCCCTCGCCGCCGTACCACGCATCCGAAGAGCCACCGCCGGAGGCAGATCCTTCTCCTACCTGGCGGTCAAGACATGGAACTCCCTCCCCATCCACCTTCGGCTGACCCAGGACCACCTCGCCTTCAGGAGACAACTCAAGACCTGGCTGTTCGAGCAGTAGCGGCCCCCCTCCCCCAAGCACCTTGAGACCCTTCCGGGTGTGTAGCGCGATATACAAGTGTTTTGATTGATTGATTGATTACGCTCCCATTCCTTGGAGGTAATCGGCCTCACCAGCTACATTTCCCACAAAACCTGCGCTTTTGTGCACTGACCACTCGGACTGGTGAAAATAGCATTTTGTACAGCTCAGATATGAGGGAATGTTTGTCCTCCTTACGCGCTAACCACTTCTCATATGACGTAACCAATGTCGAGTCCCGTGACCCAGTGTGTTATTTGGCGTTATGAATACACATCTGCAGCGGGCAGATCATAATCCTGTAGGGGCGGCAGATATGGCACAAGCCCTTCTGGATCAAAGATAGACCCTATGCTCTTGCAGCCCTGTTCTCACCAGCGATGAAATATCCCTGATTCCTGACCTGGGGGCAAGTCCGGGTTATCCACGCTGTAGTTCATCGGTGAGGGGGAAAGAGGTCCACCCCTTCCGTACTGCCACCCTGTCCAAGACCTTTGGGTGGGCGCCCTAACCGGCAAGGAGTACAAGCCCCAGGGCCAGTGCTTATGGGCTAGCCACAGTTATATCCAGATGTTTTTGCCCACCACAGACTCATCCATGAAGTTCCAGTGCTTCTCCGATAGCAGCCTATTCCATTCCACTATATATCAAAGGCATGTGGCTTGGTAGTAGCCACCAATGAGGGGCAATCCCAGGCCACCTTGCATTTTCAGGCATGTAAGCTGCACAAGTGAGAGGCAAGTCCGCTTGCCCTCTCTGACAGACTTATTAATGAAGGCTTGCAATTGTGTGAGTGCACGGGGGTGGGACACCATGTGTTCAAATTGACATACATATTAAATGCGTGGAAGAATCTACATTTTCCCTCCCGCTATGCATCCATCCCTTTTTCTGCGGTTTGTAGCAAGTCCACATACCCAACAGTCGGTTGTATTAATTACTAATTTATGTTGATGTAACAACTGGATAAATGAATTATTGTAATACTCAGTTCGTCTAATGAGTTCATGCTGAGGAAGTGTATGAAATAGATGTGGAGAGATAGTAGAAGACAAAGAGATAGAAGGAGGGACAACTTTTCGCTGCAGAGCATAAATAATCCAACTTATACACGCCAAAAGAATACACAATGATATAAAAATACATAAAGCTATACTAAAACGACTGTACATTATTTTACAGGATTCTTTTCTCATTTTATTCTTTTTCTCTCTATTCCCTAATCTGGGGGCATATCAACAACAACCGGCGATAATTATCGCTCAGCGCTCTTAGCGTGAGGATAATTATCGCCGGCTAGCGTGAATTTTTATCGCTGAGATAGCGTGCTATTAGCAACGCTTATCTCAATAGCGATAAAAATTCTCACGCTAACAGGCTAACGTGAGATTATCGCTGGAAACCCAGCGATAATCACACGTTACCTTGTTGATAGGGACAGGCAAACTTAGCCATGATATCCTCCTTCCATAGGATATCATGGCTAAGTCAGAAAAATACCAGACGTAAAAAAGCAGTGTTAACCGCGGTTAGCGCTGCTTTTTTTGTCTCTAACAGGGTTAGCGACATTCTTGATAATAGGAGAAATGTCGCTTAGCGACATTTCTCCTATTATTTAACTCTGGAACGCCCCCTTTGCATCTCATTAGAGATGCAAGGGGAAGCGTAGAGTAAAAGGGTGCTAACATGCAAATTTGCGTGTTAGCACCCTGTTGTTGATAGGGTGCTAGTTTTATCTCTGCTTTTTTGGCTTTTAAAGCCAAAAAAGCAGAGATAAAGCCCTTGTTGATATGCCCCGTAGTCTCCATCTTTCTAAGTGGATACTCACGGCAATCTTCCTCAATCACTTAGTCACGATTGTCTGCCGTCCTTTGACACTGCAAGTCCTGCAGGCCTATTGCCACTACTCAGGTCACAACTAAGACTCCTACCGTGACCCTGCAACCGGGTTAGAGAACTACACAGGAGAGAAAATCTTAAATGTTCTTAAGTCTAGGTCTTAGGTTATAATTTTCCTTGTCAGGTGCAGTTTGGTTTCGGAAAAATGTTCGTGGATTGGTAGTGTTCAAACAACGATGTGGTGGTATTGCTTCATGAAGAATGTCGTCGTCCTCTTTCTCTGACAATGTTCCATTCAGGCGTGCATCACTGAAAGGTACAAATCGTGGAATTTTCTCGCTCTCAGAGTCACTAATGCCCTTACGTACCCACTGATCAAACAGTAAAGGCAAAGGCACTTTTTTGCAATGCACGCCGTGAATCCAGTTTTTCTTTCCTTCGTCTTTCACCGCTGTTCTAGTAGTTAGGAGGACCAAATAATCAATCAACATTGGATATGGCAAGTCTGAATATTTCTTAGGGCGAGGGACTCCCCATATATTAGCTGGGCGTCCAAAAACCACTTCGTAAGGGCTAAGTGCCAAACGAGAGTTCTGGTGGATAGAAGAGCCAATGGTAAAGCATCGGGCCAATTAAGTCCTGTACTAGCTTGCACTTTCGCAATCTTAAGCTTGAGTGTACCATTGTAGTATTCTACTAAACCCGCTGACTGTGGATGATTCGCCGCATGGAACTTTTGCTTGATACCAAGACCCGCACAAACTTTCTGCATAACTTGTCCCACAAATTCGCTCCCATTGTCACCCCAGACAATGCGCGGCAAACCAAACCTGGGGAAAAATTCTTTTAGTCGAACTTTGGCTGTGGATAAACCTGTGTTGTCTTTTAGAGGGTATGCTTCTATCCATCTAGAAAAGGCACACACTACCACCAGAACATATTTAAGGTTTTTGCACCGCTCCATGTGAATGTAGTCGATTTGCAACACTTCAAAGGGATATGTCGGAGGAGCAAAGTAACCTGCTGGAGTTGGAGTTCCCTTTCCCGGATTGTACATCAGACAGACAATACAATGTTTTACTACATTTTCTGCACACTTCGGAATTCCTTCGTTTTGCCACACTGGAGCTAGAAGCTTGCATATGCCTTTCGCACTTAGGTGAGCTGGACCATGCGCCATAGTAACTACTGGTAATACATAAGCGTCTGGTAAAAGCCAACGTTGGTGCTCAGACAATTCCACCCAACATCCCATCTCATCTAACATTCCTGTACTTTCTTTCCACTTCCTCAATTCTTTCTCTGTAGCCTCTTCTTGAATCGATTTTACATTTTCTACTGTATCCTCATACATTCCTCTCTCTCTAACCCAATTCGCAGGACCCGCAACATACATTAGACTTGTAGCATCTCTCGCTGTCTTTTTCGCTACTTCTTCTGCAAATGCATTCCCTCGGCCAACATCATCTGTAATCTTCTTGTGTGCACTACACTTCACAATCGCTATCTGAGCAGGCAAAACAAGTGACTCAAGAAGGTCAGTCACCAACTGACCATGCTGTATTTTAGTGCCATGCGAAGTAAGGAATCCCCTTTCTTTCCAGAGACGCCCAAAATTGAACGCCACACCAAACGCGTACTGACTGTCAGTATACACGTTCACTCTTTTTCCTTTCGACAACACACATGCTCTAGTCAAAGCTATCAATTCTGCTGCTTGGGCTGAATTGTGTCTAATACGTGCAGTTTCTACAACTGTATGTAACGTAGTTACAGCATAGGCTGAAGTTGTCTCTCCATTAGGAAGCTTGAAACAAGAACCATCCACCCATAGAATTCCATCCGGATTTTCTAACAGTGTATCTTTCAAATCAATCCTTTCTTTTGTCTCTTCCTCAGTACGGAGGAAACAATCATGCTGTTCTTGAACACCTTTATCTACTGGTAGAGGCAACAAAGTAGCTGGATTCAAAGTGTTACATCGTTTGATGTGTACATGACTAGCCAAGAGTGTCAGCTCATATCCAGATAAACGAGCACTCGTAAGATGCTGCGTTTTCGTCCTGTTTAACAAAGTATCCACTGCATGTGGCACCATAACAATAAGAGTGTTATCTAGCACCATTCCAGCAGACTGTCGAATAGAAATTGATGCTGCTGCTGTCGCTCTAAGACAACTAGGCAATGCTTTAGCTACTGGATCTAACGTAGCCGAAAAATAGGCACATGGCCGCTGGTTGTCGCCAAAACGCTGCGTTAAAACTGACAATGCACAACCCTCTCTTTCATGGACATAGAGCGTGAAAGGCTTACTGTAATCGGGATTACCCAACACAGGAGCAGAACACAGAGCAGTACGTAAGTCAGAAAAACTCTTCTGACATTCGTCAGTCCACGGAAGGGGCTGAGGTGTATCTTTCAAAGTGAGTGCCAACAGAGGTTTAGCCATCAAGGAAAAGTTTGGGATCCACTGCCTACAATAAGAACTAATGCCCAGAAAGGCACGTACCTCTCTTTGTGTGGTTGGCACAGACATTTGAGCAATCGCTTGAATTCGTTCTGGGGTTAATCGTCGTCCCTCCTTTGACAAGAGATGACCCAATTAAGTAACTTCTCAACGAACATATTGTAATTTGGATGGTGAAACCTTATGATTCAGATCAAACAAGTGACGTAACAATGCAACAGTCACATTCTTGCAAATATCCTCTGAATCAGCAGCGATTAACAAGTCATCCATGTACTGGATAAGGGTAGCACCAGACGGTAAATGAAAAGCATCAAGATGACATTTCAAAGCTTGACTGTAAATAGAGGGACTTTCACAATAGCCTTGTGGTGCACGCTTGAACCGGAAGCTTCGGCCTCCAAGAGAGAAGCCAAAACTATCCCTACTCTCTTCTGCAATGGGAATACTAAAGAAGGCATTTTTTAGATCGATGACAGAAAACCAATTTGCTGTGGAAGGTATCATTGTCAACAGAGCAGTGATATCTGGGACCACCGGAAATTGTGGTACAACAATTTTGTTTACCTCCCGAAGATCAATTCCAAAACGATATACAGGAGGTTGAGAAGGATCGGTGCGTTTAAGAACAGGAAGAATAGGACTATTGCATATGTTCCCTCTCGTTTCTTCAACCACACCCTTCTGAATCAAATCATGAATGATTTCCAAAAGCGCATTTTCACCTTCAGTGGAAATTTTATATTGCGGAATACGTGGCAATTCAGCATTAGGCTTGAGAGTAACAACATAAGGTGGGATCTCAAGACAACCCACATCGTTCGGACCTGTAGCTCAAAGCTTTGCAGGAAGAGAGAGCAACTCAGGTGGAAATTGATCTTTAGACAAATACATTGGAGAAGCCAGTTTCTGTCCTAAAGTAAGATATATACCGGAAGGAGAACAATATATCGTAGCATGCATTCTTTTCAACAAATCTAAGCCCAACAGATTCTCGCCACAACCATTTGTTAAAAGAAGCGGAGCTTCCAAATCGTAGGGGCCAATTGAAATAGGCAAAGGGCAAGAAACCGGATTACGAACTGGGGCGCCAGAAAATCCTACAGATACATTTGTTAAGCCAGACAAAGGTGCCCCAGGGAGTTTAGAATGAATGATAGAACTTCTCGTTGCACCAGTATCTAAAAGGAATCACTCTGAAACACCCATTGTAGTGACATTAACATAAGGTCCATTCTGATCTACTGGAATCGACACAACTCCCTTACTTTGTCCATGGCTGTCCTAGTTAGCATGAAGACTTTCATTCTCACCATCAATATAAGGGTCTTCATTGTAGTACTGTGTAGATCTAACACTTTGTTGATCAAAGTAATTCACAGAATTAGGAGGAGGAAGGGGACGCTGTTCTTGAGTCAACACACCTCGACCTCTACCTCTGTTTGCTGACTGGAGGCCACCACGACCTCGTGGAGCAGATAGTGCTACATTGCGCTGCAATAAAACCGGACAACTATTCTTAAAGTGACCTTCCTCTCTACAATAGGCACATTGATTAGGACCTAACAAAGGTTGCGGAATATATGGCTCAGGCTTTTGATACACCCTTTGAAACTGCGGAGGCTGTTGAAACTGAGGCTGAGCATAACGAGGAGGATAAGCTTGTTGCAAGAGAACCTTTGTTTTTAATTATTTTGTCTTTTTCTCTTGCTTTTCTTTTTCTTCTTAACCCCTTCAGCGCGGCGCGGATTTCCGCGCCACGCTGAAGGTTCTGAGCGCGGGCGGGGCCATGACGGAACGGTTCCGTCATAAGCACAGCCCAACCGACGTGCATGACGGAACCGTTCCGTCATGCGCGTCGAAGGGGTTAATCTCTATTTTCATAATATTGTGCAGTAGCCAATATCTGGGCAGAAGAAGAAACAGCCCATCAACTTTCAGAATCTTTCAATTTGTGTGACAGTTCAGGAAGCAAATTGAATACAAATTTGTCTACAAATAATCGCTGTCCACCCTCTGTAGCCATATCTTGACCACTGTGATCGATAAATGTCTCCTCGAAATGAGTGAAGAAATCGGAGACACTCTCATCTTTCTTTTGTTTGCATGCTGCCAGTTTATCCCAATTAACTCTCAAGGCAGGCATCATCGTTTTCATTAATGTAATAATCCTACCGGGTAATTCTGAGATCAAAACTTCAGGTTTAGCACCACCCACTTGAGCTGCATCTGCGGCAATTATAGCATTCCAATCACCACCTACTGCTTGAACGTGATCCTCTCTACGAATCTTAGCCCATAATGCTTGTGGAACTACATTTCCCATCAACATATCGATATCAGCTAGATTCATGATGCAAGCATCAACAGTCTGTGATAATTCTTTATAATAACCTGCAGGGTTCTTACAAGGATCCGGTAGAGTCTGTTTAAGTGCTAAAACTTCAGATCTCTTCCAGGGGACATGTACCCATATACGTTGGAAGTGAGCAGGAATAGCTGGATTATTACCATGAGCTGCAACCTCTTCCTTCCATACTGGGGGAACCTCTCTTATAGGATAATTTTTCAGTGTCAGTCTAACCGAAGGATCGGAGTCAAGGAAAGTCTGAGAGGACAATAAGGTTCTAAAGGTAATAAGTGTCCTCACTGCTTTCTCAACCTTAGAACCCACAACAAGTCCTTTATCAAAATCAGTCTGAACATCTAACAGACCCTGTGGAACCGGACTCAAATTCATATCCTCCCATTCTTTAGCAAGAATTTCACACATTACATTGAAAACATATCTCTGCGTAGGCGCATTCCATTGTGAAAAGGTAGGCATAATATCGGGCACACTATATTGGGGACCTCTCTCGATCCATTTGCGTGCGAGAGAGTCCAACTTTTCTCGTACTTCAGAAGCTGGGAACTGACTACGAGATTGTCTTCAAGCAAAAGCCGGAGACACATTTAAGGCTTCAAAGAAAATAAGATAAAATACCAGTGACAGTGTCTGTGAGTCGCTTACGCACAGACGGAGAATTAGACATAAGGATAGGGGACAAGGTATTAGGCAACTGACTGAAGGAGAACCTGTAATTGCAGGAGGAGCAGAAGGCAAAGGAGATCGAAGTTCGGGAGATGAGGGCAAAGAAATCGAAGTTGAAGGTAAAGCTGGTAGAGGCGGTAATACTGGAAGGGGCAAATTTGGAAGAGCCGGAGCAGGCGGAGATACTGCTGGCGGCTGAACAGGCTGTAACAACAGGGGTGCATTAGCACCTTGTACATAGGGCGGAGGCAATCTCAATAAGTGAGACTTCAGGGGATCTTCTTCTAAGTCTTTTTTGTTATCGGGTGGGGAAACAGGCAATACTGGATAGCATTTATCTATCGCCATACGATACTGTCTTTCTGAAATTTCCATCGCATTATTTATTTCGTCATCTTTGAATTGCTGGGCAGCCTGTATAATTGTCATACCCTGTGCTTTCCTATCTCGTTTTGCTTGTTTAATTTCTCTCTGTTTGGCTTCCTTACGCCAAAGGAGGAAAGAGTCAAACATTGCCGGCCGGGCTTTTCTTTTAAATAACGTTGCTTCTAAATTATCTAGCACATCAGGCTCAAAACTACCGTTTTCTGGCCATTTTAAAACACCATCATTCTTCGTGTATCGGGTCCATGTCTCGTTAAAGGCAATGGGGCCAACACCATGTTTTGAATAGAGCTCATAAGTGGGAGATCCAACCGAAGGAATCAGACAAGAGTCCTCAAGCCAGGAATCCCTATTACAACCAAAGCAACAAAGTTTTCCAAACTTAGTCAGACCAGGCATCTCGTGATTTCACCGGAATGTTCACAAACTTCAAGGGGGTAAACTCGTTACACAACCAAAATTGTGGGCACGACCCACCAAAATACTTAACTAAGGACGTCTTCTTACGCCAACAGAGGCCCGTCTATCGTCTCGCCTTACCATAAATCACCAAAAGAAGGGCCAAGGCAGGGCGGCAGTCGGGGCAGCAGTCGTCAGTAGCCATCAGGAAGGAGTAACCACGCTGCAAAAGACCTTTGGACCACTTCGACATTCAGGGGTCGCTTGACGTGGTTCGCGATTTCTCAGGAATTTTCTTGCGGGGTTCCTCACGACCTTCAGGTAGAACCACTACCACTGAAGCCGCCATACGTTGGGCGCCAGTTGAAGAACCAGAACCTTATGGGCCTGGCGGCGCAGGGTACGCCTAAAATCTCCGGGGTTCTCCTGCTTAGCTGCACAGAGACACGGGACAATCTGTTAGGCGTAAAAGATCGGATTTATTAGCTGCAGCTAGTACAGTTATCCCAGAAGTACAGAAGGTAGGTTCTCGGGAGACTGCCACTTCACTCCGTGGCGCACAATCTTATATAGTACATAGGTGACATATACATTAACCAAGAACACACCTAAAACATATAAAAGGAGCCAATAAGAGAAGATGAAAAACAGAACAGAACCAATAGGAAAAGTTGAAAAACAGAAGTATCAAGTAACCCGAAGAAGCCTCTCCTCCAACTGTGTTTGTCACCCCTCCCCACAGGTTAATGTATCAACGGATTTGTAACTGACTTGCAGATGGCGAGACACCTTTATATGTTTTGGAGGACAGTTGTGAAATGAGAGAATATGAGCAGAGGACAGCGAAGGCCAGACGATAAGATAATGTCAGAAGAGAATAGTGTGAACCAACAGATAGTTGAGACAGGGATTAGGAAAACCAGACGGGGATTAGTGTACTCGGCCAGTCCTAACACCAGCTCTGTAAATAGAGGCAGAAGGCTTATTTCGACATGATGCTGCAGGAAAAGCAGAAAAGACTTTGTTCGCCGTGCTGCCTGAGTGAGGGCAACACAAAATGGCGGCGGAGCACAAAATGGCGGGTCGATACGATCACGATCGAAAATCGAATTTCCTCAAGGGAGTGGACTCAGGTGAGGGCTGTTCCTCGTATCCCCTTGTGGTGGTGTCTGGCATCTGGGGTGTGGTGTGTGAGAGGGCATTTGAGGCTGCATAGAGGTGTAGTAGGATGTGTTGTCCGCAATGTGACACACGTCAAGTGGCATGCATATTTAATCATTGTCAGCATGGTGTACGTTCTTGGTGCTGTGCTTGATGCCAAAACAAGACTGGGAGTGGTCCATGATGGAGTTCTCTTCAATGTAGCAAGTCATCTGGGTGTTTATGGGTCTCTCAGTGACTTTGTCCACCACGGGTTGCAGGGAGATGGCCAGATAGTTCATCTTGTCTGTTGGGTCATACTGCCAATGAGCCAATTTGTTAAACATCGTGACCGGTCTTGACGGTTTTCATGAAGGTGTCTAGGGATGGTGTGCATGTGAGCCTTGCTGTTAGCTCATTCAATGTATTGGATGCATGAAGAGTTTCTTTCCCCCATTTGACACCATTTCACACCCAATTTACAGCTTAGACCCACAGTTCACACCCACTTTTAAGATTTGCACCCAATTTAGGACACATTTTACCAAATTGAGCACCAAATTCACACCCATTTTTCTGCTGGGACACACAGTTCACACCCACCTCTCATAATTGAGAACCATTCCACACCCACTTCTCAGATTTGAGCACCATTCCACACCCACTTCTCCACATTGGGCACATTCCACACCCACATCTCAGGATAGTGCCCCCATTCCACACCCAGTTTTCTGATTTGGCCCCCTTTTCACGGCCTTAACAGTTATATTTAACAATGAATTAACCAATGAAATAATTTTTTATCAGTTCATAGACCATACATTATAAATTATCATGTCAAGTACACCCTGTGAATCGTGAATTACATAGTATTTGACACAACCATTGGTGAGTTGTGTTCCCGATTTTACCCATTTTAAAGTCAGCTTGTACACGCTTGACGCACTATTGCAACTCTCTGGGATGATGAAACATACACAGCATGATTTTACTTTGGTACTCTTACTTGCAATTATTGTACAATGGTAACATTTCATAGTGCTATACTGATGCAGGAGAGTAACTTGCAGACAGGGTATGTGTGTTGAGTTTGTTTATTGTCACAAACACTAATTGAGGTCCTTTTCTTCATACATGTATTTGCTTTTGTCATTTACAATCTGATGTGCTCATGTTAAGAAATTATTTATGATCCTGTCCCTTCGGGCAAATCCAGCCGCAATGGCTGTGGGGTGTGGGCCACCTCGCTGATCCTCGTCATCATCCTGTTCATCGCCCGACGCAATACACAACATGCCAGTATGATTTTGTTCACCATTTCTGGTCTGTACAGCAATTTACCACCTGTAATATCCAGGCAACGGAAACGTGACTTGAGCACGCCAAATGTACGCTCCACGATACCACGTGTGCGTCGATGTGCAGCATTGTACTGCCTCTGTACCTGGGTGGTGGGGTTTCGTATGGGGGTCATCATCCACGGGCAGAGAGCATATCCTTGATCACCTATGACATGTGAGGGATAGATGGGTAAATGATTCATTAGGCATACTATGTTGGCAGTGTTGACAGTTTATTATCTTGTGATTTTAGCAATTTTTAGACTTAGGTTAGACATGTGTTGCTTCTGGCTATTTAGCAGCATCAATGCTGAGTACATTGCCTCAGTGTTGATCATCCAACCAGCCATTTAGCTTGTGTTTGCTGCACAGTTGCATACGTGTCACTACAAATGTACACAATGGAACTGAGTCCTGCCCTAAAACCACAGACACCAACAGGCAAACTGGCTCTCCTGACATCTAGCCAGGGCACTGATCCACACTCCTCGCAGTCACTGCCATGTGAATGGTAAAATGACATTGGCCACGCATGACACAGCTCACATTCAGACATGCATCTCATGCTGATGGCAGGCCTGTGACACCACACAAGCCATGCAATTGTATTTTCCGTGAGATAACGAGGGACAGTCTGCAGCCACCTCACCTGCAGGGCCCACTGGAGACCGTGAAGGTTTGAAAACATCATCAACAATAACTTTTGACACAACTTAAACTTCATGGCCTGGGTCATCTGTCACTAGCAGGGCATGAAACTCACATGACACCACTTCTCCAAATCATTTACACTATGTGGTTTATTTGACCAGATCTGACTGGCCACACACTTCACCATGCTGATACACATGGCATGGCTCACCTTTGCACACTTCTTAGCATTTGTAATTGTTTAGCATTTGACCTATCTATTTCAACACACAAGTAGTGGCCGAATAGACATCCACTTACTCATCGGGAAACCACATAACACACCATATCACAGGGGTGAGAATGAGAAATATGTGTGGCAGAGTGAGAGAGGAGATGCTACGAGACACCATTAACAGCAGTACCAACAACACTGCAGTCAACACCAATGGCGCTGTATGGTGGTTTCATAACACATTTTCCGGTCTAAGCATGCACATTTGCCACACTCTGCACTTCCTACAATCAAAGTGCAGTGTTACAACCTTGGTCATGACAAACCTCTGAATTGACACACTGGTTGTACATGCGTGAGTACTTATGCAACGTTGAGTCACCCTAATAGGTCACCAGCAACAAGAACTGCAACATGAGCATCTTCATCAACAATGCGACCACACACCGGACTGGGATACCAGTGAGGATGACTTTGATTAGGTACATAGATGGCCAGGTACTGCGGGTTACTCTACACCATGGGTACTCACATACTTTCTCTCTGGTCCCAAATTTGCAGTGTGGTTTGTGGCAGTGTGCCGCACGGGTAGGGGCGGGGTCAGTGGGGAAGAGGGCAGAGCTAGTGAGAAAGGAAACTGACCATGTGGTTGGACACAGGCCCCTGGTGTGGAAACCCTCGTTCACTGAGCCACCAGGCCTGGCATACACACATATCTCTCTCTCTCTCTGCCTCCCTCTCTCTGTCTCCCTCCCTTGCTCTATCTCGTCCTCCCTTGCTCTATCTCTCCCTCCCTCTGTCTCCCTCCCTCTGTCGCCCTCGGTCTCCCTCCCTCCGTCGCCCTCATCCTTCTGTCTCCAACCCTCTGTCTCCCTCCCTCTGTCGCTTTCCCTCTCTCACCCTCTGTCCCCTCCCCCCCTGGCAGCCTGGGCTGGGACAGCTTCCTGGGCACACACACAAAGCCACACCCCAGTACTTCACAGGTCTTTCATGGACCATTTATTTGTTAACGAGTTTTTGTTATATTTCACCTCTTGGCGCACATGCATCGCCACTCTGACTGTTGCTGGACTCGCACAGCCCCCATGGTGCAGAGTCTCTCAGAGTCTGCGCTGGTGCGGCAGTGTTTGGTGGCACTCTTATGAAATCTGCAGACATGGCACACAGGTACAATGTCTGCAAGGTCCACGGCCCAACAAGAAAGTCTTGCCAGGCCGCTGGCAGCAGGTGGGCCATACTGTGAGTACCCGTGCTCTACGCAGTGGAGCCTGTAAACCTCATCCTCGTACACAATACATCAGCATGTGCCCATGCATTTTGTGCCCACCCCCCAATCAGTACCTAGGCAATGTATTTACATCCTCCCTCTTGATGGGTCAACATGATTGTGTTTTTTGTGCATGTTGTGTGTTCAGTTGGTACTTACCCACAAGCAATGCATTTCCATATAATCCATCCTGGAAGCGCTGGTTTATGATGCATTGTCGGAAGATGAATGCATCATGCACACTCCCTGGAAATTTGGCAACGACATTTGTGAACAGTCCGCGGTGGTCCACTATTGCCTGCACATTCATTGAATGTGTGTGCTTCCTGTTGCGTTAGATATGTTTGCTGTCCGCAGGGGGCACAATTGGTAAATGTGTGCAGTCAATTGCACCGATCACCTGTGGTATGGCAGCAATGTCATGGAATCCTTGCTTGATGGCAAACTGCTCCTGCACAGTGTTGGGAAGTATAGGTGCTGCGGAATCAGGCTGTGCATGGCATTCAAGATAGTGGGGAGGAAGGTTGAGAAGGATGCCTGTGATACTCCACCGACTCTGGCTGTTGTTGGTTGGAATGTCCCAGAGGCCAAAAAGTGCAGCACAGCGAGCAGTTTTGTCTGCGGGGGGATATTGGTTTTCCGCTCTGTTGGTGGCGTCAGCCTGTGTGCAATAAGGGTCAGGATGTGCTGGATGGATGTCCTTTTGAGCCTGTAGTGGGCTATGACTTTCTCTGGCCTCTGGCCTTAAATCTGCGAGGTAGACACGTCTGTGCAGTGCCCGCTGTCTTCTTCGTCGCTGCATGGGTGGTGCTGGTCCTGGTGGTGGTGGCATTGGCGGTGGTTGTTGTTGTTGCTGCATTGGTGGGACTCCAATCTGCAGGTTGATTACCTCCATGACTTCTGTGGCTGTTCTGGGGAAGCTCGGGCCGATTCTCCCTTATATACACCCACTTATCTCCAGTGTATGTCAGGTTTTTATCAGGTGTTAATAACTGGAGTTAGCGTGCGTTTTTTTGCAGCTAAGTGATTTGGCGATATCCTTAGTGAGAAGCTGTGTTAGCGACTTTTTTCGTGGGATTTCAGTCAGGAACACCTACTTTGCATGTCATTAGCGTTGATTATCGCTGGCTTGAAAGGCGATAAATTTCCGGTCGCTATCGCTGGAAAAGTAACGCTGACAGGGGTTAGCGTCGCCTTGTTGATAGGGCAAATTATCGCTGCTTTATCACCGGAAACTGGCGCTAAAGCGGCGATAATGCCCTTGTTGATATGTCCCATAGTTGTTCAGCTGCAATGAAAGGGTAGGTGGCCCAGAGGATGTGGCCACAACATGTTCTTGTCTAAAAATAACATAATAATATATATATATATATATATATATATATATATATATATATGCAAACTGATACTGTCCCACATTAAGCATGAAATGACATTAGTTTAAACAGCAACAAAACGTGTCTATGTGGCCATGAGTGGTATACCTTGACATGGTAAAGAGATGTTACACTGCAAGGACCTTGGTTAAGGAACCATAGTAAAAGGAGTTCTTCCCTGAGGAGATTGACACAGCATAAGGGAGGATGCCGGACTGCTAGTATTGTGGGAGGAATGAAAGGGTGAGCTCCACACAATATCAAGTGTTCAAGCCCAACAGGCAAGTGTCACTGTCACTGGGAGCACAGGAAATCTGAGGAGTCGGATTGAGTACATCATGCGTGTAACATAGGAAATAAGAGTGCTAAGGTGCGCAGGTCCTCTGTATTTCTTCATTCAGACTAGTCTTGTGGCTTCACAGCCTGAACACCCAGCTTTGCTCTTTGAAAAGGAACTTGGACATATCTTGAACTGTTGCTAGTAAAACCATCCAGTGCAAGTCATTAGCGGTGTGGCCTTGTTCAATTAAATGATTTGTCAGTTTGTTTGAGAGTGTCTTACTTCTTATGTGGCTCCGATGCTCCGTAATACGTGTTTTGATTTTCCTGCTGCTAAGGTCCACTAAACACTAGTCGGATGAAGGTGATGGCTAAAAGGCCTGGCTGAACAGCCAGGTTTTCAGGCAACGTTTGAACGAGCTCTTGTCTTTGGTGGTCCGTATGGGAAGTGCATTCCAGCTGAAGGTTGCAAGAACTGGGCCAGCCTTCTAGAAAGTTCTGTAAGCCATCACAAGGCATTTGAAATTAACTTTTTGGCAGATAGATAGCCAATGCAGATCCTTGATGTGAACATGAATATGGTCATATTTTCAGAGATTTTGGAGAAGTCAGAAAGCAGCATTCTGCACCAACTACAGTCTCTTGAGTTGACATGTTAGTAGGCCCCAGTGCAGTGCGTTGGCATATTACAGCCATTAAGGCTATGAGCACGTCATCAGGGATCTTACGAGTCTAGTCCTACTAGGGGTAGCGCGTTCTCTCTGTGACTTTGTTTATGTCGCTCGTACAGTGCCAGGTTATTTATTTGAATTCAAAGTGATGATGAGAAGTTTGCATCTATGCATTGCAAAAAAGGAAACTGAGATGACTCATCAAGGGTGGTAACAAATGGGAATATAATTAAATCTAAGATCATTCCCTGCAATCCATTAGTTCCAAATGTAGTTTTTGTTAAGGCAATTTGGAATATGGATTTAAGAACAGTTGATAGACTTGAGTCAAAACTAGTCGTACTATAGGTGATCTGTTTTATGGACTGTTTGCTTTTCATAAAACATTTTGTGGAAATTATTAAAAGAATCACTAATCTACTTTTATACATCTTCTTAATTTCTTTCATCAGCACCCAAGGCCAAGAAGAGGGGTGAATTGGAAAGGTCCAGAACAAGCTGGTCAGCCGGCGCAGACCACCAGAGCAGTTGCCGAGGGCTCTGCTGTTTCCAGTAAATCCTTTTATGATTGTTGTGAACTTCTTAGGGTAGAGTCATAGAATCTTGGGGTATTTGTCTATTGGAATGTTGATGTTATCTATCATGATTCATGAAAGTTCAGATTGCAGGCCCAAGTAAGCTAGCATTGGAAACACAAATCACCATGATTATTTATTGAGAGGGCTGTCCTTTTCCTACTCATGCCTAGTTCTAATACAGTTCAGCTCACGAGACAGTGACCATTGTCATCATGGATCACATCCCATCCCCCCAATGTAGTGTGCTACAGACCCGATCATTTATGTTTACACTATATCAGCCATTTCCCATGACAGTGCTGTCACATGGCCCAAGGGGACATTTTCGTCATCCTTCAGTTAGCATTTGTACGCTGCAGACTGTCCGCAGCTTTGAGCACGGTACAACATGAGTTTATTTTTGAAATACCTCTTTTGATATTTTAAAGCAAACGCAAGGAGATGATGCTCGGAGTGCTGTAACTTTTCAGACACTTACCCCCACTCACAGACCTGGGTTGAATCCATCATCGTTTTATAGCTCACTTCACCACCCCAGTTCGGACCCAGCCATATGCAAATCGGACTTGACCCTGTTCTTTATGGGAATAGTCCAGCCCACACTGCCAAACCAGCTCTTCCTTGGACCAGAAACAAGCATCCTAGGACTGGTTTAGGGTAACACCCCTCATTAGCTAGGCTAGCATGAATCCAGTGGCAAAGTGAGCAAGAGGTCTACGTCTTGGCATACTCTGACAACTTAGGATGAACAAAGCAAACACACGTAGATGATGGACAGAGTACTGACACTTTTCAGACTTTCCAGAGTGTCTGAAAAGTTTCAGCGCTCCATCTGGCTTCTCCTTGTGTATGCTCTTTTGATATTTTCACATGAGATCCTACCGCTGTATTCACGGTTTGCAGGTTCCTGGGCTTTAGTCTGAACATTGTGAACAAGGTCGAACAACAATGCCCCTTGTTATTCTGTTCTGTACAGGCCCTAGCACCTAGACAAAACATATAGATCCAGCTTTTTTTTGGACTCCGTATTTTGGTCATATTGGAACACACGGATAGGGAGCACACACTTGGAAAGCGACCTTTCCAGGGAGAATAGCATGACAGCACCTATGATGTAGATCCATCATCTATAGACTGAGGTACGGGGTCTGCAGATATTGGCCAGAGATCTTCCAAAATATATTCATCCTGCTTCTATAGAAGGGACGGGAGGTTAGGCCATGCTGTCTTTCACTATGACAGCTCCTTTTATGATTTAGGGACTACTTGCTATGCTGACCGTGTTTGTGTTATGCATTTTTCTGCTTATTGTTGTACGTATACTGCATATTAGAGCATGTTAGTTAAAATACATATTTTAAACTTGTTTGTATCTCTGTCAGATCATATTGTGGACAAGTACAAGAGTGTGAGCGAAAGGGTGTGTTTTGCAAGCACGATTCCTGAGAGAGCCGGGAGTGTTGTGTTCTGAGGTGTCTAATCACTTGTTCCTGTGTGAGGGAGTAAGAGGGCAGGTGAGGCACTATAGCTAGTGGGTCATAGACTCATGGGTACTAAGGTGGTAGAATGACTTAATCCCTGTATACTAAGGTCCCATAATCCTATGCATAGTTATATGTTTGTGCAGAATCCCTGAAACAGTGGCGCAAGGCTGGAAAAAAAGAACGAGGTCCAACTCCCATTGCATTTGCCATCCAACACCATATGTCTTTCACTGACCTTTATGACACACCCGGCTTGTCTAACCTTGAAAACTAACCATTCAAATGCCCAGAGTGATATTTGGAAGACACTGACATGGAAACTGAGCTGTAGTGTTGCTTTTGTGTTGTTCCTATAAACCTATATAGAATCTGCACGTTTAGACACATAGACTGTGGGATTGGTGTCCATACTGATTCCATTCCCCCCCACCGGGTATGTTCGCTGTATACCAGCTAGCTCACCGTGCCACTGTAAACTCCTCTTACCAGGGAGAGAATAGTTCCTGGCAACTATCAAACATGACAGCTCTGCCCCATCAGGGACCGTGGAGACAGTACTTTTCCCTCAGTCACTCGTGCTCACTTGTCTCAGTGAGGTCCACAGCATAGATGGTGGGATGTTTTCAATAAGCATTTATTGAACCAGAGTCATTCTAGTGTAGAAAAGGTGTGCTGAAACAACCATTAGACTGAAACAGATATAAATGATTATAAGCACCAACAGTGTAACAGGATGGTACATTTCTACCATAGTGCTAAAACAATTAATACAGGCAGGCATAAAAATACATGACAATGAAATGCGTACTCCTATGATGCGACCCTAACCAGATGCACCTAGGTGTACCTAGCATGTATGTAGGTGTAGAGCCAGGAATCCCCCTAGGCTGAAGCCAACCCCATTTCCTGTATTGAGGGACTTTGGGCCCCTGTCTGAGTCTCAAGATGGACACCCCGTGAGTGATGTCAGAGCACTGCGAGCTGGAGTGTCTGTGTGCAGGAACCTCTGGAACCTCCGCGTCTCGCGTCGGTGTGTCAGCATGGAAGTCTTCCTCTGCTGCCTGCCCCAGCAAAGATATGGTATATATATATATATACCCAAAAGGTACCCTTAGGGAAATCTACCTTGCGGTTGAGGATGACGGAGGGGTTGACCCTTATTCATAGTTTTTATGCAGAAGATGGTAATCCTGCAGTGATTCTGAGAATCTTCAAGCATAATTAATGAAGCTATTTTATGGGGAAAACCAAACAACATTTATGCAGCATTTAACTAGGCAAAAGGAAAATACCAAAACCCATTGTGTAGTGTAATGGTACGGTAAATGTAGGTGACAGGTTAGGGGCCTACTCAAGCCTTAATTGGTATACCCTATGAAACATGTGGTTAATCAAAAGGGGGAAGAGAGAGGTACGTAGTGGACCTTGCCTCCCATATCATATCTTAATCAAAAGACGTCCTCTAGAGAAACCTATTCCAAATGATATCTTCCCAGATACCCCAGTGATCACTAAGGGAAAGAAGTAATTTTCTTAAAATAACCCTCACCCACCAAAAGGCCCCTTGGTGGCATGCTTTATCATTGGGTTCTTCCACCCCGCTGCAGGACGGGCATGCTGCGACCGAAGGAGATGTGGGAGCACTTATTTTTGTAGATGTGGGTTATATTACTAGAGTAGGAGTGGAAGGGTCAGATAGTAATAAAAACATTCTAAAAAATACCTGGCCACCAGGAACCTAAACGTTATCAAACCCTGTGGCGGGTATTGTTAAAAAAGGGGGGTTTTGAGTCACACAATGTAATGAGTGTGTTACTCGCAGTCGAAACGTAACATTGCACTGCTGTTGTATTTGGGGTTGTGTATCTGGGATCTAAATTATGCGCAATGTTTTATTTCTAAATTGTAAAATCTAAAAAATACCTGGCCACTAGGAACTTAAACTTTATCAAACCCTGTGGCGGGTATTGTTAAAAAAGGGGGGTTTCGAGTCACACAATGTAATGAGTGTGTTACTCGCGGTCGAAACGTAACATTGCACTGCTGTTGTATTTGGGGTTGTGTACCTGGGATCTAAATTATGCGTAATGTTTTATTCTTGCCCCACAGAGCATTGGTGATGCCAGCTCCAGTGCCGCTGCAGGTAGAGATGGCGATGGGTCAGTTGGAGGGGGAGAAGCAGCAGCAGGGACGGGTACTGGTAAGTGACATCATTTCTTGTAATTACAATGCTCACTAGCTATTGCCGTGGCTTCGCTCTTCGGCATAAAAAATGACCGCGAAGTGACCCCACAGCTTTACCAGACACAGCGGTGGATGATTTTTTATTATGCCATCTTCTATCTGCAATGCAGCAAAGTCTCACATAATGAGCTTTGATGGCTTGAGGGATACATGAAAGAGCAGAAGGTAACTTAAAAGAAAGGAAATGGTATATGAGTGAAAGGGTGGATGGGCGAAAGGAGGGTTTGAAAAGAGGGTTGCTATGTATTGAATGGGTGGATGGGAGAAAGTAAAGCTTAATCATGGTAAATATGGGTGAATTAGAATGAAAGGATGAATTCTACTCATGAGGGACGTGCTGCTGCTGACCTACTCTGCTTACTTGGTTTATATAGGGTGATCACTATCATTTTTCTGTTATGTTATATTATTTTATAATGCGCGCAGCTACTCCAAAGAGTGTCCCGACGCAAAACCAAGAGGAGTCAACACACTAACACTAGACGAAAAGGATGTTTCTTAAAGGCCAGAGGGTCTTGGGTATTGCAAAGTGCAAAAGGAAAAGCATTCCATGCCTGGGCGGCTTTCACAGCAAGGGAAGAGCTGCCCAGCCTGTGGTGCATGAAGCGGGGCACTTGAGCTAGAAGAAGTGCTGATGAGTGTAATTTTCTCAGCGTGACATCAAAGGAAAACCGCTTCCGCAAATAGGCGGGACCATGACGATGTAGGGCATGATGGGAAATTACAAGAAATTTAAATTTGACCCCTTCAGTTACAGGAAGCCAGTGAAGTAAACGTAGATATTCACGCACGCTACTCCTATTGGAAATTCCAAGGAGAAGCCTGGCGGATGCATTTTGGACGACCTGGAGTTTAGTCAATGAGTACCCTGGGATTCCCACATACAAGGCATTGGCATAATCCAAACGGGAGAGAATCAAAGCAAGGATGACCGTGTCTTTCGCAGGCCTAGGGAGAAGAGGAAGTAATCTCCTTAAGGTTTTAAGGAGACCAAAGAAGCTACCTGAAAACTTCTTAACCTGGGTAAAAAGGAAAGATTGTCCTCCAACCATACTCCCAGGTTCTTAGCAGATTTCCCATTAGATGTTGGTAGAGGGAACCCAGGAGGCCAGATCCTGTCTCTGGGCCAGATTCACAGAACTAACTTAAGACAAAATCCTAAACTTACTACCAATTTGGTATTCACAGAAGGCACTTACTCATTTTGGTATTCACAGAAGTTAGGACTCCTTACTTTAGGACTCCTAAATGCGTTCTGTGAATACCAAAAGTCTTACAGTTAGGATTTTTCTCAGTTTAGGAGTCCTAAAGTTAGGAGTCCTAACGTTACTACTCCTAAACAGAGAAAAATCCTAACTTTAAGAATTTCGGTATTCACAGAAGGCATTTAGGAGTCCTAAAGTTAGCAGTCCTAACTTTACTACTCCTAAACTGAGAAAAATCCGAACTTTGAGACTTTCAGTATTCACAGAAACGCATTTAGGAGTCCTAAAGTTAAGACTCCTAACTTCTGTGAATACCGAAATGAGTAAGCGCCTTCTGTGAATACCAAAATGGTAGTAAGTTTAGGATTTTGTCTTAAGTTAGTTCTGTGAATTGGGCCCTCTGAAACTGGGGTGGAAATTACCATAGAGGAGAACCTCCGACTTGTCTTTGTTGCATTTAAGTTGAGCGGCAGCAAGCCACTTGAAGACAGAAGACAAGCAGTGATAGGCAGAGGATACAGAGTCCGCATCCTTCTCCCAGGTAAAAAGGAGCTGGGTATCATCTGCGTAGGCAAACACCTTAGCCCCCAAGTCCTTGGCCAAGTAGACCAGAGGAGTGACATTCAGAGATATGATTCTTGTAAGTGGGGTTATTCATTTATTCTACTTCCTGGATTTGTGTATTTGTTAAGTGAGCCAGATCTATCCTACCTATCATTCATCATTCCCCCTCCGCGCTCTTGACATTTCTGCCCCCTATGGCCCCAGTGCAGTATGGGGCAATCAGTTTGTAAGAGCAGTGTTGGCTGTGTAATGTGTGTCTGCTTCAGTTAATGCCGCATTTACAATGTTTTTGATGCACGCAAGGTGTGTTGTCACTTCGCCCAGGCAGTCGTCTCTTAGTACTTCACTCCGTTATTTTTCCTAAATTCTTCTGTCCTAGCCTACCAAACTGGAAAATCCATTCTTGGCATGTGCCACATTTAGTACAAAAGGGGGTGGTGATGGACGGAGCATCAGAACCAATCAAACACTCACACCCAGTCAACAGATCTGGGTTTGGTCCATCACCATTTTTTAGCCCACTCTGCCACCCCAGTTCAGACATGGCCATATGCAAATCAGTCTGACCCTGTGCCTCATGGGAACAGTCCAGCCCGAACTGCCAAGCCATGCCTTCCCTGGACCAGAAACAAGCTTCCTAGGACCGGTTTCTGGCATTTCAGCCGTCTTCAGCCAGGCTTGCTTGAATCCAGTGGCAAAGTGAGCAAGGGACTCACGTCTGAGCATACCCTGCCAACTTATGGCGAACAAAGCAGTACAAAAGGGGGTGGTGATGGACGGAGGATCAGAACCAATCAAACACTCACACCCAGTCAACAGATCTGGGTTTGATCCATCACCATTTTTTAGCCCACTCTGCCACCCCAGTTCAGACATGGCCATATGCAAATCAGTCTGACCCTGTGCCTCATGGGAACAGTCCAGCCTGAACTGCCAAGCCATGCCTTCCCTGGACCAGAAACAAGCTTCCTAGGACCGGTTTCTGGCATTTCAGCCGTCTTCAGCCAGGCTTGCTTGAATCCAGTGGCAAAGTGAGCAAGGGACTCACGTCTGAGCATACCCTGCCAACTTATGGCGAACAAAGCAGTACAAAAGGGGGTGGTGCCACATTTAAACATGCAACACCCATGTGGAGTGACTCCAGAACATATTTGATGGTTTCCCATAACAGATTTATTTTACACTTGTTCAGATTCTTCCCTTTGAATTGAACCCGGAATGAATGAGCCAAGGATGATGGGTCGATGTTCAGTGCAGTGGTCCCTCTTCTGTATATAAAACAAAGTCCTGCCCTACCTGTCTGATCCCTCTACACTGCCCCCTGCAGGAGAGGAAATCAAGCTTCCTTTCCTTGTTTACTGCCGAGCAAATGAATCTGTTAGAAAACGTGGTGGCGGGAGCGGCCACAGAGTGAAGTAGGAGTAAGGGCATGATGTGATATCAAGTTTGGCACATGAGATACACAGTGAGGAATGTGCCAAATAAAATCCATATAGTCCATTCCTTTACCTGTAGCGCAGTCCATTAGATGGATTTTCCTCAACGTCTAATTACGGAAGACATAATAATATATTAATATCTGCATTTCATACATATTACATGTGTGACTGATGCAGGATCTTGTTTATTGTTCATCTGCCTCATTGGAGAGAGGGTGGAAAGAGAAATGCATTGGAAGCGCCATTGGAATTAGAAATGAATACCTGTCACCTACAGCTGCAGACAGTGGCAGACTCGCAGAGGCACTGGCTAGTTTGCTACTGTCTGCTATTTTAGCACCACACACAACGTGTACCCCATATAATGCATCATCTTCTACTCATCTATGGGAAGTCCTTTATTTTCAACTCAAAGTGTCAGACTCTGTTCATAGTTACTTGAAAAGCCATTAGAAAAAATATAAATAAAATCACTCTTTTTTTAATCCTGCGATGTTATTCTCCCCTGTTACTTTCTGCCACACAGTTAGTGCTTTTTTACATTTGGCAACATGTGTGGCTAAAACATAAAATTGTCCTTGTGACTCTCCTAATCATAATCACATCAAATAAATTCAAATGGCTGTAAGGGACCAGCAATGTACTGCTACTGTGCCACCCATTTATTTAAAACAATGTTTTACACAGAGCATTATTTACAATTTGTCTTTTTTGTTTTTCTCAAAATAGCTGCTCCTGTCGGTCCAGCTAGACCCCCCGACAGCCAGGAGAGGGGGTGCCATTTGCAGAGGCCGAAGTATATCCAGCAGGAATACCAGCAGCTGGTGGTCCTGGAAGAGGAGGAGAAGGACATGAATATAGAACAACCAGTCTCCTCCAGCCTCCCGGATATCCTATTGCCGGTGCTGCCGCCAGCCAACTGCTGCCAATTCCCAGCCAGAAAAGCAACACGCCATTGCTGTGCAGCATCCTGCAGCGGCTGGACACTATTGAGGACCGGCTCACCTCGATGGAGCTGATCGTGGACCAGCTCCAGGCCGAAGTCCATAAAGCCCTCTTTTGAACCTTTTTTGATTTTTTTGTTTTGGTGGGAAGGATTTGTTGTTTGTTGGGGCTGGGTGGTGAGGGTGCAAAGGCAGCTGGGACTGGAGAGACATTCTTGGACATTTTTAGTTTTGGGGCTTGGGTCACTTATGTTTGAGAGAGGAATCGGCATGCTATTTGGGTAGAGAGGGTGGGTTGAGCTGTAAATAAATAAATGGGTCAACTATTTTTTTCTGATGAAAATTAATGTCTGAAGTAGTTTATTTTACTTTTACTTTGCACTGCTGCCTTCACGGAGTATTACGAAGCCTATTTATGTGCTTGTAACTTTAGAGAGAAGGCACCACTTAGTTACAGGGTCTAGGATTTTACTTCTCTAACTATCTTGACCACTATGAGGAATGCTGCTGTGATGACCTATATTGTGTTGAAATTCTGAAATATCTAGAAAAAAACAGTAGCCGTTAATATATTTCTTACTAAGTTAAATTAAAGTCTGGAGTCAACAAGCTTAGGTTAGGCCTGAATGATGATCGTGCTGACTACTGATGTTCTAAACAAATATGGAAATGAGGAAGTTGGTAACGGGCTGGTTTGGGCGGCTGCTTTGAAGATTCTACAGCAGGTTGGTGTTGCTTTCACCACATCTGCCGCATCAAGTGTGTGATCCACTGATGGTGTAATTTAAGCCACAGCTCAATAAATAAAACAACTCGGGGGGAGAGGGTTAGGGGTTTGGTGAATGGATGAGTAATGGGATTAGGGAAAAGTTTGACAAAGACAAACACTACAACACACGGCCAACATTCATCTGGGCAATAAGCAGCCGCACATCATTCGCCATCAGTCTGTTGTTAGAAGGAAACAAAGGAATGAGTACAGATACAACCTCACTATAGGGGTTCTAGAGGGAGGAATTATTACCATCCACGGTACCACTCCATATGATCTGAACTCACAAAAAGGTCACCGTATGGTGGACCCAAGCTACTCACCAAAGAATCAAAGTGAGGGGGGAAGGGACCGACGCACACCTGTGTTAAGACGAGAACCCTCACTCACCCTAAGGTGACATGCTTTATCACTGGGCTCCCTTTTGCACACTGGGGCCGCAAGGTACCCAATGTGAGCTACAATTCCCACACAGGAGAGGAGCGTGAGGTGTTTTATGTCATCCAATGTAGGGCAGAGTACAAAACAATTCTTAAAATGTAAATTAAAACTAACTCCTGGTTGACAGGGTCAATCCTTTATTGATGTTCCCAGTGGATAGATTATAATATGCTCTGTGATAATAGGGATAGAGATGTTCCCTATTAGGATAAGGTCAACATTTTTCTGCCTCAATAGACCAAAAAGGTTCTTAGCATTCTTTAGGACCATTCGTTATGTCCTCGCTTTCAAACATACAAAATAAAAGAAAACATCCTCTCCAAGGCGTTGAATCTGAAGATGGTTTAGATCGATGGAGTCAGTTTTGAAACAGGACCTAGGGAAACTGCTTGAACCATTGAGGAATTTAGGCACCACGGCGCAGTTGAAATTCCCTGCTACACTGCGAGTGATGCATAAGGAATAAAATGCAGAATTTTCCGCGACTGGAGGAAATTCATAAAAACCATCTCTGAAGCTGGGATCAGTTAGAGAGGGATGAGAGATGAGAACATCAGGTATGAGGGAGTGGTGAGTTACTCTCAGGTTTAAAAGACTGCTTTACCCCCATTTCCCCCTTCTCTTCCTGCTGAACTCTCCCCCTTTTTTGTCTTATACAACATATTTACACTATATTTATTTTTTTATTTTTTATTTACTTACCTTATTTAGTGTGTTCTGCATTCCTGTATTAGTGTCAGATTGAGAAGCTATCATTGAATGTAAATGGTCTAAGAGGAAAAGCTAGGAGGGAAAACATTCTGCCATTCTTAAAAGATGCCCCCACTCAGATTATTATCCTACAGTAAATACACTTGACTGACAGTGAAATGAGGAAACTATTCAAGTTTAGATGATGGATTCAAAAGGGTGTCTATACCACTCAACAGTTGACTAAAAGGGAATGTCTATCCTGGTTAAAAAAATCTGTATATTACCATAGAGGATAGTAGAGTAGATAAGGTAGGTAGATGGGTCATTGTGAAAATATAATGCCATTACCAAAAATGTACCCAAACATAGACAACCCTAGCAAATTAAGAAAACTGCTGACAGAACTGTTGAATTTCCTGGATCAGGTCATATGTGCTGGAGATTTTAATGTTATTTTAGACAGTGGTTAACAGTAGAGCAGGGGCAAATAATAGGATGCTGTATTTAATTAAAACGCTTCAATCCAACAGCTAGGATGGTGTGATGTATGGAGGGAGAAGATGGGTGCCAGAAAAGAATTCACCTATAATAACAACAAATATGAGTATCAATTGAGAATTGGTTTACTTATAATTGATCAGGAGATGAAAGAATGTGTGCAGGACATTAAGTATGTTGGAGCCCATCTGTTATATCACTCTGCTGTTACATCAGAAAGGTTTTGTCAGGGGATGGGGGATCCATGGGCTAACATTAATTTGATTGGGGCAATTGATATAGCCACTCTTTTCAAGGTCCCCTTTGTTGTCATGACAATAGACACCACTAACCCTTTTGACATAGTTAACTGGGCCTAACTTCAGACAATATTTAAGATGTGTAACTTTGGTGAGAACTTTCGTAGGACCCGAGCAATAATATAACGAGAACCAAGAGCCAGAGTTTTGGTGAATGGCAATCTCTCTACGCCTTTCAATATCTCAAGAGGAACTAGACAAGGATGCCCTCTATCTCCTCTGCTTTTCAATGTGTACATCTAACTACTGGCAACTAAGATCAGGAAAGAAAATGGAGTCCCCCCTTTAGGTACGAGGGCTGGGAGAAAATGGTGGCCCTATATCCAGACGATCTAATGGTATACACTTCAGACCTCCAAGTTTCTGTTCTGCTGATAAACTATTTAGCATTACAGTTTGGTCGCTTTGCAGGATATGCAGTGAATAGGGAAAAAACAGAGATAATGGCCTGGAACTTAGCTATGAATCATTACACTGTTCAAAGAGAGATAAGGGGGCAGATTTATGTTTCCTGGCACATCCATGCACATCAGCAGGGATGCGCCAGGAAACATGCGTCACGCAAGTTTACCCTTGCGCCACCACAGATGCACCGCATTTACAATGCAGCGCATCATGGCGCAAGGATAAACAGATGCGTGACGCATCTGATGGCATAAGGGCGGCGCAGAGCTGGTGTCGCAAGCACGACGCAACTCCAGCAATGCTCAGGGGCTGCCCATACCAAACATGCTGCGTCATGCCTTACGCCTGCTTCAAGCAGGCGCAGGGTTTTGACGCAGCAGCGTCGGAAAAGTGACTCAGTGAAATCTTGTAGATTTCACTGCGTCACTTTTCCGAGGCTTTTTCCGTGGAACGCCCACCCTGCATACATTAAACCTGACGCAGGTTTAATGTAGCGCAGGGCTTTACAACGTGATGCATCTCCCCAGATGCGTCACGTTGTAAATAAGGCGCAACATAGCGCATGGTTTACGCCGCCGCTGCGTCACAGAAGTGAC